>NC_090776.1:23969849-25409849 GCF_040054535.1 Antennarius striatus | reverse complement strand
GGAGAGGCCCCCTCACCCCATACTCCCGCAGTACCTCCCACAGTATATCCCAGGGTATATAAAATAACTAACTAAAATAGTGACTTAGCAATTCATCCTTCGTCAGGCCTGTTTTTCCACAGACAAGGAGTTCTAACAGAAAGTAGTTTGTCAATTTTATCTTTTGTACAAGAGATGGAAACAGTTAGCATGCTAGCGTGGGGTAATTCACTCTTCATTGCTCTTAATATTTTATAACTAGTTTCTAATATAAGTTGTCACTGCACCCTGTGTGTTTAAACAGTTTTACATAATATACATGAAGATACATAATAACTTCTCAGGTCATGAATGACCAGCAACAGAGCAGAAGGTGTACATGTGAGTAGGAATTAAAAAATTAAAGGAATTAGATTCCACTAAACAGAAGGGTGGACTTGACAGCTTGCCCTGTTGATTTGGTGCTGTTACTTCCTTTACTGGCAGGTCAGAGGCAGAAAAACAAAGACTCCTCTCTATGTGCTTGAAATTCACATTCTCAAAAAGGTTTCTGTTTTATGTCAGCATAGAAGCAAAGAAATATGACCTTGAATTATTGATCTATAATTTAGTTCCTAGAACAATTTTGCAAGAGTCTGCTGAAAACTCATCAAGTCCCACGTTTACACGTTGAACCGTTCATGGAATATGTGATGTCATTGCTTCAGACTATGCCAGCTGACAGGGTTACATATCAAGTCTACATTTTCTCATGATTCCAGTGGATAAATAAGGAGACTTGAGTCAGCAGACAATTATCCATGCTGACAATGCTTCTTTGCTGCTTGTCTCATTTAATGGTCTCTGATAGCTAATCGATCAACAATTTAACTTCACACTGATACAGATCCATCGCCGCAAGCATATGACTTTTGCTCTATGTTTGATTGATGCTATTATCAGTGGCATTTCTAAGTGGCCTCCAGCACTGCTTTCTATCCATCAATGCTTCAGAATGTCAGTGCACTTTAAAATAAACCCAAGAGCCTTTGGTCCTAAATATAAGTTAAAAGAAGCCCTGGGCTCGTTGAGTGTACATGGCTGCTTTTTTTGTTGTGGAATTGTGTAATTTCTGAAGTATGTTATAATATCATGAACCTCAGAAATGACAGAGCAGTAAGTCTGCATGAACGTTTGGTGTGTGTCCTTGTGTTTGAACCCCTGCCAGCTCTGTAATACAGATCAGAATGTTACATTACTGTAGCTTTGTCAAAAAAAATCTGTGCTACCATTCTCAGCAAACACAACAAAGACAGCACAATTCATTCACCGAATGAGTTCCCAGGAATCCGTCAGTATGTGGCGTTTTGAGAAGTTTTATGTTCATGCTGTCATATTAGTATTACATGATTTCCAGTATTTGTTTTGGCTTGATTAAAAATTGTTTATTAGGTTGACTTAAGTTCAATAAAAGATGTGCTTCTTCTTCTTCTTAAAACAATGGAGGATATTGAGCTGGCAGTGCCAAAAGGTGTCGTGATCTTATGCAGATCATGATATATTTTACTGAGTTTTACATTTTGTTGATTTTCACACATTTACTTATTGAGAGATGTTTTTCAGTCAAACATACTCATGATGAGAGCATCTTATTTCCTCTGCAGTGTTGGCGTTCCATGATATTTCTCCAGACTTAATATGCTAATTTCCTGGCTTGGTGAGAGTTTGAAAGGAAGATCAATATCACACTGAAGTTTGTTAATTACATGATGTATGAAGTTTGAGCAAGCTGGTCTTTGACTTAGCTGAGCACCAAGACTGTAAGCAGGAAAATAAGCCTGACTAAATGTAAAATAAATACATAAACAAACCTCGAAAGCTGACTAATCAGCATCTATTTTATCTTTTTTTTTTTTTAGCTCTGCAGGAACTAGATAGTGGGTATAGTTACCTTTGGATGACGCTACATTAGCTGTTGCCCCAACCTCAAGTGTTTGTGCCAAGCAAAACGACAGATCCCTTGGCTCTAACATTTATTCACACAGACACGGTCTGAAAGCAGGATGAATATTCTGTACAGTTTTTAACAAAAATAGAAGGATATTCCTGTGAAATCATTCTGTCTCAGTTGTGCCAGATGAGATGAATCATGCTACCAAAAGTGATTTGAAACTGTAATTTGACCCACCTGCTGTCTGCTGATTGCTCTGTTCTGTTCCTTTACTGATCTACATTCCTCTTTTTGCTACCTTCTCTTCTTTCCTTTCCTTTTTCCAATCTGTCTATCAGAGTAAAGATGCCGGCATCAGGACTCTGGTCATGTTGGATGAGCAGGGAGGTAAGTTGATAGGGAGAGAACACTGAACACTATCTCTCTGATATCTCTCTTCACTTTAAATTCGCTCTATCAATTCTCTCTTGCAGCCATTCTATGCTGTATAAAGCACATCCAGTACAAAATTACAGACTGTTAAATTTACAACCCAGAGGAAAATGACCTTTATGGTTTTATAATGACTAAATGAGAGCACTTAATTTCTGTATGAGCTCCTGCCAAGTTTTTAAAATAAACTCCAAATGCAGTTCAAGCAAATGTAAGAAAATGATTATGCTGGATGTGACAGCTAGCCTCCTGCTTTGCTTCCCAACTGATACACTTTCATGCTTGTTTGTCAGACAGTTAAGAGAAATGACTGGATTAGATTCGGCGTTCATTGTGCAGACAGCAAGTAGAGAGGCAAAGAAATGTACTTTAAATTCTAATCAATAGTGCAAAGGGCCATAATTTGGAAAATGAATTGAGCTATATGGTAGAAATATACAGCTTAATTAATGGTGAGAGGGTATGGATATACAAGTATTAACTTTTAGCTGTACATTAAGTACTTTTAACATCTTTAAATACTCCTGAGTTGTAGGATGTGACTGTGAACTAGTTACATGTGAAAAGATTAGAACATAAGATCGAGCAGCCCGTTTGACGCTGAGATTTCTAAAGCCCTCCATTATTCCAAAAATCTTTGTCACAAAAGTTGGATTTGTAATCAGACTGTGTGTGTGTGTGTGTGTGTGTGTGTGTGTGTGTGTGTGTGTGTGTGTGTGTGTGTGTGTGTGTGTGTGTGTGTGTGTGTGTGTGTGTGTGTGTGTGTGTGTGTGTGTGTGTGTGTGTGTGTGTGTGTGTGTGTTGGGGGGGGTTCCTGTAATTATTTTGACTTGTTGACTGTTAGTAAGGTGACAGCTTTTTGGTGGATACCTTGGTCGGTTCAAGGTGTATTTGTAGTGTGGAGCGTGTGTGTGTGCGTGCGTGCGTGCGTGTGTGTGTGTGTGTGTGTGTGTGTGTGTGTGTGTGTTTGTGTTTGTGTTTGTGTGTATGTGAAAGACTTATGCTCAGCTACATGCAAGAAGGCGCAGTCTAATTGGCCTGTCAGAGAAGCAAATAGCCTTTTCGCTTCTCTCTCTTGCTCTTTCTCTTACCCCTCCCCAGAGAGTGCCACAGCCACAGCATACAGCTCACTGCTGCTGCAACAGGACAGAAATCAATTCACAGATTTAAATTACCCTTGCCTCTCAGCAAATGTCCTCTTAACCTGATGCCCAATCTGTCTATCATCTTGCCTTCCTTTTCTTCTCTATTTCACAATCCGTCTCTTCTTTCCCGCCAGCCCATGTGCTCATACCATTCCCTTCTCTCTCCCCTGACCTCCACATACAGTATTTATTTGCCTGGTCATCATGTTGGTTTCAATAATGATGAGGCTCTTTTATACTAAATTTGAAGTACGCAAGCATTTTTACACCATGATATGATTTGCTTAAACTGCCAAAATAAAAAAAAAAGCAAAACTTGGCCAAGTTTGTGGGAATTAATCCATCCCCATTGAGCTGAAAATTAGAGCTAATCCCTCTGGCCTTTATTCACACACACAACACAAGTTGTGCATAACAGGAGATTTGTCATTTCTTTCAGTGATGTATTACTTGTGGTGGAGGTCTCACTGCAGCTAATGAGTCCCTCCCTGCTCGGCTGTTACATGCATGTTGAACTGAATTACACCTCGGTCAGGGCTGACGGATTGCAGATACACCTCAACAGGCCCACAACAGTAGCTATTCGGTGCGTTACCTGTGAGCACAAAACAGCAGCCTGATTACAGCTCCCGCAGGACAAAGACTGTAAAAGGATCACGACTTTTGTTCTAAATTAAGTGGAATTTGGGCATTACAGTATTTTCGGCACTATAAGGCGCACCTAAAAACCTTTAATTTTCTCAAAAACCAAAAGTGCACCTTATAATCCAGTGCGCCTTATATATGAAAAAAAGATTTAAAATAGGCCATTTTATGTTAACAGTCTCCCTGTGACTCTCCTCATTTTCTTTCACTCTCAGATAATTGTTCCACCCTAAAAACCAAAATAGTAGATCTACCAATCAGTGGCACACAAACTGCCAGTGTCTCATTTATTTTCATCTCATGACACAGGAGCAAAGTGATTTTAAGTTGTGAAAAGGGTTACTCTCCATCCATTGTTTCACATTCACTCTCATAAACTTTAGTAATAATCCAAAAGGCTCATTTTATGGTCACAGCGGATTTCTAAGATGTATTAGAGATTTTTGCATGATCCCTGACCACTGCTTTGGTGGAGAGGGATTGAGTTAAACTGAATTAAATTTATCAGAGGTGTAATGTTCATCTTTTGAGATCACCATTAAGGCCAAAATGTTCTCAAAATAGAAATACATTATTGACAAAACTCTGACTGACATATTGCTGTGGAAAAGTAACAAGTTATCATGAAATCAGCAATTGGCTGAATTCCTTTAACAGAAGCTGTTTCAATTTCAGGGTCCTTACCTTTCACAGACTTCCTGAAAGACTTGCATAGATAAATTCACCATCAAAACAACACCTGTGCTTATTCTGACTACAGTAGGAGGAAGCAGGCCATCACACTGTAATCCTCAGACAGTGTAGGTTAGGGAGGTTAGAGCTGACCTGAATGTCCAAATCTGACGAAACAATGCCCTCAGGTCTCTCACGTTCCCCAGCGCCCCAATCTCTGGTTTCTCATGGGATTACAGTACTGCTGTGGGCCATTTAGTTGTAATGTGGAGTACTGTGTTTGCAAACTCTATGTGAATGTAGTAGATTTCTACGTGACAGCATTATAATCCTTTCTCCCGAGCCTGTCTCTTTAGCCTTTGAAGTCTGTCTATAGTTGTTGAAAAGTTTGTTCCATTTAGTTTACTGGTTGTAAACTGCTCAGGCTTTACAAATAGATATAGACAAAAACTTGTGGAGCAAATAGCAACAAAATTCAGCAAAATAATTTTCTAAGCTTTCCAGTGAGAGACCAATTATAAAATGTCAGTATTTTATCCGTAGGGGGAAAAAATTATATCATGAACAATATTCTTCAGTTCGGCACTATATTTTATCTGAGGCCTTCTCCCTTTGGCTTCAGTAGAGATAAAACTATTCACACTGCTTTTGCAACACAGCTTGGCTGTGGAACAGTAAGTATATTTGTAAATATCTTTAACCAGTGATATATACAGATAGTCCTCAATCTAGGAACATAATTTGTTCCGAAAGGCTGCTGTTCATAAGTCGTTGTAAGACCCATATTGATATTGTTAATGATATTTTGGTAGCTTTTCTTTAAAAACATGTAAATGCTCCTTTAATGATGCTGCTAGTGACATCACAGCCCTCAGACAGGTTAAGCAGCCTATGGAGCAAGACCGTTTTTTGACAATGTGCCTATGAAAGAATTTTTTTACTTTGTTTTTACTTTTTCAAGTAAAGTTTTTGAACGGAGCTACTGCCTTGGAAAATTCTTTAAGTGTCAAGCTCATTGCCAAGGGACTGCTTAATAATGATGGTAATGTGGAGTACCGGACCAGAAGGATTGCCATTACAGTTGTTATTTACTAAATTTCAATTTATAATTGCCGTTTGAGGTTATTTAAAAGCCATTATTACTCTAAATACTAAAGTACTATTCCCTAAGACTTACCAGAAACAATAACAGGATATAAAAACAACACAATGAAATCAAATATTGTAGTACCGTAATGTAACTTTTAAATCTCTACCTCTGCTCAAAAGTCAGACATGCCACTTTATGCTCGTTTACTCTGTTTTATTTCCGTTTCTCAGTTAACTCAAGTTCTCAAGTTTCTCAGTTAATTCAACCAGTTATTAACATCAAATAGCAAAACATTAAGAGTTCAGCGTCAGCGTCAGTTAATGGTTCCAGGCAGAAACCTAACCCGGCCAACATTGGTTCCTACATCCTTTCGCTCTTACAGGGGGACAACCCCACCACTAATAAAAAAAAAAACTATATGAAAAAACAAGCAGGTTGTGACAGTTTTCTTAAATGTAGTCTATAGTTGACATTGCTGGCACTAACTTTCAACCTCACCCGAATTGTCAGCAGTCTCAATGTTTGCCAACGTCTTCATGCACATAAGACACTGTGTGTTTGTTTGGTGCTCAAATGTTTGCAGAGATGTGGATAAAGATGTGGTTATTTTGACATATGCTGCTCGGCATGAGTCGGCCATGGTGGCACACGGTTGTTCATATCTACAAATTTTCGTGAAGTAAGTCAAATGTTCAGATCTTGTTCGTATCCTGTACTCTATGTTCTCTGCTCTACAACGTGACTGATCAAACCTTATGAGTCCTGGAAGACAGGATATCCCTTTCTGCTGATGGAGAATAATGCGATCGTCTCCTAATTAACAAGCAGGGGTCTAACCTTGGATGTGAGCTTTTAATAGATCCATGGCCATCTGGAGGCATTGGCAACTTAGTGAGCCACAATGATGCTATTCAGCACATCAGTGATTTACTGAAATCATCAGTGTGTCACTTCTGATTGAGGTAGGACACAAAAACCTGCTGGAACCATGTAGAATCCTAAAAAAGACAATGACATGCAAAGCAACGCAGTAAGATAGATGAAAGTTTTGGCTTTTTGGTGTTTTTGTCAACAGAAATACCCATCTACTACTAAAGCTTGCTTGCCTGCTTTGCCTTTGCTAAACATGCTGCTCTTGCACTGTAGTGTAGAGCACCAATCCGCAAAACCAAACCAATCAAGTTTATTTCACGACTCTCATGCCTTTGTCCTCACCAGAACAACTTGATCGTGTGGAGGAGGGCATGAACAAGGTGAACGCAGACCTGAAGGAGGCCGAGAAAGATTTAAAAGATATAGGACAATGCTGTGGTCTGATATGCCCATGTATTAAAAAGTAGGTACCAGCCAGGAGCCCCAGGCTCTTGTCTGTCCAGTGCTGCTGGTGGTGGTGATGTCTGATGTCTCTCTTGTCACAGTCAATGTCTTTTTTTGTCTCTTCTCCTTTGTTTCCCCTCTCTACTCCCCTCCCTTCCTTCTCCCCACAACTTCTTCCTACTCTTTTTTTTTTCTCATGTGCTTTCGTTCTTTTGCTGGGAAAATGACAATGTGTCTATAATCAGAACAACTGGAACGCATCGAAGAAGGAATGGACCAAATCAATAAGGACATGAAGGATGCAGAAAAGAATTTGAACAATCTAGGACAGTTCTGTGGTCTATGTACATGTCCCTGTAACAAGTAGGTGCTGCCTGTGTCGCCTGACTGCATGTCTTTCAGTGCTTCAACCGCCTCTCTATGTTCTTGCCTGCTTCTGGTGTACAGAGCATGATGAACCATTGTGTGAACAGTCAGGCCTGTAGCCACAACAGTGCACGCTAAGAACAGGCACCAGCACTGCATGCGTGTGTGTGGGAATATTTAAGAATTTAAGACTAAGAGGAAGTGAAAGCTTATCTATAGGCTCAACACACACATTTGCAGACGTCCAATTTAATTTACAGCTGAAGCAAAATTATTCAATCCTCATTTTTTTACACAAAATATACAAGTTTTCCACTGTTTTTAAATCACCAAATCACATAAGAACAGTTTATTCATTAAAAGAGATATTAATGTCTTTATACATTCATCAGAAAATGCCACTGAATAGCAGGACATAGGTACACACATTAATCAACCAGATTTTGAGAAAACCCCCTGTCAACCTTCATAATTTTACTTTAAGAGTACAGTAATAGTCAAGCTTTCCCTGTAAAGGTCAAAACCTAAATACAGGGTACAAGCCCTAACTCCTCAATATACACCACTAATGACCCCAAAATCCCAAGAAAGGTTGCCTCTAATAAATTCCAAGCCAATCTAGAAAAACCACCAAAGATGATTTATGTTGTTCTTGTGGAACAATGAAGCAAAACTGGAGCTTGAGGGACATCAGTATGTCTGTAGAAAGACGCATGAATCCTGTTCTGAAGTGAAGCATGATCATGGCTCGATGACGCTCCGAAGCAGTTTCGTTTCCTTGGTCACTAAATTTGCAACTTGTATCATGTGAAGGATAAGATGGATTCCACCCCGTTTTGGGAATTCCTTGAAGAAAACTTCTCATTATCTTTGGGGAAGCCATAGATCTGGTATGATGGAACTTTCCAATTGGACGATTATTATGAGCAATCCTGTAAGTCCACCCAGGTTTGACTTCAGAAAAAGTCCTGCAACAATTTATATATTGTCTGTCACAGTTGCGTGACTTGAATCTCATAATAAAACTCTGTGGGATTTGAAGAAGATAATTGTATCACATGCACCTAGTAATACAGAACTAGAGGCCTTTAGCCATGAAGAATGGGCTAAGATTCCTCAAGGAATGCTGCCAGAATCTGGTGTCTGGTTATGCATCAAAACAGTGGTGGGTCGAGGGAGCTTAAAGGTCTCTGTGTCATACAAGAGACATTATGTGCAATTTCCTCCGGGATTAATAAAGCATCCATCTATCCCATCCACACGATGCAGGAACTTTTTGAAAACGATTCGCGTCCACACGACAGCATTTTCAAAAAGATCTCCGTCCACACGTATCCGCATCAGTGCGTTGATCAACACGTGTATAAGCAGAACAACTCCGAGAACGACAGGAGAGAGGACCGGGACGTGTGAAAATTCACGCTGTTCTTCCTGGAGGACGACCTCCATCACAGAGTTCTCACACCAGCAGGCAGCGCTGGTGGGAGAACTCGTGTCTGACACAGAACTGGCATCGGCGTCTTTGGCGAGGAACGTGAATAAATGAATGAATAAATAAATACATATATAAACTTTATGACACATAAATAAAGAAACGGATGAACAAATATTTAAGTGCAAAGCATGTTTATCAACGCATCTTCGACGTAGAGCTGTTATATGTCAGAAAATAGCCGCTTTTAGCTCTGTACATGTAGACACAGGTCACATGCATGACGTCACAGCGGTTTTCGTAGCAGGGACACGCCCCCCAGACAGTAAAAGTTGCGGATACACCGTCCACATGACAACGCAGACCCAGCGTTTTCAAAAAATTGCGCCTTGGCCAGCCTAAGGCTGGAAGGGGGCCTTAATTGAACTAAATGAGCCCCAAATTATATTTTGGGAAAAAACCACTTGGAATATCTGTTGTACTGAGTTCTTCTTGTGTGATTTGGCTCTTGCAAATATCTAATAAATATAAATTGCACATTTTGTCAGTAAATATTATGTACAATAGGGGTTAAATAGTTTTGCGTCCAGCTGTACTTTCTCCCTCCATTGTTGTTGTCCTCACAAGCCCTTCATTCCATTTCAATGGATGAGAGAGTCTCTTCCAGCAGGGAGCAGCATCAGCTGGAATCTGCATCATGACACCCACCACTCCATCAACCCCACCTGAACTGTGACCCTAACACCCTGTGATGCTTCATGCTGTGTGTAAATCAATAGTTGTCACCTACACCAAACGATTGACTTGAATTTTGTCCATTTTTTCACTATTTGGAGAATGGATGTTCCTACTTATGACAACATATGATTGTATTTTAATAATGCAAACATTCTAGTGCAGTATGTTTTGTAAGTACAGTAGTAATGAGTTAGGTGATCCAAGTCAGTTGAGGACCGACACATTCTTAACTCGCATTCAAAGCATAAAAAAATGACGCCAAATAGTTTTAAAATTAACTTCATAAATTTAATGCTTTGAAACTTTTTTTAATTATTAATTGAGCAATCCAGACATAAAGTGTGAATTTATGATTTTGAGGTTCTGGGTGGAACTCATTTGATCTTTTCTCTGGACCTTAACAGCCAAGCTATGGCCACCCAGTCATTTCTGCACATATTAAACTCTGCGAGCACCACATGTACTGTACAGTGGCTATCTCAGCGCAATATAAAACACAAATGGCTGACCAAAAAAATGGATACTATTCTATTTATCTAGATTTTACAGTGGGTTGTTTGCCACCCTTCCTGAATCCATTTACATGAGGCTTTGTTTCTCAAAGTGCAGAATAAGTAATACACTATTTCACATGTAAGATTCAGTTACTGGGTTTAAATATACTGGTAGACATTTTGACCACAGATGACTACTTTGTCTGAAACAGGCGTGAACAGGATTGTGAAAGTGACACATGTAACTAATCTGCTTTGTTTTTATTGCAGCCATCATGTTGCAGTTTTTTTTTAAGTCACAACCTAATTCTGAATTTATTTTTTTGTTTTCTGTAAAGGTACATAAGGAGTTTGCCGGCTCCATTTTTATCCAACTTCCATATATGTTTTTTTTTTTTCTTTAGGGTTCGGATTTTGTCTGTTCTATAACTCTTTCGTACTCCTTACATGAGCCACTATGGAATCCTGCGGTTATGTCGTGTTTCACCTGATCTAGTCACTTTACATGGTAGTCTTGGGTCATATAACAAAAAACTGTCCAGATCTCCTAATGGGTGTGGTTTAACACCTCAAGATCACAATGGAAGACATACTGTCTTTAATTGAGAAGTGAATAAGTACTTAACTTAAACTTTGTTCGTTGTGTTCTTCTCAATGGAGACTTCCTGTCATTAGATACTACAAGCATGAGGTTTCAAACACTAATTAGTGTAGTTGACAGTGTATAATTCTAAAAACTGATCCATCCAGAAGAAATGAAGGGCTGATCACAGCTACTGTATTATTTGTTCTTGTCTGCAAAATGATCACTGTTCAGGTTGTTTCTTTTACGGGGGTGGCGTCATCAGTTTTCTAACTGTTTGGCTTTCTTTTCATACAGCTGGAAGCAAGATTATTCAACACCCTTGGTATAAAAGGTTTATAGGCAAAATCTTCTATTTATCTGCTATTTGTAATAATTAAAAAAAACAAAGTTATTGCAAACAGCTGATATTTAGTATATTTTACCAATGCTGTAATCAAATATACTAATGGAGGTTGAATAATTTTCCCTCAACTGTAGTTACAGCATGTGTCTAATCCTGGTCCTATTTTATGTTCTTTCCATCCCATGTCTAACATTGTGTTCCACAGAATGTGTCCACCTTGCATGTCCTCTCACTCTGCATGTTACATGGATGTGTGTGTTTGTGTCTCCTGTGTCTTGAGTGTGGTTATTTTCTGTGATTGTGCTCTGTGAGCTTGTGGGAGACAGTTTCCCGAATCATTATTGGGTCTTAAGTACTTTCTGCCACAAGCTACATGCTGTAAGAGCACTGATACAATTGATCTGTATGTTAGATCAATTATTTAACAGAAAAAAATGCATGCTTTATTATATGTGGCAGCAATGTTGCTTTTAGTAAGCTAACTGGTTTGACACCATATTATTATGCAATGCATTGGAAACATATGGTGGTGACATTATATGTTTTAATAGTGCCTCACTAGAAGTCATCACCTATATAAATATGCATTCACACACCAACACACAGTGTCACCTATACTGACCAGTACACACCTATATGCAAGAACATCGTTTGTGTTTTCTAGCTTACATTCATGAAACAATAAACAAGTTTATAACACACACACACACACACACACACACACACACACACACACACACACACACACACACACACACACACACACACACACACACACACACACACACACACCAGAAATATTGACTTAAATGTGTTTGTGGTACTTTAGGATTAAGGGTGGGGGTCAAGCCTGGGGAGGGAACCAGGATGGAGTGGTGAACAGCCAGCCAGGAGCTCGAGTGGTGGACGAACGTGAACAGATGGCCATCAGTGGAGGCTTCATCCGCAGGTAACTGTGTGTGTGTGTGTGTGTGTGTGTGTGTGTGTGTGTGTGTGTGTGTGTGTGTGTGTGTGTGTGTGTGTGTGTGTGTGTGTGTGTGTGTGTGTGTGTGTGTGTGTGTGAGTGTGAGAAACTGCTGCATGTCTGTATGTGTATATCAATGAACATGTACAGTATAGTTGTGCTTGTATTTGCCTTTGAGTGGTTACTGTACACATTAGTTACACATCAATAATGCTACATAGCAATGATCTATAATTTTGGCAGCTGTGTCATGTTTAGAATAATAATCCACCATAGACCAGTATATATTCACTCATTCATTAATTCATTCATTTATTTATTCATCTTAACTGCTTCTTCCGCTTGTTTGGGTCGCTGGAGCCTAATCGTAATCTTAAGGCAATGTCCAAACCCTCCATCTTCCTCCCTGTGTGTTCCAGGGTAACAGATGATGCCAGGGAGAACGAGATGGATGAGAACCTGGAGCAAGTCGGTGGGATCATTGGCAATTTGCGCCACATGGCCCTGGACATGGGTCAGGAGATAGACACCCAGAACCGCCAGATAGATAGGATCATGGAGAAGGTACGGTACCAGGAGCGTTACTGTGGAGAAAATCTGATTTATATTGGTGGGAGTAGACGCCTAATTTTTAAGACATGGCCTGATTTAAAATTTTCTCCCCACCACTCTGAAGTGTACAATACTTATTGTTTAAAACTAGCTGTTTTATTTGTTACCAGGTACAGTTTAAATTTTATTTGTAGTTATGCCCTCAGATAAAGGCTTAACTAATCTGCACAGTATTTAGCTTATACTTAGTGTGTAATGTCAGGCTATGTGACAGGCAGTGTATATTTAACCTGAGTTTAAAAGAGTATTGCAGGACATCTGATCCACATAGCAATGGACAAAATATGGTGTTGAAATTGAGCATTTTCATTTCTAATTCATCCCTTTTCATGTTAAACGAAAATTTACTTTTCAGTTTGAAATATTTCATACAAATGTGACAATTGAGACACTGCAAAAATATACAATTGTGATATGCTATATGTTTATTTTAAAATAACACACCTTCTTCCTTTACCACTGGGTCTGATCACATTTTCTATCCAACTGCTGGCGGAGTTTTGTAAGTTGTACTGTTTTCTTTCCAGGCTGATTCCAACAAGACCAGGATTGACGAGGCCAACCAGCGTGCTACAAAGATGTTGGGCAGTGGCTAAACTGCAGTGAAAAGTGCTTTTATTCCCCACCAACCCCAAACACCTGAAAAATAAAAACACCAACCAAACCCAGCCCCCAACATTTACACCCCAGTGTCCACTTCCTGTGCTCGACAGCCGGCGCTTCAACATCATGCTTTTATTGTGATACTTATAGAGGATTGCACACATGCACATATCATACATTCCTGTGCCCCTTCCCAGTCCTGCTTATTTCCCTTTTTCCTTTCCCTCCCCTTGTTATCAGTGTTGCTCTATGTTGTTGGTCTTTTAATTTGTTAAGGGTAGATTATTAAGTCAAACTCTCCCCACACTGTACATAGTGCTTCTTAAATGGCTTCATAGGTCTAGCTCAGTTGTCCTGTTTTCTTCAGTACTATTTTTTAAGTCTGTGTGTAATATAAACTGTATCTACCTGTTTTACCAAAATGTCCTTCCCCATGTGAGTAATCTGGTCTTGTCCATTTAAGACACACTGTGTATCCATCATTTAAGATGTTGTGATGCTAAATGAAAAGGCCATAGTGTTTTACCGTGGTGATCATGAACATGCAACCCTCATGGCTTGTAACCAAGGTCACTGTCTAAATACATTGCGTATAAATTATTTTCATGTAGACATGGACCCTTGCTGATCTCAATAATGTAGTGAATTATGGATACTGTTATGTCTCTGTTGGTATATCAATGAAATTGTGGATATTAGATCCTGACTGTCAGTGTATTTCACCAATTCTATTGATGAAGCAGTATTAATGTACTGTAATTTGAAGCTTCAAATTGTATATCAGACTATTCAAAAGTAAAGGTTGCATTATTTAATATATTTAATGTCATTCATAAAAACTAGATGGTGACTTGTTGATCAGAAAAGTCCAGGGCATTAACCATAGCAGTTAACATTGTGATAAAGAAAGGATGTGGAGCTTTGCAAGAGGTTAAATCACTCGGGTCAAGAACCTTCACATGTCACCAGATTGCTCTAACCCATAATTCAACCCTTTCAATTTGAAGTAGTGCATTAAGTGTGTTATGCATGTCTATCTGCTGCCAGACACTGAATAATTAATTTACTCAGGCAAAAATATCCTGACATGGCAAAGGCATGCTACATATGTAGGGCACACTGAGGAGAGGCCCATATTCAAATACAATAGTGCCACTTTTTTTGTTTAATGCAGGGGTGTCTAAGTTATTTTGGACTGGGGCTCAAATGTGGCTTCATTTGTTCTCAAGGGGGCCAGACAAATAGCAAAATTACATAGAAGTAACAACAAGTCCTTTTTTTTTCTTTTTATTAGAACAATGAAAAATAAGTAAATTATAAAAATCTGGGGCTGAACTGGATCTCCTGGCGGACCGAATCCGGTGTGCGGGCCTTATATATGACACCCCTGGTTTAATGTCTATTAATCTTTCCAGACTGTGATCATCTCTGTAAATTAATACCTTGGAAAATGCCAATAAAACCATGATAAAAAACCATCACCGACAAAAAGAGATTCCATCTGTTTTTATGGCTTTTGATACTGGTTTAAGTCTCAATCCTGTGTATCTGTGCAAACCATCAGGCTGAGTGGAACAAATATGAGAAACATTCACATCATCAGCAGGAGATGCCTCCTGGGAGGAAAGGGTGTCTTGGGCTGCAGAAGACATATAGTGCTTCTGTATACAGTATGCACTGTAATTATTATTAGTGGAAAGAAGAATTTGCTCAACTAAAGAAGTCATAAGTTACAAAAGTCCAGGCTGAAAGACAACACACAGGCTAAAGTCATGACTGCACCAGGGCCATGGAGGCTAGAACCCAGGTGTGCAAGCTGAGGTAGCCTACAGTAGGGCTATATCTGTGTGGAGTCCTGATGGGTCACACCAACGAAGGGGGTTTTGAAACAAGATCTGTGGCTCTTTGTGGTCTCAGCTGACAAACAGCCGCTGGCTAACCAAACAGACCATGGTGGTTGACAAGGAGCAAATGAGGGAAGTTGTGATACATGTGTAAATCTCAGCTGACAGTAACCCCAGAGAGAAGAAGCACAAGAAGATCAAGAAGAACTGGAGGCTGAAGGAATAGCTGGAACATGTTTAGGGTGAATGCCAAAGTGGTCCTGAGTCTGCAAGTCCCCAAACTGGAGCACTGGTATCAGTCCAGATGATTGCTGTCCTGACAGCTATGGTATTGAACAGAGCCATGATAATCCAGATCTATATGTACATTTTAAAAAAATAAAGCACAACTTCTACTGTCCAATAAATCAGATTTACTGAACTGTCAAATTTTCTCATCTCATGTTGAATTTCTCATTTCAAAGAAATGTGTTTTTCTTAAAGTCAACAGTGTGTTTCTCTGAAAGTTGTGATGTAGTCTCAGCCCCCCACAAAGTCACATGACATGGCTTTATGTTAGACTAAAGGCTACAGACAGCATATTGTATGTTATGGAGTACACATTTAGAGGTGCTACTGTGGTGTAAAGCACAGGGTAACGTAAACATAATGTTATAATAACTTTTTAACTCACAATGCTTCTTTTTTATGCTTATTCATATAGACTGTTATTTTAAAACTGGATCTTAATGGCTAAAATATGTCATGTCAGCACAAATATTTAAAGTGCACATGAGAAACAAGGAACAAAATCAGACAGACAGAGAAATATCTTTCATCATATATGATGCTAATGTACATGTAATGTAGAACCCTGACTTTAGGCGGATTAGTTTACCACGTGACAAAGGACTTTGCTCTATGCGCACACACTCTATAAGCACACACACACACACACACACACACACACACACACACACACACACACACACACACACACACACACACACACACACACACACACACACACACACACACACACACACACTGTATATATATACTGAATCGCAAAACGACACAGACAAGACGCTTTTAGATGTTCTGACAGGAGGCCAGCCGGTATTCTTGAATCAAGCGCTCCCTCTGCTGACACCATGTCCATGTGCTGCATTTTCTCATTCAACCCCTGATGATGTCAATGGGGAATGGCATCAATTCAAAATGTGATCTTGACCCTTCTCATCGTGAGGTGTACTGTTGGTCTGTGAAAACAGTTGTGTCGGATATGTTGTGGCTCATTAAGATCTAACAAAGTGATATAATCTCATCAACCTTGTGTCTTCAGATTAGAATGACAGTCCGCATATACATTGGAATTTTTATGGGTCTTTATTCAATGGTGAGTCGAATGCAAAAGGAAATCTTTATTTTGTCGTGGAAACTGACACAATAATGTAAACCAATCATAACTACACATACAATTGTTAGATTGTTAGAATCAAGGCCTCATTTACCCTTAATCACTTATCATTGATTTTAAACCAAAGCACATCGATGAATTACACTCCGAACCGAACGCACTCGGATGTCGAACCGATCCTGGGTCAGAAAGTTTGACGTCGCGCTTTCGGCTATTTCCGTCAATCACGTGACCCCCGTAGTTTCTGTCTCGTACGGTTTGTCCTGAGCCGCCTTCAACATCATTGGACCCTTAGCGCTCACCACGGTACCATGTTCCGAGCCGTGTTCCGACTGTCATCAACAGGGGCCCGGACTCTGGTTCGGTCACGACCCTCCAGCTCAGGTAGAATTGTGCTCCATTTCCCGTGGAAAACAGCAGGAAAGATTAGCTTCAGGCTAGTCGGCTAGCTGTTGCTAACCCCCGTATGAACGTGTAAGATAGCCCGTAGCGACATGGATTTTTATTTTTATTTTTTTTAAATCACAAACTATCTTTGTGGCATCGAACCAAACATTTTCTTTTATCCCAAATATCCGTGGAGTATTTTGAATGATGCGGCGTGAAATGAATTTTAACAAAATGTGCCGGACCTTGTGATGACCCCCCGTTAAGAGGGTCAGTGACCCCAGGTAAGACGCAGGTGACGTCCATACGATACAAAGTCTAACTCAGAACACATGAAATACACAAACATATATTCTGAATTTACACATACATAACCAATGAAGTCTGTATCAATATAGGTTGTAACCTGTTTATTGATGCTGGTATTGATACCAGTGTTCTTCTGAAGGACCCTCCATGAACTCACCTGTTGATTCGTCACTTGTTAGCATTCAGAATAATGGAATCTGTGTTGAACACTTTATAGATTGTAAGTTGGAATTTCCCCAATCTATTTAAATTTAGTACATGTCCCTTATATATATATTCAATAACAGGGTTTCTAAGGGAACTTTTAATCTCAAAAGCCTATGACTATTTCAGTAAGACAAGTGAAGTGGATGACTTTTTTCCTTGTACTGGTATGATTAAAAAAAAACAAGTTTTACTGAACTGTATTTGTATACATTTTGACAGAAATTTATGATATAAATGATATAAGTAACATTTATTAGGAAAATCAGAGCTTTGGAATCAGTTCCACATTGCAACTGGATCTTGACGCTCAACTCTAAAAGTAAACACAAGGCGACCATGATTACAATTATTTCATCCAATGAAAGTTCATTTTTTTGGTCTGTTGCACAGATCTAGTTGGCATGTTATGTTATCACTTTAGCATTCTGTCAGGTAGCGTAATGGTTGATACTTTTAGGGAGGATTTCATGGTAAAGTTTGAAGCTGCTGAGACAGTCGTCCGTTCATATGCTGGTTTGCATGGACTGCCATATAAGATATGATAAGTCTCATACACCAATCGTTTCATACACCAACAGCACCATCAGAACAAATCAGCAGGTCTGATAAAAGGGACATTGCTGAATATATTTAATTTTCCAAAATACATACTTTAATTCGTTGCTTTACACTGAGACTATGGCATTGATTCAATTTCATAATTTTAAGTGTTGAACTGGAACTGTAGACACAGTATCCTGATGCAATAGTTATAATTATAAGTCACATTCACTGGTTACTGAATTAGTGTTTGACAAATTCTTTTTCCTTATGTCTTGCAGCCCCGTTGTCCTCCAGATATTACTCCCACGACATAGTGGAGACAGATGAGGAGTTTGATGCCCGTTGGGTAATGTACTTCAACAGGCATGACATTGATGCCTGGGAGCTTCAGAAAGGTGAACATTAAAAAATATATTCACTGTCTCGTTGTGAAGCCACGTTATAACATGTGATATTATTTTTCAGACTCACTTAGCTTTTTTTTTTTATTCAAGTGTTTGTGCCTCATCATCACCTTGTCCTTCTGTATCTCATTCTCAACATTTTAACCTGAAGGCATGAATGCCCTGATCGGATATGACCTTGTACCTGAGGCTAAGATCCTGGACTCAGCACTACGGGCTTGCCGAAGAGTGAATGACCTGGCCAGCGCCATTCGTATCCTTGAAGCCGTTAAGGTGAGAAGACGTCCGTTCATAGTCAGTGGGTCGTTATTGACCACTTCTGCACACTTTATTTTAGTGGAGATGTGAATCCTGACAGCTTGAGTGGTGACTCCTAAAGTTAGTGACAGTCAAGAATTTTTCCTGCATAGTTTGCAGCTCCTATCTGTGACAATATGTTCATTGTTTGTACTTGATATTTTTATTTGTGTTTTACAGGACAAAGCAGGCAATCACAAAGACATCTATCCATACCTGATGCAAGAGCTGAAGCCCACACTGTCAGAACTTGGCATTTCAACACCGGAAGAGCTGGGCATTGACAAGTTGTAGACACTTGAGGTGAGCTTGCACTGTCCCATATTACATGTTTCAAGCTTAAGTGCTGATTCTTCTTCTACTGCATGAATGCACTCTAGATTTATGACATTAATCATGTTGCTTACTATTTCTTCAGGTTGCGGGAAGAGTTGGATCTCCAGATTCTTTGTTGTCAAATATGTCTATTTTCTGAAGAAAATCCATATTGTCCTGTGTATACAAAATGATGGCACTAATAAAGAAATGTAGTACAGTATTTGAAAAAAAAAAAAACGACAACAATTTTGTTTCTTTTTTCATGCTAACACTATTTGCATTCAACTAACACACACACACACACGCACACAGTCAAAGAGAGATAGTCCACTGACATTTATTTGACTGATCACTGAGAACAATCAAGTTAAATAGACTTTTCAGTAACAATGAGAGCACAGCAAAAGGTATTTGAAGATGACATTTCAAAAAAAAGATTGAAAGAGAAAGAAAATTGGACACTACCCCCTTCCTCCAATTGTAAATGTAGTTGTGTATTCATTGCTTCATGTACATAAAGGATTAGCAATGTTTTGATGTGTACAAGTGCCTTTCCAAGTATACATTTTTATGTGTTGAGAACTTCAATTTTGAAAATTTTCTGGTTTGTTAAAATAGAAGAATTTTTTTTCTTTGTTTTTGATTGATTTCCAAATAAAGGCAAAAATGAATAAAGTTTTGATTTGAAACATAAGTTTCATGATCTCTATAATTAACTGATAAAATAAAAAAAAAATACAAATTAGTTTAAATTAATAGGTGATTCTCTCACCTAACTATTAATGAAGTGTAAAAGTACATTACGAATTGTAAAGTATTGGCCATTTGGTTGATGGCTGAACTTTGGATTGTTTTGCTTGGAAGTCATTACTGTATATACTGTACATCTCATGTAGTTGTAAACTGTAAGAAAAAATAGCAATGCCAAACTCCGGTAAATGGGTGGTGTATGTGAGTGGGAAAGTTGACGTTATGTGAACATGTTAATCCGAAAGGGGGTCAATCGTTGAGCAGAGCAGGTAGAAAGAATTGACAGCAGATTACAAAGGAGTCGAGGAAGAAAATTTAGTCTCCCCGTCGGGGAATCGAACCCCGGTCTCCCGCGTGACAGGCGGGGATACTTACCACTATACTAACGAGGAGTGCGTCATACCAAGAGATTCATGTGATTTTAACTAATTATAATATCAGAAAGCTTACCCGAGAACAGATGATACAATGATATTGCAGTTAAATTACATTGATTACATTACAATACATTGATCAAAGTCATGGCTCTGTTTTTATTATTTCTTGGGGAGAAAATGTCATGCCGTTTAAAAACATTCTATTAACGCGTGGTTTTATTTTGGTATATTTTTCCGGAAGTGGTATGTAGCTATCATATTAGCATAGCTGGATAACGGAAGTGTCCATGCTACTTGCCCGCTGGTGGGACACCTATAACCATGGCTGCGATGTGTGGTAAACTGTGACAACAAGCGCAAAGATGATGAACGATATAATAGAGGAGCCGGAGAAGGACAGCTTGTTGGAGGCGCAGCCGGAGCGACGAGTTTTGTCGGTAATACCAGCTAAAGCTATGCCCGTTGACGCTAGCTTGCTAATGGACAGTGGGAGGCTCATTTCTGGGCTAGCCTGTGATGACTGACTCTTGATTCCTCATGCTTTATTTTAATTAAAAGTAATGCGAATATTTCTCAGTTGTTATGTTGATACTAGTTCACAAAAGGTATCACAAAGTTGCCAAGTTTTTGCGCTCGACATTAAGTTTGTCTGTAAATGAAATCCTGTGGTATTGTTCGTGAGCTTCACAAGCATGAAAAAGTGACATTCATGATCTCTTCCT
The DNA here is from genome assembly GCF_040054535.1 of Antennarius striatus. Lineage (NCBI taxonomy): Eukaryota > Metazoa > Chordata > Actinopteri > Lophiiformes > Antennariidae > Antennarius > Antennarius striatus. The sequence goes on along the minus strand of NC_090776.1, from coordinate 25,388,944 downwards.
GTAAAACTGAATATAAAATTTAGAGGTTTTATTTTCTCAAATACTATTTAGTCCACAGACGTAAACTAAATTTGGACACTGACTGAACACAGGAGACAAACTAATATTTTCCATAAAGTTATTGATTTATTCACTTTGGAACCTTTATAATGTTAAAAATCTACAGTAATTAAGTATCAATTTCGTGTGTATGTATTATTGTACTGTCTGTCCTAATTTGGCCAGTGGATAAATATTAAATAACATAAATTGTTTGTTTCAGAAACCTCAGGGGCCCGGTAGTGGTATTATACCGAAGAACATTGATGGGGGAGTCAGGCCGATGGAAAAGAGAGGACCTTACATCATGTCCAGAGCTCCAGCAATCCACCTCAAATTACGTAAGCATTTTGTTGACTCACCATGGTGACTGACACAGGTCATCATCATGTCTGTTAGCCAGCCAGAATTATGAGGTGCATCAGAAATTAAAATAATTTCTGCACTCTGTCTGTACTGTCTGTACTGCCACTTACTGAATACCAAGTGTAATTCAGATTTTCATTTGAGTCAAATTCAGAAATTCATTTGGAATTTAGCTGTACAGTCCAAAGAAATGTCAAACAAATAATACAAATATGGTAGATTCCCAGAGAGAGAAGGGGTGTCGGTTGTTAGAGAAAAAAAAGTCAGAATCTCACATGGGATGCAAAGAGAAAGTCACATATGTAAGAGACTCCTGTCTTTTTATTTGCATGCACACACTAACTGTTTTAATTCATTTAGGTTATAGAATTTGGACAGGAATATAGTCATCTATTTCCTCCATATCTTGGTACTAGTTCTGGATGTATATTATATATACATATATACAGTATATATATACAGTACAAATAACAGTGAGTGGCACAGACAAAAGACGTTGCATAAATTACATAATTAACATAATGACATAATTATAAAAACAGAAGAACCTAACATAAAAAGGAAACATAGGAACATGAGAGAAGCATTAGATGTAAACGATGTAGGATCAGAACACGTGGATGAACCGAGCTGTAAACTGACAATAAGGACCCCCACAAAGCATCCCACAGTGCATCCCCAGTGCGTCCCAGGCCCCCACTAGTCTATCCCTTCTCGGCCGACCTTGATGACCCTGCGGCTTCGGCCCCCCTCCTTCTGAGAGAGTGGTTGTGCCCCCTGATGGCACGAGGCACAAAGGAGGTCCTGGTTATCAACTTAATGATGCTAAGTTAGTGATCCTTAAGTCCTTAGGCTTTTGGAGAGCTGTTTTATTGAGAGACAAATCATAAGACCAGCATCATATACATGCCAGGTTTTGAGAAAGTGTGTCTGTTTTATAATAGCAACAAGATTTTATACAAGGACTGATTAGATTAGAAGTTCTAGTAAAGAATTTAGGTACCATAGTTTAGGTCTTCTTAAATGAAGTCTATTGCCAATGTATTATACTATCATTAGATGATATTTCAAGATGTGGAATTACAATCACATTAAATTAGTTTGACCTTCGCCTTGATCTTTAAGGTGTCGGTCCTTGTCAGCTGAAATATGACTCATATTATTCTATTATTACCAGAGAAACACAGGGAGATGGTGCGGAAAGCACTGAAGAAGAAAGCTCTGTCCCCCGGGCCCGCAGTGATACAGCAGCCCAGACAAGGAGCTAAGAGGTAAGGAAAAAAGACGTATGAAGAGGGAAGCAGAAGAAACTTACTGTTTCCCTGTAATACTCAAAAAGAGATGTACATACTTGTTTGTTGATGTGCTGTCATTGCATTTTCATTTTTCCCCTTTTTTTAATTTCGATTTAGAACTGTGAAGTTTAACAAGGGCTACACTGCTTTGAGTCAACATGCTGAGGAGAGTTTAGTTGCACTGGGCTCAGACAGGTGAGGTTATACACACCAGTTAAACAGGTGATAACGTTGTTGAACTCCAACTATATGCAGTTCACTGACATTATTGACACTTACACAGGTTCACAAAAGTTGATTTAATATTTCTTACTCTTCTATAATGTTTGTCTCTTACACATGCTTACCTGAAACAAATGCCTGTAATTCTTCACAAAACATTGCATTCTATTTAAAAATCTTGCTGCAATTATGATTTAGTGCCTCCTCAGAAATGCAGCGTAGCTATGCTGATAATGAGAGGATTTGCATCAGTTAATTAGAGGCAGTCAGCAAAAAAATGCTGTCTTGTTTGTTCGTGGAAGCCAATAACTCTCATTATACATCTGCTCATTGATCTAAATTCATTTGAATGAGTCACATAAATACATTTTTGCATTAAGGTCACTATTGCAGTGTACCCTCAACATCATGTCAGATGGACATTTACAAGTTAAAGAGTTCAAAAATGTTTTGAGCTGTCCAAAGAATTTTGACACACTGAAATAGTCAACCTCAGAGTGACAGAACGTGACCTACTTGTACTTACAGCGATGAAGAAATTGATTTTGAGCAGTATTCCTCAGGATACTCTTCAGCTGAGGTGAGTCAGCCCTGTTGGGTTTCCTTTTGATTTTAGAAAACCACTTACTTCACATTCTTACTGGGACAGATGGCTAAACCTTTGTGTTTTTTAAGTCTAATAATGTTTGTTCAGGGGTGGTTTGTGTCATTACCAAGCCGGGCCTTGTTTTTGTCAAGTTTTTACTCTCATCTATTACTTTTGTCCAATCTTTCAACAACACATCAGCAATCCATTTCAGGTCATCACACGCAACAGGAAGCCTAACATCCAATCCTTCTCAATTCCCAATGCATGTATTTAGAGGCTGATGATAAAACTAAATCTGTCTGCATGATAAACATAAAAAAAGCCAACAGTAACAAGTAATTGGTTAAAATAATGAACCGGTGTTAGTAAATCAGTCATACGGAGCCACATATCTCCTGGTTTGGTTTACAGCATATTCAATAATATGTTAGAACGAGAATGCATGAGTAAATTATCCGTCTGAGTTTTATTTAAAAAAAAATTTGACAGCTAAACCCAACCCAAAAGTCACCCAGACCTACTTTTAGTTGATATCCATGCATATATTATGTTTTTTTGCCTGGTTACTCAACATTGTGTGATTTACATTTCTGTGTGTTTTAGAACAATTATAATTGTCTTTGATCTTTGACTTATTTGCATTGTAGACCTGTAGCTTGATACAACTTTTACGTGTGTTTGGACACATTTCTCAGAATCACATTCATAAAGATGAATTTTGATCATCATATGTGGAGTGCAGACAACATTTAATGGTAGGATCACAAAGAATATTCTAAATATTCTATAGTATTTATTTAAGGTAACCCAATGGTGGAGGGAAAGGTGGCTGTCTACCAGCCTGAAGTGTTAATTATGTTTTCCTCTGTGCTCTCCAGATACATCCCGATTTAAACAGGCAGCTGCTTCAGGATGGCTACCGATTAGACGAGATCCCAGATGATGAGGACCTGGACCTGATTCCGCCCAAAGCCATGGGCTCTTCAATGTGTTGCTGCTTTGAGAGCCCATCCTGTTGCATGCAGTGACGCTGGTGCAGTGAGTGGAACCTTGTAAAGCCAAGGGTTAACCCTGACTTCAGTCACTGATGCCCGAGGCGTTGTTTCTCACCCTGGACCACTGCTATGCTGCGTGAGGACTTCCAGCTCTGAAGCCAAACTCCTGTTCAGTCAGGACTGAGTGCACTGAGAACACTCACTACACATGAAAATATGGATAGATATAAGAAAAAGCCTTATCCACTGTGACCCCAAAGTGATTTGATTTTTTTTTTCCATAAAACTACATGATGAAATACTATGTCAGCGCTCTAAATAGAACAGTAGAGCACCTCACTATTTGGGGTATATTCATGGTGTTGACCAGACAGAGAGCTGGTTACTGTCTTGTTCTGATAATCCTGTCTGCAGCCTTTGTGCATAACATGCAAACACACGTGGTGTGTTGTGTTTTGATGTTTTGCTGCTTTTTGAAAGTTAGCCTTTTACACTTATCACTCCACCGTTCACACTTCAACATTCCCTCATTACTCTTGCTTTCAGAAGCTCTTTCTTTTTGAAGGAATTGCGAACTGAGATGGTCTCTGCTTGTAGGAAAAATATATTGTTCAAAATCAGATCTAGCATGATTTCTTTGTGTAATGATTCCCATGCAATGTGTTTTTTTTTTCATCTGACAAATCAGAGATGCCGTAGAGACGATAAGCCATGTCTAGAATTTTTTTTGTAGTGTTACATATTTTCTGTATTTTGTTTCTAAGATGAAAGTTGTCAAACTGCTACGTATCATGTTAAGTAAGAAAACCACAATGAAAAGTTGTCCAACAAAGTTATTCATCGTTTGTCAGAACGATTGCCGCACTTACCAATTGTTACTTTTATGGGACAAAATGTATGCAAGTAAGTTACTGAAGTGCTTTTATAGATGAACCAATGATAGTTGAGAATAGATTTTACAGCTCTTGTGGTTGGAAGGAGTTTCTCTCCTTATAGTGATGTCGGCTTATAAAAAGGCGTTACAAAAATGCTGAGGCATATAACCAAAAAATACTACTCGTTACTGTCGTGAATACAGCTCATGTGGGTGTATGTTTCTGATACGCTCTTCAAAAACAAACTCAATTGTGAACGATGGACTGACTTGTTTTGTTTTTTTCTTTTTGTCCCAAGGTATGACTGTGTCATGTTGGATGAGAACGTTGTCTTTTATTTAATATCCAGGTTACTCATTGTAAACACATCAGTGTTAAGGATGGCTCTTTTGCGTCGTCGTATTTATTTATATATTTGTTGGTGACACTAGAACAATTCTTAAAATAGATTTATACAACCATTGAATTATTTGTTTACCTTTTGTTATTTTAATAACATGTTTTAGCTCTATGTTGGAGTTTATTTCTGTTTATGATGTGTCTACTGGTCATCACACAAAACACGCTGACGTACTGAAAATGACTCCTTTATCATAAAGAAGTTCTTCTGTCTATTCACTTTAAAAATGCTCTTGTTCACTCATGTCACAGCCTTGGCCAGATTTTTGTGTTTTTTTGCTGTTTGTTTTGAAACTAGTTGAACAGGAAATCTTCAGTATCAGATCGAGTGATAATGATCACCTCCTTCATAAGCTGTGAGTGTTCAACTACTAGTAGTAACACATTTACATGCATCTGTACAAAAGGAAAGGTCAGATCTCAACAGCTTAGGCACACACATATTTTAAGTTTGGATTTATTTGTACATAACTGTACTGTTTACTTGCGCATAACAAATTGTTATTTATCATTTTGTCTTCTTGGCATAGTTCTCAGCCATAATGTCACCAATAAAAGCCAAATCTGGAAATTTTAAAGAAAAAGAAGGAACCTCGTTAGGATTTGTATTTCAGTCAGTATCAATTCACAAATTCAACTTTGAGGGAGCTAACTGTTGAAACATTTGCAATGAAAATGCAATGTTATAATATTAACATTAATAATGGTGACTATCTCCCGTCAGCACTCCATTGTTGTAATATGGGTGGTTAGGAATAAAGGCTGATTCTACCATTACTCCCAAGTGTGAGTCACTTGATGAAGTGTGACGTTAATGCTTTAATGTAACAGCTGGATTCAAGGTGTATTAACCCTGGCTATGGTTCTGCACAATTTCCTTTTTATATATACACTAATACTGCACTTATCACCAGTGAACAGTAGCAAGTACACTTGACTCATCTGTTCTATGCAACTGTTGGGACAATCTGCTTGTTATACAGCATTGTGATAATATAGTGTGAGTGATAAATGCAATAAGCACTTATTTTATGATGGTTAGCACCAGTATTTTATTTGATTGTACCATTTAATGATTTATATTACAAAATAAACTGTTATCTAGACATTCATGTGTATGACTGAAGTAATTATGAAGACTTTTCCTTTTTGTAAAGATGCTGGTAGTTTGTATTAGATAAAAACATACCAATTTTTATGAAATCATAAAGGACTTGGTACATGGCATGGAAGACCCATTAAATATGAAGGGATCTATAAGAAAACAACTTCAGGAAATATTTATTTTTTTCCAGTTCTGTAACTGAATTGGCCTTTTCATATATTTGGTCATATGACAAACTATTTGATGGATTACCATGAAACTTAGTGAAATGGGGCATGTGAAAAGAAAGATCCCATCAAATCTTGATTAGATACGGTTCAAGGAGCAGATACAGAGTTTTTCTTTTGTTTATTTCCTAACACATTGATGATAGGGGTTCTGTTTGAAAGATCAGGTCTGCACAGTATGCTTGACTGGCACAAAGCAATCGTCCCATGTTAGTTTGGTTCACATAATAGCTGACTACTTGATGATGAAAATGAACCTCTTGAATTTTTCTTAGGTCAAACCCGGTTTCATTTTCAAAAATCCAAACCCATTCTTACGTTTTTTTTAAATTTTAATTATAAATCCTCTCAACAAACACATCACCTCCAGGGCAGAGAAAACACCAATGACGGTCACAATTGTTTCCTCTAGGGGGCAGCATGGAGCTATGACTATTTTTACATTTTTATTTGTTATTTTTTTATTATACATACCCAAATAGAATGTTGTTTATCATTTTTCAAGTATTGATAAAAATACATATACGTTTATGACTGTATGTGTGAATCTGACAGTAAATCAGGTCAAACCTTTGAAACGTATTACATTTGTTTGTAACTCCACTTGGGCCATCTAAATTCTGTCACACACGTGAAAAATGTAAACAAACAAACACAAGAAAAAAAACAAACAATGACACAAACAAATAAAGAAAAAACAAAAAAATAAATAAATCAAAACTAGTGGTACTTGATAAGACTTGTCATTGATGTCAGACAGCTCTGAGACCTGTTGCTCTCGCTGGGCGGGCCTAACGCCACACCATGTGGGGGGTGTGAATGGAAGGGGAGGAAAGAAACGAAGGGAGTTACCTCAGCCCTCAACGTGATATGAGATCTGGCCGTTCTCCAGCCGTCCCTTCTGTCTATTAAAGAAACAAAAAACAACAAAAAAAAATCACCTAAATCAACGGGGGTAAAAAAAAAAAAAAAAAAAAAAAAGAAGAAGAAGAAGCGGGCGAGAGCAGCGCGTTCTGGAGAGGTATAGCGCGGGCAGAGAGCACAGGCCGCCGTTCCGCTGGGGGGTATCTGCTCCGGTGCCACATTATATATCTGCCCCCTCGTGCGCGCGCGCGTGTTTGTGTTTACAAGTGTTGGAACGAGTCCCACGACCGAGGGAAGAAGGAGGATAAAGCCCAGGAAGGAGGGATGGTGGACAACTCAGGCAGCAGTAAGGCACAAATGGTGAGTGGTGGCGTCCCTGTCGGTGTGTCTAACCCGTAACGAGCTGAAGTCCTGCCGGAGCCGCTGGACAGCAGCGACGGGAGTTAGCTAGCTTAACATTACACTGACCACGATAACGGCCGGAAGAAAACTTTACGAGGTAATTTCACGTCTGTGTGGGTTTTAATGTTATAATATCAAGATAAACAGTCTAATGTGGTACTATCACAATCCCTGACGTTATTGAGTCATTTTGACGTTGTGTGTGTGTGAGTGTGTGTGTGAGTGTGTGTGTGAGTGTGTGTGTGAGTGTGTGTATGAGTGAACGGGAACCTGAACTTATTGAAGCTTATTGCGCTGACATGATCCGTGATGATGTGGCAGCTAGCCAGATGCAAGTTTACGGGTTTACGTTCTCAGCAGATTGATTTTATTTCACTTAAATTAGTTTGTCTTGGTAAGATCACCTCAGGCACTTTATTTGTAACACTGAAGTTCCAGCTAGAGGCTATTTGGTGTCAGTTTATGTCCTGGTTTTCTTGTTTCGCCGTACATTTTAGCTGTGATATCTGGATGATGTTATTAAGCCATCATAGTTAATAAATGTGTATAGCTGTGTTTTACAATATTTGGCGTTGCTTAAGTCATTGCTTGACAAAAATGAATTTATAATGGACTTTTATCCATGTATTATTTTTTTTATGCGTATATTTTTTTAAAAAAAATTATGCTTTATACATGCTTTATGAATATTTACATGTAAAAGTTGAGGCAGTATAAATATTTTAGCAAATCAGATTTGTAGCTGGGATGCTGATGATTTTCCAACTTTTGATTAGTGCCCCTCTGATTTGCCCCCTGGTTCAAACATTGACCAAAGTGAGTGGTTACAAGCAGTTACAAGTTAACAAGCTTTACTACTCCATCAATCTGATGAAAATTGTGGGGCTGGATTACCTGTGTAATGTTTTTTAGACTATAGTGAGATCCCACTAGTTACTACATATCATTTATTATTTTTGGTGGGGGCCCCATGTGCCTTACACGTGTCTCTTTTCCTCCTGTATAATAAGATTATGGGGTGTTTAGATTTCACTATATGGTAGGTCAACCATGACTCCCTCTTCTCCTCCTGCAGCCCAGCATGTCTCAGGAGCCTGGTGTGGCCTTTCCACAGAGTACTTCCACAGGGGGGATGAAGCTGGAAGCAGTAATGGAGCACCTCCAACGCCAACAGCAGGCCCGACTGGAAAATGAGCGCAAAGAGAGGAAGCTGCGAGAGGCCCATATCATGTATGCCCAGCAGGTTGCAGCCCAGCAAGCAATCCTGGCAGCTGCTAGGGCTTCTGGAGCAGCTTTCTTGGGCAAAGGCCTGGCTGGAGGGGTCCCTGGTAGCGGCTTGCCTCCCCGGGTGTCCAATCAGAGCAGTGTGGACTCAGAAAGAGAGGATGACGAGGACAGAGGTCGAGACTCTGGGGATGACGATGACGACAATGAGATGATGGAAGGGGATGAAGGAAGTGATGAGGATGAGGGAAGTGCCAGTGGTCTGGAGTTCCTCCGCAAACAGACCCTTGCCTTGCAGCAGAGCGCCTCCCGCATCCCAGCCCGTCCTTTTGGCAGTTACTCAGCATCGGCCCCCCAGAGGACAGCATCCCCACCTATCAAAGTGAAACAGGAACCTGACGAGGGTCTGTCCCCTGCAGGGCCTCATTCTGCTACTTCTCCTAATGGACAGGCCGACTGGGGCTTTGATGATCACTTCAGACAGGTTAGTGTCACGTTTGGTCCAACATTGTTTTTCCCTCTTACATCACCTTTTTCCAGGAACCAAACCTACCCCTCATACCATGTGCACATTCTGACATCATGACTGCTAGCTGCCCAGAACGACATTAAATCTGAGTATTTTCATCTTTCAATCCTAATCTATTAAATCTCGTTCAGAGTTTTTCTCGTATTAGGAGGAGTTGCATCATCAAAACATGGTTCTTCATTGTGGCACAAAGAGGCAAGGCCTGTCCACCACTTTCTCATTGGTTGATTTCTCAGTACAGCCCCCTGGTGTGAGCACTGCTTAATCTTGACTGTGGCACAAACCACTTCAGCAGTTTCTTTTGTGAGACACTTTAAATTACCAAGGATGGTTGAATGCCGATTGGCTTTTGTGGCTAAAAATCCTCCTAAGTGACTCCTGGCAGAGGGCCAACCTGGAGCGTGACATATTCACACTCACTGGGTCTCTTACTCTACTCTCACGTTCTGTGTGTGTCTCTCATTCGCTGTCCCTCTTGGCACTTTGCTCTACCTCGTGTTTGGCTCTGATCCAGGTAGCAGAGTCAGGACTGCTACTTTGATGGTGTGTGTGGGCGGCCGGGTCAGCACAAGGATTTTGGGTCGGTGAGAGGGTTGGATGTTGTACACAGTAGCAACCCATTACACTCCCTTCCAAAACTTTCGGCTGTGTGCCAAGGGTGCTTTCCCTTGAACGTAAATATTGTCATAGCACAGTGTTACAGAACGCTGGAATGCCAGCTTCGAGCCAAGCCGAACTACATGTGGTTTAGCATCATAGCTTGGGACATACTAAAGAACACAGCAGCCTGTGAGTGATATACTGTATATAAAGCTCTGGTTGCACAAGAGTGGGCAGTGTCAAAGGACCAATCTGATCTTTATCAGTGGGCTGAGGGTGCTCGACTATCATGTGTCTGGATTTTATTAGTCTATTTAGAGAGAAATGTCTTTGAATAGTGCTTCTCTAAACCACATTTCCAAATTTAGGGAGAGCAGTACTATAGAGGAGGGAGGAGGAGCAGCTGTATTTTTATTATAACTACAGTATATATCAGTCCATGCATGGATTTGTAGGAAATCAAATTAACATTGTGGAAAATGTGAGTCATTGAATTTTTGTTGCTGCTTATTGTCTTTGGAGTTGACAGAGATTGCAGTTGTTTTATTCTACTGGGTTTGCAGGTGTCGTGTGAACGCTGTCAGGACAGAAGATCACTGCAGTTGTAGCTAACCAGTGCTATCTCCGTAGCCCAGTGTCTTTTATTAGGGCTGGACCTGGGGGTTGGGGTAGGCAATATGGAACGAGAATTGGTCTGGCCTTTTTTGTTTCCTCTCTTTTATCTTTCCTGCTATTATGTCAGCTCTGCAGTATTTAATGACAGCTCATCTCTTCAGGCAGTTTCAGGTTGCACTGCTGTAGGGGGAGGGAGACAGTGGAGTTTTTTTTTTATGTCATTGTCTTTGGGGGGCCAGTGACAAGCCTGTCAGATGCCATAAATACCGACCTCTGAAATAATGTGAGGAGGACATTTATTATATCCCAAATGCATGGCTGATGTGTATATAGGTGTGTGTAGGTGACAAAAAAAAGAGGCAAATAGACAGAACAACATTTACATGAAGATTTACATTTCATGTCATATTGGATGGAAGCTTTTATCCAAAGTACCTCGTGTGTGACCACCGTCATGCTTTAGAGCCATCACAGAATAAATATATACACATCAGAATCCATCCAACACAGCTGGCACAGACGCAAATAAAATCATGTGATAGTTCGCCAAAATATGAGCAATAGCAATTGGAAAACATTTACAACATTAGTAACACGTATAGGAACGGGAACACTCATAGTGCATCTTTCAGTTCTGTCATCTTTAGTATTTAAAATGTGTGTGGGATGTGGCACCCTAAACAGATCAAATTGGGCTTGATGGGCTTGGATACCCACAGTGATCATGTCAGTGATGTATGTGTGGTGACCTCAGCCCTGTCCTGAACGGCAGAGTAAATTATTGTCAAACAAGGGGATGGACAAAGCCTGTCGCGTGGAGAGAGGGCCACAGGCCGGCCTGTTGGACGTAACACTCTGGCCTCGTCTGTGGGGGAACAGAGGCTTCACGACCCCTGTAATCCACCCCCCACCCACACCTCCAGCTTCATAGCCATAGATCCCTCCACTCACTGCTATAATCTCTATGTGATTAAAATATTTTTGTCATGCCTGCTGATCACAGATTAGGCCGTTTATCAGACTGTATTGTGGTGACTTTAATGTGGTTGGATTGGATAGATGTTGTGAGGTCCTCTACAGGTGGTGGGACCACAGTGGCTATCATTCCACAGGCTTACAAGCCATACAACATGTACACATGCTGTTTGTTCCCAGGCAGCTCCACCTTTTGACAAACGAGACAAAGTAGAAGCTGTGAACAAAGTATTTGCATTGCTGTAATCACAGAGGGAAAGAGGTGACAAGCCCACTTTACATAGAGATCCTGCCATACTACCATTAGGAAACCTTGTCGTTATGCTGGCTTTGCTTTTCTACACTTAACCAAACAAGAATCAAGCAAAGTGTCCGGAAGTAAAAGATGCATAATGTGCCTTGTCTTACCTTTTTAATAAGATGTTTATTCAGCTCTATAATTACCTTAACTTCTAGTTAAAGGCAGAACAACAATGGGGTTTTTTTTTGTCTTTTATTCAGAACATTGAAGCAGAATAACAAGCCCAATCTCACTGCTTCTAATTAGAGTATTGAAGGGGCTACAGTTACAAGACATGGAGATGGACATGAGTACCTACAAGATCACATTAGAGCTGAATGGAAAGTTATAGTAATGCTCCAATCATGACAAGAGCTGTGAAGCTCAAAGAATGCTTGCCACATTTTTTAGATACATACATGCATGCATGCATACTTTATTAACCACAAAAGAAAGTTATGTACTATCTGCTCTCATCCAATCATCCAATCATTTCAACCATCTCATCATAGTGTAAGCTTTTGTGCTTCATAATACTTCAATGAAGAAAATCATAGGGACATTTTACATAACACAGACCGGTTCTCATTGCGTCGTATAGATGCTAGTCTGCAGATAAGAGCGCTGGCCAAGGAAAGCTCTAACTAGAGGTCTGGGACTTACCCCCTTCTGCACTGTTAGATTTGTAGCCATTTGGGTCAGATCTGTTTTATATATTATACATCTACATGTACTGCAAACTCACTAGTTTTTTTCAGATGATTAGGAGTAAATCAGTACTGAAAGGCTGCTTTTATTTGCTTTGGCAAAACAGAAGAAAACAAATATTTTACAACTTGCATGAGGGATACATTTGACATGTAAAAGATGTTCCATGAGGGTAACAAGACCAGAGTAACTGGGCTGAAGAACGCAGCCGCTGTTAGCCACTCATCCCTTTTTTTACTGCTGAAGTACTGAAGCTTGTCTGTTGAGCCAGCGCTGTTGCATAATTTAGCTGTCGCCCCAGAAACATATCAGCCAGGAAGTGGGGAGCTGTACGACTACAGTGCAGAGATCAATAAGGACTGTGTGAGCTTTTAGAGGCAGGGATGTTTGGCCTCATTTATGGTTCATTTATGATAAATGAGGAGGACATTGTATTTAGCAGATGGGCTCAAGTTTTCATTTTGAGAATGGAATAACTCTACCCTGGGACATTAGCCTACTGATGAAACATTTAAAAGAATAACATATTCTAATGTTTTTTCTGTATTGAGTAGTCGCGATGATGATCACCTTTGCAAATGCTTTCTGCTTAATGTTAATGTCTGACATGTCAGAACTGTCAGTGGGTTTCAAATGGTATACTTCGTCTCATTGTATTCTCTGAACTTCCTGCTACACTGATGTAATAAGGTTGGAATTACTGTGTGACCCCTGCTTGTACAAACCACTGGCAAATGGAGATCATTCAGATGAGAGACAATGAGGAAGGCTGAGATCCATTAAAGCACCTTGCAGTTCTTGTTCAGGATAATAAGCATGACTGCAATGTGTGAGATTTGTTTGGTCTTTTATCATGTTCAAACTGACATGTACGGACCTGAAACCTGAAAACTTCATTCTTCATTTCTGATGTGAGCACCGATAACAGTGTATCCACATCATGATCGGCTTTTTTTTTTTAACGTGTTTCACATGCACATGTTAGCTTAACAAGCATCTAACAATGACAGTATATTGTCACTAAATTGGAAGTGAAATTAAATTGTTTCCAAATTTCTTATCTTTATGGTCAGTCAATTTATGAATACCTCTTTCAAATTTTCTGTTTCATTTCATTGTAACTCTTCAATTCATTGCTAGGTTGTTTGTCATCTGAATGACTTAATTACGCCAAAATATTGTTACTAGTGGCATCTGTGATGAATGGCCTGGACAATAATTGGTTAATCTAATTTCCAAATTTCCCTCCTTGGTTACTACAATGATCTCTGCAAATTAAGCTGGCTTAAAGTGTTGGACGTTTGCTCACAGGGTTGAAACTCATCTCAATACAGTTTCCAACTCGCCGTGACTTTTTCCAGTCATTCCTTCAGTCATAGATTTGTTCAGCTAGAAAGTGGAGTCTTCTTACACTGTTTGCAGAGAACAAACACAATCAGCATTTACATTTCATTTGTTTATGTTTAAGTGGATTTATTTTCTATCCTCAAGCACTCAATTATAATATTTAAAAATAGATCAGCAGATAAAATTAGAACTGAATAAAAAATAAAATCACATTATGCCCAAAATGATTTTCCTTGGCATGTATTTCTGTTATTCTATCTATAAGTGCTCCACAGTTATTGCAGGTTGTCACGATGTGGGTTTCTGTATACCAGGACTGAGTTGAGGTGCATTGTTCACACATTAATTTATGTGGAGTTTTGTTTTCGTTTAGTTCAATGCTGTGTGAACCTTGCTTTGCTTCATTAACATCTGGCCTTGGCTTCTTGTGTTGAAAGACTGCAGTTAGGCTTTTAGCATTGGATTGCCTTTTTAATGGCATTTTTCTAATGGATGCTGCTCTGAACATAAAGTAGGCTGGGGTTTATGGCTGTGGGTGAAATTATGTCATGATGGAAACTAAAGGTCTACAAGTGCACAATTAGAGCTGTGTAATTGTTTTTTGTTTTTTTTTACATTTTTTTAATTCTCCAGTTGAATATTGGAACATGTTAATTAATTATAATTAAGTGTTATTTATATAATGGCCACATATTGAAACTCTACGTAAGGCTGTACAGTTTTGTCATTCAAACCTTGAATTCACTTATACAGTATTGATCCAAATAGTCAAGCATGTGAGCTTTAGGACAACCACTTTTGGGTGTATTCCTTTTGAGCAACAGCATGTTTTTGTCTCTGATTGAAAATAAACTGGTGACATCTTGACAGTCAGCCGAACATTCATGTGAATAGATTTACAGCTTCCATTATGAAACATTGCTTAGTACAATTTTGCAGTTGCTGTGTGATATGGGCTTAAATGACAACCTGAACTTCTTTAAATGAGATTTTAGCTGTTTTCTGTTATCCTTGATACATTTGTGTGGAGGGCAAATATCTATTTAATAGCTTATAGAAAACCTCAGGTGGAGAATTATTCTTGTGTCAAAGTGAGATTCAGATTTAACGGAAAGTCCGTGCTTTGGTCAAGGTGTAATTATGCTGCTGTAGACCAAGTTTCATTTTTTGCTGACCTGCTCTTAACAGCCAAGTGTGGATGTTTTCCCCTCCCAGAAATAGAGGTATTGAATTTAGTAAGGAGATGAAGGGGGGCGGGAGGGCAGCTAGGGAACGAGAAGAGGGGTTAGAAGGCTGGCTCAACACACTGCACTGCCCCACCCAGAGGAAACATTCCAGACAGAATTAAAGAGTTAACTCTTCAAACAGTGAACATTCCCACCAGGGGCTCCCAACAAGAGACAGGGGCTTTGATGGGGGTGGGTGGGTGCACGTACATGTTGTAGTCAGGTCTCTGATTGGTGATCTTTCAATTCATTTCACTCAGTGTCACGGGGGCTGTAAAAGAAAAGCTAAAGGGACTGGATGGGAGGAGCTGGATGGGAGGACCTCTGGAGCAGGAAGACACACTTTTTTTAAATTTGTCTGTGTCCCAAAGGGCACATCTGCTGCTGGCAGACAGGAGGACGCTCCTCTTGGTCAGTCCATTCCCGTCACTCCAGCCGCAGAATGGCCTGGTCCAACACTGCACTAACTGGAAGAGTCCATTCTGCCATAACGATTAGGTTTTGTGATGTCAAATACTCATTTCCTTGGTGCTTTTATTATCCACATGTTTAAGTGTTTTTCAGTGTTTGCATAAAGCTATGCCCTTTCAATCTGAGTGTTGAGTATTTCACACACTGCTTCACATGCAGTAAGGTGGGAGAGGAAGGGGAGGAAAATAGGTTGTGCTTGTCTTAGTGCACTCTTCATTTTAATTTGCCGCTTAAACCATCAATTCCTTTTTCCCTTTTGTATTTGTGGCGTCTACCTTTCAACTGAACTGATCGCTCCATCAACATCATGCAAATGACTTCTTGGGTGACCCTCTCATACACAATGTCACTGAGGGACGCATTGTTTGTCTGCATGTGATTGAAGTGAAAGGCTAAAATTCTCACATTTAAATTCAAATGGTGTGTGTGTCCATTAGAGTTGTCACACTTTTTTTTTTCAAAACTGACACTGGAGGATTGACTTCCTTGCTTCTAATGGAAACTGAGCTACTGGTGCCTGCTGTAATTTGATCAGGCCGTAGTGAAGCCACAAGCCCCCCTCCCTACACCCTTGCTGGTTCTATTCGTCCTTTACAACCACTCCTACTCAGCATATCTCAACACCTGCTCTTTAATGAAGGCAAACACAGAAAGGGGAATAGCCAAATGAAACAAAGACATCCAACAACCCTTCTGGCAGCTACAGAAATAGATACAAGGTCATGGGAGACTATTCAGCAAAGTCTCCTTGAGTTTTATATAGGTGGACTTCATTGAGTATAGTGATATATACAGTACACTCGTATATATATCGCTGTTTACAATGTACATTGCAGTGACCCTTAGCACAGTATGTGAGGTCCTGTTTGCCCTTGTAGCATGTTCTCTTTTTCACTTCTGAACTGTGTATTTCACTTGTTAGTCTTGATTGATTTTCATTGAATACACTGATTCCATATAAAGTAACTACCATAACACCATGTACTGGGTTTTCTTTTTGTAGGACTGCAGATTGTTGGTCATAGTTTTTTTCTGAGCACTATGGTATTTTTCTGTCATTTATTAAGCTTAAGCTTCAGTTGAAAACTTTGAATTGTTAGTCAGTACAACAGAATCTGAAGTGATCTGTCCTTCCTTTCCCAGTAGTGACTTCTCAGTAAGCACTCTCCCCTAGGGGATCAATAAAGGATTCTGATTGTGATTCTGACTGTAATGAGAGGCAGACAAAGAGCAGATTTAGCCATTGTCTGTGGAGTATTTTATTGTGTTATTATGTAGGTATTGTTGTTTGCAGAGCTTCATCAGGTGAAAGCACTAGGACACTAATTATTTGTTCAATTTTCAGTCTAAGACATTGAACAGTTCTCATAGAATGGCTGGGTATTTAACCAGAAATAAACTAAATTCAAGTAATGCTTTCTCAGTACTTGAGAAAAGTAACTAACAATATGTGCAGGGCCAAATTCCCTTCCCTGTGACCTTCTCCATTTAGTCTGGCTGTGATACATAAACTACCAGACATGCAGGGCTAGGCTCCTGACATTCAGGGCAGAAGGAGCGGCAATCCACAGGACCTACAGGGTAGACCACAGCTTTAGAACTGTTGTCACTGCTGCTGTGTTCCTTATTGAGATGAACTGAAATGAGATGCAGGTGGTTTTCTGTGATGATACACATTTATTATGTTTCAGTTTTACTACATTGACTACAGAGAAAAAAAATCTGCATGCATTGAGTCCTTTTGAAAATAAACATTGTTTTACGTATTACGTTACACAACCAAATAGAAGAATTTATTCTTTCTTTCCCTGCTTCAAAATTCTAATAGATCATCTGCCAGTGGGTACAAAATCATTCAAAAGACTCCTCCGTTTTACAACCCTTGTCTGAAGTTTTCATGGTGACTGTCACAATGGCATTTTCAATGATTAATCTATGGAACACAAAGCTACTGCTGTGGTTATGAAGAGCCAAACCACAGCAAATGTTTTTGGTAGAGCTTTTAGAAATAGAACAGGCACTTCAGTCCATAATACTCAAGTTTTAAATGTAACATGTAGCATCAGGGAAAGACTTTCTGGTTACGGTGGTGTCGGACACTGGAAATTCTTTAGGTCCATAGTGACGCTTTTCCTAAAGGAACCAGTAACTTGATTTTACATAGTTACGACTTTTCTGAACATTGCTTATTTACACTGAGTAAAACAACGGTAGAACAACACAGCACTGGTGATGACATATTACACAATAGAATTGCCTAGTGTGACGTCTTATCATGACTTCTAGAACTTTGTAAATAGTGGATTAATAATGAAAAACAATCATTTGCCTTCCTTCTTACATAGCAGCTGATATCATACCCACTCGAATGGTATTTAGCTTCCAAAACCACGCTTGTCCCTGCAATGGGAAGATATTTTTCATTGATTTCTTTGAGTTACTGTATCTTTTAACTGCTACTAGATGGGTAAGGCTATGAGTTCTCAGGTTGAGGGTTACACAAGAAATTTATTGTCAAAACAGTACACCCCTGTCCAACCTTCTGTCTCGTGTTTATACAGATGTTCGACACCCACGCCACCCCGTTATGTCTTTGTTGCATTTGAGAATTATCAAATTGATAAGTTTGATCATGTTCTAGACACCATTTCTTTCATCCCTTGTTTTTAGTTTCTAGTAGACTGTGTCCCGTCAGGCCTTTGTACCTTGCAGAGATGGCCAGGCATTTAGGGGGTGTAGAGTGAGAGTAGCATGTTGTTAGTGGTTTTCTTGGCTGTCTCCTTCAGTTACTTTGGCTGAGCTCCAAGATGGTGTCAACCTGCCGGCAGGTGCTAACTGGGCCACTGTGTCAAGGCCCTTTGGTAAACACATGAGCTAAACTGCCTGGGACCTTCCACGAAGGTCTGCAGAGGAGAATGATGTAAAAAAAAAAGTTCCTGGAGGCTTTCCTTTCTAATCAGTTTGACTTTCAGTTTGCAGAGTCATTGTGCAGCCTGCCAAAATCTCATGTAGTTTATAGTACCATGTGGCCAAGTTGCGCGTGTGCCAAGTTTTTAGATACAAGCTGAGTGTAATCATGTGTGTGTAAGAGGGTGTTGCCAGCAGAGGAGGAAGAAAGGAAAAGAAACTCTTGGCCGCTGCCCAGGAACCATCACATAATGGTAAAAGCAATGTGTTCACAGCTCAGCTTCCAACATTTACATCCTGCAGGGCTGGACATCCTCCAAAGCTGCTCACTACTTGGATCACAGTCATCATAAGAAACAAATTGTAAGCTTATATGTCAGAAGCATGAGTGAGGGAGGAATCCTGAAACTTGTGCTTTTGTGCATGCTGCCACATATGTGGAAAATTCACCCACTGACATCAGTATTAAAAAGAAATTCCTCACTGGGGATTAATAAAGTAACTTAAATCTTAATCTTAAATCTAATAGTCCTCTCTCTATTACAGCATTTGAATTACATAATACACTGCCCGGCCCAAAAAAAAAGGTCACCGTTTGGGTTTCAATAAGCAAATTGCAGTTTATGATCAGGGGTTGCTTCGGTTGGTCAGGTCTAGGCTCAGCAATATTATTCAGCAAAAAACTTAAGTCAGCTGAGTATCTGAATATACTGAATGACCAGGCTATCCCATAAATGGATTTTTTCTCCTGGATGGCACGATCATATTCCAGGACAAAAATGCCAAAATTTATCAGACTCTAATTGTGAAAGAGTGGTCTAGGGAGCGTGAGGAATCACTTTGACACATCAGTTACCCCCTTTCACAGTCCTGAGCTTAACCCCATTCAAAGTCTATGGGATGTGCTGGAGAAGACCTTGTAGAGTGATTTGACTCCTATCCTCAATAAAAGAACTCGGCCAAAAATTAATGCAATTCTCGACAGAACTAAATGCTGTGACGTTGTACGAGGTTGTCAAAACAATGCCGCGGCAAATGCGCACCTCAATCAAAGCTACAGGCAGTCCCACAAAATATTAGAGTGTGTGACTTTTATTTTGGCCGGGCAGTGTACGTACTGTATATTGAGCATTCAAGTCGTCTGAAAGCCAAGACTCTGAATATTTCTTAAATACTGATAGTGTTCTATGTATTAGGATATGAATGTAAGGTAATCATTTTTACAGACTCATCACAATATAATATTTTGAGGGATGGAAATATCAATGATCCGACTTTTGTGAAATACATCGGTTGGTGTGCATTATAAACGTCGAAGTTAAAAATTTGGCCTGCGCCCCATTTGATTTTCTCTTTTATACAATGTTTATTCTGATAGAAGTCAAATAGTTGACATGAAAGTCACATGTTTAAGTGAAATAAGTAGACAATGTCTGCAGCACACAAACTGTTGGATTCACCTTTTGTCTACAAAGGCTTGTATTAAAACACTTAATATTGGAAGAAAAAAAGCACTTTAGGTTATAACCTGTGGCTGATCGGGTTAATAGACAATCACACTGTGAATAGCACTATGGACCATGTCAACTGCAGTCAATAATTTCAGAAGCAATGTTAGTAAATGATTAAAGAGTGGCACAAAAAATTGAATTATTAACAGGCACTACCAAGAATGTAGGGTATTATTAGAACTATATGTTGGAGGTTGAAGAGGTAATCCTCATTGTAGTGCAGGCTGGAGAACATGTGTTTAGGTTCTGTTTGACAAAAACATGATCATTCCATCTAATTGTTATAAAGGTATTAAATAATATACTCTGGCACAAATGTACATATTGTGTCTAGAATTGCAGGGCTCTTTTCGGACAATCTGCATATTAATGTGGAACAAGGTTCAATAATGTTTGTGGCAGATTTAGGCTTTCCCAACCCCCAGTGGAGCCGGCCTTGATTAGCTAGCCATCTGGTCAAACAAAGACATCTCAGGTTTTTCCTGCCCTAAATAAATGTGATTACAAAACCTGAGGAAGCTCCATGCTTTCAGCGCGGGGACAATATGTGGTCAAATCAATTGTTTAAAAAAAGCACTAGCTATATTTATATAAGGATTGATAGCACAACATTGCAACAAAATCCAATGCATTTGGAGACAATTAACATTAAGTAATGTATATCCACTTTCCATGAGAGGGTATACATGAAGCTGTCATGGAAAATTAGATCAATCAAATGGAGTTGTTTGTGATTTATAGGGTTAGCGTGGTTAGAAAGGCAGTCTTTAATGTTGAAGTAGCTATAGCATGAGACTGTGCACCATAATAGCTGTCTTCAGTGCAAGTAAGAGAATGAATAAACCATGTACTGTGCTGCATACTTATTATTGGAAAATGTATGTCTGCATTTATTGGTTTTAACGATTCTCATTATGTTTTTGTGGCTGTTGTAATACCTTCAGTACAATTTGTTTGCCTTGCTATCTGATCCCGTGATGCTGACGTTAACCTAATTTCCCAGAAAGAATCCTAATAGTTTTATTTGATCTGATCAGATCAAATAGATCAGATCTAGCTCGTCATAGACTGCTATAGCAAACATTCAACTGACTTTGTTATCTAAACTTTTTCTGTAACATATCTAT
This sequence comes from Antennarius striatus, assembly GCF_040054535.1. NCBI lineage: Eukaryota > Metazoa > Chordata > Actinopteri > Lophiiformes > Antennariidae > Antennarius > Antennarius striatus. Next base: position 25,368,046 of record NC_090776.1, on the reverse strand, counting down.
CTAATCTAATGTAATTAAGCATAATAGTTTGCTGGGTGGGACTGCATTTTTTATTTATATATTTATCATTTTATTTATTCATTTATTTCAGGCAAGGCAAGGAAGAAAAAAAAAATCATTAAATAGGCTAACAAGCGTTAAACGGCTTTATGTAAAAATGTAACTTATAAAGTATATATTATTTTTGTCCATGAACACGGTTAAAGAGATTAGGGTTATGAACAACTGATTAAAAATATAACGATCAGCAATTTTCAGAGTTGGCCACGAATCTATATGAGATATTTGTGTATTATATTGCAGCGCATTTCAAGTGGTTTTCCATTGAGAAGTGATTGCACACTAAAAGGTGAAGGAGCTAACTGCTACGCTGTGGGTACAACTACTTCAGCAGGGCACTAGATTCTTTTAAATCAGTTTGTTTTATTTTTCTTTCTAGCAAAAGCATTGTTTTTTTCCTTTTAATTCATATCATCTTCATAAAAAACTACAGCTGGTCCAAAATTAAAATTCGTTCACTATGTGCAGTCTGTTCATTGTAATGATGAGCAGAAATTTAAAGATAGTTAACATTACCTTCTTATGTGATTACAAGCATAGTTTATTATCCACTATATCCTTGCATTTTGTTTTACAGTAATCATGATGTCCTGCTAGTCGAAGTTTGTTTTCTTGAATTTGGGATCAGTAATTCAAACACTAACCGTGAGTTTCATATTGTGTTGTTTTTAAGCTTGTTGAGCATCTCAGCTGTCTTAGGATCATCCAGTAGAGACGTAGTGACTTGTCGGCCGCTGGAGATGAGCTCCAGATGCGTGACGGGCTGCACCATCCCAGCACGGGTCCCTGGAGAGTATTGGTCTGTCAGAGGTGGAATGCCCCGGCACACTTAACACTAGCTGAGAGGAACCAGATACCTCTGGCTCTGAACAGAGAAATCATTCCCTATCGATTAGACTATACAGAAAACTGTGAATTGTGCTTATGGTTTCAACATTTGATATTCCAGATTTAGAGTGGTAGTCATAACACTACCTTCTCCGATGGAAGAAAACATAAGTGGACATACTTCTAGCCCTCCCTTAACCTCTTTAGAAATAAACCACACAAAGAAGTCATTTACCCATCTGACTGCAGGCATTATGACCAATGTCATTTCATATGTAATTAGATGTGATGTGTCCTAATAGTAGTGAAGGCTTTTGTTGATTGAGAATGTATCAAGTTCCTGGTGCTGCCGCTATAATGAGAATGTATATAAAAGCCTATCAGGTCAGTGTGATGTCTGCAGCTTCCATTAGCATGGGGGTGAAGTGGATGCTTGCTCTTTGAAAGATGTGAGATATGCATGGTATTTTCAGGCAAAGCTTTTAACCCAGCAGAAAAGGTGAATAGCAGCTTTGACATAAATTCAGCAGTAAAAAGTTTTGCTCAAAGCAGTACTGATTTTTGTGGGGCCCCGGAATTACAATAAAAATGGTTTTGCAGTTTTTGAGCGTCAATGCACTGGAATGATATAAAGTGACATGTTTGTGAAATAAGTGCTTTGCATATTAAAGACATCTTTATCTTATTCTGTCATTATTCAAATCAAATTATATAAGTGACGGGGCTCTGAGGGGCCCCGTGCAAACCTTCATAGTTTAGTTGGGAAACCGTGTCTCTATGGCGTAGTTTCCTGGAACACTATGGAAAGGGTTAACTCGTGAAGTACTGTATGTGGTGGCACAGATGTGATTCACTAAAATGTTTGCTCTGCCTGTGAAAGGGTCTTTGAACCAATGAGTGTGAACTTCTGGCCACACCAGCCTATAAACGTTGCATTTGTGTGAGGCATCGAAAGGGGCCAGCCAGTGTAATGGGGGATGGGGCCTCTGCCTGTGGAATGTGGTGTCTTGGTGAAAGCTTGGAGCTGAACAAATGCAGTCAGTTTATTTGACAAACCAGACTTGCTGGTCACCAACAGACAAGTTTACTCAGGGACTAAATACAAATCCACTCCTTTCTTTGAGACAGAGGTCTTTCTTGTTGGTTCCTCAGTGGATGAGTTGAAAAAGTGTGTTGATCAAGTTTTTCTTCTGTCAGTCTGCCTGCCTATTTTCATCGTTTCTTTGTATCTGTGACTCCCCCTATCTTTTTTCCTGTTTCTTTTTCATCTTTGTAATTGGAGTGATTAATGGAGGGAGGGGTGGTCTAGCCTGGAGCCCTGTTTTTCAGTGTCCTTTTTAGCTCTGCAGAGGCTTGGGCAGGTAGCTACATGTTCAGCCCCTGGACGTTTAGCCCCTTGTCCCTGCCACTTTGTCTGTTCCCTCTAAAGCCAAAAATTTCTTCAAACCAGGAATATGACTGGATGCTCTGTCTTTTTGTGCTGCTGCTTTCCTCTATGAGAACAAACACAACTTGCAGTTACCTTATCTGTTCGGTAGTAGGAACTCTACCATATGTTCCAAGTGGCAGCGAGATTTACGTCCTTGTTGTCACACACGGAACTACAATTAGTTGGAGGCACCGTATGGAAAGCTCACCATTGGATTTTTTGCAGTATTGTAAGTGGCACATAAAAAAAACTCTGCTCAAGCCTGCCCCCAACAGCTCTCACCCGTCAACCCCTCCCCACCAAAACAGGCTCTATAAATGATTTCTGGTATCCTGCTGCGGGATCAAGGCCTCAATTATTTGATTAGGATTAGAGATTGCTGCCCCCCATGGTGCTCGTTTTTACATGCATGCTGAGAGGCAGCAGATTCACTTTCTGCGACATCATGTTGGGAATTTTGCAAATAGACTTCAACTAAAGGAATCAGGATGTGTGTTTTCCAGTAGCATTTATCTGCTTTAATCACAGCCCCAGCTCTCTTCATTACTGGGTGCACCAAGTACAGTAAATGCCTAAAAACAGCATCTATCTCGGGTAACCACATCATATCTTCATTTACATTTTAAAAATAAAGGAACCACCACCAGGCTTTTACTCAAATAATTTAAAAAAAAGAAAAAAAGCTGAATTACTATGCATGTGTGTTGCGTCTTTTCTGACTGCTTTCCATTTATCACTATGTTTGGCTCCGATCCAGATTTCTGTTGGAAGCCTTGATTGTGATTAAATTACTGCTGCTGTGTCTGTTTAAGAGATTTCCTTTGCTGAACTGCTTTGACAGGCAGCAATTTGGCTAAAAAAGATTAGTGCTGGAATGAGATGTTAAGAGTACCTGTGGGATGAGAGGGGCTCTCCTGTTGTTGTGAGGCCCTGTTACTGGTGTACAGGAATGTTGGTGAATTTCACAAAAGTCGCCCTCCCTTTTGTGTCTATTCTGGCAGAGCTTGCAATGAGAGCACAGGCATTTTGTTACTCTTGATTTACTGCCCAGGGTTGCCATAGGAATTTTCCTTGTTTGCATATATTTTGTTTTAATAGGTGATAGTTGTGGCTCCTTAACTTTTTGTAGAAAACTACAATTTGAAGACAGTTTCCCATGGAAACCTTTACTGATCCAGTCAAACGTGGGATGTGTCGTTGGACATATCGCGTTAGGTCACCCTGGGAGCTCAGATCCTGCCCTCATCTCAGTTTCCCTGGCGTAGTGGTAGATGACTGAGGTTGATGAGAATTGACGTGAGCTGTGAGATTGCGTCCGGAGGGGGCTGGGGGGCTTCCCTGTGTTTGCACATCCAGGGCTATTGATTTGAACCTCCTGTTCGATGACTGTGGCCCAGGGGACTCGGTCTGCAGTGTGGTGCTGTTGTAGGGTATGACACAGAGAGACATGACAGTAGCTCAGAGTGGAAAGACAGGGGTTGGGGGCACAGCTCAGGGATAACAGGGCTCTAATATGGCAGATACAAGTGCCTGTCTTCATTAGCCTTAGTTTCGTCTGTAGGATCCAACTGGCTGACTGAAAAGCAACTGTTTTCAGATCTGTTCCACATTTCAGATCAGGCATTGTGTTGTTTTTTTGCCAGAATGAAGTCATCCTAATTAAAATGTAAATAAATAATAAATCATTCAATCGGTGCTGAAGTTTTTACAAAAATGTAAAAATGTTCTCCCGATAAATGAACACAATGAGTAGTTCCTTAAATCAGTAGCTGCTACTTCAGCCCTTTCCCTCCTATTTGCAGTGAAGGTAAATCACATGATGCTTTTATTATAAACAAGCCGCTTCATCTAATAACAGCTCCACTATCAAATTGGAGAAGTGCTGTCAACATCCTGACCAATCAATGCCATCCATCCCCCACTCTGCAGCCATTAACCCTTCTTGTTCCAGCATGCCTGGCCTCACTAAAATGGTGGCTGTAGTCCGGACGTCTTTCTATAATGGCTGCATAGAATTACCCTCAAGCCATATATCAATGTGCACTTGTAGTTTGTCCAGTGGAGAAGGAATTATATGCCAAGAATGTCAACTTATGGTAAACGGAATGATGTCCACTGTAATGGGAGATGATAACATCACATGGTTACACAATGTGTTATTTGTTTGAATAATCAACTATCAACTTTTTTTTTGTGCCACCTTCTTGTTAAGATGTCTGCTTTTTAGAATCCACTAATTTTGCCCTTTAATACCAACTGTTCACCTGTGGTCATTAGCATTTTTCTTATTCCAGATTTGGTGTTACACCAATTTGTCATGTATGACCATAATGTGATTAGGCCACCCATTGCCTGGCCAGTAAACCAACTAAGAGCATGATAGAGACATCCGCTTACAGAGGAAAATGGGCTGCTCATGTTCGGTTTATTTGAATATTATAATTTAATTTGGTATAATTACATTTTAATCTTGATAAATATGCTCTCTAAGGCCTGGCTATAAGACTAGACGGTAACTTTAGACATTGATATTGCAGTAACAATGGTGCTTAAAGTACACACAATCTCTTTATTTATACAATTCATAATGATATCAAGCCTTATATGCTGCTGTCATGACTTTTGTTTAAGGAGTCTTTTCCAGGGGGAGTTAGTGGTTGTAACGAAGGGCCTGTCGTGACTGATCGCATGGAGTGGTTCGAAAACCATTGCTATCCACGCTAACTTGACAGAAAAGCAACAAAGTGTTAACATTCCACAGCTGACCAAGGGCCCAATTCAAGAGCCAACATGTCTTCACGTGGATGGTCTTCATGTTCCAATTACTGTTTTTTAACCAGCTCGATGAACTGACATGTTTTCTATAGGTGCCTTGAACTAATTTGTATTATGTCTAGCAGAATGTACACAACAAATACAACATATAGCATAGTCGGAATGACAACGTGTATGTTCATGTCCTTGAATCTGAACTGGTCCCTAAATTTGATTTAAAAGATTTTTAAGATAACATTATCATCTATTCTTATATACATCAATTCATTCAGTTGGTGTAACATCAGTGGAAATTTCATTAATTTGAAGTTTTAAAAACAACAATGTTTGAGTCATTTTTTAGACACAGCAATTTAGAAACAGTGGATTGTCATTAATACGCGGGAGGGCTGTGGTGAACCTTTGTTCTTTGTCCATGTCAGGGACACCTTGACCTTTGTGCACAGAAAATGCAGGATGTCCCTTAGGGACTTGTGTGTAGGTGTGCAGATTGTTTGTTTGTAAACACAATTGTGTTAAACCTAAAAATCAGTCAGTAAACCGAACAATGGCTCCCTTTACTTTTACATCTGGCTCTGGTGAGATAAGCTTAGATTCCCGCGTTTGAAAGCTCATTGCAATAAGAGCTAATTGAGTAAATCTTCAGTGATAAGTTGATGGAAAATAAATATATTACCTGGTATTTTGTTAATTTATGCTTGGGGAGCTGGGCAGTATGACTTCAAATTAATCAGCATTGTTTTGTTTTTGTTTTTTGTTTTGTTTTTTTGGGTTTTTTTGGGGGGGGGGTGATTGGTTTTTTTACCATGAATACTAATATTTCACATTTTCCTTTTTCAAATTCTTTAGGTAAAAAGATCCTCTCACTTTTTCCTCCAGATTTTTTCCCCATGAACCCAAATAATCTCCAATTTAAGGTGTTTTTGTTGTAAATATTTTAAATCTGTTTATCTATTCAGAATATGAGATTGACTGATGTATTGTGACTTGACTCATTGAACTGTGTGTATAATCACCATCCTGGTGAATATGCACAGGGCAATTGCAGCTTCATCATCATTTGACGTCTGATTTGTGCTTCTCAAGAGTTAAATCAAGGCACATGACTAAACAGAACACAATATTGCTTTCAAGGACAGGCCAGTAGCACAGGCTTTGGGGAAACTAGTAATCCTATTAACTCAAATGAAAAAAATTGACAGCTTTTATTTACCCAGCTCTAAAAACAAATTAGCATTTTTCAAGTAAGCGTGTCAAAAAGTTGCTGCTCCAGCTCTGTAAATGAAATGAAAAATCTAAGTTCTGACAACAGAAAAAGCTTATACCTTCCTGCCAGACAAACCTATTATATACTGTTATGTTTTATCCTGTGAAATACAAATTTGATGGAGTCATGTGGGGACGTGAGGAGAATAAAAGGTTGCCGTCTTGCAAACTAATTTTTCAACATCAAAATGTAATTTTTTAATGTTCTCTGCAGCCTAACCAGACAACAAGCTGTATTTGCATTTTCAGTGTCCTTCACCTTTCTTTACATTTATTCTTTATGTTGGTGCTGTGGTTCCAGGTAGATATACTTGTGCTAACAATCATGCTGATGGCGTAACTTTATGGCTCCTTGTTTGGTCATTGTCAGTGATTAGAGTGTTGACCTCTGGGCTATTGTATAGGGAACATCCCGCATGTATAAAAAGTGCCGAATGTAAAGATTTTTATGCAAGGAGAAAGAGCATGTGATGTTATGTATAGCTGCAGTCTGGATTATCTTCTGTTATAATCATTTATAATGGTTAAAGGTTAACAGAAGTGTTTGAATTGTGAGCAAAGGTCTGCAAGTCTTGCAAATGTTCTATACTGTATATACTATCATGATCCTGCTATAATCTCTATAACATATTGTAGATAATATAAGTCGAAAGCATATTGTGTTTATGATAAGGAGTGAGTTGTGTTTTTACGACCAAGGCGCCAGCATCTGCACATTGCATATTTTTGTTACAGTATTTGTGCTGTGCAACCACAAAAGTTTTGAAACTAAGCTGGTCGACAGTCAACATTATTACATTGATGAAAATAATAATTCACAACTAAAAATGGCTTCAAGTGGATTATTTATTTCTTGATTTATTAGACTGATGCTCAATTTAGGGCAGCCCTGTGGCCCTATTGCTAGTGTTGTAGCTTCTCGGTTTGACTCCTTTCTGCAGTGTCTGCAGTGGTTCTCCGGCTCACCCCTACCTCCAAAAACATACAGCTTAGATGAATTGATTACTCCAAATAGTCTGTAGGATTGAATGTGTCCATGGGTGATTGTTTGTGTGTGTAGCCCTGCAATGCTTTCAGGGTGTACTCTGCCTCATAGCCAGCTGGGATAGACTCCAGCAAAATATTGTTTGTAAAAAACAAATCAGATAAACTGTTAATGCAGATAATACTTAGTTACACCCCTGCTTACAAGTATTTGTTTAGGGAGCATGAATGTTGACAACTGTTACACGTATAGAGAGTTAGAGGGTGAAAATTACTTGCTCTCAGGGGCCTTGACAACCTTTGCCCTGCCAGTTCTCATTTCAGCCCTTGTAATTGCCACTGACCAATGGGCTCCTGTTTGAAACTAGACCCAGGCTGCAGCTATTAACGTCCCCCTCGAAACGGATCTTGTTTTGATTCCTGATGCTTTTATAGGTTGTGTCTTTTAGGAGAAATTCCTGGTCGGCACATACCGTGCACCCCTTTCTGCCCCTATTTTCCTTTCTTCCAATCTTGTGAGGCCATTGCCCCCTTTCCACGCACTCACAAACATACACACATCCATGATCTGTGTGTGTGTGTGTGTGTGTGTGTGTGTGTGTGTGTGTGTGTGTGTGTGTGTGTGTGTGTGTGTGTGTGTGTGTGTGTGTGTGTGTGAGTAATGTGATTGTGCATGTGTGTGTTTGTGCGTGTGCACGTTAGTGCTAGTGACCAGCCCTCCTTCCCCTGGCCCCTCCTGACAACCAGCTACACTCCATGAACTTGGCCACCCGTCACAGCTGCGTTAAGATTGAAGGATGGGGGGCCCTTGTATCCAGCTGGGTCGGAAGACATGGGTGGGGGCAGGGCAGACCCAGATGCAGATGGTTTAGGTCAAATGGAGATGTTTGAGGATGAAGGGGGAGGGGGGCACAGGAGCTCAAAGGCACAGTAACTCCAGAAGTTACTCCAAACCCCTGGAAAAATGCACTCACGAAGCTTGAGTATATGTTAGTTTTAATATGTTTGTATTACAGAATATTGGCAGCAGTTGTAACTAGATTGAGTTAAACTTCAGTTTTAGTCTGTCTGAATTTTTTGGCCTATAAGCAGTGGGATCTTTGCAGGACAAAAGTACATAAACACTGAACATAAAAGCAAATTTTGAATTTAAGACATTCGCTTCAACATCAGTGATGAAAACGGACATCAGTTGTGACTAAAGAACTTCTTACATGACTCTAGCTAGAACCAAGGCAGTCAGAGACTGCAACACCCCGCGACACTCCTGAATTCAAAATTTTACCCTGACCTACTTTCATAGATCAAAAGCACTAGCTTTGATCTATGGTCTTACTGACACTGGCCTTCTCCCTCGTCTTTCTATCTTATCCGGTTTCTGAGTGTACAAAAGTTGAAATTTGACCTTGACTTAGTTTTCTCGAGGTCAAGGTCATAATCTCATTTTATCCCCTTTGCTGCCCGAGTAATGTGCTTTTTGTTTCATCTTTCTATCTGCAAAGGTTGCTAAGATATTTGGTGGACTAATGAATGAACGGACACCGACAATTACAATACATCACCGCTTTGAAGCGGGATGTAACAATCTTAATAATTGACAACTGTCTGTGTTTGGAATGTATTACATTGAATTAAATGAGACAATGAATAAATGGAACCATTATAGAAGCTTGTGTTTTTTCTCTTCTCTGTTGTAGAATGGAAGTACAGGCTGGGCCGATGAAGCTGACAGTAGCAGAGGACGAGGAGAGGCCTCCAGAGATTTTGCTAAGGTCAGCATGTGGAGACTGTGATTATGGGATGGCTTCATTGTGTTGAGTTATTCAACTGTTGTATGGAATTGTATTAATTACACCAAATTGTAAATCCTTCTTTAAGTCAATTAGGCATAGTAAGAATTTTACCTTTTTTTAAGCATTCTTCAGATGGAAATGTTGCCTCATGATGCCTCATTCTATTTGTGTAAAGTTGCACTTGAGCGCAGCACACAAATTACACATTAGTTCTGCTGGTCATTGCTATGCATTTATTTTTTACAAACAAATTAGATTATAAAAAGGACTCAATACTATGCATGTCATATTTCCTTAACAGCCAGGCTATACGTTAAATGCTTTAACATGATAATTTAACATGTTGAACTGGTCACATGTTGAAACTCATCAGTACCAGACAAGGCAAGAACGAGAATTTTGTCATGGTGAACTAATAAGTGAATTCATTGTGTCTACAATAAACTGTTTTTCCTTTCAGCTGTACGAACTGGACAATGACCCCAAAAGGAAGGAGTTTTTGGACGATCTTTTCACCTTCATGCAGAAAAGAGGTACGAGTGTTCCCTGGAAACCCACAGTTTTTGTCCGGAAGGCCACAACTCAGATCCACAAATATTGCATACACTTAACATCTGAAATTTCAATTTGGGTTTTAGACAACATCTTCAGGCTTCATATCTAGTTGACAGTTTTATATACAGTACATTCCAATTTGGTAATGCCTCGCTCTCTCAACCAGTAATGCATGTTCATTATTTCAAATGCTGGAGAACTACCTTGGCTTTGTTAGTACTGTAAAGATTTTTTTTTTTAAATGAAGTGATTTATTAGTGAATTTTCTATCCTCTACATGTTGGAGAAAGGAAAATACCTAATGACTTCTGATTCCTGTTCTGTGAGGAGGAGTTTCTATTTGTTTAAGAGCATCTGTAATTTCACTATGGATTGTTTGCTGTATGCTTGCAGCACAAATGGCTTATACAGTGGTACCTCTATGTACGAAATTAATTGGTTCCGGAAGAAATTACGTAAGTAGAAAATTACGTAAGTAGAGACGCATTTTCAATGCAAATGCCCTAATCCGTTCCAAGCCCCCAAAAATTCCGACATAAACGTTTTATAAAGCATAAAAATGCATCAAAACATGTAACAAATACATGTTACGATTAGATTATTGCACGATAAATGAGAGTTGTGCATAACATACAAAACAAAGAATAAAGAATAAAAATGACGGTCATTTACCTTCTAACAGCTGTCCACATTGTTTATTGCCCTCTTTGGTTCATGTTCTCCTATCTCGTGATGCCGAACAACAGAGTGAATTCCAGTCCTCCTTTTGAACTTCTCCAACCACCCACGGAATGCCTTAAACACCTTAAACTTCCTTTTGTTTTAATAACGTGGCGATTGTAGATGCATTTAGGCCATATTCTTTGGCAAGAACAACCACATGCATCCCTTTCTCATGCTTTTCTATGATCTCTTGCTTTGTTTATATGGACAAAAAAACTCTTTTCTTCGTCTTTTCTTTTCCTCTTTTCTCCGTCACTTTCTTGGGGTCCATAATGAATATGTACTCAAAAAGTTATTATATTTGTGCAAAACTGTCAGACTACCTCAGGGGTCGAGTGCTGAATGCCGAAGACACTGCATAAACACCGATCGAGCTCCACTCAGAGGCGGAGTGGCATCCCTCTTAGCCAATGGGATGCCAGGAAGATGCGTAATAGGTAATAGCCAATGGCAGAGCAGCTATGAGAATGTTGCGTTCAGGAACCTGTGGGAGATTTGAGTATCAGCCAATACTGTGTTTTTACATTACGTAAGTCGAAATTTCTTTCTTAAGTAGAGGCAATATTTTCCTGCTGAGAAATTTTGTAAGTAGAATATTTCGTAAGTAGAGACATTCGTAAGTAGAGGTATCACTGTACACACTTTAAATGCTGTTTGGGCCCACATAACCTAAACAAATAAAATAGTTGTTTCTTTTGCAGATTTAGTCTTCTAGTATGATTTGTCAGGTGTCTCTTGTCACTGATAAACTGAAAAAACATGCTGTAACTCTCACTAGCTAAGAAATCCTTCACTAATTCCTATCCCTGGAGTAAAGTCCTTAAGGGGTCAGCAGGTGAGGTCTGTATCAGAGCCAAGAGGATCTAGCAGTGACCCATATTGGACAGTAGCCAGGGAGGCTCATCTGACCATGTGCTGCTTTTCCGCCAAGACCGCTCTGGCTGGGCAGTTAATGCAATTAACCTTTTATGAGACAAATCTTACGCCAAGCAGGTAACGTGGTTTGAGCAAAACCACCCAGAGTGACTCACAATGTTATTACAGTGATGCATACTTCACATTATGTTTTGGCAGGCTGTGATGAGTGATGATGGTGTGTGTGTGTGTGTGTCTGTGTGTGTGTCTGTGTGTGTGTGTGTGTGCGCAGTTCAACGTCATTATGTTTTGTCTCAGGCCATGATGGGTGATGTGATATGTATGTGAGTGTGTATATGACACTTAGTTTGTTTTGTCAGACTGGGATGGATGGTGGTGCGTGCGTATGTGGAGATGGGTGCTGGTGAGATCGACATCATGTGTGTGTTCTTGCTCACATGTTGACAAAGTCACATTCACCAGTGCAGCACCTTCAGAGTGTCTGGTCTGGTTTGAGCATCCGGAGGTCTTGTTTGGAGGGTGATGAATTAAGTCGAGTTGTAGAGAGGGAGGGACGGGATCTGTCAGGGCCCTGTTAGCATTTCTGTTCAGTGGCAGACGCTGGGAGTGGTTGGCTGACCCTTTACTCTCACTGGTCAGACAGAGAAATCCATCAAGCTGACCAAAATGCCACCCCATAATGACAGGAGATAACTGGTTGATTAGATTGTACCACATTTTTCTTAATTTGCATCTACCTAAGGTAGAATAAACACAAACCTTAAAACTATTTTTTTCAATCATCCCATACTTTTTTTTGTAGCGATACAAAGGATCAATATCATTGATTTTATGTCTTTTGAGGCATATAAAATCTGTTATATTTTGTTTAACTTGTTGAATTTCAGTACACTTCCAGTGACCTACAGTGAGTGTAACTTGAATCGACTTGCTTGGATCAAGTTCCTGTATCAACATCATGATCAGTACAAGTGACCTGTAACAAGGGAGGACAAGGGTCAGTGCGTGACAACACTTGTTACAAAAAGATCTGTCTGCTAGTTCTTCATGTAATAATGTGATATAAAGAAGAAAGTTGTGTGTGGTATGAAATGGACATGTTGCTTTTTCACTCGGGGAAAAACAGAGTCCCTGTAGCAAATTGACTTTCACAGCTAGGTAAGGTGAAAATGAAACAGCTGTGACAGTGTGGTGCTTCAAGTCTAGATACAGGCTATTACAAGGACATTGCTACTGACATTAGAGAACAAATCTCACCCGTTGTACACGCGGCTATGTTATGATTTCAACCATCAATGTGAGATTTTCTACCTTCATTTGAAGCAAAAGGTACTTGGCTGACCCTTCTCTCAAACGTGAGTGTTAACCACATGGTACAAATCGAAGAAGAACAAGAAATGTACTTTAATAATCCCCTTGGGGAAATTATTTTTCCCCTGATTGTCTATATTAAACACTTATATATAGAGTATGTATGTGTACAGGCCATGAAACCAGCACGCACACACACACACACACACACACGCACACACACCAGGACTATACAAGGAGTAGAAAAAAGAGTGGTATGCACTTACTGATCTTTCCCTCTAATTACTGTCTGAAGTCGTCATTCCATTTCTCTTATTCATACATGTGAGGTCAAAATTATTGCTCTCTTTATAATGAAAGAATACTTGGAAAACCTTTTCAATCTAATGTCACTTTATGGTAGAAGGAAGGATAACCGCTGATAATGGAAAATACCAGCCTCTTTTTTTGATTGGCCTTACAAATACAATGCTGAAAAGTAGTACCTCAATTTGTGAAGTGTTAAGATGGGTTTGAGAATTCCAATGGAATCTGGTTGAAGAGAGACAAATGGTGAAGTGCTTTTCCCACCTTAGCACAGGGGCCTCAAATCCTTGAGAGGAAAGCAACAGCGGAAGGAAACCTTACGAGGGATTCCCATTTCCTGCCTCTGTGCTTAAAAACAGGCGTGTGTGTGTGTGTGTGTGTGTGTGTGTGTGTGTGTGTGTGTGTGTGTGTGTGTGTGTGTGTGTGTGTGTGTGTGTGTGTGTGCGTCAGTGTGTGTGTGTGTGTGTGTGTGTGTTTAATGGTTGAGGAATTTTAGCAGCTGTCCTAAATCTTGTCTGTGCTTAAAGGGGCCCATTGATCGGCTCTGCATTGCAGAAATGGCAGAAGACACTCACACAAACTCCCTCGCCACCTTTACTTCCTAGGTTCCTATTAGTTGACTACTTCAACGTGCCTTGCTGGCCCCTTTCCCTCTAACCTACCAAGTGGAGCTTTTTTCACATAAATGTAATGCTGCAGAACCCTTGATCATTTATTGCAGATAGAATTGAATTAGAATTATTGCAGATACAATTGTCAGCTGGTGGACTGACATGTAAATCTAATGTAAATATGCTAGAACTGCTTACATAGGTTTATGAGTGGAAGATAATAGACTGCACGAGTTACACCAACATCACTGTTCATCATCTCTATTATGGTTTCTGAAGTTTCACTTCCCCTGGTTAGGAATAGAAGATCTCTGATGGCTCCATGCCATTAACCACCTCAAAGATTTCAATTAAACAGATGGGTCAATGTTTGTTTTGGTCTAACACCCAGCCGCTTTTTCTATTTGGCATGCGGGTGTGGGGCATAGCTTAAGTTTGTGAAAAGGTAATCAAGGTGGAGGAGTGGAAGGTGAGGCTGCAGGGTCTCCTCTCGTCTGTTACAGAAAAAAGAAAAAAGTAAAATAATAAGTGATGCAGCCAACTGCCTGTCAGCGCTGTCCACTTGAGATGATTAATGGCTACAGGCTGTGATGGACAGAGCCAGAGAGAGAGAGGGGCTCCTGTTCAGTGAAATCGGCAACTGAAAAGGGAGGAGGTAACAGGGTGAAGACTAGTACTTCATCTCTTTCTACTGTGGCCAGAAAGTCCCACACATCGTGGTCCGCTAAGGCCAGAAGCATCCGAGTGTGACACTCGTAATGGGAAGTGTAGACTCAGCTTAAGAGGGACCACATGGACTGCTATTGCTGTTTCAGGGTTAGTTTAGTGAACTATTCCCCCATAGTAGATTTAGGCCTACCAATAGTACTACTGAGGTAAGATGGGCTTGTATGTTGTTGATGGAGCCAGAGAAAGATGAATAGAAGAATTAGTTGGAGGAAGGGAAGGATGGAGCGATAGTAATGATGATAATGACAACATCTCTATTAGTGGCTGCTTCACAGTTAATGCTCATTGCAGTGCATTTGCTCTGTTCCTGTATGTCTTCACTGTGGCTGGCAGTAATTTCGCTCAGGTTCTGTACAGCAGTTTGACACAAAGAATTCTAACTTATAGTCAGAATAGTGAAGTTTAGTATTTTTCACGTCATTATTTTTCTAAATTGTCAATAAATATTTTTGATTTACTGCACACATTTAAAATATAAGTTACATTTGAGTTGCATCAAAAGGAAATTTAAATAGTTCTTCCTATTATTTTCAGATTTGAAGAAAACAACATGACATCCGTGTTAAATGGGATACCTTTTGCAGTATTTGTAATGTGGAAGAGTGGCTTCTCAGCAGGACATTAGAGGAAGTCCTCTAACTGTAACCCTGAGACCGAGAGCTCTGTCCACACCAATTACACCATGAATGGGCTCTGGGGGATCCATGTATGCATTATATTACTCCCCCGGTCAGCCTCACACTGGCCCTCGTAACAGGCAGGCCCTCTGTACAAACACCATAATACAATAGGAAAATTCTCCAGCTCTTTGATATGGCCACATTTTCCTTTAGTTAGTTAACACCCTACATTTCTGGAAATTGGATGCACATGTTTGGTTGAAAAGCAAAAACGTTGGGTGTTGTGAGTACATTTATCCATCTTAGATGGTGTTGGGTTTTAGGTGAACTCACTCATCTTGGATCAACCTTTTGAACTACCCCTTTGCTGCACAACTGATACACAATTAATTTAACGCTTATCATCTGCAACATCACAATCAATGTATTTCAGTTGATTTCTTTCCCTGACTTATTAAAGTTGCAATTCTCTTAATGGATATAGCTTTTGAAACCCAAGAAGCATCATTTAAATAGAAGGCAACAATAAAGTGTACTTAGGAAATTACATTTTGTCCTCTCCTGTCTTTCTTTCTGTCTCCATCCCTTTCTTCCTCCCATGGCCCCCACTCTATCGTCCCTCCCCCTCTGTTTATTGTGCTACAGTTACAACCACTGAAACTTGATAACACCATGGGGGATAGGGGTGGAGGGCAGTGCTGTGGCCTGCTTGGTGAGGCCAGAGGGGAGGAGGGGCTGGATTAAGGGGCCTCCTATTTTACAGGGGATGATTAATGATCTCCAAATAAGTGGAGGCCAACCTTTTTTTGATAGGGCAGTGCTGATGGACAGCAGACAAGGGAGTGACCATCATGTGTCTGTATGTGTGAAAGAAGAGGATGAAGGATGACGAAGGCAGACATAGAAACCACAGTAGGAGACGGGGTGCTAGGTTGACAGAGGGGAGGTTAAGGGAGGCATTGGTCAGCTTGTGTAGAAGCAAGGCCATGCTCTTTCATGTCCATTTGAAAGCACTTTGTCAGTCAGCCGAGGTTGACCAAGCTCACCAACCAGACAGAAAGATAATCAGGCCAGTATAGTCAAAGACCAGAGCTGGCAGTAAAGGGCCTCTCAGGAAAGGGTGGAGATCCAAATGATATACAGATCCCAACCACTGGTTTCTAATCATTACCCTGAGACAAATTCCAAAAGAAGTGGGAAAACTATTCTTATTGGAGACGTCCCACTATGCATACATGATCAAACGTTTTGTGGTTGATTTGAAATATTTAAGGGCAGACATTATCTTCGCTTATAGTACACTCCACCCGCTGGCTGGCAAATTACAGCCCAGCCTTTAAGAAAGAAGTACATCTACTTTGGTTGCACTCTTCTTTTCTGTCAAAACAGGAAAAAGTATTTTTTGGTTCCGCTGAGAGCTTAGATTAAAATCTTTTTTGACTTTTTGTTTTGTTTGTTTCTTATATACTAAGACTTCTCTTTGTGCCTCTTCCTCTCTCTGTCTCTTCTTCCCAACCCCCAATCTGAACGGACTCACTGTTATTTCCTCTGTCATTTAGCCAGACTGTTCCACAGCCCTGAATTGCCACTGTGCTGTCCATCTTTAATTACGACCATACTGGACAGGGATTTGAGTCTCTAAGCTGCAGAGCTCGGAGATTCTTAATCACCAAGCTCATAAGTAAATGAGCAGGGAAGATGACGAGAGCAGGCCTCAAGCAGATTCATGCTTCCCAGCGAGGTCATCGGTCAGGGTAAAAATAACACTGGCTGCTCAATTCACCCATGCTTCTTGTTATGTCTTTAAATGAGTTAACATTGAATAAAAAATGAATGTCACTTTCAAATACTGTTATATTTATACAAGGGAAGCATGATGGGATTTTCTTATAAAGAGGATGTTGGGAATAATAATAAAACGTAAAAGCAAATAAGTTGCAGTCATGTATTTGCCTGTTGCGTTCATGTGAAATAGTTCAATTATTCCACGTTAGAAATTATGTTACTTTATTTATTTGTTTGTTTGTTTGTTCATTCCTACATGAAGCTGTCCATACCCAAACTTTTTCTATCTCTGGATATCTGTGTCTTGCTTCTCCATCTGCGTCCTGTCTGTGCTGTTAAAGTAATGTTTCCTGGCCTCCACACCCCTGTGATGGATGGCATGAAATACATTACAGCCCCCAAAGGAGCCCTACACCAGTACAATAGCCGTGAGCTCACTTCCAGTGCAGCCCTGCAGCAGTGTTGCATAAGCCACAAAGTAATGGAGAACTGAGTGTCGTGGAAAACAAGATGCTTGGTTTGTGGGAAGAAATTCAATGCCTATCTACGTTTGGCATTTTAGTTGATGTGGTTTTCTTATTAAAATAAAATGATCAATAAATATGTTATAATAACTTTGTTTTCAAAAGTAAATTTTTCTTCTGCAACTCTACATTAATATAGTCTTGGCATGTTGTAATTAGTATGTCATGATAACTTTTCCAATGCTGTTGTAATTGTAATTACTCCTTTTAAGGCCATGTCCGCACACAGTGGATCTTTTCGAAAACACAACTTTTTTCATCCCGCATAGAAAAAAATTTGCGTCCACACGACAGCGTTTTCAAAAAAATCTCCGTCCACACGTAACCGAATATATGCGTTAATCAACACATTTATATGCAGAACAATTATTTAACTCTCAATCATGTTTATCAACGTGTCTTCGACGTAGAGCTGTTACACGTCAGAAAATAGCTCCGTCCATTCTGTGTGTACATGTAGACACAGGTCACACACACTGACATCACAGCGGTTTCCGTCGCTGGGAGACGCCCTCTGGATACAAAAAATTTTTTGGATACAGCGCAGACCCGGCGTTTTCAAAAAACTTCGCTTTGGCAGGTGTTTTTGAAGGTTGCATTTTCGCCCCGGATATCTGCGTTGTCGTGTGGACGGAAGGCGTAAGTGCAAAAGAAAAGTTGCGTTTTCAAAAAGATGCGGCACCGTGTGGATGGGACCTAAATCAGACCACCCACCACCAGAATCTGTCAAATGCAAATGTACGACTCACTGTCACGGGTTCCCAAAAGCCAAAAGTAATTAACATTGATGGGAGTGAAGATTTCCAAGATGAGTGCACAACCCCCACAACTTAAACCTGTTTCGACGTCCTTCTCTCTGTTTGGCTTGGAGCAGCTGATGTCTCCTGTATTGATCAGTGATGCTGGGCCTCAAATGGGTTTCGTCATCTGATGGCTTTATTTGGCAGTCAGGGTTCCATTGATTGAAGCAGTTAGCTGTGTTATCAAGCTTGCTAGAAGAGAGAGGGAGACCCTCAGTATTGCACCTGCCAGTGAAGACATCACTGCCAACGAGCTATCCTCTAAGCCAACACCCAATTTGACCAGTGACCTGTCACAAGTGTCGACCACACACAAATTGTATCTCAGAGCTTTGTGGAAGTAAAATGTTTTAGAATGGTTGTGCTGAAGTTGAAGCTTCTGTCATGCCAACAGAAACGATGAAGAAGACAGTTGTACAAAGGAAAACAGATCTAAAAATGTAAATAGTAAATTAATGGAAACCCTTTTGTTACTACCACAGATTTCTTTAAGTCACTAACCCTATCCCCCAACTTATTTCATTTTGCTTGTCATTTTGAACTCTACTCCTATGTTTGTAGGTTTTTCATGCTTTTTTGAGGAATATTGTACTCTATTGCTTTATAATAATTTGAAATGATTACTTGACTGTGGAATTACTTAAATTTTTAATTGATACTATTCACCCTTTTATTGTTTTTATTAATTATAATTTTATATTAAAGTCATTGTTAATATTAGTATTGTCAGTTAGTGAAAATATATTTTTAACACTCTAGCAATCCTTTGTTCCTCTTCAGTTTGTTTTACCTGAGTTTCAAGATAATTTAGTGGAAAAAGGCTTAGCCCCTACCCTAACAGGAATTTTACATTTGGTGCTCGAGCCCATCCCTCTATTGTTCATGCAACATATCTTTGTCATGTTGCTGTGACAGATATATTTATGACTTTTCTACTAAGATCGGAGATGGCTCTTTTCAACGTTGTCTCATTTGATCTTTCAGTAAGATGTAAATACAGAGCAAGAGTGATCCACTGTATGTGACCAGTATTCAAGAGTCTTGTATTCTGTGTAGATTTTCTGTTGAATTCACTGTGAAGAATACGACTTACCATTTATATGACTCTGCATCTTTATTTTGTCATGCCTGTTCTTGTCATACTAGTAGTTGAACTTGTGGATAGAAAACAACTTCTCTGACCTTTTCCTAACTGATTGTAACTCACAATACAGGCCTCTATCATAAGTGTTTACAACCACTGCAAATATCAACAGACATTTTACCTCCCTCTTTTTAAACTACACACTAATTCTCAAGTTGACGTCTCTTATCTGTCCTTGTATCTTCACCTTTCTCATAAGTTTAACTTTTGTGAAAACATGTTTTAATACCTGTCACAAGTCTGTAAAGCTGTTGGGTTAGAGGTGAGATAATACAATATGCACTTAAATCTTTGCCTAAAAATAACCAAAGTTATTTATGCTTTGAGCTGATGTTTCCACGTATTTTGTTGACAATCTATTGAGGCAAATTTGTCTAGAATTTTCAGCTCAACAAGCTACAAAATTACACAACAAGGGTGGGGAAAAATTTTTTCACACTAAATGCATGTGTCATGTATGAGTAATAAAACAGGTTTTAGTGGTTGTTGTAGTTTGAGTAGAGGCATGAAATTATTAGAAAAACATACGGTAAACATACTTTAAATGTCAAGTGAATCCTCTTAGTTAATCTGCAGGTGATGGAAGTCTTACATTGAGTGATGGAAGTTTCTTTAAGAATAGCCCCTTGAATATAGTTTATAATTTTTACAAAGTTAAATAATACAATATAAAATAAAAAGTAATATGTGGTATGTGCTTTCACTTGAGCATGCAGTGAAAGGTCAAATGATTAGTGATCTACAAATATGGTGGGGGAGATTGTGATAAAATGCCTAATTTAAATACAAAGCTGCAAATGCAAAGGTAATCCATATATTCCTTGGTGCATGACGATGGAGATTTTTGTTCACTTTTAATTTAGCCTTTCTTTTTGTCTTTCTTATTGTTGTGCCATGTTAGAATTGTAGGTTCACTGCCACATTATGTGTTTGAGCCGTGACATCATCAAATTGTACCACAGTGTAGGAATTGCTTTATAATATGCAAATCACAGACAGAGTCTTTGCATTAAATTTTGATATGATGAATATAATCATTAAAAAAGATATGAAACTTAATTTAAAAGATTTGAAATTAGATTGAGCAAACACTGCAGTAACCCCTTCATATCAGGCAAATTCAATGCAGTACAGTTTTTAAGTCTGATTAATTATTCACAGAGAAATGCTGGCCTCACAGTTGACATAATATTCATACATTCTAAATTCAACAGTGACCATTCAGTTTCGTCTTTCAGGTAACAGCAGAGAGACATTTCTATGTTAGTTGGTTACTTTCATATACCTGCTGAAATCCATGACATGAATGAAAAACCAAACACTAATGCTTTTTTGTCGGAAAAAAAAAAAAGCTACAAAAGTGTATGTCATAGGTTACAAATATTTATCAGATTCCATTCAGCCATCAAATGACCATTGAATCTGGAACTTTTCTATGAATGTCTTACAGGAAACTAGAATTTCATGACCTAAAATCTGTTTACATTTTTTGAAGTGGTTTATCATCTTTTCTCCACCAGATCTGGCCTGCTGAGACAGTCATACCCAGTTACATGATTATGTAAAACATAATAGCGCATTGACTTGACCAAAAACGCTGAATAATTATTTGGCATAAAAGATGTCATCCACCATCCATGCATCTGTCCATCCATCCATCCATCTCGACATTCCTTCATATCGCTGTCAGCTCCATATCAGTCGGTGTTGATTGGGGTCTAGTCAGTTGATCTGCCGGGGCTGTGTGGATTTAGGAGACTTGGGTTACAGTTGGAGAGGCCATCTCACTTTTCGCGCCATCCAACCTTTTCAATCACCCTCCCCCTCTTTTTCACCAGGTGACCCATCTTCATGACCCATGAAGAAGGAGTCATATTTCTCTCTCTTTTTCGCTCTTCTCGTTCATCTCACTACTTCAGTTCAAAGATGCTTTACTGGCAAGAGGATTTGTGATGGACAATGTGATATAAAATTGCACATGTCTTGTCAACACAGAAATGTATCGCTAAACTGCATGTGACAAACTTATTACCATGTAACTCAAATCCTAATAGTGTCATTATGTGTAGTCTGCCGCCCTCATCATGTGTTAAAATGGCACCCAGTAAGATTTATAGCTTCTGGCTGTTGTTTGGAGCCTCGCCAGTCTTGTGATGTTTTTCACCACTGACTGACGCAGTTGAGAGTGCACAGAAGACAGGCGCGTAATATACTAGCTGCCTGTCCGCTGTAATAATTCTTACAAGGAAGCTACTCTCACTGTTTCATGAGTAAATATAGATCAAGTGACTTATCTATCATTTGATGTTTGCTTTCTACCCCTATAGTATCACTGTCAAGGATCATATTGAGTAGGAGACAAATTAAAAAGATTTAGGGTTGCATTATCTTCATTGATAGATGATGAAATTTGCCGTGTTTCATTTGTTGCTCTGCTCAAAGTTATATTTAAACAGATCTGACATGTACAGTTGCTTCATCATTTAATTTCATTGATGGAGAATACATACTTGCATTGTGTTGCCCTTACATTTGTTACTTTGATTGTTATTGCACTGATGTAGATATAGATATATTACTGCATCAGGTAAATTATAATGTTGCAGCACATTATCCTTTGTCAGTGTCAACGGATAACCTTTTACTTCATGACGATTAATGTTGTAACGTCTCTTCTCTTTCTTGTCTTGCTTCCCTTTTTGTCTGTCTCTGGCTTTCTTTCTCCATCAGTCATGACGGGAATCAAACCTATGCAACAAATGCTATATACTATTGACCTGTATACTATACTACAGGATTTATTAGATGACTGCCCCCCACCTCCCCCTTTTACTATCTCCCTGTTTGTGTCACTACCAGCTGTGTCTTTAGCTTCATGCTTAGAATAGCTATGTATCTATAGTGTAACATTACATTTAACTTCCCTTATGTGGAGGGTGCATATCTTAACACTTGATATGAATTGGTCTGTCATGCAAGTGGTGTCTCTGCCTGTACTAAAGATAGCAAATTCCATGCACTCAAGGCTTTTTTACCATTTATGTCCTTGGCCATGCATTAAAAATAAAACAAACATGCCCCAGTGTAGACCAGGGTTCTGACAATATGCTGCCTGCACGTACGAATATATAAACTAAGCAGACAGGACTGCCCATTACAAAGTAAACACCCACCATGTGTAGTCCAGACACTGGTCTCTCTTCTCAGTGTTTTGTTTTCCATGCTGATGAAGATTTCACCCTACTGCCAAGAATACAACAGAGGTTTTAAGTTACATCTTCCAGTTTATGGATGCAAATTATGAGTTCAAACAAAAATGACTGCAGGTTGGTTATGAACATATATAATCCCTTTATAATACAGTATCACTATATTCTTCCCTTTGACTAAACTGTGCAACACTGGAAAATCATTGCACTAAAACATTTAATTTTTCACAGGTACAGAACATGGTTGAGCATGCTAATTTGCACACAACTCCCGCACAAGATCATCCTAAATCTGGATGAATTTAATAAAGTTAAGGGAAAGACATAAATTGTCAGTTTATAACATGCTTTACTGCAGAAAGTGCACTGTTCGGTGCATTTAGAAATCTGCCTTGAATCTACAGGAACAGTTGCATTATTAAGCAACGTGGATAGAATTAAAGTGAAATGGTCCTAAGTGCAGCGAGTCTGAAGGAAGCTCAGCGTCAATCTATAGTGTGTAGATGTGATCATTGGTAGGAAGGTGTGGGTGGTGCTCTGAAAGGATTCAGACACTGCCATGAGGCCAGGGGCTGTTTGTGTTGGCTGACACCTTCCTTACAACAGTAATCCAGTCTTTCTCCAGCTGGCTAGCTACTACACCTCCCCCTCCTTTTTTTCTTTCCTTCTGTCCATCCTTCCGTCCCTCCCACCTAAAGGCAGTAAAAAAAAAAAAATTATTTGTTCCTTCTTTTTTTCCTTCTCTCATATTATCATGTCATTTCTTTTATTTATTTATTTTTGTGTGTTTTGTGTTTTGCACCCATATTTTTTTTCACAAGTCTAAGAAAAATAGAATAATCCAGCAAAATAATACAGTATTGACATTTTTTTTTGAGGAGAATAGGGGAATTGAAACAACCAAAAACCATGAGTTGATGTAGCAATTCTTTTTCTCCGTACTTAGAACCCATCTTTCTATCCAGTAGATGGTGAGTGAAACCTCTCACCAGCAAATGCTCATTCATTAAAAAATTCATTTCCTGTATGTTGTCCTGTTGAAGTCTGTCAATTATTAAGAAATTCCCATCATGTGAAGTCACTAAAATGTAATTTACTACTTCTGGCATTAGAGGAACCCGATTGATTTATTATAGAGGCCCTTTAATGTGGACAGCTGTTTCCTACTAAAAATAGGTCAGGGGTCAGATAAAATGACCTTGTTCCCTCTTTTGTGCTCACATTTGGATAGAAAGCTAGATGTGAGATGGGAAATGCTCACAATTTTGATCAACAGTGTGATTCCATCTGTTTGGTTCTGCTCATTGCAGGCACAATATTAGATGTTATTTAAAATTGTATATGATGTGATAAATGGCTAACCTCTGAAGAGACGACCACTTTATTGTATATTTGACTGTAGAATTGAGTTTACATGAACATATTTAGTGTCATTCTGTTATGTAATAGAATAGATTTACTTTTTCCATTGTGCAAATGCTTCATACCATTTTGTGGAATCATCATTTACAAAATCTATCAATTATGTAAGTATGGATCATCAAAAAGAAGTAGCTGTTGCATTTGTCATCTAATATCTTACCCTCTCCAAATGTGTTATTCCTGAAACTCCTGTATGTGTTAAATCTTTTTTCCTCTGCCAACTGTCTGTCTATATCCTTTATCATTGTAGTTTAGCTGCGTGTCTCTTGTGTTCACTGTGGAAGTTGGAGGAAGGATTTAGGGAGTGGTTCAGGGGCCCTCAGCCGTGGCACTTCCCACCAGAGCGACCTCTGACCTCTAGTGCCATTAATCACTAGGCTACTGATGGCCCAGTCCCTGGAGGAAAATCAGTCCGGGGCAAAGGATGATGGGAGGTGAAGCCTGCAGCCAATTACTGATTGGCTAAGAGCAGCAGAGTGGACAAATCAGATGTTTACAGGGAGGCAGAACACCCAATAGTTGCTTACCTGAGGCTTGCATGGCCTAAAGCCATGTTGTTTATTGTTGTTGATCATCACATCTCTAGTAAACATTGAAATTGAATTTTAGAAAATAAAGATTGTCGTGGCAGAATAGTGTGAGACATTAAGGGGAATGCGATTACGGCTGGGATCAAACGACACGTTTTGGACGGGTCTAATTAAACCTGTTACAGCTAAATGTCTGCAGTGTTGGGAACAACAGATGTTGAACACCAAAGGCAAGCGGCACCTTGATCCTCTCAAATTGGGGAACTTTGGCCAGTGGTAATGCATTTTTGAACAATTATCCTATTTTTAGTGGGGGGGGGGGGTTGCCAGTGCCTTTATATGGGGATGGCCCATTTTGATGTGCGAAACCTGTGTTATATCAAGTGTTGACTAATAAAAAATGTTTTAGATTTCAAACCACCTCTGGGAATGATGGCTGTCCAATTTACTGTCATGAACAGTTGACATGCAGTGCAGTCCACTCAGAATTGTGTCCTGTCTGTTTTTGGGTGGCTTGCTGTTGATATGTTATCTAAAACCCTCCTTAGTAAAATTACAATATTTATTCAGGTCTGAGTAAAGACACAGTGAGTAAACACGTGTGTCAAATTAAAGCCTAACTAGCTGCTGTCCTGTCATTATGTGGCCGATGCTGTTGTGTCTCATTTGTTGTGCTTCCATTGTTCACGTCCAGGCCAGGATGAAAACATGGCTTCCTGCTGACCTGCAGTTTAATTCACACGTCGATAACCCCTGGCTGATCTCTGACCCCTCTAGTTGTACTAATTGTTTCATGCGGGATTGATGTCCAACCCTGAATTAAATAACTGACGAGGCACTGGCAGCACAGCATTGCCAAGCCTTTCATCCAGTGTGTGTTCTAGAAGCGTTGCTACTGACCAGAGAGATCAAGGAAGGTCCACCTCATACATTTAGTTTATTACGCTGCCTCAGAATGAAGCTTACCTTCTTTCAGTTTCAGAACGGAACTTTTTTTAAACAGAAAATTTGTTGAGCATTGTGTAACTAATTATTATTACTGTAATCTTGTAATTTGAAAATGCGTTTTTAAACTTATCTCAAAAAATGTTTATCTTTGAGTAAACTTATCTTGACGAGGCAAAACCAATGCTGACATATGGAGAGATCGATTCAAGTTTTTTTGGTTATGTCAGGTTTACATACCGAAGAAGGGAGACCTGATTTTAAACAAAAATTAAATTCATAATTACTTGTTCATATTCTCTCACAATGCACCTAAGGTTTTTCCAAATGAAAGTAAATAAAGTGAAGTGAAAGTAGGAGGGAAGATGTCATCTTTGCCAAGGCTTTCTTACTACTTGTTAGCTCTGGTAATTAAATGGCTGTTATTATTAACCACACTAGTGTATTACTGTTGATATTTTCATTTCAATGGATAAGGGGAGATCTTGCAACTTTTTTTAGAGGGTTGTATTTTTAACCAAAGCATGTGTCCTACTACTATTGCCTCATCTGTTCCAATGTTGTCTAATGCATTCACTTTAGTTTTAACATTTTATAACATTAGCATTATAAACTTAGCTATTAGGTTCTCTTTTTGTGTTGTAAAGTTATATTGGACTGAATTGCATTTTTAATGTCTACATAATACTCATTTTTTGTTGTACATATAGTAGTCCTACATGCACTGTATTTCCAATTCTAATATGTTATCCTAGCTCACTGTATTTACCAAAATGTGTGTGTATATTCAATGTACAGACCTAAGCAATGGCCTCTTAAGCTCCTTTCCCTCCAATTAGGAATAACCATACTCATATCCTATTGTTGCCACATTCAGAATGAATAGAACGACATGACAAACACTAATTGTTGTTTGATGTACAGTTGTTCACTTTTCCACTGAACCACTGTTCCTCACCCAAACTTAAGTTCTGTTCTTGTCTTTTAGAAGAACATAACAGCACGGAAACGTACGTGATCTACACCGTCAACATTATGAATCAATATTAAGTACTTGCACTTAACAGGTCAGAGCTGTAGTTCCCTGGTGGTGCGACTACCCCTCCCTGCTCACTACATCGCGCCGTGTCCTCTCGGCCCCTAGCACATGGCTCTAAGACATGTTGCTAACTTAAGAAAATGAATTAGGGCTAATCTTCATGGCCTAATCACACTGCTATTTTACAAAGTCATTAATGAGTCTGATTCCAGGTTAAGAGCAGCCTGTGGAGGGGCTGAAGGATTGGCTGGCATTAGCTGTGGGGGCAAATCTGCATGACTCCCCCGCGCTGGGTCCAATGGCACTAACAGCAGAGGGGTGTGGATTTACTTAGTACAATCCTCTAAATAAGCTTCATTATACTGCCTATCTAGGATTCCCCCCACCTACCCACCCACCCGCCATTGCCTGTGGATTAGCAGGTTGTCACAACCCCCCCAGTCCCCTCTTCCCGCTCGTGCTTACATTGTTACACATTGCACTTTTTGATTCTGTTGCAAACTGCGAACTTCCCCTCCTGCAAGCTTCACTGCAGATAAGCTGTTGACAAGATTAATGCATCTGTATCAAAAGTCTAGAGCTGCTTTGCTTTGTGTTGTTTTGGAATCCCCTTTTCCAGGTCAAGCCAGATTGCCTCAAATGGGCTAATATGTTTTGAAGCCAAATTTAACAGTCATGCCGGCAACAAGCTTGTCACACTTATTAAGCATTCTGAAATACTTTAGACTAGTATCTGTATGTCACAAATGATCCTGGCTGTCAGAATTGATTGATGAATGAATTAACACATAGAGCTACATTTAGAATTAATAGCTTGAAATGTGTTTCCTTTGTTAGGAGTCATTGTACTCGAGTGGGGGATGCTCACAAAAGAAATAGGCAATCATTTTATGGCTTCCATTTTGCTACACGTTTCCTGTGTTGAAAATGTTTTCACATGTGATACACAACAGCCCCCACTGAAATAAAAGAATCCACTAGAGAGCATTCATTGTGTGTCGCTAAGCTAAGCTGATTTAGGCGTGTGACTTGTGCTGTATTGATTTATTGTGCGCCTTTCCTCTTCTTCATAGGAACCCCGGTCAATCGTATCCCCATCATGGCAAAGCAAGTCCTGGATCTGTACATGCTGTACAAGCTGGTTACAGAGAAGGGTGGCCTTGTAGAGGTAATCAACAAGAAGATCTGGAGAGAAATCACAAAGGGACTCAACCTGCCTACCTCAATCACCAGCGCAGCTTTCACCCTGCGCACACAGTGAGTATTTGTATATGTGACACAATCATCAACAAAATTCATTTTGTTTGCTAAAGTAGCTATAAATGGACTTTTTACAACCACAAATCAGTCTTCTAAAAGTCAGTCTTATGTAGATTTTTAGACTCCTATTTAGTTCACTGAAACTAAGAAAAGTGTACTGCATCTCAGTCCGAAACAAGTAGTGTATGTTTGTGTGTGTGTGTGTGTGTTGCTTATGTGTTTATACACATGGAAGTTTGTTTCCACTACAAGGCCAGCCTCCCTCTTCACATCCAATCCTTCCATCCATTACATCACACACAGAACCCATTGATTCTCATGGATTTATTGATGAAATATAGGTCAGAGTTCACAATGAGTAAGGTGGGGTTTGACGGACAGCTTATGCTCTGACGCTCGACTAAAACTCTCCTGCCGTCTTGATGGAAATCTTTCAGTAGATTTAACACCTCTCCATTCTGCCCAGTAGCAGGGTGCCATAATGAACCTTTATGTATTTTTAATGCTCTGTAGCATTGCTCTGCTAGCTCTATCTAATGGATGCTGCGCCCAGCTTCTTATTGATCCTTGGCTTTTCTATTCCATCAATATGCAGTCACCATGCACAATAGTGCATGTTCTTCTAGGATAGAAAACATACCGAAGCTGTGACTATGCATACTTGTAGATTCCCTGTGATGTCATCCATGTATAGTTGACATTAAACATTGTCTGTTTGGTGTTTTTTGTATAACTGTGTTCCAGAAATGTGCTTTTATATGCATGAATATGCAGGAATTAATTCAGGAGAACATAATTCCCTGTAGTGAACACTGAAGAAAAACCTGAATTAAGTTACAGAAGATTTTTTTAAATCAAACAAATATGTTTTTGAAGTTGAATATGAGACTATTAGTAGAAAAACTAAGAATAAACTAAGACTCTGTGTGTCATTGCACCTTCAGTTAAAATGCACTACAAAATATCAAATGAATGATCAACAGAAAATAGTGCCATACAACAGATTCAATACAGTATTTTCCGCACTATAAGGCACACCTAAAAGCCTATAATTTTCCCATAAACCCGCAGTGCGCCTTACAATACAGTGCGCCTTATAGTGCAGAAAATACTGTAATTAGACTGACTTTTTAAAAAAAAAAGACAATATTGTGTTTACTTGAAAATCCTTTTCAAGTAAACACAGATGTTAGGCAGATGTTCATGTGATTCGGTTAAAGCCGGCATCCAGTGTAAGGAATTAGTTGTGCTCTGTTTTTTTGCTGTGATTAGAGCTTCTATGTTTGAGCTGTTGTGGCTGTCTGATCCATTGTTTTGTGAATATGTGTGTTTTTCTTCAGGTACATGAAATACTTGTACCCGTTTGAATGTGAGAGGAAAGGCCTCAGCTCCCCAGGCGAACTTCAGGCTGCCATTGACAGTAATAGACGCGAGGGTCGTCGTCCAAGCTACAGCAGCAGCCTCTTCCGCTTCTCTCCATCTCCCAGCACAGCTCCCCACATCCTCTCACCTCCCAAGATGCACCTTTCCACTCTTGGGGCGGGAACCTCGGCAGCCCTCAACGGCCTCCAGGCCTCACCAGGACCATCTCTAAAGAAAGGTGAAACCAGCATCAGATGATAATCAGACCAATGTGTTTGTTAAAGAAACAAAAACAATTTATTTCTAATGAAACTGTAAATTTGTTTTTAAGCTGAAGCAAGGGTAGCCTCGTTACTTTGACAGTTCTTATGCATTTGTCTAGGATGTTTTCTAAAAATAATCACAAAGCTTAAAGATTAGGCTTATCTCAATTCCACAAATAGAGATGTGGGAAAAATAAGTTAACAGCATGTGGTGGTTACCTTTTAAGCCCAGCCTGCCTTCAAGTTAGTAATTCGCTCTCGTGCATACCATACACGTGTGTGACTATGAAGCGTGGTGCTGGAAAAAATCACCACACATGTTCATAAACCTTTCTCTGGCTTTATGGTTGTTATATTAAACTTAGTAAATATTTGCTTTAGGGAATGTAGTCAGTATGTTGGTTGGGCTGAGTATTCTGATTACAAATGGGCAGAGACTTGAAGTAGTGATAATATTTTTGGGGAAATATTGCCCCTTGCTGGTGTTTAGAAAAACTACATCATATAATAAAGGTGAAGCCCTAATGTCTAATTTTATGGTTTTGTGAATCTGTTTTTATCCTAAGCATCTTTAGGAAACACCAAGACAAATTTATTGGTGTTTTGTGTGTATGTTTTTGTGTATCTGTATTTGAGACAGTGTGCTCGTTTTTGTGCATGCAGGAATGTTGGTGGAAGACATTACTCTTGCATTTGTGTTTTGTCACGTTCCTTGCCTTCACTGTCTCCAGTCATCAGTGTGTCAGCAGGTGTTTAGTGTTTTATACGGTTGTGTGAGTGTATGCATGTCTACCTGCGTTGTCCATCCAGATGTCTAAGAGTTACGTGTGAACAAGTTTTGCCTTAAGCTGCTGGGAGTCCTCAACTTTACTGCTGATTAATAACACGGTTCCCACGGCGGGGTGATACTTAATAATCTTTGAAGCCTTCATTCGACCCCATTCGGATCATGTTGATAACCGTCATTACCTTTCTGTTTTATCTCTTGTCACTTTAACTTGACTGGAATGTGAGTCCGCTGTAGACGTGGACAGTTTCTGTAGTTACACAAGTATAATGTACTTAATTGTACCTGACACTCACTCTATGTAGTCATGGAAGCCAGAAGAGGTTTGACGGGTTACTATTGATGTGTAACTGCTTTGCATTCCTACAAGCAACATCAATTTGTTTTTATTTAAATCAGTGGTAGCTAAAGTGGGTTCTGGAAACCAGCAAGGGTTTTTGAAGGAGTTTCACAGGGGGGCAAGTCAGCATAATAGCAAGTGGTTTTATTTTTGTAGAATCCATTTAAAGGTGAGACAGTTTGAAAGAAATTTTTGTGAATGCCTGTGTTGCAATTCTCCAAACTGGAAGTTGAGTATTATTTTTATTTTTGTTTTGTTGGAAGTAGCAAGAGAAAACACTTACTTTGGAGAATCAACAAATTCCCCAATGATGTCTGAATTTGAAAACTAATGCACATTTTAGTGGTTTGAACTTAAGAATTTCAGGGGCCGACCGTCTACATAGTTCATTGCAACCAATTACATCAACAACCAACTGCTTCACGTATGGTGTTTAGGAACTTCAAGGTGCTCAGCTTTGCCTTCTCACAGCCCACAAGAAAAGCCTGGCACAAAGACAATTACAAATTCACCTTATTCTGAGTCCTGAATTTTATTTTCAGTCCATATAGATGGACTAATGGGTCCAACCCTCGCTATTCCAGATGACCTGACCCCATCTATCATGGCTGCAAGACCCTCGATGGCACTGGCCCTGGGTCAGCAGCAGGTTGCTGGTTTGGCAAGAGCTGCCACGCTGGAGCAGCTGAGAGAAAAGCTGGAAACTGGTGGAGGAGAAGGACCCGAGAGAAAGATGGCCCGCTTGGCAGAAGAGCAGCAGCGCCTGATGCAGCAGGCGTTCCAGCAAAACCTACTGGCGATGGCTTCTCAAATGCCCATGAACCTGCGCCTGGGAGCCCCCACCATCACCACCAGAGGTCAGTGTTGATGCAAATGTATTTTACAAGGTTTGCCGTGAACATTGCGATTGAATGTATAACTAAAGTATCAGTGTTTTTGAACTCCATTATTAAATGGTGCGTTATGGGAATTTATTTCACCTGAATCCAGCAGAACCTCTTTAATGAAGTGTTGTTTCTGTTTCTTCAGATGAGAAGCGTCAGGATATGTCTCTTAGCATCTCAACTAATGGAAATGCCAGCATCACTGTCTCTGTGGAGGTCAATGGCACAATTTACTCAGGTTTGTCAGAAGTTTCAAACTGTTGCATGTCCTTGTTAATCATGATGATATGGTAAACACCTCGGCTTCTATTCCTAATTGTTCAAATCCACAAATAGAATTTATGGCCTCTAGTCTTACTGCCTTTAATTGTGTTGGTCATGTTCATTAGGTGTGCACATCCTGAAAATATTACCTTTCTGTGCAATGATGAAGATATCTCTCCCTGTCTGACAGGAACCCTGTTTGCCCAGAAGTCTGGAGGGGCCCCGGGGCCTGCTATGTCGGCTGCTGCTGCCTCAGCCTCAGCCTCAGCCTCCCCTGCCGGAACCAGCACTAGCTTTGGCTTCTCTGCACCCATGGCTCAGACCCTCAGCCCTTCATCGTCCTCCTCCTCTAAGGGTCCTGGCTCGGCTGAGCCAACCCCCAGTGGGTCACCCTAACTCAGGCTGCCCTTTGTACCTCTTCATCACGCCTTTCTTCCACCGGGAGGCCCAGCAGGAATATACAGTTCAATGAAAAACCGATAAGAATAAGAAACTGTTGCACAACAATTACCTCATCAACCCTGTCGACCTCTTGGCTGTCCAATCATGAATGCAGAGCCCAAGATTATTCTATGACAGCACGTGCCCAAATGCACAGCTATGCATTTTACTCAAATTACAAACACTACACTACAAACACAGACACTCACACACAACCCACAAGTAATCACAATCACATCACACACACACACACACACACACACACACACACACACACACACACACATTTAATCATGATGTACATGCTAAACACAATCAGCTCAGCCAAAATCCACTGACAGGCGTAGTCACAACTGAACTTGAAAAGTTTTATCTTAGAACATTTTGTTTGTTGCCATTTTGTTGTCTTTTTTGATTTTGTGTTTTAGAATGATTTTATTTTTAGTTTTTCTCTTTTTACATACCTCAAATCAAGTAACCTGCAGTGGTGTCTTTACCTCAGGAGCTGTAGTATATTTAACCTGAATCAACTTTATTTTTGTATTATTTTTGACCTAGTTGCAATTAGTGGATGTCGGGTAGCACCCACCTCAGTAACAAGCCTCCAGCCCGGGCCACTCAGGCTTTGTTACCACACTGTAGGCTCTTATTGGGTTCAAACTGACAAATGACCAGATGCTGTAGATCAGCACATTAAATACACGATTACACAATTAGTAGAAAATGTCAGAATCGTTGGTGATGTACATAAACCTCACAAATTGAGACCTGGTTTCACCAAACATCACTTGCAAATCAAAACAACCTTGAGTTATTGCAGGTCTGCACAAACGGTCTGTAAATACATAGCACACGAAGATGAGGGAACAGCAGCTCTAATCCACCCTCAGCTGGCCTTGCAGTTTCTGAGTTCATCTCTCCACCCTGGCTCCTGTCTATAAATTAAGAGAGGTAGTACAGAATTAGTTTTAAGTTCAGTGCCCCCCCCCCCCATTTTGTCTCTTTATCCTTATTTCCAGCTGCAGCCACATGACTGTCAACCAGACGGTGTCATTGTCAGTAATCGCTCTCAGACCTCATACTGACCTCTCCTCTGTGGAGCGTGTGTCAGGAAACATTGTGACAACTGTAAGAATTCACTGTTATTTAACAATTTTTTTAAGGATTCATACCTGCAGAATGCACAAGTCTACATGACTGTTCAAGAATACCTCATCAGACTCTCTGAAAACGAGAACTATACTACATACCTCATATGGCTGAGCAGCCACAGAGACTGGACACACAAACCTTGAGATCGAAACCCCACCTGATCTGAAGCTGACATGGACGCACCGACACTCTGTTGATGGTTTCTAGGGACAAATGGAACTGGGATGGACTCGTTATCTCTCTCCTGTATTTAGTTGTAGGACTTGTTTTATGCTTGCTTCTATTTTTTTTCTTTTCTTTTTTGGGGTTCTTAATGTTGTCTGAGCAGAGTGATATATCGGCATTTAAAAAATAATTTTTTTCAGGGAAGAGGAAGAGTAGTTTGTTCCTCGCTGAGACCTGTAGATTTGTAAAATTATGTTTTCAAAGCCGCGGGGGTCAAAAGATTTCAAAACAAATGACCGCGTAGACTTAAAATTGGCTACAAACACCTGCATTGTAGTCAAAATGATATGCATGTGTACAATCAAGCGACCAGTGTTTTAATACCACAATCTTCTGGTTCGTGTTAGCCTCTGGTTATTGCACAGCTAGATACCAAAGACTATCGAGGTCGCTTCTTTCAATTCCTCCCTCGTACAATCCTTCACACACATGCTGTTGAGCACAGCAAGAAAGTCAAGGTCTATTTTAGACTGCAGAATGTTGCATCTAAGCTCGCAGAATCTAATGTTGAGTTTTACCCCCTTAAAACAAGTGAAAATATCTTTAGGTGAAGTTTCACATTTTACAGCATGACCTGATTATTGGAAAGTTGTTATGGAAGTAAACCATTTGAAATTGAAAATTGATCTAATTAAATGACATGTACAGATGGACATTTTTGTTACCAGATATTTTAGTTTTTTTTTATGCAGAACAGTAGCTCAGCTACTTTCCTGAGCTTTCTCCTTAATTTAAACCTTAACACTTAAGAGCTGTTGGGGCTGGTAGTTAACACAAACCCAGTGTGGATGCAGACCCTTTTAGTCTGACCTATTTGTCAAAGTGCCCACGTCCTGATACTCTACAAACAGATGGAATATCCCTCCAATTTTAAGGTATTTGTCTCCCTTTAAATAATTTTTTAGCATTTTGAAATACCGCAAAGGATGAAAATGAATTTTTCTAGCTTTAACTCTGTTGAATGTGAGGCATTGTAGCTGTTTAGAAACCTCCTTAAGCCCAGTGTGATCGGTGGTGGGCAGCCTTGTTGTGTTTATCAGACTGTATTTTAGCCATTACGTGTCAGGATTTGCAGATGTTTTGCAGTGTATATCACAGTTAAGGCTTTGAGGATGGTGCATTGGTCCTATTGGTGTACCCTTCAGAACCCTGTATGACACACAACTGTAGTTTATAAAGATGAGAACTGTAGATGCTGCCTTAAATTAGTTGCTGGGGAGATCCAGTCAGTGCAGGTTTCACAATCCATTTGGTTGGGAAAATGTTTTTCTCTTCAAGCTTAATCATTTGAAGAGTAATCATCTTTAATTTGGGTAAGCAATCAGATACCATTTGTCAGTCATGCAATTGTGTTAACAGCTTAGTTTTGCTATTTATTTGTTTTTTGTTTGTTTTTTCCCCCCTGGTGGACCATGTTTTTAGTAACCATTAAGCTTGATCAGTTAGGCTGTGTTACTAAAACATTATCTTGTTGCTAAAGCTTTCTGTATTCCTCTGCTTATTCTAAGTAATGGCTCGTTGGTAGCGTAGCTTCACTGCCTTTGACTGTTTGTTTGTTTGTGTGTGTGTGTGTGTGTGTGTGTGTGTGTGTGTGTACGTGTGCGTGTGTGCGTGTGTGTGTGTGTGTGTGTTTGTGTGTGCATGTAGGCAGGTTCTTTATACAACATGTGGTAGAGCAACAATTCTCTTCATTGATTAATCTTTCCCTTTTTTCATAGATCATTCAAGTAGTTTTTTGGTCCTTAAAATGTCCTTAAATGATTGAAGGTAACATTCAAGACCCAAAGATTTTCATTTTATTGTCATGAAGGATTTATATAAATTCGAAATACTAGCATTTCTGAAGCTGAAACTGGTATATTTTACTTTTTTGTAAAGAAGAAAGGCGATAGATTATTAAAATACTTTATTAATCAATAATTATTAATATTTAGATGCTCATCTTAAACTTTTGTATGCAGTAGCTGGTCGGCCAGGCAGCATTACATGTACATTCACTTGGATACTGCAGGTGGCGCCACTGGTACGTTGTAATGCAACAGAAGGGAGACGCTTGGCAGCACTAGAGCTAAGACTTGGAGAAAGTTCAGATAAAACCTTCACCTCCCAGTTTGTGCACTGGGACCAGCCCATTACATCTGATGTTAGCTGTTTGGGTAATAGAAGTGCTAATGTTTGGGTTCTGTCAAAACTGTAACATTATGTTTCACCTCACAAACCTCTAGAACCCCAACACCTGACTTCCTGCGTAGGTATGTTTGACATCTGCCTGCAAACCTGCTTGTATGTATGTATGTATGTATGTATGTATGTATGTATGTATGTATGTGTCTGTGTCTGTCTGTCTGTCTGTCTGTCTACTAGACACTGCCCCTACCTCGTCATAACACAATACCTCAGGGCAGTGGGCTGCAGTCGCCCTAGATGTTGAAGCTGCATTGAGGGACGAGTACTGTTGGATGCTGTGGTCACTTCGCTGAATGCTACTTGTTTTTTGGGGGGTGGGGGGCGGGGGTGGGGGTCCAGTAACTGCAGGCATGGTCTCGTCACTCAGGAAGCTGTGAAGTCGGAAGTCTGCAGAACCTTTTGTCTCTCAGATAATTATTTCAGTTTTAAATTGTTTAAAAATTAACCTGATCTGTGTAAAAACAGGCGCATATGCAAGTGGTTATCGAATACCTCATTTATCAATTTTATGTTGTTTTTGGCTTGTACAATGCTCCGTATATTAATTCAACTGTGGGGTTTGTGCATATTTTTGTACTGTTATTATCATTATTACAAATATAATAATGGTAATACTGATATAATAGTTTTCTCTTTGATTAAAGCAAACAAAAAATAGGACAAAACATATGAATGCTTGTAAAAACTATTTTGTGCTGATTGTATTTAAGAGGAGCACTTTTCCAAAGTGGTTTTCACACATTCAGTTTTGTTCATATTAGTAATATAAAGATATGGTTCTCAGGGCTTTAAACTTGTATGTCATGATAAAGTTTTACTTTATATCTTATTCCCACATGTGCTTGTTTTATTTATTGTTTGAGCTTTCCTGGTGCTTGTGATGATGACAGAAATGTTCTCTTACACTGATTTCTATTTACCTCGTGCTTTTGCAACTTAAGGTTAAAAGCATTGGAAAACACAAAGATTCATTTTCACATCCCTTAAACTAGACTTTCAGAAAGGTAATACAAACGTATTCATTTCTTCTCTTTACAAACAGTTCATAAGCAGTTTTCTGTGTAACAGGTTCAGAGTTTGTAAACCTGAAATACGACCTCACTGTCATTTTTGAATGCTGTCAATTTAGTTGTTTAACAAAGACACCCCGCGGCTTTTTAAGTCATTCTGGCTTTGGTAAGTCTTGATATTTAAATATGATGAATAACCTTAAGTGAACAAAATGTGATAGATTCTCTCCAGGCAAACTGTAGATGATGAAATTTCACAAATTTTTCAATTATTAAATGTAGACAGATTTGTATTCAAGTGAAATAATACACACACGAAAGCACAAGTTGAAAAAATATTTTCATAATTCACATAATTGTACAGATTGCAAAATTCAGTGTTGAAGCATGTGTGTACAGATAAAAGTGAGACATTCCAGGTCATTCAAGAACCGTAACAAACGCTGAAATGTAAGATTCATGATTTCATTCCATTAATAGATTGACTCACTAATCTAAATAACTCCCAACAATATTCTGTTCTCTCCAATCAAATAGTTATGGCCACTGTAAAGGATGATGTACCTGCATAATGTACCTGAATAATGGTAAAAGCTGTTTACCATCTGACAGCTGAATCACCTGGAAACTAAAACGTGTGCATCACACAATAATTTAGGAGCCACTGACAGGCAGTGAGACAATGACTTTTTTTCTCTTTCAAATACCATTGATAAGATTTAAACGGGTCATCAATATTTTCTGACAGGAGGCATTTATGAATGTATTAAAAAGAACCACCTTGCCTTGAAGGCATAATGTTAAAAATGTGTGACATTGTTGAACGCGCCCTTTAGACATATCAAATATCAGGCATCAATCACACAGTTCATGTTCATACACATATAAAGTGCAAGTTGCAAAATACAGGTTACATTTCAATTTCAGTAACTTGACGCATCTGCAATATTTACAAGTGCAGTACTCACTGTTTAACAACATGGTAAGGGGCCTTGTGTTTCTAATATTCACACTTCACTCACTCAAGTATCCAAATACAGACAGTTCACCTGAGAAATTTTAGGATCCCAGCAGAATAACACTGAATGATGAAAATTTTAATTAACATGCTGAACATGTCTCTCATCAACTAGTCTAAAGTAGTTTGTATGGTAAGAAAGTACAGTTCAACTATATCGTTGTCAATTTCACATTATTTCACATTAAAGGAAATATACTTCAGTTTGTTCAAAATACAAAAAAGTAATATATTTCAACAGAACTTAACTTAATCTTGAGATAGTCTTGGCAGTCAGCCCTTGTGCTGCATTATACTAGAGAGAGCTGGAATTTGGGTGGTTTGTTTTTTAAAAATAATTTAACAGGCTACATGAGGACGAGAGAGCTACATTTCAAGGTGTACCGATAGATAAGAGGCTCAGTATCAAAAGATCATTGAGCTTGTGTACTTCATGGACACACACACACACACACACACACATATATAGCTGGTTGTACAAACTGTTGCAATCACCTTCGTTTCAAGCTGGTCACTTTAGATTAGTCTCACCAGTTTAATACCTGACAGAGGATGTTCCTGAGATACGATGTTAAACATGGAAGAACAAAGATGTTGCAGTGAAGACGACCTCCGACTAACACTTGGATATAATTTATGATCATTATGAGAATTATTTATCTTCTGGGAATAGATGGAGGGTAACCTGAAAACATTAAACCCCTGATGCACAAACACAGTTTGTATTCAAATCCCCACGTTACTTTGTGTTTGAAACAGCATTTCACTTTTTTATTCGGGGTTGTATCAACTTATGACTAATAAGACAATTTTTTTAATCAAAATCACTATTATAGAAACCCAGACTAGTGGGCTAGGTGAAAGTCCTGGTGCTCTGCTCTTCAGTTGCAGTTGGTAGTTTGCCAGGACTCTGCTGTAGCCCATCTCCTTTGACACACATGTATAATTTCCCACCTGTTCTGGACCCATGCCATTGATCAGGAGAAGGCACTGATGATCCCTTGAGCTGCACTGTGTGGGGATTTCATTGTGATACCATGTATACTTAGCGTGATGGGATGAGATCGGACACTGGAGGAAATAGCTGGAGTGAGTAGGAACTTCGACAGTGACCACATCGTTGTTGGGTTGTTCATTGGTGTATGATGCAAACACTGGGAGAAAAAGGCAAGAAGAACTGTTGATTAATGCTCTGGCATTCTAAGTACCACATTTAACTCTGACCAGGGAGCAAAGTTGAGATGTTTTTGGAGTAGAGCCTTAAAAGTCGACAACATGAATCGTCAAGGTAAGAAAGGAATCTCTGACATTCAACAGCTTCGATCTCAAAACTTTGAAGAGTTTGAATATTGGGAATACACACATTAAGGAAAGTCATAAAGCCAAATACATAAATGCGAAATTAAATCAGGATCAAAGAAAACTGCTTAGCGTGCTTGTCATAGTCCAAACATAAGTACTTTTATTGTTGTTTTTTCTGACATCTAAATTATCAGCAATATACCCTTACTTTAGTAAGGGTATATTAAAGCAAACGTCTGTTCCATAATAAGCATCTCTACTCGAAATTCCGCTTATCAAGTACAGAATAAGCTTCCTGTTTATACAAGATTTCCTTACAAGAGATGAGTTATCTGCCCCAACATGCTGCTACTTTTTCCCGATGTTCTGGTGGGGAACAGCCAACAGTTTGACCAGAAACACTCTTAGAACTGTAGGTGTACCTGAATTAGTAGTTACTAGTTCATTACATGTGGTTGGTTGATTTGCCAGGGAAATTCAAGTACAGTATTTGGTTGGCAACTTTGCCAACCAAATACTGCCTGATTAGAGCACATACAATGTCACTCCTAACCTTCACACTTCCGCTGCAGAATGAATTATGTAAAACTCTGTGAGCAATGTGTACATAGTGTTTCCCTATCAAAACCATGCTTATAACCGTCAGTGCATGCAGGAAACAGATAACCCTCCTAATTTATAAAATACATACAGTATCTATGCATTTTCCACAGGGGTCACAGGGTTAGTTTATTGATGATTAAGTTAAGTTCCTTGTTCAGGGGAACTTGCTCGCACTGAAATTAAACTTACGGAAATGAAGCAATCTTAAAGGACTGATAGAGGAATAGTACGACATTTGTCTGAGTATTTCTCAAATTTTCAGAGGTTTACAAATGATAAGGATTTCCCAATTGCAGAAAAAAAAAGGAGGTGCCCACAATGACTAAGTCATGCGTATGGTCATATTTCGTTTTAGTCATCTGGGCTAGGCAGACAGGAAATGTAGTCATAAAATCACCTTAGCTGTAGTTTACTTAAACATCAGCACACAGTAATGGGCACATAGTAAATGTGAGTTAATAATGGCACATGTTTGATTACTTAATCATATGTTAAACAAGAAGATGATAACAAGCAACTCTTGTTCTCTGTGTACTTTAATTTACAATTGTATGAGATGGAGGTATGAAGTAGCTTCTTGTTTTATGGCAAACCTTAAAAAGCCTGCCACACTGACCTGTAGATAGCCATGTCATTTACTGGTCGATAAAACCTTTAGGATTTCTATGTAATGTGATATATTTTCATACCTTTTCCGAGAAGCTGATCATTGCAGATTGTGTGGTTCCCTTGAGCAACATCCTGCTTTGTGCCACTGTGAAAGGACATACACTTTTATGAAGTTGACATTAATGGAGATGTTTGTTAGCTTGTTTTATACAAAGAGCACATTTCTCACAATACACTCTTACAGTGGTTTTAAGGTACTGATGCATCATCGTAACCCATAATAAAGCATTGCCTTCAGTTCTGAAAACATGCCATAGTTTTGGCTCATAATTTTACTCTATGCTATAAAATTCTCATGGTTTCTAAAATAATCTACAAAACTTGTTGCTTAGGTAACAATGCACATATGTACACTAATTTTGACATTAGAGCAAGCATTTTATTTTCTCATTACTTTTTTTTATTTTGCCTGATATTTCCAAAGCAAAATGATTACAATTGAAATGAAACTGGAATGACTCAGGAGTTCTAGGTGTTTCTCTCAATAATACAACGTCAGCAGGTTTGGGGTACTTTTCACTAGCTCATATCGAAATATACACCAATGTAAAACCACCCAATTTAATCATTCTCAGTGAGACTGACAGGCATGGCATCGTTCTTGTTACAGACGCTACCAGCCAAAACCATTACCGGTACTCAAATTATACACACGTCTGTATGGACTTGTTGGAGGCAATCAGAATGCATGACTGATATGATATCATTCCTGCACAAAGGGAACATTGTGATTCAGGCCTTGACACAATTTCTTTGTTGCCTAATGCAATCAAAGCAAACCTACATCAGAGAAGGTGTTATTACAGATGCATTACTCTGTATGTAGAGCATGTGGTTTGGGGGTAGAAATAAGCATGTGAGGGTTGTGACAGGTTGGCGAGACTGACTTGGTTTCTTCAAGCAGGCAGCATTGGATGCTGAAGCCCCAACCACATGCAAACCACTAACACACACTGAGTCAACTAATTATAATTCATATGACAAGCATGGCTTCTTTTTTATTGAAGCCTTGCTTCTTGTTTACAGAGAAGGCAGTTTGTCAGGTTCAGGAAGGAAGTTCATTATTTCAAGTCTAATGAAAGTTTAAGCTTTGTGACAGGTGGCTGAACTAAAACTTTACCTTTTAAATGATAATGTAACAATAATGCCAATATGTTATTCATGTAGTTCATCTTAAAAAACATCATTTACATATCCGCCATAAGGGTAAGAGTAGTTTTAGTAGTAAAGCCTACAAGCTCACAGAAAAAAAATAATGTTTTCATTTAGGATAAAATGTATACAGTAGTCATAATGACACTCTCTTGCAGGATGTGCATTAATCCCATCTCCTCAAGACAGAACAAGGCTTTTTTTAAAAAACATTTCCCGATAGATTGTTTAGGAAAGAAAACTTTATTTCAAACTTTCCTTTTACATGATACATATTGAAAACCTAATGTGTAACAGTTTAGGGCTGCGCTACTTAACAACCATGTCTACATGGTGCTCAGCAAGGCTAATAAAGTCAAGTGATTCCTGTTTATCTGCCAAACCTCATGACAACCATGTGCTCTCTGCTCTCCAGTATTTATCCTGCACCAGAACTGTGACAACAGTATTTCTTTCCACGCCTCCACAGCGGTGTTTATTCACAGATGTTGTTAAATGCCTTCCGTTTTGTTTGAATGTTATTCTGTTTGTAAAAGGGACCAGAAATTATTTTTATTAAAAGTAATACATAAAATTAAGCCATGATTTCACTCAGGTTTGAAGTTTTGCATTTTATT
The DNA here is from genome assembly GCF_040054535.1 of Antennarius striatus. Classification (NCBI taxonomy): domain Eukaryota; kingdom Metazoa; phylum Chordata; class Actinopteri; order Lophiiformes; family Antennariidae; genus Antennarius; species Antennarius striatus. The sequence continues at coordinate 25,326,246 of NC_090776.1, read as the reverse complement.
ACTATTAAATTTGTAAGCAAACCTGTTTTACACATTTTTTGATGCTGCAAAGCAATTTATCTATTGATAGAAGTGTCCCAAGATTCTTTTAAACAAAAATCATTTCCAATCATCCACCCTATGCTCAGTATCAACTTCTGTTTTGCAGGTAATGACTTTAAATGCGGTCAAACCTGGTCTAGTGACCACATCTATAGGGTGACACCCCCGCTCACAGTTCCTGCTTTTCTACAGCCCTGTTTTCACCACTCTTGATATTAGTACTCATTACACACACTCTGTAAACAACTCTATAAGCAGAAGAAAGAGAACCACTTGACTGACAGGAAATCAACAGGCGCCTTCTATGGCACAACATCCCGACATCTGACACGCACCAATGCTAAAGGAACACGCCTGAAAGCTGGCAGAGGACTACTGTAAAAACACTGCAGAGGTTCCAACAAAGAGTTTCAGGAGATGCCATTGGTGTTAACAATGGTGAGAGACAGCGTGTCACTCGCAACATCATGATCAAGGGCTGGATGGGCAAATACCAGAGATTTTGGCTACGTTTTCTCCACATATCTACTATGTATATGGAGACATGTCTACCAAACAACATCAATGAAGACGTTGTTTTTGAAAAATTGACGTTGTAGGAAAAGCAGGAAAACGATCACCCTGTTGTCACCAACATGGCAGAAGGAAAGGAGAAGCCACTGATCGGTGAATATTAATGTATCAGCATGAGGTTCGCTGCCCCCTATGAAGATGAATTACAGATCAATCTGAGAGAAATCATGTAATGCAATTTAATACCATGATTATAGAACTTTTAAAATTTTCGAAAAAAAATGTTGGTTATCAAAGTTCTTCAGGGGCAGCCTCTGATCCTGTGTGTGAGAATGGATTAACTCTGGCTAGCGTTCTTATGTGTACTGATAAGTCAGCCAGACTACAATAGAAATGTAGTACGCAAGTATAGGCCATTTGCAAGAATTACATGACATCAAGTGTCCTATATATAGAATACAGGATACATACTGGACTCAAATATATAGATAACAGGGCTCTGACTTTGCAAACAGAGGCTCATGATGATTCTCAATGTGTAAAAACTGGTATAAAAGTGAGGGCTGTCCCTGCAATAGTGCACCAGCTGGACAGGTATCAGTGGATGGACAGACAAACAGACGGATGGTTGAATGGTCCGCAACATCTCGTTGGCAACATTTGTAATGAGGATGAAAATTTATATCAAGAATGAAAAATGTAAAAGAAAAAAAAAATGCAGTAATGCTGGTCCTACCTGATGTCAGGGGAGCAGTGGTCTCCATCCCAGCCACAGTAGGGGTCTCTAGCTAAGACACACTCCTCACAGCTGTCTCCATGCTGGGCGCAGTCTGCCACATCGATCTGGATCATTTCACTTCTGGAGTTCACGTATAGCTTCCTCTAAAATGACACACAGAACACAGGTTATCACATTTTACTGCCTGATTAATGACTTTATTCTTTAGTAACCGTAATCAAACAGATGCTAGACTTCAGTCAGACAACAGCAGTTTTCTTTAGAGACATACTACCATCATTAAACTGTCAACGTATAAAAACCCCTTCCATACTCATACCCTCAGTGAAGTGGATAGGGACGTAGGCGACAGTGTTACTCACTGAAGAACGGTGGAGGAGGATGCTCAGGATGTGGGTTTTCTTGTCAAAGGGTTGATATTCCGAAATGATGAAGGTGTGATTTTTATTGTTAATGACCTTATGAATCCCACCATGATCTGTTTTAAGACATGGGAATTACAGAAGAGGATAATTCAACACTCAAACCCGTGTGAACAAATTATCTCAACACATACTCCCCTATCATATTTCATGTTTAATAACTTTATGGGAGAGATAACATTAGCAAGAAATGGAATCATTTAACACAAACAACAAAAGCATGTAACATCGCTAAATCTAGCAAACTAGTGATGACTAATTATTCTGGTTTCCTCTGGGATTAATAAAGTGTCCGTCCGTCCGTCCGTCAGTCCTCCTACCTACCTACCCACCCACCCACTCAGCCAAACTATGTATTATTTTCACTGTTTCCAATATTTAAACCAAGGTTACCTGTCCTATTCTAATAATGCTGTGCATTTACGGTTCGTATGCAAACTCATTTCCCATAAGATATTACCACATTGTGCACTTCTGTTCTTGCAAAATGTCAGGGAACCTCAAAATAAAACCAGAAACCACGTTACAGTTACTCGAAAAAAAAATAAAAATTGCAAACCACAGTCTTTGCTATCCGAGATGACAAGTCTACCCTCTAAAAGATCAAGATTATTCCGGAAACGAGGACAACCTTTACAGGAAATGACTCACTGGTGCTTTTTTATGTTAAATTGAGGTCAACAGATCCCTGAATAAGTCACACACAAACCACACAGGGTGAGTTATACTAGGTACACATTTCAAAAGGCATTTGTAACCCAATACTAGAGAAAGTTTCATCAGCGACTTTCCTGAATCCAATTTTTTCTTTAAATTTGTCAAAAGTAATGTGAAAGCTTTTTTTCTTTGAGTAAAAAACAATGTTGCAGTAGCTTTGAGCATTATCATAACTAAATATACACAAATAAATGATTTTTAAAAAATCCAGGTTTTAATTGCAGTTCTACTTACTTAAAGACAGAAACAGGACAGGGCAATCGTCTTTTCTCCTGTGCTGTAAAGTGTCAACAGCTATGTGAGTGTACATGTGGTGTTTAAACAGTAGTGGGCCAAAGTCCTCTACAGGGTGGACCCACTGCTGCATCTCTGCAGTCATCTTGATCATCCTTAGGGTGTCTAAAGAGATCTTTGTGCTGTCTGAAACACACTGGAGAAAAAAAAAGATGTACATTTTAGTTTTGCAACGGATCACAGTTACTGTTGCTACACCCGTAGAGATTTCTGTTGTTTTGCAATGCTCACATGTAACCATGGCAGATTCTTACTAGATCATGACACAACTGTGTCATGAGTGTTAGCTAGTTAAGCCATTAATGTTATTTTATCTGTTTTAATGTTTCCAGCTCACTTATTTAAAAACCCCTAGTAGTCTTGTATACATTTGACACCTATATAGATTAAAGTTAAATTAATGCCAACATTAAAACGGGATGCTGCAGAAAGAGTATATTTTCTTTAAAAAGGCCCTTGGTCAGATCAAGGTAAATGACACCTACCCCCCTAGGACCATCTCTTTGGCCACCTTTAAACGGGGAGGTTGTAAAGATGTGGTCAATATCTTGTATGGTAAAGACACAGACAGCGGTCATAGACCTGGAAAGAGACACAGAGGTCAGCTGGTCCACACAGAGACATCTGCAACAACACAAAACCATCATGAGGTCAGCAAAGCCTGCACCATACTGGGTAGCAAAAAAGAAACAGAACTGAGTTTAAAAAAAGGAAGTGAACATAAGTGTGCTTAAAAAGGAACGATTGGAGGAAGTGAAAATTGAGTACTTAAACAAATAACAGAGAATAAAGTTCTGTCTGATCAAGAGTTAATGTCAGTAAATGGAAAGATAGTTTCTCATGTTGTTAGAAATCACATCATTAGCGTCAGCAACACAACAACCTTCATTTAAACCGGGACGGGTCATTGAGAGTCATCTCTCATTATCAAGTTCAACCTGAATAAAATATATGTAAAAAACATAAACATGTTTTAATGCAATGCATTCCCCCGGCACTTACATTTTACATGTCTTATAAATTCATAAACAATGACAAAAATAGATTTTTACCTTGAAAAGTGCCTGCAATTTTATCCAAAAGACAAAAAAACACAATTGAGGTTTTCATCACTGCAGCATTCATTCATTCATTCATTCATCTCCTTGTAGATCAGCCGTTAATCCACCCTGTAGATGATTTGGAGTGATCAAGTAACCTAAGATGCACAGCACTACCTACTTTACCACCATGCTGCCCTCACTCACAGCCCTTATGATGCTGAAAAATTGCCAAGACAAAGTTTATCAAATCAAGTCCAGATTTTTGGACATTTGATCAAGCTCATGCTTAAAATGTGATTACATATGACGCTTTAAAAATTCCTTCATTTTTGAGATGACCTAATTTCCAACAACTTTGTTCAACCTCACAATACCATCCCCACCACTGCTGTTTATCACATTACAAGAAGACCTACCATTCATTTCTGAAAAGTGCATACACTCTGGTGTCCTGCCACCGGTCTGCATGGACAGTAACCACATCTACGAGCTCAGAGAAGCGCTGTCGGCTTTGAGGGTCTCCACAGAAGAGCCTGGCGTTCATCTGGGATGTCCAGCAAAACTGCAGGTTGCTCTTAGGACCACCGATATCTGCCTAAAGATAACATGCAGCAAAAGAATCAATTCATCCACAATGCATATGGTGGATTAGTAAATGCAGTGCACCTACTGTATTTATATTTATATTTACTGCACATGTGTGACATTGTAAAAATTAATTCATGTTAATCAGTGGATTAAGACCTCACCATGCAAACCTGGGACACAAAAGGAAGCCACATGGAACTGTACATGTCTGTGTCTCTATTCTTCTCATTGTAGAATGCATAGACTTTATCCTCCAGGGGATTGTCTTTGCGTCTGCTCACCACCAAACCCACATAATGCTGCTCTGAGGACAGAGAAACAAAAAAAATAAAGATTTGTCTCCTTAGCAATAGGAAAAAAAAGACAAACCAAGATTTATTCAAATACCTTTATTCTGGTTTGCTGGCCCTACTCGGTTTCCACCAAACTTGTGGATGCCAACATATTGTCCAGATCCAGAGTAAGTAAGATACAATTCTGCACTTCCTGTCGATTCTGTAAAGACAGAATTAATGATAGCACCATATCATGGAAAGATTACTCAAAATATTAATGTGTACTATTAATAACTTAGTTTCACTTGATTCCTTTTGTGTTAAAAAACGGTTTCATAAGTTTGCATGGATGCGTAAGGCAAGGTCTGAAGGCGCAATAGTCCCTCGATGCTTAACTACTAAGGAAATTCTAGTTGTATGTGGATGTTTTTTTTACAATATTTTGTTTGTATTTTTATATTTAACACAATTTGAATTTTAATGAAGGACTTTGTGTTTGCTGTGATAAAAGAAAAACGTATTCACCTTCCATGGATGAAGTCAGCAGACTAATGAGCCCACAACAGTTATAAAAATGTCTGAAAACTCTGCAAACTTTGTAAACAACAACAACAACAGAAATCATGTCTAGAAAACTCACCAACAAGTGCAGAAGGCTCACGGTCCTTTATGATAAATTCCCTTATGTTTTCTGTTATGTTACTTATTTTTTCAGAAGGTATGCACATAGGTGACTGTTCCGATAAATCCTAAAAGGAAACACAGTGTGGGTTGTTCCAAATAAACATTAGAAGTGGCCAATCACAACGAGCACTGACAGTCATTGTGATCAGTGACTGCTCTCAGACGTCTTTTCCTTCCATGTTCAGTAAGACATCAAATACATCCATCCTCTGCAGCATCCTACCATGTCGCAGCACGCCGTTTCCAGGTCATCCGTCCCACACATAAACGCCCGCTTGTCATTCTGTCTCTCATGGATCACAGTGATGTTATAGCTGCAAATCTAAATGACGCATTATTTTTCAGTCATATGTAACCAACATAAATGCCCTGTGGTGTGTTGTTGAGTTCTTCTACTGCTCACCCTTTGTGTGAGGCTGGAGTCTGGACATCCTCTCCATGAGAGCCTTCGTTCCACAGGAGCCTGTGAAGACAAACCTGCTTAAATTGTTTTCTCCACATTCTTGCCATCAGTTTTATTTTGGACACCAGATTTTTACATGGGACTTGAGTCATGTGATCAAAACATGTCAGAAATATTCACTACCTTCAGTGGATTTTTAAAGTTGAATGAAATCAGGTGCTGTTCTCCAGCGGCAGTGACAGTGTCCGGGTCTCCTCCCAGAACTATCCTTACGGGGTCATGGTGCTCAGGGATGGGTAAACGTTTAATTCCAGGCTCTATGACGAAAAAAAATAAAATAAAAATAATAATTCTCATATTAGGGAGTGTTTGATAATATTGGGATTATACAGAATGTAATATTTTATATTATTATTTAATTTCAAATGGAAATATAAGAATGCACTAATCAAGATTTTGCCTTACTTGTAAAATTGTTCAGTATATTAAAACCTGCTTCATATTTCAGGTACATTTGGTATTCTCACCATAGGTTTGGTCACATTTGACAAATACTTGTGAACAGTGTTTGGTCTGAAAACATAGTTTGAGAGAATTGGCCATGCCTTTATCTAACTCATCTAAAACGGTCATTTCCTTGCAAACAAACTCATCCCTTAAACACACTTGCTGATATCAGCAAGAATGCTGGAGAAACATGACTGGAGTCCACCCATGTTGGAAGTCAACCAGTCTACCAGATGAGTTGGCATAGTGGTTAATGTTCACCATTTTACAACAGTGTGTCAGCGCCAGTGAAAAGATGCTCATTTATCTACTAGATAGGCTGCTGGTCCTCTGCAAGAACAGATCCAGAACTCGGATCAACATGCTGCCCCTCAGAGGCTCCTGGAGGCCCCAACAGGGCTGTACACACCCAGGAGAGGTAATATCGGGCCTAAAAAAAAAATCCAGCCCGACCCAACCCGAGCCCGAGGGTATTAAAGCCCAACCGGACCAGAACGTAATTATTGACATTTTGAGCCCGACTGTCTGCCCGAAAGATCTTACCTCTACTTTCAGTGTGTATGATCGGAAAGGTAAAGGGACAGGAGAAAATACAGCTGACGCACGGAGGGAACTGAGTAGGTATTGTAGATGGATGTTTCTCAGACAGCGCCTTCTCTATTTTACCTAAATTAATTTAGGTAAATTAATTACTGAACGTAATTACTGACTTTTTTGACCTCTAACACCCAGGCAGCAGCACACCATCTGATGCACTGTGGATTCAGCAGGAAGTCCAGCAGCTCTGGCGTCAGAGTGACGTCATCCAGAGGAGGATGACTACACAGATGGGTGACATATAGGTGCCACCTCAGACAGGGATGCTGCTTCCGTTCGTGGTGTGGTTATTGTCAGCAAAACCTTCATTCAATGGATTCATTAAGTCGGAACTAAACAAAAGGTGGTTTGTTTTCACTGAACTAAAATTAAAAGTACAGAATCAGCATGTGACTCTAGAACCTGTGAAACCTCTTCTGATCACATTCAGAGCTGCTCTTTACAAACTACTAAACAACTGGGATTCTTAACCAACAGTCTAACTTGGAGTTTATTATTGACAGCGTGAAATTTCTTTAAAGTTGATGCAAAACATGAAGTAATTCCATACCTTTATTCGTGACTATCATCCTGGGTGACTGCGTTGCGTCTGCCTCTGTCAAACTGTTGACACACGACAATAATAAATAAGCAGTAAATAAAACCATGTTGTCCGATCGAGACGCGCTCCGTGCGTGCGGTCGGAGCGCTCGTTGGCTATTTATGTGCAGTACTCCCGTTTACTTAACGCCCCGCCTCTCCTGTCATTTCCACAATTAAAAGTACACAAAGTGTGTACTTAGACATTAATTTGAAAAGCGTGTCTAGTAACAATAACAACGGAAACAACATCAGTTTAGTAATTCTCCTCCTCATCGACTGGCAAGGCCTTAAACTTAGTTTTGAGACTTGAAACTCTAGACTTGTGTTTATTTCATTGTCTAACAAATTTATGTTAAAAGCCGGAGAAGTCCGTTTTACTTATGAGTTTGACCCGGTTATCGTTTTATCAGGGTTATAAATCATAAATGTTTTTTTTTTTAATTCATTACTGTATTTCTGTAAATAAAGTGAATAGAATGGACACACAATGACCGATACAGTAAATACTCCAAACTATTACTCCCTGTCAGTCAGTTGGTTCTTTTCATCCACACTACTGTATATCGGTAAGTATAGCAGTATTTCCGCACATTTTATTTATTTGCTTTTGTTTTGGAAGCGTATTATGAAGCCGAGAGATCCCTTTCAACCATCTGGGTTTCAAAATCTAGAAATCAGACATCTTTTGTATCATAATCAACCATAAATTGCCTAAAACTGCTGACCTATGGAACACCCGTCCAGTAGGTGGCAGCATTGACTCTGTAAACATCAGGACAAAACATTTTAGACTGAACACGCCACTTATGATGAACATTTCGATCACTTTATTCATTTATTCCAAAATGAAAAATAAGTTTGACTAAGTAGAAAATCTCTACAGTGTATGACGCCCATTTAGAAAACTCTAAAAAGTTTTGACGGATAAAAAGACAGAACTTCGGAAGAGCACAGAAGAAATGAGACTGTGCAGAGCACAACAATACACAAATAGTGATGCAAAAAGTTTAGTTATGTTTGTACTTCATTTTCACTGGCCATTAATTATGTTGAAGATATTGTAAAAATGTCACAGACTCACAGTGTCAAAGAATTGGAAAATGCCATACTGCAGCCGCTTCAGTTTTCACATCTTCTCAATATTAGATTTACTTTTTCTCAGTCCAAACTTTTTCCACATAGAATGATTTATCAAAATCAGACATTTCTTTAAATAATGAACAAAGAAATGTGGATGATCATTAGACCTCCAACAACATTCAGAAAGATTTTAGACATGCAATAATTCTCAGCTTTTATATGACGTATTTATAAGACACCTACAAGGTTGCTCCTTTGTTGTCTAATAATCAACAGTTGCACCATTGATAACAAGTGTTTTTCCTTGAGTCTACAAAATAACACTCAGTATTTTTTCTTTTGGAAGAAGGCAAAGCAATTTCACTTCCAACCGTGACTGCAGTCAGGAAGTTTGCCAGCTATTCTACACATACTGCTGCAGTACAGATGCAGAGAGCCGACTGCAGTAAATAATGAGAGCAGGGAGCTGAGCTGACTCAAGTCATTCTTAAGACATCCATTAACTGATGGCACAGTGGAAAAAGATAAAAGGATTACACTGAATATATGATAAGTTTTGCTCATTCTGGTAGGATTTCATCAACTAACAGGCCACCAGCCAGCAGCTGGGTTCAGTGAAGAGATGTGAAGATGTGGTCCCCATGTGTAACCCAGCATTTTATCTGTCAATGTTAATGTGTGGAGTTGTCTGATGTCTCTTATTCATGGCTTTCCTTGTATATTATATTGTATATATCTTATCTTTACGTTAGCCATTGAGTTAACACATTGCTGCTGCTCGCTGGGTCGCTGTTCATGAAATATTTTGAGGGCAATGAAACTCATATAAATTCCAGTATACGGATGTTTCTCTGTATTTGTTGAGTTGATGAGTTGAATGAAAATCCCAAGGAGAAAAGGTGAGCAAAAATGATATTGTACTTTCTATCCATCTGTTTATCCATTTCTTTTGAGTACAGAATCGTATTTTAATGATGTTACCGCATGTTTGATCACAGGAATCATTTCATGATGCATCATTTCATCTTTAAGTTCTTTGGTGGTTGTCAGTTCCTTGTGGGTGTGAGAATATAGAGATTAATTATCGGTAAGAATATCTGAGCAGCAGCTCAAATGGATTAAGTAAAAAGTACAGAGTAAGTATGCAGGTATATCCCTTCAGTTAATTAATAACAGTGATCTTCAATTTTACACAGATTATTAACTGCTATTGAACTGAGAATGAAAACTGATGGAATCTTCCCTTATGAAAACACTCAGTGATCACATTGTGAACGACTGCATTACAACTACTGTAGTTCCAAACAAACATAAACTGACTCGAGCAGGTAGAGATAAAGTTATTTGCTCTGGTAATAATTTAAACACACAAATTTCTCTAAAATTCACCACGGCCATGTTTTTTATTTCTTCTGCGTCCTACTATATGGATCTTCGAAGGAAAGTATATAAAATAAATGCACATCTATAAGACAAAAATGCTTACACGTTACAATATATACAGTAGTTACAGCACCAAAATACAACTGCATGCAATCCACTTATATTAAGCTTATTGGTTGACATTTTTTGAGGCATGACTTGAAAACTGACTCTTTTTTTCCGATTTCAGAGAGAGGTCAATAGAATAATGCTATAAAATGAATCTCAACAAGTGCATTTAAATGGAAGTTTATTCATTTGCATTCAAACGACAGGATGTCTGACATGACAGCACAAACAAATAAATTAGAAAAAAGCAACAAAATAAAAAAGTGAGCCAGGGTGTTAATATGGAGTGACATCTTAGCTCCTATTAACATCCTCTTTGCCATATTCAGACAAAACAACAATTCAGAACAAACCTTGTGGTTCATGGGCAGTCAACAAGCGTGTAGTTTCTCTCCCAGCTCAGCGACAGGTAATCTGTCTTTCTTTGTTTAATGTGGAAGCTTAAGGCCGGGTGTTGACACGGATGACCGAGTTATTCCTTTGTTTCACGCTCCAGCCTGTTTTCCTACTGTTTCAGTGTTTCACTCTGCCTCCTCTTTTTATTTACCTGATGCTCATCTGGGTATTGAATACATTTTTAACCAATAAAGACCCTTTTCTCCTGTGCCCTGAGCTATCATTCTTCCATTCTCAATGATCCTGATGACTGTGTATGAAAAGATGTTCATTCTGCCTTAAATACAGGATAAAACATAAACTTTAGTGGGTGTACAGCCGCCCACTCTTCGGAAGCGGCTCATTCTTCTGGCATAATAACCGACATAAGATTTTTTTTATGGGATTGTGCATGTTGGCACTGCTGAGGGGTTGCATTCTGGATTGTGTAGTTAAGTATGAATAGAGAGGAAATTGTCATGAATTATAAGAAACACTCATTTATTTTCAGATGTTGAAATTATTTGAGTTAATAAACAAATACAGCTGGAGCCCCTGGAGCCCCTGGGTGTTGGTGTTTGCTTTGGGGGAGCCACATCTTCACTCCACAGTAAAAAAACATTTAATATGGGTGAGCCTGGACTGATAATTGGATGTTTATCTCTGTGTGATAGTTTCAAGACCAGTTGGAATAAGTACTACTGATTTAATTTTAACCAAGTGACCATAAAATAATCACTTCGCTTCAACTCCAAGCAAATATTTTCAATTACTTCAGTGATATGAGTGAGTAAAGCTAAATGATTCAAGGTTTTGGTTTCCTCTAGCACTTTGAATTGGACTAACCCCTCAGGTTTTACAGTGTAGGTCTGCCTCCGACGCACAGCAGAGAGCCAGTCACCCGGCGGAGCCATTGGCTGGAGGCGGCAGGTCTGTGCGCACTGGAGATGGCCGCTCGCTGAAAGAGCGCTCAGACCGACTCAACGGACGGACCAGCCTGCATGGAACCATGTCTCAGTACGCTCTGGGAGGTAGGAAGCCCGAAGTCTTCTTGAATGTTACTTTTGTGTGTTAATGTGTTAAAGTATTAATGTGTTAATGTTAATGTTGCTGCTTTGGCCGTCAGTACTCTCTGTGTGGCGCTTTTGTTTTAATCCTTGTTGTGTCAGACTTGAAGAATAAATAAGCGGGATAGATTTAATTAAAAAAAAAACAAAAGTAAAATACTGCTAATGACTACTTTAATTGTCGTCATATACCAAGGAGAGGTGTTGTAGGGAGGAGGCTTCATAAACGCACAACTGAGTCAGCGGATAGAGGTGCGCCAACAGTTTGACGAGACAATTAAAATAGATCGTTTTATCACAGAGGTCAGAAGAAGCTTCAGACACTTTGTGTCACGAAAAGTGTTTAAATGGTCTCATGATTGTCTTGACTTCATGTCTGAGTGTTTAACAAACTCACTTTTGACACTTGAGTGATTGGCCTGCAGGTTTCTGCAGCAGCACAACTGGCTGGACTCTGGTTTCACCATTACCTCATTTGCGCCATAATGATGTCCTGGCCAGTCTGAGTCATATTTTAGAGCAATTCCGTCAGCCTGTATTTTCTAACATCACTAATGCTTCCAGCCATTCTGTCCTCTCATCTTTAAATGCCTGAATAGCTGCCTGCTCCTGCTCAGGATCATGGACACTTTGTCCACCACGGTCTTGACTTCGACATGCCTCATGTGATGAATGCTTTATGTATTCTACTTGTTTGAACACACCCCTCAGACGATCAGCTGCTGATTTAACAAATCTCTGCAGATCCAAAGATGGATCTTTGGTCTGCTCTATTTGTGTAGCTTGCCAATCATGGCATTTCAGTCCTACAAAGCAGGTATTTGGTCCCCCGTGATGTGAACACGTCCAGATACTCTAATACATGTCTTTCATTATTAGTGTTGTTTTTCTTGCAGCGGTCAGACAGCTGCTTTTTCACTACTCTGCACCAGTGTCTCTAAGGCATGAGTCATCCCAATGCTCCCTCATTATCTGACATTAAACTGACATCGGGGTTCAGCTTTAAAGGCTTAATTTTCTGTAAGGCTGGCAGACTTTTTTTTTTTTTAAACAATGTGGTTCTTTATATTTTAAATTATGATTGAAGATCCTCATTTTTGAGCTGTTACGTTCACTATCGGAGGGCTAATCTGAATGAAATAATGCAAATGGAATGGGGGATTTTTTTGTTTAATGTTAAGGAGCAGCTACAATGCTATCAAAATAAGAAGGGCTTCAAGTAGAGGGACGAATTCTGCCGAGATCAAACATTTGCTTTTAAGTAAATTAAAGTCTTATCCATGCACCGTTACATATCAGTTCAAGTCTGCAGGAGGTAGGGGAGAACACAAGTTATAGCATGAGTTATAACAAAAATAAGTTTGATATAAACATAAAGGACGTTATGGTAAAGATGAATTAGCTACACAAGCCAAACAGTGTGGAAGCTGGAGGGAGAGACATATATAACTGTGACACAAGATCAGTTGTGCTGAATAACCCTGACGATCCAACTGCACCAATCAGGAGGGAGAGGGCCCCACCTCCATCCCCCCATGATATCACTCCATTAAATCATCAAATCCAGTATATGAGAAAAAAAAATCTTCCATCAAAATGTGATCGTTTCATTTTGGTACGTTTTATAAAACTCTTTTCATTATTCATCAAAATGTTGAAAAGCGTCTCCTTTGTCCCTTTAGAGCCACTCTAAAGTGTAATGGGTTCTACTGTATTTGGCAAGGGTTCTATGCTCAGCCTCTGTAGTCATAGTCACAGTGCACACGCAGTGCACACGCAGTGCACACGCAATGCTCCTGCCTTGGATCAAAACAGTGACAATACCATTTATGCAATTATCATTACAACCCTGAGACATTTCCTCTTTAATCTCATCAAGGACGCAGAATGCAGACACAACAAGACAATGTTCAGAGTCAGATGTCCTCAGATATGTTCTAATGAATTTGGATAATCTTTCTTTTATTCCTGTACTGACAGATTGATAACACAAAGCAGATTGTAGTTCTATAGTTTGTGTCTATTTTTGTCTTTCACTGCTCATTTTCACTGTTTCTTCCAAGCCATCGGTTTGTTTTTCCTGATCACTATCAGATTCTCGCTCTGTTCCTCATTATTCCCACTAACTCAATATTAAACCGTGACCACTTTGGGGGTTTTTTTCTCTGTCCAGTTCACCTCCAGATCCTTCTGGCTGTGGGCCTGGCTGTGTTCTGCTACTGTCTGGTTCTGGGTTGCGTCCTTTGCTGTCGCAAGAGGAAGAGAGCTTCATCGGAAGACAAGGAGGCCGTTTTCTCGTCTCCTCATCCCGCTGAGAGCGTGACTGTAATGTTGACTCCATCTCTATGTACGCAGCCTGTCAAGCAGCAGTATGAAGAGCTAGATGGAGATGTGTTGGAATTCCCTTCCTCTAAAAGCAGTTCCTCTCCATCTGAGGATGATTTCACTACTCTGCCCTTTGACCCCAGTCCTACTAGATCAGCTGAGCTGGTGCAGTCTCTCGGGACTACCTTTCCGATGCAAAGCAGCAGCACCCCACCTGTTCCCTGCTCACCTAATAGGCGTGCGAGTCATGGCCGAGCCTCTCTCCCCTCCCTCACTAAGTTGAGTCTGGTATCCAAGTCTCGTCGGGCGGTGGGGCGGCGGAGCACCGTGAGCGGAGAAAGCTTTCTTTACGGCGAGAGCAGTCAACTAACGGCCGGTGCTGCTGGATCCTCCCTCCCCCCGGGGGAGTCTTGCACATCACAGTATGGCTCTAACTCTCTCTCCATCCACTCCAAGCCGACGCCTCTCCTGCACTTCTCTTTGCTCTTCTCTTCCGCATGCGGTACCCTGGTCGTCAACATCCTGGGGCTGTCGGGGGCAAGTCGCAGGCGCAGCGGGCTGTTTGTCCGGGCTAGCCTCCCTCCCCTCTGCCCCTCCCCTCAGCAGGTAGCCTCTCGACGCCGGAGCCTCAGCCCCGACCTCCACAGCCAAAGCTTTGTGCTGCAGGTGGGCTCTGTGGAAGAGCTGCGCAGCTGCACCTTGAGGCTTGCTGTGTACAGCAGGGACTTCACAGGCCTGAGAGAGGCTGCGCTGGGGTTGGTGGAGCTGCCCTGTGACCAGGTGGACTGGGAGACTGAAACCACCACCACCTTTACCAGGCAGCTTAGCCCAACTAAAGCCAAGCTCAAAAAGGTATATTCAGATTGTGTAACTTAATTAATGTACAAATGTGGCTCAAAGTGTTATAAAACAAAGACTGTATGTATGGTTACCAAATCAATACCTAGAAAGGACATTAGAGCAGAAGCAGAACATTCATGTAAACTTGAAAAGAGAGATAAAAGTAGAGATGCATGAAAACAGAACTGAAATGACAGGAATAAAAGTAAACTGAAAGGAAAACAATGGAAGACAGATTAATGGATGAGCTCATTGATTGCTGTTTGCAGGAATTATTCCTGAAAGTTGTACTGTATGTCACAGACCATACAGCTACAACTGGTAGCTGATAGCGACAAGTGTACCTTTAATATAGTTTTTATGGGGAATTACATCCCAGAACTACTTTTTTTGTCAGCTTTCGTGCTAAGTTAAACTAAGTAACTGGTGTATCAGGCATATTTCTCTCGGCTAGAAAGTCAGCAAGTTTATGTCAAACTATTACTGTACTTTAAATGAAAAGACTCAAGTCGGCTGGTAGATTGGCCGTTAACAGATGCAGCGTCCGCCGCTGGAGTCATGAGGCTCGTCTATGGGGTCACTTTGGTGCAGCCAGGTAAATTTTGTGCAGGTTTTTGCCTCAATGTCGCCTTACATCAGGCTTAACCAGAGACAATGAGGATGAGAACATATGAAGGACCAGATATAGAGTTTTTGAGGTCTTCAGTTTTTTTAGAGACTTCATACTTCAGAGTTTTTAAGTACAGATTAACATTGGTGTATTGCATCTCCATGCGTTTCCGAGTGTATTTATCCTTCGCTGACCACCGACTCCCTGATCGTAGGATAGTAATGTACTTTGATTTCGTATAAAATCCTCTAAAAATCTCCATTCCCTATCTGATTATACAGATAGGGAAACAACGCACACAGGCGACAGAATAAATACTGCATATCGTGTTGTATCCGTGAAGGAATGTAGCATTTAATCAGTGCTCCTGTTAGCCAGTTTTCCACAGTTGTTAGTCACGGTGATATTGTTGTTAGCAACTGCAGAGCAAGCACAGTGCAGCAAATTGGCTGTGTGCCCACGCCGTGCCCTCTGCGGCGCTGCTGAAACGCTGCCAGAGGGCATCAGCAACAGTAGGAAGGGAGTCCTGATGTTTCAGTGGACATTACTTTGTCAGGCTCTGATTTTTTACCAAAGAGATGCGCTGAGTGCTTGGTGGATACACTGGTATTATTTCTAAGATTAAAATGAATACAAATCAGAATCGGCTAAAATTTCTCCTGTCCCTCTTTAGTTCTCCCCCCAAAAACACACAGCCTGTTGCAGCTGCCCTTCCTCAATGACATGAACCCTCGGGTGTGAATGTGTGTAACTGCATGCTTGTTGTGAGGCAGGAGGTTGTGGCTCAGCAATCCTGATTATTCTGTATGAGTGGGTGTGAATGTGGAGGTTGTGTGCGTCTCAGGTCTCACAGGCGCTTGCTGGATTTATAGTAAAATCCCAGAGTTTGTAATCAGTGTAATGGGATCTTGTTTTGACATTTCCTGGGAATGGAGGTGGGGGATTAGAGGAGGATTAGATGATCTTATTTATTTTTACTTGCACATTTATTTTATGAAACTTATCTTGTTTGGTCTAGAGACAGTGTCACTGAGGAAAAGACAGGAGACAGAGCTGGAGGTAGCAGAGATGAAGATGCTGAGGTTCTCTCTGGGAGTGACCAGGAAGGATAGGATCAGGAATGAGTACATCAGAGGGACAGCACATGTTGGAGGTTTTGGAGATAAAGTCAGAGAGGCCAGACTGAGATGGTTTGGACATGTCCAGAGGAGAGATAGTGAATATATTGGTAGAAGGATGCTGAGTTTTGAATTGTCAGGCAGGAGGCCTAGAGGAAGGCCAAAGAGGAGGTTTATGGATGTAGTGAAAGAGGACATGAAGGTAGCTGGTGTGAGAGAAGAGCATGCAGAAGACAGGGTTAGATGGAGGCAACTGATTCCCTGTGGTGACCCCTGAAGGGAAAAGCTGAAAGGAGAAGAAGAAGATTTATTTTATGAAAGTCATACATCATTCTCAGCAAATTGTCACTAGCCTCAAATTTCTATCTGTAGTTCCTGAACATAGCAATAAGATGTTTTTGGAAATGACTTGACCATTATGAATGAATACGTTGTCCTTAGCAAATACTTGATGGTGCAAATTCTAGTAACTTTTATTTTGGTTTTGGTTTTGAGTTGGAATTAAAATCATTTTCATGGTCAGCTCGTTCTGACCTTTGCAGGGTCAGATTGACTTATTTCAGCATGTGGCCTGAAACGAGATACATCAACTGGATTTACTCTACTGGAAAGTGAAAAGAGCTTAAAGTCACAGATTGTCAGTTCAGACAATAACGATACCAAATATTACCAGAGGTCTTTTACCATTACAGTGAGTCAGTACGTAAACTCTGCCATCAAACCAAAATGACATACACTTCCTTCTTCTTTTTTTAATTAAAAAAGGGATATCATTTAAAATGTCAAATAAAGAAGCTAATTGACAAATCCTTTTTACCCTGAATGCAGTTCAATACAGCAAAAGATATTTATTATTTAAATTGAAAATCTCATGTTTTTAAATATAAATATAAGCTTAATCAGAATATTATGGTGGCAGCATGGTAGTACAGTGGGTAGCGCTGTCTCCACACAGCAAGGCGGTTCCGGTTCACTTTGGCCGGTCTGAAATTGCCCGTAGGTGTGTGTGTGTGTTTGTCTGTCCTATTTATGGCTTCGCGGCGCAGAGGTGTCGCGCCCGGAATATACCCTGTCTCACACCCCCAATCGGCTGGGATAGGCTCCAGCACCCCGAGAACCGTGACAGCAGATGAAGTCGGTATGGAAAATGAATTAATGAATTTTATGCCCACAAGACACTTCAAAAACCTCGGGCACCTGTTTGGGGACACACACACACACACAGTTGTTGAAGTCTTAAAAGTGGATTTCTGGCTTATTTTTGCCTGTTGTATTTGGCCATGCATAAACTAACTGTGAGCATGTTGAGTTTTTGATAATTTGGTCCAATGCCACCATCTGCTGGATTGTCTCTTGTTTCCATTCTGGAATTGGCATGGCCAGTGTGAAAACACGTAAGATGGAAATGTCTGTGCTTTTAGCTGCATGTGTGAAAAAATAAAATCAGTATCAGTAAAGAAAAGCATCCTACCAAATTTCATTTGACTTTTGTGTGACTTCTGGATGGATGTTGATGAAAGTTGTTGGGAGGGTCGTATATGTGACGGGAATGTATCCATGTAAAAAGACTCCCCTTTAAAAAGACAGTTTAAGTGCGAGTGAGTCTCTGAGGTGAAATGCTGGTGACAGAGGCAGTGAACTGAATCTTGGATAAAAATCTATTTGCACTTTGCTGCCCGGCGGGCAAAAGTGATGCCATTTGACAGGAAGCTGTAACTCGTCACGCTCTCTAAACAAAGGCAATGAAATGTGGCATGAGATCAGGTAGACATCACATCATAATCACACATTAGATGTTACATAACAATTTAAAGTGGATTTTTGCACAAGTGGTCTAATTGGTTTAATCCCAACAACTACACATGACCATTATAACCGCTTGAAGTGGTTTAAACAATGATCCTGCTATAGCCTAGCTTTCTTTAGACATCGGATCAAAACAGATGACATCTGGGATTCTTTCTGACTCTGAAGGGCTTCCTTACTTTGACAAATAATGACTTTGCAGCATAACATTTTGTCAAAGCTGTGCTTGACTCACTCACTAAGTGGACTGCAGACATATAGCCATGAGCAGCAGAGCACCAGCTTTGATCTTTGACCAATGCAAGTAGGTCAGGGTAAAATTTTGAAGTCATGGGTGTTGCGGGATGTTACAGCCTCTGACTGCCTTGTTTTATTGAATCTGCTCAATTTCTCCTTGGTTTCTTTTCATGAAACTTTCCAAAGAATGAATGGATCATCTGTGGACTGAAAGAATATTCTTTCCCCTCGGGTTCTAAATGTTTGACGTCTCTCTTTATTTCTTCTCTTACCCTTTCTCCCATCCTCAGAGTGTGAGTTCTCAGGAAACGTTGGGTCACAGAAAGAGCTTGGTGTGTGTGCCGCGAGCTTTGGGCCAGCTGTTAATCTTACTGCAGTACCAGACTGTGGCCCAGCGCATCAAGGTGATGGTCCGAAAGGCCGAGAATCTGACCAAGCTG
The DNA here is from genome assembly GCF_040054535.1 of Antennarius striatus. NCBI lineage: Eukaryota > Metazoa > Chordata > Actinopteri > Lophiiformes > Antennariidae > Antennarius > Antennarius striatus. The sequence continues at coordinate 25,307,451 of NC_090776.1, read as the reverse complement.
ACACGGATCCCTGGAGCTCCAGGTAAAGACCAAAACTATCCCCAAACTTGCTGTATAATGCCGTATATACAGCGTTTATTCTGTAGGCTTGCTGCAGCTTCTACACCTACTGGACACGTTTAGGGAATGATAATAATGTCACACTGTGTGCTGTCTTTGGAAACATGAAGCTATAACATTTTATGGATATGGATCAATAACAAATCACCAAATAATGCTGGGGGTCTGAAAAGATGGGCAGTCCTGCAGAATCATGTGATTCTTCAATACCTTGTGAGTTTATCTTCAAGTCTTACAGACAAGCAAGCCATTCAATCAATCGTCGAAATAAATATTCCATTGTAGACACATTTAGTGTTTTATGTACAGTTACAGTTAAATATTGTTATTTATTTAGTATGTTTGATTTTTATTAATTTTGCTTCACAATATAAAATCCATAAAAAAATTAAGTTAGTTATTTAACTAAGTTAAATGTCACACTTTTTTAGATCAACCAAAGGCAATTGGTAGAAACACGCTAGAACATTTGTCTGAATTCCCGTCTACAGCTTGTAGCTTAATCAGATTATCGACCAATCAGCCTGTTGTCATTTCCTCTCCTGTCCTGTATTGTCTCTCACTGCATGTGATTCAAAGCTCTGCTGTGATGATGATGTGCAGGAAAGGATGAAACAGGGGGAAAACTTCATGTTTGGCTTTGCAGACATTCATGCTACCCAGATCATGCTAGATCACAGTATTTAATAAATTCTTCTGTTCATAATCTTTATGGACAGAAGTGTTAGATGCATACAGAGATACTGGATAGGGGAGCAAAACATTTCCTTTCGGTTTTTTGCTGATTATGCTGTGCCGTCGGCCTCATCAAACCTAGATCTTCAATTTTTGGGGGGACAGCGTGTAGCTGAGTTTAAAGCGAGTGGGGTGGGGATCAGCATCTCCAAATCTGATGCCATGGTCATTGACCAAAAAAAAAGTGGACGTGTTCCAGTATCTTGGGGTCTTGTCCACAAGTGAGGGAAAGCAGAATGTGAGATTGACAGATGAATTGGTACGGTGGCTGCAGTGGTTGCTGTGTAGGTCTGCTGTGGTGAAGAAGGAGCTCAGCCGAAAGAGATTTACCGGTCAAATCATGTTCTTACTCTCACCTATCATCATGACCCTTGGGTCATGGCCAAAAGAACAAGATCCCAGATACAGGCTGTTGAAATGAGTGTCCTCTGTAGGGTGACTGGGCTAACGGTGACTGGGCCCACCATTAGAGATAAGCTCAGTCACCAGGGAGGAACTCGAAGTAGAGCTACAAGGTCTCAACATTGAGACGGACCAGCTGAGGTGGATAAGGCATTTGTTTCTGATGCCATCTGCTCTCTGCCATGGGGAGGAGCTCTGGGCATGTCCCTCTGGGAGGTGGCCTCAGGGAAGACGTAGGACACACTGGAGAGACTATGCTGTTTGCCTGGCCTAGGAACACATTGGGATCACCCAGAAAGAGCTACAGGAGGTGTCTGGGGACAGAGCAGTCTGGACATCCCTGCTCCGACTGTTGCCTGTGCGACCTGGCCCCCGGATGGATGGATGGACGGATGATATAGATGTGGGATGGTGACGGTGGAGGGCTGTGCTGAACATTTCATAAAGCAACACATTCATTTATTAAAACTGGCACTGACCAAAAATCATGTTAATGATTTTGTCACTTTTGTCACAGAAGGTAACACGTGTGTCTTCCAGAGAACAAAATCAGGAGTTATGACCTAATCTTTTTTCTCACAGACCACTATGTTGTCATCAACCTGCGTCAGGATGAGAAAGTCCTCGGTACAAAAGAGACTAAAGGGGCCAGTGGCCCCAACCCTGTCTGGAATGCTCCTTTTCTCTTTGACCTGCCTTCTGGTGACATCACTCAGCTCCCATTGGCCCTTGAATTTATCATCATGCAGGTATGGAGCAGGATGCTGAAAAGCAAAGTGTTAAACGTTAATCTGAAGTTTTATTTTAATAAACGGACATATTCATAATTTAACATCTTCATGCTTTAATTTCATTAAACATATCTGCAGGGTCGTCTTTACACCAAGAGCAGCATTCTTGGTCGTGTGTTGATTGGCAGAGACGCTTTGGAGGTGGGACAAGATCACTGGAAGGAAATGTGCAGTCATGGGCAAACAGAAACGGCCCACTGGCACACCATCCAATCAGATCCTTCATATTAGAGGCAAACTGCTTTCCCACTATCACCAAGTGATTGATTTAAATGTGAATAACATTTATGAAGATGGGGGTGCCTAATCCTCACCTCCCACATTGAAAGTATTTATTGTGTTAGTTGTTATTTATTGTTGTTGCTAATATGACAGCTTTGATAGTGTCTCGTGTAATTGATCAGTAGAAAATATTTGGTGGTAAATCTGTTTTCAGGACAGTCTGGAGGGAGAAGCACTCCTCCCCGAAAGAAGAAGAAAATTGTTTTGGTATTTATTCCCAATTCCCCAAATTGCGCTGCTAAAGTGGGTCATTTTTCCTTGTGAAAAGATGCAACAAATGTTAATACTGACTAAAACGAGATTGACTATATTTAGCTACTGTATTGTATATGTTGTCACTATTGGGTATGTTGTTGTGCATTATGTTGGTCCAGTATTTGTCCACATGCTGTAAACACTTCTTATTAATTCTTTATGAATGAGGCCGCCTGGGCTTCATCTTGTGTGGCATACCTGTGGAATTTTTAAAAATGTTGTTGTTTCATTGAGGATGTGTATTTATTTTGTTCTTGTTTTTAATCCACTGGAAGCTACAACACATGTGTGAGCCTGGTGGTTGATAGATGTCACACTTTAGTTTTTAGAATATCTTTAATAGGGAAATACTACAGTGATTTATTGATAAAATGTTCAGTTGTGTGCATTTGACCTCTGTGTTGTAAATACATTATATCATTGTTAGCTTGTACAGCAGGTGGATATAACAATGAACAAGAGCTATTTCTTCAGCTGTGTGTCATATGACCTTTGCTAGCGGACTAACAGAGACCGAGCAGCAGCTTTACCAGATATTGTTACTGTCTATTTTGCACTATATATCGAACTATTACACCATATATAAACTGCTGTCTCCTTGTTATTAAATTTCATGATTGAACGTAATCTGTAAAGGTGTGTCAATTTATGAGTCCTCCTGTAAGAGACGCCCAGCAAAGAATAACAGTTAACTTCAATTCACTGAGCTTTCTCTGCAGTCAGTGGAGCGTCAACAACCTGAAAGAACTGTTATATATTAGACAACGTCAAAGAGAGTTAACAGCAACAGTTGAAAACTAACTCACTGTATCATTAATCCTTAAGTCATTTAGTTAAATCTATCACACAAAGACAACATTCTAAAAGCAAAAACTGAAGATTCTCCCTTTTGTAAATCCTTAGATACAATGAGCTTGATTCAGCTTGAAAAAAATTATTACAATAGATAATTGATTAATATTAACATAGTTGGACATCAGGAGTTCATCTTTTTTAGCCATGAAATTTATAAATCAAGGAATCAAATTAAGAAATTGATTTCCAGATTTCTTATCAGTATCTCATACTAATAATACAATGATAAATAAATGAATAAATAAGTAGAAAATAATTGTTTAGGTGTATAAAACTGGTGGAACCAGCGATGTTGTTTGGTCTAGAGACAGTGTCACTGAGGAAAAGACAGGAGACAGAGCTGGAGGTAGCAGAGATGAAGATGCTGAGGTTCTCTCTGGGAGTGACCAGGAAGGATAGGATCAGGAATGAGTACATCAGAGGGACAGCACATGTTAGAGGTTTTGGAGATAAAGTCAGAGAGGCCAGACTGAGACGGTTTGGACATGTCCAGAGGAGAGATAGTGAATATATTGGTAGAAGGATGCTGAGTTTTGAACTGCCAGGCAGGAGGCCTACAGGAAGACCAAAGAGGAGGTTTATGGATGTAGTGAAAGAGGACATGAAGGTAGTTGGTGTGAGAGAAGAGGATGCAGAAGACAGGGTTAGATGGAAGCAACTGGTTCGCTGTGGCGACCCCTGAAGGGAAAAGCCAAAAGGAGAAGAAGAAGAAGAAGTAAAAAATAGTTTAATGTTTGAAATATGTAAGCACTACATAACATTTATCAGGTTTCAAATGTTTAATGTAAACATGACAACTGAAATGATAATAACTGAGATGACTTTATAGTAGTGTTACATTTTGTTGATCATGGTTCTATTTCGCTGATGTTTGTTGTGTATCGATTATGGTGAAGCATGCTGACATCATGCATTGTTTAAACTGAATATGAATTATTTTACTTTAAAAACGGATCAGTTTTTTTAAAAAATCACAATAAAATAATTAACAGGGAATTTGTGTATGTCATTGGTTTTACATGAGGCTCCAGAAACTCTGGTTTTAATCGTGTTACCAAACGTCAACCAGCGAAAGTTGTTTATGATAAGAGAGACCAGAATCACATGTAGGAATATGTCAGACATGAGATCTGATACATGGACAAAAGTATTGGGACATCTGGCCCCCAACACTTACAGGAACATTTATGACATCCCATTTTAACCTTACTCTCATAGCTAGAACAACTTCCACTCTACTGGGAAAGCTTTCTGCAAGGGTCATCCAGTGATGTTGGATGTGATGTGATGTGATGTGATGTGTGGAGAGAAGGCACAGCAGTCTCTGCCCAAGTTCATCCCACAGGTGTTTAATGGGGCTGAGGTCCCAATTGGAAGCATACTGTTTTCCAAAATGTGTTGGCATGTGGCAGATTTCTCCTCAGAAGACATAAGGTACGAAACAGTTGGCACACAGTCAGGTAGGTACTCCGACATCTGCCAAACCCAGACTCATTCATCAAACTGGCAGAAAGAGAAGCATGACTCATCAGTCCACCTGACGTGTTTCCACAGCTTCAGACTCCGTTGATGCAGTATTTTACTCCTCTCCAGCCAATGATCGGTTTCCTGCTTGGTGATGTAATCTTCGCAGTGCAGCAGCTCGGCCACAAAAATCCATTCCACGAAGCTCCGAGTGCACTGCGTTTATGTTCACGATGATGCCAGAGAAAGTAGAACTGCAATTATTAAATCAACTAAGAATTCCTAATTTTTATGCACCATTCACTATGACACTTCTACTAGAACTGCCAGTTTGATTTTGCGGCTCCAAAAAGTCCTTCATTCAGCTCACTGATTTGGTTTGTGAGGCAGACACCATCTCTACCTTCAGCAGTAGACGGAAGACATTCCTTTTTAATAAATCCTGTCGTTAATTCATCAAATAGTTCTACTGTCATTAGCCTAGATTGACCCAAGAACCTCCCACAACACACTGGTCTGTTTATTCACATTCCGTCAATACACATTACTAACTTCTTTTCTCCTCCACAGTTGCTTGTTCTCTCCCTCCTTCTGTTGTCCCTCCATCTGTCTCAGTTTGCAGGTCCTTCTATCCAGGGAACCTGGACCTGACTGTCCAACTGTTGCCATCACTGCCAGCATTAGCATCTGTAGTTTTAGTATTTCCTTTATAACAGCTCTTAAATCACAGCAGTTTCATCCACATACAGTATTATGAACCACTGGATAGATATACTGTATTGTAATTCCATTATGTTCTATCTGCTCCTGTTCTCGGTCCTGTCTCTCTCCCTCCTGCTCCATGTCGTTGTCTCTCTGTCGTTCTCTCTCTCTCTGTTATTGTCTTTATCTTTCTACCTCGTTTCTTAATTTATGTATTTATTTCTTTTCCTTTTTTTTTTGCATTTATTTTAATTTTTGTATCTTTTGTCGCTCTGTCACCGACTTGCTCTCTTTTTCACATCTGAATTGCTGTTGTTTCTAAATACTTTTCAATATTATCACTAATTGGTGAACGTGGACTATCAAGGGAGGAAACTTCACATGGTGACTTACTGCATAGCTGACATCATGACAGTGTCACACTAGATTTCCACAACCTATTTGTACATAAATATATGTAGTTGTGACTGCATGGCTAAGTTGATGGCAATGGTATTAATGAGGTATTACAAAGCTGCAATAGCTCTGCAGCTCTGATGTGACAGAGAGGCAGATATTGGATCTGCTGCAGACAACATGAATAATTAAAAATTTGTTCTGAAATGTTGGAAGAATGCATTCAGTCAAAATTTAAGTAAATAAAAACAAACAATTTAAAAAAACCCCTAAAAATTAAGACCTAAGAGACACTCCTTCCACTTTGGCTTCTGGAAAAATTCAATACCATTTCTAATGCTTGGCTTTAATTTATGAAGACATTGATGAGACAAATCAAAGCCCACCTCTTGGCCCTTCCTGATGGATTCCTCACCCTGCTTGGTTCACATCATCTGGTCTGATGGAGATGCTGTGGTAAATGTTAACCCTACGACTACATTGTTTAGTCATTATTTCCGTTTCACAGTGGGTGACATCCCTCCCTATAGCTATAAATACACATAGGATGTGCACTCCAATGACTTCTTGGAGATCTGTAAATATATGTGACAACCACATACAGAGTTTTACAACATACAGAAAAAATACACACACCAATGCACACACCCATTTGACAATGTCACATCCTGGGTCTTTGTGAGTCAGAACCATTACAATGTGTGAAAAGGGGAAATTAGCATCTCATGCTTCCAGTTAGCCAGAAAGCATATCCTTACTCGATTAAGCTCATTATTTTGAGTCATTATTCCCATTTAGCTTTTTTGTGTCTTTCCATATAAATGAATAGTTTTTTAAAATGCCGGAAATTGAGCCCACATGTGTCTCAAGGTACTCTGGAGGGCAGAGTAATTTATTACTTTAATTTGGCTCAGTTGTTTAAACAGTTGTTTATAATTGTTGTTGAATTCAGTATCGTTGTTTTTGAATTCATTCACTAATGATGTACTGGATGAGTTTGAGTTCTCTTCATTTTAAGGCCCTACATTTTTTTAAGATGCTTTTTTTGTAGTTAAAGAATACTTCTCTTAAACATGAAATCCAAAATAAATACTGAAATGAATGAATACATTTCCTGCCAGAAAGCCTTTGATACAGACCCTGGATCTCCCCTCTACCTCTGAAAAACGACTAATTGCATCAAACAAGTAGCACTGAATGTGTAATATATTGCTGGGATATGCTCCAGCAACCCGTGTGACTCACAAAAACGGAGAAGTGGTACAGAAAATGAACGAATGAAATAATGAATGAATGAAAAAGTGATCATCCTTGGCTCAAGATCCACCCCTAAAGGAAATGTCCTCAAAATTATATCATGATTTTCAACATTTCAAGACATTTTCATGAAAGCAAAATAAATGACAAGAAATACGACAGCAGCAGCTCATGTGTTTCTATGTCTACAGGCGCTTTGTGTGCTTCAGTCCCATATGTGTGTATAGCATGCTGTATATTTAGATTGTAAAATTAATTAATAATAGTAAAACAAACAAAAAACAAAAGTTGATCACATGATCTTGTCTAAAAAGTACACTATCCTCTCCTCATGTGGGACAGACAAAAACATCCAACCTAACTTTGTCCATTCCAGTGAGCAGCAGTTTTCTATATGGGTGCGAATGCCTCACGTGTGGCCTGTGTGATTTATAATCTGCGGCTCATTATGATTAGTAACCATTAAATCTCGCAGTGATTTGGGGACTGATGAGTTATATAAGGCTGGACCTTGATCTGACGTTTGATGTCTGTCACTGTGCAACTGCTCTTATCCAAGGAGAAAGCGGAGCCTCCTTTGACAACATACACATAAGAAAACGACTTAACAAGGTCCCACACACTGACTCATCCCCATATATACTACGGTGTCAGACTGTCAAAGAGTGAGACTGTTAAGAATCGAGGCAACAACTGAACCCAAACACAGCACCCGGCAAAAAGTTGATTTCTTGAGGCAAAACAGGGCAAGCTGGGCAGAAGGAAGTTTCAGGATGAGGATGGTCCAGTGGCTAGAAACCAGGAGTGAAGCTGATGATGATGGTGGCGGCAGGGCAGGCAGATGATGAAAGCTGCTGGCACCAGAATCCTGGAGCACATGGGGAAAATATTTAGTGACAGGATCCAAAGAAACACAAGGAATCATGAAAAAAAATGGAGTCTTGTTAATAACAGTATGTCAACGGACGATCGGTTAAGACTATGGGGAGGAAACTTGGTCTCATTTTAGCTTTAGTCCAGGCTAGAATGTTTCTGAAATAGTTATGTAAATTATCATTGAATTTAATCCAGATGTTAATGCTTACCATCAGGTCAATTCTGAAGTTTCTCTCCACAGTTACAATGAAACGGACCAGGTTTCTGATTCAAACTCTTCCTTGTGGTGCCCTCCTGTGGAATTATGAGGTAAAGCATCTGAATCTGGAGGGGGAAACCTTTTGATGACGACACAGCTCACACATAAAATCTTTATGGTTGTGAAGGAAATTACAAACAGTTGCGACTCTGAAGGGTGCTGTCTCCATCTCACCAATTAGTAAAACAACATTTACACACAAAATCCTGCACATAATTTTACACAATCCCTTATGATTGTAAATACGTGGGTGTGGATGGAAGATAATATCTGTGCCTGGGCCTGTGTGTGAGATTCCACTGTCAGCCCGCACATCTGGAGTCCACTAGGTAGGGATCAGACGACCGCATCTGAGATAGGATCTATAGACTTCTCTGTGATCATGATTAATGAACACTCAGATTGATTAGATCAACTTTCACACTCTTTGGTGCCGGATCAGAACTTTAACCCCTCTGGCTCAGGTTGCTCTGGGCCCTGAAGCCACAGAATGGTCAGAGGTCTCGGGTGTGTCGGCACCGGATCAAATGCCTGCGGGATCGAAGAAGACAGGGACACGATTCAAGCGTCTGGGAGTGTTTAAGCAAGAGACAGACAGAGAAAACATGTAAATATTTTAACTCTTTTACAGATGTCTTTTTAAAGGCCCACTCACTCACTCACTGATAAACCTGAAATAAGAACACGAAGAAGTGAATATTTTTTAATGTGAAAGCTTCACAGTTGTCTCTAAACAGGTGGGGTACAGATCCCACCTGGGGTGTTTCTGAAGACAGGAATGACATTGTGTGGGATGCACGGAGACATTTTATGCAATCGAATATGACAAAAATGTATCATCTACTTCAATTGTGTCGGAGATCGCTGCAAGATTTAAGAAACTTCACGCGAATCGATCAGCCCAGGGGGAGAATATGTTAGCCCATGCTACCATTAGCCCCATTCTCTCTGTGAGAGGGGCATGTGTGGCAAGGCAATCATTGACAGGCGGAGCTCATTAGCATTTAATGCTACATGCACAAAAACAGCCTGTTTCCAGTAGAGCCTGTTTCCAGTTGAGCTTATTTGAGCGACTTTTAGATAGCTGTAATTCAAGACCACAGATCAGTTTTGTGGTCTGTATTTGACGTGCAAATGCATATCAAATGCAGTGCATTTGCACGTCTGGCAGCTGTGTAAAATTGTTTAAAAAGACTATAATATGGGATCTTTAAAATGTGGGTTTTTTTCAGTTAAAAAGATGACAATATGAAGGACTGTCCAACTCTTCAAGCCAACACTGTTCCCTGTAGCTGTTAAGTATAGCAGGTGTTGAACTATCCACTGCATGCTCATACCAGTATCTCCATCACAGCAAACTATCCCTGCTGTGCATTCATTGGGACAGCATGGTGCATGACTGCAGCTGCAGAGGATGGCTGGCCAGAGCAACAATGAAAACGTGTTAAAAACTGTAAGGCCCAAATATTCCAGAGCAGCTGGACTCAGTGTGTCTCTCTCCTCTCATTATAAACAATGGGCCAGGCATTGTTAAGCAAAAACACATGAATGTGGTTCATGTTCAGATGATCTCCGCGTTGTGTTTCCTAACAGGGACTTCTGCACGAAACATATTTTTGAACTTTTGATGGGTTTTGCGATGCTTTGAAAGGGTGCTGTTAGTGGTGTCTCAACCCCGAGACAATCCAGGCCATTCAAGGACCGCATTTCATGGTTTGGAGCTTTATTTTCAAGACACTATTTCAGAAAGGAAATTAAAAAACAAAAAAACCAATGTAACTGACTGTGCTATGGAGTCTGTTTGATGCCTAGATTTCATTGTCTTTGATGCTTATAAAAGCAACAGATCCTCTGTTTTCTTAATTGACACACATTGAAAAAAAACTAATACATGTTTTGTATAGTGTTACTTTAATTTACATGATTCCTCTATTAATCCATTTTCTTGTAGACCAGGTGATCACCATGTGGGTCATGGGCCTTCTTGCTGTGAGGCAACAGCACTACCCAACTGCACCACTGTGCAGCCTTAACATGATTCAACATTATTCAAACCATGAAATACACAACAAGCAATGCACAACAACAACCTTGGTTTTGAAACTTTGTTCTGGGTGCCACCAGGGATGGTACCAAAGCAGTAAGATGACATGTGCAGGTCTTGTCTTGTTCTCGTATTATGATTTCTTTTTAGCATTTCATTCTTAAATTCTCCATATTCTGACATTCTGTATGTTGTTTTTTCTATGTGTACATGTAGAGACCTGAAAAAATTTCATAATAGGACCGTTTGGTACAGTTTACATTTACAGCATATTACTATTAAGGTGCAGTTTTTTTGCATGTTTGTTAATTTGCTATTGTTTACTGCTAACAGTCTGATAGTAAATAAATAGCTGCACCCTTCTCCTGTCAGTGCATTGACAATTTTTAAAGTACCATAGTAGACATCCCTTTCACACGGACAAACTCAACCCTGTGAGCCTTCTCCGTGAGGAGCTCACCACTCGTAGCTTCAGGACTTTGGCATCTGCTTCACCTCGCCTCTGTTCCTCTGCCAGGAGAAATAAATAAATAGAAGCAAATCGTTAATGGAAGTCAGATGATTATGTGACATGATGCTGTGAGGATTCATTTCAGACTTAACATGTGATGCACAGGAGCTCAGCTCTAAGACTTTCCAAAGCATGAAATATTAATTTAAAGAAAGAGAAACAGAGCAGGATAATGTGTAGTGAGTGTTCTTCTATTCTCTTCTCAATAATTAAAAATTACCACTCGTTATATTTTAGTGACTTTAGTAAATAAATACATTTCTCTCTCAGTAGTTTCACATACAGAGGTAACATCCCTACCTCCTTTGCTCTTTTGAGGTGAACGTCAGGCTGCACAGGGATGAAGATCACGCAGCTCCTCGTATCTAATAACAGGGTGGCAAACACTTGTTGTGATGTTTGTATAATGAACTTTACACGACATCAGTCTTGTAAGGATGCTTTGTGAGGTCTGAGATGATAGGCAGTCCATCAGTTTCTTCCTTTCTCTACTTCTTTAAGGCAAAGATGTTGTGTTGAGAAAGCAGAACCAGTCTGCTGATTAGAGGTGAGTGTGTGCAGTGTTTACACACACATGCCTTTTAAAAGCTGTTATGATTACAGCGAGTCATGTAGCCAAATCCAAATGTGTTGCGTTATGCACCAATTAAATTACTAATGACAATAAATGTTAAGAATGAAACTGTTTTATTACATTTAGATATACTGGGGTTATTATTTTGCCTTTGGCCATAGACTGATACTACAATGAATTCCAGCTGGCAGTTTCTTGAAGGGAAAACCTCATTTACAACCTTATTAATTTCACAGCTGTATGTAACAAAAAATTATACCTCTGCGTTTTGTATTGCTGACAGAAATGACTTGATAACGTGAATGAAATGAAAAACATTTATTGTTGCAGATGACATGTAAAATAAATAAATAAATAAATAAATAAATAAATAAATAAATAAATAAATAGATAAATAGATAAATAGATAAATAGATAAATAGATAAATAGATAAATAGATAAATAAATTTGAAAATCACCATTTCCCATTTATTCTGTTTATTCTATTGGATGAAGTCTGTTGAATTACGTGTTTCTTGGAGCCCAGTTTATTCATTATTTGTTTGTCTTGGGTCTCACATAGTTGGTTGGGCCCTCGGTGCCTCTGTTAGGTCTCTGAACTTTGACACATACTGCAGTTCTGAGTTCCTGGAAGCACATTGTCCACTTCATTAAAGTACAGGAATAAAGCATGGAAGCCTACTGAAGAGTGGACATAGAGCAGACTCTCTTTGACCGTTATTGGAGGAAAACGTGGGCCCATCAGTCCTATATGTTCACTTTGAGTCAATGTCACCTCCAAAGTCAGTAAAGACATGATGGTGAGTCAATCTGTGTTATACACTGTGTGTGTGTGTTTGACCACCATCTCCGTGTGACTTACTGCATGCAGGCCATGTTAGGTGCCTCCAGTATTTAGACTGTATGTCAGTCAGGAGGTCTTTACAAACCTGCAAAGTATTGTACCATCCAGTGCAGCACGGATAAGCCTCAGACCCTTTACTTTACCCTTCACCTCAGGTGTTGTAAGAAGAAGAAGTAGAAGAAGAAAAAGAAATGCACTTTATTGATCCCATAGAAAATTATGTTGCTGATTTGCGGGTCTGACCACCGGATCTGCCCTGCGTGTTAAAAAAGATGGCCCAACATCTCCCACATCTTGTAATCCCTCCCTAGGAACATTTTGTGCCAGCATTGGAGACATTCCAGATGCTGTCAAGTATTTCTACCCCATTAAACTGATTTCTGAACACACTCAGTGGGATTTTCTCTGAATGGGCTGTGATTCTACATCTGAAAGATTTCCTTCCGGCCTGATTGATTAAGACAAGACTGAGGGTAAACCCACCTGAATCGGTTTGCACATTTGATTAGAATTACACCCCCAACAATGGCTCTCAGTATGGACCACTGACAAAAGATGAAAGTCACATATCTGACGATGCATGAAGTTTGTACATGTGACACATAAGCGACAACTTTATTATCTTATTACAGCATTCAGTCCGTCACCCACGCACACACACGACTGTCAATTTGATCATAGATACATTTTCAACTGTGAGAAATGGAATCTAAAACAGAAATTCAGAAAATGACATTGTGTGATTTGAAGTTATTAATTTACATTTTATTGCATGACATAAGTATTTTATCACCTATCAACCAATAAGAATCTGACTCTCACAGACCTGCTAGTTGTTGGTTGTTTTTGCCAGTGACCATCAGCATAATCCAGAGGAGGAATGGCAGAAGGTCATGTGGTCTGATGAGACAAAAATAGATCTCTTCGGTCTAAAATCCACTCGCCCTGTTTGGAGGAAGAAGAAAAATGAGAACAACCCCAAGAACACCATCCCAACCGTGAAGCATGGAGGTGGAAACATCAAGATTCTTTTGTTACGCTTTTCTGACAAGGAGACAGGACGACTGTGCTTTATTGAGGGGAGGATGGATGGGGCCATGTATCTCGAGATCATGGCCAACAACCCTCCTTACGTCAGTAAGACCATTGAAAATGGTTTGTGTCATGGTCTTCTAACATGAAACACAAAGCAGGGGCAACTAAGTGGCACCGTAAGAAGCATCTCGTGGTCACTCTCCAGACCTTAACGCAGTAGAAAATCTTTGAAGGGAGCTGGAGGTTCGTATTGTCCAACAACAGCCTTGAAACCCAAAGGACCTGGAGAAGATAGTTCTGATGGAGTGGGCCAAAATCCCTGCTGCGTTGTGTACAAACCTGGTCAAGTACTATAGGAAACATCTGATCTCCAAATGTTGAGTTCTGTTGGTCTGATGTATTGTCTGATGTATTGTCATTCAGTAAAATGCTAAATAATTGTTTAAAAATCCTACCATACGATTGTCTTAATTCTTGTTGTAGATTCCATCCCTCACAGTTGAAATGTACCTTTGGTAAAAATTACAGCCTTCTACGTGCTTGTAAAAAAACCCTACAAAACCAGCAGTCTATCCAATACTTGTTCTCCCCACTGTGTGTGTGTGTGTGTGTGTGTGTGTGTGTGTGTGTGTGTGTGTGTGTGTGTGTGTGTGTGTGTGTGTGTGTGTGTGTGTGTGTGTGTGTGTGTGTGTGTGTGTGTGTGTGTATCAAATATATCAAATATCCACTCACCTGTGACAACAAGATTTTTAGGCTTTGAAGCTGATTATAATCATCTTTTATATTTCTGCTCTTTCTCCTTATGTTGGCTGCATCACCCACCTTGCTGAGCCAAATCCATCACAGCTGACATATTTTCAGCACATGGCTGCAGTGCAGCGCAGAGCGACGCGTGCTGAGGTCTGAGTCATGTCAAATCCTGACTTGGATGTGAGAGTCTGTGTTTTCAGCTGCTGACTACTAATTACACCTGTGAGAGCAAACGAAACCCTCTCAAAGACTCCAACCCAACTATAAATCAGAAGATCGGCGTGAGGGTTCTTAGGTGTGACAGAAATCAAAGGGACCAAAGTGGCAGAATGAATTCACAAGAGAGGGTCAATGCATTATATTTTGCCAGAGACCAGATTTTGATTATTGCCATTTATTCTGAAAGACAGGATGACTGTAGAGGTTATGACTCAAGGGGAATCTGTTTAATTGCTTGTTTTTGTAAAACTACCGTCATATTTCATATTGAATATAAAATAATTTTTTGGGATTCTTCCCAAAATTTACTTTTAATTTTAATCATCCTTCCTCTGGCCTGGAACCTCTACTACACAAAATGTTACCAAAGCCTGACTGCTGGTTTTCATGATATCTAGGGCACAAACAAACAAAAAAAACGTGGGATGTCGCACAATCTGTAGGTAATTTCAAAAGTATCACTGCAGAATTACTGAGAGCATGACATCTACTGACGATCCTGGTGTAAGCGGAATCAGCACAGCACCTCCTTATCTAGATAGGAGCATTTATATGAATTTACATCCTGTTATTTACCATATAAACATACATTCCTTAAAATGTGTGTTTATCTGTATAGTAAAACAGTAATATTTCACACATAAAATGCCAATGTACAATGTAATAGTGCCGATAGCAATGACCTGTTAGACAGCAATGAGAAACACCTCACAGCCGTTAATCATTTCTTTTCTAAATTCCGGGAACATGATGAATTTTGAATCCAAAGCCAAAAGTCTGGCACATTCATCAGTTACACTATTGATTATTTATTTGTTGTCAACCATAAACATGCAACAATTTTGGAAATATGTGTTCTTCATCATTGTTTTGTGCAGATCGATCCACCCATGAATTACAATCAAGCTCTCTGGTGTGAAAACTAATAAATAGAGTGATGTAACAGTTCACTCTGAGCTAACAAAGATGTTCCCTTCTAGCATATTTTGCTCATCACTGTTGTGATTCATGCACTTCATAGACATGAAAAAGTCATTTTTGTTTGTTTTATACCCCTTTGTGTGTGTGCACATCTCAGAAATGTGTTTCTCATTATCCTGTCTTTTGATAACCCCAAGTTTATTCCACAATGGTGATGCAGACGAAAGACAGGAGACAGGATTTCATGAATCACAGCGCCTGATAAAGTGCAGACAAATAGGAAAGTGAGAAACTGGAGTAGTTTGGAATTCATTTATTTTACCTTTATTCAACATAGCTAACCTGCAGTGGAGGTATTAAAAATAACATGTTTCAAAAGAGGCCAGGTTCTCATGCTTTAAGTCAGACATGAGCAGTAGTTGGAAGGCAGAATGAAAAACCATGGAAAGTAAACTAAAAAATAATTTTTCATTGGCTGCACCATGTCCCTGGAGCTCTTTAAAAACAGAAAGAAAATCTACTTTTTCAGGTTTAAATTTCATGAAACAATAAGAGGTGATGCCGCAGTGTTTTTACAAATCTATACTGTGTCCCAATGGGGCAAAGGCCCCAGGCCCATGTCAGTGTGAGACTGCAGTATTCACTACACGACACACTCACTTCAACTGCTGCCAGCATTTCAACATGAGCACAGATACAAAGACTGGTTCATAGCTGTGAAACAACTGATCTTCAATTCTTTTCTTATCTGGTGTAAAAAAAATCAAACAACAACAAATTGTTTGAAAGGATGATGGATAAACAAAATCAGCCAAATGTGAATTTTATATCTGCTTAACATCAACCAGCTCCATTTGAATTATGCAATAGTGGAAGTTATCCTTCCACGTCATCAGTTCTGACAGTGAAGGATCCTATCTGTTATTTTAACTTGAACACTCAGGTGTTTATGATAAGAGAATCAGGCAACACAACCTCCTTCAGTATCCGAGCAACACATCTGTGGTCAAAACAGAATTACAACAGTGATCCATTGGGAAGACCTGGAGACACTGGCCAGATTTGCTTTACAAAACTCCTTGTATTTTATTGACACGTTTGACAGCAGACCTGCTAACAGCAGACTGACAGGGGCCGTGAATAAATCACACAGACGAAAGAAGGCTGCAGAGATCCATTTGTCTTCTGAGGACACTTGTAAAAATAACTTATGTCTTTGCAGCATTGTGACATGAGGCCATAATTCTTCTGTGAATTTATCATACATGGGAGATTTTTTTACGCATTGCCAGCATGGAGACTGGAAAATGTTACTTGTGCAATGTGCATATCATAAAGAACTTTAATTCTGTAAGATTAGTAAGTTATTCTGGATACTGACCTTATTTGACTTGTTAAGCAGGTTTTTCCCTTGATCAAATATAAATTAACAATAGAAAGGGCAGTAGTGTATCTTGTAACATCATATCATGTCTGCCTCGTGACAATATTTGTAAAAACAACTCATAATACGACTTGAAACACAATAATTGCTGTCTCATGTTTGAGAGTTTAGTGGAAATGTGTTATTGCAAGGTAGACTGAGAAAAATATTTTTCATAAGCTTTTGAATTTCACAAATGCATAAAAGTCAAAGTCAGCATAAAAAAAGTAGACATTCCTGCTGGATGGGGTTTGTCCTGGTGGTGACAATAATTGAACTGTTTTTCATGAGCGGTGGTGATACAGTGGCTCGTATGAAGCAGCCCATCCGCTCACATACTTGAGTGAGTGCTGTAATGAAACCTGATTAGCAAACTGAGTAAACTGATGACGATGCGCCTCTCAACCATGTGACTTGAGTTTTTTAGATTTGATGCTACATGCAAGAATTGACAACAAACAACTGAAGCTATTCGGATACAGCAACGACAACATGTTTCTCATGCCAGGAATTTATAACTTCTGCTATTCTGGGATAGTTCACATGTTTAGATGGTGAAACTCACTTGCATTGACTTGTCTGAAAGAAGAGACCTAAGAGATAAGGACAATGTCTTCTACTTACCCACAGAAGACAGTATCACACATGACGGTGCTCTTTGATGATAAAAGATGATGATATAGATGATATAAGCCAAAGTTTGGAGCCAGCACACATCGTTCAAGTACTACTGGTATCATTTGTGTCCTGTTGTTTGTTTTTGGTTTTAATAGGTTTGAATGGATGTGCTAGAAAGAAATTAGTCCTCAAAAATATGTGAGTGGCTCTTTGAAAAGATTTGGTGGTATCTAACCAGTACTAAAAATCTAAACTGCTGTGCTGGAGAAAGTCTTTAGTACACATGTTGATGTCTAACAGCTTAAAAGATCTGATCTTATTTATGTTTAAGTTGTTTTTGCTGTGATACATAAAATGGAATTTACTGGGGGGTTTTTTGTTCTGTTTTTTTTTTTTCCACCATGAGGGATATGCAATTGATGTAGTGAAAGAGGACATGAAGGTATTTGGTGTGAGAGAAGAGGATGCAGAAGACAGGGTTAGATGGAGGAAACCGATTCACTGTGGCGACCCCTGAAGGGAAAAGCCGAAAGGAAAAGAAGAAGAAGAAGGGATGTGCAATTGAATAGAAATCTGTCTGAACAGTAGGAACATCTGAAGAGTAAAAAATGCACCTCCATTATTCTTGCTGAGTGCACATAGTGCATCAATACTCAAAGATTTTGTGTGTAAATCACAGATATTCTGTAAATGAACCACCAAAACATTTCAAACACTTGATAAGAACATTGCAAAAAAAAACCCACCCCAAAATGTCTCATTTTGTCTGAATTGCTTTTTGGCTCTGTTCATGGCTTCAGTGGTCAACATTCATGTATGTGATCATCTGTGATTGGTATGAATGGCACCAGGTTAATATCACTGTTATTGCAGCTGATTAGTAATGATTGTTTGATTGGCATGCACATTAACATGATTGAAAGTCTCAGATGAAAATGCTGTTACCCACAATGGATAAAGAGATGAGCTCCTTTAATATCACCAAACGCCCCTCTACCTGTTGTAAATGGCTCGGCTAGTTTTTTTTTCCAGCTGGCTTGTTCATCCATGAACAGCAAGACATTGATCAGGATGCAGAATTTGGCTCCAGCACTGAATTAAAAACACATTTCTGTCCTGCTTAGAAGCAGGTAGGCAGAAACAACATATAAAACCCACAATGTAAGTGAACCAAGAAAGCCGGCTCCCCATCATGGGAACGAGAAAGACCCAGACCCGTGTGGTCATAATAATGAAACCAAGAATGTCATTTCAACTGCTGCCTGTTGCTGTGGTTCTTTAATAATGTTTCTTTATATGCTTTATGGATTTATTTGATTCCAGAGATAAAGGGTGCCAAAAAAGACTGTGTAGCTTAATTTGATGTGCTCAACAAAGTTACTGTAAGTGAGTGCGTGTGTGTTTCTAACATGATTCATTTGTGGTGAATAAAACCAGCTGTTTTAATTGAACGGTGGCCAAGAGCCCCAATCCACCGGGGGAATAGACAGTGTGTGAGACCACTGAGTACAGAATTAACTGAGACCGTCCGCTGACCACTGTGCTAGAATTTCCACTGAGTTGAAAATTGTTTATATCTGCACTCACAATACTGAAAATTGCTCTGTTTTCTTGTTTGATCATCAAGAAACTGTCCACACAAATTCAGCTGGAGACCAAATAATCCTGAATAAAAACCAAGGACACAAAATATAATGTCAAAAGACAACACAGTGCCCAACATATATCTATGTTTCATTCAGACATAGATATATGTTAAGGGTGTGATAGATGAATGTAAACTCACCCTAAACCATGTCATTTTTAATCACAAATTTTAATATTTTTATACTGCATAATACTAAATTTTGCACATGTGAGGACACTGATGTATTTCAGGAATACTTGTTGCTCTTTTTTCTTATCAGGTTCAGTAATTGGTAAATGTGGAGACATACTGTGCATGTTGGCTCTGCTTTCATTTAATTTATCATGTGGAGAAGTCTGTTATTTGTATTAATGGTAGTTTATATTAACCATTTGTCAGAAAAGATTAATAAAGCTCTAACATCTTCTTAGTTGGCCAACAGATATGTTTGTATCCTTCAGTAATGTGAAAGAAATGAAGAATATTCTTTCAAAACTAATAAAAAGAAATGAAGGAACAGTTAACAGGGCTCATGAGGTCAACAATGTTGCAGATGTAAATGTGCATACAGCTGTTCATCATGTTAATGTGACAACACTGCTGTATATAATGGGTTGTGTTGATCTGATAGTTTGAAGTTGCAGCTCAAATAATCAGACGTTGATTGGAAGTTTAAATAAACAAAAATAATTAATGATAAATTATAAGTGTGTTAGTATAAAGTTTATCTTGTTCAGTTTGAAATTTTTGCAAGGATTTAGAAGATGAAACAAAACTATGAAGACAAAATATTGCGTTGGTCAACAGTGAATTCTTTTTTTTGTAGTCAATTCACAGAGAGAATGTATATATAAAATAAAATTGTCATGTTTTTTTTTTTTTAATAAATGAAACAAAGGAGATCAGAGCAAAACATCTGGTAAAGCCTATGTTATTTAGCTCTGAGTTTGAGAACACATGGACTTAGTGAGCCTGGTTTTAAACAAACATCTCACAACCTTTTGCAAAGATCAACAATAAATTGTCCCAAGCTTCTTAAACTATAGACTACATTTGGAAATTGTGAAATAAATTTCACTGTGGCTCTGAGGCTCAGAGTAGAGCTGCTGTTCCTTCGTGTGGAAAGGATTCAGTGGAGGTGGTTTGGGCACCTGGTGCGGATGTCTCCGGGACACCAACCTAGGGAAGTGTTTCTGGCACGTCCAGCTGGGAGGAGACCTCGGGGCAGACCCAGGACCAGGTGGAGGGATTATATCTCAACACTGGCTTGGGAACGCCTTGGGATCCCCCAGTCAGAGCAGGTGGATGTGGCCAGGGAAAGGGAAGTTTGGGGCTCCCTGTTGAAGCTGCTGCCCCCGCGACCCAACTATGGATAAGCGGTGGAAGATGGATGGATGGATGGATGGATGGATGGATGGATGGATGGATGGATGGATGGATGGATGGATGGATGGATGTGCCTCTGAGGCTGCTTGGAATCTCTGATAAAAAATGAAAATGACAGAACTAATTACTTTTAATATCCTAATTGCTGATGACACTTCTATTTATCTATCTGTCATATAATTTTGTAAATTATCTATGGATTGCTGGACTTAATTAGGAAAAAATTGAAAATCTGAAAAGACAAAAATACATAGAAGTGATATAAGAAATTTGATGGTCTTGCAGAGGGACAGAAAGGTGGGGCTCACCTCCAAAATGATCAAAATGATTAAGAGCTAAAAAAGATTTAAACAGTTACAAGTAAGAACTTGTTTTGAAATAAGATTTAGAGCTGTTTATTTATGGAATACTTGTATTAAAAAAACCCTCAGCAGCTGTAACTCATCCAACTTGAGTCCTAACACAAACCAGAGTACAACAATTGCCAAATGCCCTGAATTCCAGTCAGCCAAACAACCAATGTGAAATCACTGCTCCTTTATAAATAAGTGCATGGCCTGCCACCAAATCCATCTGGGATCTTCTGATACAGCACTGACATGGAGGATGGTGGTCTGGTTGTTGCAAAAATTTAATTCATACATGGAAAACCCTTCTTGTATCCTACCAGGTGAACATGAATGACATTCACTACATCTTTATAAAACATTAAAAGGCTTGTGTTTGCCCGTGTTTTATCATCAATTGTGCAACAGCTTTATGCATGTGAGAATTTAGCTCTAATGGTTTCTGCTTGACTTTCTCCAATATGCATCTTTTATTATCTATACAGTTAAAAGGCATTCTTCTTTGAGAACTCTAATTTATATGTTAAAGTCTTTCATGATTTGCACATAGTTCAGTTCAAGATGATGACATGATTTTTTTTTCATCATTTTTCACATTTTAATCAGGTATGTATGTATGTATGTATGTATGTATGTATGTATGTATGTATGTATGTATGTATGTATGTATGTATGTATGTATGTATGTATGTATGTATGTATGTATGTATGTATTATTAAGCTATATGTCATCATCAGCAATGGGCAGGTCTGCTGCTTTTTTCTATTTCTTTAAGTCTCTCCTTGACAAACAGGAATGTAAATCCATAGGGATTAGCGAGAACACTGGGCTGTAAACCCTTCACTAGCTCTCCAAGGGGTCTTTGCCTCAGTGCGTAAAGTTAGGACGCGCCTTTGGACGCACAGCGCAGCACACACTCCACAGGCTCCATGTGCGTCTCCTCTGCGGGATATTTGAGAGGGATTTCTAGTATTTTTATTGTACGTCCCGCGCGGATAACTGACACAGGAGAATACTTTCGTTTTTCTGATGCAAACGTGTTTTAATCTTTAATAGATCATCTGTCCCGCAGCGCAAAAGGGACATGGGTCAATTTTATGGTGCGACTTTCCTACCGTTTGGCGTCATCTGCGTTTTTTTCCTGTGGGAATCCGGTGCCAGCTCTATCAGGACGACGTTCGGAGTGGACACCTCGGGGTGAGTCTGATCAGATGATCCGATATCGGAAGCTCTCTTGTGAATGGACAGCAGTATCTTGATGTCGCCACGCAAACCTTGTTCAAAGTAAATTTAATCGGGGCTCTGTTGGATTAAAATGTCTTTTTTTTTTTTTAAATCACGCCGAAAAACGGAAAGCCTTTGCTATTAATCAATTTTTTTCATCTTGGACTTCATCGTCTGAGTAACTGATGAGTGATACTTTATGCGCCTGGACAGCTCTGGAAGTTTACGTCCCGGTAACTCCCACTCAGTTCTTATTGTTAGTTTTGGCATTGATTTAAACTCATCAGCAAAATGCCAAAAGTCAAAATGCCAACAGAATGTCTTGTGCTATATTGGTTTTTCCTCTTTACTGCCTGCGGAGGCTTTCAATTATTAGATAGATCCTTGGATAAGCTGCATCTGATCTAATTTGATTTTGAAGGAAATGCAAACGTCAAAGGGAAACTCCAAATGGTTTGGAATCGGCCGCGGTGCATGGAGCCAAATGTTACTTCTGCTCAGACAAAACATGACAGATGCTGTTGGGACGGGTCAGGAGGTGAGGAGAGGATGTGAGCGGAGCACATGTGGAGAAGAGGAAAACACAGGGAGGCAATCCGCTGAGCAGCAGGTTAAACTGTCTATAAGAACCCATCCGACACATACTTAATGTTTGGGGCAGATAAGCATCTCTGCCTTTTCTAAAAGAGTAGACTCAGACTCAGAAGAAAGTTTAGTTTAAACTCATCAGACTGTTAAAGTGGGACCTTCATATTCTCCAGTGATTGATGGCCCTCCTTACATAAATACATACTGTATACTGTCCATTATTGCTTAAATGTGTGAAACCCAGACCAAATTTAACTGCAGAATTAGACACATGCAACTACAGTCATCATATTTCATGGTTAATGAATTGGCTTAATGTATGTCTAATTCACAGTTAATTACAGTAAACGTAGTGGCGCGTCTTCATGTATGAACACAGGAGTGTTATAAGAGCTTGCTGTGAATACACTGATCAACATCAATGGCGTCATTTAGTAGCAGTGTTCAAACCTCACCTGTCTGGGATGTTTCCACCAATTTGTCTGTTTGTCTGTTAGCAGGATGACAAACCAAATGACAGCGAGGATTCCTTCAAATTTTGGAGAAGATCTGGATAAAGGGCTGGATTATTTTTTTATTTTTAAATTTACTTATTTCGTCACCCACTGCCTGTGCTGGTGGGACTCAGACTGTTTCTATCAGTTCATCTACCTAGTTGATTAAAATGAAACTGAATGGAAGGATGGCTGCATCCTATGGAGGAAATAGCATTTTGATCATATGGTTGATTCTGTAAATTTGCATTCATTTATCAGAGAAAGACAGACATGTCTTTTTCATCACGTTTGTCCGTGACACACTGCGTCGTTACATACATTATACATATTCTCTCATAAAAATAGAACTCTGAGGGCAATAAAATTTCCAATAAGATGTGTGTGATTTAAAAATGGATTGCTGGGCTTTGATGAGATCTGTGCTGTGCTGAATATGTTTTGTCTTTTTATGAATGCTTTCTTTCTGTAGTGACTGTTTTCATTATCAATTAGTCAAAGGACTATTTTCTTTATGCCTTCAAATTTGTTTGACCTTAAGACTGGCATTCACATCATCACACTGGAGAAACAAGAACAGCAGACAGTTGGTGGCATGATGAGATGGTCAAGAGAGGAACTTTCAGGATATTCTTCTGAATAATGTAAATGATGCCAATGAATGTTCTTACATGTGTTTTTCTGTTCCAGATGTCCAGATAGTAACATCCTGACTGTGGAGTATCCTTGTGTCACAGCTGGAGGGAAGAACAGCACTTGTTTCAGGTAAGATTCATCCAGAGATTTCCTCCGGGTCTCCTCTGGTCTAATGTAATCTGGAGCCACTGAGTGAAACAGCAGGGAGTTACCATTCAACATAAACTTACACATCAGCTGACCGCTTTCCCCAGTACAGTCTTTGGTTCAAGGACGCTTTGACAGGACTGGTGGCTGCAGCTCATGCCTGTGGGGAGGATTTCAACTTTCTGAGGCTGTGGAACAGCTTTTGTTACTGTTGAACCGGCCCACCGAGTCATTTCCACAAATCCACACAGTTCATTCCCCCTTTCTGGAAACTAAATATCCATTTGGAGAAGAAAAATAACAACCTCCAGCAGATCATCATACACAGTCTGAATAATAATGACTTTCAGCAAAGAAAATGGGATTTGCCATTCAAAAGACGCTATACTTCAAAAAGTGAAAAAGGCATGTTTATTTACATTATGTTCCGATTTTCATGAACACTGAATGAAATTTCTTGCTGTGTGGCAGTCAAACAGAATGTGAATTTGATCTTTCTCTCTCAGTTGGAGTCAAGATGTAAAACATTTCAGGGAGTGATCCCTTATAGAATTAGAATGACAGCAGCATCATAATCTGCAGTGTAAATGCAGTTTGACCAAAAATGATGAGTAATTTTTATAACAGTACATTTTCCCAGAGGAATCTGGGGACTACAGATTCCTGCTACTTTATTATGAACAGCAAATTTGTTTCTACTGCTGAATCACAGATGATAAAAAAAAATAGTATTTGGATAATTTGAAACGGGTAAAGGAGCCATGAGATTTTGAAGGCATGATATATTTCAGAAAGAAATTGCTTTCTCTCTTGGTATTTATTTTCTACTACACACAGGGGTTAAAATGTCCTTTGAAATCATACTGAATGAGCATCTTGAATTATATGTTGAAGGAAACTGATTAATTTACTGTTCATGTTGTGGCCTACAGTAAGACTTTTATGATGCATCAT
Organism: Antennarius striatus; assembly: GCF_040054535.1. Classification (NCBI taxonomy): domain Eukaryota; kingdom Metazoa; phylum Chordata; class Actinopteri; order Lophiiformes; family Antennariidae; genus Antennarius; species Antennarius striatus. The sequence goes on along the minus strand of NC_090776.1, from coordinate 25,282,773 downwards.
ATGCAACAGGAGCACATGGATGTGTTCATCAGTTAGACATTTAGTTAACTTTCCTCTAAAGCCAAGCTTGGGGTTGGTTGTTGGCTTTAGAAGACCTTTTAATAAATTAAGCACCAGGTCTGGTATGAGGCCAGATCATCTGATCTGTTTACTGTCAAGGTCAGACTGTAACAGGCTCTGTGTCGTGTTTCATTTCTGGATCTGTAAGAGATATGTGTTGCCAGAGGATTATATGAGGTTGTATTTTTCTTGCCAGGTTTCTCAAGGATGTTTAGCACAGACCTGGATCAAACTGATTTTGCAAATAACATCAGAGGTGATCAGATTGATATAATGTGTCTGAATCATTCCATTTCAGTAACAGCAGTAGGTTTCCAGTCAGGGCAGGAGAAGCAGACACTGTTTATGTTACAGGAACCGTAAGTTTGTTGTTTGTAGTTATCTGAATTTTTACTTCTTGATTTTGGTTTGCTCACAGCCTCCAAAATTCTTAGGCCTCATTTCCATGACTTTTCACGAGAAACAGATTTTTATTTTCCTCGCATTATCAAAAATCTATGCTCAAACTGCACCAGTTCAGAAACCATCCCAATACACATAGATCCACAAAAACAATTGAAAATGCTATACAGTATTGTGTATGTCAAAGAAGTAGTTGGTGGTGTCACTTTCCAAAAACAATATTATACTACAAAATCACTTTGGTGCTTCAGTTAATCTACATTGCAGGAGCATTAATAAACTCAACAGAGTGCAGCTCATACAAAACTGGACAGTTCCTTTCCAAGTCTACCTTAAGCTTGTTGTTTAAGGATGGGAAACTGTTTTCATAGAGATCTCATATCTTAAGGCTAATATGCACACCAAATCAGAAGGAATGGGGATATGAGATCAGAGTTGATATGAGAAAATCTGTCACAATCCGCTCCTGGTTTTCCCCTCATCCGCCCAGCTCTACCTGCCTTCCACTCCAAACTCATCAGTGCAACTGCCTTCACCTGTGTTTCCCCACCTGATTAGCACCTGCCTGCTCAGTACATATACCCTCCCATTCCTCTGAGTCTCTGCCAGATTGTCTTTGTGTCATGCATAGCTCTCTCGTATTGATCTCCGGACTGCTTCCTCGGTTACGACCCTGCCTGTCTTCGACCCGTCTTCCTCGTCTCTGCCCCGGTAAACTGACCAGCCTTCTGTCCTTGACTACTCTGCCTGCTCGTTCCTGTTCTGATACCTGTCACCTGGGATTCCTGGTTACGGAGACTGTTTGTCTGGAATATTGCTGCCATTCTGTGCGAACCTCAGAATAAACTGTTAGACTATTCCTGATCTGGTCTCAGTCTGTGCTGTACGTGGGTCCTACCTCTGACCCGTTACAAAATCATCAATGACTTTTGAAATTGTTTGACGGAATATATCATCATTCGTCAATGTGCAGTTCAAGGTACTAACTTGTCTCTTATAGGTAGTGTGTCTCCTGTAAGAAAGCAATTTCTGTTTTAAGATGCTTTAGATGAAAAACACTCTACCCCTTTTAACTGGTCCACTGAGTCCTTTAACATTCCAAGAGAATAACCGCAAACAAGACATCTCCTTTTTCATTGTTTCATCCATGATCAAGCTTGTAAGTATGTGAGCAGTTGATAGAATACCTTGAAGAATGAAGTTATTTTTTAAATGTGTTTTATATATATTATATATTTTTATACTGTTTGTGCAAAAAAACAATAATAAAAGTAAAGGTGAATCTGTAGGACCTACCACCCCTGTTCCCCAAAATAAGACCTCTCCAAACAGAACAGATGAACATACCTAAACCTCCATAAGCTTGTCCGAAGAACAAGAATGAGCAGTGGGACTCCATAAACTCTATTACTTCTGTATGACATAAAGTCAGTATGTAATCATTCACCTTCATCTACAGGTGAATCTACAATCTACAACAGGCCCGCCATTAAGAAAATAAAAATATATATAAATAAAAAAATAAAAAAATAAAAACAGGGGGTGAAGGCACCTTTATCTGTACCTGAACTGAACTATAATAATATAAGTAGCCCGTTATTTATGTATTATCTACGTCAAACAGTATAAAATATGAAAATAACACTGTTACATTAACTTACATCATAAATGTCAATAATTCATACAGTGGAAAAATAAATATAAAAAGATAAACTTCCATATGAGAGCTGACTGCCATATACTGTATTTCCATAACTCATGAAGTGCTACCTCACTGTTCATTCACAGAAGTCCAAACCATTGAATGTTCACTTGGTCCTGATGTCCTCAGTATTAACGTCAAAGTCAGTTTCCATCAACCAGTGGCTGCAATGCGCGCATTGTAGAAATCCTGGCGTGTTTGTGGGGAGTCAAAGTAGAAGTCCAGCTTATGTTGTCTGGCCCATCTGAGCACTTTTTCTTTCTCTTGGAGGAATTTGACAGCGAAATTCCACTGGCACTACCTGGTCTGGAACTGAGTGAGCGTTGGCCTCTCTCTTTCTCCAGAGGGTTGCTGAAAATATTGGGTCCCGTCAGTGCCATTAACAGATCAGGGACAAACTCAGTCGGGTCCAAGTCCGTCTTGCTCCCCTCAGGTATGTTGATAATCCTTAGGTGAGAGGACCTTGATCAGTTCTCAAGGGTCATCCATTTGTTCCAAGAGCATCCCGATTTAGGACTTCAAAGATGTAAAGCAGCTTCCAACTGGATAAGTTTGTCAAAGTTTTTGCATGCAGTTTTAGTGAGTTGGTTGTTAAATGATGTCAGCTGGCCTAACAAAATCGACTGACTGCTTCCGGGATTCAGTAGGCTGTTGTATCAGGATAGCTATGTCAGCTCTGAAGCTATCTCCGACCCAGTCTTGGTGACTGGGTCGGAGTGACCTTCACTCTCGGCTCCACTGCCATCCGATTCTGGAGCGGTACCTGCCAGCTAGCCAACTTAGCCAAGATGCTTGCGGCTCATGTCGCTATTGGTTGTTTTTTAGTTTTTTAGCTGGTCATGATGTCACAATACCTTCCCACATAAATGTACAGTTTCTTGCAAATTGCCAGAAGAGAAACACTGTGAATGTGATCAAATTAAGAAGTAAATGAAAGGTTTAGCTGGAGCTTGCTCTACACTACCTCATCAGGCCGGAAGCTCCCTGGTTCCTTCATTTCTGACAGAAGCTGCGAAAAATAAGATACTGTTTTGTAATATATTCATTTGGCAGGCTCTCAGAGTCATATTTTATCTACTACATCTACCTTGAGATCTTAGCTTGAAGTCCCCCAGCTTCGCGTGTATGTCGTATAACAGCGTCATAAAAGGAGGTCTTAAAATACTAGTGTTTATTTAGTGGCATCCACCGTTCACACAGATTGAAACACCTTAGACTCCTAAGACCTCAAGAAAAACCCTGTTCTGTTAATTGTGAACTTTAAATGATTTTAATCATCAGCAAACACAAAGAGACAAAGACACACCAGCTGTTAATGAGACCCTTATATCAAAAATGTAAGGGTCACATTAGCAGCTGGTGTGTCCCACGTAACGGTTGACTGAAGCTGTCATCCTCCTCCTCTTCTTCTGCAGGCTTGGTGAGACTGAGCACAATCATAGTGACAATGATAACACCCTCTGCACCATTCTATCTGAAGTCTTTCATGCTTCGGGTGCCATTTTTCTTGGCTGCTGTAGAGGCGTCCAGTAAGAACATGTGTGTGATGTGCAGCAGGCAAATATACTGATCATGATTCTGGGTCAATGCAAGGGCTTAAACAGGTTGCAAGCAGTCCGTCAATATTCTTAATGCTACATAATCCCACAACAGGTGTACTTGCAGAATGATATTCACTTCCCTGTGTCTGGTGGACTGTGCTGCCACCACACCAAAGGCACAGTCCCAGACATTTTCCTCCAGTCATGGTCTTCTATAAGTTATTTTCACCACAATTTTATGCTTTCTTTTTTTTTTTTTACACAGGATGATTAGTTTAACAAGTGAATGGTCACTTGGGATTAGAGTGATGAAGGCTTCCTGGCTGTTTCTCTAAATTTGTTTCTCAAAATGTGTTTTCAGCCTCAAGATTACTCAAAAACCCAAAGTGTGGCCAAAAAATGTTTTTTTAAGAGTTCTCACAAACCCTTTCCTTTAGATGTACAACCAACTGCAAAACACAGAAGGTTTTCTTTTTTTTCTAAATAATTTTTGAAACAAAATAATTCATGGTTGGTTAAAATACTTGAATATACCATTTGCTAACAGATTCAACTTATCCTAGAGCAGTCTAACACATTGTATTAGTAGTAATAGCGACACCTTGGCTCAGAAGTTTTTGGATTTGGGGAGGTGATTTAAGTAATGGCACAACCCTACTAAAGAAATCCCAAGCTTGACATGATTGGTGTGGTTGCCAAGCTATGATTGAACAATTGAAGCTTTTAAACTATGTTTGACCTGGAATTGGTCAGTCCTAACAGTGTTACTGCATCCTCTGGCCAGACAGGCTGGACATATTCCAGTAATTTTCAGTTTTCTCCTCTTATTTCTTCACCTGGCATGGCTCTCTCATATTTAAATAATCTTGGAAAAAGCAATATTTCTATGGGTTTGATTAAAGATGACATTTTAACTATTTGGAAAAGTTCACACCTCCCAAAGAAAGTCCACTTAGTTGCTATCAAAACATTAAACCAAATTATGGTACACTCTGTACGGTACTTAAATTATGGTAGCTGTAAGGCTGAGACATGAGATTTTATGAGTGGGTCCTGTTGATGTTTAAGAGAAGACCAAGAGTGATATTTCTGGTCTTGAACACTTTATTTTGATTTATTTTTCAAATAGAAACTCCATTTATTAAATTCGTCCAACGTGTTGCCCTGTGACCCCCACAGTTTGTTTCTTTTAATCCTGCTGATCTTTTTCTTCTCCTCTTACCCTGAGTGAATGTTCTTGGCCAACGCAAAGCTTAACGTGCAAATTTTAAATGAATGTCTCTGGGACGTTTTTGGTGTTGTGCAGGGATAACACTTTCTGGTCTCACATATAAACAAAGACTTTGCAAGCTGCAGGTCTATTTCTTCTCCTTTGTGGTTTTCACATCAATGAGGTGAATCAGATGGATTTCTACATTTCAGATATTTCGGACAGTTCTTGCTCTTTTTGTGTTGTTGATGGAGGTTTGATTTCAGGCGAGCTGAGCCAAATGAACATTGTTCGTAGCCAAACTGTGAGTTTATGTGAACGCACGTGTTTATGTACAGTATGTTTCTGTTTGAATTGGTTCTGTATTGTCTGTGCTGCCTGTTGGTGATGAGAGTGAATTTTGTGTTGCTTTCAAAAGCCGCTCTCTCTAAACACTCTCAGCTGTGGACCCTGACAGGACTGATGGGCTCCACTAAACTATAAACCATACTTTCACTTGATTGGCATGTTGTTCTGGTTTGAATACCCTGCAGGACTCATTACTGCAGCAGATAACGCCCATGTATTACACTCAGGCACTCAGTCTTAAGTAAGGGATGATGATTGATGTGATGCAGTCATTAGTTTTTATTGTTTCCATACTTTATGCTACTTTGTACGTTACAGTGATACACTTCTCCCTGTGGGACCGTTATGGTTTAATATTTCATAGTATATATGTTCATAAGCACTGACGTCTTCTGTAATGGTATCATCTCACAGAGAATATTAATTTCTGACAACATTTTGATGAAGTCTCCTAAATCAATTTAAAGTACAGAAAATACACATGTTTTTTTTTAATATTGTTAAAAGTATGATAAAAGTCTCCACGTGTCGCCATGTTTTTAATGGCTCTGTACATCACCGCAGTGTGTCACTGTCTCTTCTATTTATTTACCTGGCACATTAGCGCAACCTCTACTGTTGCATTTCAGTTGTTGCTGAAATGTTTTACTGTCTGCTGTCATTCTGTGGCTATATCAATGCCAAAATTTGTGAAACACAGAAGTACAGTACTGTATGTGGATGTTGACAGCACTCAGTAGCAAGTTATTAACAACAGTCCACTCTCAAACTGCCTCTGGACCTAATGCGCTCAACAACAAGTTGGTTTTTTAATTCATAAAACAAAAATTATTTTTTCAATTATTGACAACAATATTTGTAATATTACTATTATGTGTGCATGTACAGTATGTATATATATATAGTAACTTCATAAAAATGAACTGTATTTGAGAATTATGGAAACCAAATATTCAATAAACTGTAAACAGGACAGCTCTTTGCATGTTAAGCTGCTGCCAGTTGATTACTGTAAATTTATAATGAATAAGTTATAAATATACAGTAATCAACTGGAAGCAGAGCAAAGCAGATGATTGATAAAATCAGTCCAACCAAGGCTGTATTTGAGAAGAACTAATGATAAAGAATAAAAAAAAAAACAGGGAAAAGAGGAGGAATGCTTACAGATTCCAGGATGAGTCAAACAGGATTTGGACATTTGGGCTGAATCTTTTTCTTCTTTGCGGGGGTCTCTGATAGCATTACACTGCTGGCCCCTTCCACACATTTTTGCCTTCAAATAAACTCCATCACTTCCTTTCCACACATAAGAGGATCCAAAAAAAAAAAAAAACCTGTGCAAAACCGAACCACATCTTTAGAACATCACAAGACATTACAGCTCCTCACTGTTAACCGTCTGAACTTCTGAGCTGATTGTAGGTATGCCTACAGGACAAAAGTGTTCAGCTGGTCAGACAGAGCAGGTTTCAATAATGTTTAGTTTTCAACCGCATTTCCTGCCTTGACTCATTATACTAGTCATACACCGTCTGTCTCTGTGAACTTGTTATTGCGTGCTGACTGTAAGTCAGAAGGCTTGGAGGCCTCATTACAACTGGCTAGCGTCTCATATGGATTATGTCCATATCAAATACAACAGAGCTGAATTCCGTTTTCGCTTTCTGTTGCCAAAACACAATTTGAACGAGCTTATTTCTGTGGTTTCCACCCTTTAAACACATATATGCTAAAAAATAATTTATGTTTAAGTTATTTTCTATCCAAGTTTTGTTTCTGTTTTTAAAAAAATGTTCTCTATTGTGTGGCTGTGCTTTAGCAAATAATCACATCAGGAATTAACTCAAATTTAACAAATTATGGTAGATTTTCAAGATTGCGTTCCAGTCCCTGAAGAGTATGTACAATGCTGTAAATCATAAAATTGGAAGAATAGTTTTCCCCATAAAGCAATCCAGATCAAAACCATTGCTTTAAGAAATGGCACAGCGGTCATCTATCGAAGCAGAACAACTGAATGGAAGATTTTCATCAAAACTCCACAGACTGTGTCATCCCTAGAAAGCTCTACCAAACAAACGTTAAAGTAGTTGTTTTCTGAAAAAACTTTACTTTTGATAAACTTTATTTTTCGACTTCAGCTGGGATACCTTGACATTAGTTGTGCACTAATGATTAAGGCTTACCATATTACTATTCAAAACTAAATTTGCAGAACCTGTTAAGAATCAGCATGTTAGCATTGCCATGATGAGAATGTTAGCATTTAGCTCATAGGTTGCTGCTTTATGTCCTTTCATTTGTTTGGCGTCACGGAGCTGAGATATTTATAGCTCTATGGCCAAACACAATCTGACACAATACATTCACATTTTAGAATCAGTCAGTATAAATTTGTTCTTGGTTGCATTCAGTCTGTGAACCATGTGAATTCATTTCTTTGCATGTTTCAGTTATTGAACTTCAGAATAGAGAATAGCTTGTTTTACCAAATGAACCACAGTGTGTGAAAAATCCTTTGGACTTTTTTTTTTGTTGTGGAATCTGTAAGATTTGCTGAAAAGGCTTTAACTGAAAGTCAACTATTTGTTGTCTGTAGACATCATGAGTCCCATGTCACTTTGAAGAAAATGCTGCTCATCTAATCAGGGTTCAGACATGGAGGACTGTCCCAATGTTCTGGGAAAGTGGATTTGTGGTTTTGAAGTTCATGCTACAGAATGTTTGAAGGATAATTGTTTCATCCTGTCAACAGACGTTCAGTGTGTGTCTTGCTGGTTATTATTGTTTGCTCCAAAAAGAGGACAAGGTGTTAGGTTTTGTTAACATGCATGGGAAATGTTACATGTCATTAACATGTGGTCTGAATGGGCTGTAGATTAATCCCAAACACATCGTTTTGGCACAAGCCCCCAAAGTTGCCCTGCATGTCACCTACAAACATTTTAAATGGTCATTAATGAGACCTGAATCATGGCCTGGACTTCATCTCCACTCTGCAGCCTCTCTCTCTTGTCACTCTCTGACTCTCTGTTGTGGTCTGCAGAGACAGAAAGCAGGCCCTCTGTATAGTAGCCTGAGTGTTTAAACTGGGGTTGAGGTCATGTCAAGTGAAATGAACAAAGTTTGGAAATGCAAATGCCATGCTGTGTATTTTCAGAACTTTGAAGAGTGTCAGAGTTTTAGATTAACCAGTGAAGATCAGTTTGGTTAGTTCTGAGAAAATGATTCAATTTTTGATGTCAAAAATGATCATATCTGATATTTAAAAAAAAAAAAAAAAAAAAAAAAAAAAAAAAAATATATATATATATATATATATATATATATATAGTTAAATATGGCAGCAAACAGTTCATTTTGTCTTGATTTGTTGTTTGCTTTGAGTAGTACAAATCTATCCTGTTAAATCTGTCTCTCCAGAACATGGCATCCACAGATGGGGGTTGGGATAAGGCTTGTGGAGTCATGGTCCCTCTGAGACAGGAGGATGTTTAAGGTTTCAGCAGTTCAAAGATTCTGTTTGCAGAGAGATTGATACCCTGATGACTGAATGTGTCACAGACAAACCAATTTGCTGATGGACTGATTGACTAACGTACTAATGGCTATTGGCTGCGCACCAAGCCTGTTTGGTGCATTTTGAATGCAACAATGTGTGAGAGTGAACACATTCAATGCAGGGGCTTAAGATAAAGTAGCGTATCACAGAGTCTTAAGCCCCCTCTCATCTCTTTTGTCTCCATCCGGATTTAGAGCTCTCACCTCAACTCCTACATGGTCTTTGCACATTCTTTAAAAGCTGCTTACCTCCCCCACATAAATACACACACACACACACACACACACACACACACACACACACACACACACACACACACACACACACACACACACACAAACATCCTCCAAAAAAGGTCATGTGAATCTGACCACTTCAACGAGATCGTCATGATGTGACACTCCCTGAAAAGACATGATCAGTAAATCACATAGTTCACATCGTAAGGACCATCAACGCTTTACCGTCATGAGGATTTTCAGGAAATCATCTTTTACTAAATTTTTTACTGTACAAACCATAATAATCAATGAAATACTCATAAATAGAGAAGTGCATCAAAAGTTCTTTGTCTAGTAATGAATTTTTTTTAAAAAAGCTTAGAAAAAACCAGGTTGTCATCATCCTGTCTGAGTAGCAACTTTGCCTTTAAAATGACCCTCCACTTCCTAAAACGAATCAAGGAAAGGCTAGGAAGGTAAAATACATAGTTGATTCAAAGTTATGTTTTTATCCATTTTGATCTGATTAATTGATCCTGTTGGGAACAATAAAGTTGGATGAAATGAAATGTTTTGTTTTATTTCTTTTTCGTCCAAATCGTTTTACCGTTTTATTATGTGTTACACTGACATCTTTGTCGATTGTCATGAAATCCGCAGGACCTTACTGTGGAATCCTGAGCCAGAAAGGTTTGAAAAGTCCTGTATTATACTTTCAGGACGTTATCTATTAGCACTTATGTTTTATATCCTCTTTAAGAAGCATCTAAAAGCACAGTAACATCAAAAGTGTTAATGATACGCTTGTCTGGATGTCATATATAAATGTCATTTAGTTGGATTAATTCCTATGCAGAAGAATCCGTGTTTATAATTTGTAATGCTCAGTATTAACAAACTGGTGAGGACAAGGATGATTGAGTCTATTAATAATTTAAAAAGGTTATTTTCTTTAAATACACGAGAGTTCTTGCGCTAACAGCAGAATAAGGAAAATGATCTTTTTTTATTTATTTATAAAACTTTGTACAGCAGGGAAAGCCATAAGAAGGTGGCAAAAGAAAACAAAGTGTATTGATGGAAGCCGATGCAGCTTTGGAAGAAAAGGTATTTTTTTCATCCAAGTGAAATAAAGTTGCACCATGGCAGGAGGAGCTCTCTGTTCAGTGGGGATTTGACTGGAAAACCATGTTAAGGTCTTTAAAAAGAGTAAGAATATGAAATCAGAGTAGGGTTAGATTCTGCTGAGTCTCTTTCTGTGTGTCTTGTAATTGTCATCCCACTCAGATGAGGACACGTGGAAGGATACAAACTCGGCATCACTGATTCAGACATGTAGCAGGAGACCAGCTGTCGATGTTGGCATTGCATTCGCTTTGTGCTTCCTCATGATGAGTATTTTCTGCTAGATTCTTTCCTTCTTGTCTTTTAGCAGTCATTACTCTCATTGCTGTACTTTTCCTAATGTTGCTCATCCTTCCTTTTGTAGCTCTTTTTCATCATCATTCTTCCTTTCGATCTAAATCATTGTGCAACACACTGTTTTGTTTTGTTTTTTTCACTCCGGACCAGATACTGCACAGATATTGTCACCGATAGCATGAAACACAGAACATCTGCTTTCCTCATATGTTGTCTAACTACCTGGCATGTGAATAGTTTGATGTAGTGGGAGGAGGGGTTTATCCTTTCTCACTATGCCAAAACTCACTATGGAAGATTGTTCAGACAGACTGGAGAGCAAAGGTAATAATCTATGAGAGGGAGAGGGAGGGAAAGAGAGAGAGAGAGAGAGAGAGAGAGAGAGAGAGAGAGAGAGAGAGAGAGAGAGAGAGAGAGAGAGGAGAAGGAAAGGATTAAGTTGTTTTCAATCCACACTCTTTTGCCATCTTGTCTTTTTTTACAGCAGCCATTTCAAATTGTCACAGCAGGAGAGGTGCAGGTGTACTTGATGTCATCAAAGTGCAGGAAATGAGTTATTTTTCCTTTGAATGTGTTCATCACCGGGTCAGAGTTGCAAATCCAAAGGATGTAGATGTTTTATTGTTCCAGGAACGTTTACTTTTAGTTGCCAATTTAGCGTCTTTGGTTGTTGTTTTTTAACATTTTAAAAAAAAGGTTTTAACAGACTACTAACACATCTTGTACATGTTTATTGAAATTTAATGTACCACTACTCCTGTTGCTGCTGTGATTGCCTTTTTTGGAGTCAATGGTTAATAGTAAGAACCCAAATGTAGGCACAAGGCAAAGAAGTTTGATTCCAGGGATATGATCTGAATAAATCTAAAAATTAAACACAGACTGTCAAACAATGTCTGTGCTGTGAAGGCAGGCGGTCCATCAGGCAGACAGGTTCAGTGCTCCAGAGATCCAACATTCAAAGGGAATAATCCAAACGAGAAAGCAGAATCCAAGTCCAAAAGTCAGGCAGACATAAAAATATGCGTGAACTCACAGAGATACTAAAACACAGGGGGTGAGAGGCTGGAATGTGTGACGATAGGATCAGTGACTGACAGAGGAAATGAGGAAACACACTGTGTCTCAAATTGTCAGCTTTCATACTCAACCCGGTCCGTTTCTGTAATTAGATGTGTCCATGCTTCTAAGTATGCCAAAACCGCGTACTTCACTGAAGGTATAGTCCCCAAAGTTGAGTTTGAAACGATAGACATGATCACCATGTTGGCTGCAGGACACACTAAAGACACTACAGTTATCATGTAGAGGGAGTTTTTGAGAACATAATAGGCTAAAGGGAAAAAAAAAAGGAGAAAAAAGTAATAAAAATTCAAACTGTGTTTGTATTTCACATTTCATGTGAAATACAAACACAGCCAAGGTCTTTAAAAGGTTGCATTCACTTATTATTTATCATTCCACTATTTTACTTTGGAACTTGTACCTTTCTCATTTTGACCTATATGTTTATATTTTTCTCTACCTTTTCATGTTTCCCTTATGAAGCTCAGTTGCATGGCAAAAAAAAAAGAAAGGAAAGGATAAATAGAGGTAGTAACAAATTCTTGAAGTCCCAGAGGGAGATGCTGTAACAGGCTGCCACCTTGCACAATGGCATCCTGCATTATATTATTTTCCTGTACTGTATGTACAGAAGATTTCACTAGTGTTAAACCATTTTGTCCTTAAATTTTGGACCTGTCTCGGTACTCTTTCATGGATTATCAAAACTATTATTACAGATAGAAATCATACTTTCAAACATTTTTTGGTTCTGTTTTGGTTGAATGTTTGAACTTTACAGTGTAATGCTATCTTTCTGTTTTAAGTTTCACTATTTCACATTAATATGTCATTTTACAGATTTCAATATGGCAATTTCACTTACTTTTATCAAATAATATATCAGGCAGACATTTGGGAATTGCATGTCTGCTTTAATACATTTCTGGAGAGGATCACAAAGTTCTTTACCACACTGGTTAACCATTATTTATGTTGAGAAATGGACTGCAAAACATTAACTTTCTCTGTCTGAGAGACAGATGTGGAGAGAGCAACGAGCAGAATGTATCACATCACTGAAGTGCCATTCATCTGTATCTGGTGGTAGAGACAGAGGCCTGATTTCTGTAGCAGGTGATGAAAAGCAGGCATGTGTATGTGTGCATGTGCATGTCCGCATGTGCTCTTGTCTGCGTATGTTGGTGTGTGGTTCATACTATACTATGTGGGCTGGCTTTTCAGGGCCTGCTGGGACGTGCAGTCAGGGGTCCCCCTCTTACAAGCCATAAAACAAGCTATTATTATCTCCTCTGGGGAAGTTGTGTTTTTCAGTACGGTTTTGTCCTTTTTTGTTGTTATTGTTGTTGGCTGGCATGAATTTACAAAACTTGATGAAAGGGTGTTGTATGATCTAAGTAACTCCTTAAATTTGGAGGGAATCTGGATCATCACAGGGCGCAAGTACAAATGATTCCGATTAAACAGAATCATTCAGTGTTTGCTTTTCTCCTTGAGAGAGCAGTCGAGCAAAGTTGACGGTGAAAGAAGAGAGTAAATAGTATCAGTAATAATAAAGCAGTGCATCAGAGAGTTTTTATGTGTTTTATACATCTATGAGACAGATGGTGCAGAGGGGAGAGGTGGACACGATGATATATAATAATAATAATAATAATAATAATAGTACATGACAAGAAGATGAAGAAGAAAACACAGAGAATTTAAACATCTCTGCAGGTACTGCATTTGATTTCTAGAGATGATTGAGAGACGATGATTGAGAAGTGAGGTAATGCTTCAGTTATACACAACTATATTTTGACATAACTCTTAATATTTGGAAATATATCTAGGTCTTTCATAGGAAAGTAGACTATTGGCCTTGGCGGAGGCGTGCACTTCATAATCTTGTCTTTTATTGCTGCTGTACATGGGAAAAAAAGTGGTGTTCCAATGGTCCCAATGGACTGAAAATTAAAAATTGCACCTAGACTCTTCTTACATTTTAAAAAGCTGTGCCAATTGTCCATATGGTCATTGCTCAATAATAATATTGATCTCCAACGGTTCGCCCTGCAGTGATAGAATCAATACAAAATGAACTAAATAATGAATTGAAACATTGAGTTTAGGTGTTGATGCCTGGGTTGTCAAACAGCAGAGCATCTCTGAATAATGGAAGGTGATTTGATTCTGGTTTGTAAGGGTTAACAAGGACCAGATGTGTGCATCAGTGTGTATCGTGTGTTAGTGAGTAGTACGTGAATAGTTCTGTACATGAGTACGTTGTTATATTAGATGTCTGGATTGATTCTTACTCATTTGATACTCCTGTGTGTGTGCGTGTGTGTGCATGCGTGCGTGTGTGTGTGCATGTGTGTGTGCGTACGTGCGCACAGGTGCACATCAATGAGATAATTTTTTCTGCTTGTAAATTTCTGATGTAGATTGTAAAGGTTTATGAGCGGAACCACATTTGATAAACTTTGAATGCAGTTGTGCATATATTGTAGCCCACATATTGTATTTTACTGTTCTGAGATTATATTCTAGCAGCAATCCACTGTCAACCATAAGGTACTGAGTTCAGTCGTTAATCCAGTGGATGAGGTATTTTCTGTCCTTTTGCTCATGATCTCAAAACATTAAAATGCTGGAATGGCTGCTCTCACCAAGTGGAAACAAATGGTGGAATTTCACATGAGGGCAACATATTCAGACTGATCATGTTCCACAAGCGGATTGTTTTTACTGCATCCCAGAGTCCACAGGGGCATCATATTAGACTATCACTCTTTTCTCCCTTTAACATTTGGCGATCAACAAACTCGATTTGTGGGAAAGAGAAACTCTTCATCTTTCTCAAACCTGGAGTTAATACAAGATCCTTTCAGTGATGCTTCTCTGCTTAGTGTTTTGCTGTTTCATTACACTGAGAGGCGCTTAACACCTCTGTCCTCTGTCTTCATTTTCTTAGAGGATATTTAATGACGCCTTTGAGTTACGCTTCCTGTGTTTAATGGAGGCATAATTGTCTTTGTTGCTTTGCAGACCAGAGGCGGACCTCCCAAAAAACTTTCGTCATCATCTCCCATCTTTTTCTGATTAACATGCACCTGAACAGCCCCCTGGACTCGTGCAATGGCTGTAGTTTTTCCTCTGTTTAGTGTACAATCTGTTCTACATTAGCTCTTTTTATGGCTGAGGTGTCACTGTCAATACCTCAACAAAATAAATTACCTGCCAATTGATAACAGACTGGAACAACAATGCCGATGGAGTAATATTTGAAGTCAATGAGCCCAACAGGGTGCATGTTCCTGTTTGCGTTAAGCTTGGATTCATGTAACACAGTTTGAAAAGACATACTGTTGTAGAATAGAGGTGTGGAGGTTTACACCGGAAAGTTATAACTGCAAATAGTTATAAATCTTTTCAGTTTCCAGGATCTTTCACATCGAGGTGATTAATATGTTGGTGTTGGTTCATTCTTCCAGGTCATGGTCATCCTTGAGGGATGAATCTGAAACAGCTGGACTCCTGTTTAGGTTTGCAGACATTTCACCTTTCATTCAAACCACTTCTTCGATGTCTTTTTGAAATGCAGTTACAGTCTCCAACGGGATTTTTACTAAAAGGTCATCCTTTAAAATAGCCCTCCGGTCTGGCATGAGAACTCCACCAGACACATTAGTATAAAAGATTTGTCATTAGCGTGACCTCGCTCCTTAGCTGCTCTCACTCACCGTTGTCTTGACCCTTACTTATCGCACTTTGGTCGCTATCTCCCCTCTATCAGTCCATTGATCACTAACTCCTGAAAAATTCTTTTACATGGAGGTTGTTTTATTACCCTTTATTCATATGAAAACATTACTCGAGCCTCTTCCAAAAGAAAAGTTAAAAAACCCACTTTTTTTTATGATACAGACCCATCCATCCATCCATCCATTTTCTAATACAGGTTTGTCCGCTGTCGCGGGTCGCGTGGAGTTTGAGCCTATCCAAGTTGGCTTAGGGCATGAGAACAAACAAGCACGCACATAGACACTCACACCTATTTGAAACCGGCCAAGTAACCTGAAGCGCATTTTTTGGAGGTGGGAGGAAGCCGGAGAACCCAGAGAGAACCGACTCGAACCGAGAACCTCTTTGCTGTGCGGGGACAGCGCCAACCACAGCACCACCGTGCCGCCCTCTGATACAGACCACTGCAGATTTGTTTTCATCCTTTTATTTTCATGTCAAATAAGTGTATGCTGAATAATAATGGAAGGTTGCTGGTTTGGTAAATATGGTGATAGGAATTGAGACAAATCAGGCATCACAGGCCTTAAAAAAAACCGTCAGTAAAATGTTTGACAGAAAGGGAAGTGTTTAGCCACCCTGTGTGCCGATTTGTTTTCTGATTAGTCAGGGAGACCTATAATTCATCTCAGTCTGGCTGATGGTAACTAGACTCATTTATATTTGTCTGGCCATGTTCTAAATGCTCACTTTTGGGAAACGCTCCCGATGTTATTCTACACACATTCTCCGACCGCCTTTACAGTCAGGGTAGCAGGCAGCATCCTGGAGCAGAGCAGACCACATTTGTCTGTTAAAGAAAGGAGCCCAGTCCTCTGTCAGCCTGAAGCACATATCATGTTCACCACAGTCATGAAATGCTCTCTTTATTCTCTCTCTCTCTCACAAATGAAAGTCGGGGTACTTTAAACAGGCTGAAACAATCAGCAGGAAATCAAAGGTAGAAAGGGTGTCCCACACAAACTCATAATAACCCTGAGGTAATTTATTTTCATAAATTGTATTTCTTTTACATATACTGTACTTAGCATGTCACACAGACGACATAAATGCATGCCTACCTCTGGCCCGCAAGTCAGGTGGGATAGGCTTCAGCGACCCCCGTGACCTGCAATAAGCGGGAAAAGTAGTTCAAAAAGAAAGGAATTATGCTATAGTATGAACTGTTCTTGGATGCAGTGACTGCATGTATTTTCTTGATGTTTTGTCATCGAGTTTGTCAGATTTGGTACCATGATACCTGTGCAGGCATAGAAGAATAAATGGTTGTTTTTAAGAAAGAAGTTTTCAGCCAACTGGTCTATTGCTTCCCTTTCTGTGCACAGCCAGGCTAGCTGTTTCTCCACTCTTTATGCTAAGCTAAATGAATCACCATCTCATTCTATATCCAGACTTCAGGCAAAGCTTTTTATCTAATATTTTTATGATGTACGAAAAGGAAAACTGTGTGTTTGGCCGTAGCAAAAATATTTACAGTGATGCTGAAATGACAATGAAGAAACTAGAGCAACACACATGAAGGTTGAAGGTCTTAAAAAGAGGGGGTGAACGGAGAAATGATGGAAAGATGAGGCGAGACATAACAGAGAGGAGGCGGAGGCGGTTCAGACCTCCTGTGCTACCAGTCAAAGCTTCCTCTGTTTGGCCAGAACCTTGATGGTTCCCCTGAGACCCTGCTGCTGGAAGTGTGCTCGGCAGAGCAAATAAACTACGAGGAGGTGACCACATTCGCCACACTAACACCTCCACATATATATATATTCGGATGAGTTTCAAAAGAATACACATGTAATTATACACAAAACGGCCTGTACATGCAGCCGTGTGCGACACCTTCACACCTTAAGGTGAAGCTGATATAGTAGCTGATTTGGTGTATTCTAATACGTGGACGTGGGTTTTAATGTTCCAGAGATTTTTTAGGGGATTTTTCATCTTTTCAAACAAGTTGACACATTGGAATTCCATTCA
The DNA here is from genome assembly GCF_040054535.1 of Antennarius striatus. Lineage (NCBI taxonomy): Eukaryota > Metazoa > Chordata > Actinopteri > Lophiiformes > Antennariidae > Antennarius > Antennarius striatus. The sequence continues at coordinate 25,265,477 of NC_090776.1, read as the reverse complement.
CAACTTTTCTACAATTGTAAGAAAAATTGGCATAAAATTACAAACTACTTTAGTCCTCAAATGAAGTTATCAAGTCTGCTATCACTGGGGTTTAAAAAAAAAAACACACACACCATGACCTTGTGGATAGTATCACGTTACAAAAAATCTCTCCACTCAGAGCAACAACAAAAAATAAAATGTGATAAATTAAGTAGAGTTGACCAATACTGACACATAACAGAAAATATATGAAAAGTGACAGCCCACCAAAAACATATTTTATTGTTGCCTCGTCACCCTAATGTGTTTGGACCTGCCAAGATTCTGAACTTTTTGCGACTGAGAGAGTTGCTGAGCAAATAAATCAATTACAGTATAGTTGATGAATCCAGCATGCTGAAATTGTAACATGTATTAACCACATCAGTGAGAAGCATCCATCACATTGACAAGAAGCACGCACACACTCTCACACACACATATACATGCATCCTGTCCTGGCGTGTCAAGAGGCCATTGACTTCCACTGAGCTCCTCTTCCTGTGTTCCTCCACTGGAGTCCCAAGAGGGAAACTCTAAGCTAACAACAACCTTCATCCCTGTCTTTTAACCATCCTCCTCATGTCAGTGTCCTCCCCCTCCCTTATTTCTTACACGTGGCATTTCCTCTCCCATCTTTCTCCCCAGAGTCACCAGTAGACTTGCGCTCAGAGGTGGATGGATAGATGGATGGAGGCATAGTGGGGTTTCATTGGGGTCCTGTCCTTTAACCACATTTCTGCATATAAATCAACTTATTTTATCTCAAAAATTGGATTGAGAACCCATATATCTCTGAAAGAAATCATTTATTCAAAGTGTAATTTAAATTTAAATAAATGATGGATTTATACCTGTTTATTTAACAAGACTGACAAAATCAGAGCAATACCAAGTCTTTGAGAGCAGTGTAGGTACAATTCAAACAAGACACACCAAAGATGTGGGGGGAAAAAAGAATGTTGATGTAAAGGATGTATGAAAGTATGTAGGCACTGATGGATAACCCCTTTAGAAGGAAAATTTGTGATTCTGGTCCACCAAGGCGCAGCAAGTAAACTGGATCTCTGCCAGGTCTTGAGGACTACTTTTAGTTCTGACAGATATTGAGGAATCTGTGTGAAGATTTTTGAAACAAAAAATATGCAGATTGCAAGCTGTCTTTGGTGCTGCTTTCTAAAGCTGGCTGTGAAAGGCCTTGAATAATCATCCTGTCCTCAGCAAGTGGTGAAAAGACAAAAATATCCCTCTGAACAAAAAAAAAAAGGATTAAAAAGAGGCACCATGAGGCCAAAATGTCCGTCTGACGAGGAGAGAGACAGACAGACAGACAGACATTAATGATGTCAACAACTAGTGAACTCATGTGTGGTGAAAACAGTGGAATGACCTGAATACATGATTGAAATCACAAACTGGATGCAGGTTAAATGAAATGCAGAGGCCCCTGCTAATGTCACAGTTTGCTCTCTCTAACACAGTTTGACTGACAATAAAATGCTGTATCAAATTATTGGATGGTATGTCAGCCCTCACACAGCCACAAACACGCTGCACATTCTCAAAGACATGAACACACACAGCTCTGGGTTTCCAAGGGAGGATTACTAAAATCTTTTACTCCAAGCCGCTGCTACTTTCTTTTGATTTTCTTGCCAAAATAAAACCACAACGTTTTTTTTTTCTCCTGATAAAAGAAATAAACTCCCACCAGACAAACTCCTACACTGATGCATACAGTATTCCAAACAGTGTAATTGTCTGTGTGTCTTAGAACTCGTGTCATATTGACTGCGTGTTGCCTCTCCGACCAACATACTTTCACTTTCCAAAACAAAAACAAACGGGTCACTTCTTCCCCCGCTCTCATCTGGTTGTCGAGACCTCCCTATCCTGTCCGTCATAAACACCCAAGGGAGGGCTGTGGAGGCTGCTGCATGTCTGACAGGCAGGCAGTTGACGTATGGGGGCATGTGGAGTGGTGTGGTGAAGTCAGCCGGCTCTGAGAATGTGATAAGGTACCTGATAAATTTAAAGTACCTGTATTGGTGTGCTGGATGGTGATCTGTCCAATGTGATCTGATCACTTTGTATTTTACATATTTTCTCGGTGTAAAAGTCAGATTGGAGTGGAGAAATAATTTCCCCAAGGGGATAATAAAATTATGTGTCTTCTTCTTCATCTTCTGCTATCTACTGGCATGCATTATCTCTGGGTACTCAGCCATGTTTCATGAGGAAGTCCCTGATGTTTTCATTTAGTCTGTTTGGCTTCTTTCACATTGTGGGTTACATGTCATGGAGCTAAAGTCACATAGTCTGATATTACTCATCATCATAGACACAATATGGCATACAAGTGCCGATGAACTTAATGTGCTGACGTCCAGCCTCAGAGCTTAAACTAATTCCTTTGGACTTCAAAAATCCATTCATTCTCTCAGTGGGGGTTTGAATAACTGCCTGCTTCCACCGCCACAGACATATCAGTAATAGCAATTACTAAGTTAACAAGGCAGTCACAGACTGCAAAATCCCGCGACTCCCCTGATTACAAAATTGTACCCTGACCTACTTTCATAGATCGAAGCAGTAGCTTTGATCTATGGTCTTTCACTGCCCTTCTCCCTTGTCATTCTATCTTATCCGGTTCCTGAGTTTACAAAAGTTGAAATTTGACCTTGTTTTCTAGTTTTCTCAAGGTCAAGATCATTTTTTTTCATTTTCATCCTCTTTGCCGTCCAAGTAAGGTGCTGTTTGTTTCATCTTTCTATCTGCAACGGTTGTGAAGATATTTGGTGGACTAACTAACGGACGGACAGACGAACGGACGAACACTGACAATTACATTACATCACCGCTTTGAAGCGGGATGTAATAAATGATCAATGGGGCTACATGGTGGTGCAAAGAGGTAGCACTGTTGCCTCGCAGCCGCAAGCAAGAAGGTCTTAAAACGCAAATTTTCTGTATGGAGTTTGTATGTTCTCCCCATGCCTGTGTGGGTTCGCTCTGGGTTCTCTGACTTCCTCCTTCCAGCATAAACAAGTACTGTAATTTGTAGATTGTTTACTGATCTGTGTTTTCCATAGGCATGAATGTGACTGTGATTGGTTATCTTTCATGTGGTCCTGCAATAAACTGGCCTCCCGTGCAATGTCAGCTGGGATGAGACTAGTGGAATGAAGACTTGTAAACGCCACAGCAGCAGTTTGACAGGATCACTTGCAGGAGCACTGGAGCATTAGCAGCACTTCCCATCTGCGAGTCTCTGATGTCATTGAAAAGGGAACCAGAACCAAACTGGTGTGAATCTTTAAATCAAGTAAATGTTTTGTTTGGCCACAACATATAAAACCAGATTAGATCATTGACATACAGACAGACGGACAGACAGACAGACAGACAGATAGACAATTCTCAGCCTTCGCGCTCCTTTCTACATTTCAGGCCTCATCCATTCCGCTCAACACTCCTGGGCTACAGATTAAAGCTGCTCTCATCTGGATCTCATCAGTTTAGGCCAGCCTTGCCGTTTTATAGATTTTCTCTTTTTTTTTTTAAAATTCAGGACAAGGAGGGAGATCTCAAAGTGATTTATTGTAACACTGCATGGAGGCTGGAAGAGAATGAAAGCAACTTGTTGTGGGGAAGTGTATGAGGCATCATGCTACATAGCCTCTGGTAACAGCGTACAGTTTGTAAGAAAGGACTTGGGCATACTTTTTTCTTCAAGTGAGCGTGTCATATTAGTTGCATGGCGGTGTTGCTCTAGTTCCAGATCCATTTCCTCTTATTTTTTCCAGCTGTAATGTCTGTAACATGTGGTGGATTGTTATGGGGTGGCTGAATGGGTGTTATTGCCATATGCTGTGAATTGATTTTGGGAACAACTGTTTCCCGATATTCATTAAACAATGCTGTATTTCAAAAATACTGCATCCAACAAGTGTAAATAATGTTTTATCTATCTATAATTTGTTCTTCACAAGAAACAAAAAGAGCTATAACCAAAATCACCGAAAGAAATGTCTAAACAGCTGCTCTTCCACATTTATTTACATTTATCAATGGATTTTCCGACACTTTTGTGTCCAGATCGAGGTAAATCAGAGAGAGAAAAAACAACTGGACTTCTTCAGTTCAGTTTATTAGTTCTAAAGAAATTGATTCTTTTTTGCTTTTCTTGATTTATCAATGGAATTTATTCATGAAGAGGAATCAGAAGATTAGATGCCCTGCCAGTTGAAGTGACAATCTCCTGACAGAACCTGAAACGATTGAGAGATTCTTATCATTGGCAACTATGTAGGAATGATGAATACTTGCATGCAACATCCTTGTCTGATCAGTGTCAATTTACTGTGTGTGTGTCTGTGTGTGTGTGTATCAATAATTTGAGATTGATAAAATGATTGTGATTGATCTCAGGTCAGATATTGTTAGAAGTAAGACATGAAAAATGTCATCAAACGGATTGCAGCAGCCTGCTGGATCTGCACATTTCCCTCCTGTTCTTGGTAAAAGAGATAATACCCTTTAAGTTTAAATGACAGTGTCTATTGAAAAAGCAAAAGTCTTCATTAAATAACAGTGTGATTGATCTTCTATTCATGCTGAGCAAAGGGAAACTGTTTTAAGATGCAGCTTCATATTAATTATACAGATATGTCTAACTGTAACCCTGTTGTTTTTCCCAGGAGGAAATGCTGTGACGGATTCAGGTTTGTGATGGGCCACTGTATACCTGAAAGTAGGTAACCCGCACACACTGACATTTGATTAGGATGCTCCAAATAAACATAGTTCCATTGCAGCAGGTTATAGATCAAGACAGGCTGTGAAAAACACTAGGTGGAGACCAGTTTAATAATTGTTCAGTTTGAAGTATGCTTGAGCAGAAAGAAAGAGAAACAAAGGAAGAAAGAAAGTTCAACAGGACACTGGTGTAGATGGCCATAGACTGAGTGATTTGCTCTAAAAGCATTTTAAACTTCATTAACACTGTTTCTTTATAAACACTGTTCCTTTATGAATATTGTTATAAATCGTCATGTTCTTTTGTGAATACTGCTCCATTATAAACAGCTCCATTATATAAAAAGCTTTATGTTCCTTTGTGAACGGTGTTCCTTCATATTCCTCTGTGAACACTTTCTTCATGTTCCTTTGTGAGCACAGTTTCTTCATAGACATTATTCCTTCATGGACATTTCTTTCATAACCCCTGTTCTCTCATGAGTACTGTTCCATCAAAAACAGAACAGTGTTGGAATATGGTCGTCAAAGAAACAGTCAGCTGATGCATCAGTGTCTGAAAACAACTGTAGAGCTCTGAGATCAGAGTAAATAGCCAGGCATGGTTTCAGACATGGTTCTTGTGGGTTTCTAAAAGAGGCCTTCTCCACAGCAGACATTGGGGCTTTGGCATCAGATAACACGCAATACATTATCTTTTTTTATAAAACCTACTCTCTACTGTGTCCTCAAAAACTCCCACATTGAAACAAGGAACAGAAAGTTCACAACTGCAGGCTATTTTCAGCAATCCCACAATGCAATGGGTTGCATTTTACACATGGCAAACAGACAATTCCACAACCTTGCACCTGCCAGTGCAAAATGTCAACCGGTTTAATTGTGTTGCTTTTGATTGGTCATATTAAAACATTTGATTTGTGTGAGCCGTGACTGTGTAACAGTGAGTAAGGCCCTTGAAAGCAATAATATGGAGTCCAGCCAGCTCTCCAATTATTACTCACCATTGTGCTTTTATTACCTGTCAAATCTGAAGATCAAAAAAGTAAAACCCATACCACTGCCAAGGCCTGAGAGTTTCATTAATTAAATAAAAACCTAATAAAAAAATCCCATGGCATGTCCCCATCAAAAGAAATCTGCTGAATTGAGGAGCAGCGACAGCAAAGTGATCCACTTCCAACAAGTTTCCTGGAAATTCATCAGGTAGCCCATGTGTAATCAATAGAAATGTTGAAAAACCCTGTCTCATAATGTAAAGGGAGAGAAAATTAATATCAAATCACTTCAGTGCACCTAAAAGCAAAGTTTGGTGCACACAATGTCAGTCAGCTAATAAATCAATTAAACTTATTGATATGACACCTTTTAAATGATTTGTATGACACTCAAGGTTCTGTACAAGGAACTAACAAAACAAAATAAATCTAAAGAGGATGCGTATTATTATTTATAAAGATAAATAATAATACGACTCACTGACTGGAAAAGCAACCTGTAGAGTTTGGAATACATTAATATTTTTATAGTTAATTAAAAAGTAAATGTATTTTACTAATGGTGCTTGTATGAGATATGACACCAAAATAAATAAATAAATAAAATCTGTCTGGTGTTATGTGTCATGTCATTGAACTGGATTTTGTTTGAGCCCCATTGGTTTAAGCATTCTGTGTCACCAGAACTGGAATATTAATTGGTGCTACGTCGGACTCGATGTGTGGTCGAATCCATAAAGTTAGAAGCACGATGTAATTTTATTTTTCTGCAATGATAAAGTCTGTTAAGTACTGTAGATTCTGGATCCTGATGATGTTTAGGGCTCGAAACAACAATCTAATGGATTGTTCATTTATTTACACTAATTTTATCAAAATGCACTTGGAATTTTTTTGTGATGACATGAGAGGCTGAGGTTGTCGATCCCCGATATTGAATGTAGAACTTTGATTGTAAAGAGATGAATATGGAGATGAATAGAAGTCCTGTGTGATAACACTGATGCAGTGATTTGATCCTGAGTAACATGCTCGGTCCTTGTCCTCTCCACCCCCCTCTCCCTCCCTGCAGGTGTGGATGTGTGTGAGGCATCACCCTGCGAGCAGCAGTGCACTGATAACTTTGGGCGAGTTGTCTGCACATGTTACCCTGGTTATCGCTTTGACCGAGAAAGACACCGCAACCACAAATCTCCTTACTGTCTGGGTCAGTGCAACATACTTTAAATTTTCATGGCACATATCTCCAGGGGTCCAAATATAAATAAATTCCTTTTGAATTGTTTGATAAGAATGTTGTCTTTTTCAGTCTATTTCTTAACAGAGAAAGCAGCGCCCCCATCTGGTGTAATAAGGCAGACATGAGAAAACTGAAGCAGAACTGCTTTCAACCATGTGGGGATAGTTGTGTAACTGTATTTCACTCCATATGAATGTAAACAGATTTGGAGATATATAAAATATTTTCTACATTCCTTTACACATCCATGTAGAAATGTAAATATTTATTGACAAGTTTACAGCTCTACTACACTAGCAAACCTGAGCAGGAATTGGTAGAATTTGGTTTACATTTACAAACCTCACAGTTATGAAAACACGTGCAGATTCTTGTACATCTTTACCGATTATAGTACACATTTAGAGGTTATTTCATACATTTCCAAAGCAGACCATATGCATGGGGATTGAGAATGCAGTTACACAACTCTCCATGCACATTTGCTATGGCTTTGCTATAATAACAGCCCCATGGAAAAACCATTTCTGCCATTGTCACACAGCAATTAAACAGATTTATCACCAAATCGACATTCCACATGATCTTAAATAACATACTAACACAATTATAGTGAAGTCACAATATTTTTTATGTATCTTACAGTTTTGAAGTGTTTAAAAGAGGTCCCTGCACAGAAATAATTGACATTTGTTATTTGAAATAGCTTGATATTTTTCTCTCCTTCTAAACTCATCCAGACATTGATGAATGTGAGCTCCCAGGAGGCAATTTATGCGATCATGAGTGTGTGAATACGGCAGGCAGCTTCCTTTGTCACTGTCGCAGTGGCTACATACTGGCACCAGATCAGCGCTCCTGCATCCCTGTGCACAACTGTAAGTTTATGTGTTTCAGTGAGAAAGTTCGAACTTTAGTCCTCCATTGTCTAAACCTAAATTTTGAAACTAAATTTTAAATTAAAACTTTTACATTTTATTAACTGTAATCCCCAAAAAGAAAATTGAAATCCACGCTACACACACGTTAGTAGTTGCATGTAAAGCATGTACAGTACTCCCTGGTTATTCATGATTAATGCATTCCAGGACCACCCACAAAAAGGATATAGCGACAAACTCTTCTTTTTCTTCTTTTCCTTTCGGCTTTTCCCTTCAGGGGTCGCCACAGCGAATCAATTGCCTCCATCTAGCCCTGTCCTTTGCATCCTCTTCTCTCACACCAACTACCTTCATGTCCTCCCTCATTACATCCATAAACCTCCTCTTTGGTCTTCCTCTAGGCCTCCTGCCTGGCAGTTCAAAACTCAGCATCCTTCTACCAATATATTCACTATCTCTCCTCTGGACATGTCCAAACCATCTCAGTCTGGCCTCTCTGACTTAATCTCCAGAACCTCTAACATGTGCTGTGCCTCTCAGTGTCCCACTTCCTCTTAGCTAACCTCTTTCTCTGTATACACTCCTGTACCTCCTCATTCCACAACCAAGTCTCCTTATCTACTTTTGTTCCAGATGACACACCAAGTACTCTCCTACCTGTCTCCCTGATCACATTAGCTGTAGTTGTCCAGTCATCTGGAAGAACCTCCTGACCACCCAGAGTCTGTCTTAACTCCCTCCTAAAAGTCATGCAACACTCTTCCTTTTTCAGCTTCCACCATTTTGTCTTCTGCTCTGTCTTTGTCCTCTTCATCTTCCTCACCACCAGAGTCATCCTACACACCACCATCCTATGCTGTTTGGCTACACTCTCACCTACCACTACTTTGCAGTCACTGATCTCCTTCAGGTTACACCGTCTACACAAGATGTAGTCTACCTGTGCGCTCCTACCTCCACTCTTATAGGTCACTCTATGTTCCTGCCTTTTCTGGAAGAAAGTATTCACTATAGCCATTTCCATCCTTTTTGCAAAGTCAACTACCATCTGTCCTTCTGCGTTCCTCTCCTGGATACCAAACCTGCCCATTACCTCCTCATTACCTCTGTTACCTACACCAACATGTCCATTGAAGTCTGCACCAATGACAACTCTCTCATTTCTAGGTATGTTCTGCATCACATCATCAAAGTCCAACCAGAATTTCTCCTTCTCCTCCAGCTCACATCCTACCTGTGGAGCATACCCACTAATAACATTGAACAACACACCTTCGATTTCTAGCTTCGGACTCATCACTCTATCCGACACTCTTTTTACGTCTAGGACATTCCTGACAAACTCCTCCTTCAAGATAACTCCTACTCCATTTCTCTTTCCATCTACACCATGACAGAACAACTTGAGCCCTGCTCCTAAACTTCTAGCCTTGCTACCTTTCCACCTGGTCTCCTGGACACACAGTATGTCTACCTTCCTCCTCTGCATCATGTCAACCAACACTACCTTTTCCTAGTTCCAACATTCAACGTCCCTACTCTTAGTCCTATACTCTTGGTGTTCCTCTTCTCTTTCTTCGTGTGAACACACTTTCCTCCTCTCCTTCTTCGACCAACAGTAGTCCAATTTCCACCGGCGCCCTGTAGGTCAACAGCACCGATGGCGGTCGTTGTTAACCCGGACCTCGACCGATCCGGTATGGAAGTCATGGGTTTGATTCGCATCTTTGATTTGGAAAAAGTTTTACGCTGGATGCCTTTCCTGACGCAACCCTCTGTATTTATCCGGGCTCGGGACCGGCACAATAAGACACTGGCTTGTGTCCTCTTGTGGCTACATTGTGGATATAGCAACAAACTATTTTATTATTTACGGTAATTTAAACGTTAATGAACCCTACCCATACTGATATTAATCCACCTTCTATCTGTATTCCCTTTTCCCACACTCTTATAGATTGTTTGAAGCGCTTTTAAGTGTTTCTTTAATACACGGATGTGCGTTGCATTCCATGAGTCTCGGAACGCAGCACAATTCCGGATGATGTCGGCCAATAGCATGCACGTACAATATCACGTCACTACCTACAAAAAATCCGATACGTAATGAAGCCGGACATCTTAAAGCACGAATACGCAAGGGATTACTGTAGTGTGTACAGGCCCGTAATACACACACACACACAAGGTGTGTGAGGGGGAGGTAGAGCAGCTCCTTCATGGTGCGCCTCCAATGAGCAATTTATAAAGTTGCTCAAGGACACTTTGGCAGTGCTCAGGAGGTGAGTTGACGCCTCCCCCTGTCAGCTGACACTCCGAAGTTACTTGGCAGGAGCGGGAATTGAACTGCCGATCCTGCGAACATTGGACAACCCACTCTACCGTTGAGCCACTGCCGCCACTAAATTTCATTTGAACTCCGACAAAAATGTTTTGAACAAACTTAATGTCCTAACTTGTGTTTGATTTTATTTTTTGTTACTCACTTGGACAGTTTGGTCCTTGATTGATGGAGTTCTGTGTGTTTCATAATCTGTCAAATTCAAAGGATTTATGTTACAACAGAGCAACAAGCAAGCATATTTTTTCTGTACAACTGTAGTGTTTGTAACTTGAATAAGTAATAAATTCAAAATTATTTAACATTAAGGAGTAGTTACATTTATTTTACATTACATTGAGTTACATTTAGTTACATTTATAAGTTACATTTGGTCCTTCGAGGACATTATGCTGATGTGAACCACAGTGAAAATGAGTCTAACACTCCTGGTCTAAACATTAATACAGTACATTAATATATAATGTTTTAAGAAATGTCATTGGAAGGGGTTTATTCTCAGTGTTCACCCCATGATGAAAATGTGTGGTAGGAAAAGAAACAGCATTATCTTTTGTGCTGCAGTGAGTTCATCTGGGAAGTCCGACACATTGATGAGCTCTGGCACGTGTTCGTTCACCTGTCAAGATTTTATGAACATGAAAAACAGTCTGCTGCAGCTGAAACTAAAGCTGGGAAACACACAGTCACCAAACCAGGTAACAGATAAACTGGGAGTCTCCTTGAAACTGAACTGAATAGTACTGCATTCAGGTATGACATGCAGTTATATTATATACTGCACATTACTGATATCACACTTTCTGTAGCCATGTGTTCATATTTAGTTTAGATGCTCTCGAAAAAAAATGCAAAAGACACAAGTTAAATTGAGGAACCACAAGTCCTCATCTTGTTCTTTGTGTTCGTAGGTGTCTGGCTTGGCTAACAGCAGTGACAAGCCGTCTTTGGGGAGGGCAGGGAAAAGTCCTGATAATCTTCCTGGTTTACACGGTCTTCCAGGGCCTCCTGGGGTCCCAGGTAATGTGGATACAACTGTTGTTGCGATGCAGATATGTGCACATGAAAAGTTTGTGAGTGAGCATCTGCAAAATGTTGCCTAATGTATACCTGGTAGAATAACTGTAAAATAAAAAACCTAAAGTGGCAAAAAAAAAGGTTTTATTTGCCGCAACCACCTGTCTTCACTAGGACACCCGGGAGAACCAGGGAAGAGTGGAGATACAGGAGAGAGGGGCCCACCTGGACCTCGGGGTCCACGGGGAGACATGGGACCCATGGGTCCAGAACCTGACCTGAAGCACATCAAACGAGGGCGTAGAGGGCCAGTGGTAAGACGAACAAGTAACAAAAAACCCCAAAACATAGCATTTATCCCATCTGATCATTCCCATCACACCAGAAGGAAACATTAGTGTGTCTAATAATCCCAATGCACCACTGAGCCATGAAGACACATGTATGGTGCCAACCCAACATAAAGTGATGAAATAGTAAGTTATCCACCACTGCCCGGTCCTATGAAAATGGGAGAAATCAAGGTTTTAGTCCGACAGAGAAAAATATAGTGAAATCACTTATTTTTAGATTTTTTTTTTTAATCTTCATTAGAGCTGCTGCTACTTCCTGTGGTCAGATGAACACTGTTGTTCTGTACACTGTTGTTCTGTAGAGGCCTTTCCTGAGCATTTTTCTTATCATCCATACAGGGACCTCCGGGAGCACCAGGAAGAGATGGCCTAAAGGTTAATATCACATATTTTATTCTTCGTATTGACTGTTTTCAACGCATTCACTATGTATTTTTTAGTGTCCACATCACTATAGGCACCATTACTGAGAGAAAAAAGTCCACCAAATCCAGTTAAGGCATGGCTAAAGAAAGTATAAAATAAAATGAATTAAACTCCTGAAAAGTTACCATTATTTTGGTTTCTTCGTTTATTCCTTAAGGAAAAAACAAGGTAAACAAAATCTATCTATCTAGCTATCTAATATATATAGTATGTATAAAAACAACCAAATAGCAAGTCATTTTATACTGTTGTGAGTTTCTGTTTACAAAATAGTATCATTTCATCAATTTGTGAATGTACAGTTTTCACTAAAGGCTGGTTCCAATCTACAGGGAGATAGAGGAGCTGCAGGTCCCAGAGGTCCACCTGTAAGTTCTTTTGTTCTTTAAACCAAGAATAAATATACATTCTTAAAGCTACTACAAAGATCTACCCGTAACCAAGTTGTCATCCTGCTACACTTACACTTTTGCGATATGATCTTTTTCTTCTCTTGTCATTATATCTCATCTCCATGATTAATCTTTAATGTGCCTCCTTCTTCTATATTGTGTCCTTATTCTCTGACGGGAATCCTTAATGTTGAAAGTCAACATATAATCAGGACTATAAAAATATGATTGAATTCACACATTGAAACTTGCATTAGCTATCCGAATTCATGATAAGAGCTTTCATTTGTAAATCTCATCAATAAGTCACTTAAGTATGTGTTGCATGACTTACAGGGTATGTCATTAAATTGTTTTATTTATTGTTTATTTAATTTACTTGAACTTATTTGCTGATCTAGTTACGACGTCTTCGCACAATATTTTCATGCTTAAAGTATTTCTAACAATTAAAGTAATCTTTGGGAGGCTGCGGCTTTCATAAGCAAGCCAAGTTTGTATAGGATTTTATAATTTATTGTGCATCATACCTCCAAAAACAACAGACAGTGAAAAATATCCTCTCTCCCCAGGGACCGCCTGGTTCCTTTGACTTCCTCCTGCTAATGATGGCTGATATCCGTAATGACATTATTGAACTGCAGGAGAAGGTGTTTGGGGAGCGTCGAGGCATTTCTTTGGACAATCCTCCTCATTCCAACGGTGAAACAGAATTTGTGGAGTGGGGCTCTGGTCAAGATCTCATGCTCAACACCTGACCTTCAACATCCCACCCACAGTAACTGATTACGTAATCCAGCATAACAAACACCATGCTAGACTTCTTTTTCTTTTTGCTGGTGGTTCAAATGCCAACAAGTAAATCATTTCTAACACAACAACGGGAACGAACTCAGCAAGGAATCTTGTGTACACTCTTAACACTGAAACAGACAGTAAAACAAAGAGACAAACTGATTCTAAAAGCAGATCTTAGCCACTGCAAGCACTGTGTGGCTGCATTTCATATGCTGTGACCGAGGGATATGTGTGTAGGACTTTGAGCCAGAGGGAAGAAATATGTGCCTTCATGTCTGAGTCTCTGAACTGTGTCTGATCTGAACCACTTCAAAAGACAATCTTTACTGTCTACATCTCTTCCTGTGACTGAGTCTGGCAATGGAAGCTCTGCTGCCAATGACAATTTGCCTACAGGATGTTGGTACAAAAACCCAAGACCTCCACTGTGAACCACTTGCCATACCTGTTTGCTGCATCTAACCTAAAGTCTGCACTCCACAGCAAAACAAATAAAGACTGAGGAATTTTTGAAAATTCAAATGATGTATGTTTGGGTATGAAACAGAAATATTTATGCTACAACATGGTCATCTAAATGTAATCTAAGATTGATGTCATATATATATAACTCATCAAATCTTTTGACGGTACATTTAAACAACTAGTATCCATGGATATCTTCTCAATAACATGCAGTCTTACATATTACTCGAAGAGGTTGTATAAAGTTAATATAAATTAAAGGATGAAACAGATTTACAGTATGTTATTCCAGAAGGACAGAACACTTCTTTTAAGAATCACTTTTATAACCCCTCCATCATCTAACCAGTTAACTTTGAACATATTCTTAATGAGAGAAACAAGGGACACCAAGAAAGAATGTTGGAAAATGTTTTAAATTGAAGATACTGCCATTAGTCTTTGCCCAGAAATGACTTAACAATTTGTGATTACACTTGGGGAACATAAAAAAATAAACATTTCACATTTTAATGCCATTTGGATGCAGTGTTTAACACAATTGTTTCACAGCGAAAAGATTATAGGTTCTAATGCAGTCCCGGGGCCCTCAGGTTTGGTGAACTGGTGACACTAGAAAATGGTTTTGTTTGTCTGCCCTGTGATGAACTGAAAACCTTTCAAAGTTACCCAGTGTCAGCTGGGATAGGTTCATTCCCTCTCATATCTCCACAGTGAAATAATGGCTTGCAAAACGAGTATATGAAGGTAATCATGGAGCTCAGCTTTGGTTTGTGCAAGTACTCAAATAAATGAAATAAAGGTGATATAGCCACAAACTGGCAGGGAAAGGAGCCTGGTATTTTGTGAGATATGATTATTAGCTTTTAATGATTAGCATAATTTTTAGAATACAGCAGTATATTAACAATGGATACAAGCCTGATTTTTAACAAAAGGTGTGAGTACAGGGGTACGGGTACTTTCTTAGATAACACAAGCAATCTGACGATCAGTGAGGTTTATAAATGCAGTAAGACTTTTGGAAAGAGCCAATTTTACAACCTGTTTCCAAACAGCAACCTTTGTCCAGACTCTTGTCATCAACTTAAATCAGCACTTCTCAATTTTCAACGCGAAAGCTTTACTGCCACCTACTGTAGTGAATATGCAATTACACGTCATTCTGGTTTGGCAAGGAAAAACGGTTGTTTCGCTGTGCGCGCTGTCCCTCCAGCATTTCACTATGCCATTTGAGAATCACTGATTTAAATGAACATTACATTACATGCTGATTTTGTGTGCAAAAAGCATGTTTGTTTTAACTTGAATCTCTCTCCTCAACAACTACTGGTGTCAATAGTGGTAGTGTTTTTATCACTATTGCCAGTGCACAGGTTTAATGTAAAATTTCCTAACCACATTACAATTATGGTGTTTAATAACCTGCATGGGTTGAAGCCTCTGCACCAGCAGAGGGTGTTAAATTAAAGCCAATCTCCTGACCATCAGGCCTCAGCATTGCATTGTTTTTGAATACCAACCCGGTGAGACAACCAAAGTCTGTTTACACACAACTACAACTTGATTTCACTATGTAGTCATTGTTTTTCTCAGACATGCAAGTTGCAGAAAGGAAGTCAATTGTACTAGAGCTTCCTTTCCAGACACATACCTGTGATAATTATTCTCAGCACCTAACGCTGAACTGTAGCGTGGCAGAGTGTCATTATGAAAGGTGTAAGCATCAGAGGTTAAGGGTCAAATGACTTGGTTTAAACAGCCGGAGGGATAATGATAGACCACAAGCTGTTACAGGGGGCCTGTCTGGGCATGAAGGAAAAATAACTCAATGCATGTTTTATGTGCTTTAGATCTCAGAAGATTTTTCTGTTTCTTTATGTAAAAAAGTGTCAGGGAAAGAATATCCGGTGAGTGTGTGTACAATACAATTTTTAGTACATATATTGGTTATGTTTGTATTTATCTACTCTAAATCTTGATATTTAGATGTGTGTTTGTGAGTGTGTGTGCGTGTGAGCGTGTGTGCGTGCGTGTGAGCGTGTGTGCGTGCGTGTGTGTCACTTGACAGGCTTCCAACCTAACAGCTCCACCTCCTGCCGTGCGGTCACCCCTCAGAGTACAGTCGTTGCCAAGCACAACCAGGATCAAGACAAACAACATGAAACACTTTAAGAAGCATGTCAGTGAGAGAAAGGCAGGAGAATGTGAGAGATTATCTCATTTCCTTCACGGCTTGTCATGCAATTGGAAGCTTTCCCCTCAGCCTGTAGGGGACAGCAGAGACGAGTTCAACAGAGTGCAAGCGGAAGACAGAAGTCCTCAGATGACAACAGATCTGTCACCTCCATCATAATGTAACTGTACTATTCTCAGTGTTGCAAAGATTGCATTACGTAACATTTTAATATCTTACATGAAACAAAGCATAATGCATAATTGTCAATATATAAAATATCCGATAAAGGAATTACTAGTAAAATATTTTTTATTGGCGTCACTGACAATAGTCTTTCAATCTGACAGGTTTTCTAAAAATATATATGCTTTAATGATCTTTGTGAAATCTTTGTAATGACATCTGTGATAAGCAATTTCAAATATTAATTTTGATATTACTCAAAGCTATTGCCATGTGACTCCAAAAGTGTTGTGCTACAAAGTTGTGTCTCCATTTGATGAAGTCTTCAAATGAGAATAAAGATGTACCTGATGAAGAATTTGCCTCATGAAAAGAATTTCCTTACAAAAGTATTGTTTTGTGTTTGTTTACATGCACGAAAAAGTTTAGGGGTGTATGTGAGGGAAGCACGTTTATACATGCGTTTTTAGAAATGTAAATAAAGAATATTGTGGCGACCTCTCATTGTCATCATTCTATACTGTCTGCAATCTAATAAGGCAATAAAGATCATATAACAAAATAATTGTTACTATTGTGATATTGTCTCGTACTTATGGTATTTATGTATAACTTGCAATAAATAGAATAAAACTTTATATTATAGATATTATATTATAGATAATATTATAGATGGAACAAAAAGCAGTTGTAAAAACATCTTCAAGACAATTCACGAACATTCCTTAGTATTCTGACAAGTTTCATGAATAAAGTAATACATCCAAAATATGAAATTTTCATAAATCATGTGAAAACTGTCATGAGAAAAAACCCCAAGCCACACTGCCACCAAGGCTGCATATTAGAAAAAACATTCACCCAAGAAAGCAGTACAAAGTGAGCCTTCTTTGCAAAATACAGGCATGAATGAATATTTTTTGTGAAAGTCTGGACTTTCTTGGTATCAGAAGCATGATCAAATGTCAATGTTACAACAACACCTTTACAGAATAGATAATTTATATGAAAATTTCTGATAAATATACATTTAAATGATGCATTGTTCTGCACAACTAATGTATAAAGGGACAAACTGGCTGCGATTACCTGGTGAGCTGCAGCATTTAGCAACTAAAGAGATACTGTATTGTAAGAAGTTGACAGATCTTAACCAAAATTTACAAGCAGTCAAAGTAAAAGCACACAGAAAACCCGTCAGTTTAAATAAAGTGGATTACAAGAGTTGTCTCATGTTGCTGTACTTTCTGCTGTCTGTCTAAATAGGGAGTCATTTTGTGACATTTTGTAGCATTTTAGTGAGACCAAAGGTGTGCCTGTTGTTGTGAGTGCAACTGAGATAGTGTTAGTGTTACAGAATACAACCAAGTTAAATGTGTCAACAGAAATTGCTGGCACAGAAATTAAGCTCTTGCAAATCTTACTAAATATTTAGATGTTTCCAGGTATAATGAACGCATAAATCACAGGTGTCTATCATTGCTAGGGCATGCAGCTGTGTGCGACAAGAGCAGAGAACATACATATTGAGACATGTCTTACTGTCTAACGTGCAGCCATGCATGCACATATGAACTCCAGCACGAAACACAGGCATGCCTTAGAACACCTGACAGGTGCAGGCGTGGTCTGCTGCGAGACACGCTATCTTGACACGCTAACTCATTCTTAAATCTGAGCTCCATGCCTGAGGCTGAGCGCTAAGCACCCTAGTTTACTCCCCTGGAGCCTGTTCCTCTTCCAGTCCTTGTCCTTGGGCACACCCTCTTCCGATTGTAGGCCGACTTCTGTCACTCTCTTCATAATAGCACTGCTAAGCGGCCTGAGAATCTGAGCTTTTCTGATGATCAATGGACATATAAGCTGTGTCAAAAGCATGTTATCTGTCCTTTGATCATTATGCATTGTCTGTTAGCCCATGTCTTTAAGAACCATTACATGAACCTTTTCCAGAAGAATTCCACATTATTTACTCTGAAATATTTTCAGTTAAATCAATTTGCAAATTGTTATTGGTAGCAGGTTTGAGAGTGTGTTATGTACCGATTCCATCGCCAACAACTTAATGGTGAATATACACAAACTAAATAAATGCAAGAATAAACAGTCGTCAATGCAAAGGCTTCACAGATCTGCATTACGTCATAGTTTTTTGTTTTGACGAGTTGAAAGTTTTTACTTGGCTTCACATTTCAACGTTACAGTTGCATTTGATTGGTGTTGTTGGAACAAACTTAGATTGAAAAATCTGCGAGAGCGATTAATGACAACACACTCTGTAAACTCCCCTGGCCTGAGGCACTTGAGCTGCATACACCTTGGCTTCCTCTGCCATTTACAAGCTTTTCACATACACACAGCAGAGCCAAGAGTGTGAAAAACCGGATGAGCAAGTCCACAGTTCTCTTTTCTTTTAGGCAAAAGACTGCTGCCTCTGGTTTAACACTTGCTTTGCGTGAGGACAATAACGTCATCTTTTGTCAACCTTCTGACCTGTCCTGTGGCAGACACGTTCACAGATTGCCTTTTTTCTTTCCGATGTTTAGGGGCATGTAGATTCTCCATGACAGGCATCCACATATACAGTATGTGTGCTTGAACCTGACTCTTTGGATTATCATGACAGACACATGCACAGTTATTATCATTACAGAAAACAAAACCTCCAACCACGATGGTGTCAGAGTTATATTTAACTTAAAAAATGTGAACTCTTGGGAAAGATGTTGCAGGAAAAAGAAAAACAATCTAGAAGACTCACTGATTGCACAGTAACTGTTACATCTAGCAGTCTTATTATTGTTGCTTGCTCATAATATATACCATACCATGCCTCTGATTTCTGAGTGTCCATGCATGTGAACATGTCTGTAGATACTGTTCATGGTGATTGAATAAAAACTCCAACTTAAAGCTAGCAAAATCATCTACCATTCATTACATGGTGTCAGAAGTGACACAGATAACCAAGAGGGAACATGCAAGAGCGACTGCATGTTCAATCCAACTCAACAAACTTCAGCTGGTAAGCAGTCTGACACCGACAGTCAGAAGTGAGTTGGGAACAATGATAGATTGCCCATATATACCACTGAGAGATACAAAAAGTCTTTCTCCAAGACTAAATGTTATGCGCCAAGACATGTTTCCGTAAGCAAGTGCCAAGAGAGGCCATAACTTTCATCAGGGTTTTCTGCAAACTGTGCTGTAGAGTAATGGGAATTCCTAACATCTCACAGAGACAGTGGACACCCTCCGAGATCTACCGGACATTGATATCATCATAGATGGGATTTATATTTATGGGGTCAGAGTGGAAGATCAGGACATACCAGAAGAGAGTAGAGAGTATAACTTGATTTACCCCTTAAGGAGGTTCTGTCAAGGAAATTAATTTCTCCGTCGAACAAAGCACAGTAAGTAGACAAAACACAGAAAAAGCACACAGAAAGCACCCGCACATAGAAAGTAGTACAACACCAAATAGAAAAAGTAGTAAATAACCCATCAAGAATATATAAATAGAAAATCATAAATAGGCATAGAAATAAAAAATAAACAGGCCTGGTTAAGTATGGGTATAGTGAAATGTCTATAGTGTTTGTATTGTTTTTGCTGTATTGTCTGTGTCATCCCTCAGCTCTCGTGTGGACTTTCTTCTTCTCCAACTCCCCCAGAGAGGAGTTGAGCAGTTTAATGGCTCGGGGGATGAAGGGGTTCTTCAGTCTGTTTGTCCTGCATGTTGGAAGGCACAGCCTCTGGCTGCTCAGGCTTCTCTGGTTGTTGGTAACAGTGTGCAAAGGGTGGCTGACATTGTCCATGATGTTTAGCAGTTTGTCCAACGTTCTATTCTCTGCCACCGTTGCCAGAGGGTCCAGCTTCATCCCGACCACCGAGCTGGCCCGCCTGATCAGCTTCCCCAGCCTGGAGAGATCTGCCTTGGTCACGCTCCCTCCCCAACACACCACAGCGAACGACAGGACGCTGGCGATCGCAGACTGATAGAACATTCACAGGAGCTTCCTGCAGATGTTGAATGCCCTCAGCCTCCTCAGAAAGTACATCCTGCTCTGTGCTTTCTTGTACAGCTGCCTCGTGTTGCTGGTCCAGTCCAGCTTGTTGTCCAGCCAAAGCCCAAGATATTTATAGGTCTGCACAATCTCCACCTCCTCCTTTCCTATCAGAACTGGACTAGGTTGGGGTCTGTCCCTCCTGAAGTCAATGACCAGCTCTTTAGTTTTGGAGGTGTTGAGCTGCAGGCTGTTGCTGTGACACCAGTCAACAAAGTCCTTCACCAAGCATCTATACTCCTCCTCCTCATTGTCCCTGATACATCCCATGATAGCTGTGTCATCTGCGTACTTCTGGATGTGACACAGTTCTGAATTGTAGCAGAAGTCCACTGTGTACAGGGAGAAGAGGATTGGAGACAAGACGGTCCCCTGTGGCGCACCGATGCAGCTGACCACAGTATCAGACGTGGCGTCCTTTAGCCTGACGAACTGTGACCTGTTGGTGAAGTAGTCTTAGGTAGAAAGAAAACATTAATCAAAATCAATTACCTGAACTGCCTGAAGCTGTATCAGACCCTGTCAGATATGGTTCCACTGACAGCACATTGGGAAAAAAAAGGCCACTTGGCTTTTATTAGTTGATGTGAAAGAGTTGAGCTAAATAAGGCAAAGGGATTTTCAATTATTTCAGAAGGTTAAGCACAATGTCTCTCTGGTGAACAAGCCACTGTATGAGCTCCTAGAAAAATGACTGCATGGAATCATACACAACAAGAGGCTTCAACACAAGAAACAACTGTTGACAACTTTACCAGTGTCTGCCTACTCTGAAGTGAGCCAGTGTATGTTGAAATGAAACTTTAAACTTTATTAGGTTTATTAGGTGCTGTCAAAATACCAATTTTCTATTAAAGTGCTCTTCTGATGTCATTAACACCATGTATAATTTTGCCAAGCACCAAACAGCAGACTGCAAATGAAGGGTCAGTTATTTTCCCTCAGATGTTTAGACTAAAACAGAACATAAAGCAGAGTAAATAATGAATTACACCTAATATTTGGCAAGAAACAACAACACACTTCAGTACTGCGGCTGATTTACATTGGACTGGATATGTAAGAAGTCATATTTTTACAAGAATATTTGGTGTTAACTATGTTAGCCGCTGAATGACAACCTGTCACTGATTTGTGAATTTCTGATTGTGAATTTCCCAGAATGGGATCATTAAAATATATCTTATCTTATCTAGCACTGATTTTTTGGCTCTAAGAGTTATTGCTGATGTTGATGTATACATTTTAGAAATGTGTTATTTGTGTCTGTTGGCATTTCTACAACTACAGCTAATGCCTTTAATGCACAAGGTAAAACTAACCTCGCTGTTGCAAAAGTGGAGTGTTTGCAGCATCACAGATTTTGTCTACAAGCTACTCATTATCACTGGCATCTTTGAGATTGGTCCACAACTAAAGTTGGGGGTTATCATCCTTAAATGGATAATTCATTACCTCCGTTACCTGCAGAATTTTAATGGTATTTTTTCTTTGTCTCTTACACACGCCACTATTTGATGCATTAGTCATTCGATATGTTTCCAATTAAAGTCATCACAGCATTTATTAGCCTATTGCACAATGTAAGCAGTGTTTTGTACACAATAAACACTGCTTAATGTTTGAAAATCAACTCTCTCGATGTCACCCTGCCAATCATTTTCCTGCCAACACCATAATTGCAGCATCCTACATGGACTTGTTTATGAATAAGAATATAATAGTACTGCTTCAGTGACGTGGATACCTAGGGTGTTCCCATTCTTCAAAACAAATGCAAGTTCAAACATCTCTTGCCAATAATGTTTGTTTTACAATGACAGTTGGTCTCCTCCGTCTCCTTCCTAGTCAGCTGTTGTGAGAAAAAGGGACAAACCACAAGTGGGTGAAGGTGAAGACATGTTGACTGTCCACTGAATCAACCCATGGCACACACAACCGCACAGTATCTCCTTAGGGCACCTGGAACAGTCTACTTTAACCCTTGTATTTCTGTAATCCCAGAACTATAATCATTTCTAAGTCTCATACATGCACACACACTCACTCATAGACACTGGTGCAGAGAAATGGATACGTAGACACTTATAGTGTAAATGCACAGCACAAGATCTCAAATTATTTTTGGCCCAGGGGGACTGAAAGTTCTCTGGCATGATAATGGTGTCTATGATATTGCAATTTCCAAGTGGCCTGCTTTGGAGAACAGGCTGGTAATTTAATTAGAGCTTGGCAGTAAGTTGTGCAAACGCCAGTAGGATTGCCAAGTGACTCCCACGGTAACAAAGGTCTTGTTAATACAGCATTTCGGTGGTAGTAGCTGCAGAATGACATTACTACACATTTACTCTGCTTTCGCGCCTGAGATAAGGAGTTTGATTTTGGGAGACTTTCTTTTTCAATGAGAACATTTCTACATTGATTATGATTAACGTGGCTCATTTTTATGATTATGATTGTGATGATGATAATGATGATTATGCTGATGATGATAATGATAATGATGATGATGATTATGATGATAATGATGACGACGATGATGATTACTAAACTGATATATTTCAGACATTGACATCTCCACTCTATACACTCTAAATCTCCACTGTTGCCTATATAAATGTAGTTTCTCTATTTTTCTTAATATTATATTTGCTGCATAGTTATAGGCTTTTCTCTGTTCTGTCCCATAATTGAAACACAATCCAACTCCCAAGTTCAATAAAAATACTAATTGGATGTTTTGATTTGCTTCAGTAGCAGTGTCAGCAATTGTGTCTTTAGGAATTTACAGGTCCAATAGGAATAATATGTCCCTGCTATGCATTACATAATGTATTTATTTATCATAGGGAAAACGTCTGAGTTACATTCAGGGAGGCAAGGTGATGAAAATTAGATCAAAACCTTGACCTTGAAAAACTAGGTCAAGGTCAAATTTTCACTTTTATACCTTTTTAGGTACACATCTCTGAAACCTGATGAAATGCAATCACAAAACAAAAAGCATTTTTCAGGAAGACAGGCAAAACAATGTGAAGGTCAGGGTAAAATTTTGAATTAATGGCTGTCGCGGGATGTTGCAGACTGCTTTGTTGAAACTTGTATTTACAATTCTTTTATCTCTGAGAAAGTGAAACATTCCAAATTTTTTTCATCTAAGGGCCACATAACTTTTCCCTGCTCTGATGGGGGGCCTGGTCAGTTTGTAACAGAAAACCTGTGACGATCACAGGGGTGCCTAAAAGTAAACACTTACTGTCTTCCAGACCCAAACATTGATAACCCTTTCTGGTTATCATGTTGTTTGGAAGAACACCATAGAAGTCAATGAGACTGAATATTGAATTGGTCTTTCAGGACATCACAGTTCTGTAACTCGGCCAACTCAAACTGGTAATGCTATTCAGCATTTCTGACACATCTGTGAAAAATGCAAGGTGCCTTTTCCGTACTAGATCAATCAGCCCTGGGACAGTTTTTTCGGGGGAGGGGTGGGGGTCATTTTTCTGGTACTGTTCAGGGGGACATTCCAAATGTGGAACGTCCACGAACTAACAAAGGCCCGCGGGCCTTAGTTTGGGGACCACTGCTTTAAATTCTTGGCGATTATAGCGAGCCAAAGTCATGATGGTAAATACAGGCGGCTGACCAGCAGCTGTAGCTCAGTGCAATCTCATACTGAGCATTTCTTCCATCTTTGTTTGCCCAGTTTTCCTTGAGCTTAATTTCCAAATCAGCATTAAATCAAACAGTGTTTTCTTTGTGACCATGACTGAAACTACAATCCTGTAAAAAGCTGTAAGCACAACAATCTGGGTACTTACGTAAATCCTTATCCATAAAGCTCACCACCAGTCCTTGTTACAATAAGATTTTTAATTTGTTAATGTCATCATACAGTACGTCAATGAGTTTTTCAATGAGTGGCTATTGGTAATTGTTGTTTTTTTTTTTATTCAGTCAATAAAAGTCATAAACGTATGCCTTGGTAAGAAGAACAATTTATAATCTCCACATTATGCAGCGCCCCTTCTTGCATGGGCAATTATAGTGTTCTCTCGATTTTTTACAGTTTCATTGAATTTTTTGGTGTCTATAACTACATAATAAAAATGTAGCCGCAAGAGGGCACAAGCCAGTGACTTATTGTGCCGGTCCCGAGCCCGGATAAATACAGAGGGTTGTATCAGGAAGGGCATCCGACATAAAATTTTTGCCACATCAAACATGTAGATCAAATCTATGACTTCCATACCGGATCGGTCGAGGCCCGGGTTAACATCGTCCACCATCGGGGTTGTTCACCTACAGGGTGCCGGTTGACATGGGACTACAGTTAGTCGAAGAAGCAGAGGAGGAAGGTATTCGTAGGAAGAGAGAGAAGAAGAACGCCAAGAGTATAGGATTGAGTGTTGGGACGTTGAATGTTGGAGCTATGACAGGAAAAGGTAGAAAGTTGTTTGACATGATGCAGAGGAGGAAGGTAGACATACTGTGTGTCCGGGAGACCAGGTGGAAAGGTAGCAAGGCTAGAAGTTTAGGAGCAGGGTTCAAGTTGCTCTATCTTTGTGTAGATATAAATAGAAACGGAGTAGGAGTTATCTTGAAGGAGGAGTTTGTTAGTAATGTCCTGGAGGTAAAAAGAGTGTCGCATACAGTGATTAGTCCGAAGCTAGAAATCGAAGGTGTGCTGTTCAATGCTGTTAGTGGCTATGCTCCACAGGTAGAATGTGAGCTGGAGGAGAAGGAGAAATTCTGGTTAGACTTTTATGAAGTGGTGCAGAGCATACCTAGAAGTGAGAGAGTTGTCATTGGAGCAGACTTCAATGGACATGTTGGTGCAGGTAACAGTGATGAGGAGGAGGTGATGGGCAGGTTTGGTATCCAGAAGAGGAATGCAGAACAACAGATGGTGGTTGACTTTGCAAAAAGGATGGAAACGGCTATAGGGAATAATTTCTTCCAGAAGAGGCAGGAACATATGAGTGGTGGTAAGAGCACACAGGTAGACTAAATCTTGTGTAGAGGGTGTAATCTGAAGGAGATCAGTGACTGCAAAGTAATGGTAGACGAGAGTGTAGCCAAACAGCATGGGATGGTGGTGTGTAGGATGACTCTGGTGGTGAGGAAGATGAAGAGGACAAAGGCAGAGCAGAGGACGAAATGGTGGAAGCTGAAAAAGGGAGAGTGTTGCATGACTTTTAGGATGGAGTTAAGACAGGATCTGGGTGGTCAGGAGGTGCTTCCAGATGACTGGACAACTACAGCTAATGTGATCCAGGAGACAGGTAGGAGAGTACTTGGTGTGTAATCTGGAAAAAAAGTAGATAAGGAGACTTGGTTGTGGAATGAGAGTGAGTATGTGAGAGCAGTGCAGGACATGTATGAGGACTGTAAGACAATGGTGAGGTGTGCTGTAGTTGTGACGAACGAGTTCAAGGTGGAGGTGGGACTGCATCAAGGATCAGCCCTGAGCCCCTTCTTGTTCGCTATGGTGATGGACAGGCTGAGAGACGAGGCTAGAGAGGAATCTCCATGGACTATGATGTTTGCAGATGACATTGTGATCTGCAGTGAGAGCAGGGAACAGGTGGAGGAGAAGCTAGAGAGGTGGAGGTTTGTCCTGGAAAGGAGAGAAATGAAGGTTAGCTGCAGTAAGACAGAGTACATGTGTGTGAATGAGAGGGACCCAAGTGGAAGAGTGAGGTACCTGCTGGGCCTTCCTCATCTCCTCCTTGTTCTAATAAAACGTAAAACTGGACTGAAAAAGCTTGAAAACTAAAGAGACATCCAAATCTATTTTTTACTTATACCAGTAAAAATGATGGTACCATTAAAAATTATTTTCTTTTCTTATCAGGGTGTGTGCCTGGGTTTCTGAGTACGTAATTGTTCACAGTATGTATAAATTTGAGAAATATTTCTGCCAAACAGATTTCTGCCAAATATCTGTCTCTTTCAGTTTAACTAAAGATTTACAAGCAGATTCAATTGTTTAGAGGTGTGCAATGCACTGATGGCGCAGTGGTTAGCACTGCCGCCTCACAACACGGTGGACCTGGGTTCGAGTCCCGCTATGTGCGGCGTTCGCATGCTCTCCCCGTGTCTACGTGGGTTCTCTCCGGGTTCTCCGGCTTCCTCCCACCTCCAAAAGCATGCGCTTCAGGTTGATTGGCCATTCCAAATTGCCCGTAGGAATGAGTGAGTGCGTGCGTGCATGGTTGTATGTCTTTGTGTGTGGCTCCGCGGTGCACTGGCATCATGCCCGGAGTGTCCCCTGCCTCACGCCCTATGCCGCCGTATATGTATAAAGCATGCTGTATAATATATACTGTACATGCAGGGTTATGGGCATGGATGCATGTGTGGATGGCCAACACCAGGTCATAACACGAAGTCTGCTAACTAAGATGGATCTGGTGAGCTGGTCACTTAATGCAATTGACAGAATTTTTTCCACCAGACCAGCTGGATCTGGTGAGCGCCAATGCCCAGACGGGGCTGGCTACATGCTGGACAGCTAGGATTCATTCAAAACTATGTGTCAGGCCCCACTGGATGTGGAAGACGTTGAGGATGTGTATATCTTTGCCTCCATGACAATCGGGATCACAGCACTGGGATTTTGAGTTTTCATGCTGCATCGCAAGCTGAGAAAAATGGCAATACATCAGACCAAATTAAAAGAGGATTCCGACCGAGCAGTGGAGGCAACAGCCAAAGTGCATGCTGCAAGCAAGGAGGCCATAACTCTAATGCTGAGTCATGCCATGGCCAGGATGAGTGACCGACAGGACGATGCCAATGCTCGGTTCAAGGTAGACATCACTCAAAAGCTTGAGAGATTGGGAAAACGTATGGAGGCGATGGCCAGGAAGCGTGACGCTGATGCCAGTGTGGGAAGGCACAGAATTCAACACCATCTCACCCACACAAAACAGGAAATTCAATGGGAACCAACACCATAAAATTGCCCAGAAACATCGCTCGGAATGGACTACAAAAAGAATACAAACAAAATTGGACTCTTCTCAAGAACTGACAAAGACGTGTACAAAGATGCACACCTATTGGAGTGAATGGACAATTTAAAACAACAATGCACCAAAATATAATAATTAAAATGATAATGTGTTGAAATGAGAGATATGTTGTTGATTTAGGGGATGGGAACTTAACAAGCCAATGGCTTCTATCCGTCAACCTTTTTTTTCTTTTCGGATGTTGTTGTTGATGTTCCAACACTGATGGAAGTGAAGTCTGCTGTAATAACATGTCTGGAAAGAAAAAATAAAATAAAATTAATAGTTTTAAGGCAACATCAATGGTGTGTGATGGATTAATCTCAAAGGCACAAGTGTTATTCCCTAGCAGTCAAGACTACACAATTCTTGTAGGGAAGAAAATTAAGGACATGAAAGAAAATTGATACTTCCAGTTTATTGGATGCTAATTATTTTGCAGACAGCAGCACTAAAGAGGTTCTTTCAGAACTTAATACAGCCCTGGTTCTTTGCGGTAATGGCAAATCCCACAGTCTTTCAAACTGAATCTGTTCTCGATATCTTCTTAAATAATCGTTCACAAGGTTTCAACATCATGTTTTCACCATCTGATAATCAAACCAAATAAAGAGACTTGCTCAACTAAACTTGCCATGATTTCTTAATAGAACATTCCCTTCTGACTGCCAAATATGCGAACAGGTTTTTAGAGACAATCAAATTCTGAAGGAGCAAATGTACCTGTATTTGATTTCATTCTGCTACTTTTGCATGTATGTAACAATCGTTATTGAGCTAAAATCTAAACTTATTTGTTTCCATGTTTTGTATTAACATACCTCACCGTTAACATTAACAGATATACAGTAAGTTTAATTACATCCCACTTCAAAGCGGTGATATACATTGTATGTATGTATTGTAATTGTCAGTGGTCATGTGTTTGTTCGTCCAGTCATGTGTTCGTTCATCCAGCCATTTGTCCACCAAATATCTTCGCAACCGTTGCAGATAGAAAGATGAAACAAAAAGCACATTACTCTGGCGGCAAAGGGGATTTAAAAAAGTATGATGATGACCTTGACTTTGAGAAACTGGGTCAAGGTCAAATTTCAACTTTTATACACTCAGGAACCGGATAAGATAGAAACACGAGGGAGAAGGCCAGTGTGAGTAAGACCATAGATCAAAGCTAGTGCTTTGAGCAATGAATGTAGGTCAGACCACTTTCTTTGATCTTTGACCTATGCAAGTAGGTCAAGGTAAAATTTTGAATTCAGGGTGTCGCGGGATGTTGCAGTCTGTGACTGCCTTGTTGTCATTGTCCTCAGGGTTTAAGATTGTTTCAACATAAATGCATAATTAATTTAGCAAACGAATGCCTAATTGCATGCATCAATGGGGCATACAAGCCGGATGCATTTTCCTGCCAAAGAGAACAGCTTGTCCTCAGTGTGAGTTTTGAATGACAGACAGAGAGAACTTGTTTTCAGGCAGCTGCTGTCATTCACAAAAAAGTTCTCATTCACCTGTGCCATGGGTGTGTCCTGAAGAGTGTTTATGTGCTCATTGTGTAACCTGTTGCTTAATGGCCCTGAAACATTGATAGCTGCAAAACTGTCACTAAATCCCTCTGTTCAGTGTCTACTTTTACATATATTTAGTACTTTATTTAGCAATCACATCTACACCATTACATTTAAAGATAAAATTTATTATGGCACATTTGTATGTGTCCCTTCATTTTGGCCATTTTGTGATATATTCACATATACATCATTCTGTAAAAGAAAGGATCGTTGCAACTATTACAATGTATCTCAACCAAAAATATAACAATAATATAAAAACACAATTTATATATTATTAATGTAAGTCAACTGTTTTAAAGCAAAAGAGTCATGCTGTAGTAACTAGAATTCAAAGTGGCGAACCTTCACATTTACACACTTGACTTTGAGTAAACTCAAGATCCTGAGGCTTATGCATTGGTTGTAGTTGATGCCACATCAATACATGCAAATCTTTGTTAATGGCTTCTTTATACACACTGGTTTGCATATCTTGTTTCACTCTCATGAGTATTTCACAAGTTTCCTTTTATAGATTACAGACTACCTAGTTTCAGTATCACCCAAGTCTTTAAGGATATACTTATGTAATTTTTATATATAATCAAGATACACTAGATAATTCTAGTTTAGTAAAACTTCTGTCTTGTCTTTATAGTCATGGTTACAAAAATTGTATTGTTGTATTTTGGACGTGGTTCAACAAATCAGATGCACACACACATACACACACGTATATATACTGTATATATATATATATATATATATATATATATATATATATATATATATATCTCCGCGGTGCACTGGCGTCGTGCCCGGAGTGTCCCCAGCCTCACGCCCTACGCTGCCGAGATAGGCTCCCCCCGTGACCCCATGACCAGCTGCGGCAGATACAGCGGTGGTGATCTGAAGATGACTGACTGTATACAGGTATATATATATATATATATATATATATATATATATATATATATATATATATCAATGCTCAGGTGGATTAAACATGGAGTACCCAAATGTCCGATGAGATATAGTTTTTCTGTTTTTGTTTCTTTAACTTGTGAAAGAAAAAAAAACCGCCTTCAATTGTGAGATAAGCAGACATAATGTTATAAATGTAAATTATAGCACCTGTATTTACAGATCTCACAAGAATGACAAAACAACCTTTAAAAAAATCAGAGAAGCTTGCTGTCACTAGTTCAGTTCAACAGTGGAATCAGTTGAAATAGAGGGCACACTGAAAAACATCTGCTGTTTACTTTGGCAGGTAACCAGACATCATTTTGCATTACAATGAATCAAGACAGACAACCAGTAGTTTTAAGAATGCAGGTTTCTTCTGTTGTTTGAACATC
Organism: Antennarius striatus; assembly: GCF_040054535.1. Classification (NCBI taxonomy): domain Eukaryota; kingdom Metazoa; phylum Chordata; class Actinopteri; order Lophiiformes; family Antennariidae; genus Antennarius; species Antennarius striatus. Next base: position 25,235,419 of record NC_090776.1, on the reverse strand, counting down.
AACACACATATTGAAACCAGACTGCTCTGTATCCTTTTCCCACGATCAGAGACGGTAATTAACATTGCCAGTGTTTCTCTCTCTCTCTCTCTCTCTCTCTCTCTCTCTCTCTCTCTCTCTCTCTCTCTCTCTCTCTCTCTCTCTCTCTCTCTCTCTCTCTCTCTGAGGAGAGGAAGGAGTGTGTGATGTCTTTGCACATATATTCACGCTATTTTTTGCTTTTCTTATATATTTGTACTCACTTTTGTGTACCATAATTTAACCACGGTTACGTTTTGAGAGTTTGTGAGAGGAAGAGCCGGGAGTGTGGCATCTTTGCGTGTTTATTCATTCTGTTTTTATTCACATTTCCATTAATGATAGTTACATTGTAGTTATCTTCGGTAGTTTGTGGTGCTTTTGCAGAGATTAGGAGGCAAGGTAGTTGTGAGCGGGGTGGTTCACTCCTCTCCTCCCCATGGCTAACCCAGTTATAAAGGTGATCATATCGAATGCACTGCCGTACCTCAGCGACAAGGCCCTGGATAGGGCAGTGCAGCGACTCGTGTCGAGAAACTCGCGCTAGATCAAAACACAATGCCGATTTCTGGGATCCAAATTTAAGGGGAGAAATGGATAAATTGTAAATATTTTTGTTGAATGGAGGTACATTTTTTTCCCAATATTATATCGCGGAAAAAGGTAGCACCAATTTTTTTATCATAAGTATTTAAAGCGTATTTAAAGCGCACATTGTCTGATGATTGTGCGTCCCTGTCAAAAAATGTACGTCAAAGACGCAAGGACGCACGCAGACGAGAACGCTGGGGTAAGAGTGAATGTGCCTTGAACCTGCGTGTTTTCAAGTTACCAGCAGAGTTGATGGTTTTGAACCTCATGACAAAATGACCCAATGTCTTGTTTTATTTATTATCTCGAACTACATGCTCATCACCACAAACTATTTCATCATCTTCACTTATACTTGCCATATCTCAAATCTGCACTTTCAAAGTGTTTTCAGTCTTATTTGACTGACCGACACAGATTAGGGGAAATGAAGCACTGTCGTTGAAACAAGAAACACTTGTTTTGATTGGGAGAGTGAATATTTACAGAGGCTGGTGCTCTTGTCTTCTGGACTATGTACTGGAGAAAAGTATCCAATTAGCCATTTTACACTCACATTCATGCCTATAGTCGATTTAGAGCAACCGATTCATTGATGTTACACGTTTATGGTGGTGGGAGAAAGCTGGAGAACCTAGAGGAAACTCACACAGAGAACATACAAACACTGCACAGGTCTTCAGCTGAATTTGTACCGTGGACCTTCTAATTGTGAGGCAACACTCCACCATGCTGCTTCTCCAAAATACAGTGTTTCCACTTTTGATGCTCATCAATTTTAATAAAAATCCATCCAATAATTTAGGCAGAATTGACCATGTGCTGAAAACAGCTCCAGCGACTTAAGAAATAACCTTCAGTTTATAATCTTCAGAATCTTCAAAAAGTGGTGGGAAATCATTTTGAATCGGCTCGTCTCTTCTGGTCCATTGTTAAATTTGTGGTTCTTCTATATCAGATGTGAAAATCTCCCACCATGCTTCATGAATGATCAAACTCCCTATCTTTTGCTGGTTGAGGTACACATCACTGTGCTGAACACAATAAAAGCTACAATGCCATCACCTGAGGCCAAGCAGAAACCTATCATAGATGTTGATGGATGTGTTTGAAATAGCACTGAAGCGAGCAATCTGTCTTCACGCAAATGCATTTTATGACATTGAGAGCATTTCCTTTGAGAGAGGATTTTCTTCCTCAATTTGGTGTCTTCATCTTACTGCTTAAAACATTCTTTTATCTCGATTATCCATCTTAATACTGAGGACCTTACCAGCTGCTGGATCACTGCCTTTTTTATAACACATTCTGGCACACATTGAGGTGTTAGCTCATTTCTTCACTTTTTTTTGGTTTCTGGCTGGATTGCATAATATGTACATGCAAAGGTGCACAGAAGGGTGGTGTTTTCGTTTTCCATCATCCTATCACTGTGCCTACAAAACACACAAGACATCACAGACAAACAAATGTGAACGTGCAAAACTATTTTCTATGTTACTATGAGCCTTGTCACACACAATAATCCACATTTCATGCTTGCAAACATACACACACATACTTGTACATGCACAAGGATAATGGTCAGATGTTTCAGCACTTGTACACTTCCTTCTTTCTGCTTCATTGTCACTTGCTGTGTTGCATAAAAGAGCATTTTGAAGCACAGAGGGATCAGATGTTGGACTCCTTCACAATATTACTGCTGATACAAAAGAAGGGCATGTCACTGGGTAATATACACCACTGTCCAGTGGCTAAGTCAGCAATATCAGCCAAGATGTCGTCATCCAGCCTCGGTTCTCCCACTAAGCGTAATAAATCCAGTGTGTCTGAGCTGGCATGCACAAATGATTAACTGGTGGCAAAGAGAACTGATTAAGGAGATAAAGCTTGGCACACAATAGCCTCCGTGCTACACGTGTACCTGCATAAACAGAGCTTCCTCACGCAAGGGAATTATTCACCCGTCAGTCATTCTGTTTGTTCATTCTGACATTCACTCCCAACAGGAGGGTTTCTTCAGTGCAAGAGAGGTACAAAAGGCACAAATAAGCATATTAAGTCCTTTGATGTTGGCATTTATTACCTTGGCACTGAGATAGATTTTGAGTACTAGTGTAATCCATGGAAATGAGTATGGGTCAAACTGACACAGTGAATGAAAAGGCTGAGCTGGGCTGTCATACGAGGTTTTTGTTCCCAAGAAAGCAGCAAGAACATTAATTAAAGTATTATACTATAAAACACAACAAATGTTAGCAAATCAGTAGACATAAACTCTGTTGACTTAGTTGTTGGTTTTGTGGTTTGGGCAGAATGACACTCCCAAGAGTAAAATGGAAACAAGGTGGGTTTAGAAACCATTATCATACATTATCAGTTGGTATGTTTGCAGGCGTCACCCAGTCCAGTGCTGTCCCAACTGAGTTGGTAATATGGTAAAATGGAAATATGTTTAGACGTCTGCATTGTGAGAGGCAATCCTATTTTGTCTGTCTTATTGTGCAAATCTCAAATGTCAACAGCTCGATGGCAGTTAATCGGGGTCTAACCAATGTCGCCACAGTGGATGACTCGAGCTGAGGAACTTGCTCTACAGCCTTCATAGGTTCACACTACCATTCATATCAAAATATATTCAGCTTCCCTAGTTTTTTGTTGTTGTTACAATTGTCATACTAAAATAAAACTACTTTTTATGTATACTTCAATGTTTCTCCTTGTGAAACTTTTCTGGCTCCTGGTTTGTCATTGATGGCCCCTATAAGATAAGTCTCCTCACACTTATAGCAAGACATTTGAATGCGGTGGAATCAAAAGTTAAGCAGGAATAAGGGGTTAAATATCAGTATCCGTTCAGTGATGCTGAAGATAGACAGCACATTATCTCCCATATTTACCATCAGGAACCAAAGGATTAGGCCAGTATGTTTACTTGTATGACAGTGTAACAGTTTATTGACGATTACATTCAACCTGATTTTTTTAAAGAGTATTTTACTAAACATCCATATCATTGAATATCTGAGATTTTCAATGAGATCGCAGATTTTTAGTAGTAATCAAATGAGACCGTACTCGCATGCTATTGGCTGACAGGATCCGTGTGCGCACTGTGTTCCGACTCATGGTTCTTCCTGCAAGTTTACTTTTTCTTAGTGAAGTGGAATTTTTTCTTTGTGAAACCATTGCAGTGGCTCCCAAACGTGCTGCAACTTCTAAGGTGGTTTAATATCAGTATGGGGAGGGTTCAAAAATGTTTAAATTATACATAAATAATAAAATAAGTATTTGCTCGCTAAATTGTGGATTTTTGTTTTTCGCAGGTGGTCCTGGAACACATTCACCGCGAGTAATGAGGGATTACTGTACTGCATTGAGAGATTATTACGCACCTGATTTAACCTTTATCCAAAACATGGCTGTTCCAGATTTCTGAAAGCAGAATAAATGGGATATCAGTGACTCAGTGAGTTAACACCACTGGGGCCCAGTTTGTGTTCTCAGGCTTTGAATGATGGTGAGCGAACAGACCGTCTCATCAATCTCAATGTACTGTAACAAAATATTCAGCCTTTGTCTGTCTGACAGATGATTTCCTTTTCCTTTTCTTTGTTTGTCATTATTATTTTTTACAATGGAACAGCCTCACAGAGAAGGACAGCCAGGCAGACATAATCCTCTTGAGACATTTCTTGCTTCTGTTAAAAACTGAGTTTTATTCCAAGTCCTCAATGTTGAGAGAGGATTTATGTCCTGTCACCTAAATAAACAATCGCTGTTATCGTTAGTGTCAGAACATGCTGACATGACTCATTTCAGATTAATGAAATTTCTCTGTCATTTTGTGAAACTGTTGTATTTTGAGAGGTTTTAATTTTCTTTATAGTATTATTTCATGTTAATTTTGTTTCTTAATGTTTTAATGGTATATTTTATATATATAATCAAAGCAACCTACAGTAAAAATAGAAAACCACTAGCCTGTCTGGGAAAAGATATTTTGAGTGGATATATATTTATGAACATTAAGTGTGAGCTACATGAGCAAGCTACAGGTTAAAATGGCACAAACATACTTTCGGCCTGCTGATGAATAACTGCCCACTTATTTCTTTGACCTCCTACTATTTTACACAACTTAGCGTGCTGTTAAAAAAAAAAAAAGGTCCCATGACTGTTTTGTTAGAAATGGGTGACCAATACCTCCCTCAGCTCTTTCTGTACACAACCTCCCGACCCTTGGCTCTGTCCAAGCAAACATAGTCTGCACGCAATGCACAATGATTAACCCGTAGATCGTCTATTCAGAGAGGAATCACTCCGTTGTTTCCCCTCTCTCACTCTCTCTCTCTCTCTCTCTCTCTCTCTCTCTCTCTCTCTCTCTCTCTCTCTCTCTCTCTCTCTCTCTCTCTCTCTCTCTCTCTGTCTCTCTCTCTCTCTCTCTCTGTCTGTCTCTCTGTCTCTCTGTATATATACAGTATATATAATTTTTTTTATTTTTAATATCACGTTTATTCTAGACAGTCAAATTACAAAATAATCACGTTGACACACATTCCAAAAGTGATTCACGTAAATAGCATTTTCAATAGTGCTGTGCGTTTGCTGAACAAAGAAACATCTAACCTTTTACCATTTATCAAAAAAAAGACAAAAAAACCCCAATTATCCGTTCTCCACAATCGTTTCCTCTACAATCATGTCATTGCTGATATATATTGCACATTGCTGCTCTGAGCTAATGAGATTATTTATATTTTACTTATACAGTGCGCCCTCGTTCTTTGAAGTTAATGCGTTCCAGGAACCACACACAATTAAAGAATTCCGTGATAGAGTGACTATTTATCTTATTATTAACGGTAATTTAAACATTTATGACCCTCCCCATACTGATATTAAACCACCTGCTATCTGTATTACCGTTTCCCACACTCTCATCGACAGTTTAAAGCACTTTTGTGTCTCACGTAAGTCTGAGACTCACAGAACCAAACGCACTTCTGGATGCCGTCAGCCAATAGAATTGCGCGTACGGTATCATGTGACTGCCTACCAAAACTCTGCCATGAGGTGATGTCACGGGCATTGATGCACAAATGCGCTGTACCTGACAAACTTTTCTCAAACAGTAAATAATTTAAATGTTTCTACATTTGCAGGTTAGTATTTTACTTAATCATATCAATGGGAATGTTTTTAATTGTATAGGCGCAAAGACTGCATATATATGAAAAGGATCCTTCAGGCACATAGAAATATATTTTATTTTTATGAAAAATGTACTGTCATAAAGAACGAAATTCTACCAATTCACATCAAGTAATTGACAAGAATTCCCTAGAGCGCCTCGTTTTGTGTTTCCCAGAAAAAGTGTCAGAGTGAGTCCTCTTTACTGAGATCGGTCTCTGTGGATTTACCCGTACATGATAGGCTAGTTGACGGCCCGTTGGTTTGCACAGAGAATAAAGGTTGCGGTGGGGGCAACGTATGCGCGTGGATGCGCGTGCACGCGTGCGTGTGTGGGGCAGAAGAGGTTAATTTCCGTCATGCATGACTTGTTTTGCGTGCCAAGCTCATCCATATCTTATTTCCCCATAGAAAAGGGCCGGCTACCAAAACAAATTCTAAAACGGTTGCACTTATCTTTGAGAGAATAAAATTTAATAAATTTACTAATAATGACGCAATCAAACCAATCACCAATCATTGATGACAGCAGCGAACACAGTGATTCACTGCACGCGAATATTGCAGAAACATTAGACCACTGGGGTATAAAACAATACATTCTCAGAATTATTCAATTATTTTATAGCTGTTAATTTATCATACGTAATAAATTATTTGAGATTATATATTTGAGATATGTGATCTCAAATAATATGATAACATAACATCGCATGTTGCAACCCCACTGTGGACAGAAGGGTCATTTACCTTAAAATAGCAGATTACATTTTTTTTCTTTTTTCTAATGAAAAACTGCTATTTTTATTTAAATCATATCTTTCAAGTTGTATTGATCAACAGTTGGCCACTAGAAGGCAGACATTAGAGTTAAATTGAACACTGTCCTCACAACTCTGTTTTGGAAAGACGAAAATTATTTTAATATTATCAAAAGTTATTTATTCATTCATTCATTCATTCATTCATTCATTCATTCATTCATTTATTTATTTATTTAGCTCATCGTCTAACTATCAGTCTCAGGATTGGTTTAGTGGGAGAACTGTGGATGAAAACAGCTGTATTATCTTAGAGCATCATACATGCATGTGGAACCATAACCATGGCAACTAAAAGAAAAGAGCGTCTGTCTTTCTGTCGATCTGTCTGTCTGTCTGTCTGTCTGTCTGTCTGTCTGTCTGTTGTGCTGTATAGCTCTGTGCGGGTCGTGACTTCTCAGACACGCACACATCTTAAGGCTTTCCTCTTTATGAGCTGCCTATTTACCCTCGGTTATGACACCTTCGTGATCCGCAGGAGTGGGAGAGGTGACAGAAAGATGGATGACCGAGATATTTCCGCACGCAACTATTGTTATTGCAGTAGAGCACACACAGGATTCTGGCTTGCATAAGGATGGAGGAGGGCTGTGGAGTTTGTGGGGGGGGGGGGCATTAGCTCAGTTACTAATCTGGTATTCACGCCTGGTCAGGAAGGGAAGGTGATCCGGTAACCCCGACTCACACAGACACGCACACGCACATGGTCACAGGACACACTCAGCTGAATTCGGCGACCCTTCTTGTCATTTGGTTTTTGTTTCTGTTTGGAATGATTTAAAATCCATTTGGATTATTGATTGTTTCATCTATTCCAGAAGTCATTTCTGCAGAAATCGGTAGAATACTAAAATCTTACTGCAGTAAGATAAGGAATACCACAGTGTCAACCCAGGTACCTATGTGAAGGTGTTCACTATGGTGAATGGCGTATTTTAATGTTTTATTGTGTTCAGTATTTTAATTTTGACAGTGGTAAAGTAATATGCTTCATGCAGTGTTTTTTTACCTCCATACAACAATAAAATTTCACCATCAACAATAATAACAACTTATAGCAATAAATTACTAGAAACTCAATGACAAAATGAATATGTTTATTCGTTACAGTGCTTTTGACATTTTTATTAAAATATGATGTTTTGCTTCAGGATTTAAGATTACCTTGACCTGACAGTAAACCAAGCAGATTTTTTATTTAAAAAAATTTAAACAATTTTTAAACAAGAAGGGAAAAAACCTGCAAGTTCATAAAAGCTGTCAATAACCTATGTAGTATATAATCAAGCTTAGTGTGTAGATGGCTCTCTCTCAGCAGACAGAGCTGTGTAGTGACAGTAAAATCTCATCCAATAGTGTGAGAGAAGTTATTTACTGTTTTGCCGTCAAATGAAGTACTTTTACTAAGGTTATAGGTTAAAAAAATAAATAAGCATATCCCAAACTATTAGAATATTTCATATAAATTACTATTTATGCAGGACAGATACCTCAGATCTGTTGGTTAGCTTCAATACACACTGCTGTAATCACGGGGAAGACTGCTGACTTGACTGTTGTCCAGAAAACTCTCATGGACCCAATGAGCGAAGCCACAGAGGCTCATTGCTGATGGTTCTCAAGGCTTGCAGTTCAGAGTGCTGGATCAACCAAATTCAATTCAATTTAAGGAAATTGTCAGGCAAGGCTGTTTCAAGTACCTCGTTCTATGTGTCCAGGAAATGGGCTACAAGTATTGCATTCTCAGACTCAAGCCACTCCTAAAACAGGGGCAGCATCAGAAGCATCTAATGAGAGGCTAACAGGATTAAGAACTGGACCACTACTTGGTGGTCCAAACACTTGTTTTCAGATGTAAAATTTGCATTTGATTTGAAAATCAAAGGTCTCAGAGTCTGAATAAATAGTGAAGGCTCAGAATCTAAGCTGTTCATCGTCCAGTGTGACATGTCCACCGTCAGTGTTGGTTGAGGTCCATGTCATCAGCTGGTGTAGGTCTACTGTGTTTTATCAAGTCCAAAATCAACACAGTCGTCTACCAGCAGATTTTAGAGCACTTTGTGTTTCCCTCTGGTGATGAGCTTTATGTTAATGCTAGTTTTCTTTTCCAGCAGGACTTGGTGTCTGCCCACAGGGCCAAAACACCTGGCAACTGGTTTGCAGTAACTGGAATTACTGCACTCGATTGGCTGGCCGACTCACCTTACCTGAACTCGGTAGAAAATCTGTGGGTTATTGAAAATTTAAATTTGTTTGTAATAAATCCAAAATTAATTAACATTTCAGATGCATTTGACAAAAAAATCCATCAAACTATGTTATGTAAAGTAAAGGTAAGGATATATCAGTTCACTGCAATATTAAATTCAGAAATTAGATTATAGTTACTAATTCTACTAACAATCCATAGCTATATTTTTTTGGAGTGCGTCTACTTATGCTATTATCAGAACTTACATAGTAATTGAAACTGTTTCCAAGTAACTTAACCTTTTAATTAATGGCAACATAAAGATTTGAATCAGAAATATTTGAAATAAAGAGATTGTCTTATTACACACAAACATTTACATGTTATTATTTCTTTACGAAGAACTGTTGATGTCACTCATTATTAAGAACACTATGCCAAAAAAGAGGGCATGAGAAATTACACTTGACAGAACAAAGTAGGGGAATTTTTGTTTTCCTACTTCCTCAAAGTTTGTAGCTCATCACCACAGATGCACTGGATCTGATAAATGGCTCATTGTCTTGTACAGGAGGGCAGATGTTTGCCAGAGCTCACAGACAGGTTGTAGGGGTTTTAATGATATATAACATCTCGGTTTAGAGGTTGAATGATATCATCTAATTTGGCAGGAGACAGACCTGACCTGCCAACATTACTGTAGAGGCTGCTACACCTTCAGTGCCATTCATAACAACCTTTGAAGATATCCTTGTGGTGAAACCAAATGTTTCACTTTGAGAATGGTGAAAGGACTTTTTTGAGACAAAGCCTGCACCCGGAAACAATTTTCCTACTGTTCAGTCTTTAGAGACAATGATGTGAAGGTAGGCACTCCTAGCTAGTTTTTCTGTCATGATTCTGCAATAATGTCTAAACAATACTTGCTTAATAGTTCATGTTGTATCAAGGACATGATTTTACCTCTCTGTTATCAAAAACTTGCCTGCTGCCAACATGAGCTTCAAATATATAGTTGAATAATCCTGAGTGAGATTATGAATATCACATGGAATATTATTGTTTTTCATTATACTGTGCCTATCTGTAAAGACAATGGAAAATGTGTTCCCGGCACGGTAGCACAGTGGGTAGCGCTGTCGTTGAGCAGCAAGGCGGTTGAGTTCGCATGTTCTCCCAGTGTCTACGGCGGTTGTCTCCAAGTTCTCCGGCTTCCTCCCACCTCCAAAAACATGCACTTCAGTAAAATTGTCCAGTTTCAAATTGCCTGTAGGTGTGAGTGTGCACTTGAGTCGTTGTGTGTCTACATGTGGCTCTGCGGTGCACTGGCGTCGTGCCTGGAGTGTACCCTGCCTCCACCCCAAGTCAGCTAGGATAGGCTTCAGCACCCTGTGACCCCCAACAACAGAAGAAGCGACATCGAAAATGGATGAATGGGTGAAACATATGTGCAACCTGAAAGCAGAATTAACTCTTCCGTATTCCAAGGTCAGATCCTACAAATATTTCATAAAATTTTTGACAGCTTTATGAGACCAACAAATATACAGTATGTGATCATATAATCTCCTTCAAGCCTTGTAAGAAGAAGTAAGTTAAAAAATAAACTTGACTTTTTTGTCAGAGTGAATGTGTTGAAGGATCTTTATAAATTCAAGATGTGTGTACGTACAGGTATATCTTTATCCAAAAAAACTTTTGGTTGTTGAATGTTACATGTTTTTATGTGGGTGCTGGCTGTATAAAATGTTGAACTATAAGCAATATGTTGTATTGGTCTGGCACTCAAGACCTATTTTCATCTACATGTTTTTACAGAGGTTTTATAGCCTCCTAACGACCGGTGGAGGTGCTTTCATTCATTCAGGTCATGTTAAATCATGAATACCTACACAGAGTACAAACAACCTCCTGACAGCGCCGGTATGCAAAGAGAAACTCTCGCACAGTGAAGTAGAGATACACACCTGTTCTGAAGGTAGATGCGTGACAGCCTTTGCGTGAGTAGTAACTAACAACCTTTCCAGTCATTACACCTGCTTTTATGTCCTGTTTAAGAGTTACTGCTGTGGGCAAGACATTTTTCCTCTTCTAGGTCCCCTAGTTCTTTGAGGTGGACACAGGCCTAGTAACCCAGTCTCAAACCCAGTGTCCACATCAGCATTCCAGCTCATCCTGTGCATCCTAACATGAACCATCAGTCTAAAGACTGTGGTCTCTGAACACAGCTTCAGGAGCATATAGTGAAGAATAAGAGGAAGAAAGAAAAAGAAATGTACTTTATTAATCCCCTTGGTTAAACTCTTTGTACAGTCATGGTTTCTATAAAGGCACTTGAAACAAACACACACACACACACACACACACACACACACACACACACACACACACACACACACACACACCCAAAGAACACGTAGGCATGCAATATATATTCAGTGAGTAGTGGAGTGATTGGCAGCTCCGTCCTGGTGCACCCCAATGATCAACTTGTAAAGGGATGGTGCCTTGGTCAAGGGCACCTCAGCAGTGCTCATTGTGTAGCTGTTTTTAGTCAATACGGGCATGGAACTGGCCACTCTCCATTCCCCAATCCAAGAGCAAGTGGACTGAGCGACTACCACCCTTTGTGGCTCTGCTTCTCAATTCCCATAGCACAGTGACGTGCGGTGAGGTTCATGGCTGGTGAAGCAGACTTCATCATAATCAGATGAAGATGTTTACACACATATGAACCTACAGTGTAGCTTATTCACCATTTAATAAGCAACAGTGAGTGGGTTATTTTTACAGTGTCATAGCATAACTATTTACACATACAAACTGTAACACACAAATGAGCACATTTGATTAAAAAAACTTGTTATGTTGTTAGCTACACGGGTTTATGTTATGTTTACTTATAAATGAAGTCCATGCGCAGCTTCCTCTGAACAAAACGAGAACTGCGTGCCTCACTTCGTGCCTTTTCCCAGTCGTGTCACGACCGTTCAACTCAAGAAAGGTGTTACACACATATAGTTGTTGACAAAAAAAACACTGTACGTCATATACATTAGCTAAATTATGGAAATGTAGTTCATACACCAAACGTGCTTGAATGTTTTAATAGCAGCGTATAGAGAGATAGCATTACGGTCTCACTGTATAGCATACCAGCACAGCTAGCCAAGCCATTGTGCAATCCATGGTGAGGCTCGGCTGGCTGGTGCCTCACCGCCGGTCTCTTGTCAGTATTTCAGCAGTAAATATGAAAATTCAGCAATTTTGAGTAAAAATAATGTAAAATTGGTGATGTTAAACAGAAAATAACTATATAATACACATCACTTGATAAATTTAACCCATTTTCCAGTTTTTTCTTTCATGATGGCAGATGAGGCCGTGCCTCACCTGCCTCCTCTGACCGCACGTCACTGCCATAGCAGCATGTAATCATTTTAAGACAGAACATACCTCTGAATCTTCTGGTGGGCTGAAATGCAATTCCTACCCCCTTTAACTCCCTTACTTTAAATAAAGAAGAGTTGTCCCCTTTTAACTTTTTTTAACTTTAACTTGTTCTTTTCAGGAGTAATGGTGTATCAAGCTTGACTTTAATAGAAGCTTGTCTGATGAGAGGACCAATCTCCTTTCGGCTTTTCCCTTCAGGGGTTGCCATAGTGAATCAGTTGCCTACATCTAACCATGGATTCTGCATCCTCTTCTCTCACACCAACTACACCAAGTACCATCTGTACCATCAAGTACCATCTGTCCTTCTGCATTCCTCTTCTGCATACCAAACCTGCCCATCACCTCCTTATCACCTGTTTCATGCACCAACATGTCCATTGAAGTCTGCACCAATGACAACTCTCTCACTTCTAGGTATGTTCTGCATCCCTTCATCAAAGTCCAACCAGGTCCCATGTCAAGGTAGACATAGAGACACATATTTTTCATAGAGATGATTTCATCAAGTAATGTAATCACGCGCACTTAAAAAGCAATGACGTGAAGAGCATAGACTGATAGAATTTAAATTTATGGTGGTTTATTGTATTGAAGTAAAATTAGTCTCACAACAAATGTGCCCATCATGCAGATCAACAAGGTGTCACCATATCGTTTGTCAGGAGACAATGTGCTAAACTGTTGCACCTTGAAATGATAAATGGTTTATATCTCTTAACTTGGTTATTTATTTCCTTTTGTTCCATTTCATTACTTTCTGTAGACTGTTATGTGCTGATTGGTCATCTCTCTTATTATAAGATCACCAAGTGCTCCTATAAAATTGCGTTGATCACCAACTGCAATATAATATATGATATAATATATGATGTAATATAATATCGTAAAATATAATGTAATATGATATAATACAAGATAAGATAAGACAAGATAAGACTCGACTTTTTATCATCCAGCAAGAGACAAAACGTGACTACCTCATGTGACTGGCTTCATAAGTTAAAGTTCTCAGAACTTATTTTGACGTTTGTTGGGTTCTCGCCTCTGTGAATGTCCCACCGTGGTGCATGACTCCAGTAAATGAAGCCTGAGTGGCAGATTGCATGACTCCAAAGCCTCAAGATCATTGTATTTACAGGAGCCATAGCACACAAAAATGTGTATTTTCGTGCACAAGCAGGGGGGGGGGGGGGCGAATCTCCTGCGCTTTGTTCCCCAAGTTTAAGACCCTTGTCTCTTTTCCAGAAGCTGCTGCCTTCGCGTGACTTGACCGAGCAGATTTAGGATTGTCCAGAAGGAGACCCTCCCCTCTGACTGGTTGCTCCGCTTCTCACGCAACCCGTAGCGCCAAAGGCGCAGTTCCGAGGCGCACGGCAAGAATCCCTGGAGAACTGACAGAGAGAGGCTCGAACCTGCACGGATTGGGCAAAATGAGTTAAATGAAGAAAAAAAAAACACACACACACACACACACACACAATCGTGTCTTACCTGACTTTTTTATGGGTTCATTTGCCCGACGGACTTCACCGCTTTTGTGCGTATTGTTCGCGGTAACGGATGTGTTTCCCGCTTGAGTGTATCGAACCTTTTTCATGTCACCCATGATTTCTATGTATAGCGCTGCTGCACACAACACATACACAGTGATAACCTGCAATGAATATAAATTGCCAGCGTAATTGAACTGGTCTTCGTGTTATTCTTAGTCGATCCTCATCAAGAACCATCATATATAAGAAACGGCATATAACATATTAATATATGTTATATACATATATATAAAATTATTTCTTTATCGTGAGTTTTGTGTTGTCTTTCCTTTTAGTATATTTAAATCTAATTTTAACTTGATGATTGTGTCTCCTCCTGCCACTACAAACAGTTACACAATGAGTATTCATTATTAAACAATGGCCAATTATAACCCAATGACGCAGTTTCATGGGGTTTATTTTTTTTTCGAAGACAGGATTCGATCTACACATTGTAACTGATTTTGAAATTTTTTTTTTAAAAATTTCTTTTTTATTAATGGACATTCCGACATACAGGTGTTCAGCTTCTTTCCCATGTAGTTTAAAACAATTTTGCGTTGTTTCATAACTTTATCTCTGTCAAGTACTGTATTTTTGTTTTGCGTTTGTGATCAATGATAGAGTATGTACCAATTGATCGGTCATCAATGGATACAGGGAGGTGTAGCTGGAAGAACTATTTCAAAATATGCTTTGAAGTCCTATTCGCGCACTGTGAGTGTGAAGATTATTTGGGATGTGTCAGATGATGCACTCCGAGTTTGAAGGGTTTATAAGAGGACAAAGGCAGATGAACTTATCTATCCTTACAGTCCAGCAGTGCTGCAAGATTGCCCTCCCAGCATCCTCTTCAGAGGGGAGGTGAGGACTGGCTCGCTCAGCTCTCACGCAACTAGTCAATGTTTAACTGCAGCGGATAACTCACAGGTACACGCACGGACTTCTGTCACGATCTGAACCCACGGGGATAGTTGCGTGATAGAACTCACAAATTCGTGCTCTCTCACACAAATCTGTGATTGTACCTAGAGTAGAGTATAACTTTATTTATCCCTTAAGGAGGTTCCGTCAGGGAAATTAATTTCTCCGTCGCACTCAGCAGTAAGTACACAAAGCACATGGGGGGGGGGGGGGAGCGATACGTTTGTGGAATAACAGAAATAAACTAAGAAAAACACTTGTGTTGTGCGTGACAGTCAATATTTTTAGAAAAGGAAAGTCCCCTGATGTTTCCCTTCAAAGTTTTCGTCTTGTCACGCAAGTGTAATCACTCTTTCGCGAGTTTGCCAAACCATCTGATTTATTTCACATTGCACAAGGATGTCTCCCACAATATCGCTTCAAAACAATTTGGAATCAAATCACTAACTAAGAAATAAATTAGAGCGAATGTGAGATCGAGAGCCAGCGAGAGAGAGAGAGGGAGAGAGTGTGTGTGTGTGTGTGTGTGTGTGTGTGAGAGAGAGAGAGAGAGAGGGAGAGAGAGAGAGATATTACGTCATGAACAGCAGCCAATGACGCTGTTCAGCGCTCTATAAAGCAAGTCTTCATTCTCTGTTTTAGGGACGACAGTGAACTGGACAATAACTCTCTAGACCAGATTTATACTACCTGGAGAAGCTCTACCAGGGCCAGGGAATTGTTCCATTGCTCAATTTTAAAACTTTACTGAGGTAAGACATGTATGGATTTGCATATCTGTTAATGAACATGAATTTGGTGTTTGTAGTCACAGCTTTAATAAGTGCTTTATCATTAGATTAAGTTGCTGGATAATAGCAATGACATTTATAGTAATCACTGCATTGCACAGCCTATCACTTGTAAATAGTGTTTTTGTGCAGAATTTGAGCCTGCGGAGTCTGAACTAATATCGTCTCCAGTTACTCTTAACTTTATGGTGCATATTGCACAACATCTCTCTTTCTCCCAGTCTTCACTACCTTAATGCCCCTCCTATCTAATTTCCAGGTGTAGTAAAGAAGCTGAAAAAAGGAGCTGTCATCATGGTGCTAATGATGCTGCCATTAATTGGAGCCATCTCCGTATCTGAGAGTTTGGTAGCTATGACAACACTCTGTCTGGTCTACCTGCTTCTCAAATTTTTCCGCACTGACATTCCAAAAGGCCTTCGTCGGCTGCCTGGACCAAAGCCCCTGCCGATCATTGGGAATGTGTTGGAAGTGGGCAGCAAACCCTACCTGAGTCTTACTGCCATGAGCAAGCGCTATGGAGATGTCTTCCAGATCCAGATTGGTATGCGTCCTATTGTGGTGCTCAGTGGCATTGAAACAGTGCGGCAGGCTCTCATCAAGCAAGGAGAAGAGTTTGCTAGTAGGCCTGACCTGTACAGCTTTAGGCATATCAATGATGGCAAGAGTCTGGCTTTCAGTACAGACCAGGTTGGAGTGTGGCGAGCCCGTAGGAAGCTGGCCTACAGCGTCCTGCGTTCCTTCGCCACGCTGGAGGGAACAACCCCAGAGTATTCCTGCATGCTGGAGGAGCACATCTCCAAAGAAGGAGAGTGTCTGATTAAAGAGCTCAACACTGTCATGGAAGCTGATGGTAGTTTCGACCCCTTCCGCTACATTGTTATCTCTGTTGCCAATGTGATCTGTGGAATGTGCTTTGGCCAGCGCTATGATCACAACAACCAGGAGCTGCTCAGTATTGTGAACCTCAGTGATGAGTTTGTACAGGTGGTGGGCAGTGGTAACCCAGCAGACTTCATCCCAATCCTTCAATTCCTGCCTAGTGCAACAATGAAGAAGTTTGTGAGCCTAAATGCCCGGTTCAATATTTTTGTGAAAAGGCTAGTCACCCAGCACTATGCCACTTATGACCAGGTATGCTACAGGATAAATCAATCATAAAAATATATTTCTTGTTCCATGTTTTTTCACCAAGGCGTAGCCTTCCTCCTTAGTTAATTAATTTTTCTATTGTGATCTTTCAGACCCGTATTCGTGACATCACAGATTCCCTCATTGATCACTCTGTGGACAGAAAGCTAGATGAGAACTCCAATATGAAGATGTCTGATGACAAGATTGTAGGAATTGTCTACGATCTGTTTGGAGCTGGTGGGTCGAATTTCTACGAATAAGAAATTATCTCATCAATGAATGAAAATCATGTCCTCACAGAGGTAATATTTGTCTTCTAGGTTTTGACACCATCTCCACTGCCCTGTCCTGGTCAGTGATGTACTTGGTGTCTTATCCTGAGATACAGGAAAGGCTTTTTGAAGAAATTAGTAAGTACAACTCTTGTACACTTCATAAGTTCTTAGATATTGCATTTGTCTTTCTGGATGGTAAAAATCTGTTAAATACATGAATGGTAAAACATTTTAAAGGACCACACATTACTTTGGTTACTCAATGATTGATTGTAATACTTTAAATCAGGTAAAAATGCCAGATAAGGTAGCAACCTTCATCTTCATCCTGAATTAATAGACAATGGTCTTTTCTCATTTCCAGAGGACAAAGTTGGTCTCGACCGCACACCTGCTCTATCTGACAAATCCAACTTACCCTTTCTGGAGGCATTCATCCTGGAGGTCTTTCGCCATTCTTCATTCCTTCCCTTCACTATCCCTCACTGGTGAGGTTTATGATTTTTAGATACATGAAAATACCACTGATGTCTATGAAAATTAGAAGTTCATGACATGCTGAGGTTTGACAAATAAAAATATAGCTGTTTGAAGGACAAGAATGTATGTAGGCTAAACATGTAAATACAAAATGGGCTTAAAAAGTTGTTCTTCTTTTTCAGCACATCCAAAGACACGTCTTTGAATGGATACTTTATTCCCAAAGACACCTGTGTATTCATCAATCAGTGGCAGATCAACCATGATTCGTAAGTTCTTTTAATATATTTTCTGTCAATATCAAAGTAATTCAATGTGGTTGATATGATATTACATGTCAGAGCTGTCCAGTACAACCAGAAGATAGAGTCAAGTTAAAGAAAAGAAAAGTTGTATGACTTGCTCAAGGGTACATCACTGACAACTATAAAGGCAGTCACAAGCAATCCACAGCTAATTCTACCCAAAAGAACACATTAAGTTTCTAACTGATTGTGAAGCCATGATTGTAATTTAATTTTTGTCTTCAAATTCTACATTATACAGAGAGCTGTGGAAAGATCCATCTTCCTTCAATCCTGATCGCTTCCTGAATGCTGACGGAACTGAGGTGAACAGGCTGGAAGGGGAGAAAGTGACTGTTTTTGGCCTGGGAAAACGCCGTTGCATTGGCGAGTTCATTGCACGAAATGAAGTTTACCTCTTTTTGGCGATCCTCATCCAGAGGCTGCAATTCTTCTCGATGCCGGGAGAGCCACTGGACTTGACACCAGAATATGGTCTCACAATGAAGCACAAGCGCTTGCCTTTGAGAGCCATAAAACGAACAAGGAACGGGCAGTGACTCTATTTAGAATGTACAATATATTACTCAGTAAATGGTCTGAGTTGACTGTAACACTGCATGGATCACAACAAAGTAAGGAGTCAGAGAGAGTAGAGTCTTACTCAGAATATAAGCATCGCATGCCGAATTTGATCAACAGCGCTAACAGCATTGAAGCAAATACATGAATATCACTTACAGCAGACTGTCACAGATGTTTAAGTTTGTATAAATATCTAATTACACGTGAATGGTGCTTCTCAGTGAAGTATAAGCAGATGCTTGATTCTCCTGCATTGTGTAGTAATCTGAACTGCTTTCATTTAGACGCTGTTCGAATGCATTTAGAAAGCTGTTTGGGACAAACAGTATGTTTTACATGACAGGCATCACTAATTAGACCACTGTATTGTGCATGATTTACTTCTGTGACATGGGACTCATCAGACAATACCTTTTGATACCATTTATAATTGTATGCAATTTTTATACTACATCATAAGACACGTGTATGACACTGAAGCTATATTTGTATCCCAAAATGTGATTTTTGTGTGTGTATATAACGTTTCTTGGATTTCATAGTTTAGTTTTCATAATTTTTTTGGTAAGTTTTATTGTGACTTTTAATGAAATTGATTGTCAGAATTCCAGGAAATTTCTGGAGTGTTGGAATATTGGAAGGCTACGCAATTTTTTTTATTCCTAATGTATCAGTGATTTTATACAATGTACATGGTTTGTATGGGACCAATATTGAATCAGACACACAAAAAATAAAGAAAAAATGTTTGCTTATTTCCTCGTTCACTATCATTTGCTTGATTAGAGAGAAAACATATACACACTCACAAGGCAAACGATAAATATGAAAATGTGTATGTCAGAATTATACATTCACACTTGAGCTGAAGTACTGTAAATGTAAAGAGAAAGATAAGTATTGCAACGAGCCCATGTGGGTGCCAACGGAAGTGACATTTGGGATTGAGCCAAAGCTAATACTGTCTAGCTACGCTGCACAGCTTGTCGGCTGTATAGCTATGTATTGATAGTTTTCATACATTTGTGTGTGCATGTGAAACTTTAAAATTGAATACACATTGCTACATTAAAGTCACTCGACAAATGAAAATAATTTTAAAGTTGCGAAAGTTAGTGCTATCAGTGGGACGTGTTAATCACGCCACCCAGACCAATTAAAAAAACCCCGATCCTATCACAATGGGATCAGATGTCCTATTCCAGAGGTCACTTTCTGATAAGAAAGAAAAATCCTGTCGACAGATTTCATCCCACACATAAAAATAAAAACAAAGAAATGCCGACGTAATAAATTATTCTGTGAAAGAAAAGCACAGCTTTAGAAGGGGATGTTATAAATATTAGAATACTGGCAAATTAAAACTATTTTTTAACTAAATAAAGAATATTATGCAGCTTTGCTGGTGGTATATAGATGAAATATTTAACCCCTATGTTTGAGTGTGGGCAGCACTGTGATGCAGTGGGTAATGACAGGGGTAATGACATGACATAAGCAGACAATTGTGATCGTCTCCTCTACAAGAACATGGATGAATGGATGTTTGAGTGTCTTTATTTAGGAATTGGGTCATATCAGATAGTTTTATATTTGTCCATGTTAGCCATTCCCAGAACATCATGGAGCTGAACTTCATGGATATCCAAAACACAGTGAAAAGTTCAGGTCTGATCATAGAGCTGAAACTAAACCCGATTCCATACATTTAGGATGCCATGGTCAGAGCTAGAGCATCTCTCACATGCATGTAATACCAGCAGTTCTCATATTAGTACTGCACCATCCTTCACAAGGAAAAGTAATATTGAAATTACTCCAAAACAACTCTTCAACTTTACTTAACAATAATATAAATTGTACGATCCGAGAAGGAGCTACAGTAGCTAAAATAAAGTATTGTACCAAAATAAAGCACAAAGTAAAAAAATTACTACATTATGTCTTTAGGAAATAATTTCTTTGAGTCAGCCCTGCAACTCTTACAACCAGATACCTTAACAAGTGATCTAAGAAATCTCCTTGAGTTGATATGTTTTTAAGATGAGGTTTGACATCAGTTTTTATTTGTAAGCACAGCATTGTTTTTTTTCTTTTTTCTTTTTCTTTTTTGCTTTGTCATCATGAGGCCACATGTAATAGTTTTCAAATCACATACACATTTTTGAACTTCATATTGCAACATAGCAGAATTTTACCATTGCAATAGTCATACGGTCTTCAAAAACACAATATTCAAAGACAAAATAGAGTAGGACACATAAGTCTGCAATACAATTTTCAGTTTATTTCATTATTCCCTCAAAAGTTAAGATGGGGGCGGCACGGGGGCAAAGTGGGAAGCACTGTCACAGCACAGCATGGTGGTTCCCGCTTTGAGTCCTGCTTTGTGCAGAGTTTGCACGTTCTCTCCATGTCTGCTTGGGTTCTCTCCGGGTTCTTCGGCTTCCTCCCACCTCCAAAAACATGCACTTCAGGCGAATTGGCCAGCTTCAAATTTTCCGTGGGAGTGAGTGTGCGCGTGAGTGTTTGTCTGTAGACATGGCTTTGCGGTGCACTGGCGTCGTGCCCAGAGTGTACACAGCCTCACACCCCCAGTCAGCTGGGATAGGCCCCAGCACCCCGCAACAGCGAAAGAAGTGAGTATGGAAAATGGATGAATGGAAGTTAAGATGAATTGACAATGCAAAAATCAATTAACTTTTTTTGATTTCATAAGTGACACTTGATGTGTTCTACCTGAAAATAACCCTACAGATCAATATCTCTTTAATATGTCAGATGATTACTGTATTGTCCTCTATAAAAGAAACTGTCTTCAGATGACTAAGATAACTTTTTTTTTTTTTTTTACTGGATAAGCCTGACAGTATTCCATTTATGTGATGGTTTTACAATTCCATGAGAAGACCTAAGTCATTAATTAATTCTTTTTCTAAAATTAGACTTTTTATGACTTTGTAGGGAATTTGTTTCAAAGGCTGATTGCGTGCATATATTATCTTGGTAAATCCAAGTCTGTTAAATAAAATGACAACACCCATGATCACGGTAATGAAGGAGCATGTTAGCCAATGCAACATTGTGTTATCTGATGCCTTTTTAATTTTTTTTAGATGGAAAACGGATGTCTAATACATTGAGAATGGTTTTAGTCATTTGACTGTATTTTTGGATGTAATATAAAAAACACAAAATATCACTGAACATGTATTTAAAGTTGACAAACCATGCCATTCAAAACTGAAATTTAGTATGGAAATTCAACTATTCAACATTTTAATCATTTTAATTATTTCAGTGAATTAATGCCTAGCCACGTTCTACATGACAACATTACTTCATAACAAAGGTCAAAGGTTGCATCTGCACTTGGGAGAGTTTTGTTAAGAAAAGAGGTGATGCAACACAGTGGTGTCCAAAGTCTTACTGACATTTTTTGTTGGATGCATCAAATATTAAATACTAAATATTGATGAGTACAGTAATACCTCTTTACTCGTGATTAATGCATTCCATGACCACCCATGAATAACAAATTCCGCAATATAGCAACAACCTATTTATTTTTTTATTTACGGCAATTTAAATGTTCATGAACCCTCCCCGTACTGATATTAAACCACCACCTTATATCTGTATTACCTTTTCCCAGGCTTTAAAACACTTTTGTATTAAAGAAAAGTGTTTCAGAGACTCACAGAGTGCATTGCATTCCGTGAGTCTCTGAACGCAGCGCACACACGGATGATGTCAGCCAATAGCATGTGCGTACGGTATTGTGACTACGTACTAAAAATCTACAAAGTAGTGAAACCGTCAATCTTGAAGCGTGAATAAACAAGGGAGTACTGTATATATTACTGTATATAACTTCTATATGCAGTTTTGCATATATTGCACAAGAAAATGTGCTACAAATATAGTAAGTAACTTGAGATATGAGTGACTCAACATACAGTTTTTTGAGATACGAGCTGTTGCTCAGACCATATTTTTGTTCGAGATACAAGTGGAAATCCGAGTCGTGCTTCAGGACACCGCCACTAGTTAGTGGACGCGTACCACATCAGCTGAGACTGTATCTCATTCATTTCTACGTGTTGTCTGCAAAGTAAAGATGTAGCTTGTGTGTCCTTGTGACATTTGTGCTTCTTTTCATACTTTATCGTTGTTTACATAACTTCTACAAAATGCGCAGTTTTTGTCAACATTCCTGATTATCTCTTGTCAACATCCACTCAGCAAGAAGTCTACTCTGGTAACTATGACCTCTGCCAGAATTTAAGTCAGTTCACTTTCACAGTCAGGATCGCTGAACAATAGAGAAGTCAAAGGTGAATAGAATTGGCTAATGGACAATGTGCAATACTTTTCAGCCAAGTTGTAAAAATGACCTCTACCTCAGAGTTTTTCCTGTGCACAGAACGTGATGTTTGCACGATAGGAACCCAAGGGGGGGTTCCTCTCGTATCTTGTTGAGCCAGTGTTACTTCTTGTGTCATTAGTTCCTATTAGGTGTTCATGTGTTCAAAATGTGTCTCGCTGTGACTTCCCTCAGGATTCCCATAGCGTGCTAAAGTCTCGTACCAAAGTTCCTCTTTACAATATGTGTGTGACTAAGATCAATAAACATTCCCCCTCCCTTTCTGTGTTTCTCTTAAAGAAAGCCTTGCTTTCGTGCCTCCTACTCTGCTGTTCACTCTCTCTCCCGCCCTCCCTCAGTGCTCAGTGCAGGAAATGCCCCCCCCCCCCCCCCCCGAACTACAGGAAGTCATGTTGTCTCAGAATGCTTGGAAGGCCAAAGCGGTATCAATTGTGGAAGTAGTGTTTACCCTTTGAGTTTTTATTTTAATCTCTAACTCTCAGGCTGATGGTTGGGCAACTAATGCCCAAATTGCATGGGGACAAAATGCTGAGTGGCTTGGGCTGGGCTGGTCTTTTCACACGCGATGCAATGCTCAGAAGAAACCCCCAGCCGCAAATCAAGGAAAGCAGGGTGGGCCATTGCTTGGATAAGATCACAGATTCCAGAAATGCTTTCTGAGTGTCTGCCATTGATCTTTTAGGAGAGTAGGATGAGAATTTAGAAATAGCCTTTGTGATAATGCATAGATCTGCAGAAGCTGAATTCCATTGGACTCAACAATTCCCATTAAAAAGGCATTTTGGGAGAGGACCTTCAGAATTTACATTTTTATAAAAGCTGTTCTCATGACCAGTACGTCATCTTTATGTCATTTATACTGAGCTGATGTGCCATACACATACATTTTCCACAAATGTTTTGAATATACTGTATATCGCTGCCTAGACTGCCTTTTATAAATTTGAATAAGAATATTGATGCAACACTCCCACCGTGAAAAGTGTGTAAAAGAGAATTTTGTCACAAGATCAAAAAAGGCATCAATGCACATACAATGACCGCAATACAGCCTCAGCCCTGCATTACGAGGGACAGTCAGATGACCAAGGATAATGTAACAATGTCCTGCTTCACCAAGCAATCAAAATCTAATAAACAACAGGGTAAATCAACCAAGATTTTCCCACTAAATCTCTGGAGTGTATTCATGACCAGTCACAGTCATGGATCAGTCTACTGGCAGCATACACTATTTTGTAAACACAGAGCAAAGTATGATGTCAACTATAGAGTGAAAACCCATAACCAAGGATACAACCTGCACAATTATAGTGTCCAATGGATGAATGACATCTGGCTTTGATAAGTGGATGGATTGATGATAGTTGAATGGGGAGTCATCCACCCAGACAGACACAAGCTTAAAAGACAGTGAGAGAATTAGCAGCAAACCATAAACAGGCTAACAAAAGCAACAGCGATATGAATAGAATAAACAATATCAACAAGGACTTGAGATTGCTGGAGTACCTCTATGATGAGGCAGAGCGTTAATCAGAGAAAATATGTATATAAAAAAATACTCAAAATCTGAATCTGATTAAAATTCTTACCTTTCCACTAAATTTAATAGATTGATCATTTTTTGCTGTGGTCTTGACTAACAAAGAGACAAACTAGAACCAAGGCAGGCACAGACTGCAACATCCCGGGGCACCCCTGAATTCAAAATCTGACGAGGTACACTCTAGTAAGTCACCAGTTTATTGCAGGGCCAGACAGAGACAAATACCCATTCATTTTAATAGTCATTCCTACATTCAGTTCATCGTGATCAATTCACCTAACTTGCATATTTTTGAAGGTGGAAGGTGCCTGGGAACCCAGAGAGAACCTATGCAGACAAGATAACCTGCAAACTTTGCAGAGAAAGGCCACAAGTGGAATCAAACCAAGGACTTTCTTGCTGTAAATAAACAAACTGTATTTAAATTTTAACTAATGAGTCATTTAGTTTCTTCAAATTAATATCAGTATTGATCAATACAGAAGAGACGATTGCAATTTTTTTTTTTGTGTTGACTCATGCTGTCCTGCTACATCACTACACGTTGGAGCCTTGCCCAGTTTGTTCTTATTCCTTCATAGCATGACTGAGCATTTCCTTCTAAATAATGATAATGTTGGTTTGCGTTTGTGTTGCTTTACATGCTGGTTAAAACACTCTTAACACCCCTTCATACCCAAAATGTTGCAACAATTTCAGTTAGGATTGACCTGCTACTCATAATTGATAAGGATTTGCAGATCACTTTGTTGGGCACCGTGTGTTTACAGGTAATCTAGTCACATTGATGTTACTTCATATTTTATGTGAGTGGTGGTGGAAACACTAATTACCTGTTGACATACCGCCTCACTAATGATCAGATGAGGGGAAAAAAAACCTTTGTTACTGAAGTGTTTCAGTGGTTTATTGTGATATTGAGGCAGTACTCAAATTAGCTCATAGTTTGCGAGTGGCTTTGCAACAATGCAAATGTATTATAGCAGAGCCTCCCAGCGTCTTGCGTGAGAGAGTCCAAAGTACCTTAGCTTACACACTGACAGTAGCGTGCGATTGTGCCTCCCTGTTTCTTGGTTAGCGTGAGAGCTCAACATGGTTAGGGTTGAAGGCCAGGTTTTTCCAGTTTTTCCTTTTTTTTTGTTCTCTGTTCATCTAGGCTTTTTTTTTGTTGTTCTTGCATGTATGTGAACTTTATTGAGCACTGCTCAGTCAACCAGTGTATGTTTTGCATGTCAGTGGAGTTTTGTACTTAATTGGTTATATTAACTAACCGTCAGAGGATGACAAGCCTGCCAATCACATACGATACAGTTTTGTTCATCAAGTCAGAATTTAACAGATACTAATTTTATTCTTTCCATCCAATGCAATGCACTATAATTTGATTTGATTATTGGTCAAGCATCTATTTAATTAAATGTAGTACCATTTATTGTTTGTTAATCAGAATTCCATTCTTCGTCTGCAAGATATCAATGTCATTTTGCTAATACATCTCATACTCAGTATTGTGATAAAGGTGTTTAGCATGTGTAAGCAGTTCAAAGCATCAATATAGTTGCACAGAGCTACACAATATAATGTATCCAGGATTGGTAAGAGAAGCTTTTCTTATGAAGATATGTTTTCTATTTTACTTTACTATATTGCAGTTTGGGATCTTTAGTACACCTGTTTTCACTGTGTGCCCACACATTTGTGTATGTATGTCAGTGGTGGGCTGTCAGGGCCAGCAAAGCCTTCTCTGCTGGCCTAACATAACCAGAAATCACGAAAATATTTATGATAAAAGTTAATTATATTTTAATGCATTTTCCGTAAATAAATATATTCAAATATATGTGTAAATATATAATTATACATTGCAATATAATATGACATAAGCCAAGACTGGGTCGATGTTCTATTTTTAGGTTAGATAGGTTTTATCCAATCAGAATTCAGCTAGCTTGTGTTGCCAGGTTGAATGAACCGTTTGAACAGCTGCTTTGGTGAGTACAAGCATTTATTTTATTTATTTATTTAATCTTTCATATTTAAAAGAAACTTATTTCATTATAATGCCGTGATTGCTGGAAAATAGCCGGTTTTATACATGATAGAGGTGATGCAACATCTGGTAGTGTATTTCTGTATTTCGTTTCTCTAGTAATAGAGGTGATACAACATCTAGTAGTGTATTTCTGTATTTCGTTTCTCTACCTGTGGTGTCATAAATGATGGTCATTTCAATCGGTTTTGTTCTGTGATGTAGTTGTGTGACGTCTATAAAAGGTGTGGCCGCAGGTTCTTCTGTGCGACAATAAAAAGAGTAGGTCTGACGCCTCTTCAGAAGTGATGGTTTTTGTCCCATTTGAGAGACGTTACAAATGTCTAAGTCCTGAACGCTACATTTGTGGGAGCGGTGGGAGCCACTTACAGTATTATGGGGTGTATTGCAAGTTTGATTAAGTAGGCCTATGTGTAAGATGCACGGCCTGCCACTGATGTATGTATGTATGCATTTGTATGCATTTGTATGCATTTGTATGCATTTGTATGCATTTGTATACATTTGTATAGGTGTACAGTATATGCTATATGTATGTATGTATATGGATTAATTAGTAAATAAGATCAAATCAATTTGATATCATCCCCTATTTGTTCAAAGTAATTCAAATGCTAACCCTAACTCGCCGACTTGTGCTCCCTGAAAACGCAACAAGTTATTTTTTGTTTCTTCATTATCATCATACTGTGTCTTATCGTTTTTCATCATCAATCAAAGACAGAACTTATATTTAATAATATTTAATCATGTATCAACTCTTTTTTCGTTCTTTAAACTTTGCTTCTAAAAGAACAGTTAAAAATGTCTGAAAATGCTACAATAACAAAGAATATAAACTGAAATGAAAACTCTCCCTGAATTAAAAAAAAAAAAGAAAAGCATCACAGACAACAGCTTTAAACAATATAGAGTGGGTACGGAGTGTATTTACAAACCTTTTGCCACTCTTTTTATAGTGCAGTCATTGATATGTATATATTTATTGACGGAAAATCACAGAATTGTTGACATTTCTGTGTGTTTGATTATATTGATTGGACTTGGTCAGGAAAGCCACACAAATGTTAACATCTAGCCTAAGTTACAAAAAATTTCTGCTGCACTGAAGGTTCCTGAGAGCATAGTTACCTCAGTAATCCTTAAATGATGGGAGCCTCTCCTCAGTGTAAGACACATGAAAACCAGAATGGAGTTTGTAAAAAATAAAAATCCTGAAGGACTCCAAGATGGTCAGGAATAAAATTCTCACAATCTGGATCTAATTGAAACTTTGATGAGACCAATGTCTTTCCCTGTAGCCTTTTTTCCACTTTGTGGGTGACAGGTGTGCTGTAGCCTATCCCAGCTAACCACAGGTGAGAGGCAGGCAATGATCCAGACAGTACCATCCAGTGCATCGCGGGACAGGGGCATAAGTTGTTGAATGCTGCCACTAACTTTCAACCTGACCTGAACTGTTTCAATGTTCCCGTTTCATCAACATACATGTAAATACATTGTGAGTTCATTCCTTGCTCAGGAGTTTACAGAGACGTGGGTACAAGAAGACAAAACGCTGCAGATGACGCCCCAACAGGAAAGCCGAAAAGGCCACATGAAGTCCAACATCATGTCAAAATGACTTTTCTTATTTTGACATGATGTGAAATCTTAATCCATGGGTGTTATATTACTTTTTACAGACTGTTTCATTTAGACTAAATCCTCTTGTCATTTTTGCATTATTGGCCCTTATCCATGATTGAAAGGTCTAATTAAATCCTCTTCGAAATCATGGTCTACACAAAAATAATAAATCTTTCACGTCTTTTTAAATTAGTGTTAAAAATGAATGTTAAACTGGTTGGAATTTAGTCTCATAAGACTTACCATTAACCTAAAAAGCAATTATCCCTGTTGATTGCTTACTTTTACTGGATTAAAAACACACACGCACACACACGCAGGTAGACCTCAGTTTACAAACATTCAGAGATACTAACAAACACGTGCCACCATATCCAACGCTGCCACCCCTCCAAGCAGCACCGTTGCGTTCACACATCTTCAACACTTGTCTCCCCCTCTTGTTGTTTGTTGTTGTCTCTGTGAACATCTCAGCGGGTCAGGCTTCATACTTTGGATACTTTACTGTTTATCATGGATGAGAAAGCAAAGGCTAGTGAAGGTAGTGGTAGTGGTGACAGTCTCACTGATGACAACTCTGCCTCTCACCAATAACTCCTCCCTCCTCCTCCTCTTCCTTCACTTTAAAGGTAGGCTATATGTTACATATTACAGTACCATAAAGAAGATCATCAACATCAACAGCTGACTCTGGCTAATTTTGTTGGATGTGCTTAAAAAAACTGGGAGACGCTTAGTCTCGAACTTTGCCGTCTCACCTTCAGCCACTTCTTTCGCATCACAGACAACGTGTT
This sequence comes from Antennarius striatus, assembly GCF_040054535.1. Lineage (NCBI taxonomy): Eukaryota > Metazoa > Chordata > Actinopteri > Lophiiformes > Antennariidae > Antennarius > Antennarius striatus. Next base: position 25,206,729 of record NC_090776.1, on the reverse strand, counting down.
TAGAGTAGCAATGGCATGTAATTGACCTCAAATTATAGATAGACATTGAATAAATAACGACTCACAAAAAATTCAACTTACTAACAACCCCTCTGAATCAACTGTGTTTGTACTGTGTTTGTGTGTGTTTTATTCAAATGCATTGTACAGTAACATAATATTAAGTACTCTTAAGGGTTTTCTAGTGATTTTATATTTCTAATATTTGTGGCGGATAGCATAAATTCGAGGGAAATGACGTAAACCTGATATTTATTTTTCTGAATATTTTTTACATAATATACGTACAGAATATTATATACAAATATGCAATATATATATGTAAATATAAATATATATTTATATAATAAAATAGAAAATGACTTAACTTAAAATAACCTGTACCTGTTTTCAGCCAGAGCTAAAGGTGATTTAATTGAAGGATAGCTGGTGATTTTATGTCATTCCTATCCTAGACGCCATTCAAAGACCAAAATTTCCAAAAATAAAAGTAGCTTTAGTCTTTCAAGTCCCTGTTCATCCATACCGAGGGGGAGACGGTAGCCGATATGATTCAGCATGACAACCTAGTCAAGTGGAAACCCTTAGCAACGTGGAATAAGTAAGAATTCCCTCCTGTCAGCTCCAGCTATTAGCGATGGAAACCTCAGTCATTAAAAGATGTATTAAAAATACAGTTAAAATGGAAGACCATTGCTGGCTAGAAGTGAAGATATTCACTTCCAGCCAACAAAGTGAATTCTCCCAGGACGGGAGAATTCAGCATTTTAAATAGCAGTCTTGGCAGGGTCTGACCAATCAGCTCTCGGAACGGCCTACACTGGCAGAGTTAATTTTCCAAGCTCATCTGCAACCCACATCTCATGCTCATTCAGAGACAGCAGCAGCAGAGAAATATTAGAAGCATTGAAGATGTTTAAACTTTAAACTAAACTATTGAAGAATATCAATCATTCAATCGTTTTATTTATACAGCGCATAATATCGAAGAAAATACAAATTTATACACACAATTTCAGTTAGAACTGACTCCATAAATTAATTTGTTGAATCAATCATGTATGAAGTAGCTACTGTAAAATTATGTTATTTGATGACTTAAACAACCTTTTAGTATTGGCTTGAGGGCAATTGGCAACAAATTTTATTTGGAAGAGTAAAGTGTTTTTCCCTGTCTCGTGAGAAACCCGAGCGAGGTCACATTTAGCGTCAGTACATTGAAATCCTGCTCTAGTGGTTGCTGTTTTACATGGAAATGACTTCTGACTCACCAGTACTCTCTCCTCCAGGAGCCCCACACAGATGATGAGCCAGTTCTTTCTCGTGTTTTGGCTGACTACAGGTCCCTGAGTGTTACATAACTGCTCAGTGCAGACATAAGATAAGCATACAGCATGCCAACTCAGGCTCTAGAGTTCACAGGAGGAGAGAAACACCACATCTAGACCAATGTGAAGGTGTAGGATGGGAATGGTGGAATAACTGACTTGCGCTTAATGAGTAGGTGCTGCACTTGCACTAGAAGGATCAAACTTCACTTTTGCAAGGCACAAGATAAAGCAGTTAACAGATCTGGAAAATGTTCAGTATGCAAGCAGAGTATTGGACAAATCTGTTTCTGTGATGCTTAAAGAATGCAAAAATAACCTTTTTGGTGGAATCTAGTGAAGATGGTAGAATGCCATGATAGCCAATTCATTCATCTGGCTTCATAGGCAATAAGGTGGTTGTAGAATGGAGGTTTTTCCAGAATTTTTGTCTATAATCATACTTTCTATGGCTGAAAGTATGACACAGGGCAGTTTAACAGCAACAGCTGTCTACAATTAATCTAGCAGCTGCCAAGCAGAGCCTTCTTTTTTAGCTTTGCACATAGATCTGCTTCCCATGACTGTCATCATAATCCCCATCCACTGCACTCTGTAATTAGCATGCCGCCGTACAGCCTTACATAAACAGCACCTCTGAAACAGGAACAAACCACAGAGCTCTTGACCTGGAATCTGGCAGTAAACAGATAAATCAACAATACAGAAGTAGAAAGAAGAAAAAAGTGTGCCATAGAAGTTAGTCAGGCCTACTATTACAGAGTGCTCTTTGGTTCAGTTAATGTCTTGCTTTTCCTGTGGTGTGATTGATTGAGTGTACAATGAGTCAATAATGCAAACATGCCAGGGCACTTCCTATTTGTTCATCTATTTGTTGAGATCTTCTCTTGTTGCTCCGTGGTTTCAGGTAAAGAGGAAAATCACTTAGCAAAACATGTAAAACTTGACACATGTTAAGCATGGGGAGGTGACACATTTTAAATTTTGCAGTACAGGAACCAAAACCAACAGAAACAACATCACGGAATTCAGTATTATGTTATGTGGTTTTATCATACGCAATTTGTGTAAACGCAGTCCAAAACACCAACATTGTGCTGTTGATTCTTAATATATTTTCCCAGTCTGGTTTAAAATGAATCCTACAACTTACTGCATGATTCTTTTCTGGTGCACTGATGAGACAACACCATATCATTGCCTTTCGCAGTACAGTGGAGAGGAACTGAACAGGTTTGCCAAACCTTCTCTATCCCACTGAGCCTTGCTCTCACATGGCCCATATCCAACCAGTGTGTATTGATTTCAGTCTTGTCGGTTTCCTTGTCATGGCTGAAAGATTGCTTCCAGCTCAGTTTATTTTAATGCTGCTGCATGCTTATGACTGCCTGGTTTAGCTAGTTGCCGTTTGAGTTTGTTTGGACACCACACATTTATGTGTGTGTGTGTGTGTGTGTGTGTGTGTGTGTGTGTGTGTGTGTGTGTGTGTGTGTGTGTGTGTGTGTGTGTGTGTGTGTGTGTGTGTGTGTGTGTGTGTGTACGTGTGTGCGAGTGCGTGCATGTGTGTGGGTGTGCGTGCATGTTAAAGTGTGTTTGTTAGCGTGTGTATCGTGAGAGATAGTATGAGAGATAGTGTGAAAGAGGAGGTGTCGGCTTATGGGTGAGGCAGGGTGGGTGAGGGTGGTGTTGCAGTTGCAGCACGTTCAGCAGGAGGCAGGAGGTCTGTGTAGGTTCTCAGTTATCCAGGTCATAGTTATCCAAAGCTGTTTAAATCAATCCACTGGACTTTAAGAAAGTTTGTTGAAGACGTTCCGCCTCTCATCCAAGAGGCTTCTTCAGTTCTGAACTGTAAGAAGCGAAACGTCTTCAAGAAACCTCCTTAAAGTCCAGTGGATAGATTTAAACAGCTGTTCAGCAGGAGAGTTCTTCACAGGCACACCTGGTGGAAAAGTTGAAAAGCAATTAGCACATGCTAGTGCAACTCCCACTTGCCCTGAGCTTGGCATTCATTGCAGCAGTTTGCATGACAAGAGGCAGTTGACTCCCTTGTGCTCGCATGAGGATTGGCATATTCCAGATTTCTGTTGTCCACGCAGTCTTTTATGCGATATCAATAAAATAATAATGGGAAACAAACACCTCCCAAAAGATAACTGAGGATACCAGTCAAGCACGGCATGAACCTGTGTTTATATGTAATTATCTTGTGTACAAGGCTGTTCGTGAGTGTGTTGCGTGTTATCATTCTGTCTGTGTTGCATGCAAGGCTAAAAAGTCAGTGATTTATGTGTGTTCCTTCCGAAGCTGCCATGTGGTTTGAGGTGTGTGCTAGCATGCATGCATGTGTACTTATGAATTTGAGCAAATCAGTGCCACCAAGTTCTCAGCTAGGCCAATCCAGATCTGTAAGAGACCATTAAAGACTTACCAGTATCTTAGCAGCTTTATTTATCAAAGGGAGACTAAATAGTGCAGTCTCCCTTTAATTGTGCCACAGGCAATAGACAGCAAGGGATTAGCACAGGCTCTGATTTCTATACATTTCAATTTCACTATTGAAGGAAGAGGTCTATTTGAAGTACTCTAACAGACTAATTTAAAAATTCATAGGATAGTTATGGCATGGATTGCTGACTTCACATGAAAATATTTATAAAGGCATTGAAGTCAGTATTGCCAGTATTGAAGAACTATTTGTCATGACAAAGATTGAATCCAAAGAGAAGTTGAATTTGATAACAGGATAGTCTTTTGAAAAAGAAGGTTGATGTCTTAGTGGAAGTACTGTATGTTGAAATGTAAGTTAAACATGTTTACAGTCTAGCTCTGATATATCATTACATTTAGAAAGGTGGTTGGAAAAAAAAATCCATACAAACGATTATCATATGAAACCAGTCTGCAGACTTGTTTGTTACATCTGAATTAGTCTTGCTTGAGATCAGTGTTCTCCAATTTTTTTTCCCACCACAGACCTGTTTAACTTCAGACAATAGTTTCACTGATTGGCCTCTGTGGTGTGGCAGATACATACAACAATTTACAATGATACGATCGGCATAAAAATGGGTATATTGCAGCTTTTTTTCCTTCAGAGTTGTAGGTTGTTCTTCTGTCCCTTCACTTTCACTCTGCGCAAAGAAACTTTCCGAAGACATTTATTTTTTGTTTGTTTTGCTAGCTTTGGAGTTTTAATTTAGCGGTAATGTATTATGTGTTACCAGCCGGAGCAGCCCCTTTAAGAAGCTAGTCTAGTGACCGAGGCAAGTATCTTCACAAGTTTAACGGACATGGTTGAGAGAATCCAGTAACTTTCCAAAAGAAAACATCATTCTGAATCAGATGATAAATAAAATGTAAACCATCTAAGTTGTGTATTCTCTGCGTGGCCCGGTACCAGTTGATCCATGACCAGTAATGGCTCGTGGGGGTTGGGGACCACTGATTTAGACAGTTCTTGTGTTCAGATTCATCACTTGAGAAGGCAGATCCCCATTTCCCCCCATTATTATAAATACATCTATGTATATAATACTTAATGTAACACATACACAGTATATGTGTCTATCTGTCTGTCTATCTCTCTAACTCTCTCACTCACTCTTTCATTGTATTGACACAGGTTCTCACGTGTTACCAAAGCGACACCCACCTCCAACATTTAAGATCGTTTTTGATTTGTTGAGAGTGTGCATTATTCTTAAAACTTTCTGTTCTTGGGGTATAGTGGTGTAGCTTTTGACAGAAAACAATTCATTTAAAGGAACTGAAGTACCTGCACTGTAATGTCTCCCCCATGTTTTGTCCTCCCCAATCTCTCACCATGAGCTGCTGGGATACAGGTGCAGGTGTTCATTCATATATAATGTCTATCCCTTTTTGTCATGCCAACCTGCCCTGTGTTTTGACTGATAGAGCAGCCAATGTGGGGGGTCCAGCTCAGTGCAGGTCTATCCAGATCTAAGGGTTTGGGATTGGTCAGCATCATGTGATGGTGCGTGTGAACTCATCGTCTATGGGGAATAGGTGTCTCACTTTGGCTGCCTCATGTTTGTCATGTTTTGTAAAGGCTGCCAATCTTCTCTTTGTTGCTGCAGACAGCATTGACAAATAGGAGGGGAAATGAATCTCCTGTGATAGGAACAAGATCAGAAGGAGGAAGGGCTTTTCCCAGGGGGATGGGTCCCTCACATGGGTGTCTGTGTTGCTTAAACATACCTATTACCCCTTGGGAACCTAAGAGCCTGTTCATCTGCAGATCCATGTTTGTTTTTATCTCAAAGTGCATGTTATCTGAGTTTTACTTGTACTCCAGCTATTTTAATTGCACTTGTGAAGATATGTTGAAATTCAGATCTAATGGAAATTGTAAGAACGCAAAATTTCAAGTATTTGAGTGAATATTCATCCTTTTATCGGTAGCTCAAATATGTTTCAAATAATATAGCCTTTTTTTGCAACCTTTCTCTATTTTGCATAAAATAGATGGTTGTAGTATCTGTCTCATCCAAACAATTCTTAATAGTTACTTCTATTTACCATTGTGGTATAAGTTCAGCTACGTTAATATGATGGAAGAATTACTGTGGATTTCATGTACCATGAGCAATACCAGGATCATTTGTTTGGTTCTCACATAATGCCCAAAATGAAATTTGATAACAAGGGAGAAATGTTCATCATAGTGCTGTTACCTCAGCAAAGGTCATGTTTTCCATATGGAACTTTTAATGGTTGCACTTGCAAATCAGAGAAGAGTAGACTACATATGTGCTCTTCGAGTGCCCTCATTGATTATCAATAGTCATGCTCTGTTAAATTACAAAGGATTACGGCTAGACTAGCTTTTATAATCTGTCAATGTCACCTCATGTTTTTACCCACAGATTCCCAAAGTGTCGTATGAGCGTCACAAACATCCGTTAGCAGCTGCAGTTCGCTGGGGGCTGTCTTGAGTGCAGGCTAGATGCTACAGGTGTTTGATCGAGTCAGATGGCACTGGCCCAGCTAGGTGGACTGCACAGGTGAGGACTGCTATCACTTACGTCTATGCTCTAACTGGTTCAACTACAATGTCTGTAACTGCGCAAAAGAATAAAGTTTATCAGATCCTGGCTTACATTAGTGCTTATCTGTTGCACAGTGCAATGCAGGACTGACCTTTGTAAAATAATCAGAGGAATGCAGAAAAATGCTCTGAACATCTCTCCATTGTAGTAGTACTATTATAAAATCTGCTCTGTGTTGATATGTTTTCAAGTTTCCATGGTTGTCATTTTACTGCAATGTTTCTTCATTAGTTAGATGTGTTAACTTTGACCTCCTTCAAGGTTTATCTTTTTAGAAAATCACTATGGATGACTGTCACAATGCAGGTCAAGAACATGAAACAGCCCTGTTTTTTGTTCTTTATTCACACCTATATGAGAGATGTAGTTTTATTTTTAATCAAAAACCTTAGTAAAGAGGCTCATATATCAAACAGGTTTGCGGTCTCAGATACTTTTTTCAGGTTAGCACTGTAATGCTTATGTGTCTCAAATTTACAATGGAGCTCCTGTGAGGTCAGATCAAATTTAAAGCACTGGGATACAGGATTTTAAGATTTTGGTAGCAACCTCTTCCTGTTTTAACTTTTTTAGCCCTTGAATTTGAATCATATTTCTTATGGAAAAATAGGAGGACTACCAACTGTGGAAATTTCAAGGAGTCAAACAGTACCTCTTACCCCTTGTACAAAAAACATAATGAAGGAAAATAATTTGACAGTTAAATAAAAAGTACATGTATTGTAATCACCAAATGCACCACATTGCGAAGACCTTGCTAAATATAGTAGATGCTTTTCTTTTGACCTTGAGTGGCCCTGTTGTTGTTTTTAATGTGTCCTGAAAGAAATTTGTTTAGTTACATCACTGTCCCATCTTCAAATATGCTGGTGTTTTTTAACTTCTGTGTAGGTTTCTCTTGCTCATTCAAGTGATTTAATTAATGAATAAATTTATATTGTTCAGAATAGAACACGTATGTGATAGGGGGGCTTCCTGGTATCTTTAGAAACAATCAGTCTCATTTGTGAGGCTGGGCAAAATTTTGACCCCAGTCACTTAGCTCAGTCATCTACTTTTGATGTTGCAGATATGATGCTGTTTAATAGAATGCCATAGTTTCTGGTTACCATGTGATTACTACATTGGTTGCCTTTCCTGGTGGAGTGATTGTCCTTGATTTCATTTCCCCAGACTCACCTTAAAAGATACACACCAGAGGACTGGGCTCCCTGGGCTACATACCCATATAGCCCGGGGCCTTAGCTTTGGCAAGCACCAGTATAACCACAAAGTTGAGGTCATCGTGTTCCTCCCTAACTTTCTCAGAATGCAAGACTCGGTCAACACTGAGATGATCCTCTACAGCAGGACCAGCTGCAAGCAGGTAACTAATGCCACCGGTGGGGCATTTGAAGTGACTGTCTGTATTTTACTAAGTTCATTTTGACTTAGATTTCACTGACTGATACTTCAGTGATGAAATGAAAAACACATAATTTCACGATGTCCTGCTCAAACAGGCCTGTACAGATAAATGTTGCCCTCTAGTGGAACAGCACCTTTTAAGTCAGTCGAGACTTGTCTTTAATTGGTAAGTCTACACATTTTGGAAACCTGTGGACATTTAGATTGATTGTGAAATGCCACACAGATCCAGCTGCTTAATCTCTGTTTCTTCTTTTCCTGTGTTCCAGATTTGCCAGTAAAATTTAGTCATCAACTGTGTCATGGACTGTCATGAAAGCCAGCTGTTTAATGAACAGTCCTGGTGAAAATCAGCTGCTGTTTGGGCCAATTATATCCAAGCCCCAGTCCTGAGGATTGATCTTGTGATCAGAAAGCATCATCACATTGTTAAGGCAAAGTGGACACTCTCTTCCACTACCATTAGTTGATGCAGACAGAATGGTATAGCTCTGTAAAATTGGGATCCCTAAGCTAATTTTCAAGGATGTTGGAATCTGCTATCACTCGACTTTCTGATATAAATTTGTCATACCTTTTTACCCTGCACAAAAGCCTTTCCAGTGACATTGCACTTAAGTTACAAACGGACATTAAAAGACAAGTGTTCTGCTTTTTTCTCAGTGGTTTGTTCTGTTATGTATGTACTGACGACTGAAGACTCGCTATATGATCAAACAAATACTTCGTCATATACTTGAGGACAAGTCTTTATGCATATGGCGGAGCATTTTCCCCTTACCTACTGGAAACTCACATGGGCATTTCCAGGTTGCGTGTGACAACCCTTGTTATTTGAAAGGGAAAGGTTTCCTGCTCGTTGGTGTGTTTTGATAAGGACCATGTGGCAATGTGAGTATGTTTACAAAATGCTGACCGCTGTGAGTCTGTCTGTAACCTCCGACCCTCTGACCAGTTAGAGCACCGGAGACACAGTTCCTGTTTCCTTGTTGAGTCTAATCCTGCTCCTGTGGCCCAGAACACAGCACAGATTAAAGCTGCCTGCCAAACCAAACTTGCCAGTCATCTGCCCCACTGTTAATATCCATGATCACTTTATTAAAGATTAAAGATCCCTTTATTAGTCCTCCATAAAATTGTTTTTCCACTCTTGTTGTTATTCATTACACACGTGCGTACGTGTGTGTGTGTGTGTGTGTGTGTGTGTGTGTGTGTGTGTGTGTGTGTGTGTGTGTGTGTGTGTGTGTGTGTGTATGTGTGTGTGTGTGTGTGTGTGTGTTTTACAGGCCCGAAATGCACACACAAACACAAGGGGCCGACCGGAGGAGTGTGAACTCACAGTGGGAGGTGTCAGTTCACCTCCCGAGCACTGCCAAGGCGCCGTCCGCTTTATAAGTTGCTCATTGGAGGTGCACCATGAAGGGCCTGTTACAGGTTATCATTTCAGTATGTGAATAACTTGATTATTAGTGTTCTATATATTTTCTTTAATGCACTTTCAAGTACAAAAACACGTTAGATGTTCTAATGTTATGTTGCAATAGATGTGCTGCTATGTTGAAGTAATGTAAAATAGTAAATAACCTCATTTTATTGATTAAAAACATTTGTGTTTGTAAAATTCAAATTGAAAGGCAGGTTATGAGTTAATGTTAAACACTATGGTTGAGGGGATACAGTACAACTTTGCAAACATAATCATGTGGTCACGACCAAGCAGCACAGTCACTACGGTAACACTGCAGTCACTACCGTAACATGGAGTGTTTGTTTTTTTAAATAAAATAAGAACAAAGTCATTAAATTAAATTATATGATGACTATTGGTTAAATTTATGTATGGACAAGGTTTTTGGAAAAAATAACTTTTAAAAATGTGTCTTCAACTCTGAAATATGCACAAATTCGGTAGAATGGCCAATGTGTGTGTGTGTGTGTGTGTGTATATTTATACACACACAACACACTAGGGGCCTGTAGACATGGAAATTAGTACAGGGGGAGCAGAGTCGCTCAAGGGTGCCTTAGCAGTCTGGAGGTGAGCTGACCCATGAAGTCCATGAAAGTCTCTGAAAGAATCTGAAGAGTCAGGAACTTTGAAAGAAGTTGGTGTCTGGCTATACACCACATTTGCAGCAGGTGATAGTAGCACAAGGGTCTCTAAAAAGCACTAGAAATGGCTTGAATCTTTTTGAGACTATTCAGTAAATAGTAAATTGGGGCGGCAGTGGCTCAGTGGTAGAGCAGACGTGTTATGACCAGACATCGCCCAGACATCTCCCGGACATCGGGGGTTAGATTCCCACTTGACATTCATCCAACAATCTCTCAGTGTGAGCTGACTCTGGGGGGTGTCAGCTCACCTCCCGGCCACTGCCGAGGCGCCGTTGAGCAAGGCGCCGCCCCCTTACAAGCTTCTCAAGTGGGGCGCCACCTGAAGTCCCTGCCCATCACTCTGCTTCCCCATGTACTGTTGTGTTTACTAACTGCATGCTAGCAGGCCCCTTGTGTGTTACAGGGGTCTGCACAAAATTCTATATCTAACACAAAAAAGACGTGTATAGTGTAAGTAATTTCCCCATTAGGGGATTAATAAAGTGGTTCTTTTTCTACACTACTAAAAGAAGTACTATGTATTATACTTGGGGAAAACATATCTTATGTTAAACCATTAAACTTCTGTTTAATTCAATATTGCAAACAGCTGATAAAAAGTACATTTTCCCTAAAACCCAATATAAGTTGGGGCTTGATTGTGTTTTGCATCCCCCTGTACGACAATGACATAATTATTCATTGTTATTGATTCATAAATATCCATGTAGCATTTCAACACTGAACAGGAAGTATCCCCACAGTTCTACCTGTAAACACAGCAGTAACAGGTCCGCCGTGAGTCGCACCTGTTGGCCACACGGTTGTGCTCACATGACGCTCAATTCGTGCTTGTGGCGTTCCACTGCGCATGCGCGTTGGGCGGACGGCGCGGACGGAGACCATTTCCTCCAGCAGCAGGCCTCGGAGAGCTTCGCCACACACGCATTAACAGACAGTCATATGTGGGTAGGATACAGACAACCCTTAAAGCAACGCCACGTTTCGGATTGACTAGTCCTAATACAGCTATACCTGGATGCCCGCCGACATCAGGAGTTACCCCAATGGGCCTTCATCGCTAATTTGGAGAACCATCCGGGCGACACTTGAGCGGCATCTTTTTGGTGAGTTACCCACAGCGCAGTCACTGTTTTTGTCTTGTGGTGTTCCTGCAACGCTTTAGCTGGGGGGGGGGGGGTTCAGATATCTCACAGAGGCATGTCATTGTTGGGCAATAAATTCTCTATTGAGTTGACTTTAGTTGAGTTGACTGCAATAACAACTGTGCAATAACAACTAGTCGTCATTACACATCCATAACGTTGGACTCGTAGCGTTAGCATTAGCTGCTAGTCTGCTTGAGATCCATCATCGGACACAATTTGGGCTGTCTCTTCAGATTTCGTTACAGTCCAATGCGTCGATAAATTCATTTATGTTATTACAACGGTAAACAAAACAAACAAAGAGTTAAAACATTGGCGTTAACGACTCTTTTGTTTCCGGTCGACGTTACCCCAGTCATTCTTTTGGGAGGGAGAATTTTGTTTCCAAACATGCTCGTCACCCACCTCCCTCTCCCGTCTTTACAGCGGGACTCTGGTCGGGACTGATGGCGAATTGATTTTGCCCATAATGTCAATTCTAATCTTTTATCCACTTGTATTCGTTGTCATGCTCCGCTTCATTACTATTTGGAGAAGTCTAAATGTGAAGCTAGTCAGTAAGTGAGCCCATGCAGCATTGTGTTGGAGGCGGATGTACCGTTTTGGGTTAATGTGGAAGGTGGAAACTGACTGGACATGGGTTTTTTTCCTTATACATATCGTTGAAATGACAATTTTCTAGCACCCTAGTCAGGCCATCTGTGATTACTGAGTTATTAGGAAAGCATGGCTCTGTCCGAAAATGGACGTAGTTATATTAGCCACCTCCGTGCTGCACTAAAACACACTGATGGAGCTGAGGTTCAGCCCCCTGCGTGGAGGAAACACTGATCCCCTAATATTGTTTTAATTAAATGACTCTTCCTCTGTTACACACACACACACACACGTCTGCCATGTTTTGCAGAGTGTGTGTGTGTGTGTGTGTGTGTGTGTGTGTGTGTGTGTGTGTGTGTGTGTGTGTGTGTGTGTGTGTGTGTGTGTAAAAAAAGAGTGTAGAGACATTGTTAGACAAGGACAGAAGATAATTGGTGTGAAATAAATATGATGACACGGTTCATCCCAAAAGGAAACAGCGTTCCTCTGGTCTTTTACAGGATAATGGAAGTGCTAAGCTATAGGATATTATACAGGAATTGGTAAACCACTAGTGTCTTGCTCAAGGTCACCTGGACAGTTAAAAATCTAGTTGGTATTGCATACCCGAGAGTAATCTGTAATTTTTGGATTTTTATTTGATGGTTCCTCACCCAATAATTCAAGGGAACTCTGTTTTGGCACATACATACCTTTGCAAGCTGTGGCTTGACTGAAATAAGCAATGCAGTGTCTGTAGCACATTGTTGTTTTACATAGCATTCCCATGTACTTGTACCATGCAGGCGAAGACTTCCAGGCTTTGTAACACTCTTAATCACAATCTCTTTCCTGGGTTGTTTTTAGAAGACAGATCATACAATTGCATTGTTACTGCTATTTTAGTAACATGTTCACTGATCAAAATTTGAACTATCACCCATTCAGACCTTGTCACTAATTTTATTAAATTAGTGCTATACCCGGTGGAGGCTGACCAGGAACAGGGTTTTTTTTTTTTTCCAGAAAGATCATGATGTCTCCTGTAAGGGTCTTTTTACAATGATTGAGGTCATTTTTTTTCTGACAAGCATTGAAGCACAGATTGTTTTAGTTGAACACTGTAATGCATCAACCATCTAAACACAGTGTGACTCATCCTTGGTCTCAGTAGTGATACTGTATAGCCTCCATCTGACACTTGACTGATGTGGTAAGGTGGCATAGGATTCACAGATTAAGCTGTTCTCTTTTAGTTCTCAATAGCTTCAAACCCACAAACTGAAGACAAAGTTAGACTAGTTCATTTAGGTTTAATTTGTCAACTACTGGAGGTGGCAGGAGATGCATGTGAGCCCCTCTTAGGTGATGGCTGTCGACGTTTTAGCAATGATTCAGTAGGAGGTGGATAAAATTGTCTGTCTGGTCAGTCCTTAAATCTACAAGGAATGGATCTGTTGTACAGTTAGCTCTGAGCCCGGCTTATGCACTCAGCAGGGGAGTAATGGCTCCTCTGTCTGTACAATGACCATTTCATTGTCCATTTGAAACCTGTCCAAAAATCTGCTGACCTCAGTACAATAACCCTGTTTAGTTTGTTCTTCCACTGCAGCCTCTTCTCTGCAATTTCTCTTTTATCATCAAGTGCAATAACAAAAGGAGGGATTTTTCATTGCAACATATAAATGCCAAACTGTAAACTGACACTCACAAACAACAGGGCGTCACAGATGGTGCATGTGTACTGCACAGGAGGCTGCATCTCTGTTCTTAGAAGCATTCAACAGAAAATAATATACAGCTTTTTGTTCAGCCGCCTGTTGTAATGTGTTAGCTGTAAGATGATGGACAGACTGGTAGTGCATGAATCCTTATATCCAAACACTGCATATCATACTGTGTTTTGTTATTTCTGATTAGATCTATGCCATTTTGAGTAATGCAAGTATATAGTAGGCCTTGGTAGATGCAAAGTAGTAAGCAGTGCAATGGTACACTTATTTAAGAAGATAGACATAAGTGGACCCGGCAGGAAATGTACACTGAGCCTGCAGACCTTCCTATTTTAAACCTGTGTGATAGTTTATGATTCAGTATTTGTGTTGCTGTTTAGTTTGTGTACTGCAGGATATTTAATGCTCTCCTCATGAGGGTTCAAGATTATATTGTGTTTTGTGAATTACAGCTCTAAATGCCAATTCAAAACAGATTAATATATATCTGTTTTTTATAGTATTTAGTCTCTTGCAATATAAGAAAGTTGTCCCATGATGTATGGTGGCTTGAGACAATTATAAGGTAATACAAATTTATATAATAGCATTGTGTGTAAGAGCCATCTAAATTGTACCTGGCTGCTTAAAATAAAGACTAAGGAAAGAAAGCACACCATTACCCCCCCCCCCATTTAAAAAAAAAAATCCATGTAGAATAGTGACATTGTGACTGCCATCTTCTGCTCCAGCTGTGAGGACTGTATATCTGGGCAGTGGCAGGTCTGTCAAGCTATTGCTTGAGGGCTGTGAGGTTTCTGCGTCCATGCTTGTTGGCTGCTGCACAAATGAAGGCAGAGGGTTCAGCTGCAGGCCTAACATTTGACTGGTGTTTCAGTACAGCCTGCACTACACCATTACTCACTACTTTGTGCATTAAATAAATACTTAATGCACACATTTAACTCAATGTGGTACTGAATACTTGTTGTGTGTGACTGTTAGTCAATACAACCTAGTTTAGATATGGCCAACCAGATTCCTGCTCACCCCTCATGAGCCACACACTCCTTTACCCGGAGATTCCTCACAATGCAAACCCACAGTGGCCAATTTTGTGTTTTTGTTTTGCTTTTGTTTGGGTTTTTTTGTTTGCTGTTTGTTTGTTTTTTTACTTTGGAAATCAGATGAATGATATTTTTTGGTGTGTATATAAGATGATTGAAATTATTAAGCAGCAGGAAAACAGCTGAGGAAAACAGTCTGACATGTTGTTTCTTGAAATCCATACAGTAGGATGCAGATCTAATTAACTTCCATTCAGTCTACATTTCACATGCAGTAACAGCCTTAGGGATCTAGTTTCTCTTTCTGAGCTCTTCTTGGGCTAGCGGGATATTATAAAATATGCTGTACCATAAGCAAAATGGAGTAATTATGTTTTTGAATTCTGATTTTGAATATTCAATCTTTCAATAAAACAAATCATTTGTCTGATGTCAGTGGGTTTGGAGTGGGGTGAGACACACAGTGCGCACTCGTTCCACGCGGATAATGCATCACAGGAACCACACGCGAAACACATATTCCGTGATATAGCGACAAACTATTTCTTAATATTTACGGTGATTAGACGTTTATGAACTCTCCCCGTACACTTACCTTCTATCTGTATTACCCGTTTCCCACACTCTTATCGACTGTTTAAAGCACTATTGTGTCTCATGGAAATGCGTTGTGTTCTGAGACTCAAGGAACGTAGCGCACTACCGGATGCCGTCAGTCAATAGAATGCGCGTAGGGTATCATGTGACTACCTACTAAAATATTTTTCATATGAGCTCGCAAGTTGAACAACTTGTAAGTCAGACATTTCCCATTTAAATAACTAAAATCGTTTTAATGTGTTCCAGCTTTGTAAAAAAGCCCCAACCCCTCTATGAAAAAGCAATTTTTTTATCAAAGTCAAAAGACATGCATATAAATTATGTAAACAATGATAAAGTACAAAAATAAACGCAAAAGTTTGGTCTCAGTTGATATTGTATCCATCTGCCAACTAATGGTGGTGTCCTGAACGGTGGTGTCTGGCAAAAGAAAGACAGATTTTTGTGCACTGTTTACTGTGGTTTCTCACCTTTGCTTAGCTTGAAGCAGCTATCCAGCCTGTGAGGAAGGTCCAAACCACCGCTGCGGACAATAAAACTTCACTTGAGTGGAAAATAATTTTGTTTTGTATCATAACCAATATACTAATACTAGTATCTTTTTCTTTTATAACTGGTTCTTGATGTCCAACCGTTGACATCACTGTCCAAAAATGTTGAGAGAGAGAGCGGTGGGTATAGATTATTTGTGATCTATTCATTTATTTTGCTCTTCTGCAATAGTCCATAATGCTTATTTGATGGCAAATTAGCAAGCTCAAAAGACAAAGAGACCATTCTTGGAGGTCCTGGAATGTGATGATTGTAATGGGCAGTGTGATGTCAACGCTGAATCCATTTATTGTGTAGTTCTAGTCAATAGGACACTGCTTAAATTTGGGATTTTCAAAATGTTGTTCTCTAGCTTATGGTAGTTTGTCACACCTTTCCAAGTAGCTCGCCAAAGGGTCAGAAAATACGTATATACACCTAAATACACAAATTGAGCAGTCGTTGGGAAAATACTTTTTGTCACACAGAAATCCAGCAAAATTCCAAGGAACATTGTCAGCACTTCAGTGCATGCGGTATGTGGAGTGGTGTGTTGTGGGTGAATCCAGAGTTAGTATTACTTTTTTTGTTTTTCTTTTCTGGTACTTTAAGAGCTGTTGCTGTATGCTTTGGTTTTTAACTAAAATGCCATAAATGGTCAGAGTGTTTGCTCAGGTGAAGAATTTGATAAAATAGGAAACACTATCAGCGGACAGAAGTCTAAGTGAGGACTGACTGACTTCAGTTAAATTTTGCTTAAGATGCCAGTCACAAGCATAAATGTGGTACTGTACTTCAGCAGCACTGCTTGTAATGTTTTCCATCTGCCATGAATTACACGTTTCATGTTTCTTGTTGATTTTGAGTGAATAAGCTGTTTGTCTCCGTTTCCTCTTTTCCCGGTTTTTGCACTGTTGGCCACCACATGCAGATTTGCTGATCTGATCAGTTAAGTTATAAACAGTGATCATCGCAGATAGCTTGTTATTGTCTTGTGATATTATAGCCATGTTGCCGGTGTGCAGTGCAAATATTGTGTATTTAAAATTAATATCAGGACAGTGAAATTGAAATTCCTTACTAGATAGCTGTTATTAGTGATACATTTGTGGCATTTATCATAATTAGCCAATTGAAATGTGGTTATGGTTTACATGGAATGCAAACCTATGTATTATATGTTACTTTGATGATATTGGTGGATTTTTTTGTTTGTTGGAGAAGTGCGGTACACTCCGTATCTCATACACACACACAGTCACCCAATGTCAGCCTGCTGAAAAGTCTAAATTGGTCTATTAAAGGGTTTATTTTTTATTAAGGGAATTTTTCAACTGCCCTTGTCTGCGTACTATTCTTTTTAGGCTTTCTCTGTATTAAAGCAATGTTTTTTGCCTGACATTTTTATTGTGAGATTAAACCAGAGGGTCGATGTGGTGGTGAGTTTCTGTTGTGAGCTGTGGTCTGTATATCTAAACATTTTTCTGACGCCTGAGCTGATGAGCTCCATGGCTTACTGAAGCGGGTGGATGAATGAATGGCAGTACATTAATCCCTTGCTCATTCGCGCTTCAAGATGCGTGGCTTCACCACGTCGTGGATTTTTAGTTGGTAGTCATGTGATACCGTACGCACATACTATTGGCTGACAGCATCTGTGTGTGCTGCGTTCCATGACTTACGGTTCCTCCTGCAACTTTTCTTCAGTTCAAAAGTATTTTAAACAATCTATAGGAGTGTGGGAAAAGACAATACCAGGTGGTTTAATATCAGTATGGGGAAGATTCATAAATTGAAATTACTAAAAAACAATGAATATTTGGTCGCTATATCGTGGAATTTTGTTTTTCGCAGCTGGTCCTGGAATGTTTTAACCGCGAGTAACGATGGATTACTGTCTAGCACAAGGAAGCTCAAAATCCATCATTGTGCACATAGAAAGAAATACCAACACCATTCAAGATGTAAAATATAAAATATACCAAGTGGACACACCATAAAATATAAAAATAAAAAAGGCATAAATAAGCTTAAGTGAAGTTAAGTGTTAATAGTGGGTGTATGTGTGTGTACGTGCTTTTATTTATTTATTTCTTTTCAGTTATGGATGTCTACAACAGCTGTAAGGATAATGCTTCATGTCATAGAACTTATGACTGACTTCTGTCACGCTGACTTCTGTGGGTGATCGTTGCATCACTACATTCTTCCTATTGTGAGAGACATTGTCTACATGGTAATTCTATATCACATTATTGCCATCACCTGGAAGCCCAAAGTCATCTTCCACAGGTGAAAACTCACTCATGTGTTGCTTTAATGCAACCTGTCAGCATAGTGTAATACAATTAAACAGTGGTAGGTTCATTTAAACAATATGGTAATTCTCATTGATTGCTTTACACTGTGTTTTAAGCTTGTTTACTTCTTGTTTCAGCTGATGCTGTGTTTAGTTCTCTTTTCTGAGAGAGGTTGGCAGGCTGTGACATTTAGCTCTGTGTTTTCTGCTGTCAGGTGTAGGAGAGGCTGTCCTCTAGATGAAATATTTTCTACTGTCAATGTCACTGAGTCAGAGTTGAGTGCTCAGAATTGTTCTAGCGTGGATATTGTATTAGATTTGCTGTGATTTTAATCAGGTTTCTTTAAGGTGTTTTATGTAAAGATAGAATTGACGTGCCATACTTCTGTTTATGTACATCTGACAAACACAATCTGCACTCTGACTTTCGTGTGTGGCGTATATATGTAACGCTTGATATACTTGAGAAGAAGAATACACCAATCATCTGTCTGGCAGTTCTCCTTTCATCTAATTAGGCTACATTTCTTAAATTAGTCTATGAAAGAATCTAATGACCTAGTTAGTGTCTCTAGGGTTAGACTGTTGTAGCTGAAGAATTACGTCATGCTTTTGCTCAATATTGTGAGGGAAGTTTATTTCACCACTTAAAATAAAATTCTTGTCAGTAGGGCTGGCAGAAACAATTGTTTATAAGGCACTTGTATAAATAACACAAAAATAAATACTTCAAGTTTTTTGTTTTATAGTTTTTTTCTTTCCTTAAGTTGTCTTTGGCTTCAAAAATAGCAACAATGAGGTAGGTACCTGTGACTAAGGAATTATTATAGTGTTACAGAATGTTTGCTAAGGATGGCTAATGAATCAAATTGTCGTCACCAATGGTAACGTTTACAGCTATATGTGTTAGTACTGTACTAAGTTAGTTCTCTGTATAACTTTAGTTGACATTACAGCTGACCCTGACACTACTACACACATGTGTGTCAAGGACAGAAAGGCAGAAGCCTCAGTGGAAGGTGAAGCACCAGCAGTTTTGAGAGAAAAATTCAAATTAAAAAAACAGTTGTCGGGAATTTTAATAGTCAACATAATTGTGACTAATTGTGGTATCCCTACTTGTCAGTGTATTAACATATTTGACACCAGACTTAGTGAATGTAAATTCCTTTTTTTCATAAGTTGATTGAATAACCACAGGTCCAGAATTAGTAATAATTAACTTAGCAATATCACATGCTTTTGGGAATGTTTGTTCTAAATAAACCTTTGCTCAAAATGAGAAGCTTATCAGCAGTGTAGTTCTGTGCCGGAGGAATTGTCAGAGGAAGAACCTGCCAGATGCTTTATACAGTGCTATCATTTCACTTCCTGCCAGTGAGAAGATGCATGCACATCTACTGAATTTGCACATGCACACATTTTCACTTCCCGTGACGTGCATATGATTCAGTCCAAGCAGGGAAGTGTACCTGTACTCCGCTGTTGAGAATGCCCCACACTGTGTACTAATGTAAGTCTGTGGTTGTGAATTAATATTTCAGAGTCCTAGCATAGCTGGAATGGAGCCTCTATTATTCATTGTTGGCATTGAAACCAACAGATGACTGTTGTTAATATTAAGGACCAGCTAAGTCTTTCTGCAAGAGACCACAAAGTCTGTCCTCCCTCTCATCAGCCATCCACTCCTTTAATTCTTTCAGCTCGCTGTTAGCTGTGTCTAGAGCTGCCACGACTGCTGCTGCTTACGGGGCAGAAAATGTTATTGTGTAGAACCTTATTCTTTTGTATTGATTTTGAAAAGTTACACCATTGGCTATCAGCATGTGGTGCATGCAACAAAATTTTCAATGTATACAAGGGTCTTTTCCACAATATTTTAGGAACTCAGGCCTTCTTAAAGCTCAAAGGGAAAAAAAACAACAACAACCCATTTGTAGTAAAACTCTTGGCCCAGCTCGTGCTGTTCAAAGTCAGAAATAATGTATGCATCTAGTATGATTTAGAACCATTTTACTTTCTCCCATAAAATATTCCCAATAATTTCCTTACATACCTTATATACTTTTCTACTTTAAATGTTTTTTGTTTCTTATAAATTAATTCATTCATTCATCTTCCAACCCACTTAATCCGCTAATGCAGGTCGCGGGGCAGCCAGTGCCCATCCTAGCAGTCTCAGGGCGTGAGGCGGGGGACACTCCAGGCACGACGCCAGTGTACCGCGGAGCCACATAGAAACAAACGTTTCTTATAAATTAATTCCCATATTAAATTTTAAGTATTGGCAGCTAATAGAACAGAGTACTGACTGAAAACAGCCAAAATTAATAAGGTTCATGTTTTTAACGTTGGCATGATTTAACAACCTTAGCACCGGAGCACGTCTGCGTCAGGCTTATTTTCTAAGAAGCTGAATCTGCACTTATTGTATTTCTTTCACAGTCTGGCATTACTTCATGCATAGTTAATCTATATAATCTCTGTTTGGGCCAAATAGAATGCTAGTGTTCTTTTACAGTTTGGATTTTGCCTGGAGCTTCTCCCTCTCAGCACCCATTTTCTCCCTGCATCTCTCTCCTCCCTCCCTTCTTTGCAGTCCACAGTGTGAGTTTCCTCCATGGTGTCTGTGCTACTGCCACCGAATGCTGCTTTTATTTAAGAGATTTGGAGCTCCAGTCCCACTAATGCCCTTGCCATATTGTACCAGCTCCCTGCTGCGGCTGCTGCTAATGACATTCTTTGTGTCTCCATCCTCGTGCTTTGCTCCTCATTCCCCCCTCTCTTGTCTGAAAAGAGGACTTTTCTCATATGTTGCCATCAAAGGGAGGCGAAGAAGCAGTTAAAAACAGGGCAAGCAGCTCTCCCTCTTCCTCATTCCTTTTTCAGTTACTAGTGTATGTGTGCATGTCTGAAAGACGGCATACATTAAGCTACGGCTGAAGAATGGAGATGCATATTTATGCAACTGGCAGAGGATGGGGGGAATTTTGTTATGTTGTCAGTGAAGTTGAAGTAACATTGACAGGATAAGGCTGAAGGTTGTGCATTAATGTGTATGCAGCTTCCAAGAAGATATCTTGCCACAAAGTCAGTGAGGCTCACAGTATCCCACAACCCTCTGACTCAGTCAGCACTCTCTCCATCTCTCGTCCTTCTCATCACCACTTTAGGAGCTTGTCAGTTTGCACACAAGCCAGGGTGTTTACCTGTCACTCTGTCCTTCTGTTCCAGTCTGCATTTCAACACAGACTCATGCAACCCTCTTACTCCATAATTGTCTCTCAGTTCAAAGTCGAATACTTCAAGTTGCTCATTGCAGAGAATATTTGGCTCTTGGCGCTTTGAAAATGTGACTCAAAAGATTAATTGATTACCATTATAGAAGCAAGTAGTTTATATGAGCTTATTGGATGATTAAAACAGTTAAACTATGCTAATGAAAATGAGCTGTCTGTTTCTGTAAAATATACGTATTACAGAATAACACTTGCAAAAAATTTTTTGTTATTGTTGCCGTGACCCAACAATGGATTAATTGAACTTGATTCTGGGTAGACAGCCTGATGTAACATTTTACGAATGAATGAGTCCTGTTGTTGCTTTCAGAAACATTTTATTGTCCCAAGTGAATTGTGCATGAAACTCCACATCCCCAGTGTCGTACTGCATTGCTAGTTTGACAGTATTTTGTGGCTCTTGAGATAAATCTGAAAAAAAATTTCATGTCATGAACGTATGAGATTGTTATGGATATAGGTGTAAGTAGGTTCCGGTGTCTTTGGAGAACCACCGCAACCGTGGTTGCTGATCCGATTTGACTCTGACAAGCCACACCACATTTCATAAAACTAGTACTATATTACAGGAAAAATTGGGATTATTGCTAGCCTTGTCTTTTGTTGTAGCAGATTGAGTGGTACTTTATTTTGTACCTATGCTTTTAATAGTGATACTATCCCAGCAGCCAACATCACCAAAATATAACTGGGAAATTCTGAAAGCACAGTAAAGCAAGCACGGTTCACCCACCGCAGACAGACTCTTTAAGGCAGCGCTGCCATAATGTATACTATGACGAAAACGACTGCAGCTTGCCGTTGCCTGCATGGATATTTAGAGGATATAAATAGCCAAGACTGGATGAGTGTGCTCTGGAGCTGCAGCACACAAAGCTCAAACAATAAACTGTCACCATGACCCCTCCTCCCCTCTGCTTTCTCCAGTCCAGCAGCCTCCCAGAGATCAAGAGGAGGAGAGTGGGTGTTCTCTTTCCCTCTTCCTTTCTTTCTTCCACTTCCTGCCTCTCTGCTTTTGTAATCTGTCATCTGTTGTGAGTCCTGTCACAGAGAGGAGGGCTGCCTGTCTGTCCGTTGCTCCGTCATGCTGCTCTTTTTTGTTACTATTTATATATATTTTTCCTTTTTTTATAGATTGAAAAAAGGAGCAACGGCTGTGGATTCGACACACATATTACTCCTGCTGTATTACAAAAAAGGATGTGATTGTCTCACTGGTGCTTTTGTCAAGGTTCCTGGATGCATCTAGGAGTTGTCGACAAATGTGTAACACATTCAGACTGATTCCAGACATCATGCCTCATCGACTGTTATAGCAGGATGAATGGATGTTTCATTAAAGCTAGTAAAGAGATTCACATTCAACAAAAATATGAGCACAAAAAGGCCTTAAAAAGCAAGCCAGTTCTTAGGTTTTATTACAGTTTCTGTTTCAGTTATTCACTATTTTTGTGTAGTTTAGACTCAGATGTGTGGACTGAAGGATGTCCGTTCACATCTCTTGGCCATCTGGTAAATCTGTGTCAGGGCAAAGTCTCTAATCTGACATTCGCCTCCTCCTTCAGCGATTAAGAACGTGATACCCTTGAGCAAGGCACTTATTTTTAATCCCTACAGTGCAGCTGTTGAGTGAAGCTGAAGTCAGTTGTTGTGATGAGCAGCATTTTAAAGTTCAATAAATGTTTAAAAGACCACCAAAATCCACAATCCTTCTTTCTGTTGCTTTCTTTGGTAATATCAGAGTGAGTCTCAATCTCCCTTAACTTTCTTTTGCTCCGTGATCCTCCCCTGTATTATTTATCATCCCCTTCAGCACTTTCCCATCTTGAGATTGCAGTATCCCTTTCATGCACCCGTTTGTACCATAACACTCGACTTTTATCTCCACCCTGGAATAATCTCAGGAACAGGACTCGTCATACTATGCCTCATGCTAATACTCAAGTATACAAGTACCTGAGCTGTTTAATGTCTACATATCCAAGGGGCTCCCATTCCATTTCATCTCTCCTCTAAGAGATCTCTTCAGTTCTTGCTGACTGATAGAGGTTTCAGGTATTGAACTTCCTGTGAGGTTGTTACCTGACTCATTATTCTATTCATCAGTAGCCGGAAAGTCTGTCTGTTGCTGACATTGACAAGTATTGTATGACTGATTCTTTTGTGCTTTTTAAATCAAGACATTTAACCCTCTAAGAAATTAACAAGATGAAATTCTTCATTGTGTTTACTTGTGTTGCAGAGTTTCTCCCTGTGGCTGTCAACCAATGGCATCAAATTGTTGAAAAAGCTTAATTGTAGATGGTGTACACATATTTCCTGGGCCACTCTGCCCTTTTTGAAATATTAATTTTTAGGGAATGAGAATGATGTTTGCTTCACAAATCCATTATTTTTTGCTGTTGTTAGAAAATAGTACTGTTTTGTTAGGGGTGATGAAGAAATTGATCAATGGTGATTTTGCTCATCCCTGAACTGAACATGATATTTGCTTGAGTCTTATAGATAGATAGATAGATAGATAGATACTTTATTAATCCCGGAGGAAATTGCATATATCCACTGCTCAGGCATTACTTAACAAATAATACTGGATAAACACCAGGAGAAAAGGAAACACTGACATCACAGGACATACCACAAGACATACATTACACTAACAGACAGGCACATGCAGCACTAACAGGACTTATATACTAAACTATAACTAAAAATATAAACAGTATAAAATTTAAAAATATTATGACCACTGAAGCATGTTGAGGCACAGCATACACCACCTGCTGTGATGAGAAAGGGCTCATAGAGATGAGAAGGACAGAAGGGCACTGAGGCTTGTTACATCTTCGGATCCATCATCCATCGTCCTTCTCTGTGTTTGCATTAATTAAAGCCAACCTCCTGGTTTCTTTTAGGTGTGCTCACACTAGAATGGACAATCTTGTGTAGCTGTATAATTTAAATCGATGAACTGATGGAAGTCAAACTTTACAGTTTGAACAGCAAAGTAATGAAAAACATTAAGCATTTTACCTGCATTTATTCTATTGGAATTTAATGTCAGGTCTCTTACACACTCATTTTTTGCAAGCATCATTCATGCTCTGCTGAATGTAAATGTGACACAGTGACAGAGGTAAAATGGAAATTTTGTTGGATATCAGTCATGGCACTCTCTCTTTGCACACATTTATATTTGCATATTTCCCAAGCGAGGGGATGATATTCACCCCGTGTGCCATGAACACTGCCTTATTTGCCTCATGCTCATGCTGGGATCAGGCCTGATGTCACATTCTTACCCAGCAAATAATGTTTCCATTTTTTTTTTCCTGTACTTATTTTTTCTAAACCTGAGACTGCATGGTGGCGCAGTTGATAACTCTGTTGCATCACAGCGAGAAGGTTCTGGATTCCATATCTTGTTGTGTAGTTGTTATGTTCTCCCCATGTCTGCGTGGGTTATCTCAAGTTTCTCTGGCATCTTCCCATCTCCAGAAAAATACAGTTAATGTAAACTGATCCCTCCAAATTGTCCTTAGTTGTGTGAGTGTGTCTGTTACTTTGTCATTCTTTTGGCCCTGCAATGACCTGGCATCTTATCCAGAGTATAATCTGCCTTTCGCCTGTGGTAGGCTGGGATAGGCTCCAGCAGAACTATGCCCCGTAAGGCAGATAGTTTTGATCGCTTCCACATGGAGATGGATGGATGGACGGATGAACCTGAGGCAGGACCTGATATGAAACTCTAGACCACATATGTCAAAGTCAAGGCCCGCGGGCCAGAACTGGCCCGTTATGAATTATTTATGGCCCAATGGATGATTTTTAATTACCATTAGAACCGGTTCGCAGGTCACATCGGCCTGCTGGTGTTTTGCACATACCAACACTTACATTCCCCACAATGCAATGGTAGTGGAAATCACTGCAGCACAGCAAGTGGGCTTTGGTTTCCTTGTTTATCAGCAATCAGAGCGTAGGTTGAATTTATCTACACCCCTCCTCAAAAATGGCTAAAAGGAAAGTGGACGCTGAGAGCAGGGGGTTCCAAGCCAGGTGTGAGTCAGAGTGTGCAGTATGTTCAGAGAGGTAAAAGGTAAACCTGTGCGTCTTCTACTTGTACGAAAGATGAGACACAATCAAATATCACGGTCAGCCTCAGACAAGTGAGGATCATTGAGCAGTAATGTATTTTCAGTTTTAAATTCAGTTACATCTTTGCCTTTTTTTCTACAAGATGCGATGTCTCTTTGAAGGAAGTATTGCTATAGAAAATTTGCGGATAAGAGCCATGAGAAAGAATACAACAGATTTTTTTTAAATTTTACTATTTGAAAGCAGTGATTGGTAGGATCATAGAGCAGCACAATAATGCAATGTCAGTTTATAATGCATGCAATTTAACTTATGCATTTATCTTGATATTAAAGAAGATATTTTGTTTTTGAAGGACATGTACTTTTTCGCTGTTTGCCTGTTGAAAATATTTCCCCGTTAAGTTACTGACAGAGCCATAACTAAATATTGCTTTATTCATTTAATCATTAGATAATATACGCTGTGTTAGCTCTTGGTTCAATCGGCTATGTTAATTTTTTTATTAACTGTGTTAATCCCCAAGGGGAAATAAGGACTCTACTTTACACACAGGTTAGTTGTTACATGCATCTATATAGTGTGTACAGGCCCGTAACACACACACAAGGGGCCTATGGGTAAGCAGGTGAGGGGGAGGTAGAGTGGCAGCCAACTCCTTCATGGTGCGCCTCCAATGAGCAACTTGGAAAGGAGACCGCGTCTTGCTCAAGGGTGCCTCAGTAGTGCTCTGGAGGTGAGCTGACACCTCCCACTGTCAGCTCACACTCCAGGTGTTTGTTTGTTTTTGCGGGAGTGGGAATCGAACCGCCAATCTTGGTGCTTTGGACGACCCACTATACCGCTGAGCCACTGCTGCCCCATGAAAGTTCCATGAAGTTCCATAAAAACTGTCAATATGTTTTAATAAACATTGAACCAGTCCAGCCCATGGCTTGTAGCGAATTTGTTTTTTTGGCCTTCCATGTGTTTGACTTTGACACCCCTGCTCTAGGCAAAGTGATTAGCAGCATTGTAGTTAAAGTTATACTGAACATAGCGTGTGGTATAGCTGCTTGTCCTGACGGACTTAGTGCAGGCCGCAGCAGGCAGGACCTATGTTACAGATATACCTAAAAAAGGCAGCTGTGTACTTCCCTGACTTCACCTCAATATGACAAATATTCGAGCAATGCCATTATGAGATACAGTATTGTACTCAAAAATATGACAAACCTAACTGGGAATCTACCTTGGCTGTCTGCTAACGTGCCTGCTGGCTGATATTCGATGATGGTGCTCTCTCAGGAGATTTAATGACTTAAGTCTGAGTAAGTAACATATAAACAATATTTAAATTTTGTGTAGCTGGCATGGAAAATGTCACTAAGCTGTTAGGCTAATTTAACGAGGTCATGATATTCTTTCATAGCAATTGCAGGTGCTGGAATTAAATCCAAATTGTGGAGAGATGAACTTTTTGATTCTTCAGTCAGGATAACACTGCATGTTGATGAAACACCTGATGAATCAGGCATAGGCAAACTATGGCCCAAGGGCCATGTGCAGCCTGTTAATCTTTGTAATCCGGTCCACCAAACTTGTTTAAATTGTATAACTAATTTTATGAAATAGATTGTAGTTGTAAAATAATTTATACAATAAGCCTTGTATATATATGAATGCTTTGTTGCCTGTTACATCACTGGCTGCGTAAAGATGTCATTGGCTACACACCATTATTTGTTTATTTTTTGTTATTTTTATTAATCAATAAATAAATAGGTAGACTGACTTTGCTGGGTTAGTGCCCCAAAACTTATTACACTGCTGTAATAATTTATGAAGTCACCATTACCTTACTGGCTACCAATGACGTCTATCGACGTAAATTGTGTTTTTCAATAAGAATTTCTGTGGGACAGTCTGACGGAGCTTGTCAGTGATGATCAGTCTTCTAATCATGGTGTTCGGACGTTGGATAAAGTCCGCTGAAGGAGATCAGTTGCTACAAAGCACTGGGAGCCAATGAGTTAAAGGCCAAAATCTTTTCTATCAGGGGTTTTAAATGTCATTGAATTAGTAAAAACCAGATAAGGTTAGTGGTGAAATGTTGGGAATGTTGTTTACTGGTTATGTATATAAGGCAATCTTTTGTTAAGTGTGATGGGATTTGCTGATTAATCATTGCTCAGTAAATTGAGTTTCCCTCAGGAGAATTACTGGCATCTTGATTTAAATAGCACTTTGTGTTTGGGCCAAACATAATACCTTCTGGTAGACACTATGTAAATATGACTGTAATCTGTGAATGCCCTTAGGCCTGCTTGGTTGGGCTCTGTTTACATTATTTTAAGCTTTGGCACAGTAGAATTTTACAGCAGCAGTGTCTGATTTCTGCTCAAGCTTCCAATAATTCAGGATAAGCTAACGGTGCAACAATCAACACAGTGAAACATATATTTTAACTTGTATCTCACTAGTAAAGAGAAAATGGATATGAAGGGCACTTCAATCCATATGAACTACCTCCTTTATCAAGCAAGCTAGACGCAGATTTTGCTGTTATAACATGGTGTTATAATGACAGTCATTAACATCAGCTTAGTGTAACGCCACTATCAACAAATGGTATGGTATGACCATTATTACTCTTTATAGTGTCAGTGGATGAAGTCAGTCCCTTTACACAGTAAAAAGAAAAAAAATGTAGCAAATGTTGATATAAAGTGGAGACAAAAAGCAAAAAGTATTTTCAGAACTTTCAAAGGAAGAACGTGTCATTTCAATATTACTGAATAATATTCTATCACTTGAAGCCACTACAATGTTCTATCTCCCTGCCCCCCTACACTGACGTTCTGCCCAATAAAGAAAGTGTAGGAGCTGTCTCATTCAGAGCTATCTCAGTGGTAGCGGAAGAGACACCTTTGACTGTCTTGGCAGAGAAGATTTTCTTTGAGAAGGTATTATGGTTTTTTGTATACTGTGTATTATTCATGTAACACACAAACAACAATTAACATTGCTTCGTCACTGACATTCAACACTCAGAGAACCCAACTCTCTTCTAATTCTGCTTAGTTTCTTCAGTATGCTGTTAGACCTAAAAGCAATAGTTTCTCGTGTTAGTTTTACCCTGATAATACAACTCATTAACTGTGGAACCACTAGAATTGGAATGCCATTTGAGTCATGATTAGTTTGGCAGATAGATGAATGGATGAAGAATATCTCACTAATAAAGGTCTTTTTCAAGATCCAACTCAGAACTTTGGAAGATGTCAAATGAGACAACATGCTGAATCCGTGTTCTTTATTTTTTCAGTTGCAACTCTGTAGGGGTCTGTGAATTTTCTATGAACACCCATAGATTTTTAACATTCTGGGTCATCTGATCTGAATTAATACTTGAATACATTTCAGACTTTAATGTGCGGTGAATATTAGAGATGTCATCACGTAATTTTGTCCAAACATTGTGGGTACTAACCATTAATCTTTATAGCACAAATGTTTAATGCCATCCATTCTGTAGTGGCATTGAATCTTTTAGAAATTTCTGAGACCAAATCCACTAAATTTGAACCTCTCTGATATTTTTAATCAAACTCCAATTCCAATAAGCAACAAAACAGCATGTTATGAATGAATAGATGTCTTTGATACACAGTACGATAAAATACTAAAAACGATCTCAGACATGACATGGTAAAACAACAGGATCTCACATTCACCTTACCTCCTCCTTCTCCGCAGTCTCCTTCTTCTTCACCACTACTATCCCAAGGCAGCACAAACACATGTACAGGCAGTTTAATTGGGAAAAAAATACTACAGTTGTTATATAGCAATGGTAGTAATATTACCATCATGTAGAACTCCAAAACAAAAGGCAATTCTGCAGCCTGAGTGATGCCACAGCAGCCTTTGAAGTATTTACTTCCCATGGTGTTGCCATGACATCGACAGCAACTGCTGTTGCACAGAAGGAAATTATGAGGGGAAAGGTGAAGGAGGAGAATCTCTCTTGGGTTTTTTACATCTCGAAGCTGAAGTTAACTAGAATCGTTAATGTGTAATTTGGTCTTTGCATATCAGAAGCCATATTAATAAACGCAACTGTACTAATAAAAGGTAAGTATTTTTGTACCATTCTGCTATCTAGTCCACTGTGATGTCAATATGAAATTTAAGGCTGTGTCTGTAGTTCAATATCAGGTGTACAAAACTGTGGTGAGACCAGTGATGTTGTTTGGTCTAGAGACAGTGTCATTGAGGAAAAGACAGGAGACAGAGCTGGAGGTAGCAGAGATGAATATGCTGAGGTTGTCTTTGGGAGTGACCAAGATGGATAGGATCAGGAATGAGTACATCTGGAGACAGCACATTTTAGAGATTTTAGAGCTTAAGTCAAGAGAGCAAGACTGAGATGGTTTGGACATATCCAGAGGAGAGATAGTGAATATATTGGTCATCATAGGATGCTGAGTTTTGAACTGTCAGGCAAGATGCCTAGAGGAAGACCAAAGAGGAGGTTTATGGATGTAGTGAAAGAGGATATGGAGGTAGCTGGTGTGAGAGAAGAGGATGCAGAAGACAGGTTTAGAAGGAGGCAATTGATTCGCTGTGGTGACCCCTGAAGGGAAAAGCCGAAAGGAGAAGAAGATGTAGTTCAATATCAAGAAAACCAAAAAGAAAATAAAAAACAATTGATTTTAACTTAATGAACTGTCCCTGCACCATTTAGCACTGATAATCAGTGGATTGTCTGGTGGTTCAACCAGCATGTGAGTGAACCATGTATTTTTATTTTTTTTTACTATTGACAGTGGCACACACACTTTTTTAAGCAAGGATCCACTGCCATCGGTTGTATTTACATTTTTTTTAGAAGCAGGACTCATTGAGGTTCGCTCTTAGTGATAGTTGAATGTCTGATCTGTTCCGTTCTGAAGTTTGGCCAAAATGCAGTTGGCTATCACCATTGTATATCGCATTGGCGTTTGCCATAAGAACTGACAATGTGCACTATAATAAAGCTACAATATGTAAAACTGAAGGATTTTAATGTGGTTTACTTCTGGTGCTTATTTAGTAAAGTAACACTTGGGTATTGGAAACTAAAGGTAGTACCAGTGTTGTATGCACATTTCTTCCCTGCATTTTAATTGCTTGAAACTTCTCTCTGTTGTATCTTAAGTTGTTGAGAAAACGTTTACAGTCTGCTGTAAGGACCGTTTCTATTTCAAGTGATCCCTTTAACTTATTGCAATGGCAGCTTTAGAAGTTTGATCTCAATAATTACTTTCTTTTATCAAAAATCACAAACGACTGTAGTTCTAACACTACAGGTGCCTTCTTGAAGATTAATGTCTCCATTAACAGCTGTCGGATTTTATTTCTTTTAATACGGATGACAAGATTCCCTCTCTTATCTCGATAAAATCACCAATTTTGCAGACATGGCTCAGCCTCTTGTATGTGCCTACCTTTTTTAACAGAAATGCAGTTCATCTGTAAAATAGGTGAAATTAGGTGAAATTTGCTCCATAGATGAGTCTTCTAACTGGGATTCCAGGCTCATACTTGTCTTATAACCAGCACGACACATAAACACAGCCCTTTGCTTTATTTAATTTACTGGCATTGCCACAAAAGTTCTACATATATATTCAACAATGCTGAGGTTGGTCAAAATGGTAGCACGACCCCCTTATTAGCAAATCAATCAAGTGGTATTGCAAAGCATTCATTTTCATAATGGGTCTGGAACCAAATACTTGGTACCAAAATTCACACGGTCACACTGCTAAAAGTCAGCTATAGAAAACTGAATGCAAGGGGAAATTTTCATTCACAACCCTTACAGACCCCACTTGAAGCCCATAAGGAGAGCAGGGTAAATAGTGTGATGCTGTTGAATAGCTCAGCGGCGTTGCTGATCACTGGAGAGATAAGAATAGAAGTCTCCATTACTGGTCTAGTGTGGCTGTGGGTTGGTGAGCCGCATGGCTCTGTTCCCGTAGCACTGCTCTCAACGTAAAGAATGGTGGAGGGAAAGAAGTGGGTGCCCTCTGGGCGCGGTAGATCAGCCTAGCTTGGGATATATTTGTCTTAGTCGGTTTACGTAGTGATCTACAGCAGTCTGCAATTAAGCTGTTTCCTCTCTTAGTAGAGGATAAGCCAGCGCTGCTCGTATGGAGCATACTAGATAGCAGCCAGGCCCACTGAAGGAGAGGCATTTTTGTACTGCTTTAAAATTAATCAGGATGTGTTGTGGAAATGACCAACCTGTGCTCAGTGGACACAAGGGTAGTTGTCCGTGAAATTAACTCCATCACATTGAATGCTATTGATGATTATTAATTGTATTACTCAGTACTTTTGGAATAATTGAGCTGTGATTAGATTCAAGCTTTGTCTTCTGCTGTGTTTTCTGTTTGTTGAAATAACTAGCGTAGGAAAGCTCGCCCTGTACTGTCTGTAGTCCCTCCCACCGTCCCTCATACAAAGGACTGGAAAATATGCATCGGCTACTTCCTCCTTCTCGATCTGCATCTCGACTTCCTGTTCTCTACGCTGGTCGGAAGTGAGATCCTTTGAATGGAGGCTACTGTTGGATGCATTATTGAGTCGATATTAAACATTCAAAATGTATAGTTATATAATATTTAGCATATTATTGCTGTTTATATTGATGCAGAGTTTAGGGATATTAAATGTAGTCACACCAGTTTCTTTTTATAAATTGAAGGATGCAGCATTGTTGAAAGAGCACATTTTTAACAAATGACATACTCAGAGGCATATTTCCTCATCTTGATGTCATAGCTCTGTTGTACGGTCACCACCCACTTTTACATTGTGCGTCTGTTTTGATATGAAAGGAAGACATAAGCTCACTGGTCAACATGCAGTCAAGAGAACAAATAATCCTGACCGAAATATCAAGAAAATTTATTGGGTGTTAGCATTATGTATGTCAAGATTTTAAAATATGGACTAAACTATCGTCGGTTATGTTTCATATAAATATTGCAGACAAATGGTAAATGTTCTGGTAACAGTAACCCAAAAATATTATTAGTCCTTTGAAGTAATCATATCAGTGATTATTCAATGTATTTTTTGCTTTGTCTTGGTAACAGCTCTGATGGTACTAGCTGAACAGTGACCGCTACCTGAGGCCTGAGGACACCTGCTGCCCAGTTCCCTTCATCATGTCTGGGATGCATGTGAGTGGCACACACACACAAACTTTTTTTTAAACATCAGTTTTATTTACATTTTTGTAGCACTAGGCCTCATTGAGGTTCACTCAATAAGTCCTCGTGCATGCATTTACTCAATCAATCAATCAAACAGTACAGGGTCTCTGTTGTAATCCTGTGCAACATAGTGTGTGACACATTTGCAACAGGAGACAGGTCTGGACTACAAACAGGTCAGTCTAGTTCCCACGCTTCTAAAATTGAACTCATTCACTGCCAGCGCCTTGTAGCAATCGATCTCCTTCGGCAGACTTTCTCCGATGCTCAGGACATTTATCGGTGTTTTCTTTCTGTTCTTGATCTAATGTAGCCGCAAGGGGGCACAAGACGGTGTCTTATTGTGCTCGTTCTTTCTGTTTCTGATCTATCTCAAGATGCTTCGTTCAGAGTAGTTGTCGCTCACCTTGTTCACACGCAGGTCCGCACTGACATATATAAACTTTGTTGCATCATGAGCTGCTAGAACTTCTCTGTCTCCCTCTAATTTGCCATCCTCTGTTCCGTAAATGGATCAATCATCATTGCGCTAAATTCTATGATTAGAAGCCTGATTTTCACTGATAAGCCCCACCAGACTGTTCTGCAGCCCTCCCTGTTGAAAGACATAATTGATGTTTATAGACATCATTGACAGCCAGTGAGTTAATGGTGGTTTTACAGACATGCAGTGTAATAAGTTAGGTACATTAACCCTGCAAAGTCAGTTTAACTATTTATTTTTTGATTAATTAATCAAAATAACAAACGATAAACCAATAATGCATGTAGCATCAGTAGTGAAAGCGGATGAACAAATGAATTAGCTTGTGTTTGTACTGTTGTGTGGTGCAGCAGAACCAACGCAGTCCAACCCAGTGCTGTTGATGAACTTCACCGACGACCTGCTGACACGCCCACCTCCAGTGCAGCAGATGCTGCCCAGGAATGGGCCGGCAGGGCAGAGGTGGTTGTCACAATGCCTATTGATCAATAATCCAAATGATTTATCAGACCTCTCAGTTCATCAGGAAACTGATTTGACACAATGCCGCAGACGCTACCTCCACAGATGCTGAGAAGATAACCACGGACCTTATAGTGTTTTTAGGGACCGATATTCAAAAGATATGGTGATATAACATAATGCTAAACCATCCATTCATCCATCAACTTTCTACCACTTTGTCTGCTGTCGCAGGTCGCGGGGAGCTGGAGCCTATCCCAGCCGATTGACGACGTTAGGCGGGGAAACTCTGGGCTTGACGCCAGTGCATCGCAGAGCCACACATAGACAAACACACACGCACACACTCACTCCTATGGTCAAATTGGGACCGGCCAATTCACCTGAATCTTATGATTTTGGAGGTAGCTGGAAGCCAGAGAACCCAGGTAGACAGGGGTAGAACATGCAAACTCCGCACAGAGCAGGACGCAAATCCGGAATCGCTTTGCTCTTCGGCAACAGCGCTACCCACTGAGCCACCGTGTCGCCCTTATGCTAAACCACTCATCCTAAATACTGTCCTTTTAATACATGTGTGTTCGTTTCTCTGAGGCTGGCTGAAGGTTATCTAACACTCACACTCACACACAGACACCATGGTGCTGACATAAGCCTATATCTGTAGTTATTTCTTAATGCGCAAAGCTTCTGCACTCAAGAGTGAGTGGACTATTTTAGTGGTTTCTTATTACCTGGCTGTCTCATAGGCTTAACTAATGTTTCTTAAGTGCTAGCTTCAGAGGAGGATCACTTTCTCTCCTGCACTTCTGCCTTTACATGTTCTGATTGATCCGTGTTGGTTTTAATCTGCCAGACCACAGCGCTTCACTGTGATTAGGATGAACATCACCTTTTCTGCTGTACTGCAAACAGTGAACAGTTTGTCCTCGGTCACAGTTGTCACAAGCAGTTCCCTTGTGTTGACGAGAGATAGCATCAGATAAGCTGCAGTCTACTCTGGTTCGCTCAAGTAATTACTCTTACTACTGTACTGCTTAAACAGTGCAAATTGAACACACTAAGAATCCTTGTTTTTGTATGTATTTACATTTTTATTTGAGTCTGGCGCAGCTACTCAGTAAAGGATTATTTGGAGCTGCAGCTAAAATAGTGTGTTGTTCTTTGTCATGTATTACATTTCTTGTCTTATTTTTCTGTAGAAGTTGCACATATGTATTTAGATTGTTCCCTCCTGTGTTAAAGAAACTATATTTTCAGTTTTTCAGGGTTCTTATAGCAGCTCAAAACCTTAAGATGATGCAAAGGCAGAAAGCAGTATCTGTATTTGTCATGTATTAACTTATTTTGTGTCATGATAAAAAACCTGGAAAGAAATCATTAATGTACTGTTTTTGGTTTAGTTGTTGCTGTCCAGCCTGCTTGTGTAGTTACAGTTACGTTAGCCCACTTCAGGTCAAGATCCATGTACCTGGGGATGTATGGGTTGCTGACTTTATAGTGAGTTGTGTTCCATGCACACATACAGATGTACATAACAAACAGATATCTATACCACACCACAGTGTGTGTATACTGCTGAGATATCCTGACACATTTTGGAAATTGTGGCCAAAGTGTTTGTTAATTTTTTTGTCATATTACCATAAAAACAGGCCTCTAATGACATTGCTTTGTCATTTTGAAAGTCTTACACAATTGTGGTGGAATATGTATAAAAAAAAACAATCACCTTTTAGCATTTATTCCTCGGGTTTGTTTTTGAACACCTGCTATGAAAGTCACTTTTGTTCATTTTTGACTTAACCGGTTTCATTACTTTCACAGCAGAAAATACATTGTTTTTTTTGAATATGGGAGCAAAGCCATAAACATAGGCCATTGATACAAATTCTACAAATAAGATTCAAATGTCAGACATGGCTGCTGTAAATTTGTGTTGTTGGTGACAGCAACACACTGCTAAAACTCTGAGAAGGACAAAGCAATATATATTTAACTTAATTTATGCCCTTCCCCCTCAGTACCTGGTAAACCACTGTGACTGATGCTGTTGCTGCAGGTCGAAGCTTGATTTTCACAAAACGCCTCAGTTCAGCTCCATATGATTAGGTTACATGACTTCTATTATCATCATTGTGATTGACAATGATCTTTGCTCTGTCCTATCCTGTGTGGCGTAGGCACCGTGGTCGACTGGCACTGAATGTGTAGCCAAGTACAACTTCCAGACAGCCAACGAACAGGACCTACCTTTCTGTAAAGGAGATGTACTAACCATTATCGGCGTCACCAGGGTGAGTAGACGGGTGGTTTAATACCTCACAAATGCTGTTGAATACGCTACAGCAGCCCTTAAAGAAACTATCCTGGCCAAATCATTTATATTCCAGGAATAAATGGTGGGTTAAATATTGAACACGCTTCTTAATGTATTGTAAAATATGATGGTGCACGACTTCACCATCTTAGACCAGGACTGTCTCATGAACCATTTTCAACCTACTTAATCTAAATGGATTAATGCAGTGACACCCTACAGTGGCTCATTATGTGTTACCTCCTTTCCACAGGAAACCTCTCCACCAGCACACCAGCTAAATAATTTCCCAATTATCCCTATTATAATACATAATATATCAACAGTCTGGTTGCTCAGGACAGCCAGGCAATCAGCAAAATATGCTCCATTCGCCCTCGACTGTCTATAGAGTAGTGTGGATTATAACCCCACTGCTTCTGCTGCCGCCTCAGTGTATTTAGAGGGACAGGGAAGCTCTAATTAGGACAAAAATGACTATGTATTCTGTGATTTCAGGATCCAAACTGGTACAGAGCGAGGAACACGGTGGGCAGAGAGGGGACCATCCCAGCAAACTATGTGCAGAAAAGAGAAGGAGTCAAGTCAGGGGGGAAACTCAGTCTTATGCCGTAAGTACTTTTGAGGTAATGACAGAGAAACCCAACATTAAATATGTGTGTCATATGTATTTGGAAACACACATCCAACTGCTATCCTTAACACTGTTATTGTGTGACATTTACTGTAAATTAAATCTGTATAAACCACAGGGATGCCAATCTTGTATCTATACATGATGGGTTCACTCAGAGATGTCAACAATGTTCAGTAATTGTTTCATAGAATATTCCACTCAGTTATGAATGCTGATGAATTCATTATAATCAACCTATAATTCGATGTGCCAACATGAAGTTTACCTAATATATTATTGGTGATTTTTATGTTCACAAGTTTTTTGTTACATAATTAAATTACAGTAATAAAAGAAAACCCTAACATATGATTCTCTCAGAAAAGAACATCTCTTAATGAGAATTTCAATGTACTGTAGTGGAATGAACGGTGGTCAAGTCCTTTTATTAGAAAGAAAATATGCACCCAGGAACAAGACAATATTCAGCAAAATCATACAGAAAGAATTTGTCTATGTTTGTATGTCTTCTGTGCCTTCACCAGGTATTCTGTTTAAAGGATTTGAACCAGTTGTTTTACATCCTTCTATTTCTGTTACCAGCAGTCAGAAAATGGAAGTTTTGATTTGAAAAGTCAGGCAAACCATGGAAAATGTAATTTCCACCTTTTTCATCTCTTATGACTTGTGTTACATCTTTTAATGTGTGTGACTACCTGCTGCTGAGGTATGTACAGAACCAGCTGCACGCTGCCGTATTTTAATCAGCCTCTTTGAAACAGTTGCAATTTCACAGAAAGGAGGACGCAGCAAGGTGTATGCAAATGAAATGAGACTGCAGAGCAAGAGCACGCAGGCTGCTACAGTGTCACTGTTGTCATCTGAAATCCAAAGCTTTAGTTTGTACTCTACAATTGAAAGCAAACAAGAACTAAAACTCCTGTTCCAACTTAACACTTAGATAGAAAATGTTTTTCGGTATGATGTAAAGACATCTAAGAAGAAGATAGTCACTGCTGAATGAAGGAATGCACTGAGACCCCATCAACCTTTGTTACAACTGTTTCCAGTGTTAGGTTTTTGTCGTATTTTTCGGTTGATTGTCTACCACGCCTCATTCTCTGGTAAGCCATGATGAAGACAGTTATAGAATCACTCAGTTCTAAATGGTCATACTTTAGATGTAGCTCCAATTATATTTTACTTCAATTTCCCTCCTTAGAAGCTTTTAATGGTAAATTGTATACTCAATCCAGCTGTACTCCCTAATATTTTGCATGGTTACACTTGCTGACCACATGTTTGTACTGTTGCCTTTGAGATCACTGCATAAGTACGTGTTTTTTGAAAAACTCAAGAACACACTCATCAGACGGCATGCCTCTGTTGCCATTAGCTGGAACCACAGAGACTTGTTCATATTTTTTTGTACGTATGATCACTAACAGATGCTAGAGACCTCTCCCTTTCCTGTGGGTTACATAAGGGCTCAGCTGAGGTCTTCTGTCCCCTTGCTCACCCTCTTTCAAGCGTTTGTAGTCCCAGCCTTCTCTCTTTGCTACCCCCATGTGGCAAATATCTGCTATACACAATGCCGTCATCTCTGACAAAAGCTAGTGTTTCCCCCTTCTACATTGCGCTTGCACATTGCTAACTGCACTTCAGTTGTTTATTTATTTTATTTATTTCACAATGATGTAATGTATTAAAACAAGTGTTAACTACCATGGACAAAACCGCTATCCTGTGCCTACCATATGGCTATGTGAGTCCCTGAGGAAACCACGCTTGGCGTCTGCTCTTGGATTAGGGGGAGTTAGGGAGCTGCTGTTCATCGGAGAAGCTGCCTACACTGATCTAATCAACTCAACCCACATTAAGCTCCTTTGCCACAAGAGCCTCTGCTGTCTGAGGCAGAGTATGAAGAGGAGGAGAAGGGAGTGACGGGGCGGCCACGTAAAAGCAGCTAAATCAATTATGGTTGTTGATTACCACCCGTTCACCAGCCAGGACTGATAGAGAGATGCTGTGAGGTGCTTCTGTTTGTGTCGAATTAGACGCTTCACACGAGGAGTGACGCGTTAACAAGATCTGGATTTGGAACATCAGTATATTTGAGTTGAAGTTCATAGCAGCAACAGAAGTGATGCTAAAAACAATGAAGCTGTTTTTTTAATTTGGAAATTTAAGATACACAACACTTTTGCATATAAAAAATAATAATGTGATGTCTAAGAAATGTTTGTAGCCTCTTGTGTTCCCCAGGTAGGGGTGAAATAGTGCTATACAGTTAGCTTTTAAATACTGTTTGTTCTTGTGAATATGTTAAAAGCAGTAGGTCTGTAGCAGCTTGTTTAAATCAGATGCCTGAGTTGGTTTTCTTTTCTTTTTTCTTTTTTTTTTTAACTCTACTGTGTTGTATCAGACTCCCTGACCTCCTTCGGAAGTAGGTGACTGCTGGTTCTGTCCCACCCACCAAGTCGCCTGCTTGGTTTTTGCACTTTTCCTGTTATTGCAGTCCCTGCTAGTCAGTTTCCGACCCTGCCTCTGGCTTCTTTTGTGTGTGTGTGTGTGTGCGCACGTGTACATTCATACATGTAAGCATGTGTGTTTATGAATGTGACATTTCCTGTTTGGGTTTAAGTTCTGTCTCAGTCAGTGGAGGCCCTGCCCCCTGCAGTACTAGAGCTCTGCTCAGTGGACAAGCTGCTGCTGGACTCCAACTGCTGCCTCTTCTCATTTCACAGGGAGGCTGTGATAAGTGGAAGTGAATCATTGTGTGTGGTTGTAGCTGGAAATGAGTGAACATGAAAGCCTGTGTTATCAGATGTAGAAACAGTGGAAGGATTTGGGCCTGTCTATTGCTTTCAGCACTGACACATTCGATAAGAGTTCAGTCATGTCCAAAGAAAGAAGGCGTGACAGAGATGTTTCTGTTAATGGATCATACTTGTCTGTAATTGATTACACTTGTGGTGTTACCATGTGCACTTCCTGTATTTGCTGGTTCATAAACAGGACAAGTCAGTTGGTAAATCTTTGTGCCCTCACCGTTTTCCCTTTTTCTCATTTACTCCTTATATTCCATCTATCATTTTCCTTTTCCTCCATGCTCACCCCATTCTTTTTCTTTCTTTGACTTTAAATCTGTCCTATGTTTTCCCCTGCAGCTGGTTTCATGGTAAGATAACCCGGGAGCAGGCTGAGCGACTCCTCTACCCTCCGGAGACGGGCTTGTTCTTGGTGAGGGAGAGCACCAACTACCCCGGTGACTACACCCTATGTGTGAGCTGCGACGGCAAGGTTGAGCACTACCGCATCATCTACCACAACGGCAAGCTCACCATCGACGAAGAGGAGTACTTTGAAAACCTCATGCAGCTGGTTGAGGTGAGGGGCAGTAGCATCTAACTATCTACTTATTTTCTGGACTCTTAGTTTGATGCATGAGAAGTTACTTTTTTGCTCACCTCCAAAATGAAAAAAATGAATGTTCTTCCGTCATTAGTGTTTAAAAAATGATCATTAGAGAGGCTGTATTGAAATTCCTTGACTCTTGTCGTGTGAGATGTTTTTAATCTTTGTCTCTTTGATCGCCTGTGACAGTTTAGCAAAGTGATCAATGCATCTTAGTGTACACCTGTAGGCTTTCCTGAGCATTTTTAAGAAAGAAAGAATAGAACTGGAAATCACATCATTAAATTTCTTCTCTTTTTTTGTACATATTCATGATGCTGATAATTCAAATCCATTGTCTGTTGTTAATGGGGCAGGGTTTTCGTGATTGGTAAAACTAAGTTTTGCTGTCACCATGCAGCAAATGAGTACACAAGGCAACCTACAGACACACACCCTTACAGTGACCACAGAGTTTCTTCAAAAATCCAGCGGGTCTATCGTTGCATCTCTTCCTTCTTATTATCTGAGCAGTTCAAACAAAGGACAAGGTGTAATGGTGGGAAGATAGGAGCTGTGATTGCAGAGGGAAGCAGAGAAAGTACAGCTGTATTGGCATCCATCATTTTTTAATTGGACTTCATCTCTCTGCCTTGTGGGACATTGAAACTAGATGGCATGAATACACCAGCTGGCATAGAGACCATTGACATCACCAGTGCAATCTTGTTATCAGCCATCCGCAATCTCTCTTTCTCCTTCTCTATCTCCCTCTGTCTTATTCACACCCTCCAGGCTCAGCTCTGCCTCCCCGTCCTCTCTCCACCTCTGTGCCACCTCCTCTTTCTCTCTTTGCGTTCCCTTGTGTGTACCTGTCAACCTGCTTTGTTTCCTCCTCTTTACCATTTTTACATCCTACTTAGCGACATTTCTCCTTCTGAACTCTGTATCTTTATGTGCTCCTCTATCCCCCCCTGCGGTATCTATTTCACTTTATAATAGCCTTGAAAAGATTGCTTTCATTGTGTATTTTTGACAGCTTGCACACAGTTGACTGCTTTTATTGGCCTGTCACAGCAAGCACTGCATATAAGTACCTAGTGTATATTTATGCATATAGTGTGTATTTGCTGACAGACTCAGGTTTCCAGTCTTTATATCCACAGTGATGTCAGACAGCCATATTTCAGCATTATGGGTGAGGTGAAACAGCCAGGGTGTAGCAGCATGGTGGAAGAACTTTGACCAATCATATTTTATGGTTTTACTATATATTTATTAGTGTTGATTAATCCACACTTGAATGAATTCACACATTAAAAGCTCATTTGGTTGCATGTCATGTGTTTCAAAACGCTAACTATGCAACATGCAGTGGTGCATTTTTTTAAAAACATGGTAAATCTTAATCTTAATGCAGTCAAAGGAGTAAATGAGAGTTGATCC
The DNA here is from genome assembly GCF_040054535.1 of Antennarius striatus. Classification (NCBI taxonomy): domain Eukaryota; kingdom Metazoa; phylum Chordata; class Actinopteri; order Lophiiformes; family Antennariidae; genus Antennarius; species Antennarius striatus. Next base: position 25,165,506 of record NC_090776.1, on the reverse strand, counting down.
CTTCTTCACCGTGCTGCCCCCTGGTGGTTGTTTTGGTAACATACACTGTGTGCTGTGCTGCGGTTGTGTAACATTGGATTCACACTCAGTGATGCAGCTCCTTGTCCCACATTTAGTACTTCTTTGTTTCTTGAAGATAAATTCTCATAAACTGAATATGTACCACAAAAATGATGCATTCGTATTTGTCATGCTAATATTTAGGCATATTTAATGAGCAGATATACAGTATTTTCCACGCTATGAGGCGCATTTAAAAGCCTTTAATTTTCTCAAAATACAGTGTGCAAAATACTGTACATATTCTTGTAATATGTGTTTGATTTATTTCTGGGTCGGAATGTCAATTGCAGTGACCCCTCAACCCACAAATGGCCCACCTGCAAATGATCCAAACCGTGTTGCTTCCCCACTGCAGCTCCCATCAACCTAGCAGAGGTTGATTTACTTCAAATAGTTGTTCCTCAGTAAATGCATGATTTATTTTCCGATGATCCTATAGCTGTGGTATTGATGTGTTTTTGTGAGTTGTGACATAAAGTATCCCAAAATTTCGATCATATTTTAAAGTCGAAAACTATTCTGTACGATGAAATATAGGGCAGTGATTTTTCACTCAAAGTCCTCATTAATACAGATGCATCTTGATAAAAGTTCTCTCTTGTCTTTCTTTTGGTGAGTGCAAACGCAGCTGATATTCTGCATACATTAAACAGACAAGTGCTTCCCTCACATCAACAGTTTCCTCTTTTCATCGCCGCCTTCATGTTCCTCTGTGAGGTGGTGCTGGGAGCATCATCCTCATTTTTGTTTTGCATATCAAAAGCTTGTATACAGACTCAGCCTCCTGATTTAGTCTGTGAATAACTTAGTCCCAGATGATTCAGTCAGGCCTTAGGTGGCAATGATGCATCATATTTAATATGACAGCTCTTTAAAATGAAAGTTAACACACGTGGAGTTTTGTCGTCATGTCTTGAAAATGTATTTTCTCCCTCTAATTCTCCCCAGCATTACACCAAAGATGCGGATGGCCTCTGCACCAGGCTGATTAAGCCCAAGTTGATGGAGGGAACGGTGGCAGCACAAGACGAGTTCTCCAGGAGTAAGGGCACACTGAGCTCACTGATCTGCTCCGCTGGGACACAGGCTCTTAATTGTGCTTGTGTTTATTTAAAGTCACAGTCGAGGCCTTCCTCTCCTACAGGAATCCTCTATCATCCTCTTCATGATAGCATTAGTCATTAGCTGGGCTTCACCAATTCTCAAGGTCATTCCGCTTCTCCATCCTGTTGATGCACCCGACTTGGAAAACTGTGAAAAACTAATTCAACACCTTTTCTTTCATATGATTGATTCATCTCTCAGACACTGATCAGAAGATAGAAATTAAACTCACTAGTTTTTTTTAAACATTTAAAGTATTTCCAATACATCCATACATCATCATACTAATAATACTAATGATACCTACGGCAGATTTTCTTTGTATTAAACAAGGATGATAGATGACTCGACAGTCTGCTTAGTGTTATCTGTACTCTCTTGGCAGGTGGTTGGGCCTTGAACAGAAAGGAACTGAAACTCCTGCAGACCATTGGCAAAGGAGAGTTTGGAGGTGAGGAATTGATTTTGCGTCATCACTGCGTTATTTAATTTTGTATAAATGGAGACAAAAATTGCCGAATATTGTACTAAAACTTTTCCATGTCTGTGTTCTTGACAGATGTGATGGTAGGCGACTACAGAGGGACCAAAGTGGCGGTCAAGTGTATCAAAAACGACGCCACGGCGCAGGCTTTCATTGCTGAGGCTTCTGTCATGACGTGAGATCCTCAGACTGTTTTTCTCTTTCCTTCGCTCTACATTTACAACATTGTCTGCTTTTCTTCTGACACACTGTTCTCTTTCAAAATGTTCTGTCAGGTCTTTTCTCAAATAAAAAAACAGAGCAGACACCATTCACTTGACTTTTTCTGCTTCCTTCGTGTTTTTGTACAGACAACTGAGGCACAACAACCTGGTGCAGTTGCTAGGGGTAATAGTTGAGGAGAGGGGCAGCCTCTATATCGTCACAGAGTACATGGCGAAGGTAGGCACATAACTGGTCATGCACATAACTGCATACAATGTAATAACCAGCTAGTTGGATTGCAAGTTGGAGTTTCCTGCTGTGTTTTTTAAGCCAAGCTAATGAGCAGCTGGTGCTAGACATTTCCCAAAAATGTGGAAAGAGTAATTGGACCTTTAAGAATTAAAACCTAGAAATAAAAGCAATAACACTAATATTAAAGATCACCAATAAGAGGTATCCACCTTAGTAGACTGTCCTGCAGCCCTGAAAAACGTAATTGATGTGTATAGACATCACTATCAGCAGTGAGTTAAATACACTCTGTGTTTAGGTGTTTAAATGATCTGCACTCTTTATAGGGAAGCCTCGTGGACTACCTGCGTTCTCGAGGACGGACTGTGCTCGGCGGAGATTGCTTACTCAAGTTTTCCCTGTGAGTCATCTTCATCTCTTTCAAATAATGATTGCATTTGTGGAAAAAGACAAATATTTAGAAGTACAAACGTCTGCAGATAATCTTGCTGTTCTTAAGCTGCCAAAATTTCATCCCCGAGTCATCACTCATCGTCTCTCCTGTCTCGTTGTCACCTAGTGATGTGTGTGAAGCCATGGAATACCTGGAGGCCAACAACTTTGTCCACAGAGACCTGGCAGCTCGTAACGTGCTGGTTTCCGATGACAACATCGCCAAGGTCAGCGACTTTGGCCTCACCAAAGAGGCCTCCTCCATACAGGACACTGCCAAACTGCCCGTCAAATGGACCTCCCCTGAAGCACTAAGGGAGAAGGTGAGGAAAGATCATGTGAATGAATGGGTAGCACCTCTTTCACCCAGTGAGTGCTAACATGCCGAACATTCAAGTAGGTGTGTTGAGTGTTAATCGTGTGGAAAGGCAAACTGGTACCGCAGGTGAAAGAGCAAATTCCTAATACAGAAAGTCTGTTTGTGAATGGACTGACTGACTGATGGATGGACTCGTCACTGGCAGCTACATCTTATTTACATCTTTTTGTATCTGTAAGTCACTACATCCACCATTTCTGTAAGGAACAACTATCAGAATTATGGTTAAATCCAAATCAACTGAGTCACTCTTGATGTAGTTTTTTTTTTTTTTAAGTTATCATCTGTTTTTCATTCATTCTTTGCTATTCTTCTTTTTTTGCATAACAGAGGTTTTCCACCAAGTCTGACGTCTGGAGTTACGGAATCCTCCTTTGGGAGATCTACTCCTTTGGCCGTGTGCCCTACCCCAGAATTGTAAGTGCCTGAGCAGCAGATCTCAGCGGCTCACCAGCAGATGGCAGACTTACTTTTCTGGGTTTTGTGCTTATTTATGTTTTTATTAGTGTGCTGGATTAGTGAAATGGTTTGACCTCAGAATAATTAGATTTGTGCCAGTAAACTACTGGAGCAGATGATAAAAATGTCATGCAAATACGTAGAATAAATTCTGAATTTAATTACTTTGGCATGCTTGACCACTTGCGACATATTTGTTATTTGTAAGAATGATCTTTGCCTTGAATATTGTGGTGCACGTGCGTCATCAGACGAATGTTAGCCAATGACGTTGTGTCTGCATCTCTCAGCCGTTGAAAGAGGTGGTGCCCCGGGTGGAGAAGGGATACAAGATGGATGCCCCAGACGGCTGCCCGGCGGTGGTCTACGACCTGATGAAGCAGTGCTGGACTCTGGATTCGGTGATCCGGCCCTCCTTCCGCATGCTGAGGGAGAAACTGCAGCATATCAGAGCCAAAGAGCTCTACCTGTGAAGAGGAGGCCTGGGGCGTGGGGGGTTAAAGAGGGGAGTGGGGGGGGGTGCGAGATGCAGCCCAGAAGAGCTGCAAAGTGATAGGAGGAAGAGAAGCAGGCCACAGCACCTTCTTTCTACCTGTCCACCCTGTTGCCCTGTGGGACTGCCACACCACGCCCCCCTCCCCTGACCTCAGACGTCCAAGCAGCCGCCCTCTGCTTCCAAACGAGGACTGTTTTCCTGTTTGTGTTGTATAGCTTTTTCCAGACAGTTTCCTCTTCTCTCGATGGACCGCTGTTCTTTCCTCCTTCTGAACCTGCTGCTGCTCACCTGCTCTCTCTGTTTTCTCTCAGTCCAAGTTTCCCTTACTCTTCCACATTAAACATCCCTTATCATCCTTATTTTCCCTCTCCTCCTCCTCCTCCTCCTCCTCCTCCTCCTCCTCCTCCTCCTCCTCCTCCTCCTCTCCTGAACATGGCATTAACTGGAGGGGAGGCTGGCCTTTTCCCTCCATGTTTGTCAGGTGCTCTTTCTTCTTCCCGCCATCTGTCCATCATTCCTGATGTTTTCTGCATCACCATGTTGCTCTGCATGAATTCAGCTCTACTGTCATTCCATCCTTTTTTTATGATTTCTCCCTCCCGTTGGCCTGGTGTTAGGTGTGGGCCTTCGCTCTGTGCCAAAGTGCCTCCAGTCTACAGAGCTCCAGACGTCCCTCCAGCACTGCTTTCAACTGGACAGTTGTGGTTTGATTTTACTTTTTTTTTAAATAAATCTTTTTTATGCTTTCTTTGTTTTTTCAGGGAGGTTATCAAACCATTTTAAGTGCTGTCTCCCCCACCTCTACCATCACTCCATCATTCTAGGGGTTTTTTTTTTTGTTTTTTTTGTCTGGGAAGAGAGCGTGAACAGGAACAGAGAGACAGTTTGGGGACCAGTATTGTGTTTGTGTGCAGCCCATAGGAGTGGTGTTGTGTGTAGAGAAGGGGGGAGAAGCAGGTCGCAGACATGGTTGATTCATCATACGTGGGCTTGTTTTTATATCAAAATATATTTAAAGGATTAAAAAAAAAAAAAAAAGAATAAGGAGAAAAACTGACGGGTTGAAAAATAAACAAGAACTTTGAGCAGCCGGAGTCTCTTAGAAATGTTAAGTGTCTCTGTGAACGCTGGGGTAGGGGTTGGTGCATGCTGTGTGTGAGAGGCCTTGGGTTTAACTGTCAGTGCTTTCAGTGTTCATTGTTTTATTATGCTATCATGATTATGAATAAATCATTCCATCTGAAGAGTATGGGATCACCTGCATCTTTATGTCAGAGTGTCTATTAATGTGTCCGGCTCAGGTTAGTGCTCATGTGTTTCCCTTTGGCGCCATGTGTCTGAAAGCATTTTGGAGTTTAACAAATCTCCATATGGAGTCGATAGTTTAAATATCCACCAGCAGTGGGACAATAAATATTTCCTGATGTGTTGCGGTCTAATCACACCACTGAGGGATTTCACTGCGGCCTTTCAACAAATGTTGAGATATCTGGCATCGTCTGAATGTCTGGCCACAGAAACATCGGTTGGCAGTGACTGAGGATGGAGCCTCTGGTTTCATAATAGAGGCTAAGCAAGCAGCTTGAGCCACAACATGCTGGGGGGAGGTTTGCAAAATATATATCGTTTCAGCATTGCAACATGCACATGTGTAACCGTCACAGTACAGGAAGTCCATTATCAAGCCTAAAGTAATAAAGTCAAACACAAGAAACTGCAATTCTTTGCTTTTGTACAGAAAGGAAACCGGAGGTTCTTATGTGTTGTGAAGAATCTACAAAAGTCTGAGATATACTTTAAATGTCCTTTTTATCAGACATGACTGATGCGTCATTTAAAAGTGTTAAAGCCAGAACAACACGGTTGCAGAGTCATTCATTCTTTCTAGGTGGAGCTGTTCAAGTCATCTGGTAAATATTTGCTGGATTTTATCATTAAACAATACAGTTCGTATATAGCTCATCACTGATAGCCAGCTATCAGTGTTTAGTCTGTAAACAATCAGTGGAGAGGATTTGAGTCAAAGTGATCTGATCAAAGTGTACTCAGCTCCATGTCTCCTCACAGATGCACATCTATAAATAACCCTCCTGAGACTCCTTTTGGTAGCGTAGATGCTTTGAACAGGTGGTGAAGCGTCAGCGGAGCCTCGTAGGTGTGAGGAGCGTTGTTGTTCCGTCAGCTGAGCATTTCCCATCAGCAAACAAGAAGCTAGGATCAGTATTTTTCTCTGCTCCTTGAAGCGAGCCCCCTGGGACGACAGCAAAAATCTTGTTTGTCTTCTATTTTTGCTTCTTATTGTTTTATCGTTGCGCCCTTGACCGAAGCCTGCTTCCACCGAATCTGCAGCAGACCGTTGTTTGTGGAATGATTTAATGTGATTCCTATGAATTTTGATGATGCTCCAGAGCGGTAACAGTGGGCGTGTTACGTAAGCCAGGTCATTTGTGCTCATGCACGAGACTGTGCTGCTGTCAGGCCCTGTAATGCTGCTTCCAATTTACCACCCTGCAACAACTGAAAAAGACGGCCCACTGATGCGGTTCCCCACCCCCACTTGGAATTACGTGCTCAGCTCAGAAAGTACAGCTCATTAGCTTTGGAGAAACATTTTGGATGTCGCCTAACTGTTAAAACACACCACCAGGAGCTATCATTACAATCTGAGCTCTCAAGGGAGAAATGTAGAGGATTTGTCTTGATTGAAATAACTTGAGCGATGGTGTCAATCAAAAAATATCAGGAGATTGGGAGATGTGCGCAGTCAAGTGGAGAGGTCAACGTTCAGAGGCAGCTGCATCCTTCAACGGCATTCAGCGTCTCATACGAGGATGTTGTGTCAAAGCTGACACATCGACACATATTGTTCCTAATTTTAACAATCCTACAGAAAACCAGCTGTGTGTGTGTGTGTGTGTGTGTGTGTGTGTCTGTGTGTGTAAAGCCCAGCTTGAGGTATCTGTGAGAAAGCTTGTGATGGCAGGAGGGAAAATTAATGCACAGCGCTCATGTCTGGAGTTCTTGGTCTTTCCGTCACACTTGAGTAATCCTGACAGCCACACAGCTCCGCATTCTTAGAAGGAGGGTTGATGTGTTAATCAGCTTTCAATAAGTTATGAATCTGTGCTACTGACTGCAGTCAGGCACACTCAACGGCAGCAAATTAGCTCCTGGATAAATGCGATTACACCAACACGTTTCTAGTGGGTGATCGTGATGTTTTTGTGGAGTAGCCATGTGCATTGTTGTCCTGCATGTCAAGCTGGAGCCGATAAATTTACATGTGACAGAATGAGGGTGTTTTTATCCCTTTTTTCCCCCAATTTTTTTTTACATCTTGTCAGCCCTGGATTCATGCACAGTTGCTGGGTTACGTGTCAGCAGACAGTTGAAGCCACATGATTCATCAGGAAGAAACGTGATTCTGTGCTGGCCCTTATCCCTCAGCATTAATGGTTATTTACTCTTGGTGTTGGAGCATAAATAGTTCCTGCAGAACAACCCAGCTGTAGAGTTTCAATGCAAACTGGAAAATCAGTTTTATGGGAACAACTAGAAGACGGGCAGAAGAGATGATTACAATGCTTATTATATCAATATATCACTGCATGTTTTCACACTAACTGTGTGCATGTTAATGAATCAGTTTTATTTTTTTATTTTTTATTTATTTTTGGTGGCCACAGTCCATGTCCTAATAGTGGTTATTATTAGTAATTTCTCTGAACCTGAACCAAGCAATCCAAATGAAGCTTTAATTTAAAATTCAAATTTAAAGTTAAAATAAAAAAAAAGTCCTGAATACATGTTTGAATAATGTTTCTCAAATGTAGAACTCATCCTGTGAAGACAGGTCAGAGATCCAGGAGTAGGTTGGCTCAGGATTCAAACTGAGGGATGTGATTTTGTTGCTCCGGCCCTGTGAGTGTTAAAGCTCCCCCATTTCCAGCCCATCTGGGTGACAAGGAGCCGCCGCTGAGCTGACAGCAGATCAAGGAAATGGTATCGACATTATCAGGCCGTCTTGAGGCGTGGCCTTATCGAATGTGAACACGGGCTCAATGACAAAGATCTTTTCACACACACTCATCATTTTGTTGTGTCATGTGCCTTCTGTCTTGGATTGCCATTTTGCTGAACAGCCTAAATATATGCTGTTTCCTGTTGCAATTAGCTTCTATTTAGGAAACACTGCACAGGAAGGAACGTTCGCCTCTCAGACAGGGGCATCTCTTTTTTTTTTTGTCCTTGTGTGTGGCTTTGAATTCAGGCCCTAGCATTGTGTCACAGCAGCGTGTTGACGCTGTCAGCCGCCTGAATCACTCCTCTGTCGGCTATATGCAGCATATGGAGTTTATTCTACTGCATGCTCTATTTACTTTGGTGCAGTTTTGGTTGTGTCACGTAAATGTTGACATCTTTTTGAAATTTGATCTTCAGATGCACCACCAGCTCCCGTGTATTTTTATTGTCTGTCTGCTGGAGGCGGACCTACAAAACAGAGCTGCTCATCAGCACAGTGTCAATTCCTAGCCTTCAAAATAAGTGGGAGCATGACCTCAGACGTCACAGAGTGCGAGTGCGTCATCAGCACATCCACTGCCAAAAGAAAGAATCAGCTATGAATTACATGCAGACAAAATGAATTCATGGTTCAAGACAGCCTCACAATTTAAATCCTGATTCTCCAGACTAGTTTTGATTTGATTTCCTTCCTTTTACATACAGGAGGAATATTTTATATAAGCATTATTTTAAGATGGACTTCAAAAAAATCTCTTTGACATGTCAATTAGTGCGTTGCTTTCCTTGTGACTCTAAACAGGACCCTACTCATGATGAGGTTGTAGACTGTAACAAGATTAAGGCTTCACAGCCATGATGGTGGCTCTGTGCAGTTGTACAGTTCTTTAAGCTAGATGATCACATCACCGTGACAACAGACTCCCAATGGTAGCTCTTGAAAGCTGACATTAAGGCTACATTTACCGTCTCACTTTTGCCACTCCACATGTGATTTATTATCACTAAACCTAAATAGAGCTGATGCTCTGGCTTCCAAATTCTTGAAAAATAAACCTTCACTTTTTTTGATTTTCGGATGCATGTTCATCAATAATAGGTGATGAACTATTAAAGTCTTGATTAGGTCACCTTACAGATCAACAATTTTAAATACATGACTTATTTGGTGTTTACAATACTTGATAATAATCCCAGGCTTACAATCCATACTAATGGTTGCTTTCTCTCAGGAGTAGTAGTTAGCTGCAGAGCTAGCTGTCACTGCTGACGAAGAGGACAAACTTACCAATGTGAATAAAAAATAAAGAGAAAAATAATTTTAAAAATATCTTGCATAACAAGGTTGCATGAAATAGAGTGAGACTTTCAATCAAGGCTAACTATGTTGTAAAAATATGAAAAATAGAAGAGAGGACACACAATTACTCCACGCATTTTTTTTGGAAAACTAATGAGGTCAAGTTCAGCATACCATGTGACTCACTACTTTGTTCTTCTTCTACCATGCTAAATACGTTGTGGGACATGTGTTCCATGACTAATAATTATTATTTGAAATTATGATTATTAAAAAAAAAATGTTTCCACAGTTACAAGAGAGAGCAATGAAACAAATAATACCCCCCCCAAAAAAAATCACATTTAAATTTTATGTTGTTTTGTTTGAGATTCAAATACTGTAGGTCATTAGGAAAAGGTGGGCGAAGAGAAAAAATGGCATTTTAGGGGGTACTCAAGACTAACTTGGTATTTTAAAAACTTTTTTCAAGCATTCTTTCGTCTCATTTTTTCTAGATCAGGACGAGTAAATCTACTCAAAAACTGCATGTTTTAGTATTTTTTATGTGGAGTATTTACAATTTAATGGATGGGACGTAAAATGTCCTCCAATTCTGAAATGACCCATTTATTTTGCCAATGTTTGTTGCTGTGCGGTGGTGTACCAATAAAAAAAGTACACAAATTCTCTAGGGATTTTGTAAATTACTTTCAACACCTTCGAGATTGAGGTTGTTTTTCCAATCTTGATGGTGTTCTGCTAATTACAGCTCAAGAGCCTTCAAGTGTTACTGGGAGCTCATTGCTGGAGAAAGGCACATGGAGAGAGGGTCAGACAGCCTCTGTGGTGGATGACAGTGCAGCAGCATAATGAAGGATTAATGTGGACCAGTATGTGTTTCTTCTATCAGCCTATCATCATTGTTTTCCACTCTGAGTCGCTGATGTCTCACAGACAGAGAGAGACTGGAGATGGAGAATAACAACCACAACAAAGGCTAGACTCGTCCACTGAGCTGCACGTAATCAGTCGCTGGCGCCTGTGATGTAACGCCAGCCCACCCTCCGAATCTCATCTTTAAATAACCCAATAGCTGCCCTGCAGTGTAGGCTGACATGTTCATTTGACTTTGTGAAATATCAAGGTTCCCCGAATCACAGAGAACATGATTTCTGCACCGCTTGTCAGACTGAATTTGCATTTTACGCCTGACATTTCACCTCCTCCCACCTCAGGCCCCCGACCTGCTGTTTGCCAGTGGGAAGGAACTGCACCAACAAGCATTTCAATAAGAAAATGATGGGCTGTGTGGATCCTGAGGGCCACCATCGTGATAAATCCTATCTCTCCTACCTGCGTCATCCATCTGACTCCCCCAATAACATAATGCAAGGGAAGGAGGAGAGGAACGTCTCAGCTGACCTGGATTCAGATAAGCGTCTGAAGAAGATGAATGAATGAATAAATGCATGTTACCAGAGGAACAAATGATAAATGTAATGTGGAAACTAAGAGAGATCTTCTGTATCCCTTATGGGGCATCAAACCATAGCACAAAGTAGGACTAATCGCCAGTGTTGCTTTCAGGTAATGGTCCAGTCATTTACAATGAGTGCTACAGCTGGGCATCAGACTTGTGTGTGTGATTGCATATCCAAGAAAACATTGAGACCAAACATTTTATCTTGTGCTGAGAAGCTTTTAAACATCCTGAAGTCCCAAAAGTCACAATACTTGACTTAACATTGCAATTCTTGGTTCTTTTTGACGTATCTCCTTGAGACATGTTGTGCTCTGCTCTCCCTGTTAACAGTTAAATGACACGTCCACGTTTACTGAAGGGACAGGGTGAAAGGTAACAATGAAGCAGAGAGAGCCGACAGCTGACAGGTTTCCGGTATCAAGCGTTGAACACGTGACATGTCTGCTTGTTTGCATGTACTGAAATACGACTGCACATAAAACATGAAGCAATGTTAATGCACAATATTGTGAATTCCTATTAAATAAGAATCACAATGTGTTTTCAGAAGTGATTGATTTTAGCTAAAATCATTTCACTCCACTTTATCCCATTGTTTAACTAAAAATAGGGGGCAGACTACAGTCTAACCAAAAGTGTTTTCAATTACTCTTATTCTTTTTTTGTCGTTCCACTTCATCTAATATTTTCTGTTGATTATTTGAAACCACATCTGCATTCATTTTTTAGTTTTTTTCTGTATAAACGTTGGAATTAATTTACAGCTCCAAAACAGAACCAACAAAAACAACAACAACAACAACACAGATTTCTACTGTATTTCATGTTCACATCAACCATAATGCAATCTACCCTCACGGTCAGCATCGCTGACATGACGCCGACCTGTTGCATCACAGGTTGATGTGTTCTTGGGCTGGACAAAAAAAACTGCAGCAGTTTTCTACATCCAAACTGACCGGGACACAGAATCAGTCTGTTTGCCATTCATAATGTCAGCATCAATAAAATAATGATAAAATATTCTGTAAAATTGAAGTTAGCAAATAAACCAAATCTGTCACCACAAACTTATCAATATTATCCGTTTTGTCTGTTTTGTTTTATTTTAATGAGGTACAGATCAACACATGCTGGGTGGGTTGGTAAACAGTAACAGGCTGACGACTTTAACGATGTCACCTTGCAGGATTTCTGGGTTTTGAAATTCAAATAGATTTTGAGGCTTTTTCAAACCATTTGGAGAAGCTTGTTTGCCAAGTTTGTTGGATCAGCTTGATAGAATCATTTCCCCTGACAGGTCTGGCAGACGATGTGAGGTTTGATGAAGCTTCGCCGAGTGAGTCAGACCAACACCCAGACACGAAAGACTCATCGTGCTCACCGTCATTCAGCAGTCGGAGTGTGTTACTGCTTTTTTATAGAATACCAGCAGGCTGAATGGCAGGATGCCTGTGCAGAAAGCAACTTTGTGTACCATTTTATACCAGGGACTAAACTTTACACTACACCTCATGACAAATAAGAATATGCAGGACCTGTAAGAAACCACTTACCTTCAGGTATGTTAATATTCACAAGTAGAAGTGGAGGTTTGAATACAATTACACTGAAGAATTCACAGTATTCAGTCATTTACTGTTCCTATAAACAAACATGCTTGAGGAGATACACACACACACACACACACTGAAGTGGACACATCGAAAGAGCATCTCCTATCTCAAAAAAGAAAGTTATCAGTCTGTCTTTGGGGGTTTTCACCCTCCTAAATGACCAAGGTTTTTTTTATCAGCGATATTGCGGGCATCCACGCAGGACAGACCATAAACCGTTGTGACACATGAGGAACTGCAGCCAACCATAAGTAATGTCAAGGTTCATGAAATGCCTTGGAGACTACAAATAAAACTGTGGAGACAAGAGATTTTCATGTCTGTATGTTCACAGCTACACACACACAAAAAAAAAAAAAAAAAATCGGAGGATTGAATTATTTCACATGATGGAACAAAGTCTTAAAAAATATTTATGTACAATTCATATTGTGTTTATATTTCATATAGAAAGAATCATAAAGAAGGAATTAGTAAACCTGGCAACAAGATTGGCTGTTCTTTGTAAGGATAAACTTGTGCAGAGCCCAACAGCATCGACCCTGTGAGCTCCAGAGGCCGAGGGGACCACACACTGAGATTTACTACTGCTGCCTCCGTGCCACGCTGCAGGAGTAAAGCACAGACCGCCTGAGCTGTGCTCCTGCAGCCTGGCACGGAGTGCAGGAGACGCAGATGAGGACTGAAAGCCTGCACAGGGCTGTTAGCCAGACCCTCCAAGAAACACAGGGGCTAATGAAAGCAGCCATAAGTTGGTGTGTGGCTCAACAGCTGCAGCTCCACACCACAGGCTGCATCGAGAGAGAAAAAAAAAAAAGCTGCTCTGAAAAGGACAAGATCAAGAAAAAAGAGGCTCACCAAATACAATAACTGAACAGGGATCTGTCTTTCATTCCACGCAGGCTGGAAAATGTCTCCAAATACTGCTTTCTGCGTTCTGTGTGTGTGACGTAACAACCTCTGTACCGTGGTCAGGAATGACCCCAGGCTGCTCCAAGCACAACATTCACATTAATTAAGTCGATGCATTCTGGCAACGCACATTCGAACAGACACATAGCCGCAGAAAAGCAAGCTGTTAGCTAGCACATGCTCTTCGTGTGCGCCAAACAGAGGGCAATATACAGTAGCTTTATTTAAGCTACTGTACGCTTGTGTTCATACAGACTCTGCTGCTGCTTTGCTCTGCCAGGCTAACATGAACTATACTCAGGGCAGTGCTTGACCCTTTCGCTTTGTCCTTTTGTGTTCTCAATTTAATGGATCACTGCTTTGGTGGCTTATAATGGCTGATGCATGTTCATAGAGGCTGCTCTGTATGGAAGCTGTGATAATGTAATCATTTAAAAGCAGCTATTTAAAATTATGATTATCGAGGCATGCTACCACCACAGCCCTTTATATGTGTTGCAGATAATGGATAAATGTATGGTTAAGCTTAACCTGATTACTTAAGCAAGTTATTAAAAAAAAAAAAAACACCACTGTGTTCATTTGTAAAGTTGCTTCAGTGATATATGGAAAATTGAAAATATTTGTCATTTATTGTTGTTTTTGATAATGATTTTTTCAGTTTGATCACTTAAAAAAGGCAACAATAGAAGGCATCACAAATTTCTCAGATGATCCAAATGGAGTGAACAACATTTTACATAATCGGCCATTTAAATTCAAAAACTGGCCACTCTGGCATAACAACTGATGACCAGGAAGAGACTGCTTTGTCACCAAGAATAGTCTGGAGACGACTGGAAAGACAGTTGGTAGCTTGGGAAGACAGCACCCAGGCGGGGAGGGTTGGCAGTCCAAACCGCTTCCTTTCGTGAGGAGGAATCCCATTATCAAATTACAGATCGAGATATGGGAGAAACCCCCCAGGGCATTCCCAATCAAGGATCCACCAGCGATCAATCAGAGCCTTCATGGATGACCTGACAGTTACCATGGAGTCTGTGACTGGAAGCAGATGGATCCTGCCAGGGACAGAGAAGCTGATCCAGCTGGATCGTATGAGCTTCAGACCAGACAAATCTAGATCACTAGTGGTGAAGAGGGGCAAGGTCACAAACAAGTTCCTATTCAACATCGAAGGTCAACAAATACCAACCATCTCTGAGAAGCCATTGAAGAGCTTGGGCAAGGTGTTTGATTGCCCTTTAAGGCAACAACACAAAGCTTGGGTTGCAACTGAAGTCTCTAGAAGAAGAGTTCAAGATCACATGGACACGAGAGGTGCTGATGTACAGAGACACAAAAGACCCGAAGGTACCCACTGTGCTCAGCAAGGGGAACACTGCGACACATACTGAGCTCTTGCCGAAAAGCTCTTGGCAAAGACTGACACACCTGGTGCCATAATCCGGTGCTGAAACCGATTGCAAAAGGTATCAGCAAGGGGATCAGCGGCTGCAGCTGAGCACACACTACCACCAGGGCAATTACTTTTGTCAAGGCAGGAGCACCTTAGGGCAGGTCACAAGAAGCGGACAGGAGGGATCTTGGCAACATAGCCGGATTGGCAGCTTACAGTAGACTTGGAGAAGCAGTTGAGATTCCCACAGCACCTTGTCAGCACCACCCTGATACCAGATATATTTCTCATCTCAGACAGCACCAAGACCATCATCATCATGGAACTGACGGTGCCATGGGAGTACTGCTTGGGGGAGGCTCATGAAATGAAGAGGACCAAATATGAACAGTTGGTCATCAGTTGTCGGCAGCAGGGCAGGAAGGCAAGGTGAATGCCCATTGAGGTAGGCTATAGGGGATTTGTGGGGCACTCACTCCATAAAGCTTTCAGTGCACTGCATCACAGGAACACCAAGGAGCAGAGCCATCAAAAACATCACCAAAGCAGCTGAGAAAGCCTCGAGATGGCTCTGGATGTGGAGAGAAGGGCCCATGGGGACAAGCGAATGCCATTTGAACACACACCACGGTTTGATCAACAGTGGTGGAGTCGTGTGGAAGAGAGTGTATAATGTTGAAAGATGACACCAGGTTAAATTACTGAGGATGTGTTCAGATGCATTGGAAGATGTATTCAAGAACTTGTTCCCCATAAGCATTAATAACAGCAGTAATTCTCCTCCTGATGGACTGGCACAGCCTTTGGAAGTCATCCTGTAGAATGATGGTACACTGTCCAATCCAGAAAGGTATAATCCTTTCTCCGGTTTGAGGTTCTTATTTGCATTACTATGTGTTCTAATGGTCCCAGCTGTGGCAATCTTACAGATTAATACCCTTTCCTCTGTAACCCTTGTGTATTTTTATAAGGGTGGTTTTAATTTTAACAAGGGAGCAATCGGTTGGGTTTAGATGGATGAAGTCGCTGTGAGCCTTTCTTCAGAAGTCGTGTTCCCAGACTCAAGACCACTCATACAAAGCAAGCAGCTAAAATGTATGTATATTTTGTTTTTTGAGTAATTTCAAAAATGAATGATACATTTTTAAATCCCTTGCATGTATAAAGATTGATTGCCAGTTGCAATTAATAGTATGCAGCTTTTCAAGAATCTTCTCTTATGTTGTATTTTTCTGTACAACCACATGAAATACTTTATTTCTACCAAGGCAGCATTGCTGTGCTCTTCTCACTTGCTCATGTGTGTTCTTTTTGCCACATTTTTCAGCTAATTTAAAGAGTCTGTTCAAATTCTAGTTCACAGACTATGTAAAATGCATTCATTTTATTCATCTTCTTAACTACTGCTCCCACTTTCAAGGTTGCTGGAGCCTATACCATGCACCACCATGCCACCCTTATGTAAAATTGCTAAACAAAATCTGCTCAGAACAATAAAGTTCTCACTGGAGTCGTCGCTCGAAGTCCATCAAACTTCAGTACGTGACCTGATGAGACAGTCCACCAATAACACCGTACCTTTCTAAAAACCCATGAGAAACCTCTGATGTCATGTAATGTGTGTCAGAAGTACACCTGCTGGGATCTGTGTGCGCAACTGAAATGTTGGCACTAACTAAAGGCTGATTGCCTCCTTACAGCTGTAGCGTTCTCCCCCATCTCTCCAGGTTCTGCCTCCCCTCCTCTCCATTCAATGTTAGGAGTGTTCTGCAGATGCAGCCACTTTTCTAATCAGGGTATGGACTTGAAAACACCTGAACGCTTCAATCGTTGTTTCATCAGCTCGGCTTCAGTGATTGCGTTGTGAGTAGTGAGCTCTCATGATTGAGTGCATTTTTTCCATGACGAAGGAAGGTCGATACCTTTGCTTTGAGTCAGCTTGTCTTCAGTTTCTTCTGAGTTTGATTTGTTTTTTCCTCTGTTAAACTACAGACACTTGGTGTCTCCACACCTCCCTCTCCTTGTTCTGCTTTAGGATTCACCGATAAGAAGGAAGTGATGATTAACGTCGCCATAAAACCCACCGCCTGTCACGCTCATGCTGTCCTCTTCAATCTCTCCCAAGCACATTCTGTTATGCCAACTCTGATAAAGAAGGTGATGAGGAAAAACAAGGAAAAACAAGGCATGGTTTGTCTACTTCCTGCTGGATCCAATTTGCCTCTTCTTTCTCCGAATGGAGGAAGGCCAACATATCAGTACTTAACAGTGACATTTTAGTTCAGTGAGTCAAGAGCCAGAAGTTCAATCCTGCCCAGTGGTGGCTTTAATGAAAACTATTCTATTATCACGTTTCACTGAGACATTGAGATGTGGAAATCTGAATGGGATCAAATCATACAGACAAATTTCCAGCAGAGTGCCTTCACTGGCATTCGATTTGCATTAATGATGTGTTTAGCCTGGTTAGAGCTAAAGTTTGTCTGAGACTGCTTCAAAGGCTCGCCTTCTTCCTCAGTCGGGTTGATTACTCATCAGCCTCCACACACAGACGTGGGCAGCGACATTGTGCATGACTCACGTGGCTATTTTAACTCTGCACTGGCTCAAAGAAATGATTAGTCAGGGCCACAGTGAAAACTTGGCGGTACATATGAGATGTTTGTGGCACACAGAAGGCTCGTGAATGACCCCTTGGAGAAATTTAAATATTGCCAGTGTTCATAATGAATCAGTCTGTGTAATCATCTAAACTCACACAATTCTACGGTGCCACTCATTGATCTTGGTTGAGGTTGAGAAATGTTTGTGATTTACAGCAAATCATCAGCCACCGGTCAAAAATCGTTTCCAGAGGCTTCAGTGGCATCTCAATCTCTGCCTCCATCTTTAACCTGCATCATCCTGTCGTAACACCAGATACTCATCTAGAAATATTCATTCCAAACAAACTTAGGGAGGTGAAAGGAGATGGATCAACAGTTCAGTTTTATGTTTGATGAGGACTTACTTCAGGAGAAGAATGGCACGTCTAGAGGAAGAGGAAGAACCACCATCATTTCAGTACGCAGTTATGTGAATTGTCTAAAGCTTTAAAATGATTTTCATACTGATCCTGGCTTGAAATTAATCATTAAGTTATGCTGTATTTGGTTGTTTCACAGATTCCTTGTCCTTTCTGTGCCGTCTTGAATCCATCTGTTAACTGTACAGATGACAGATGTCAGATATCCGCTGCTCTGAGAACCGTAACAGCGAATGAAAAGTTAAGAGAGGGAACTGGTGTAATGACTGTGAATGGATGCGTATGAATGGGAACACAAAAGAGCAGATGTATGGACATTCAACAGCAATGCAGGCGCAAGACAAAAAAAAAAAAAAAATGAACAAAGAGGAAACGATTGCGAGGCTCCCACCAATAATTATCTATTTTCCAAGACTCAAAAATATTTTTGGAAACCTTAAACCATACACACAGCAATACAGTACTCCGTTACAACAAAACGTGCTGCAAGTCACGTGAGTGAATGTAGCCATATATGGACACACAATTCCACCACCCACATATTATTATGGTTTTCTTCTTGCTGTTTCATTGTTGTTGTTGTTGTTGTTTTTGATACACTTTCAATTATTCCACATTCACTTCACCACACCATTCTGTCCTGTTCTGATGTTTACGACTGCCGTGTTTTCTGTGACATGTGACATGTAACTGACAGGTTGCATGTTTTGAAGGGACAAGTCGTGACAGACACTCCCCTGACTGGAGGGAATGTCCATGCAGCCTATATGAAACCGTCTAGGTCACACGGCGAGGAAGCCATAGCCTCGGTAGAGTCCATGACACTCAGGGATGCTAACATCTTCAGGCAGCCTGTCACATAAATCCTACATCCTCTCCAGTCCCTGGAAATCTAATGGCTCCAGCATTCAACCCTGACTTCTCACATGTCAATGGCCTACTTTGGGAGCTCATCTTACCTTCACCTTCAGCTGTGATGTGCGCAGATATGCTTCGATTGAGCCTGAGTTAATTTAATTTGGTGTGCAGATAAAGCAAAGAGAAGAGAGGATGTTAGTGCTCTTACATGGATGAAGATGATGGGCTGCCTTTGGGATGAGGGTTCGGTTCACTACAGCATAGAAGCCGTTTTTAGCAGGTTTCATCACCTTCATCCTCTCCCTCTCTCTGAAGAGTTATCTTCTTGGGGTGCGCACACATCAGTGATGCGCTTAAAGTTCTCTCTGTCCATCATTTGTTGGGCGCCCATGTCCGACAGCCTTTCGAAACCTTGTCCATTTTGAGGACCATTTGTTAAACAATTTCTGCTTTCTTTAATTTGCATGGCGTGATTAGTAGTTTGATCGTTATTTGAGGGGAAAAAAGGATATTTCACTGAGGTCTTCTTCAGAATCTAAATCAGTACTTTTACACAAGATGTAACTGATACAGACAGTAATTACTGGTTGCAGTATCTCACAGTAGGGAATTTTCTGTCAGCACAATGTACAGTATTTAAATATTCTGGATCACCAAAGTTTGGATGTGTCATGGATCCAGATCGGACTTTGATGTGTGTTAGTAATATTTGTCCAAACATTGTAGGAATTAGAAGCAAAATGCATACAATGATACAGACCCCTACAGAAATTTAGTGGATTCTTCCCTTGGTCATATCCTACCCCGTACTAAGCAAACATTCAAACTCCTTAGAGAAAGGACTCAAACTCAGAACTGTCCCGGTGTGAGGCGACAGCGCTACCCGCTGCGCCACCGTGCCGCCACATACTTCTGCTTAGTGTCAGACAAACACAACAGGAGCTAAAAACATCACGTCCTTGGCTTGTCTGCCGTTGCTTTCAAGTGCAACAACATCATGGATGAACTGAGCTCTCCTGGTAGAGGTCTGAGTGCTGTTGCATTAAAGCACTTTTTTTTACTACACAAATGTATGTGCTGCACCTGGTTGTTTATCATGGTGCTATTCAGCAGCAGGCCTGGTCTACTGCCCTGTTCCTCACACATTTGCTGTTTTTTTTTGTTTTTGCTTTTTTTGTGGCCATTATCATGACATGAAGAAGTCGCTACTTGTGTCAGTGGGTCTGCAGCAGTATGTGTCTGTCTGCTGTTTGTCAGCACAGCTGTCCCAGAACCTGAACAGACAGAGAAACAGGAAGCGACAGGATGAGGATGATTAGCCCCACCTCCACCCACCCTGCTGCACGTGCACATTGGCACGTATGTGACTCATACGCCTTCCTCACATGGCAAGCTACACAGCCTCTCACTAAATCACTGCGTTAGTATTTGGTGTTTTAATACAAGTCCTTGAAGTAAAAGTAAGAAGCAGTAATATGTGAGGGCTGGGATCACATGGGGTCATCAGACATGGCGGGGTTGGGGCTTTTTGGAATGAGCTGTAGGAAGTCGGCTGCACGTCTCCATGAGAGGTACGAGAGAGGGAGGGAGAGCGCAGAGCAGAATGCTCTTAATTACAGCATACATGAGGATGTCGTCTGTTGAGAGAAGAGACCACAAGATTTACAAAGTATTCCGCTCGGAAATAAGATGTTTTAGATCAAATGTAGACTAATAAAATAAACGTGCTGGCCTGACAAGATGGAGTTATTTTCACTCTATTTTTCCTCATCAAGTCACGGAGTGCACATGCCAAACACAACACGTTAAGAATCGAAATACACAATTGCTTGTCGCTGTTAATATGGATCATTTGCATGAGTGGAAAGAAATGTCACCTATTTATAGCATGAATGAATGTCCCCATTCCGATCTGTCCCGACTCCACAAGGCCTTGTGTTTTTGCGGTGGTTCAGCTGTACTCAGATTGTGTCCGCTGGGACCGAGTAAACATCAGCACTCACAAACCTTCAGTGAATGGCCAGAAAAGGCAAACAAAGATGCACAAATGTGCTGCTGAAGATATTTTGGAGGGAGTTGGGTCAGTGTGGCAGACAGTGATGTCTGCAGAGGCTGCAGGCAGTACAGCTTTACTATAAGGGTCTCAAAAATCCAGAAAATCTCTGTCCTTCCTCAGGCAGACACTCTTTTCTGTTCTCCCTTGTTTGCTTTGAACCTTAGAATTTGTCCATTTTAGGTAGTGGACCAGGGTAAAGGAGAAGTGCCAGGTCTTCTGAGGTCAGACTGTGGGAGAGCTCACTGTGTAAAGCCACCGAGACTGTTTATTTGAATATGGAAACAAACTCAGCAGTGACTCAACTGCATGTAAGTGGATGCAGAAACACGTCATCACTTCAGTGACAGCAAAGCCTGCATGTTAGCATGCGAGTGAATGTGTGGGTGTTTGCAGGAGACACGGGAGTCGAGCGTGTTACAGACATGGGGTCAAAACTTCTTTCATAACTTCTCATTGTGGTGGTGGGGGAGGGGGAGTTACATAACAAGGAGAAAAGGAAGTATGATTCTGGCATGGATGCACATGTGGGTGTTGGGAAAATCTCTGCGCGTGTTTATACAGCAGATAAGGATCTCAGTATAATCTAAGCCCCGACACCCCCCCCCCCATTGTAGCTGCCGTGACGCTTTACTAGATGCCGACACCCCCCCCTCCCCATTGTAGCTGCCGTGACGCTTTACTAGATGCCGACACCCCCCCCCTCCCCATTGTAGCTGCCGTGACGCTTTACTAGATGCAAAAGATATTTCTTAGTCTTCTTTGTGCATCGGTGAATGTTTCTAGGTCTGGTATTGTGTGTGTGTGTGTGTGTGTGTGTGTGTGTGTGTGTGTGTGTGTGTGTGTGTGTGTGTGTGTGTGTGTGTGTGTGTGTGTGTGTGTGTGTGTGTGTGTGTGTGTGAGAGAGAACTTTCTAACATGAAGCAGATGGAGTATGATGCTTCAGGCAGACCTCAAGATCATAAGGAGGAGATGTGGCATGGTGCATCACACACACACACACACACACACACACACACACACACACACACACACACACACACACACACACACACACATATAATATATAGTGGCAGGCCGTGAATTTCACACCTAAACCTTCAGTGATGTTCTCCTTAGTCAAATGTCAATAAATACATCCCATAATTCTTTAAGCAGCTCCCACTGCTGCCACCAATGTAGCGTTCAGTACGTTTATAACTTCTCTCAAATGGGACAAAAACCGGCATCAGCCCCACTCCTTTCATTGTCACTGGCACAGAAGAACCCGCGGTCACACCTTTATAGACGTCACACAACTACGTCACAGAACAAAACCGACTGAAAAAACCAACATTTATGACACCACAGCTAGAGAAACGAAATGAACACATACACGAACACAATACTAGATGTTGCATCACCTCTATCATGTATAAAACTGGCTATTTTCCAGCAGGGAAACAAGTCTCTTTGTGTATTTCCGCTGCGATCACGCAGCTGCGTAAGTGTGCCACATTATTTACACACATTGCAGAAGAGTAAGCATTTTTCTTTTTTTTTCTTTTTTAGGTTCCCATTCACTCACAGAGCAGGGAGACCTGCATTCTATATTCTGAAGGTCCTGGGCAGATTTCATTCAACCTGGCAACACAAACTAGCTGAATTCTGATTGGATAAAACCCCCTCTAACCTAAAAATAGACCACTGACCCAGTGTTGGCCTAGGTCATATTATATCCCAATGTATAATATATTTATACATATAATTGAATATATTTATTTTAGGAAAATGCATAAAAATATAATTAACTTTTTTCATAAATATTATCATGATTTCTGGTTATTTTAGACAAGCAGAGAAGGCTTTGCTGACTCTGACCGCCCACTACTGACACACACACACACACACACACACACACACACACACACACACACAGATAGATTGATTGATTGATACAGACAGACAGACATAGTATATATTTAATTCTATTCATAGGGTTTGGTGGGTGCTGGTGGATCTAAATAAAACCAGGTGAACCAGAAATTCTTCTAGAGCTTCAAATCAAACTCAAATCGAGGATCATTGAAAGTATTTGCAAATCTAGATGTTTTTTTTCCTGAAAACTCAACATGGGATTATCGGTATGGTAACAAAACATTTTGCTGGCAAAGTCAATCCAAGAATTTACAACCTTCATCATTTTCTGTTACTCCCTGTCACCTCCTTTCTACAGACCTTCGCCCCATCTCCAGTCATGTCAGCAGCCATTTCTCCCAAATCCTAGTCTCTCTCTCTCTCTCTCCTCTTGCATCACAGTCTGCTTTATATCATCCTCCTCTCCTCCATTCGCCCTCACGCTACTGATTGTTTGCATCTATTCATGAAAGAAAATTTCCGCTTTTCTCATTCCATTTAAGCTCAGCCAGCACTAACCCATTGTGCTGTGAAGTTCCTCTCAGGCAAGGGTCTAAATACGGCAGGGAAGACGGGGGAGGGATGGAAGGATGGATGGAGGGAGGACGGTAGGGATTTGAGGGATGGGAGGAAGGAGGGGGAGGGATGGAGAGAGGATAAGAAGGAAAGGTTAGAGGAGGAAAGGCAGAGAGGAAAGCTAATGAGTGAAAGCAGAGAGAGAGAGAGAGAGAGAGAGGGGTGTAAAGGAAGGATAAAGAGACATGAAAGCTAAATAAGGAGAGAGAATGTTGGCTCAGCAGCCAGCCATATGGTAGTAATGTGGCCTCAAATTTGATTTATGACCTTTTGTGCTTGCCTGTCTATCCAAATCATCTTTTCTAAAATGGCAATTTACTATATGTAGGATCTCTTTCATTTTTGTCACTACATTTCATTTTCACTCCCCACGACTGACTGCTTGCCACTTTTGTGCTGGATAAGTGGCTGAGGGTCGTTTTATCCACTGAATTATACATGTATGAAAATCATGTCCTTTCGGTCTTTTGTCTTTCACTGCACAGATGATGTCACAGGCTGTCTCACCGTACAGCAGCCCGCTGGGTACAACATGGCGGTAAAGCTACAATACGTATGAGGTTTACACACCAGAGCCAGCATACATTGGAGTGCACAGATGGACATCATGCTTATACCAAAACAGCTCCTTGTATAAATAAGAGGCAAAACTTGCATTTGATATTTTTTTGAAAATAAAAAAACTCTTATTGCACATTATGTGGCTTCAATAACTCTTAATTGTGTGGTCTGAAGCAGGAAGACATGCAGAGAATCGGAAACTCTTTACATGAGACAGATGTGCAAATGAGAGTATTTAACAGCACTGCAGTTTGCAGGAAGTCTGAAAATGAATGACTCAAAAGATGAGCTACAAATCTCAGCTTAAAGGCGTACTCACACTCAACAAATTTTGCTCAAATGTGGTAGAATCTCTCCCATATTTTAAAATTGGTTGCAGATCTAAGTGGGGTTTAGTCTCTTTTGAGTTTGCAGGAAGTGTTACAAAGAGATTCAGCAGATTATTCTTGTAATGATTCAAAAGTTCTTGGGTTGGACTGGCTAGTGTCACATATCATGCTATTAAATAACGACACATAGCTAAAAACGACCTCCTATCTTCTACATCAATGCATACAGGCATGCAGCCTCCATGAAGAATAACCAAGAGTATATGTCCCATATTTCGTTAACAGGAGAACCAAACCAGAAAAAAAACACAAAAAAAACAACTTTTATTCAACAAATGTTTAAAGATTTGGAGGAAAAAAAATATCTCTTCTGCAAAGACGCAAACGCTCGACAAACACTGTTAACGAAGCCTCACCATTCCACAATACATCAGCCTGTGTCAACATTGTATTACCAGAAAAGAACAATGACAGACTTCTGAATCAGTAGCAACACATTCACCTGGTGCACCACAGGACCATTTAGACCGTCCACAGCTACAACAGAAATCATTTGCACCCATAAGAGGCTTCATATGACATCAGGAAGGAATGTAATCCATGCTGATGAAACATCACCAGACCCATGAGTATTCTGAGCCTTCAGAGGAGGATGTCATCACCTACAACTAACTGCGCCGAAAGCCTGTGGGGTTGGTTGGTTATGTGAAACAATGCAAACAGACTGGGTGATTTTTTTTTTGATTTTTTTTTGTTCACACTCAATTTCACAAGTCATTTCAGCCAATTCTCTGAACATTTGTGTTTCGCATTTCTCACGTCTGATTTTACACAATTTTATCTTGTGAATTCTGTCACTGAGTGAGTCTCTTAGTTGCCTCTTTTCACGCTTTCTACTAAACCAGTTTGCAATTTGAAGCCCACTCTGAACTCCTGTTTTCATAATTTCTGTGTTGAGAGATGCCGGTGCTGTGGATGTGTATATGACGAATCAGAAGGAAATCAAAATTTCATTCAGATAGACAAGCTTATGTGTAAACGATGAAGTGAAAATTATTTTTATTTGAGGTGTTTTCAACATTTTCAAATTGTTTAAAGAGATATTTCTTTGCAAAGAAACTTTTGTTCGCTACTTAGCTAGTATCTTAGCTTGTATTGCAAGCTAAAAAAAGCTCAATCCCAACATGGGGCCTTTCAGTGTGGAGTTAGCATGTTCTTCCTTTTTGAACAGACTTACAGAATTTTGATTTGCATGCTAATGTTAACATAACTAACGAACCAGTTTGAATACTTTTAAACTGGTAATCAATAAATATGAGTGGCTTCTGTATTGTGTTTGTTTTTGCTTCATCCAAACCTTAAATGCCACAAGTTGCATGTTTCCAATTCAGTTTAAAGCAGCTGTAAATGTCAAGTTCAACATTTTAGATGTTCTTCTTGTGCTCTCTTGCAGTGCCTTAGCATTCTGCACATGATGTTAGCTGGAGGGACATTTGCCATGCTGTCATGTGATTTGGTTCAACACCTCCAAGACGGCCCGCAGGGCATCAAACCGCCTGGGCTCGGGGTGACTTGCTCACACCATATGGTAACATGCTGCTGTGACCCCACCTGCCTGTTCAATATCAGCGCAGGAACTGATGCAGGTTTGAATACATTTCAGTCAAATCGTTTACCTTCAAATACATCTCAGATACTTTCTTGGTGGGAACACTAGGTTCATAAACAGCATTTTTGATCCTAATGAAATCAGCGTGATATTTGTCATATCATGAGGGAAAGACACCGCTCCCACGCTGCTCACATTTCCTGGTGACTTGCTTGTGGCGTCGTCTTCACCTGTGTGAATTTCTAAACTCCCTGAATGAGCATATTGTGTGTTGGAAGGCACATTTACTTGATGATTCTAATCCCATGTCAGTCCATATCTAAAGAAACACTCCACCTTCGAGGACTGCCAAGTGTGTGCAGTGGTGCACATAAACCCATCTTTCCCAATCCTACACAGGTTCCTAATCCTAGAAGATCACGCAGAACCATGTCTGAAGTGTGACTGAGTGGAAGCCAGCATCATTTTTCTGTTATTGTCGCTCACATCATAATCGTTCCTGCCGTGAATCAGCAGTATGTCATGCTTCTGTAACCTTTGATTGATGCCTGATACACTTTTTTTTAATTCAAAAGATAACTATTTGTTATCTTACTCTCAAATTTTGCATGACGGTCCAACATTCTGGACCTTCACTGTTTTTCATTCAGGTTTTTTTTTTGTTTTTTTTTACCGAGTTCTACCTAACAGCAAAAAAAAAAAATAGCCCTTGTCAAAGCTAATCACACATGTTAGACAGTAAGGACGATTAACACATCAGGTCTGTCTGCAGCTATTCATAGCTTCTACAGTAGCATCTGTCTAAAGGTTCCTTATGCATTGAAATATCATATAAGCTACTGTAATCATAAAGCATGCATTTTGAACAGTACAAAAAAAACATCAGTCAAAGCTGAGTAGGCAGTAAAACAAACTGAGAACAAGCAGGAGCCAGCATCCTATTTATAAATCAGGTATTGTGGCTGATCTGATTATTTTCCTCAGTATTTGACCGTGAAGGATTCATTTCAGTGTTCTTGTGTCAAAAATAGCCATTTGTGTTCTCATTTGCAAGTAATGGATTCAAATAGATCCTGTGATGTGGAACAATTTTATTGATTTATCTTGTTTAGGAACAGCAAACTCAACAGTGTGGAATGAGCCTCATTTCATCTGTTATGTTTCATACAGCACATTTTTAACATTTTTTCATTCCAAACAATATGAAACGACTATGACTTCTGCTAGACATTGATTTTTTTATTTTTTTTTGGTTAAAAACTTTTGCTTTTATGCCGCTTCATGCAGCTCTAACAGCTGTTCTGTTTGTTGGCCATCTCTCAGAGGCTTTTAACGAGAATGGCTACGCTCTCACCTTTGAGGCCAACATAATAATTCTGTGTAACTCAGCTGTTAGAACATGTCGTGTGTGGGTTGCAGTCATTTGAACTAAATAAATGTTGTGTTGTGTTCCATTATGCATGAAAATCTCTGACTATGTACTTACTCCAGCACCTGTAGTCAGGGCTCTGTGATAATACACATAAAGTGAGCGAGTCATGGGCTGTGACTATCAAAAGCCAAAAGGTATAATTTCATGTTAAAACATGCTTGTTTGGCATTTTCTTTATATTAAATTTCACAGAGATTACAGTTTTGATCTTATTCACTGCATTACTTTTCAATCTATTCACCAGAGGCAGTTTTGAAGTTGGAGAGAGATTTGAAAGAAAGTCAGGTAGAGGCTCACAGTGTCTCACTAAGCCTGTGACAAAAAGACACTGAGATGTGCTGTGTCTTTCCTGATCCACAGGGACCGGGAAAGTAGGCCATGCTGGGTGTCAGACTGCTACGAGGATCAGGACGCTCATGTTGTTGACTTGTATTCAAAGTTCCTTTTCACACTAGGATGTCAAGAATCTGAGCGAAGGAGAAAGATTTTAAATAGTCCTCACACAAATATAGGTCATATGTTCAGAAGTGTGGCTTTCCAGCTGAATAACAAGTCACGTTGTGTCATTCTGGAACACCCAGCCTTTTAATAAATCATTTTTTTTCTGGTGATGAAAGTTGAACTATTCACCTATTTTATCAAAAAAATATATATATAAAGAAAGGAACAGAGAAAATCACACAGGAGGCTGAATACGATATGAATAATAGTAAAATAAATTCACTTGTGGTACATCTGGTACCGACAAGTCACAACAGGAATATTAAGGTGATGTAGCTCAAGAAGAAATTTCTAATTTTAGAACGGCAGATCCACTTCGTGGAGACGAGGATTTAGAAGGCAGGATGAGAATCTGCACACTGAAAAATAACCTCCAACTGTAGGACACACGGTCCATAATTTACCATCTTAAATGTTGTAGAAATAATTTTGTGCGCGTCCACCAAACATAACTGGGGAAGCGATTAGGCCATTAAACGGAACTCACGCCGCGGTCTGACCGACAACCATTTGACTAATATTTAATTAGATAAGGCTGAATGTTGACAAACTGCGCGTCCGCATGCCTCCAGCGCGCAGATGACCCTGATAAAGACTGAGGCTCCACAACAGCCAGGAGACGCCGAGGCTCATCACGTGTTGTTTGTCCCTCCCGGGGTCCCGCTCCACTCCATCATGACTTCTAATCAGACGGCGAATCGCTGGAGCGCCCCCACGACGCCGAGGCGCGCCATGCGAGCGCACACCCAACCCGGCTTTGACTCGGATTGGATGGAGGGAGTGGTGGCTGCGGACGGAGTCACTGGATTGGTAGAGTTCAGCGCCAAAGTTGTTGACTCATAACTGAACGGTTCCTCTGCATCCGTCACAGCACGGAGCTGTCCAGGGCTGCTGGTGCTGACACTCACAGCTTCCGACAGTTCCTTGGAGTAATTTTTTCCCCCCCGTTTTAGCGTTTTGACAGCTCCCACTGAGCCTTTGAAAGTCGCTCATATAACATTTTTCACGCGTTTTGTTTTAAGCGACATTTGTAATTTCATCCACCGTCGGTACTCCGCACCAGAGCGCGCCAAGCTTTCAACTTCTTAACCCGATCCAACAGAGGACTCTTCGAAGCGCAGCCATGGCTTTCATGGTGAAACACGTGGTGGGGGGGCAGCTGAAGAACCTGACGGGCGGACTGACGGAGGAAAAACCCGAAGCTGAGAAAACTGAAGCCGCAGCGCAGGGGATGACACAAGAGGAATTTGAACAATATCAGCAACAGTTAGAAGAGGAAAAGTAAGGCAATCATCCAAACTTGTAAATGTGAAGTTTTATTTAAGATATTTTATTGACAAAGCTGTGGAAACATTGTTTAAGCGGTGCGCTTTCGTGTGTGAATAGAGGAGCGCTCCCAGTGCGCCGCGCACTTTTTTACGCGTCAGTGCATGAAGAGGAGCGCTCTGCACACAGCTGCTGCCCGCGTCCAGGGAGCGCTTCTCCGTTTACATTCCGTGATTCCTGAAACTACTCTTCCATGGAAATGTCGACGGTGATTCGAAGGGTAACTCGTGTTCCCATCACTGTGCATGCCGCTGAAGCATGACTCACACGGTGGAAGTCATTAAAGTGGGTATCTGGGTATTATCGCGTAAAAGTAAATACAACTCGATGATTGAGGCATGTTGTTTCTTATCCGTTTAAACCGTATTCCATGGGTTAGTTACTATCGGTAGTTGGGATTACTTATCAATAAAACATATTCTAAGGGTAAAAAAGAAGACTACTTGAATTTGGAAAGAACTGGCTCTTTTATATCTCAAAATTAAACGATCAGTTTTCATTATATAATATATATATATATATATATATATATATATATATATATATATATATATATATATAGAGAGAGAGAGAGAGAGAGAGAGAGAGAGAGAGAGAGAGAGAGAGAGAGAGAGAGAGAGAGAGAGAATGATTTTGAGTTTTATTGGTTTGTATTGTTTTTACAATTGAATTTCTTTTCCTGTTTCAAATATATTTTACTCCCTGCGCCACTGGACGACAGAATAAGGCACAAGGTCATTTGGAGTTCACCCAGCAGCCACCATTGATTAGAGTGATGCTTCCCTAAATAAGGACTCCACATCAGATATCAAATGTTCAACATGCTGGTTATACAATAAGTTTTGTAGAATAAAAAAAAAAATAGACCAGAGCTTTAAATAAAAATAGTTTAAATAAAAATAGTGGTTTATTATTTTGTAGAATGCTGTTACAATACAGACATTTAAAGCAGGACTACATGTTCTTTGGGTGTAAGACCATACTGACATAATAATTCAATTTTTTCCAATCCCTGGCTCGTCAGGCTATGTTGAACACTTTTATCCAGAGTGCTTCATGTTTGAAATGTGAAGCACGAGTGGGAAGTGTAGTCCTAACTGGCAGCATTACCAGGCAGCTCAGCCCACTTAGCCCTACAGGAAACATGGCAAGATGCTTAATGCTCTGCCATAACAATGTGACCTTCAGCAGAAGTGAGTTATTAGTCAGGGGTGCTAAACGTGAGCATAGATCACTGAGAAGCACATACTGCTCATGTTAAAGCAGGATAAGGTCAAGGAGGGTAGAGTCGCTCTCGCTGACTTGTCACATGGAGACATTTCATCACCCTCAGCACCGAGGCCACAAGGACAACCTTGGTCATCTGACGCCCTTGAGAAGAGAAGGTATAAAGCTCTGCTTGTCAGATGCAAGTGAGCAGCGTGTGGGCCTGTGGATTATTTGGCTTGTTGCCCTTTCACAATAATACAAAGTGAACTCAGGCTCATACAGACGACATCTGAGTGCTGCGTCTCCACATGAAGTGACCTCCCTGACACTCTGTACAAACACAGCACCCCCCAGTTTTAAGATGGTGACATTGGCCTCTATAGTGTACAATGCAACCTCTGCCAATGACGAATGTCATCCAAGGCGTTCACTTTATTAAAAGCTCCTGCTGTATTTGAAAATATCTTTTCAATGCATTCATGCTACATCTGCAAGGCTGCTAAAGCCTCACGCCAGGTTGCTGTCTCGCGATGCTTGTGGCATTCAATCAAGTTTTTCACTTTACAAGAGACATTTATGAACTACAATGGGGCCATAAATATTGTAGTGATGTCGAGGAGAGAGCATTACCAGCATCCTGCCCTCTGCTGGAGCCATCACACAGTGTAGGACAGATGGTTTGACAGTTTTAGAGACTAAAGACAACAGGCTGACGGAACAGATGTGATTTCTTCAGATGCAATATAAAGAATTTTGGAAATGCCTAAAAAACTCTGATGAGAAGTGAGGCTTAAAAGGATTATTGAAATTGCTAGTGTGCCATCACTCACTTCTAGTGTGACTCACCACAAACTGACAGTTTTGCAAAGACAGTTATGAATCTGTTTTAGTGTTTTACTCTTATGTTAGTCATAGAAGTGCTGTTGAACAAGCAGATGCTCATATCAGCTAATGAGGTAAATCCAAGATATGCATGGATGGGTTGGCAGTAAAATAGGGGAGCAATAGTGAGCGTGCAGTTAGTAGGTTACCTCTCCTAGTCCGCATCCCAAAAGGACTAAAATCCCTCAGAGGAACCTTTGACTGACAGGATGCTGCATCTGGGGCTCCAAACATAAGCTTGCATTTTACTCCACAGCATTACACTGCTGTTGCTCCACCTTATTCCGTCTTGACACTCTGTAGTTAGCATTAAGAGGACACGTGGTAAAGCTAATCTCTGCAGTTTAAATCCAGAAATCCTTATGATGTTCTTAAAACATAATTGCAATATTAAGCATCCATTTCCTCAATTTTCTGGCAAAATATGTGTGTTATATTCAGTAAAATATTCACCTTAAATAACGGTTAATGTTGCTGTTTAAACTATTTCTGCAGGTGAAAGCATACACAGATTATTATGTCCTTTTTTTTTCTTTTTTTTTTTTTACATGCAACCAAACAAAAATCATGTTGTCTTGCAGACAGGAACGAGAAGCTAGTTTTGCCCAGAAGAAAGCTGAGCGAGCCACAGTACGAAGTCATTTCCGAGAAAAGTACCGACTACCAAAGGTAAAAAAAAATTAAAAAATCTACAGTGTTCTAAATTAGCCATCTTTCTTTTACTAAAAACTGATGTATCTACTGACGTATCTAGAACGAGACAGATGAGACCCAGATCCAGCAGGCAGGGGAGGATGTGGTCCTGCCCACGGAGCTGGCTAAGATGATTGCTGAGGATAACCAGGAGGAAACACACAAGCAGTCGGTGCTGGGCCAGCTGTCAAATATCCAGAATGTGGACATCGACCAGCTGAAAGACAAAGCCCAGGCCACGCTGGAAGACCTCAAAAAGCAGACGGAGAATTGCAGTCTCATGTGATTTGGCTGACTCGATGTCCCAAGAGATTAGAGTTTTACTTGCACAAATATTTTTTTAGAGGCAGAGCTGCTCTGGAGGTAGAAATATTCTTATTGCTTTGGTAGAACGTCAGTTAACAGTGCTACATAATAAAAGCTATTCTAGCTGTGCAAGATGAGACACCCTGTAGAAGAAAAAGTAAAATCTGATATAATGAAAGCCAGGGCTTGTCTTACCATCCAGAATTTTCAAAAACCTTTACAAAAAAATCATGAATGTCATTCATTTATTTATTCAAAAATAGTCATCTAACATCTGAAAGGCACCTCTGGCTTTTCCCACTGACATTGAACCAATGACATTATTTCTGCCTGTAGATCAAGTCCTGCCCCGATAAATATTTGTCTGTTGAATCCTTTACTCCCTTCGTTCCCTATCCTTCCTCCCTCTCTGTACCTCCCATCATCGGCTATGACGCAGTATGATTCTGCAGTACATGTCTCAGGTTTGTGTTCGGGTTTCCGTCAAATCCAGACACACGGCAGACGATTTCACTGATGAACTCAGGCGCCTTTAACAACGGAGGATCAGTGAGATCAGCTGCTGGGTGGGAAACGAAACACATTCATAAAAGACACTATCATATGTCAGGAAGCCATAAATGTGGTATGCTGAGTCTTAAGGTTTTGGTTATATTTTGGTTATTATAGCGAAACTAAACTGACAAAGTAGTGTGTGGAGTCATTTGTTTTCCATGTACAAAAGCACAAGATATTAGAAATGGGCAATATTATTAATCAGGGGCAACAAATGAGACTTACTAATGTGAGCCCTGGGGTTTCCTGAGGTAATCTTTCTGTAATGTGATTTAATCTTAGTTTTAACATTTTCCTATATCTACTATTTCTGTACTCTGTGCCTCAGACGTCCATACATGGTTGTCTCCTCTATCGCCCCAATATATGTAACCTCTTTCCAATGAAGACTGGCCTTTGTCTCTGTGAGTTTCTTCAGAAGGTTTCTTTATTTACATGTAATTAAAAGCAACAAGTCATCGTGAGTAAGCAGGAGTTGTGTGTCATGTCAGGGCGCCATAGATCTGCTGCAGTGTGTATGTTGCTCTTTACGGTTAAGTGTGCACAGCCTCTATGCTTCCAAACAAAAACCTCAATATCAACTGCAAAAGGGAGTACGGTTCGAGCTGCATCCAGAGGTTAAAATATAAAAGCTGCTCAAATGAAAGACGTGTAAATGCATTAGAAGTCGTATGCCAAAGCCTCTGTTTGTCCAATGTAAAGGAAATGGCACAAATATGTCATAACTGTGTTAATAGTGGCGCAAATATAAGTCCACATACAAATATCTGTGTTGTAAGATGTACCTGTATCTGCTGTTCACCTATACTATCTGGAGCAGGTCGTTTTTCACTCCGATATCATCAAGTCCCTGCTTCTTGTAGTGTTGTCGACTGTCACATGACCTTTGACCCGTCCTCCATCTCATTGACCCCTGTGTGTCTCAGTGGTGGCTTTTTGTGCTGGTGGATTTGTGGTGTTTAGTCGATATGATGCGTCAAGTAGAGTCTATGTAAAAAAGAAAAAAAAAACAAACCCTGTGGCTGGCTGTCGTGTTTCACAGCACGCTGTCACTGTGGGCTCACTGTGTAACTGAGTGTTCTGTTGGTGTTGTTTTCTAGCTAAGCATAAGTGAAGGGAGGTCAATCTAGAGGGGATACTGTTGGTTACGTTAACTACATATATGCTACATTTAACCAGAGTTTGATGTATGTAGCAGTGAGAGTGACGTCTGTCCACACTTTGATTCCTGTTACAGCTTTACTGCCAAAACATGCTTGTCTTCAGTTACGCAATGATTAAAGAAGTCTTAATTTTACATTTAATTCAACAGGAAGTATTTTCTTTTGATTGTATTTTATTTTATTTTATTTATTTATTTATGCTTTAGGTGCCACACTTCCACATGCAACACTTTCTGGTAGAGTGTTTTGACTTTTGCTTTTTTTTTTTTATTGTCATGTGGTAGATGAACAATATCTCCAGAATATTTCAATTATATAAAGCAGAGGAAAAGTTGCAATAAGACCTTTTTTTAAAAAAAAAAAACAACTACTGGAATCTGTCGTGTTTTATCATGAAATATTATTGTCGGGTGGAACAGAAGCCATAAAGCAAACTGTTTACTATGTATGAGTGTGTGATTAAAAAAATTAATCCAATAACACATCTATAATACTGATAGTACTGTATACAAAATGGTTTTTTGTTTTTTTGTTTTTTTAGTGTCGTTATCCCGTGGAACAGATTTTCTTTTCAGGAAACAGCTGCCTTGGCAAGTACCTTCCTCTTGTTCTCTGACTGTTTCGTCATTTCAAAGTATCTCTATCAACGTGTCTTTGAAAGATCTTCGGTGACATGGAGTTTTGACTGCAATAAACTGATTTTTAAGATAATGACCGTCTTTTCTGTTTTGTGTGATCGTACAACCAGAACACCAGATGGAGACAAAAATGCACTTTGTCCAGAAACATTCAGCTGCAGACTGAGACTGACAGGAGGGGATGTCAGAGGAGGACCCGTATTGAAAGATCAAGTTAGAGTTTCATTCATAGGGAAAACATCCTGATTCAGTGGCGACAGCTGGTGATGGAGTCACAGTATAACTAATATAACCTCTGGTAAGAAATAATTCCTAACCAATGCCCTGATGGTACAGTGTGTTGAACGAGACCAGTATCATACATCCATACAGGTCCTGACTGTCTGCTATGACCTCTTTAAAACAAGTTGTACCTCAATGCTATGCTACAGGTCTGAAGATGATTGCACTGATGAAGGAGAGCTGGCATCCCTGACTTGTTCCCACCATGTATAAAATGAAGAGGATATGGACACTCTAATGAAATAAAGATGATTATTCAAATTTAAAGAGGTACTAAAAACGATTTATTTTTATGACACAAACTACCCAAACACATTTGTTTACCTCAGATTTGAGGCCTGGGGGGGTTGGGGTGAGGGTATGGATGAATCTGATTTTGTGAACTGGCACAGTCAGTCAGTGGGGGAAGACTTGGAACAGCTTTGCAAGGAATAAAAACAAGTTAGTTACCATTTCAATAGCAAAAAGGGCCTGGGCTATTGCTGGTTCTCAAGTGTGGTGTGAAAGGGGATAGCTGTAAAATATATTGATGCTGAAACCCCTCTCTATTGGTAGGACGCAATGCGTGGACAATCTGCCGCCTGGAAACACACTGTGCCACTGCATGGCCAGTCTGACACAATTGGGTGAAACGGGCCAGAAAACACTATTCTCTCCCATTCTTTTCTGTCAATCGGGCTTACAAATTCTGCAGAATGAGAGGCAGGGCAAGGAGAGGGGGGAAGAGCGACAATTAGGGAGAAGTGAACCCCCCCCCCCCTCCAGTGGCGAGGCGGTTATGGCAGAGGTCTACCTCTGTTTATGGTGAAACGGGAACAGATCTGTTTGTGCGCGCTGAAAGTTGAAGCAGTGAAGTTGCAGATGTTGAGCTCCTTGCTGAGGAATGCGCTTTGCAAGCCCCCCACCCCCACCCCCACCCCCCTGCCCCCTTCTACTTGTGTCCTGCTGCAAAAGGAGACCACACAGATCATAGATCCTGGGTTACAGGGAGGGAAAATCGTAAACTGTTTTTTTTTTTTAATCCAGGCTATCTCGTCATATACTTAGAGGATTTGTGTCCTGCAGTGGGGCTGGGAATGGGTCCCACGGGCTGACTCCTCAATGACGACCAATCGGTGACCAGGATCGTAAATGAGAGAGGGGGGTTTCTTTCTTTTTTAGACAGAAGGAGGGGTGTTGTGGGGAAATGCTCGGCGGACCGTGAAGCGTAACAGCGAGAAGAGGAACAAAGACGCACGTAGCGGGGGCGAAACGCAACAGATAGGAGCCTCTTCCAGATTAAAATAAATAAATAAATAAATAACCAGGATGCGGGTGTGGATGTTTAAAAGTACTGGAACTACGAAGAATCGAAAGAACCATCGACGACAGAGATGAATTCAAGTTTACAAACTTAATTTGATGACTGGATGGAGTGCGCGTTAACTTTGGAGAGGATTGCTGCGCGTTTCGGTGTCCAGCTCAGATCCGCACTGGTGGCATGGAGGAGACACAGGCTGCACTTTTTTTTTGAACGGATATACTTCTCGGAATTACTATTTAACTTCACTGTTTCCCCCTTTTTTCTTTTCTTTTTTTGCAGCCACGTGTGACTCAGATCTTGTGTTACTCAAAACTCACCAAAGGGGGCACTTAATGTAACTTCATTTACGTGCGTCTTTTGTGACTAAGTGGGAAAGGGAACGCGTAATTTTTTTTTCTCTTGACTTGTTATAAATACGTGGATGGAATACTTTTGTGAACTAAAGTATTGAGAGCACCCATGCGTAAACTTACCTGATCCTAATGTGGTGGAGAAAGTGCACGTCACTAAACTAGAACTTTCATTCAAGCATGAAATGTTGGTGCAGCGCCCTGGCACTTCTCCCGTGGGTGCTGGTGGCCCTAGATGCCCAACTGGTCTGCTGGCAGGCGCTCCTCCGGTGCCACGAAGAGCCGGAGTGTGACCTTGCATACAGTCAGTATTTAGCAGCTTGTGAAGGGAACATCAGGGGAACGAGGAGACAGTGTCCCAGCCACTGCATCAACGCCCTGATCCGGCTGAATCACACCCGCAGCGGCCCGGATCTGGAGAACTGCGACTGCAATCAGGATCCGGAGTGCGTCGGCGCCAAGCGCGCCATCGAGCCGTGCCTCCCCCGGAGACATCCCAGCGATGCCGGTGGGATCGGGTGCATGGAGGCCCGCCAGCGCTGCGAGGAGGACCCCCACTGCCACGCCTCCCTCACGGCCTACTTGTCATACTGCGGGCAGCTGTTCAACGGCAGGAAATGCTCCCCCAGGTGTAAAGCCACCATTCAGCAGATGCTGTTCATCCCAAACGGCGTGCTGCTGAACCGCTGTGTTTGCGATGGGGTGGAGAGGCCTTTCTGTGAAGTGGTCAAGGAGAACATGAGCAAACTTTGTTCCATAGGGGACCACACAGTTATATCAGACCAGCCCGAGGTGGATGATGTGTATGAGGATGAAGATCATGACCCTAAAAATGACAAAGAGGAGATGGATATTGATCATTCCTCTGCTTCCCAGAGCTTTTCCAGCTGCATGGTGCTCCTATTTCTTCCTCTGGCATGGATATTATACTAATGTGATGTCCACTCGAAACATTTGTTGGATTTATAAATGTGAGAATGTCCGAGTGGGCCGATAACCCGGGGCTCCTTGAGAAGGGAAACACTATTTTCACCCCCAGGCCTCTGCCATCCTGTTCCTGTTGCTGGGTGACAAACAAGAGTGATTTATCTGCCTACTTCCTGGACATTTACATAGTGATCCTCCTTTATTCACACCAGTCTCCTGTGTGGAGGGTGACAAACAACAGCAATTTAAAAGCAAACAAATAGCAAAAATGATTTTCAGGTGATGATGCAAGGAAAGGAGCCAAGCCAGACTTTGTGTGCTTGTGTTTGTTTAGTTTGGTGTCAATGGTACTTGGAGTGTGGCTTTATTAAGACTTTAGACAAACATTGGAGCCATCCAGCCTCTGTTTGCTCTGCTCTCCACTTCAGGGGCCTCTATTGTTGCAGGAACCACACTTCAAATATTAGTGGGAACAGTAGATGAACAGTTGAGGGTGTGATCAAGTACTGGAATTAACTGAAGCACTTCTCTAGCCTGGAACCCCTCCCCCATACGGTGATTGTTTTATTGAACTTTTCCTGAGCCCCCCTCCCCGCCACTGCCACTCGACTTCCTCCACTTGTTATCAGGCCTTTGAAAGACATTCTGCCTTTATGGGTGCTTTCACACCAAAGCACCCATACGTCGACTCAAATAGATGAAGTTGCGTGAGGTGATTAACCAGGTATCAGTAGTCTGGTGTGAGCGGGGGAAACATGGGTAAATATATATTAATTATTATGTGAAGAGCGTGTTTCACATACGGGCGAAATTCAAACTATAAGCGTGAGTTGAGTTCATCTCGCAAACTACTAATAACACTTGTCAGAAGATGGATTTTGTATGTTTTGCGACTAAATAGTTGATAAAAACAATTTTTGCAATGAAGTCCTGAAATTTGTTAAATTATGTAGCGAGAATATAAAGAATTTGTATATTTAACAGTTATCTGCAGAAAGCTTACCCAGTGTCGGCCCACTCTTTCTTGCTTTTAATACAAAATAAGCAGGTAAATATAAGTCAGAGTTGTTCTATAAAGCCTGTCATGATTTGGAGTTTTTACAGAATGTTCCATGTGTGTGTGTGTGTGTGTCTGTGGGGGTTGGGGGGTGGGGTGTTATAATAAAAATGTTTATGAGCTAACATTGTGAAATGATGTGATTTGTCCACAGAGAGATAAAGAAAGAAAATAATGAGATTAAGAAAGTGTGCTACTCATCCTGAGAGCCTTCTCAAACTCATTTTTATATTGTTATCACGGTGTTACGGCAGATCTCTACATTCAGCCACAACTTTATTTTTAAATATATACATCAACACAGTCTTTGGTTCCGTAGAACCCTCATGAATACATTTAATGATGTGTTGGAATGAGGCATGCTAAAACTGTCATGTATGGAAAGTGAGTGTGCTGTAATCTGAAATAAACCTTTGTTTTTTTGTCACATAGCATTTATAAAAACACGAAAACAATTCAAGAGAAGATTGTTGTCCTGAAAGCCATAAATATCCGGGTTTTGAAGGCAGGTCTCTTCTCGGTACAGTGATAATGCCAAAAGAGAATTATGCCAGCATACTGTACATATTTACAGGACCTTTTTAAGATACTGTATACAACATTTGAAAGCCAAAAGCAGAATTTATTATTGACTTTTGTCTCAATTCAGCAAACTGACTCCAGAGTTAAGTTTTACATGTCTGTGTTTTACTGTCCAATAGTTAAAGGATTAGGTCAGTGTAACTGAAACCTGGAGAGGAATTTTAAGTGTCTAGTCATTGTGCAATAAATCCTCGTTGGAGCCAAAACTAAACAATGGTTGTACATTCACTTAGCTCAAATTACAATCCAACCAAAATTTTTTTTTGCAGAGGAAGGCAGACAGTAAGTCAGTGAAACATGGTTTTATCTGCCTAAAAGTATCAGATAGACATCTGCACTGTTCTGCCTATTCACAGATCGTGAAAACACCAAAGACTGGTGAAAGTGCTTCCAAACCCTTCGGTCGGTGCTCCTCTTTTCAGAGTAACTTTATTCACACCAGAACGATACAAAAGAAGAAGACAAGTAAATAAATAACCTAAAACAAAGGCTTGAAGTGTTTTCTAGCACAACCTGTCAAAGCTGACGGCCAAAAGGCACGACACCCTGGACCGGTCACCAGTTGATGGCAGCATTCATCAGCAGGATTACACAAAAAGTCGATGATGGATTTCCACAACATATGGTGGAAGGATGGAGGAAAGTCAAGAAAAGATTCTTTAACGACGTGTGTTTTTTAACACTGTTCCTAATAATGTAAAAACTAATGAACTAGTTTCCACAAAACCTAGCAGAGGCATGAAGCGTGGATCAGGGAGGACAGACATTCATGTTGGATTGTACGGCTCAGCGGAGGTATGCGAATGCAACTAATTTTGATTTTTAATTTTGTTTGTTACTGCAGTTAAAGGTGGAAAATCTCACCATCTCCATACCTAGAGACAGGGTCTGCATCGAGACAGAGAAAGAAAGTGACCTGCAGTTACAGTGCAGCACACCTTGGGGTTTTTTTTGTCCGATCTGTGTCAAGCAATGCCAGTCATCTTAAAGTCCTCCAACATACCACCCCACCCCAATTCTGGGAGCAAAATCAAAACAAACACGAGCAGAGCAGCCTTGGGGAGTTGGGTGTGTGGAGGGAACAGGGGGGGATACAGAGGCAGCACTGTGCTGAGCCCATTTTCTAAATTATCTGCAGTATATTCAACATTTCTCTGAAACAAACCCTCGACCCCGACTCTCTCTTCACCACTCCAGGGACTTAGGAGGCCCTTGTTTCTCAAAGGTAAGACGTTGTATTCTTGATAGTTATCGAGCCACAGTGATTAGTTGACCCGCTCCCTGTTGTCAGGGAATGGGGGCCTGGGGTGAAGGGCACCCAGTTTCTTAAGATCCACAATACAGAGAGCTCTTTTAATGGGTGACACTGATGCCAGTGTGACTCCACGGCTGTGGCATTAACAGCATCAACAGGGGCAAAGAGCGAGGGGAGACTGGAAGGGGAAAGGGTATTAAATAGTGTTGTTGGAGCTGCAGCAAAATGGAGGCCAATTAAAGCCACAATGCTGTAGGTTGTGGTTGGGGATAAGAGACCAGGGGCTCTCTGGGAGGATGAGGGAGGTGCATTAAGGTTTCCATTTTCGAATGTTCCTCTCTGGTATGCATTACTTTAAGGATTTCTCTGGCCTTTTTGAGGGAAATACAATTTGGCAGAACTCCCAAAAACAAGCAACAAAACAAGCATAAGGGTCAAAATTGAGTCCAAAATTTTCCTGGCAGCAAAATCCTCATGTCTTGATTAACGTGCTGAAGCTGAGCCAACAATATGGGCACATTGGCCCACCGGAGCCCCCTCTGCAGCACAGCTACACATGCAGATGGTTCATTCTCATCCTGGACTCAGGGGGCCGAGATGCTCTCTGTTCTTACTACACAATCTGGGAGTGATTTACACCTGGTGTCCAAGATGAACGTGATGCACCAACTGGTGGAACCTGGAAGGATTTAAATAACATCTATTAAACTACAGACAACTAATGGTGGACTCAGCATTTCACTGTACTTAAGAGAAATAGACAGATTTTTGCAAAAACTTATGGATCTTCTCAAGAAGTTGGCCTCAAACCACAAGTTAATGCAGACATCAGAAAGTTTAGGGCCCCTTAAACTGATTTAAAAACAACAACAAAAAAGAAGAATGTTCAAAATTGAAGTAGCTGAAATCTCTGGACCTGACTTTCTAGTACCGGTCGACATTTAAAAATGTGTTTTCTCCCACATTCAACTCCTTTGTAACAGCAAACCCAGAACAAACCAACATTTGTCAAACTTCACACATGCAGTTTTTGAAAATCATTACTTTCTGTAATTAAAGCTCATCAGGGCCATTTTCTAAGAGAACACATCTGCTTCAGATACACAGAAAACTTTATTAACTATCTGTTGTCACAGGTGGCACTACTCAGTGTCCCTCCATCCTCCTCTGAAGGCTTTTAAAAAAAATCTTAGGTTCTATTTGTTTGCATGGCTTGTCTGGAAAAACAGAGTGCAGCAGCAGTAATGCCACTATGTGTTACTATGATTATTTATTAAAAACTATTTATTATGTGTGGCAGAAGAGAAATGCACAATTAGAAGACTAAAGATGACATGTAGGGAGTTAATTGTATTCCATTAAATGGTGTACAGTTCTGGAAACTTTCAAACTTTGTTTCCAGTTTTCCAAACTTCTCTCAGAATCATAGTTATTGCATGTCCTGATTTTCCCATACCCCGCCTTCCTCTCTCCTCCCACTGTGGAAATGATCCAGCTGTTTCTGCAGAGCAGTCTTCCAGATGATGATGGCGAGGGGACCACGACGCTGCATAAATCTGTCAAGAGGCTCTGAAAGGCGAGCGCTTGCCTTGTGCTGTTGACAAAACATCCAGACTACAGACACTTCAGAGTTGTCATTTTATTTTGAATTAATAAATACAAATTATATAAACAGAGTCTTGTAAACATGAAAATTTAAAAAAAAAAACCCAACAACTTATAGCAGCAGTGTGTAAACCTTGGTGGCTAACATTTTATACTCTTCTCCTTCTATTCCTGTTTTAGGTCTTTTTTTTTCCAGCTGACTTAAAAATGATATACATGAAGCAAAGATTCAAGTGGCATGCTGGTCTGACATCCAAACAGTTTGTGTGGACCTACAACAGCGCGGATAATCGACCTGCCACTGACTCTTAAGCTTTTCACTGTCTCACATTGGCCCAGTCATGAGGGCTTTGCTACAGCGCCACAACTTACTGTATCCCTCAAATACCCAGTCGATGCCAAACCTAAGAAAATGTCTAGTGTAAATAAGGCAGAGGCCGCACTTCTCCAGTTTTCCCCTCATAGCGGTGAAGAGGGTTCCACCAGTGGGGAGAGCATGCTAATCCTGTGGTCGGCCCACAGTAAAGGCAGTGGGGAGAGAGTGAGGAGAGGGGGTGCATCTTTGCAGACGTCTCCAAATAACAGAACTGCAGCTGAAGGTTGATGTGACACCTCTTGTTGTCACAGTTACTGGTGATTTTATGTTCTGATTTATATGGTCTTCAGATGAGCTGTTAATACTGTTGAGCGTATTTGTGCTCCATCACATGCAACATTTTATTCATTTCCTGTGACAGAGTGGTATTGACGCAAAGCAAAGCGACGGTTACAAGCAGGGAATCAACTTAATCCAGTATCTTGAAAATCCGAAATTCATGAGCTACTTTCAGTATTTTCACAGCCAAACGCTTTTTTTTTTTTTTTTTGCTTTTTTTTGTGCAGGAAGAATAAACACAAGTTTTTAAGCCTCCAAAATCATCAACGTTCCAGTCACAACCTGAACACTGACCACATTTGGTTGGCAAGTGTATAATGCCACCCACACAGTGTTCTGAGTCGGTCAGAGGGAGGTGTAATGAATTTTCTGATTCTCCCAACAGAAACCTGGACAGGTGAAGCCTCTGTGTCCAACCTGAACCAACACTGACAGGAGCTCTGATGCTGAGGAGGTGTCGCGGCCAATTCCCACTGTGGCCGTCAAGATCACTGCAAACAGCAATCTGAGAAAACAGACATCAAGGGATGGTTTCACTTTTTCAAGATTACAACAAATATCCATGTGTATAAGGATGTAAAATGTCTTAAATATGTATTTTCCTCTTTCTACCCTGGCACCTCATACCTCCATGTTACACATTCACTCAACAGCATCACTGTAACAGATTTTATGACGGGCTCATATAATTTAGCTGGCAGGCGAGACAACTCATGAACATCAGCTGGGCCTGTTTTTAAAAGTGGGTCAAGTCATTAAATTTGAGGGACCGTCACAGAAATGTGAAAATTGGCATTAATGACAGCAGAAAGTTAGCATGTGCTGACATGTAAATGTATCATTATCTTGGCATAGCTCTCTATGTAATAATATATTTCATTAAAACATTTAAAAGCTGCATATTTAGTACATTTTCAATGAAATAATTTTTTTCAACTAAAATAAATGGGAAATCTGTTGTGTTGCGTGTGTTGTGTATACAGTATGTGGTCCAGGTGGGCTCCTCCTGTTCATGGCAGTAAGTAGAATTCCTGCACATTCACAATGTAAATGGAACCTCTAATCCTGGAGAGGTCGGCCCACTCGTTACCACGTAAACTGAAGGTATGAATACATGTTCTTACAGTTACAAAACATCAAGAACATTAATCTTGATGAACTTTAGTCATCACTGAAATACGTCCGTCTACAGTTTAGTCATAGCCCTAATAATATTCATGTTAAGTCTGAGAGAGTTCGGCTTTGGAGCTTGAGGGGGGACAACTGTGTGAGGATTGTAATGTGATCGTTCTCAGTGTAGCTCTGCTGCTTGTGTTGGTGTATTCTCAGGTCACCAGACAGACGTTGCAGGGCGTTGCTGTGACCCTCTCATGTACAGATGTTGTTGGATCTTTGCCAGCCAGTATGGGCTGACTGCTGTGTGGGTTTATGAAAATAACAGCGGAATAAGAGGCCGTGTTCTTCATGAAACATAAGTCGTCTCTGGAGTCATCAGAGCCCTTCCCCCCCCCAAACCCCGATTTTTAAAATTCATATGTCCCCCGGAATTTCTCGCTGAGAACAGGATATTGTCTCGGCTTTAAGTATCCACTATCCATCCAAGAACTCAGCCTAGAAAATACCAGGAATTAGACTGGGTATATGGGTTACAGCAAGGAGAATTCAAGTATATTAAAATTTAAAACTCCTTATATAATAGTTTATTTATATGGTGTTCAGACAGGGAGGCATTCATATCAGTTTAGACAACATAGGCTTTACACGAGGGCAGAGGACAGAGTTGCCCAGGACTGAGCTGAAATGAAATCAAAAAGCCAGACAGTCTTGCAGGGGCCAGCACAGCAAGAGAATGGCTCAGGTTTTACCAGTGGAAAACACTTCAATGGAATTTCATATGGTTATATCTTTACATGGTCATTCCTCTTCCACGCCACGCCACGCTTTATACCTGCGCCATCAGCATGGCAAGGACCTCAAAAACACTGTCATGACTAAAAAAAGAATATTATACAACACCAATGGGGGAAAAAAATAAAACTCACAGCTTCTGACAGAGTCTGTAAGCGATTCTCGATCCATAGATACGTCTCTCTGAGTCTCCTGCATCTGAATGAT
The DNA here is from genome assembly GCF_040054535.1 of Antennarius striatus. NCBI lineage: Eukaryota > Metazoa > Chordata > Actinopteri > Lophiiformes > Antennariidae > Antennarius > Antennarius striatus. The sequence continues at coordinate 25,121,175 of NC_090776.1, read as the reverse complement.
AAAAGCACAACTGTAATCACACAAAACATGTAAACAAAGGAACTTGGTCATTCTACACACGCATACATGTTTACACTTAACAGGTTTCAATCGATTAGCAGGATGAAAGTGTTTGTAAATGTGTGTTCTCATACAATCTGAAGTGTGTGTGGGACAGAATTCTTGCTTACCTTGATGTTTTTTTTAATATATTCAGCTCTGCTCATGAGGCTTTTAATCTGGTGGGGGACACAACTTCAGTCAAGTGTAAACAGTTTTGATTGCGTATGAATTTCGACAGTAAAAGCAGTCTATTGTGTTCTGCTGATGTCTTAGCCATTATTGGTTTGGTGTGGTTGGTTAACAGCTTAACCATTTTGCTACAACAATAATTATTTGAATGGACTGTCATTTACATAACTTGTATTAATGGATCATGGGAACCCTTCTGACTGGTAATCCCTCTCCCTCCAGTGCTTTTATTCTGAGTCAAATCTTACCATCAAGAGCAATCACTAAGTCAGTGTATATGATTATGTTTTTATTCTTATTTATTGTACAGTAACATATTATGTGCTTTTAATGGCTGTCTACTAATTTGGAGAGTTCAGTATTTGTGGTGGATGGATCAAGTCAAATGAAATGACTTGACGTTCACTTGATTTTTATTTTTCTGTATGATTGAGAATGACTTAACTCAAAACGACCTGTACTTGTAAGTTATTTACTACGTGTTGCCTTTATGTCCTGTAATTGTTTCTGGTCAGTCTAAGGGAGTAGCACTTTTGTATTTAGAGTAGTAATGTAATTTAATTGACCTCAAATGGCAATTATAAACTGAAATTTAAAAATTTCCTTATTCTTCAACAAAAATATTGTACATATGCAACAGGAACATCTATCAATTACCACCAAAAATGACCACTACATGCCAAGCAAGCCAGTTTTCTAACGTTTTGCATGAAAGTAACGGTTAACTATTGAGTACCACGAATGCCAAGATAATGAAAGAGATGAAAACATGATGTGAAAGGTCTATCTAAAACATGAAATGACGTTTATAATGAATTATACAGAAACAATAATGTTAAAAATGTCATTCAAATATGATGAATACTATAAGAAAAGCACCATAAAGTCAGGCATTGCAGCATTAGCATTTAGCATGTAGCTCAAAACACAGCGTTGCAATGTCAACAATCTCATATAACATGACAATGAATGAATGAATGAATGAATGAACAGACAGACAGATGGATATCATCCATCCATCTTTTGCTGTGATAATGAATGAATGTTACTGTTGTACATCGTACCTCCTGGTAATCTCAAGTAAATTCTCTTGGGTGCATCATCAGTTATTTCCTAGGTTTGTAATCACTGAAAATCTAAATTCAAAGCTGTGGTTAAACAGTGATACAAAATATGGAGCAATATCTTTTAAATGCTAAATTGTGCATTACGTTAGACATGAATGCATTTGGAGGGCGGCCACGGCACCGTGTGTTGGCTCTTCTGGGTTTCTCACACTCACATTCTATTGAACACACTACCCCCCTGCTCTAATGCTGTGCTAGATTATTACAGGCACATCTGAATTTACTTAAAACAAGCACCCACAAAACTTCAAATAGGGAGGTCTAGGAGGCCCACTAAAAAGCTCTTCCCCCTTCTGGGATTCGTGGAAAAAAATACTGTTGTCTGTTGTTTGCTCACTTGATGACTAACAACGCACAAATAGGCTGTCAAAGATTAATATGTGACATGCAGAGGTCCTTTCCATACGCTTGTGAAAGTACAACATATGTTTACTATTCAAGGACAACACAAACCAAGAGTTTTACTACACTACCAATTCTCAGGTTCATTCAAGTATATCTGGGTTGATGTCCAAAACGGTGTTTGTTTTCTGTTGTCACATTGGATAGAATTTGTTGGCTTTCATTAAATTTAATTATTATTGCTGCAACTAATTAAACTGTTTGTTAAGAAAACCACAAAAGCCATTTTGCTGTGTTAACTAAAACGTTTTAATGAAAAAAAAGTTCCCACACTGTTCCCAGTTTTTTGTCACTCCATTCCAGAAGTGTATCAAAAATGCTGCTTGCTTCAACTTCATAAAACTATACAGTATTTGCAAAACTTCATGGAATTGACAAAATAAGAAAATAAATACAATATATTGTCTTTGTGCTCATGAACAACTGTTCAATAACACAGATAAAAAAAACCCCATCACAATCTATTTTTCTCATAGTTACACAGCGTGCCAACTGTTTAGAATCAGGGTTTGCTAATTTCAAATTCAACTAAAAGCTGTTCTTTCAGAACAGTGACTGTAAAAAAGAAACCCAGATATACTTGAATGAAGCTATTTTATTGCCACCAAAAACAACAGTAATGGCAGCATTTATACAGAATAGAAACACAGCTGTTTTGGGCTGTAGAACCATCAATTGGTTGACATTTAAACTTTGAAGAAGTTGTTAACCACAGAGTAATCACTTCAGACTTTTCTTTTTTTGCAATGAAAAAGTTATTATAGTTTGTTTTTTGTTTTTTTACAGATTAAGAGTGGATGTGACATGTTTATATGTTCCAATAATATTGATGATGGATTATGTTATTTGGCCTTCACCACAAAAACACATGCGAGTGCTGGAAAAACACTCATGTGGGTCATATGATGGAACATCGCCTGTTGTTGGTGGTAGCTGAGGGCTAGGCTGGAGGTACAAGATAGCTGTTAGCACTGTGACATCCAAAAGTCCCTCCCCCCATGCTCACCTCGCTGTGAAGCAGCTCTCTCCTGCGGCCCTGGGGCTCAGCTGGTGCAGCAAGAGAGGAAAAAATAATGAGAAGAAGGAAAAAGAGAGCCCACTACTTAATTACCTTGTTTGTTCAAGAAGAGGTCAACTACTAGATTGGATTTCATTAGCTTGTTGACTGGGGGCTCAAGGGTGGAAATGGTTCTAATGTAGGCCAGTGTTTATGCAGTTAATCATCCTGGAGGGGGAGGGATGAGCGAGGGGAGGGGAAGGAAAACTCTGGTGGCGAGGCATGTTGGGAAACTGCAACAAAGAGCCCTTAGGCAAACAAAGAACCAATGTTTTCTCCCCACAATCCCCTCAATGATGTCTGCTGTGCCACAGAAAGACGCCCCCCGACATGGAAGAAGAGGCGGGTTGTGATGGCATGGGTTTCGCAGAGGTAGTATATCATGTATCGCTGACGCAGTGACAAGACAAGACTGTTTAACTCATCTATTACAAAAAACACTTACTGTAAAGGTAACTGTCGTCCGTTCATTACCAGTTTCTAAAGCTACATTAACTTTAACATCTACATTTAACTGTCCGACTCGAGCTAAATGGATGAACCGTTAATACCAGCAGCTGTGAGGACAAACTTCTTCCCGGGAGATATACTAGATATAATAATTTCTCCAGTATAATATTACATAGTAAAGTGCGCCGTCTATATGGGAAGCACATTGCTGGGCTCTCCCTGCTCAAAGTCACATCTGGATCACCCTATACCACCTCTTCCTTTAGGCTGATCTTCCAGATGAGATCATGAGCAGGCGTAATGAACACCAGACCCAACAGAGTCACTCGAGTCTGTTCTGTACTTCTTAGTCTGTCGTTTATTCTCTGTCCCCATCTCACTATCACACTAGTCTATTACTGTCTTTCCTCTGTGTCGGCTTGACTTTAACTCTTTCCAAAATGGCTTGTCAATATCAAATCACATCTCTACTTCTCTCTCAGAGAATCTGAAACCTTTACACTGGTTCCACTCAAGTCTATTTAAGACTGTCAACACCTTTCTCTCCAAGTCATTTTTTTTTTTTGCCTTCCTCTTCCAGACTTTTTCTTGAGCACCATTGTCTTTGTTCAATCACATTGTGAAGCACCTGCTCTTTAGACCATTTTATGCATCCTTTCATAATGATATTTTTCTCCAATTTTTCTTTTATTCTATTTCTCTGACAGCAAATGTGTACAAACAGGCAGATGAGGTGAGGCGAGGTGATGTGATGTACAAATAAAAAAAAACCCAGCAGATGTGAGATGTTGAAATTTTAGAATGTCATTCACATCACCTCAAGTGTCCTTAAAAAAAGATGCACGAACATTGGCCTGTACTGGGTTGGCTCAGTAGCAGCTAAGGAATTAGGCAGTTAAGGAATATAAAGCTTTTTTTTTCTTTTCTCTACCTGCTAAAGCCAACAATAATTCTCCAAGGCATTGTTGATACATATCCAGAGCTTCCTGGTCATCTGATCCACTCTCCTCCTGTTATGGAAGGCAAAACATTTCTTCATACATGTTTACAGAGACACCCAATTGGTAATAGCACAGAAATTCATGTAGCTGTTGAAGCACACCAAGCACACTGTAAGATTGTGTAAGCTTGTGTCTAATCTGGAGCCATCACAGATGACTGCTCAAAGTCGATGAAGTCTAGCCAGATGACCCTTTTACCACACTAGACCGGGTAAGCATGTTTGTTTGTCTTTGCCCCCTGATGTAACCATGACGGGGCAAAGACATGAAGATTCACAGATGGACAAAGCTATTGCTAGCTTGTTATTAATTAGTGAATCTTTGATAGGTTGGTGTCATGAAATTAGTGGTTGAAAATGTTTGGTTCAAGTTTCACTTTTATGAGCATCCTCATGCACTGACATCACTGACTATAACCCCCCCCAACCTTAGCAATGGCAGTGGAGGCCATGTCCAGAGCTGCCAGCAGTCGGGGTTGCTCTCGAGCCATTTCTGGAAAAGAAGAAATGCTTTATAGTATTATTCTGAGTCAACTGTCTATTGACATCTACTGTATATGTTCTTCTAGGGAATATGGAATAATCGGTATGCAAATTCTTAAGACTACAGTACAAGGATTTACAAAGATTTTGTCATGTTTATTTGAGGTGTTATTGTGTATAAATGTCCTATAAATGTACACAATGCGTTACAGAGAAAAATGTATTTTCCTGGAAGAAGAAGAGGAAGAAGAGATAATGAATATATTGGTAGAAGGATGCTGAGTTTTGAACTGCCAGGCAGGAGGCCTAGAGGAAGACCAAAGAGGAGGTTTATGGATGTAGTGAAAGAGGACATGAAGGTAGTTGGTGTGAGAGAAGAGGATGCAGAAGACAGGGTTAGATGGAGGCAACTGATTCGCTGTGGTGACCCCTGAAGGGAAAAGCCGAAAGGAGAAGAAGAACAAGAAGATAAAGAAGAAAAAGAAGAAGAAGAACAACAATAAGGAGAAGAAACATAATTTATCCATCCCCTTGGGAATAAATTTTAGTAGTCAAAGGCACAGCGGCAGGCAGCTACTCTATGGTGCACCCAATAACTAACATGGCACATTTTTTATGTACTTAGAAGTAGAAAATCGAACACACATATCTATTAACTTTCATTTTATTTTAGTATGACCAAGTGCAAAAGCAAACATTGGAACTATTTAAGTTGCCTTAACTTACAACTAATAACCAGACAAGTCTAATGCCAACAGGAAGTAGTTTGTGCATCTGCACAGAGAAATGATCATTACCTCGGAGGACACCCCTGGAGGTTTGGGCCACCTGGAAGCTCACTCTGTTGTCTGAGGCCACCAGGGCTTTCAGCTCCTCGGCTCTGGACGCATAGCGGCTGACCTATAGGAACACTGACTCGACTAAGTCATGCCAAGCATACCATATCCTCTTCATCCACAGCATATGGTTTTCATGATGGAGAATACCATCTAAAAGGCACTGGAGTGTTGAAATGACGGACCAACTAAATATATATATAAAATGCTAATGTGAAAGTATTCTACAGCCTACCTTCTGCCTCAGGGCTTCTTTACGTTGTTGGTCCGTCTCATCTGAAGAGGGTTGACAAAACAGATATTTTATTTTACATTTGGCCTGTTTAGTCTTATTGTTGTCAAAGAAAGGAGGTGCATTTTTGAAGGACAGTATATTAGTCTGCTTTTTGCTCTTACAGTGAAGAGCAGGAACAAAATGCTCAAGGGCATTGCAGTAAAGAGACAGGGCTCTGGACCTCTCCCCCTCCTGGTCCTTCTGAATGGCCTGCGTGACTAGGTCCTTCTGGAAAGAGGAAAGATGAACTGGCATCACTGAGTGAAAACTGGGACTAGGAATGAGCTAAAAATCTACAAATACAGTACATGTGTAATGTTCAGTCAATCACGCAAGCATTAGTGATGGAAATCCAGAGTAGACACACATGTGCCAGCACATATTTCCCCTTTCTCTACATCTTACTGCTTTCACTAGGCTCTCTGCAGATGGCATGTGCTCCAAATCCACAAAAGGGTGGGCGAAGAACTCTGCAAAGGTGATCCGGGCATCTGGATTTCTCTCTAACAGCCGCAACAGAAGGTCTCTGCAGTCCTTGGATACCCTGGTCCCAGGAGGGAGCTGATGCACAAAACATGACCTTATTATGTTACACTCAATCCACAGGCCTATCCAAGAGAAAAGGACATCAGATTGTTGCCAGGAAGCTTCAGTCTCACACCATTACATTTTATCAAAAGATAACCTTAAAACTCTCCATGTGATTCCTGTGCATTATACCATATGCTAATGCGACCTATTGAGCTCAAGCCCAATGTGTGACACAAGAATTCAACTATTTGTAGAGACCTCTATCATTAAAAGTGCCGTTATCTTTAATTGCTGCTGTGTTACTTTAAGTGACATTTAGTTTATGTGAATTAGAAGGGGATCAGGACAGACAGAGAACAATGACTTCAGCTCACAAGCAATCACTTATGATTTCTTTTCAACTTCTTTTCGAAGTCTTTAAATATCCAACTATCATTTCAATCCATGATAATTATGGAGTTTTAAACATAATGAGTATTAAACTGACTCAAATGATGGGACATTGCAGACTCAGTGTTGACAGATCGTTATTAAATATTCTTTTGTAGCCAAATGAATGCTAGATAAAGACAGTATGGTGCCATCAAGTGGTTACTGTGAAAATTGACATGTACCCTAAAATCCATCAAGTTCACATTGGTGTTATGGGGGTTGCAGCAGGATAGGACATAGTAATTTAATGTAATCTAATGCATTTAATTATTGATGTTTTTATTCAGTTTGACCATTAAAACTTGATAAAAAGGAAAGGAAACAGACGCTTTAAAAAGACTTATTCCCAAGTGATATGCTGAATGTCCGCATGAATGGATTGCTGAGTCCATATCGAAACAAAAAACGTTTCATCTCTACATGCCTTGGTAATAATATTACTGTTACTCGTATGACAAATTGATAAGGTACAGCCATGCATGCATTAATAAGTCATCTAAAAATAAACACTGCTACTTTACAGGTTTTCATTTCTTGGAACATAATACTGAATATGACACTGGGACAAAAGCCAACATGTGCCTCCATCAAAAGACAAATATGTGTCCCTAACATAGAGCAGATGGTTGAGGAGAGAATTATTCACATTTTTTTCTAAATACATTGCTATCTGTTTGACTACAACAATAGTCAGTTCAAAATTAATCAATGAGGACTAAATATGTTGCTCACTGCTTACCTCAATAGGCTGATTACTCCGGATCTTCTCCTCTAATTCAGCGTATGACCTTGATGCAAATGGAGCTCGTCCAAACAGTGCCTCTGCATTCACACAAAGAATGTTAAGCAGAGGGGTATGAAAGATTCAGACGCTTACGCTGCATTTGGGAATGGTATTTCTACCTTGAATATTTCTTATATTTAATTCATCACTGACATGAATCTTTGTCTGAACCGAGAAAGTCTAAGTCAATATTCTATAAATGATGTGCCACTCTATTTGGCTTGCGTGACTGGGTGTGTCAACACCTCCTCCCATTCTTGACATTGTCACTCCACATATTGACAGCACTTTAATGTACTATTGTTGTACAAGTAGTCTACTGCACTTGAAAGAGACATAAACAGACTGCTTATAAATAATTAATGACATGCATTTATTTGTCAACGGCTCAGTGCCATGAACGCAACAAAAAGTAATTCAAGAGGTGGTCATGTGACACAGCACAAAACAACATTTTGTGCAATGGAATACTTTTGGTCACCAAATATTAAATGGCATTACTTTTATTTGAGAAAATTTTACATTCATAATATAAACAATAAACAGAGAGTGCTCACCATACAGAATGACTCCTACTGACCAGAGATCTACCCTGGCGTCGTACTGCCGTCTGCAAACCATCTCGGGGGCCATGTAAAGAGGAGAACCTCTCAGGACACTCTGTTCATCCCATGGCGACATGTACTGAGCAAAACCGAAATCTACGACCAAAAAAAAATGGACATTTTTTTCCTGTAAAACACTGCCTGCTGGAATGTTTATGAAGCAAATTACAATAGAGTGTTTTCTTAAAGCCAAGAAAATAAATATACCACAAAAGTCATGACTGGAATTGTAAAGTCATTTGTCTTGCTCTGCAATAGCATCATAACAACTAAGTGCTTTCAGAAGCACTTCGTTGTTATGATGCTATTATGTGACTGGCTATGACACTATGTGTTTGCTACGCTGTTCCTTTGACAGTGTGAATGGGCGTGAGCTCACCTGCCAGTTTGAGGACAGAGCCATTGAGTAGAATGTTCTGAGGTTTTAGATCCAGGTGTGAGATATTTCGCTCATGAAGAAACTGGAGAGCACAGGCTGCTCGTGTAGACACAAACAAATAAAGACACAAATATTGTGACGCTAAAATGAGCTCACATGATGGCGACTTTAAGTTTCCACTGAACACAAACGAAACCAGGATATCTATGACTAGGGAGACCTCAACCTATTTTCTTCACAATGTACAAAAATGCGTATATAATGTATACATATGGATATGTATGTGTATATACATATATATCCCACCTATCTGTTGCAGGAAGCGTCGCACAACCCTCTCAGGTAAAACCCTTCGACTGCGAATGCAACGGGACAGATCTCCACCAGAACAAAACTCCAGGATAAGATAAATATTCTCAGAATCCCACTGATTTGAAGAAAAAAAAAATCAAACACTAAGGGCAATTTCAAAAACAAAAACCATTTCAATCTAATGCAAACGGGCCAGGACCTGCACCACTAAATAGATGACACTGAAACATAGCATTGACATTAATGTCCCTATATAATATACTATATAGACACAGTTTTATTGGGTCCAATGATCGGATATAATTTTATTCACAATTCATTCCTTTTACAAGCTTCATAGAATCTCAATGCTACAAGGGATCTTACCTGGAAATCTTTAAGATGGACTATATGAGGGTGACGCATAGTCTTGAGGATTTCAATCTCTGTGAGCAGGTTTTCTGTTGACGCCTTGTTTAGACTCTTCTTCCCAACCACCTTCACTGCCACCACTTCTCGGTTGTCTCCCTGCAATTTCACTTTCAGTTTAATGAAAAAACCAGACAAGCCTTATATTCAAGGCAATTAAAATATACCACTCACTTGACCTCATTTTCTCTGTTCTTAATTTAGTTCTACGTCTATTTGTTGAGCAGATTTTTTTGATAATTCCCAATGTACAATCCTAGGATATCCTTGACTGATTTTGTGAGTCACTCATGACTCAGAAAACAGAATTTCTAGATAAATTATCTCATTTATCTAAACCAACTCCACATCTCCTCCAAAACAAGTGACTAAAGTTGTAAAAAACAAAACCCAAAACAAAACCCAGTGAAACACTTTCTTCAAGTCTCCTGTATATCATCCTAGTGAGAGTAGCGTTTTCAATGTGAACAGTCAGAACCAAAAACAGTCAAGTGAAAGGAATCTCGTGTTTTATGTGTTTTATCTGATTCCTTCACACACTCACTTTTCTGTAGGCTTTATAGACCGTGGCATAAGTACCGCTACCCAACCGCTCAGTGAGGATGAAGTCTGCAAGTTTTGGTGGAGAGAAGCTGGAGGTTGAGGCCATGCTGGCGGCAGCAGCATCAAATTACCCTTGGAGGTTTGCACTGCAAGGTGAGATCAATATGCTATTAATAACAAATGAAATAAAATATATTGAGAGGAAAGTACAAAAAAGCAGATCACACTTGAATTTTTTTCCTCAACTTCATATTTTGAATTGTTCACTTGTTTCTACATTATTATTTTTTGGTACTATCTGAGAGCTGAGGGGAAAAAAGCAAGAACAAGGGCAAATGTACAAGAACACCCAAATAGACTGATTGTTCATGACACGTGTTGAAATGTAAGGATTAAGACGATATAAAAACTATATTTAAAAAAAAAAGTAGAGGTGGCACATTACCTGAAATTTTGTTATACATAGGGGGACACTATCTCGTCTTCAATAAAGGGATGCTTTATAAAACAAGTAAATGGATGTTCAAGTTAAAAGAACGTCAAGTTTGCACCATTCCACTTCAAAAACAGTAAATGAAACAGGAACATTATCGAGTATTTGTCCGTTAATGATCTACTGTGTTTACGGTATGATGTGCTGTACTGAACTCGTAATTGCACCTCGTACTCTGTTCACAGTCAAACTCTACTGTTTATTATTGCTTTCCAGTGCCAGCTAGTCCCAAAACACGCCGAATATCAGACAAGATCCTTCACAGTTCATTCAATGTCGTTCCTATGATGAATAGGAACCACAGACAGCGAGCTCGTTCAGGCGAATATGATGCGCATCAGTTCGGGAGCTAGCTACAGGTCGCAAGTTCGCAAATGTAATTTCTGTTACGCTGGCAGTGAATAGCTTTCGTAAATCTCAATAGTTGAGAAAACATAAAACTTTAACAAAGCCGACACTTACCAGAAGAGTAACACAACACATGGATGAAAAATCACTGTTTACATGGCACCGTCCACTGCACCTCAGCTGACATAAAAATGTTTGTGAAAATAAGTTACTGCCCCCTAGCGGTGGGTCCTCCGTTAACTACAACTTCCGGGTGTAAATGCCAAAATAAAAAGATACGATGCCTTTATTTAGCATCTGAAAGATATATTGTAGTTGTGTTTGGTTTTCCCATTCTAGATAATACAAATAATGGATTAGATTTATACACTGTACGCTAAAATACGCTTTACATTGAATCCATTATTCATTCATTCCTCATTCGTACTTGGTGATGGTAAGCCACAGCTGCCCTGGGTAGATGAGTGACTGCCACTCCGCGCCTATGGCTCGTCCGACCACCACAGGAACAATCACACACATTCACACACCAGTGAGTCCCAAATTGGAGGAAAGGAGGTTTAAGTGTCATGCCTAAAGACACAACGACATGTGACTAGGGGAGGGGGAACCTGCTCTACCACTGAGCCACTGCCGCTCCAAATAATATAATACTGTACTATGTCAAAAATGGTCGAGTTACCCAATCCACAGCGAATGGAAGGTTTTAGCAAAAAAAAAAAAAAAAAGAGTTTTTTTGCAGGATAATATTTTCCCCATGCAATTATGCAATTTTATTTTACTGGTTAATTAAATCCCATTAAGCTTGCTCGCTACTGCACGTTTTATTTTGAAAAATACCCACCGGAAGTTGGCGGTGGCCGTGGTCCTTTAAAGATGGCAGAGTGCCTGGCTGCACGTTTGTCTGTCCAGGAAGAACAAATTCGCCTCCTCACCAAAGAAATCGCCACCATTCGCGATGGAATACTTCGAGGCGTAGAAGCTGCCAGTGTTACGGAAGTCTCTCCAGAATTGGACTTTCTACGGACCGAAAACGAGAAGCTCCGGTACCGGCTCCTGCACCTCCAGCGGGTTCTCCAGGCGGAGACCAAACTAGAGGAGGAACAGGGGAGGAGAAACGAATCGAAGTGCGCTGTAGTTTTGGAGAAACCGACCAACAAAGGGCCTCAGACAGACAAATTGCAAGATAATAAGGTAACGATGAAGACCAGGACAGTATATTTACACAGTTTTAAACGTACTGATGGGCTGCGGGGGGAGTGGTCGTGCAGCCCAATGGAGGGCCTTCAGTCTGAAACCACAAGACGAGCTGGCCCACCGCATGGCCAGAAATAACTTGCACCTTAAATACTGACAGTGTATACCAAGTTTAGGAATCAACTAATAGCCTGACTCAGAGCAAAAGTAATGACTTGCTCATTGGAAAATTTTAAAGCTACACAAACACCTTGTGATGTTTGATAGGTGGGGTCCACAGATACTAAAGCAGGCGACAAGAACATCAAGAAGGACAAGAAGCAGGAAAAGGCACAAGGGAGTGGAGCTGTAAAACAGGTGATTACTATAGAAGTATGGGTTCCTGAAGTTATTCAGATGTTTTGTTTTTCCCCCCCCCACACTGGTTCTCGCATTTCACTGTTAGGAATCTGTTTTGCTTAAATATTTTTCACTATAGCTGAAGCCCTGGCCTGGATATATATCGGAGCGCCTGAGTTTATATGAGGTGCTGAAGCGGGAGAGTGATGCCCTGCTGGCAAAGAAAGCTGAAAACGGCAAAGCCATCACTGTGGAGCTGCCTGATGGACAAAGGGTGAAGGGAAAGGCATGGCACACGACACCATACCAGTTGGCTTGTGATAAAAGGTTAGAACATCTGGCCATATCACTAATGTTGAACCTGCAATTTAATCATCAATAATGCCAATACATGATACATAAATGTCATTATTTACCTACATATATAAAGTATCATTGTTCTTTATATTTCTTTTGGTAATGGTATAACTAATAAATATGGATGCAGTATTTATAAAACAACTATCTTGCACTTGATCTCTCAGCCAGGGCCTGGCCGACAACGCTGTCATTTCTCGAGTGAATGGGGAGCTCTGGGACCTGGACAGACCCCTCGAGCAGGATTGCTCCCTTGAACTCTTGCGCTTTGACAATGAGGATGCTCAGGCTGTGAGTACCTACATCTGTGAACTATAACTGCCTTCCCTTTTCATGGTCATAAGGTAGGATTAGCCTCTACAAGCTAATATTAGGTTCTGGACAGGTTATCCAACACATAAAGACATAAACAACTAGGGAACAACAAGCTAACTTGGCACATAAAGGACTTATAGGTCTGAATTCCGCATTTCAACCCAAAACATTCTTGAACTGAGAAGACAGTGGTCACTGTTACCACTGTGGCACATGAAGTTCATTCACCCTTTCATTCATTCAGACGAGAAGATCAGTAATCATTTCATCTTCAGCCGCTTATCTGAGCCCGGGTCACAAGTTTATGCTGGAGCCTATCCCAGCTGACTATGGGCAGAGGCCAGATACACCCTGGAGAAGTTGCCACTTTATTGCAGAGCCCAAATGAAAGGAAGAACTGGAACTTCAAAAATACAAATAACACAAACACAGGTTACTGGATCAATCTGCTTTTGGCTTTTGGTTGTCCAATTTAAAATTGGTTGCTATATACTATGATAAAAATGTGTGATGGAGTATTTTTCTTTCTTTCAGAATGTATGATCTTTTTTTCTTAAAAAGGATCAGGTTAGATTATCCACCAAAAACATATTTGCTTTTTTTTTGCTTTTTTTTTAACTAAGATTTATTTTTAGAAGAAGTGATATGTGGATTTTTATGTCATATTCTAGGTGTACTGGCACTCCAGTGCTCATATCTTGGGAGAGGCAATGGAACACTTTTACGGAGGCTGTTTGTGTTACGGTCCCCCCATTGAGAATGGTTTCTACTACGACATGTTCCTGGATGGACAGAAGTGAGCAACTATTATCACTCTGTGTCATCTGTGCTCTGGTCACATTTTGTTACATGTACATCTTCTAGCATACAGTGTCATGCAATATTTAAGTTATATTCTACAAAAAGGTTTATGCATTGTAGGGTTCTTACATCAGTCTCATCCCTTAAAATGTCCAAATATATTATTGTGTCAAACATGATTAGGTAAACATAGAAACATCAGATTACTTATGTGCATGGCTGAACATGAGTTTTGCAGTTTCAATAAGTTTATTTCCTGTTGGCAGTGGGGTGTCCAGCAATGAGTTTGGGGATCTGGAAGCTCTGTGTAAGGCTGTGATAAAGGAAAAGCAACCATTTGAGAGGCTTGAGATCAGCAAGGAGACTCTGCTGAAAATGTTCAAGGTGAGAGTGAATTCTTCTAAACATTCTTCTAAACATTTATTGTAGCTTGTTTAAATCTAGATGAGAGGCTATTTTCCTGTTTAGCAAATACAAACACAATGTGGTTTTACCAATAAGAAAAATGTTATGAACTGACATAACCTGGTTTGTAGAAGTTTGTCACATATTATTATTGGTATGAACAGAAATGATCAATAAAAGAGACAAACTAATCTAAACTGCTTGTATCCTTCAGTATAACAAATTCAAGTGCCGCATTCTGAATGAGAAGGTCACCACCCCTACCACCACAGTCTATAGGTAAGGTGCTCCTGAGAAGGGCATGTTTAAGAGGATGTATGAGTTCCTTTTATAAAGCTAACCTCTGTACAATTAATGAATCCCTGTTAGATGTGGGCCCTTAATCGACTTGTGCAGAGGTCCTCATGTCAGACATACGGGCAAGATCAAAGCAATGAAAATCTACAAAGTAAGTGGACAAAAAGTACAAGCTTCCTGTACTTTGTGAAAAAAATACTACTTCATGCTTTTCCCAGGTAATTAGCTTGTTGTCTCAATTTTTTTATTTTTTATTACACATTTTTTAAATAGCTACTTTTGTGCTAACATGTCAAAAAAGGTTGCATCAGGTGTTTCTTCTCACTTTTTCATCAGAACTCTTCAACCTACTGGGAGGGACGCTGCGACATGGAGACGCTACAGAGAATCTATGGGATTTCTTTTCCTGACCCTAAGATGCTGAAGGAGTGGGAACGTTTTCAGGAGGAGGCTAAGAACAGAGACCATCGCAAGATTGGCAAAGTGAGTCACTGCAGCATCTCATTCCAAGCCCACCAAGCTGAGTGAGGCCCAGAACTAGAGACTGTAAAATGTGATGGTTAAGGCCTCTTCTTGGAGGTTTTTGTTAAAGATCTTCCTTGCGAGAGTTTAGGTTTGTGTTTTTCTTGATGCAATGAATGCCAGAGAAGAATTTCTGCAAGCACACATGAACTGCAAGACACGAACAACAACAGCCAAGTCATCTAGTGTAACCCAGAAGCGTCAGAAATCCGGTGGAAAACCAGTGAGGCAAATCAAGATAGACATGAAAGCCTTATAGCTGTAAGTAGATGGGGCGGCACGGTGGCGCAGTGGTTAGCGCTGCCGCCTCACAACACGGCGGACCCGGGTTCGAGTCCCGCTCTGTGCGGAGTTTGCATGCTCTCCCCGTGTCTGCGTGGGTTCTCTCTGGGTTCTCCGGCTTCCTCCCACCTCCAAAAGCATGCACTTTTGGAGGTGGGATAGGTTGATTGGCCGGTCCCAAATTGACCATAGGAGTGAGTGTGTGTGTGAATGATTGTTTGTTTCTGTGTGGCCCCGCGGTACACTGGCGTCGTGCCCGGAGTGTCCCCCGCCTCACGCCCTGAGACTGCCAGGATAGGCACTGGCTACCCCGCGACCTGCGCTGGCGGATTAAGCGGGTTGGAAAATGAATGAATGAATGAATGAATGTAAGTAGATGGTTGCTGCGTTGTACCAGCTGAGGGCACTGTGTTTCTTCATATTGCCTCTTGTTGGACAACTGTGAATCATCTGAGAACCCCAGCTGGTTTCCCAGCATGGGAGATACAGACAGCAGCACCTCAATCAGCACCAACAACAGTTTCATATGAAATGCAAGAGTCAAGATATTGCTGTTGATCCCAACTGGAGGAAGGTGACAAAAGTGCCATGTTGTTTTAAAGATGGTCCTCTGTGGTATGACTCAAAGCTGACTCTAATTGCACAGCGGAGAATACTGTAGGCATTTTAAAAAGCCTAGACATGCTCTCATTTAGTCAACTAAGAATGTTAGTTGAAAACAAATATACCCCACCAGGTGCACCAGCAGGGATCCAGCTGGTGTTGACTGGATTTAAATTATGGATACGCAAGGGATTTTTTTTTTTTTGCTCTCAAGTGATGATTTCTTTCCTAAGCAATTGGAAAAGATGATTTAGTAATCTAAAGGAGAGTTATTTAAAAATTCTGTTTTTACCCCGACCAGCAGGTGTTAGCCTGACTAATCCTCCTCCTCTCCACAAAGTTTGTTGGCACGTGATTCAGTACTTTTACAGTATTGTAATTGGTGAAATAAGTGTTATTAAGAATTCCTGTATATGCTCCGGTCCAGATCTGCACCACAGAATCTTTTCTTTCCTATGCCCCATTCTTTCATCATATTTAATAGAAACCCCAAATAGTTTTTATGTAGTTCTGGCAAACTAACAGAGATTACATTCTCTGTGCTTCATATGAAGCCTAGTGGTGCCATGTCCAATACCAGTGACATCATAATCAGAAGAAGATTTTTACAAACATACTAACCGACAGTGTAGAACATTCACCATTTAATAAGCAACAGTGAGTGTGTTATTTTTAAAGTCTCAAAGTAGAATTATTTACGCATATTAACTCTAATACACATATAAGCACATTCCATTAAAAAACTTGTTACCTACACATTTTTTATATGCTATGTTTACTTATAAATAAAGTCCATCCGCAGCTCTTTCTAAACATTTTGGTATTGTAGTTTATCAACAGTACTGTTAAAATCAGTACAGTTTACCATTCAATAACCTGCTGACATGTGGATAACAACATTTTTTAATTTTAAAGTTGAAAATGATTGAATTATGTTTCTTAATTGGTTGTACGATTGTCTTGTTTTCCAGATATGTGTGAAAGCCAAAGTAGTCCTTTTTTTTTTCTTTCTTTCCGATGAGTTTTTTCAGCAGTCTTTCTTGAACTGTTCTGTGTGCTGAATGGACATCTCCCTGCTCTGTATAAAGTAGTTTCTTGGTTTTTTTACTTGCACATAATCAGGATATGTCAGGTCATTAAATATCTTGTCTTTATTTCACAGGATCAGGAGCTGTTCTTCTTCCATGATCTGAGCCCCGGCAGTTGTTTCTTCATGCCACGTGGAGCACATATATATAAAACACTCACCGAGTTCATCAGGGTATGAGTGGTGGCTACATGCTCCAGTGTATAATTAATAGCTTTAGACTTAAATCTAAAAGTAGTATGTTTCATATATTTCACATTGCTAATCTAAGCTACTAATTTTGATTCTGACATCCAAACTGTCCTCTTTAGTATGCATGTGAATTTCATTGTTTTTAAATTGTTTGAAATGGATGTTTATGCAAAGCTCTCTATTGAAATTTTATAGTAATAGGCTTTGTTTGCTAATTTCTCATGTGAATTAAGCTGCTTAAGTCATTAGCAACAACTAAACAAAAAATAATAATTACTTTTTGAGTATTCTTTCACACTTTTCTTTTGAAATGACAGAAAGCCAGTTTTATATGGCCATAAAATCAGCGAATACAATCAGCTTTTATCTGTGTGAACTTCTATTTTAAGAAAAGGACGCTCTAGAGATTCTGAAACACTTTTAATAGCTTGCAGCCCAACCCTGTGACACACAGCCTATCCTTAGTATTAGCCTCTGTTGACTGCCAGCTCATTAGCATGTACATTATCTAACTTTTAATTCACTAGTGAAGTGAGGTTTGTTCAGCTTAGGGTAGGAATGCTTGAAAACATGACTGCTAGGTACTTTGATACAAGGACTGGACTTTTATTAAATAAAACTACAGGTGCTTTGGGAGATACAAAATCTCTGTTTTATAGTACAGTATAATTGATTTGGATGTTTTCAGTTGATTGAACTTAACCTTTCAGAATGACTAAAACTGATTTCCAGCATTCAGTGACGCTTCAGGGACTTGCCACGTACTTGTGTCGAGATATGTTCACATTTTGAAGAGTTTCACTCACCAACACACCAGACAAGCGAAGATAACCCTGCATGCCTTGCGATTAGATGGTGGAAGATTGTGATTGTGACACTGACAGTAACTTATACATATGCAGACAATGACTGCGTATGCATTCTCTTTTTAAGATCCTTCCTGTTTCATGTTAAGTTTCATAAATGAATGATTTAGATCTTTTCTGTAGCACCAATATTTGCTGCATAATCAACTAAACTGAACATTCAGTTCTTATCTTAAGGTAAACAAGTGAATAAATTAAAATAGCACTCAATAGAACATGTGCCTCCAACAAAGACCCAATTGTCTTTTTTGATTAAATTCAACCCAAATATTAAAGGACGGTAAATCCTCGATTCACCCCTTTATCCAAAAAAATTGCCAAGCTTCTTTGATTCTTTTTGGTACATGTTCCACTCTTCCAAGTGTCATGAAAATCAATCTGTTATGAATAAGTAATATTTAAAAATGGAAAAAGCCTTGTCTTGCAGTGTTAAGAGAGAATAATTATGAATCTGTCTAATTATCTTGGTCCCTATCAAAATAAAATTGCAGCAGATCACCCTTCCACCCAGTGTAATTATAATCAGTTAAATAGTTGATGGCTCCAAAGATGGGCCAAAACACCCTATCATGCTATTATGCCAAATTTCATTACAATCCACTCAATAATTTTTTTCTAATAGATGGAAATACAAAAAAAACAACCTTGTTGCTTAATGTAAAAAAGAGTGAAAAAGACCTTCCTGGATTTGTCATTATGTGGCTTTTCTCTGAATTTTAATGATCTCCACTTCCCCAACCCTGTCTTGAAGTTTTTTGAAAGTCCATTTAGTACTTTTGCGTAATCCTGCTGAGAGACAAAAACACTATGTCCTTGGCAAAGCAAATTAAACCATGGGATCCAGTACAACACATCAACATCTGTGTCAGAGACCACAGCACATTTTTTGTACCTCTGCACGCCAGCTGACACTTTCAACCTGTTTATCTGGTTTATTTTTGCTTTTCTAGGATGAGTACTGGAGAAGAGGCTTTCAGGAAGTAGCCTCCCCCAACATCTATAACAGCAAATTGTGGGAGACATCTGGCCACTGGCAACACTACAGTGAAAACATGTTCTCCTTTCCTGTGGAAGAAGATATCTTTGCACTCAAGCCCATGAACTGCCCTGGGCACTGGTAAATTTGGGGTGCTTTTCCCCAATGCAGTATATCAAACAGCACATGCAACATTTAATGCTTGACAAAGTCATCTGATTTTGTGCACTCGTTGTCCTACAGTCTAATGTTCAGTCACAGGCCCCGCTCATGGAGGGAGCTTCCTCTGAGGCTGGCAGATTTCGGGGTCCTTCACAGAAATGAGTTGTCAGGAACACTAACCGGGCTAACCAGAGTTCGGCGTTTCCAGCAGGATGATGCTCACATTTTCTGCACTATGGATCAGGTCCACATCAATTATTTTTTCATAAATGCAATCTGCAGGCCTTTGAACATATGAAAATATAGTAACTACTTGTGACTCATTTCCCAACGTGAATCATCTGTTTTTGCCATGTTGTGGGTTTTGTTTTTCTACAGATCGAGTCAGAGATGAAGGGTTGTCTTGACTTTCTCCGCTGCGTTTATGACGTGTTCGGATTCTCCTTCCAGCTTCACCTCTCCACTCGTCCAGAGAAGTACCTGGGTGACATCGCTGTCTGGAACCAAGCTGAGAAGGTAAAATGCAGCATACGTCACAGTTATGATGTGTAATAGAAAAAGACTATACCTGCTGATTTCTGGTAAATACTCAGATGACCCGACTGTAGTCTTAGTATGAGACACGGCTTCGGTGGCATACTATATGAAATGCTGGAACTTTACCACAGTGTAGTTTAAAGAAATGAGACACAGTAATTACTTTCCAATGACCAAAATTCAAACCTATGCATTGTCACTAACAGCAACTGGAGAACAGTCTAAATGAGTTTGGGGAGCCATGGAAACTCAACCCAGGAGACGGTGCTTTTTATGGACCCAAGGTCAGATGATGCTTTTGATTTTTTTCTGTCCACTGTCTGATCAATTCAAGGTCTGGAAAGTGCTGCAATTCTTTGTGTGCCGTTCCAGATTGACATTAAGATCAAAGATGCAATTGGGCGTTATCACCAGTGTGCAACCATTCAGCTGGACTTCCAGCTGCCTGTCCGCTTCAACCTGACCTTTGTGGGGTGAGTCACCGAATGGGACACTACCGAGTCTGTTTTGTCTCAGTGTGCTTTATTGGTCCATGGATTATGATAATCTCCTCCTGAGAAAATTGTGTCTTGTCTGTCTACCGAGTTCCACAGAGGTGCGATTCTGAGGTGAAAAGCTGTTGGCAGTTTTGAACTTATTGAGTAGTTCAAAACTGCTGATTTATCACCTCAACCACAAATTTGTTGTAAACCCATTATGAGAATATGAATTTCAGCCTATTAAGAAATGGCTTGTGTACAATAAATACTATTTGTACAATTGCAATTAACATTACATGACTCGCATGACAATTTCACAGGATTTTTTTATTTTGTGATATTCAATGTTCTTTAGGAAGGATGGGGATGACAAAGCCCGACCAGTCATCATTCATCGTGCCATCTTGGGCTCAGTGGAGAGGATGGTTGCCATTCTCACCGAGAACTATGCAGGGAAATGGTGAGATGCTTTCTAGTGACTAAATTGCTTGAGAATTTAATTCTGAAAACTCCTTTGTTACATGTAATAAAAATGCTGCTGTAACTCAAAATGCTGCTATGACTCAATGCTATAATCTCTAAGCAAATACAATTGTTTTTTAAATACGTCTTTCGGTACATTTTTCGCTTTTGGGGGCGGCAGTGGCTCAGCAGTAGAGCAGATGTCTTGCAGACAGATCGCCCCAGCCATCGGTGGATTGAATCCTGCTCCCGCCAGGACATCACCAGAGTGTGAGCTGATGGTGGGAGGTGTCAGCTCACCTCCCAGCCACTGTCGAGGCGCCCTTGAGCAAAGCGCTGCCCCCCCCCCAACCAGCTGCTCAATTGGGGCGCGTTTCAGAAGCCGCTGCCCGTCACTCTGCTTCACTCACTCTGTGTATGCATTGACTGTTAACTAACACAAAAACATTTCCCTGTGGGGATTTATAAAGTATACTTCTTCTTCTTCTTCTAATCTGAATGGTTTGTCACCTTTTCAGAATGCCAAACTGATAGCTGTCTTTTTTATTACCTTTAAATAATGATTTTACCCTGTAGTTCCTCTTCATCAGGCGGAAATGTAGGTGACATTTGTTGCATTATACTGCTGTCTGTCCCCATTAGGCCTCTGTGGCTCTCTCCTCGTCAGGTGATGCTTGTGCCTGTCAACCCTTCATGTGATGATTACGTCAAAAGGGTGAGTCTTTTCCTTCCCTGTTTGGCAGCAATTAAGTGTCTTTGGTATTGCAATGTGTTTACTGAACCATGTTCCCATTTCACAGGTTTGCAAGCAGTTTTCTGAAGCGGGTTTCATGGCAGATGCTGACCTAGACTCAAGTTGTCTTCTAAACAAGAAAATCCGCAATGCTCAGTTGGCCCAATATAATTTTATTCTTGGTAAGAACATTTTACAATTCATGTATCAAAAATGTTCTGTTTGAATCAAAATCTAAAAGTGTAGATGTTTTAACCCTTTAACAAAAGTTGTCCTTCTTTGCTGCCAAACAATTTCCAAGACACAACATAGGTTTCCATAACATGGCATCTTGTCTTTTACTGAAAATGTTCAAAATCCAGCCACTGTTGTAGATGACCGACATGACCTAGACATCTAAAACTCATTAGAATGCTTTTAGAAGCTGGAATGTGATGTATATGTAATTATCAGATGGCATGCTAAAACATGGAAAATCTGCTGTTCAATTCAAAATACGTATGTGTATGTAAGTATCATGTCGAACAGTGAATCGAATGTGTAGCAAATGGACCTCCAAACTGGCTAACCACCGACGGTTGTTAAATTCAGTGGCACAAAGCAGGAAACGTGTTAGGGTAGCTGTGTGTGCGTGCGTGTCTGGTGTGACTTGGCCCATATCAGCTGTTGTGTTTTGTCATGTCTTGGCAGTGGTTGGAGAGAGGGAGAAGATGACGAACAATGTCAATGTGCGCACAAGGGACAACAAAGTCCATGGAGAGCTGTCGGTGGTGGAGGTGCTGGCTCGCCTGACCCTGCTCAGACAATCCCGCTGCCGAAATGCCGAGGAGGAGTTCTGATGAAGACAAAGAACAATCCAAATACATCCTTAAATAGGAATAACTTAACTTATGTCAGATGAGCAGTGAAGCAAC
The DNA here is from genome assembly GCF_040054535.1 of Antennarius striatus. Classification (NCBI taxonomy): domain Eukaryota; kingdom Metazoa; phylum Chordata; class Actinopteri; order Lophiiformes; family Antennariidae; genus Antennarius; species Antennarius striatus. The sequence goes on along the minus strand of NC_090776.1, from coordinate 25,098,954 downwards.
AAATTTTGGCATATACAGTACAAAGAAGGTACAATGAAGGTGCTAAATGAAGAACAGAAATCTGACAGAAGTGATGAGCTGATCTATATGAAGATGCAATGAATAGGGCTGATAAACAAGTCTTGAACTGTATGTTTGAAGAGTAGAAAAGGTTTAAGTGGATGTTATGTGGATGTGAATTATGTCAAAATAATTTGTTTGGACTAAACAATACACCATTGTCAATAAAAGTGATGCAATGTTGACACTGATATTTTGCAGAGGTCTGTCTCTGTCGAGAAACCAAGAAATATCATTCCTGCTGAATATAAATCCATTTTATTTAACGTTAGAGGAGAATAGAAGAAAACTTGGATGCATGAATATGATAATTTTGCGGAAACGTGGGAACGGGGTGGGCGTGGCAACGGCGAGAAACCGGAAGGTTTGGTGTTGTATTCATTGTCATCGTTTTTTTGAATACTTACAAATAACGCCGGTGGTGCGGAAATGAATTGCACTTCCACAACGTCCGATGGTGTGGCTACCACATTGAGTACGGATTTGGTGAACGGGGTGCTATTTTAAAATGAAAGATGGAGGAAATTTAATTTGAATTGGTATATCATCATGACATTTTCAAAGATAATTGTTTAATATTCCTCGTGATAATGTTCAGTTAAACATTTCGTAGGGAGATTGAACGACCCTTTACACGTCACACTGCAAATTGCTTTAATCTCATATATGAATTGATCAATAAAACCAATGCAAAATGAAATTGCTTTCATCTTCGGGGCAAGATAGAAGAGGTAAAAGAGGTACAGTACTCATCGTGGTCAAAGGAGGGCTTTCGCTTTTTCCTGCACGTCTTGAATGCAGCCACGTTTAACTCTGCAGCAACAATGGCAACTGGCTGGCGGTCATGGAGACCGGACCGAGGACGTTGGTTCAAAACCTACGGAACTGTTCTAGTTTTGTTCATGAACTTGATGTCACGGGCTGTTAATGGTACGTCTATCTGACCAGTTACACGATCACGCTAACATACACGCCTCTGGTATATGGTTAGCTTACATTTGAGCTATTTGTCGTCACCATCCCCCTGCTGTTGCTAGCCTTAAATGTTTGCTAGCGAAGCTGCTAATTTTCGATCGAAATTGAATAGACTGGTGTTTTGTTTTTGTTTGTTTTTTTTGGAAAATATTCATTATTTAACCTACTAATATAACAACAGTTTGCGAAACCTAATTTTCATTAAGTGTCACCTTTGAAGTTGAAGTAAACTTACTGGTAAACACCGGTCAGACGCTTCATTTTTACCTTAGTTTCTCTCCCGTACATGACGCCCTAGACAGATCCGTCCCGTCTGACTGCAGTGGTCGTCACTGAACACAATCAGAACCCATTGGTTCCATTCTCGAAAAATCAGATTGAATTGGAATCTAGTCATACATCATCTTCACCCACTGTTTCTGTGTTAGGATACATGAGCTCCCCTCATGTAGACCAGGAGCCCCCTTACCCCAGAGATGCCCAGCAAGGACCTGTCATCACCAGCCCGGTCGTCCCTGCTGCGGCGTCAGGTAAAAACACCACTGAATACACGACTTGTACAAAGTGACTGAACGCTCCCCTTTTTTAGATCCATGTGTTGTAAACAGCCAGTCACATGGCAGCACCTGAAAGCTTTCAAAATGGATGAATATGACATTGATGATCATTGATTTCTGTTTGGTATAATTGGTCAATTTTAAATCTTCCAATGATTCTATAAAAATGGCTGAATTTGATCAAGTAGTATTCTGTACATAGAATTGACGCTGTTCTGGAGGTAAAGGGTGGGCACACCAAGTATTGATTTGATTAGGAATTTCTACTGTTGTCTAGACTTTGCATTTTATCAATTGCTAAATACAAACTTACATTTTTTTGTGATGAAAGCATTCTTGAACAGCTTTTTTCACACCTTCCAATGATAGGAACAGCACTGTATAACCTGAGTTTATAAGTTGAGATACACCTATCCATTCTAGCTCTTGTTCATCATCTTTCATTCATTCATTGTCAAATACCCATTACATCCGCTGTCGTGTGTCGCTGGAGCCTATCCCAGCTGACTGGAGGCGTGAGGCAGGGTACACTCCGGATGTGATGCCAGTGCACCATGGAGCCACACGTAAACAGACACACACGTACGGGCAATTTTGGCATCATCAGTTCACCTAAGCCGCATGTTTTTGGAGGTGGGAGGAAGCCGGAGAACCCGGAGGGAACCCACGCAGACACGGGGAGAACATGCAAACTCCACACGGAGCAGCAGGCAAACCCAGAACCGCCTTGCTGTGCGGTGATAGCGCTCCCCACTGCGCCACCGTAATGACCACATCGATTTTTATTTGTTTTAGTTTTTTAGTTTTCACGTTATAAATTTCACATTATAACAGTGGCTTGATGTAGCATGTTATGTTTTATATTTTAGGTTTTCTATATATTTTTTTAATATTCTGTTGTTGAATCAAAAAAAACCCAAAACTTTGTGTTGACTTGGTTTTGTGATCGTAACAACTCTCTAGCAGAGGCAACTACACATTTTCTGGCCAGCAGGCAGCCTTGATAGAGCAATCATGAGTGAATTGCCATGCTTAAGAGCTCCTCAATTACCCTTTTGTTGGTGCAGTCATTTACCTCTGACAGACTTGTTTTCTCAATCTGACAAGCTTTGACAAGGGTCACGAGCCCATTGCTAAACACATTGATTATGGAAGACATAAAGACACCGGTGACCTGTGACACCGGATGAAGCGGTATAGAAGATGAATGGATGAGTAAAGACCTACATTTAGGTTGCACTAAAGCTTTATTGCATCATACTGATTATTTTAATGGAAGTTACAACTGTTAACTTGATGTTTGCTGTTTTGCAGTGTCTCCTGCTGATGAAGAGAGTTACACTTCAAAGTGTCCTAGTGGGGGGCTGTGTAATCGTTTGCCAGCTGATTGCATTCACTGCAATTATCAGCACAACTGCACCTACAAGAAGTCAGCTTCTTTCACATGTAAACCCAAGAAAGGGGTTCACTGCATAGTAAGTAGGAGCTCATAATTACATATTTATAACACTACGTAAAGTAACACTAAAGTTGGTACTTCAAACTTCTAAACATGAAAAAACTGGGAGTGAATAAACACTTGACAAAAGCTGACACAAGTAGTTGTGTGGTGATTTTAACTTGAGATTTTAACCTTCTCTCTTTTTTGGCAATTGTAGGGGGATTCAGGACAGCAGCAAACCAGCTTTTCACTCTCCATCATCTGTCAGTTCTGCTGGCAGCTCGACCCATCACTTTACCGCTGCTCAAACTCTACCAACTGTATGACAGTGTCCTGCCCACGCAAGCGCTACAATGCCACTTGTGACGTCTTAGACCATGTACATTGTTTAGGTACGGCAATGGCTCCACTGCAAAGCCTGCTTTGTTTCTTGATATGCAACAGGGTGACCATACCTCTTTGAAGCATTACAGTGATAGTTGTATTGGAAAGATAGTTTTGTGGGGTTTTTTCTCATTCAATTTACCTTTAAAACTTTTTGTCTAGGTTTATGCTGGTTGTAGGATGGTAATCAATTTGACAATGAATAGTAAATGCACCAAAGTTATGGACAAAAGTACCAATGAAAAGCTGTTATTCTGTGTTGAAACATATTTGAATACATATATACTGAACTATATACTATAACGAAAAGCCTCAAAAAGAAATTCGGTAGGTAGGTTTAAAGAAATGTTTTTATGCCCAAATGTTCTGTGAAGTGTAGCCCTGTGAACTCATGAGTACATAATTACACACTTGTGGAGACAAAATGAAAGTAAAAAACACAATGTATCACAAACATGATGTCAAATGATTTTTAATATTTATTACATTCAGAATATTAATGCTCATTTGTTTTCCAGAAATGTTTCTGTGGTTTTGGTTTTGTGTATGATGAAATGTTGTAAACATCAGACCTTTTTTCCCCCCACTACAGGTAAAAGAAGATTTCAGAAACGCTTATTCTGTAATTGGACTGGTGGATATAAATGGTCAACAGCATTAGCGCTCAGGTAAACCTGCTGCCACTGTAGCATCCACATTGCTGACCATCATCAGTGCTTTAAAACAGAATCTACATCAATTTTTGTGTGTGTTTGCACACGCTCTAACCCCTTTTTGATTTTTGTTTTCTCTTGTGTTCTCCCTCATGCTTCTCTGTAGCATTACGCTTGGTGGTTTTGGTGCAGACCGGTTTTATTTGGGCCAGTGGAGAGAAGGTCTGGGCAAACTGTTCAGCTTTGGAGGACTTGGTATTTGGACTTTAATCGATGTTCTTCTGATCGGGGTTGGTTACGTGGGACCTGCTGACGGTTCGCTCTACATCTGAAGCGAAGCTCTGGAGACATAGCTGGGAGGGTTTCTACCCTCTTCTGCTTCACACTGCTTCAGTCTGCATTTAACTTCTGAGATGCTATGTTCTTAGCACGTCTGCCTGCACAAGCTCGCTACGCAACACGTCTTCGCCCCATCTGCTGAGGCAGGAAGTGTTTTTCCTCATTACACGAGTGATGACTCTACCCACACAGCCATCAGATCAATCCCAATCATTCTGTGTCCATCTCCTGTGAGATTCTGCAGATGGAGTTGTGCAGGAGGATGAGGAGCCAGTAATTTTGTCTACTTATTTGGTTGACTTAACTGGTGATTAGACTTTGTCATACTGATCTATAGATTGGTTTCCTGTGGAGCATTGCTTGCACAGACATCCTGTAAATGGTAGAGCCATGTATAGCTTCCTTCTTATTGCAAACTAAATGTGTCAATGAGAATGAAATAATTGTAATTGCTACAGAGATATTTATGAAAAAAAAATTCAAAGGAATATTTATATCTGACATGCTGCAAATAGTTATATGTTTTTGATGTTAATGACAAATCGATGTTCTGGATGAAGCAGTTTTAAATTTAATTTTCACTGAGTTGGCAGTGCAGACAACAACTGTAAGCACATGTCTGTAGGGTTAGATTAATTACACTGTTGCAGTTAAAAAGATAAAATGTGACCTGATAAGGTTCATTGTCCAAGTAGATTCAAGAGTAATTTTATGTTTCAATGGCAACTGGAACTAGTAGAGTTGCATAAAGCAGTGGAGGGATAAGAGCTACATTTTGTGTTGGCACTAGCTGTAATATGTACCTAGATTTTTGGGAAATTTCCTGATACCTGTTCTCATTTTAAAGACTGTTCCACTAGAAAACTGCAGTTGTGGTTTCATGTCTGAGATATGGAAGATATGACATGTATTCAACTGGTACTTTTCCTCAAACTCTTCCTTCTCACACTGTAAAAAGTCTCTTTGTGCTAAAACTTTGAAATAATTGTTGAGACTGTGTTGTACAGTTACACCCACCTGTCACTTCATGTAAGTACGTTACCAGTGTTAACATATTGTAAATGGCATTTGTAAGTTTCTGTAAATAAATTGTTGTTATATCCATTGTCCTCATTGTCCATGGCTATACAGTGATATGGGACCATTTCCATCCGTTCTATCAAACCATTATTAATTTGATCTGGATTTGCAGGGGGGGGAAATGATAAAAAATAAATAATGGATTATGATGGCAAGAGAAAACATGAATATCCAAAACCACATACTGTGAGCTGAAATATTTTAATGCTAATATTCAGATCTGGGCAAATGACACTAATATGACCTTTCTTGTGTTTATTTGAAGGGGGAAGGGAAACTGATTCTTGATCTCAGTCATCATTAAAACGAGATCAGTATCTCCAGCAGAGGCATGTGACGACAGCTTTATTTCAGGCATTCTGTTTCTTTGTTCCCCTTAAACCCTTCAATAGGAATTGAGAGTAGTATTATTGGCTTAGTTGTTTTCGTCAAATGTCCATGGTTTTTTTCTAATGTGAGGACCTAGTGTATTTGAGAAGCATTCTCACTTTTTAAGAGTTTTCAAACAAAACATTTAAATAGTAGCAAAGATGATTAAAAACCAGTTAGTTTTTCACAGCAGTAGTATTAAAAATAAAAAAAAAAATCATATAAATTTAACCGTACTGTTGTTACAAAATGTGGGTGTTCACAAGGGGGAAAATTACATTTCCCTTCTAGTAACTTCACATTTGTGTCAGTTTTTCCAATTGGCTCCCTTGTAGTGACTTTCAATTTTACTCCACCCTAATACAAGTTCCTCAAATCTGAGACCGCCTCTTCAGCCACTACAGCTCCTGCCCACAGACTGATGCAAGCATGTGTCACGTATTCTGAGTAGAAGACACAGAATGTCTCTCTAATTCGTCCAAGAAGAAATTTGATTTTTCTTCCACATTCTACTAATCTGTAACTTAAATGTTGACAGAGGAATTCTGAATCCATCTACAAAATACTATTTGTGTTACTGTCTCAGTAGGACCTGTTTGTCTGATACACTCACATTTTTTGACAGAATAATAGGCTAACAAAAAGTTGAATTTGTTGTACTTCTGTTCTTTAACATGTAATAATATCACTTTACATATCCACACTTACCTAATTAGTTATTATTCACACATCTCTGCTACGGAGGTGATCAGTTCAGTTTATTCACAAATGGGAGATGAGTCAACATAATACCCATTGAAGACAGACTATCACGACTTCCTGATTTTCGATGCTTATCATCAAAGAGGAGAAAAAAATGTTTATTCATCCCTTGCTTGTGCAATCCCTTTTAGTCCCATTGTGGTGTTGCATTTCAGAGTATCCACTCTGACCCTCTTTATCTAACATTGCCTGACAGATTGAGTCCTCCTATTACACTCACTCCTACAGGAGATATGTCTGACAACAAGAAGAAAACAGAATGCCATAACAACAAAAATTCATAAGTAAAACTATAAGCAACCAACTGTACGCTCCCTCGTCTAACGTGTGCATATTTTGCTAGAGACCAATTAAAACCACATAGCAGAAAGTCAATGGATTTCAATTTATTTTGTAAATCACAATATGGTTATTTAGTGGGCTCTAATTGGCAGATTGTTTCAGGAGTTTTGTTTCATGACATGAAACAAAACTCCCAATACTCAATTACAGCTAAATGAAAAATACAAAAGATTAGTTTGCATTAAACAAAAGACGAAATCAGCCCCAGTGACTCAAATTATATTGGTAAAAGCATATATTTCAAACTGAGTTGATGTCCCCAGAGTGCAATTACAGGCAATTTTATAACAAAGCTGTTGAACTGAAAATATCTGGAGCAGGACACAAAACTAACTGGATGCCTGTGTGAAAACAGCATTGATGAGCAGCCACTAGGAGATCTATGGGAAGTACAGTAGCCACAATTTGATGCAAGATCAAATGAACAATCGCTGCACTCTACAAGAAACATGGTTCAGATGATTTATTTTTCAGCAAGACAACAACCCCATACAGCAAGCAAAGGACGGACGGGAACATGGTGTATTCAAAACAAATGATCCAATTCAGAACCTCAACGTTCAATACAAACATAAAATAGCTCAAATGGATCGTGACTGTCCACTCGTAGCTCATGGGGGAATGTTAAGATGTGAAATCCTGATAGTTTTTGCACTACATTAAAAACATAACTAAAACATGAAAACTCAACAGGTGGCAAATACCAATTTCATGCCAGTGTACATACCAAGATACAGGAAATCTGAATAAATTAATGATGTAACTGGTCTACAATGTGTAATTTTTAATCCATCAGCTCCCCCATCATCCTCCCATCTGTGCTAGTCATTTAAAAAAAAACACAAGCGTGCCAATTCTGCTTTGCAATGGGGGAACCTTCTACAGTCTTGGCACAGGAGTCATCTTCCTCTCGTGTGCAGTTGGATTATGGCCGTTTCAGGCCATCGAGGTTGCTTCGTATCTGATACAACAGAGAAAATCAAGCCAATTGCAATTTAAGTGATTTATTTGTACAATAGGAATTGCACAGTACAAACACCCCAGCTCTGTTTAAGGAGCCTTTATTCTGCCGGACTGAATCCCTCAAACCTCACTGTGAGTTTAGACAAAAGGAAACAGATGCCAAGAGGAAAAATTAAAACAATGCTAAAAAAAAAAAAAAAATCAAGCAGCTACTTGCTGAACAAATGAACGTTTACAGGGCTATAAGAGGGGGTCTCTCCAAACTAAGTGCCAACATGTACTGAAAATATAAAATTGAAAAAGGCAAAGACTAAAAAAAAAAAATCTTGTCCTAATTTACTGTCCAACCTTTATGGCAGTGGAGTGATTATGGCCTCTGTTTAACATGTAAAAACAAACACAGAAAAGGCTTATGGTGAAGTCGATCAAGTCCATTTGCCTATGCCACTTAAACATTTATATATCATCCACAGACAATGTGAGCTTTTAGACATGAAACAGAGGACACTTTATTAAAACAAAATTACAATCCCTTTTCTAAATGTGCCCCGGTAGATTAGACAGCAATGGAGATGACACGGATAATTTCAAAGCAATATCAATTTACATCACTTAATTTTTTCCATTAGTAAATCACTAATGTTAACATGGTAACTCAAAACATTGTATAAAAATATAAAGGACTGAAAACTGATACACTAAACATATTCATATATACAATCTCAAATGTGAAGTAAGGGCTAAGCTACACGGCCAAGAACAGCTCATGTTTTAATGCATCATTTCATCTCTGGGGGATATGGAATGCAAAAAGGATGCTGGACATATCAAGTCTGAGTGGCAGCGGTCTTTCCCCTCTCACCGACAGTGACACAGTGAAATCCTCGGGTTCCATCAGGACCCCGAGGCAGCCTCATTACGCCGGGCGGCAGGCCGTCTGCGTTCTGAATCTTTCTACCCAGCATAGGGCTACCGACTGGACTGCTCTCCTGAGAGGCCACTTGCTTGCGCCGCTGAACCCAAGGGCTCCCTGACGGGGTGAGGCTACTGTCTGAAGAGTAGTCTGCCCAGCGACGCCCAGGTTCGGGGCTTAGTCTGCCCTCGCTGAGTAAGGGAGACCTTTGGGAATGAGGCGATTTACGCTGAGGACATGGGCTCGCACGAGGACTTGACCAGGGACTGTTACGTGGGGATATTGCAGGACTCAGATGATTGTTTTGGAAAGTGATACCTGCAGTGGTGGGGCTGAGCTTATTGCACGACTGGGACTTTCTGGCTAGCCTTGGCGATGTTGGGGTGCTCTCAGTGTCTGAAGAGCTGCAGGCAGAGTCTTCCCCATGATACTGAAGCTCTCGGACTCTGCTGTTGAGCGAACGACTTTTGCGCATCCCTCCCTCCTCACGCGGTTGTTCTTTGAGTATCTTCTTCTTGGGCGGCTTGGTGCCAATCAGGACTAGTTTCAACCCAAGCATACTGGTCCTTCCATCTTCAGTCCCCACAGCTTCATTAGCTTTAACAGCAGCTTCCACCTCCTCAAACTCCACAATAGCACATTCCTCAGTGCCTAGCTGAGTGTAGCGACCACTCAGCCTCTTCAGGTCAGCCGGCAGGTCCTTCCCGGGCTTCAGGACTCTTACAGAAGCGATGGCGCCGTAGGTTCCGAAAGCTTTAAGCAACAGCTTCATAAGCTGCTCCTGTTGAGTGGGTCCCCCTTCATTCCCACCATTATCCCTCGTGAGAGCAGCCAATTCTGGCCACCTCTGCAGCTCACTTAACAGCAGCATGCGACTAGGCAAAGACTCACTAGCAAAGACCGGCACCGTGGATTTACGCCGCACCTTCCGTCCTTCATCGTTCAGCTCAAGTATCTTCGAGTGTCTCAGAGCATAAGCAGTTGTTCTCCAGTCACGAGTTAAATGTTTCACCTGCAAACAGACAAAGCTTGTGTCACACCGAGTGTTTGCAGAGTACCGTCGCGTAGCCCTTTGGTCAAAGTTTCAGTCTTTGCAACAGCTTCTTTATAAGTTATGGAGCTTTGGTCACAAATACGATTAACTCATACTTCCTGAATTATTACTTACACTAATGGCATTATACTCAGATAAATACACCCAAACACGACGTAGCTGAGTTAATCAGTCCATCACTATTCAATGTTGCCTCATGTTTGAATTTCACCATGCAAGCCGTATCAAACTTTAATTAGATGCTTAGTTATATGCAAAGTATGTGTGTGTATGTATGTGGGCTGCATGTATGAACAGTAAATAGTACCAGCTTTGAATAAGTACTAGTCTATTATTGTATCTGTAACAGTTATGCTGACACTACAAACAGCTAGTCGTTGTCATTCAGTCCTCATTTTCTCATCCAGTTGCTTTGCAGAAATAATTACCTTTTTGAATGATGTGAGCAACTTCACACTAACAAACCCAAGTTTGTTGCGTCTGACGTGTTTGAGCAGGAAGGCATCATGCTCCAGGTTTTCATCTGACAGGTAGTATTCAATCTGAGTGACCAACTTGTGGATGAGCTCTGGATCCGGGGGCTTCCAGCTCTCTTCCTCCAACTCCCCTCCACTGGTCCCAGCGCCACTGTGTGTGGGGACACAACATGAATCATGGTCAGCAGAGCCTCTTCTCTTGAACATTGCTGAAACAGCAGTTATATTTAAAATTACAACCACTACACATTTTACATTCATTAATACAATAAGCCAGAGGCTTTACCAATTGTTACCCTGTCATTCTGCACAACAATTTTAACTGAAGATTATGACAAGCTGTGTTTCCAGCCAAAGTCAACGTGCATCAGTGCCAGACCATGACACCAGTGTCCCACCAATCCTGAAACTGCCAAGACCTCGCCATCTGAAGGTCTTGGAGTCACAGACTCTCCCTCCCACGCAGAATATGGTCACTCACCAGATCAATAAAAAAACAAAAACCTAACAAACTGAACCAAGACTGCAGAGCAGAGGCTTTTAAAGGTGCCATTTGTTCTCAGCCAGACACCTAACTGGGACTACAGGGCGGTACAGTCAGGTAGTCTTGCAGGTTGGAGTGAGGGTCTGAATTTCATTTTGTGGATGACTCATCACCTCCTCCTCCTCCTTCTTCTCCCTCAATCACCAGCTTTCCAGTCTGCTGACCTAACAGCTGGCAAGAGCCCACATATTTCCCAGGACCTCGGATAAAGATAAACTAAACCTTTAAAAAGAAATACTGGCACTGTCAGCACATACCAAAAAAAAAACCAAACGAGTTATTGGGGATACTGGAAAACAGATTTTTTAAAAATTGGATGCGAAGTAAAGCCCAGTAAGTCTGTAAAGGAATTTAAAGAACATTCTCATGGAGCTGACTTGCTCCATCTGCTCCAAGCACGCTACCAATCACGTGTAGAGATCTGACAACACGTCATGTTTGACAACGTGTTACAACTCTGACTAGACGCTCTTTTTTTTTTTTTTCCCCCCTCCTATCAAAAACACCTGGCATTTCACCTTTTGCCATTCAGTAACTGACTCATTGTGCGCGCACGTCAAAGTAAAGATCTTAGAGGCCAGAGGATAAAAATAGCAGGCCATGACGCAGGGGAATTAGATTTAAAGTGAAGGTGCCATCCGCTATCTTCCTCTCGCTCTCTCAGGTGTAAGGTTATTGAGAAATACTGCTACCCACAGGTGGTTAAAAATACCCCCAACAGCCCGCAGGCGATGCCAATATAATCTGAGGACTTCACACTCCCAATTGTCTTTCCACACAAATTACGCACACCTGACGGGACTAGGAGATTTATTTGTACAGTACCTTTCAACAGTGAAATCATTCAGGACTGTTCATGTGCTGCCAATACTAGTTTGAAGCTCAGAGCCAATACCGTGGGCAGTGAAAGCCCAGGCAGAAATAGACTTGCGGGGTTTCAGTAACCTTGACACCCGAAGGAAAAGGTTTCCTTCACCCGTAAATCTCAATCGAGCAGAGTGCCCATGATGTCACCGAGCAGATGCTCTTTAATTACACCCTCTTGGGGTTGGTAGTATAAATGTATGCTTGAGGTACAATTGTAGTGACAATAGTCATCGCTTCTTAAAACAAAGTCAATAAAACGGTTCAAACCTCGACTTGTCGTGTCTTCCTAGTTCGTCCTCACTACAGCTGCCCCCAAGAAAGTCAATATTATTGGATGACACTTCCTCGGGCTCCTCGTCCTCCGCCGCTTGGATGGCCACCGTTATGGTCACCGTGCCCATCTCCTGCGTGTGCTGATCTACGGTGATTATCTCATCGATGCCCCGCTCCGCTGACGCATCTGAGGCGCACTCCACCGGGTTCGAACTGGGGATTACCACGGACCCACTCATGTTCCTCGTGTCAGTCGAGGTGCGTCCACCCACTCCCTTCCCCGTTTCGGCTGTAGCAGCAGCAGCAGCAGCAGCAGCAGCGCCTCCCTGGAAGCTTCTAATCTCGCTCGACTCGGAGGCGCAGACAGGGTATTGGGTGCGTAAAGCTGCTTTCTTCGGGCACCAGCGATAACGGAGATGGACCCAAGGGGCTCCGAAGGCGCGTTCCACGGCTCGCCAGAGACCCCCGATCCAGATCCGACCCGATTGAGGGCCCTGAAGAGCAACGGGGTTAGAAGCAGCGAGCGAGACGCAGCTTGGACCTGGCGAGACCGACGGACTGGAACCTCCTTGGGCTTGTGCTGCTCCTACTGCTGCTACTTCCTCATATGTAAGAGGCTTTCTGCTTCTGAAACGAGCTCTGGGATTGGGCCGCGGCAGCGTCTCCTCGCATTCACTCCCAACCCACACGCAAAAGCTGACACAAAGCCAAGAGGGAGGCAAGAGGAAGGAGAGGCAGCGCATGAAGGCGTTCACCAACGCGTACATGTTTCCCCTTGTTTCTTCCTTCACTTATTCCTTTTTTTTTTTTAAAAACACAGGGAGTATGTCATCTTTTTTTTCTTCTTCTTCTTCTAAAAGCACGAATGTCCAGTTAACATGGCTCTAAGTAGGGGAGCCAATTCACGTGGTTGACTCTAATTGGAAAATTGCCGTGCCAAGGACGACCCCGTCTGTAATGTCTCTAATTGGATAACATGATTTGAGCGGCTGTTGGTACGCGCGGCGTGGGGCTGCGTGTTCCCGCGTCTCAACAGGATATCAAGTGATATTCGTGGAAGTCAAACCTCAAATCCAAAGAATTGCGTGATCAAAATTCGAGATTATTAAGAAATTATAATTATTATAATATAGAAATGATTTGTCTCATTCATTGTCTCAGTCGGTGCTGGTGTTCATTTTAAAAGTTGATTTATAATACAAATTTAGGCAGAGTTATAAATAATAATAAAAAATGCCGAGGTGACAAATTCAACCAATGGACACCAACCCGGTCAAAACTTTAAAAAAATCAGTAAAATATTATTCAAAATCGTGTTTATTTGAAATTTAAAAAAAAAACGCTCACAGGTCATCTGTACCAACATACGGTCTTTTGTTTCGAACCCTCTAAAAATGCCACTGCCCTAAAATTCCAATAAACAATAATAGCCTCTCTTGAATATAAACAACATTTCTATATTATTAGCTGTTTGTTCAAGTTCAAGAGTATCTGCAAAATTATGTATCAGCTCTAGAAAAGCCAGGTTCATTAATATTAGTATGATTTTTATGGCATGATAGACCATGTTCTACTACAGAGTATTTTTCACAGCAACGTGAACATTTCTCTCTTGGCTGTAGCCCGTGTCTTTATAATAGTTTCTTGGCTTTCATCATAATTGTCTTGCATATCATCCACTGTAATTTTAGTGGCTGCTGCATGTTCAGCATGAAATATTTTTATTCTTTCACACTGACGAGCCATGCTCACAGCAGGCAGGCAGCCTGACTCTTTCTCTGTACCTCATGCCGTACAGTGTTCCAGTTTGTGTACAATGGGCCATGTGGGAAGAGAAAAGGTTTGAGTGAGTGAAACCAAAAACTGATAACTTACAAAGCTACTAGTATTTGCATAGCTGCAGCAAATGGTGTGAGCAGAGGGTGCATTAAGAAGTGATTTAAGGACTACTTTTTTTGTACACTACGTTATTGAAAACTATTTTTTAAAGCAGTCCCCTCTTTGATTTCATGAAGCTTAATATAATAGACTATTTGATATGCCAGATGGAAGTGGCCTTTGCAGCCACTCTGTGTTTGCCATCCCGTTCCTTTTTTACTGTTAGATTTTGGGAATGGTGCAGAGGGTAGCTGTACCACTATAGATAAATGCTTGCAACCCCTCACTTGTTGTACACTAAATAGAGGACTGTCTGAACTTGTGAGCACTGACAATAGATCAAATTACGTTCAATTAAGATATGTCTTGCAGTAAAATATTTTAAAAAAAGCAACCAACTCTGCTGATTTTAAGCTTCACAAATGTTTTGCGGTGGGGGCTTGTTTATGACGTAAATCCTGTAAATTGTGGGTTTATGGGGAAGTGAATTACTGTGACAAAGATACAAAGTGGCATTCATAAAATCACCATTATTTCTCCTTTTGTCACTTTTACCCGCGGTGTTACATAAATAATTTGGTTAAAGTTGAAATCATTCACCCAATCGTGACAAGTAATCAATGTTTCCTTTTGTCTGGATGTCCAAAATCATTTCAGCCCCTGTGGATTAAAATAAAAATGCTTGCAAATTGCGCTGATAATAGAAAGGATCAAACCTATGTAAAGCACCTAATATTGCAATTTTTCCGTCATTTGTCTATTCAGACGATATATTATAATGTCCCCATTTCTGCATCAACATTTACATTATGCCAGCAAACTTGAGGGTCCTGTTGTGCTGCAGCCAACTAATAAGGTCTGCTGGTAAAATTGCATCGTATTTATTTTTGGATTTTTTTATGATTGAAAAAAGCCAATGTCCATGTTTTTCCAACAGTACAAATGACTTTTGCTTTGATGAATATCAGACTGAAGACACCTCCAGTGGAGTCCACAGACTCAATCATAACAAGGTAATATATTTTTCTTCCGGCCTGTATCCATCTTTCTGGTGATACATCCTTGATGCTACTGGGTCCAGCTTTTTGAAAAATGTAAATACAGTGTATTAAATGCCACACTTACACATCGTCGAAGCAGTGGATGAACAGATAAAAAGTGATACAGAAATACCACATTATGTTAGCAATGTGTTACTCTGTATTGATTCATGCATAATAAATTTAGATGTGACTGAAATTTACATTGTATGTTTTCAATATGGCCTTTCACAAATGCTGCTGCAGATCACTTCCCATAATATGTGTCAGTCTGCGCTTCGTGATTGCTTTTGTGACAGACAGTGTGTGGGATGTCCCTTTGATGAATCTGGACTCGTTTTTTCTGAACAATCACTTATTAATGACACGCTAAAAAAAATGTAAAAAAATAAAATGTTTTTTAGCACATTTGGTGTTGTTTAGTGTGACTGAGATAAGATGGGTAATCTTATGGGTAATCTTGGGTAATCTTTTTCTGCCTATTGTGAAATGGGCAAGGAACAATATTGTGGATAAAGAAAGTAATAATTTTCCTTGCCATGTCATTGTTAATACGTTTTCTTTAACAGCAAAATGGTATGATCTATATTAAGTTACTGGCCATTTTGAAATAGACCTTTTTTCCATGACTTGTCAAATGGAGGTATGAGTCTGATGTGCATTTGTCAGTATATTCAGCAGGCAAAAGGTCTATTTATTTATGGTCAGTAGTATAAAACATTTTATTCAAAACACATGTAAGAAATACACAACGTATGTTAATGTATAACCTGTAGTGTTTTCATAAGAACATTTTCAAGAGTGGTGTTCTTTGACCTAATGTCTGTTACAGAGATGTTTAATTTAGAGTAAAATGCACCAAAGGTTGGCAGCAATTCTAAGGTAGGGTGAGCAGAAGACTAATTATGATGAATAGGTAGACAGGAACACCCACTGCGATGTACTGTATGTCTAACTTGAATAGTCCTCATTAATGCTTTGTATTTGTGTCTGCATCTTTTTGTGTAACTACAAAATGCTAAATGTAAAGTTAGGCTGTTTTCAGTGCCCTTTTGGTCATTATCAAATGTTTACCGAACATTACAATAGTTTTATCAAGGAAGAAAAATAGGAACAAAAAGCATGTCAAAAGAAAATGTTCACATTAAAAATGGGACTGCTGCTTTTGATTTAAAAAAAAAAAATTACACTCAGAATAATAAGGATAAGGAAGCTCCAATTACTGATATTATTAGGTGCTATTAGTCCAGAGATTTGCATCTCTTTTTACTTGGTCATAGTGGCCCTTTCATATGAGATCACCTTCCTCGTCATACCGATTTCACCAGGACTATAATTTTCTGTGGATCATATTTTGCTTAATGGTTACATAAACAACACTATATCACTCGTATACTAATTTCCTTCAAAATATGGTGTTATTAAGCTATTTGGTCAATCTGTGTTGCAGGACAAAAGATGAATGTACCCATATTCCAGAGGTGAATGTAACTGACTATAGCAGAGGTTATCAGTGTTAGTACAGACTACTGTGGAAATGCAACAATTTTTGGTTGTGTTGCATTTACCCTGCAGTAGGCGTAGACTGAAAGGATCATGTACAATTGGCTGTTATTTAACCTTGGTTTGTTTGGCTACGGGCCTCAAATGACCCTTGTTATGGCTACCATTACGTTTGCAGCCCACTCTGTCATGTGCAGCCCAAACAGAAGACTACATATGGGATTCAGACACAAACCAGTGGTCCTGCAGGTGATGTGTCTCTCACAAATGAGGTCTGTGAGAGGTTTCCTGTAAGTGTGTTTCTCACAAATGAGGTCTGTTAGAGGTTTTAAGGAAACATTAGGAACCTTATTTGTTCCCACCACCAAGAGGCGAAAGGTTTTTTATAAATGAACAGGCCATCTTAAAAATTCTTAATGGATTTAAAAAAGAAGTTTGTAGCGTGGTCGTTCTTGGAATGAGAAAATGTGGTTAGGTTTGGGAAAGTTGGGTCAAGGTAGAGATGGATTTTATGGTTTGCGGACTTTAGATTTTAGTAACATTTTTGCATTAAAACTAAATATACATTTTTGTCACTTTATTGTCTTCATAACAATCATATATTATCCTTATTCATCTATTTTACCTTGTAGGACAAGTAGAAAGATATCTAATCTGTATCAAGAATAAAAGCAATCATTCAGAATTGTAAGATTGCAAAGCTTTGTTGTTTAACAGTTTAGTCACCAAAAGTTAGATAAAAGGATGAGTAGGTGAAGGAGAGAGAGGCGCACATTCAAATATGAAATTAAATGACGATGCAAGCCCTTTTGCTTTATTCAATAAAATGCCTTAAAACTTGCATGGTGTATTTGGGCAGGTTGCTTTTATTTTATGTTAGATTTTGTTTGATCTGAAACAGGTTAGTGTAAGATACACTGAAAAATCTAAGAAATCGGGAATGGGTTAAAACTTTTTCATGTAATCTTGCAAATAATAACAGTTGAACTGTTAATTTAGGCTCTAGTTGGGCTTGGTGCAGAAACTGCAAAGGAATGCATTCTGTGTTCCCTTCACAATGCATATGATCAAGAAGATTCTCAGTTTGCTCATGAAATTACATGCCACGTATGACAAGACTTTGTATCTTTTGCCATTTACCAACATTGACCTACAAGACTTCACTATTAAAAAAAAAAAACAGTCAGTGTACACGTAATAATACTTGATAATTAAATTTTTGCCCCCCCAAAATATTGTAAACTAATTAAAGACATTTTCAGGTTTAGCAAAGTAACCACGTTTAATCAAATAAGTTAGGTGGAATATGTCTACATATACCAGTCACTGATCAGTCCTCATGACGGTGTGACGGTCCCAGGAATATCCATTAGATCACAATTATAACTAAAAAAAAAAAAAGCAGTCCGCTAAATACAAAATACTGTACTCAGGTGGTTATAAAAGACGAAGACACAACACTGCGGAACACATTTCAGGACATGAGCGGTATCTTTCTGTTAGGTTTCCACCCGGACCTTTTTTAAGAGACACGGAAATGAGTCTAACAAATCAACACCGGCATCGCCATGGCAACCGCATTTGTGTTCCTTTTTTTTTTTTTTTTAATTATCTGATTGAACTAAGGGCTAGAAGACGCTATTATCTGGAAAACTGGTTTAGATGTTTCTTTTAAATATTCGTGACGTGTTTTACAGAGATTTTTCTCTTTCTAGTCTGGTGGTTTTTATACAGTTTTAACACGATCGTTATATTTTTGCGACGAGACTGAGAGCGACGCTATGCGAGCTCAGAAACACACCAACGTTGACGACAGATGGGTGTTCCTCACCCCGATGGTAAGCAACACTTTAACAGAATTTTACCAGTGGTTGGTTTGTTTGATTCCATCATTTGTTACATGAAGCATTGATTATTTTGCAGGTTAACAGTTGCAAATTACACTTTACATCTGTCAAATCCCTACCAGAGGGCGCCCAGGAGATGGTGAGAATTAAGCCTCAGAAAGACAAGGTTAGACTTCTTCATTTATTTCTTTTAAATTTTATTCTGATCATGTTTGCCACTCCACAGACTGACTCTCAAGATGTTGTAAAAGAAAAATACATGAATATCATCCAAACAAGTCATCTCAATCATCCTAACTCAGGTAACCCAAACTACTCTACAATGAGTCACTATCATTAAAAAGGGTTCTTGTCTGAGTCAAAAGTGTATTAATGAGACATATAAGTAATCTAATTTCATTTCGCTACCATGCTTTCTGCAGAAGTCAGACTACATGCATGCAGCCAGAGTGGCTCTCCCCAGAAACCTTTGTGGCCCTCATTTTCTAATGAAGTTCTAATTTTTTCTAATAATCTAGAACTATTAGGTGGAGCGACAACTGGGTTGGATGCAGTTTCACATGCTGCAAGAAAGTTTCGGGACAAATCCAGCAGACTGGTCAACAGCACAGTGAACACTCAATGCCATGATGCGTTAAACCTCCCCAAGCCAGCCGGTAATGGTCACATCACTTGGGAATTGGGAAAGATATTTTTTCTAGATGTAGAGTTGCAATATATGAAACTGTTGTCTCTCTTCTACTCTATCTAATTCCCATGTCAGGTGGTTCAGGAGGATATGGCTACAGAAAGGCAGTCCGTGGTTTTCCTTCCATTCAGTTGCCATCAGACAGAAACACCTCCAGTTTTCAAAGAATCGACATGGACAGGTACCTTTGTTTTCTTTAGTTTATTTATTTATTTTTTTACAGATTAAAATTGATCAGTGTATATAGATTTTGTGAACTGGACATAGTAGTTACATACATATTTTATGTGAGATCATTGAGATTTGTCTGTTTTCTTTAAGCCTCGGTAGTTATTTTTTGTTTTTTTGTGTTATGGGTTTCAAAGGATATTAAAAAATACCACTTTTGACAAAAGTACTTCAGGTTACCGTTAGAGGGCAGTATTATCCATTAAAAAAACTCATCTATCTTCTACTGCTGAGAAATACTGTATATACGTATTCCATAAGGGCAGAAATAAGGAATCAGTATTTCTAGCAAAATACTAGCGATATACTAGTCGAGTAATTTGTATCACATATTTCACATAGCTTAAAAGTGAAATGTGGTAGTCATTTTATGAAATTTTAACCCTCATTTGTTATTACTAATATAAATGCTAAATTTTACTAAATTAAATTTTCAGGCGCTGTCTTGAGGAATGCCCCCAGCTGGGCATTATGGATGAACTACAGTTTCTCAACCTCCAGCACAATTTAATAGCAGCGATACAACATCTGTCACATCTGCAACAGCTTGTTTTCCTGAACCTGTACGACAATCACATTTCTGAAATGAGTGGCATTGAGACTTTGGGGTGTCTTCGGATCCTCATGCTTGGGAAGAACAGGTTCATTATGTCAGATTTGTCTGAATTGCCATTGCTGTGTATATAATGTTGTATTAGACAGTATTAGTAGTATAAGAAACATTTATAGACATTATAAGCAATACTGTGTTCCAATTCAAAATTGAGGTCTCTGTTGCAATTCGATCAGCTACAGCCGGATGTGGTGTTGCTTCTAATCTTTTTATCCAAGACATATTTTTTTTCCATAACATATAAACTTCACATACTAGCTGCTGCCTCATGATAGGATTTGGATTACTGGTTTTCAGCTTAACTAGTTAAAATTACATTCATTTTTTGTATTTTTTTGTGTTGTTTTTTTGTGTTCTGTCCTGTATGTGGGGTTTGTTCCTTTTGGCAGATGAGGAGGAAAATTGATGTCAGAAATTATGGTTAATAGCAAAGACTTCACAGAAAAACTCTAGGAATTGTTTATCTTTCTATAAAATCTGACATTTAACTTTCACTAACATTTTTTAAATGCTATTTCTTTGTTTGATTATGTTGAATATTAGTTTACCGCTATGTTTCCAGCCCTGCACAATAAGTAAAGTTCCATAAAGTCGTGCTTTACTTTGAAAATTTTATGTTTTTTATTTGTTTATCTGCAGTTGGCTGTTCAATAGAATGCCATTATCCAATTCACCACTTTCCTGTGACCGTTTTGAACTCTTATTGTTGCTTTACGGGGCAACTTTAAGATGGGGCAGAAAGTGTTCTTCATTTTTGACATACACTGTGAGAAGTTGTATAGTATGTCCTTTTTTATTTCTTGTTTTCTGATTATTCTCAGAATCCATAAGATATGCTGCCTGGAAAGCCTCTATAAACTGAATATCCTGGATTTGCATGACAATCAGGTACCGTTCCTCAACCGTTCTCCTGCCCACAGCCTGTCTGTGAGTTTAATCTTGTTCATTTGGTTGCCTATATTTTGACTAGACATAATAATTTTCAGCGTTCAACAGAAGAATTGTCCACCTCCTCCACTTTCATCTTTCTTCACTTATCAATACCTTCCCTGTGGTGCCACAGGGAAGGTATTACTTTCAAGTTGTCCGCTTGTTACGGTCTAAAATAGTTGGAATAATACAGCTTAATTAATAATAATGGATTATTATTGATGAATACATTTTAATATGAGAATATTTATTACCTCAGTTTTACGTATTTAAACTTTGCTTCAACAAGTTTGAGTTTGAAGTGCTCTTAGATAACAGAGGACTGAAATCATCAGAACCCACTAGCTCTGGCCAAGGGTCTACTCTACTCCCACATCCATTTTCCCAGCAATCCTAGAATAATTTATATAACAGGCACTGCAACTGTTTCTGTTTTCAGCATCGAAAGAGGATGTGAGCTGCAGCAGATTATCATGTTCCTCACTTGGCTTTTGCCTATATTTTTTTTATTTTTTATTATTCCAGTCTACCAAAATCAAATAAATGAACTGACATCATGAGAGGATATTAGCAGCCTGCGCAAATGGAAGAAAGAAGAAACACTTCCCTTGGTCAAATAAATGTTTTGCCATTTTGTCACTGACCCCTCCAAATAGTCACTCCACAGCCCCAGTAAGACTCACTCCGTCTTTGACATTGGTTTCTATTTATTTTGGCAGACTTCCCATTTGATTTTTCATGCTTTCTAGTTTTCCATCATACAACAGCAGATTCTTTTCTTGCCTGAAGCTCTGTCCATTTCCTATGCTTCCGAATTACACGTCTATTCTTCAACAACGTCGGCAATGTGGATGGGAGTTCATGGTGAACGACTTTAGAATAAAGAGAATTTTTGGTGAGGGCAGATTGTATTCAGAGGTGGCCTCTGACTGGCAGTCATTCATTCAGAAGCAGATGATAAATGTGTTATTCTGAACAGGACAGGTGCTTTATTCTCACTGACTTCAAAATGTTCCGAAAACATTTGATAGCCCTTAGTCGACATTTTCCAAACCCACCAAAGGACAGACCACCCAAATGTGAAGTAGATCACAATGATATATAAGTGAGCAGAGACACAATTCTTGAATGAATAATATTTAATTCATGAGGATTCTACCTGCCTTGACCACAGAACACTGGTTTCTTGTCCCCATTCTTTATGTGTTCATGCTTAAACCACAAACAGTACATCATTGTCACTATGCCTTCCTCCCATCCTCTAGCAGGGAGGTTTACTTCACTCCCAATATATTCCTTTACTCACATACTTCTGCAACAGGATGTTGTTTCCTTTCCAACTTGAAGGAACTATTCAAAATGAGATATTCACTCTGGGAGTGTGTATCCAATCCACTTTTCTGCCCTGACTGCGTGTTGGGGCAGAATTAATATTTTTGGATCACCAGTCGTAGTTAGACGGTGATGTTTTCCACATGAGCAACTTGCTTTGATCCTCTCAGAGAACAGCAGACAATACCCTACCCTAGGGTCTGTAAAACAAAGAGAGAGTATTAGTTACAGAGGCATTTTTAATTTATCTATGTAGTAGAAATATTATCACACAACCCATCACAAAATATTTACATGACTAATTCTGCCGTGTTTAGTAAGCATAGTACTCTTGGATGGGCTGAATGTTGATGAGAGGCTCCCCTCAAGGATGTACTTGACTTTGCAGTCATCACTTATAACCTGCAGTTGTCTTCTTTGACAATTCTTTGAAAATATTTGTCTAGAAATGTTTAAGATTCAGAGGTACCTTCTACTTTTTTTTATTCACAGTTCTATCATAAACCTAACAAATATATTTTCACTCTTATACTCACGCCGTACCTCCACATCACATGCGCTGTAACACAGGTGAAAGAAATATTTATAATGGAAAACATCTAAAATCTGCTTAAGGGTATAAAGCAATACTTTCTTTGTGCTGACAGAGATTTGATATATTGATGCCTGCTTTACTCAGGGACGCCCAAGTCTGGGCCTGAGATTATGAAAACCAGTAAGAGTGTTTCCTGTTTGAACAATGGGGTGTTTCCTTACCTTGATTTATTCAGGGAGCTTCTCTCAAAATGTGGTTTCAGTTCATTCACTGCTTTGTATTCTGGCATTTACTTTCTATCTAAAGTGGAAACCAGATAAATGCTTGTGTTGGAATCTTTTTAAATACTATCGTCCTGGTTTGTGTGTGATGACTGTGATTATTCAAATCAGTCGTGACATAACACAACCTTTAGCCATACAGTACTTTTGAATGTCATTTGATGACTCTGTTAATAAATGGTCAGATGAGACATCCTAATAGCTGTGTTTATGATGCAGTTTATTGTCATTTTCTTTAAACAGTGCTGTGCCCTGTATGCGTACACTCTTTTGTGAGAGCATGTAGAAAAATCAGAGCCATACTAGCCAGAAGAAAAGAATGTGATTTTCCTCATGATTCACTGTATAAATTTGATTATAGTTCTAGACATGTGAACCTTTGAGACGTCTTAGACAAACTGTAAGGGCCATACGTACAAGTATCTTTATGGGTCAAAATATTTACAAGAGGTAGTATTATAAAACATGGACTTGAGTCTCAGTTCCTCCTTATTTCCAGCTATATTCTTATTTTTACCTACGTGTCACAATGTGCTTTTCAGGTAAACTCATATTCCAGTTGACCTATTAGATATTTGAACAGTGGTTAACAGTTAACAGTTAGCAGTGGCTTTGTTTTATTAATTTAATTTTAATTTAATTTTTTAATTTTAATTTAATTTTTTAATTTAATTTAATTTAATTTTAAATTTTTTTTTTATAACAGAATTATTGAAAATGTGCTGACACCTGAACCACTGCTTGCTATAAGGGTTAAAACTTCATTCCCAAGCTAATTCCTATCAAAGAATTAATCTCAACAATTTTAAATGTCATTATTACATTGGCCCAGTGTTGCCACCCAGACAGATGATGGCATGTAATGAATGATTTATCCTCAACACCCAGTTTGTTATTGATTGCTGAAAATTGATCATCCAAGATGCTCCCGAGTGGGGCCGAGTTTTGCTGTGTTACTCTGAGGTACATTTGACAAATGGTGATGTTTGCAATTTAGCTAAAGGTGCAGCTTCAGGGGTTGAAAAGAATGTAAGGCACATTGACTGTCTCGCATCCGAGAAACATTTAGCTGTATGAAACTGGAGATTTCCTGAATCTATAAACTCATTCACTGAATCTGAATGCAGTGACGTTTCAAAGGTGCTTCTAACCCTGAGTTTGTTTGTATCATTCAATATTTTCAATTTTATAACCTATATTACAGTTTTACACCATTTATAATTCTTTTTTTTTTATGTCCTTTTTGCTTCACTGTGCATTCATGCAGATCTGCATGATAGAAAATGTGTCTCACCTAAGTGAGCTGCGAGTGTTGAACCTGGCAGGAAACAGCATCTCCAGTGTGGCAAACCTCCAGGGCTTGGACTGTCTGAGTGAACTCAACCTGCGACACAACTGCATCTCCGTGGTGGTGAGCAACCTCTTTCCAGATCTTCCTAAAAAGTAGACACACTAGGAAGTTGGCTTTTTACTCTACATTTAACATTTAAAATGGAATAGATGTCACATGTGAGAAGAAAAAGCTAAGTATACAGATCCTTTAGATGGTTGCTGATTGTTATGGGATCACATGCAGTAATTTTCACTGTAAAAAAAAAATTAGGACAGAAATAATATGAATGGAATCTGTCAGAGAATTTGCGGTGGAATTAATCTAGATGCTGTTACATGTAGAGGTGTAGCTCATAGCCAACATCCTCCAACTAACATTCTGGTACAATGAGAGTGAAACTGTATATTCTAAACACGTGTATCTGCCCTTGGTTTCTAAAGTTTAAATCTGATAAATGGAACAGTGCATGCCAAAACAGATCCCTTCATTAGTATGCAAATCCCCCGAGCAATTTCCTGGCTTTTAGGGAAGAAAATGCAAGCGAAAAACCAACACTGTGTGACAGAACTTCTTCCAATCACTCGATTCAAGAAACCACAGCCAATTCTAATTATAGGATGTTTTTTTGACACACAGTTAGAAAAAAATGCTTCCCTCTTAGCAGATTCTTTGGACTCTGTCATTAATGGTGTTTCCTGCCAAGTGTTTATATCACGTTCAAAGCAAATAACCTTCCCCCAGGTGTCCAGGTATTCCTTGTCTTTTGAGGCTGGTCAAGAAAATAACTTTAAAACCCGTGTTCATGTTAGACCTAGTCATCCACACATATAAATTATTTATCTTGGAGTGAAAATGAACACACGTAGTATGTAGGTCACCTTTAATGCATCTAAAATGCATTAAATGCATGGGTTTTTTTTTGTCAAGCTATTTAATCTTTTTTTATGTTTCGTGCCATTGTTTTGACACTTTTACTACAAGGACTACTACAACTACAACTACTACTGCTACTGTTTTATAGCCCCTTCTCATCTCAACAGTGACTCAAACTGCTTTCCTTTGACTGGCTGGTGACTAGACATCATTCACTCATTTACAAACATACTGTACAGTACATTCATGCACTGTTTGCAGGAACACCCATGCTCATCAGCTGCTCCTCATAATCATCTTGGACATCAGTGGCATAAGCACTGGGAGCAACTTGGGGTTCAGTATTTCCTCAAGAATACTTTTAACATGTTGGCCGCAGGGTATCGAACCATCGCACTGACCGCGCTGAGCCACAGTCTCCCCAACCTGACAATCTGATGCTTACGACACGATGACTTACAACATGGGTGTGATTCAGTGATTAACATTTCCCCTTGAGAAGTCCTGTGGCAGTCATAACTGTTGCAGTTCCTTTTTTTTTTTTGCATGTGCATGTGTGCGTGTGTGTGCGTGTGTGTGTTTCCTGGATCTATGTTTAATAGCTGTGGAATGGATTTTTTCTTGAGCACAAAGACCATTGAACAACTCCTTATGTCGTAAAATTATTTTTGCAATTGAGAATCCAAACTGTTGATTGATAAGTAATTTCTGTACTGTACAAAATCAACACAGAACAGCCCACATAACACCCGATCGTAGTCTCAACATGTGAATTCACATAATGTACAGCATCTTCTATTGTACTACATAATACCTGAGTGTGTCAGCTAAGCTCACAACTCACAAAGAGCAGCCTCAAACCCCACGAGCTTACAGTTAAAAAGAAACTCTCAGTGTCCACGCGTACATGTGTGTTTGTTTGAGCAGCTATCACGCTCTTTTGTGGTGTGATTTGTATGCATTAGACACAATAGTGATGAGTGGTAGGTCTGTGTTTGTTAAGAAATGCCTCTGTCAGAGCTGAAAACGAGTGTGAAAAATGAAGACACGAAAGCTGTCAATGAGAAGAGGGTGGAGTCCTGACAAAGAGGTGAAGGTATGTGTGTAGACAAACATGAATGCACTGCCACAGGCTTACTAGCATTCACAGAAATCACAACTGTGCCCACCCCTCCACATCAGATCCTGCCAGCTCATTGGTTCCGATCAATCAGCTTTTTCTGAAAGAGACCTTATTAGTGGGCCATTGTCATGCAGCACATCAGCTCAGTGATGACATCATTTCGTCTAAGACGTGGCTGCTATATTTAGTCTCAGACAGAATACAAGTGCTGCTGCTTCACCAGCATCAAAACAGGGACTGGGAGGGTGGTGGAGGGTCACTTTAGGATTGTACTAACATGACTTGCAGTTTTTCTGTCTAAAGAGAACATGCTGTTCTTTTTCTGACATGTAGAGTAAATTATTACAGCTCATATATAAGAAAAAAGGATCAGATTCTTAGTCTAGATGTAATACTGATAATAGAATGTATTTAACTATTGAAAATATTTCAATACATTGATTACTTTATTTTTATTAGGTTATTTCATATTTAAACATTTTAATTTGACTAGATTCTCCATGTTATGTTTACTCACAAGGGTAACCACGTCTCTCTCTGGGATGTCACCTTCACTTGTATGAAAACTAAAAAAAGTCTAAAAAAAAAAAATACAAAATGGGTTACCAAAAAATTCTTCAGAAATATCCAAGCTATGTTTTTCTATGTTTTATAAAATAATATAGTTATTATTGGCCTGTTAGATGTTACCAATACTTTAACACAATAGTCACACACACGAAACATTTAGAGTACAAATGAAAGTGTTTTCTAGCATTGGTACTGATGTACTATGGTGAGTATTTAGTCAGTGTGATTAAAAAGATAATCAATTGTTTACTACATTTAGGTGGTTGTGTGGATGGGGATTGTACAGACGTTCTAAATGTGAGACCGCAGGGATGTAGTGTTCTCTGCAGAGGAGTCAACACCACCACGGTGCCAGGCTGATCTCGCATCCGATTGGAGGCTGCTGACAGTTCTACAGAAGGCAGGGGTGGCTGATGTGGGCAGACTGCAGCTGCGAATGTCCTCTTTTCTCACAACTGGCTCATCGCTGGCCATTTAAGCACACACACACACACACACACACATAAAAATGAACACAACACAATCCTCGATACTGCAGTGTATTGTTTTATACCATTTGAATAGCTCAATTTGTCCTGGGTAGGACAATTCCTTTGCCGGTGTGAATCCTCTCCAGCTTGCGTGGTGACCAGATGCTGCTCCTCACCACGCCCCTCACTGCACTGATTTTGATGATTAGCTTGCAAGGATGAAGCTGTATCCCCCATCCCATTCATTAAGGATGACTATTACCCTGGTTATTGTTGTGTCACGAGGTAGAGGGGCTCGCTGCTCAGCAGGTGTGTGTTTCTGTGATAGTTACTGTATGTATTCCAGTTAGCCTCTTACAGCAGGGGATCTCTGCATTACCGCAGTACACTGTGCTCCCTCACTCCCCTCCCCCTTTCCTCCTCATGCTCTTCCTCTCTCTCTTTCTCCTGCCCCTCCTCTCCATGTGCAGACAAGGCAGCATGCTCTGTGTGTGTGTGTGTGTGCGTGCCTATCTGTTTGTGTGTATGGGTGTGTGTGCATGCGCAGGGTGGATGGGGAAGCTGTGTGCTGAGAGCTGCAAGGTGACTGAGGGAATGGAGAGGGATACTGAGCTCTGACGGCAGTGACGATGCAGTGCCCTCTTCACGAGCACCTCCTCTTCTTCACATCCCTCCATCACTTTCTCCATCCTCTCTCTCTTTTGCTCCCTAGACTGAGGTGGATCGCCTGCCCTGCTTGCAGCGCCTCTTTCTCAGCTGCAACAACATCACCAGGTAGGAGCCTGTATCGTTTAACTCCCTCCTTCCCACAGGGCAGGGACCGGGATTGTGGTCGACCAGTTGTGAGTCCACTCCCTCGTCTCTTGGCAGGCCTGCTTCAAGCTGCAGGCAGAATACACACTAACAGTCACACACTGTTTTGCTGTGGTAGGCAGTTTCTGTAACCTACACAACAACCTAGATGTGTTATTGTTAGCAATTAGTGAGCTCTTGCCCAATAAATGGGCGTATTAGCACTTCAAAGTTGTTCAGACATGAGAAAAGCAGACCAGAGAGGGTAAGTAGAGAGAAAAATCAATGACAGCCCAATATAGTAAGAGCTGCATGGCTAGGTAAAGGTGTGTGTGATAAATGATAGGTGTGTTTAAAGGAAATGCCAAACTGATTTTAACACTTATTCCAATCTCTTCTGTCTTTATTGTCTGTTTATGTCTTTTTGAGCCCAGCAATTGAGATGTCCGACATCCAGCTTGTTAACAGCCTTGTCAGTGATTAAGGCTGCTCCAAAATTCATTTGTATTTGTTTGGAAGAAGGGCGTGTATGCAGGAATCAGGGTGGATGCGTGTACATTAGTCTCTTTCACTTCTGTCACCTTGTTCTGCGATTAATCTGACCTGACGTCTCGTGATCCCCGTTGTTTTTGAGTCAGAGAGAGAATCATGTTAAAGAACAAGGCCTCAGATATCAAAAGGAAAAATCTCATGACTCTTTGCAGAATAGCATTTTATTGTATTTACAATGTTTGATATTCAGGTTTGCATAATTCGTTTTACTTTCCCCCCCATCCTCTTCATACTGTTTCTTTTATGAGTTTTTGTTCATGCCATTTGATTAAAACGTCTCTTGGATGAGTGGGATCCCGACGTGCATATGATTTAAACTGTTTCAAGCCTCTGTTGCTAGGTAGAAGAATAAAACATAGGCTCATCTATGTAAGGCCTTCAGGTGAAGGTGGAATGAAAAATGTTTCTCATTAATCTTTACTGTTATTATTTAATTCTTTACCATACTGGGTTTTAGATTTACAGTTTCAACCCTCATAGGCACATAGTCTCCCAAAAACTGTAATATAAACATTTAAATTTTCTCACAACATGCATGTATTCAACCCAACACTATGTAGTGTAGGAGAGAGGTCCAACTGTATCCATTGCCCTTTTTTTTTTCCATGCCAGAAAGTAGGGCTCAGATTTATACAGAGTATTCATTAATTCTCTTCAGTGTCTACCTGAAATTAAAGTTTGCACTTTGCACAGATCTGCACATCTATAAAAGATCCGGTCCAAAAGCAGTTCACAGCAAATGATTCCTCATGGTTATTATTGCAGTTTAGCATCTTAATACTACGCCACCCTATATGGCATGATGTGCTGCCTCATGTCTGTCTTTACCACAGGGTGATAAGGGCATCAATACAGGGGATTTTCTTCATTTCATTGCAGCCTGAGTAACATCAGACTACCTTTATGTTTTCTAAATAATCAGTTATTCTTTTTTTAACTGAGGTACATTCCATCAGTGAATTTTTAAATACCGGTAATTTAAATATCGTAAGTTTTCTTGTTTGACTTGCCCAGTGAATGCCTCTGGAGTCATGGTCTTTCTGAGTTACTACAAAGCAGTCAGGGTACCTTGTTTTAGAATTGGAAACATATCTGCATTGTTGTAATGTCAACTCCTTAATTTCATTCCAAACACGCTGTTATTGTGTCTAGTTTTGATCAGCTAGCCTGCCTTGGACAGTCGCGCTCCCTTTCCGAGCTCACCCTGGATGAGAATCCTGTAGCCCTGGAGACATGGTACAAGCAGGCCGTCCTGCGCTGTGTGCTTCATCTGAGACAGCTGGATATGAAGCGCATCACAGTGAGTCTAATCTGTTTGTCCCTGTCTTGGTGTGTGGGCTGTTAAGAAGAGGAAACACTGGCCCCCGTCCAAAGTCTGTTGATTATACCTTTAACAGTTAATATGTCATTTATTGCCTATACAGATAAAATGTCACCACTTTAAAGACATGTTGCCCTTATGATAATTATCATGTTTAGTTGATATTTTTAAAAGCTTTTATTGTTTGTCAAAGTTTTCAGACAATCATGTTCATCTGATGCCCAAACCACTTTTAGAATTTTCACTGTCACTGTGTTTGCACGTGTTTTGGACTCCACATGTAGATTTATGAGAGTGACTCTGTCTCGACATGAATTGGACTGATAATAAACTTAATGACTCCATATCTGGTGTCAGGCTTCCACTCAGCATCAGTGTCTCCAGGACTGTGTTCATTTTGTCAAGGCTTTGTCATTGTTCTTTGTTCTGCCATCAGTGCAGCGTTCCCTGTCTTTATATTTGCGCATGAGAGGCAAAGTCTTCATAGTACACATCACTTATTTGAGCTAACAAAACAATGTTTATTACCCTTACCCTCAGAACATTTTGATAAAAAATATAAAACAAAACCCAATGCAATATCTCATCAGATTAAATGTTTATCAAGTTGTTGTTTTTTCTCTAAAAGAAGCAATATGTAATGAAAGTCTATTTTCCTTTCCACTGCATTCAATATAATTGGTCCATTTTTTTATGCAACAGGAGCATTTCTTTTGTAAAATAATGACACACAAGTCTGCTACCTTAACGTGTCTCTCCTGTAGCTGAAATAAGTGCTTTGATTGCTATGAGGTCAGTACTTTGCATCCATCGATCAAACAGGAACTGTGGCTGCTAGCTTTTTCACAGACTGCCGAATATCCCTAGCTCTGAACTGGCACACTCAGACTCTGTTGGCAGCAATGCATTCTGGGAATTTTGGCTTTCCCAACAGCTGGTCTCAGCTGATCTAAAACTGAAAATCTAGCAAATAATCCTGTGATGCAGCTGGCTGGTGTGAGGATCTCTCCCATCCTCCACACTGGTCCTTTTTTCATGAACGTTTTGCTTCCTGATGCCGTCTTTTGTGGTTCCCCTCTCTCTTGAATAATTCAAAACTCATGAATGGAACGACACCCTGATTGCACAAGCTGTCTTTTTCAGGACGAGGATCGGCGCATGGCTGGTGTACAAGCTCGAAAAGAGGAAGAAAAGAAGAGGGAGAGTCACAAGCAGACGATTCATAAGGTACCACCGATCGGATTCAGTTCTGTTTTGTTTGCCTGCTGCATTTACATTTAAATTATATGGCAAATACATGAAATGGGCTATATCTCAAAGAATAATTATTAGAATGACTTAATAAGTATCTTTTCCATTTACTGGGAGTTATATCATTAGTTTTTTTCATGACAAAAAGAAGACAATTAATCTTAAAGTTTTAAAGTACTAGATGGAACTGCATACTGCAGAAATGTAAAACCGATGAAAGGTCATCTCTGCATCTCTAATGTAACTGTGTCTGATGTATCAACTGAATGCTAAATACTGGAAATAAACCTGCATCAGACTATTATAATTATTATCTCCATGCCACATTAAGGGACTGCATTCATGCATTTGGTCTCTTTATGGTACTCTGTTAGTTGTTTATTTTGATCAGCTTGAACATCCAGACATTCATCAAACATTTTAGTCTAGTGTATTTTGTGATTGTTAAAGCAAGGGTGCTGTACACTATAAATTTTGGACTTTCAACACCTCAAACATTGTTATATGTGTACGTGTATGTGCGCGTGCGTGCGTGCATGCGTGCGTGTGTGTGTGTGTGTAGGTATACATTGACGTTTTCATGCTTTGCCTGTTTTTTTCATGCTGTGGTTTCTCTGAGACATCTCAGTAACATTACTCCTCTTAATCCTTGGTGTGTAGAAGATGTTACTGTATATTGAATGACCCAGGCAAGACTTTTTGTATGGGCAAATGATTCACTATGAATTAGCACTGACTCACTCCTCCAACAGGGAGTGGCACATTCCATAGCTACAGTAGGTATATCAAAACTACAAGTTGGCCAGAAAATGAAAAAAACCCAGTAGCAGAAATCTTTTCATTTGCAAGGTAAGGCTATTGAAACTACACCTTGGCCAGGAAAAACACTTTTAAGAGTAAAAATACTTTTCGTTGCAGGGTAGGAAAATTGAAACTAGAGCTTTGCCAGGAAAAAAAACAACACCTGAACTGTAGAAATCTTCTTCAATGCAAGGTGAAGAAATCCCAACTACAGATTGGCTAGGAAAGAAAAAAAAAATTGAAAGACTAAAATCTTTTCCTTTACAGGGCAGGGATTATACATTAATTTTGCCACATGAGTCCACTCCAAGTAAATCAAAGCCATACAGTAGCAGAACCATACAAATAAGTGAACTGTGTGTGTGTGCGTGTGTGCGTGTGCATCCAGGAGAAGAGGCGCCTTGCCATCCGTAATGCAGCTCAGCAGTGGGAAGGTGTCAGGGCCTGTCTGGAGCTGCCACCAACAAATGGTGCTAAAGACGATGTCAGTCCAGAGAACAGCCCCACCCACAGCCCTGCTCAGACCAATGGTCTGTCACAGGAGCCTTCTCCAGATGAACCCAGGTATACCTAACATCACATGACATTTCTGTAAAAAAAAAGAATCACTTTGTGATAAAATGCCAGTCATGTGTGACCTTTATTTTTTGTAAAGTGAGTTGTCTTTTTGCATTGAGACTATGTTTGGCATGGTTTAGTCTTGACACATTTAAACACACTGACCCAAATTATAGAAACTGGCAGTCTATTCAGGAGCCTCAGATTATGAGCTCTGCAGACTTTGGTTTTAATTTTCCACAGTGCCATCAGACAGAAGCTTGTGGTTTTCAGTGAATTGTCTCACTAGTGCTTGGCTGTTGTCAGGATAAATTGTTTTATACAATTCTCATAAAAAAATGTTGTGAAACTAATATTTCAGTCAGCCTTAGCTAATGTAGTTAATGACAATGTTTTCCATGTTAGCATGACAAACAACAAGACAGAAGAAGAGAGATGTTTGACGTGGAGGAGACAGAGTTTATGTTCTGTCAAATATTATTCATTTGTTTCTAATATTTTCTTGGAAATAACATTTCAAATATTTGTCATTTATTTTTGTTCACGGATGCATGCGTCAGCCCTTTTTCATGTATCGGATTGAGTTGATTATAATACTGTTAATATTTTAAAATGCCTCTGAACTATATCTGACTTTCCATCCATGTGCTGTCCTGAGTTCGGATGAGGTTTTGACATTTTGTGTTTTAATCAGAAGGGTGAGCCCGGGTTCAGGACCAGAGCGACCATCAGGAGGAATGGAGAGCAGATTCCGCGCCAATAGCCGCGCAAACAGCCCACGAGAACCAAAGTAAGATGAGAATCCATGGTTTTCACACCCACTCTTCCATGTACCATGTGTGCACATGAAGTTCTACATAAACACAAAGTTCTACACAAAACACAAAAACTTTAAAATGCATTCGATTTTATTCGTCAAGGTTTGGACGCATCTACCCACGAGACACCTCTTTTTTATTGATGGGATGGACATCTGCTTCAGATAATATTAAAGAACATATGACACTCACAGTTACTGTACACACAAATATTTCGATGAATTGAAAAAATATTTTGTTTTTTTTATGAGAGAAGGGTTGCATTCACCTGTGCACATAGTGGTCTAAATAAAGCTTGTATTACACACTATAACAGATCTGATCTAAACATCTGCTGTATCAAACCAGACCAACTTTATTTTTGAAAAACAAAGGAACCCTGTTACTGACTCTCAGGCTGGTGGTCTTGGCTTCCCCTGGGCTCTCCGGTGGATGTCAAAGATGTCTCAAAACAGTGCTCCTCTTTTGCTGCACATGATGTTTGAAATGCTCTAAATTAGCAGTCTGTCCTCAGTCTAATGTGAGCGTAGGACTGATAAACTCTCATACACAGATCAGTTCTAAAAGAGTTATGAGGGGGAGGTTCAAATGAATGTTGGAGCTGTGTCAAGAACTGTTATTACATATTTGAAAGACAGCTTTTCCTTCCTGCATTAGGATTTGAAAATAGCCCTGAAGCACAACCTTGTAATGGCAATGACTTCCCTAGACAAGGTCTGTATCAGTTAATCCATGTGGATTAATGGGTTTTGGTGATGAACAGAACTCCATGGAATGTGTTTCAAGCTACCATAGGGTTGGGTGATTTTTTATGAATTTTGTGAATCCCTGCTGTATGGTCATCCAGCATACATCACCTATACAAGTAGCATGGTTTAAATGTGTCTGTGTCTACATCACACGTGTGTCTCTTTGTTGGGTTGAGCCTCTGATGTTTGAAACTCAGTTTTCAGAAAATCATGCTAAGGACCGAAGCAGCTCAACTGACAACAAAAACTTATGCACTTAACCCCAATGAATGAATTTTTTGCGTCAAGGATGTAACGTGCAATGGTATCCATTTCCTATGCATTCTTGAACTGCATTGTGTTTTTAGAGACTTAGTAGTTGTCATTTTTTATTCATTCTTCTGGAGAGAAAACTTAGTTATTGTTGTTGTCACCTGTCTACTGACAATTCGTACTGCTAAAAATGACCCTGTAGGTAGCTATACCATTCCCTTCCATCACTTCCATTCTTATGATGGTAGACGACTCAGCGGTTGATAACTCATCCTTCATTGACCCAACACTAATCGAACACCCTTTTAGGATGAGAGGTTTTTCTGATTTATGGTGAATGGCAAAATAAACAGGGTATTTCAAACTCAGTAATAAATGTAATGAAATCTTCAAAATGTCTGGATTACATAGACTAGGGCGCCAAGGTCATTTTTTGAAGTGTCATAATGTCTACACTGTTCAGTCCCGATGACCTCAGATGTCGAAGCAAGAAAAATGACACAATCCTCCCTGAAGTGGATCATGAAGAGGAAGATGATGAATCACCTTGTCTCTGTTTTTGAGGCCTGTGAATCAACACTCTTGCCTCACTTGTGTATGACATCACTCATTGGGTCCTTGGGGGTGTGAATTCCTAGGAAATAGTAACACAGCAGGAGGAGTTTTCTTCCTTCGCACCCTGAAGAGACAGTGCATGGTTTGTAACAGACCATCCATAATCCTGTTACTCCAGAATCTCAACAGATTCTTGGTTTTCCGTGGAGGTCAGGACCTGGACCTGGCACATCATCACATCTGGATCTGCTCAGTGGCAACCAGGAGCAGGGCAACCATTTGATCCATAAATGTTTGTGTTTTTCTAAGCAGCAAACTTTCATTCCAAGTCTCCAGAGGACTCCAAAATGTGAGATAAACACAGCTTAAAATGATAATTGAGAAATTGCGTTCACATCAAATTATAAAAATTCTTATATTAACTGCAAATATGACATAAATTCCTTTTTTTTCCCCAACTGTTTTCGCTCATTACTTGTTCAGACTTTCCTAATATGTCATTTCTAAATGTGGAATGTTTAAATCTTTAGATCACACCTTTAAAATGCCAGTTTAGCTAGAAAAAAAGATAGAGATGAAAAAGAACCCGAAACAATGTATTCTACTAATATTCCAAATTAATATTTGTGATATTCTGGGTGTCCCAAACATGTGTGACACATCAGAATGAGGTTCAAGTGAATGTTGGCAACACACTTAGCATGGACGTGAATATGTTTTTGCACAATAAATCATGCGGAAAAGTCTGTTTCACTGCCAATGTGTGGCTGTGTGGCAGTAAGAGGTTTTTTCTAGTATGAAAAAAGACTGATATTTACTTAATTTCTCTTGAAAAATAAGAGTATGGCTGCATGGTGGTGGGGGAGTTGTGACTCAGACATTCAATATAGAGTTTTTCATCACGCTGGGAGCTGGGGAAGGCCTTTGCACTTTTATCCATTCATTCATCTTAGCACGAGAGCTGTGATGGAACCAGAACAAATGGTGTTTCATATATCTTCAGATTTTGAGTTACTGCTTGAGTTAAACCTGAAATCTGAACCCACCACATACTACAGAATTCCACTTCACAGTGTGTGCTGCATTCAGCACCAAATCAGTCTATCATCTGCACCCTATCCTAAACAGTCACTAAAACCATTATTATAACTTTTTGACACAATGAAATGGTGAAATGTTCATATAAAATGATGGCATCAACTACATATCATGTAAGTTGCTGAGAGATGTCATCTTATTTTTGTATGAGTAAGAAAGATTGCTCTGATGGTATTAGATTCAGGTATTAAATTACAATAGGCCAGAGCAGGATCCAGGTGATTGGAACGCATTTATTCTTTTGTGTCTTGTTCACTTCTGTTTTTGCTGGGGTCACAGGAGGATTCAAGCCACCTGCCAGCTTTTGATTGGTTGTTATGAGGGAAAAATATGTGACACAATGCAAGAGTGTGTTGATAGCACACTTCCAGATGCACAGAAGTCACTATTCACTTGATAGAAAAACATGTTATGCTTCCACTTCTCCATCTCTCTCCAACTTGTCCTGATTTCACCACCTTTGGCTATCAGGTATCTCTTAGGTGTGGCACATCCTCAAAATTAGACAGCCCTCCAGCGTCTGGCACCTTAGTATCTGCTGCTGTACACGTCCCTTGTTTTCAGCAGTCATTCAATGCTCATTGTTTTTGAATGCACATTTCATGATTTGGAAGAACACACTCACATTTTAATGGTTATGTAACAAATAATAACTGCTTTTGGATTTTCACCCATTACTGGAATCTGAAGTGCTAGTCATTTTCCCATCTGTCAATGCCCTCATCAGCTCTAGAAGTTTAAGCTGTCCCTGTTCAACAGGTGTGTCTTTTGCAATCATGTCTTACGTGGAAAAAAGCTCTCCATGCTCTCAGGGGATGTTTTAGTTGAAGCTGGCGAGTGGCCAATGGGGAACATTCATAGCAAGGATGGCTCTGCCATCCTATTACTAAATATCTGATACCCACTGGTAAGTGCAGTTTTTAATCCTATGTGTTAGACTCTATCTCTCCTGACAGGCATACAAAGCTAACTTTACCGTCTCACTGAGGCGCCTGACCACTCACTCATTTTTTTACAAGATCCAGTCTTTTAAGTACTGTACTGTGTCTAAAGACCAACATTTCACCCAATGAGAGCCTGATGTGTTACACAACTGTCCTTTTCAAGACTATTCTTTGACACCAGAGCACTCAAAAAGTCACTTTCATCTCAGTTGTCAGGATTATCAATTGTTAAATGTTACGTGAAGAAAATTATTTTTTGGATTGCTGTTAAGGAAAAAAAATTTTTTTTAGTATAACGTATGAAGTATAAATTGAGAAAATAATCTATAAATCAAATGATGATGAAATATAAATTATTTGGTGGTTCCCTTATCAGTATTTCTATCACGATGGATCAACAAACAAACAAGGTATTCAGTATTATTGTAGACCAAACAAGAGACTGAAGATGATACTTTTTCAAGTCATCCTGCTTTAGGGTTTGTTAGATTTTTGAAGACACTGGAAAACAAACCAGAGTTCATCTAGGAGAGGAAGTGAACATCTGGATGAAGACAGGCTTTTTTTTTACCCTGACAGGTAGAAGGACAGTTGTACTGCTCTTACAATATGTCTACTGTCCTTTTTTATGTGCTTTTCTCTTTCCATCCCAGTCACTGTCATTCTTTCTGTCTCTCTCTTCACTCCTCGAACACAGACATTCTGAAAATTGGTCTCAACAAGAGACTTGCATTTGAGTTTAGTAATCATAGGATTAGTCTTCTAACCACCGTGACTTTCTATAGCTGGGGGGATTGGAAGAATTTGAGAAGTGTAAGAGGTAATTGGCTTGTTGGTGGACTGAACCCAAAATGAACAGCATGAGTGGCACGGGGATGGCAGACAAGTGATGCCCTGCTGTGCTGAAAAGCATCCTGAGTGTCATCAGAACCAGAAGGCTGAGCAAATGGGCTCAATCAGGGAGATCATTCCCCTTTGAGACTCGCCCAGACTCTCCACTGTCACGACTCTCTTGTTAGGGAAGGGTGCTTCAACTGCTTTAAAGGAACAGAAAGCTATTCCAAAAGACACTTTCCACACCTGTGGTCTTCAAATTGGTGTTCATGGGGCTCCTTGGTGATCCATGAAGTCCCCAGAAAAACGAGAGTTTGTTTATTTTCACTAATTCCAGCACTGACGTAATGCAGGACTATTATGGAAATAGATTTCATTCACTGTCTGTAATAAAATTACTATTCATGTCAGACAGGGGACCTAGGACCAAGCCTTACCAAATGAGTTCACAGTTCCTTTAAGTGAAAATGTTTGGGAGACAGAAGATGAGACCACTATGTATTCTATGCTGATGATACCTCTTCCTTATTTAGACAGAGTACTTTTTTTATAAAACAAATGTGAGCGAAATCAGAACTGATTAGAACATTTTTTGTACGCTTGTGTGTGTGTGTGTGTATTTCAGACTTGTGGACACAGGCAGCGGCAGTGTTCAGAGCTTGTCCCTCTCTGACAGTCACCTGGCAGAGCTGGATGGAGACACCTTGCGTTTATTTGGACTTGGAGCCCTGGAGGCCCTGGAGAGGGGATGGGGAGTTCAGACTGCTGGTGCTGTCTGTGTGATAACCTTCCGCTACATCAACTTTGACGCCATTGTACCAACACTGCCGCGAATAAGGGTCAAGTTCCCCAATCTATCGGTGAGAGAACAAACCTGATACCATAATGAGCCATTGGGGGGATGTCAACGTAATTAAAAAATAATAATAAATGTGCATCAACTTTTTTTTATGCTGACAAACGTGTGACATGATACAAAGTGTTTTTTTAGATCCTAGTTAGTGAATATGTGATCTCAGACACTTAGACAGTCTCCTTTTGTCAGCAACTTCTACCTGAATACACTGAACTATTTTCAGTGTATAGTTCTGACAGAAACGCCTAAGGTTGATCCAAAATAAATGTACGTTTTTAATCAATTTCTCCTTGGGCAGGTAAGCTCTGAACTCTGTCAGCTTTGGACATAAATAAATATCAGTTACAAAGTTATATCTTAACCATCTTGTTATTTTTTCTCAGCACCTGATCTTCTTAGACACCAACATCAGCCGTCTGCCCCAGCTGGCGGCCCTGGCTCAGGTGAGACGTCTTGACCAACTGACCATCCATCCAGAGGGCAATCCGGTGGTCAGTTTGGCTCTTTGGCGCTCATTTGTCATCTATCGCCTCCACCACTTCAATCTGCAGAGGATAAATGGTCAGGAGGTGAGGAACAGCTGGATTTCTAATGTATCCCTCCTGCTGTCTAAATATCGCATCTCCCCATTCCATGCGTTTTTGGGGGATTCAGTGAATTTCGTCTTCTGCTGAGCTGGCTAGGTTTTCATAAATGTTGATAATGCGTAGCTGGTTTGTCGATTTATGGGAAACCTCTGGGACAGATGTCCAAATTTGCGGTTTGGGCAAAGCTTGACTATTTGACAACTGCGACTTGCTATCTGGTAGAGAGTTAGATGACATGATTGGCAATTTTTAAAAACATATATAACACTTCCTCCAGCATCCCTTTGCTCATTGCAGACAGGAAACAAATGGCTTGGCTAGGGCCTGCAGGATAAGGTCCACTAATTAACACATTATACGTTATTTGTCAATCTGTGCTAAATGTCAAACTACTCTTATCTAGCTATCAACCAGAATGCAAATGAAAGCAATATTACAAACAAATTCCCTCATAAACTTTGTATCATGGTTCAAAGGAAGTCTGAGGATTTAAAATAAATTCAAAGTTTTTGTAGGTAAGATTTTCTTTTCAAGAATTTTACTTGAAATAACCAAAGTACTCACACTATAGCTGTTTATGTGTCTTTTTTCTATGCCAACTTCAGGTGACCATGAATGATGTGATTGCTGCCGAGCGTGTGTTTGGGTCACTAGGTCATATAGCAGCCACTGAAACACCACGTTGTCGGCTCCTCCTGCTGCTAGAGGAGTCCAGGTAAGAATTTAATGTCAGACCCTAATCCACGATACAACACTAACTACTGCGTAATGGTAAGAGTGGGGTCTCTCCTGGACAACATGAGTTGTTCATTTTGATATGCCAAAGATATATGGCATCTCAAACACACGTGTTTCACTTACAGCTTGTCAGCTACTATACATGTGTGCATGTCTATGCATGTGTTTCAGTGTAAAAATTTATATTTGTGCATTCTGACATGTGTGCAAGACGACGAGACGGAGCCTGGCACTGAGAAGCCAAGGGAATTAGGCATTGTCTGAGGTTCAGGGTGGGTACTTGGCACTAATACACAAACATTCTTCATCTCTCCTGAGCCAAAAGCCCTTGAAGTATGTCACTCTGGGTTAATAAAAAAACATTTTTGCAAGGCAAAAATCTGTTGACTTTGTCACGCACAAGAATATTTGTTTTGGTTCCATGTATGAGCTGTCTCCCAAAGACTGGAAAATTGCCACGTTGAATCATCTGACTGATTTAGGAAAATGCAATACAAGCAGCTTTAAGAAACTTTCATTTAATGAGTTTAATTAGGGAAATTATAGAGGCATTCAGTAAGAAGTAGAAGACATTGACAGTGATATGCAGATCTAAATAAGTATAAATAGAAACTGTTGAGCAGTATAAGACCATAAGATGCCTCAGCAGATACCCATTCAGAGTGATCTTTAAAGACATTTCAGAAAAAAAATGCTCTTGGTTGCAGTTCACCCTGATTTGTACAGTCACAGAACAACCTAAGGTTGAATAATTTTGGTTTAGTATTTAAATCCTAATCACTGTTATCTGCAGGCAGAATCATTAACCCTTCATAAAAAGCAATCATCTGTTACAATAAATGATGTTAGAGCTGAGGTATAATCCATCAAAACCGTGATTTCAACCTCACATAATCTTTTGACCCTGAGTTCTTGTCTTGACGCATTTCATAACTGGTGAAGAAATTAAGGTGAAACGGTTTCTAAAAACTTTATAATAATATTGAATTGGACACATAAATAACTTTAATTGGCCGCGTGTTTGTAAAAATACTATGTTATCTTTCCGTGCAAACAGATAAATTGCAAAATCGACTCATGTTGCAAGTGGTGTTACAACCTCGTAATGATAAGTGTTCTTCTCTCATGCGATGTTAACCCTTCATTTATAAAACTGTTTGATACAGATAAAAAGCTCCCTTTTTCTGATTTATACACACACACACACACACACACACACACACACACACACACACACACACACACACACACACACACACACACACACACACACACACACACAAAAATCAATCAATGACAAGTTCACAAGCTTGTTACAAACTATTTTATCCTATATGGAATGTTTGCCTCCAGCCTCTATAAGCACCTTTTCAGCATCTTGAGGCTGGGACTTGTAGAACATGTCAGTGCAGTAGTACTTCATATTAGATAGTACAGACAGGAAAGGCTGACGTAGTTTGCGTCACTTTTACAGCCTATTTTTGTGAGTGTGTGCATCCTGCTGCCGAGTGATGAGGGTGAAATTAGAACACTTACATTTACTATTTACACTGACTGCTGACAGCATTGATGGTTTTCTTCAGGGAGCAGTGACCCCATTATTGAAAGTTTGCCAATTTTCTAGTCACTCAAAGTCAAGTTAAGTTTAGTAGTTACAGCTTTCTTATAAAAAATAAAGGCAACAAGTATGACAATTCCTAACAAAAGAAAACAGAAACCAAATCTAACATAACTCCACTGAAGTTGTATGGATTAATCCAAGTCTCCAAAACCCCTGAGATCCCAAACTGATTTGAAAAAATGTCTGAAGTGAGCGCACAAGCTCAAATGCTCATATGTGCACAGCTAAATGAGAAATCACGACCACTCTATGCTTTAGTGTTCAAACAAACATGAAAATTAAACATCAAGCTCCAAAGAAGAACTCGTTGCTGCAACAAGCATTTTGTGTGTCAGCGCTGGAACAATATTTGGCTGTGAAGCTACAGGTATATTATTTAGGATAAGAACGTTTACACAACTTTCCATCCATTCTAGTTTGGTCAAGTAATGATTGAATTTTCATTTTTGGACATTCCTTTAAGCCAGCTGGTTTTTTTTCATGACAGATCGACTTAGCAGTCCTGAGGTGAGAGGGTGTTACTGATTGACACAAGAACACACTTTTGTTTCCTCACTGTGTTTCTCTCCAGGTGTGTGTCTCTTCACTCACTGTCTAATTCACTCTTGTCTCTCTTCACCCTGAAGAAAACGCCAGCTGC
Source organism: Antennarius striatus (assembly GCF_040054535.1). Classification (NCBI taxonomy): domain Eukaryota; kingdom Metazoa; phylum Chordata; class Actinopteri; order Lophiiformes; family Antennariidae; genus Antennarius; species Antennarius striatus. The sequence continues at coordinate 25,056,691 of NC_090776.1, read as the reverse complement.
AATTCCTGTTGGATGGGCGTGGTCGACGGGCTGGGTTGAGTCCAGAGGAGCGCAGAGACAACGGGAAACTCCTGGGAGAAGGCTTGAGCAGAGCTCTGTTCAACTACCCCAGCAGAGACAGCGCCGAGAGCCCCGAGGTCACATTTGTTTTGGTTTGTTTTTACAGTAAAGAAATTGTTTGACAAACAGCAAATTCTCCTGAAAGCGATCGAAAAGCCCGTAAGGGCTAATGTATCTCCACCAATTTTTCTACCAACAACATGGTTTTGTAAAGTTGTGAAATGATATACATATCAAACCAAAGAACCGAACATACTCTCTTTCACGAGCCGCCACTGAGGAGCAGATTTAAAGTTTCATCAAAGTAAAGGTTTTTAAGGTTTATTCTATCCAGTATCCAAAAAAGTAATTGGATCTGATGAGGTTTATCTGTGCAGGCAAAGCCTGAAAAAGCTGTTGCTGCTCCTCAACTGTTGGCTAGCAGTATAAGAGTCTTCCCATTGCATGTATCAATGTAGATGATTTAATTAATGAAAAAAATCATAAAAGAAAACGCTTTCCTTAGAGCATGTAGATCAATGCAGCGTTTTTTTTGGCAATTGCAAGTTCTTTACTAGTCTCTTTAAGACATATTATAATATCATATTTCTTAGTTTAATTTTGGCGCAGACATCCTCTGATGTTTCAGGCATGTTTTTTTGGCTGCTGCCGCTGCCAAATAAACATTACTGACTCAACAGTCAACCACGTTAAACATGTTTATCATGACAAATGGATCGAGCTGCAGTGCATACACACAATATTCTCACAATATGCCTCATTCTCCTCTGTTGTCATCAAACACACCGTCCCAATTTGGTTATCAGCGCTGCTGCTGCTGCATGACGTGCACCTCTAACTAAACATACGTATGTGCAGAGAGTGATCTTGAAATGAAGCCCAGATGCCAGACTCCAAACCACTGTATGTTTTTCTGCTATGATAATAAACATTTCAAACTCATGACACTGAATTTCATCTTAATTTGAAATATCAAAACATTTTTCTCCTGTGTTTTTCTTGCCCCCACATCCCACCATAATGCATTCATGACAGAATGAATGACGTGGATATCTTTTCGTCACAGGAGCGGACCGTGCAATCCTCAGAGCATGCTGCCTTTATGGAGCAGTACCTCCAGGAGTTGGTCCAAAGGGCATCAGACACAAATCTGAAGGGTGAGGCTCTACACAAGCTGTGGCCCTCCATGTTTGCAGAGATGGTGAGGGACTGTGTGCTGGAGATGAGGGACCGAGCAGCCTTCCGCCAAGTCAGCCTTGCAAAGCTCTCTGAGACCAAGTGAAGAGGACCAGAGGTTCACTCTTAGAGACACACATGCACACACACAATCATGGACATAGCTTGTCAAGGCTCCATCTGAGAGTCCTTCACACTAACCCCAACCCGTCAACAAATCTTTGTGAACTGAAGGGTATTTTTCCTTACAGCTGTCTGAAGAAATGATTATGACAAATGCAGCCTGATTGAATGTAGATTTTATTTTAAAATAAAAACATTGTTTGACTCTTCAGCAACTGGATACTTACTTGAAGAAAGTTAAAGAGACTTATGAATTCACAGTGCATTGTGGTCCCTCCAGACCCTGCTCTGCACTTAAAAAGCCTTCTGAATGACCCCTCCCCACCATTACTGTCATCAGCTGAAAATGCCCGGTGTCTCTTTTGTAGAGACTAGAATGACAAGTCTTAAATCTTAAATTTCCTGCATTGCTATCTCACTTTTTCCTGCCTGGTATAAAGGGACTTTTATTTGTTTAACACTGATTTTCTGTATTGTACTTAGTATTAAAATATTCTGTATTAACACTCACTTTGTGTAGTTGGTTTACATGATTATTTTTTTGCAACAAAATCTGTGTTAAAGAATGTCAGAACGTAAATCAGCCATCAGATCTTTTCTGTTTAGTGCAAATATCTAGCAGTTACTATGACTTAAGTCCATTTCTAAACTATGTGTCAAAGTTAATCTCTTTTGGTTGCTCTCTTTATGTAATGGTGTGTGTCTGTGTGAGATCCTCTGGATTGTGTGAACTGGGTTTTGTGAACTCAGATAGGAACATCCCTGAAGGCTTACAAGCTTCACTGATTTCTCACCCCTCATTCAAACATCCCCCAAAGTTTGTTAACCCCTGTATAATCTGCAGGCAGATGGTGTGTGAAACACACTCCATGCACACACGCACACAGACACACACACACGTATTAGTTACTGTTTTGTTTTTTCTCAACTGAGCATCTTAACATGAACTCTGACTTTTTCTTCACTTCATTAACTGTAACTGACAAGTGAGGATTTAGGGACTAGAAGTGCTAACATGTTATCACAAGTCACCGCTGACCAGACTGGCTGATCTATGTAAGTTTTAATGTGGATGTAATTCTTTAGCTTTATGTACTCCTGGGAGAAATGTAGCTCTTAATTAGTTAATATTAAAATCAATAAGTTTTTTGATGGGGTTTCAGTTCATCCATCCATCCATCCATCCATCCATCCATCATCGACTGCTTATTCGGAGCTGGGTCCCTGAGGCAACAATCTGAGCAGAGATGCCCATACTTCTCTTTACCCCCAGAAACCTCACTAGTTCCTCAGGGGGCATCCCAAGGTGACCCCAGGCCCGCCAAGAGACATAGTCTCTCCAGCTTGTCCTAGGTCTTCCCCTCCTTCCGGTAGGACATGCCTCCCCAGGGAGACATCCAGGAGGCATCCGAAACAGATGCCCGAGCCACCTCAGTTGACTCCGCTTGATATGGAGGAGCAACTGCTCTATTCCGAGCTCCTCCCTGGTGACTAAGCTCCTCACCCTCAGAGGAAACTCATTTCTTCCACTTGTACCTGAGATCTTGTCCTTTCTGTCATTACCCGAAGCTCATGACCGTAGGTTGAGAGCTTTCGACTTGGCTCTTTCCTCACCACGACAGACCTATACAATGACAGCAGCACTAAAGCCACTGCACCGGTCCGTCTGTTGATCTCACATTCCGTCCTTCCCTTCCTTGTCCAGCTTCAGTCATACCAGGATCGAACATACCTTAGCAAGGGCCTTGAACCCCGTACTCCTGGAGCACTCCCCATAAGATACCACGAGAGATGTGGTTGAATGCCTTCTCAAGATCCACAAAGCACATATGGATGGGCAAACTCCCATGAACCCTCAAGCACCAGTGTTCCACAACCAAAACAAAAACTGCATTGTTCTTCTTGAGTCCAAGGTCCGACTATCGGTCTAATCCTCCTCTCAAGTTCCCTAGAATAAACTTCCAAGGGAACTGGAAAGGGGACCCTCCAGTCCCCTTTCTTGAAAAGGGGGACCACCACCTCAGTCTGTCAGTCCAGAGGTCCTGCCATGCAACGTCAACAAGAGAATCCCTGTACATCCAGAGATTTGAGATACTCATAATCTCATTCACCCCCGGTGCCCTGCCACTGGAGAGCTGGGCTTGGTTTTAGTTCATCATCAGTATGTTGTGCAAAGCCTCATCCTTCAGATTGGTGTCTGATGCCCTTTGGACCAACTCCTGGAGGTACTGCTTCATTATCATTGACACGAAGATCATATATAAGTAAACACCGTTTCATGCAGGTACTTACAGAAATATTCATTTAGAGTTATAAAAGTAATTACACCCATTGTGTACCCACATTGTTGCAATATGTGTGTGTATCTAACTCTAATAGTTGTTACCTAGATTTCCCAGAATACTTTTTCATGCCTGAACTTGTTGCATCCACTTTTCAATTTTATACCGTAGTTGTTCATGATTACTGCCGAAATTATTTTTTGCAAGTGGATGGTTACAGTGATTGCTTTAAAAGCAGCATTATTATATATATGGCGACAACAATGGATCACAATCATACAGGATTTCTTTATAATTATTTTATAGTTAAATGAGAAGCCATAAACCTAAACACTGGTTCTGAGCCTGCAGTGTGGATTTACTGTTTATTGTTAGTTATACACTGTAGAAAAAGAACCATCTAAACATCAATAAATGAAAAAAATAATCATCTGAATGATGTGAATTAGATTATTTTATAGTATGGAATAATATTAATAGTGTTACATTGATTTACATTAAATAATTGCTTCAATTCTGGAAAAAAATGGCAAAATATGAACAATATTTATCATTTCGTTAATTGTTCGTGAGTATTTTGTGACATATATCCAGTTGTAAGTCTATGCATACTTCTATCCATCACCCCTTTCCGATCTCTTTTTAAAGAAGCCTCCAAAAGGATCAGCCCAACCAGTAATTTCATAAAAAGGGCTTTAATTGGGCCTTGTTTTCCCATGAAGGGTTTGGAAACATCAAGCTAAAAGGAAAATTCCTGAGTGGCATCAATATCCACACGGCACTGGTGAGGAGGGTTGTCAGGGTCAACGGAGCAGTTCTTCTGCAGGTCTATACAGAGGTATTGCACATGGCACATCAGCTCATGGATGAGGGGGCACATACTGTTGACTTCTTGATACTTTTCACATTATTTTCACACATTTACTCGTGAAAGTATTGCCCAGCTGCATGTTAGACAAAGGCTGTGATAAGCTGCACCCTTACTGAAACTAAGTTGAGAGTAAAACATACCGAAGTCCATTTTCATTCTATCATTAAGAAAAGGGGGGGGGGCAGAGCAGCACATTGAGCCTTTCCAGTTTATGAATAGAAGAAAGTGAATGTTTGGATCTGTAGACATTCTTGTGAATTTATAAGGTTGGTACTAACCTTGTAAATTCACAGGCTTCCATCTGAACTACAGTATGTCTTATTTTCAGTCAGTTTACAAATCTTTATCCTGTTTATTAGCTTGTGATTATTTGGACTCCAAAACATGGCTCATTCCAAGTCAGCTGGTTCCCTAGAATGAATGAATCGTAATAGTGGTAAACCATAAACTTCAAATGGACATTTTAAAATTCAATGAATCAATGAATTTTCTCCAACAGTGTGCCGAGGGTCCTGTTGTGGCCCTTAGAACCCATTCTGTCAATTACTAGATGCATCAGTTGAAAAGCTTTAAGAATGCAGCCAACATGTCATCAACTGGTCACTGAGCAATGTCCATACCTTCAGCCTAGGGTCCCTCAAGGTGTATGCCCTTGTAGATCTACCCCATTATCTGCATCTACTCTGACATTTACCAAATCATTTTATGGTAATCTATAAAATAGTTTCCTTAATTAACAAAAAAATATTTTTTTTAAAAGTGGAAGGAATTCCTGAATTGGCCCTGTCATGAAATACTTCAGGTAGTTTGTAGCATATTGGACAAAAAATAGCAAAAAAAAAACAATAAACAAAAACAGACAAATAAAAAGTTGTATGTTACCCATTAATCCCAATCCACTTCAGAATTTATTGTCGTTCATTTGTCAGGGAATAAGGTATTGATGATTTATGGAGGTTGGTCTTGGAATATACTGCCTGATGTGGATCCATTGTACTCTGTCCAGGGGGTACGGGTCTAATGCAGGGTGTGATTGAACTCAAGTGGAATGGGGAGCATTGGTTATGTCCTGAATATCATTCTAGGTATTTTTGTGATTTGAAGTGCTCCTTCATATAAGGGCTAATATACAAATGACTTTATTTGTTATTGTGGTGGTTTTACAATTTATCAAGTGGTGAATCAAGAGCATCACAGTGCAAATGATTAAAGGTAAAAATAATTCATAGTAGTAATAATAATAATATAACAAAAGACAAATGGACTAAATCCTTGGCCTAATTGGTGTTTTGTGTTAAACAATTATTGCGCAGCCAGATTGATGAACAACTGAATACTAATGTCGCAGGTTTCTGAACTAACGCAGATGCCAGGTGAATCTTAGAACTTTGGCTCAATTTCAGCTGGTAAATGGGATCATTTACCTGCCTGTGGCTCCAGAAAGGACATTCCAGGGCAAGAGAAGAGACGCGGAATCCGAGCATAAGGAAAGCTGGCGCTCTGTCTCTGTTCTTCCTCATTCGCAACCCCGCACTGACACGAAGTCACGGAGTCGGGGGGGAAAAAAGAGACACAGACCTACATATTTACATCACACATACCCCCCCCCACACACACACACACATACACATACACACACACACACGGAGGGTGTGTGTTGCAGCAGGGGGCGCAGCAGAAGCTGCTTTCTATCTTGCTGTTTAGTTTCCAGCTTTCTGTCATTCCGTGTCTTCGTGCGTAAAAGCAGAACCTCCTGGAATCACCATGATGACCAATTCCCAGACTTTCCGCTGCCAGTGGCCTGATTCATAACTCGGAGGAAGGATTTACTGATTTGAATGGCTTTAGCGCAAAGTCTCCGGAGTGAAACCCTGCAGTTCCACCTGGATTAATGTTTCGACCACGATCTACCTGGAAATTAATCTGTGAGCGCTCCGGTGCGGCAGGACGCACAGGTTCCACTGCGGCGTAAAGGACCTGTACTATTACTGCACTTCTCCATCAGACGCCTACAGGTAAGTTAACATGAACATTATGCTTTTAATAATAATGATATCAGTAACAGTAATGCTTATGTGTGCTCTGCAAGTTTGTCTCATGTGTGTTGTCTATAAAGTTAAGGGCTCTCCGGTCATCCTTTCTAATTCAGTGAAATAATTTAATCAAGGTGGAAAAGTAAGAAAGATATACACTGTCTGGGGAGAGGAGTGAAAATCTGTCCCCCAAGGGGACGGCAGACCTGGGGTCTAATGGGGTTGCAGTTCCTCAGCAGGGGGTTCCCTCATTAGGAGCCGGAGGTCAGAGAGGTCAACTCACATGGTCAAGTGGGTAGAAGCTGTTAATTCTGTCCCCCTGAGCCAGTGTGTTGAAGGACTGTCAGGCAGAGAGATGCAATCGCAGCTAAAAGTGTCATCGTGTCGACACTGTTGAGACGTTAAGAGGGGAGACTCAGGTCAGTGAAGTCACTCAGTCACGGCGTGTTGTGGCCTGAGAGACGGCGTCTATGTGGAGAAAGTATCAGTCAGATGTATGTTATGTAATTATGTTTTGTTTTCTGTTTTTGTTTTCACTCAATTTAGAAACCAGCAGCTATGCACAACATCTGGGTCTGGATTTCCAGGTAATGTCAGAGGGATTTTTTTTATATATTTGCACAAGTTTTCATATTCATTTACATACCGATAAACGTCCATGTCTGTCTAGTTCTCTAATTGTTCATCAACTTTATGAACATCACGCCACTGTACATATTCTTGGTTGTAAACTAATAATGCCACTAAGGTAAAACTATCAGTATCTACTCTGTCTTTTTCCTGTAGTGTTTCTTTCGTCCTCCTGTTGCTTCAGTCAGACCCCCTGGATGGCCAACAAGAAACAGGCCAGAGGAAGGTGAGCAGCAGTTGCTCGGCAGCTGGTGAGGATGGTAACATTTGCATCATGCACGTGATGGCAGATCTCTCTCGAATAATTCCTGGGACTTCAAATCTCCGGGTTGTTAGAAAGGAACAATGGGACATTTGTCCAGAGACGTGCACGAGTCCCTTGTTAAGACAGTCGAAGGTATGAACCTTCAGCCCTGCTTCTTCTGTGCTGGTATCCCTGTGTGTGTAAACATTGGAGGTGTTCCTCAAGGGAAACCTGAGCAGGGCGCTAATCCGTTAACATTTAAGAAGAGCATGAGAGGAAAAATTGCTTTGATTGCATTGAAACAGAGGTCTGAAGTCACTAGTCAGCAGCCTCCCTCTGGACCACATGGAGGAGGAGGAAACTGATGGATGGACATTACGGGTGAAGATGACTGGCAGATGGACTTAACAGTTGGTCACAAGGGTTTCAGCAAGAGTCGGTTCCATGTGTTTCCCCCAGGTGTCGAGCTGTGTGACCTTTGGCTGACCTGGGAGATCGTTAGATGACAGTAGGGTTGGGTTTCAAAGGCTGGGACAGGGTGGACGAGGTAGGGGGTTCTGGGGTCTCTCTGAATAGCTGCACATGCTGATTGACAGGAGGCGAACTTACTGCCAACTCTCCTCACTGCTTCTGCATTCACTTTCCATCCACTGAAAGTCAAAGACCGCTGAGCTTTTACTACGGCCATGTGTTTGCCCAGAGAGGCAACAAATGGGCACAAAGTGCCTCTCAAAGAGCAGGATTTCTATGCAGCTCCATGGATAAAGTAGGCTTGGCACAGAGCCTCTCCTGGCAGGGAGTGCAGCGATCACTGCTAATACGTCCCTGGCAAAGTTGCACAGGGGGATAGAGTCAACAGCTAGAAATGCAGGTTGCCAATAGGGAATAGGCCACTAACAGAGATCCACTAATCAGCCAAATCAGGGGTTTATTTCCATGAATAGAGATCTGTTTCAGGGATACTGGTGGGAGGCAGGGAGGCAGGATAGTCATGTTGATGAGATGAGGTCACCGACTTGAGCCTGTACAAGTCTGAGGAGATTAAAGTGTCATTGATGGAGGCTTTCCATCAATTGTTGGCATTTACTTTGCGGTGCTTTGCCCTGATGTTTTGCACGCTGTGGTGTTGCTAATCGGGGTTGTATCATCTTCATACAGGTTGCTGAGAGGGCAGAGTCACAACAGGAGTTCAGGGCAGAGCATGGAGAAATTCGTGGCTCCTGGGGCACCTGGGGTTCCTGGTCAACCTGCTCCCAGACTTGCGGAAGAGGGGTACAGCAGCAGAGCAGGCCCTGTCTGCCCGTTTACACTCAAGCCCAATACCCCAGAAAGGCTGGCTTTCACCCCCAGCAGCCAGGCCATGTCATTTCTGCCCTGCGGCCATCAGTTCCTCTGCACCGCAACACAGGCTTGTCGTCTAACGGCAGCATCCGTGAGGAGCTGAGGGAGGAGAAGCAGAGCCGACCTGGTGGACGCAGGTACTTGAATGTCTGGTGAAGGTTGATGGATCTATGATATGAATTTTTCAAGGAAATATTAGAGTCAAATCGTGAAATGAAACATATATATATATATAAAACATATATATATAAAACATATATATATAAAACACACATATATATATATATATATATATACATATATATATAAAACACACACACACACACATATATATATATATATATATATATATATATATATATATATATATATACTGTATATAGGGCTCAGCACAGAATTGAATAGTATGGAAATAATGAATTTGACATCATGTGCCCAGTGAATTGTGCAGAATATCTGTATAAAAGTGGAAGTTGATGTTAGGTGTTCTTTAATGTCACCTATTTTATCTCATGAAATCATTTATTATATATTTGATAGACTTTTATTTTTTATCTAATTGAATGAAAAAAATCCTGTCTACCTCTACTGGAAGTAGTTTGAATGTAATGAGGGTCACTGAGGAGCTTTATTTCTGTGTTAGGGCTCTTGTCTTTGTTAGTCTCCAAAGCGCCTGTGTGGCTGAGCTGCATGCTGAGCAGCCTGCGCTGACAGGGACTCTTTGGAGCCATCACTATGGACCATCTGACTGCCCTTCAAAAGCCAATCTTTTACGGGCAGAGTCAAAGACTTGGCTTCTGCTCGACAGCTTTGTGACCTTCTTCCTGTTGTGCTTGCCTTAAAACAAATAGCATTTATAAATAGAAGGCTGTTTCAATGTGAATTTAAGGGGGAAAAAACTACATCAAAAACTCCCAGAATTCTGCTACTGATATTTTGATGCTTTTACAATTCAAACGTGTGATGTGAATAAATATAATTGTATTTTAAGATGATATTTTCTTTTCCCTCTCATTGGTTTAAGCAGAGTTAGGAACATCTAGAGATGGAGGTGACACTGTTTTTTTTTTTATCGGGTTCTTCAGGAGGGTCACTCACATCGTGCCCGGGAGGTATGGCTATGGGAGAGCTCCTCATGTTACCCCATTGCAGACAGATGCAGCTAAGAACTCTGGGACAGCTCGCTCCCACAGACAGAGACGCTCTGCTGCAGCTGATGCCCACCATGCTGGCGCTCGAGTCCATGGTGGACATAGGTCAAACAACCTCGACCCTTCCACCAACCTCTATCGCTACAGCAGGCCCTACAGGCAGCCCAAGGAACAGAACTATCAAAATCACCGAGTCTGGGCCCCCCTGTACCAACCGGGTTCAGCCAACCAGGAGCAGGTCCAATGGGAGCGTGGATCAAGCAGCCAGACCTATGAACACCAGCACCACCAAGAGAGACCCTACAACCCTCTGCCTAAATCATTCTGCACAGGAGATCCTGCTCACTACAGGATCTGCAAGAGTGAAGTATGTAAATCTGAGATGATCAATATTCTGTTTAAAGTTTTTATTTGTTTTTTATTATCAATTCCTTTATTTCCTCGGCCAGTGGATCTTTGGGTGCTCCTTTCTGTCATTGGCTCAACTTGCTGACAAGCTAATTTTTTCCTGCAAGTTTTGAACATGAAAAAAAACAACCTGACTTTCAGTTAGATTATTGTCTATTCAGATCAGTCAGGTAATGATAATTTGACATTACATATCACCTTTTTAAATTAACCTGAGAAAAAATTGACAAGTAGTATAAGGTCTGTGGAGAAGAAGACAGTTATTTAATTCTCTGTTGCCGTCCACCAGAGTTACAGACACAGAACAAGAACAGAAACATCCATCTACCCTGTCACTCATTCCCGTAGCTATTCAAAACACACCACGTGATTTGATCCTCTATTATAATACCTGGATTTGGCAAATAGCTGATGTAGGATTTTTTTGCTTTTTGTTTGAGGATAGAAGCACTCATTAGGAAGGAAATGTTTTAGTTACGTACAGTAAAGACATCCTATTTAAAATTCCTTTTTGGGGCTTTTATTATGAAATCAATTTAACCCCAACTGTAATGGATAAGTGTGGATGAGCTTTGCTCAACAGATCCAAATGGAATCGTTGTTTATTAAAATAAATCCAAACTGTGTCTGGTTCTGTGTCTCATCTCGGATGTGTGATGACACTGATATTCAAGCAAAGCAAAGCAGACCAGAGTCTTGTTTAAGCAGAGGAATCAGGGATGTGTCAGAGAGGTTGAGTTTCACTGGCAAGAATCATAAGTACAGGAATGTAGAGGCTTTTAACAAGAGATCCAGAGCTACAAGCATAGAGTTAAAACAGTCTGAGCAGAGTCGCCCGACTGCACCAGTCAAACAAAGACCAGAGCAGCCAGAGTAACAATGACAAATGTGAGCTTGATGCAGCTGCTAAAGGGTTTACTTGTTGGAAAATCAATGTGTGTGTGTCTGTTTGGTTCATCTGCAGGCCTGCCCTCCATCCAGCAGAAACATCAGGGCTGTTCAGTGCTCTTCATACAACAACCAGCCTTTCATGGGTCGAGTTTACGAGTGGGAACCATTCACTGAGGGTATGTTGTGTACATGCAGTATACATTTGTTCAGTGCATTGGTGACTTTTTGGTTGTGTTATGGCAACATCTTATAATTTGTAATTCAAAGCGGAAGTAGTGCAATTTTACCTGTATTTCAGTGACGTAACAATAAGTGAAGAAAGTTAATTCATGTATGGGCAAAAAGGTGAAGGCGTTCCAAATCCAATCGTGAGTTGGCAAGAGAACGATGAATGCAAAAATGAGGAACAAAGCAAAGATTCTAAAATATTTCTCAAGGAAAAGGGTCGATGCTCCACATAACCTAGGAAAAAATCTAAGGTGAACCTAACTAACATTGGCAAAGGTGGGAGGAGTTGCAAAAGAAATGCAAAGCGTAAATATGACACAATGATCGTCTATCAAATGCTTAGCACTTATAATGTACAGATGTGACTCAAATACAAAGACAGAACTAGGACACAAGGGGATGCTGGAAAAAGCAGAAGCTTCCGACATAAATTATTTTTGACACAACCAAAGAACGGAGGCAGAGTACGGCCAAAAAAAAGAAAAGAAAAGGAAACATGGAACAAACCTGAGTTGAATCCATAGAAACCAACATTAGAATAAACACTTGAGAACGCTGAACCTACTAGGACTCTAAAAGACAGGGTAGCAGGTATATAGGGTTTAATGATCGGAGACAGGTGAGTGATTTCAACTATGGCTGTGAGACCCACGATGGCAGGAACTTAAAAAACAGTTGACATTAGTCTTTCAAACAAAGCAAGGAATTAAATATGGAACAATATCACAAAATTAAGCAATTAGAAGATAATATGCTCATTCTCTTCAGGAAATGTTTAACAACTTCAGAGTCATAGCTTGGTTGAAGCTTTTTTTTTTTAAAAACTGATTAGCGCTGGGAAATTAGTGGCACACTCTAGTTAGTTTTTTAATCATCGTATACAGTATATGTATGTACAGGCCCAGAACACACACACAGCTCCTTTGTGGTGCGCCCAAATGAGCAACTTGTAAGGGGGATGGTGCCTTGCTCAAGGGGTGCCTTGGCAGTGCTATGGAGGTGAGCTGATACCTCCACCTCCAGGTGTTTTTTTTTTTTTTGGCAGGAGCGGGAATCGAACCGCCGATCTTGAATCATAGGACGATCCGCTCTACCGCGTGCTTTACCACTGAGCTACTGCCGCCCCTATGTAGTCATACACTTGGGCCCTAGATAAATTAATGCGCTGAGCTGGTGAGTGATAGTCTTTACTGTTCAAAAAATGGTGGCATCACAGTTAAGGTCAAGGAATCGTAGACAAGTATTGACCAACAGACCAACATTTCCATCTCTACAGCCAACAAAAAACCTCAAGCATTTCTTTGAAACAAAGATAGAAAAAAATCTAACTTACAGAACTAGAACCAAGGCAGTCACAGATTGCAACATCCCGTGACACCTCTGAATTCAAAATTTTACCCTGACCTACTTGTGTAGGTCAAAGATCAAAGCTTGTACTCTGACCAACTTTCATAGATCAAAGCACCAGCTTTGACCTATGAAGTGTACAAAAGTTGAAATTTGACCTTGACCTAGTTTTCTCAATTTTCAAGGTCATCATCTCATTTTCATCCCCTTTGCCACCAGAGTGATGTGATTTTTGTTTCATCTTTCTATCTGCAATGGTTGTGAGGATATTCCGTGGACAAACTGCCGGCCGGCCGGACGAGCGGTCAAACACTGACAATTACAATACATCACCATTTTGAAGCGGGATTTAACAACGACACCATATAGTTGCTGTTTAAGGTGGATAGGAGAGATGGATCAGGACCTTAATTTAAAAAGTGTTTTACACAATCCTAACCCACAGAAAAACACACACATTTCACTACAACTCTCATTTGTCATGTCAGTTTCTCCTTCAGTTACCCGACCAGTGACCCGTAAGAACTAAGTTGTGCTGCGATGTCAGCACTGCAGTTTGTCACCTGTCTGGAGGCTCGCTGATAAATGTTCATTTATACAAACTCTCAGAACTCACTCACCTGAGGTATCCAGGCAACAGTCAAAACATGTCCCGAATGGTAATTCTGTGATAGGGCTGAAAATCACAACCCCCAAATTAATCTCCTGTCAGACAAGTGTAGTTTTGAGATCTTGTCTTTCTGCTGCTTTGGCTGAGAGTAATACAGATGTTAAGATTAAAAAGCCTCAGGTAGTTAAATATATGAGGATGTGGATGTTTTGACAGCTGTAATAAGAAAATACCTTATTCCAACTGAACTAAATGCACTGCATTCATTGTTCTCTTCAGTCTGACACTGCAGTACTTGTACCTTCAAAACAAACAAACAAACAAAAAACAACAGATTCTTTACCATTCCAACCCTTGATCCTCTCTTTTAATTTTTACTTTCTTAAACCACATTTATTTGCAGCTTTAAACACTCAATGCATAAGAAGCAACTTATTTATGTGTATGTATATATATATATATACATACACATAAATAACACACACACACACACGCACACACACACACACACACATATATATATATATATATATATATATATATATATATATATATATATATATATATATATATATATATATATATATATATATATATATATATATATATATATATATAAAGCCACTAATTAATATTTTCTTTTAATCAAATGATGATTTACAGCTTAGACAGAGCAGTCATGAGCTTGGAAGCTGGACAAAACACAATAATAAGGAGATCTCAGTATTCTTGTAGAAAGACAAGATATTAATGCTGCGTGTGTAAACTGGCATTACTGCTGAGAAGATGGACTGTGTTTATCTCTGTGTAGGTTCAACGTGTCTACCTAAATGAGGTCCTTGTGGGTGATATTTTCTTCGCGCACACCTTCAGTTGCTCAGCACTCTGGGGTCTCTGTTGAAGTATTCAAAATGCTTTGCACATTTTCAGTGGAAGACAGGTTTATGCATGTAGACCAGACTAGCACCCGTGGTCTTTAACTTTGAAGCCACACTGTTTTTACATATGCAGAATGTGGCTTGGGTGGCGTCTGATTGGCAGCTGTAATTGTTGTTGTTCCTCAGCCATACCTTTTAGAATTAATGGTGCCTCATTTCAGGAATACACGTCATCCAGGGGCACTAACACTGTACTTTGTGGGAGAAAGCACATTTTTTAGTCATGTTTCTGGATGTTATTAAAATATTTCACATGAAATAATGAACATGAGACAAACTCAAAGCCCGGGGGACAAGTGTGGCCCTCCACATCATTTATATGACCCACGACAATGAAAAAAAAAAGTGTCTAAAAATAAATAGCTCAAGAGCTACATTTCCTACAATGTAGTAATTAAGCCCATTTAAACACTGACAAAATGTTTTGAACAAAGTTAATGTCCTAATTTGTGTTTGATGTTATTTTTCTTTATTCAATTGGAATGTTTGATCTTTGATTAATGGAGGGAGTTCTGTGTGTTTCATAACCTGACAAATTGAAATGATTTATGTTATGACTGAACAACAAAAAACTTTTTTTTTTCTGAGTTATTTAACGTTAAAAATTAGTTACATTAGTTATTTTACATTACATTGAGTTACACTTAGTTACATTTATAAGTTACATCTGGCCCTTCGAGGAGTTTGACACCCCTGAAGTGATGCATTTTACACAAGCATGTTGGTTTTTAATTCATTTTTTCCTGTAGGAAAAAAATGTTGTTTTTACTTAAGGCTATGCTAATAACACCTTATCATACATCTTGCGGTATTAGTAAATGAATGGTATTTAGTGAATTGGTGTTATTGTTTTGTGGTTTAACTTTCACTTTGACCTCGGTGTTATTGTGTGTTTTTATGGGTTGTTGACAGGCATTGGTTTGGGAGCGTTAGACCTCAGATTTGTGTCCCAGTGCTTTATTTGAATTATTAGACCAATCTTACTTTAACACCTGTGCTGTACACTGTTAAATAAATATACAGTATTTACTTTTCTACAAACTTGTCACCAACTCCTAAATCTCATTTCAGTTCCTGGGGTTCAAAGCTGTGAACTCAAT
This sequence comes from Antennarius striatus, assembly GCF_040054535.1. Taxonomy (NCBI): domain Eukaryota; kingdom Metazoa; phylum Chordata; class Actinopteri; order Lophiiformes; family Antennariidae; genus Antennarius; species Antennarius striatus. Next base: position 25,041,258 of record NC_090776.1, on the reverse strand, counting down.
TGCCGGGCCATAGGCTTCAGATTCTACGTGAGACAATCAGACCGAGTGATCGACGGGACACCATGTGGGCAGAACGAAACTTCTCTCTGTGTGGCAGGAATATGTTCGGTAGGCCCCTGTATAAAACTGTAATGTAAATGTTCAGCAGATGATTTTGCTTTCTGTATCATGCAACTCGATGTGTTCATTTGCAACTCAGTCGTGCTTTTAATTTGTGATGTTTGCGTACCATCAATGAGGTTATCAATACCTAATCACTAAAGACTTTGTTATGCTGTAGTTAAACTTTCTTCGACCAAAGGTGTATTCCTTCCATGCAGCTGTTCTGCTGTAGTGACGTTTGTGACCAGCAGAGGGAAGCACAGCTCAGAGTGAAAGCTCTGTGTGTGGAGTGAAGTGGAGGTCAGGGGGAAGTTTTTACTGTCTTGGGCCAAAGTTTGAGATCTGGGATCTCAATGTAGGACATATTTGAACTTCTGACCCTATATTTAATACATTCCATGAAAACACAACAAAGCTGTGCTGGTCTGCTCATGGTTTGCTATGTATTCAGAGAGCTGGCCTCACTTTAACATTTTTCTTTTGAAATTTAGAAGGAGGAAGAACTCATTTCCATTTTCTCATGCAGACTTTGCACAGTCGACCCTGTGTGTTTCCCATGCACTGTAATCCAGCGACAATCTTTGTGTCCTTAAGATTTAATTAAGAGAGAAAGCCCTCTGATCTCTCATTTAGGCCCTTTCACTCCTAACACACATAACACAGTGATCTCTCACGAATGGCATTGAGTTAGTATTACCTCTGCCAAGGTTATTATGTCTCAACCAGGCTTTTTGTTTGTCGGTCTGTTAGCAAGATTACACAATTCTGCTTTATGGACTTTCATGGAACTTGGTGGGAGAGCTGGACATGTTCCAGGGAAGAACTGGGTATATCTAGGACTTTCCTCTTCTTTCTTTCTTTTTTTTTTATTTCTTTTTTTTTTTTTACGTTGCACACTCAAGACTTTTTCACAAATTCTGTCTATTATGCATCTAACTGAATTAGTGGAAACTTGGTAGAAGGGTCAGGCCTGGGCCAGGAGAGAACTCAATAATGTCTGGTGCTGATCCAAAAAATGTTTTTTCCCATTTTCATTAAGACTGCTATAGATAGGGCCTTTTTCAAAAATGTTCCTAATAATTACATCAAAACTACTGACCCAATTTTCACAAAGCATTCTGGAGAGATGGGCAATGGGTCAGAACAGTCATGTCGGACTGTTCTGCCTTGGAAGAAGTATGTGCTCTACAGAGTGCCATTTGACTCCATAATGGAAAGTAAAGTCTGATTTATGGGTCTGTCAACTCTTCGGGGGTTCTAGCTCATTAGCAGATTTTCAAAAAGGAGACATTTAGTTTCCATCACTCTCCACTCCGATTTTCTCAGCTATTCCAGCCATTTCTAGAGCAGATCCACCTCTAATCCAAGGCAACATGAACACAGATATTATTATTGTTTGAATAAATAAAATAATATTTTACAGGTCTTATTCCTCCAGAGAATAAGTCATCATTGGTGCCTGCTTGACAATCAGCTGCTTGTCTGTCATAATCCCATATATTCTGTTCACATTAACATTAGTGCTTGACATACAACACATCTTTCAAATCGATGGATTCTGAATGATTCTAAATTCAAATAAATTTACATTTATAGCTTCTCAGGTGGTATTTCTTTTTTTCTCATAGCACAACTACATGTACAGTAAATCATGACTTATAAATCTCAACTCTCAGTCTGCTCAAAGCCTCAGTTGCGGGAACAGTGAAACAAAGATGATTACAGTAAATAACTGCTAAGCTGATGACTGCAGACTGCCTTGCTGTCATAATACTGTACATGCTTTTTAAATGATTTAATAGTAACAGCTTAGACACTTAGGCACTGACTATTGTAGCTGTGTTCAATAAATCTACAACCACTTATTTACTTGTTCAAAACCTCCTGTGCCGTAAAATGTTTCCTGTCAGTGCTTCATTATATGAAAAGTTTGGATTACTTTTTCTGCTGCATTATTTGTTGTTTGTAGTCGGAGGTAATCTGTGTGATAGATGTTTATAAGGGTTTTGATTATAACTGTAGCTCTACTTGAGACACAGAAATATATCCTTTTCTATAAGACATTTTATGATCGTAGAGTCCCGGTCCTGTGAGAACCATCTCTCTCATGCTTTCATCTTTGTTACTACATACTTCCCGATTTTAAAACATTTATTCGTATTGAAAATTTTAAAGTATCATATCCTTTGAAGATAAATATTTTCACTGGGCAAGGTGGTTATTGTAATGTGGAATTTTGTAACTAAAGCTCAGACAAATGTTGACAGTAAAAGTACTATATGTGCCTATGAGCTCTAGTAGAGTTGCAAAATAAACTTGTATAAAATGAAAGTACTCAGTAGAAAGAGTAGTAGTTGTATTAGCAGTGGGCGTCTACCTAGACTTTTGGGCTGTTTTCTCATTTTTAGGGAGCCTTGTTTGAATATTCTATGAACTTAGCTCCTTATTAGCAAAGCCTTTAGGGTTGTGGCTTGTTGTGGTGCCGAGACACTGTCACTTACCACACACCCGACAGTTTGTGTGGTCCCTGATGCTTCTCAATGACACCTATCATGCTGCATGAATAACTGCCCAGCTATGTCCATCTGACCTTTGGCCCCACGTGCAGGTCTCCATCTCTTATTTCTGAAACCTTCAAATCCATCCTTTACAGGGTTTCATGTCTGATTGCTCTAACAACCAAAGATGAAGTCAAATCAAATCTTTGAGGTTTTGTACATCTACTGAAACACAAAACGTGGTGTCCTGAGCTGTCTGAGGTGAGATGGAGTAACGATGTTGTGATGTAGTTGCCGGTGGTTTGATCAGTCCACAGCAGAGGCTTCAGTGCTGTTAACCATCCAAACATCTGGGAATCAGTATAAGTATAAGGCAGATTTCAGAATTACTCTCTTGATTTCTCTTTTTCTCTTGGGGACCCTCACAGATTTTAAATGGCATGTTTTTCCTTTCACTTTAACGCCTGTTCCTGCTCACAGACAATCCACCTAAACAACGTGAGAGTGAAGGCAGACCAAACAGCTGCAGACTGTTCCCAGAGAGACTCTCAGAGTCCTGGTAGTACTTCCTTCTGGATCAGCATGCAACTGATGACTGAGTACATGTGTAGACGGTTTGCAGTGGGCTGAGTGTTGTATCATAACTTTTTGAGGTTTAGTGTCAAAGTTTGATTTTTGCTTTAGCGTTGTGTTCCCTTTACATATTTAATATATTAAATATGTATGTAGTTTATCCTACATAACTTCATGGGTGAGGCCAAACTCAACCCACTGACAGCATCAGGAAGCAGGTCAGTTCTCTGTGCTATATTTTAATGCACAGCAACTGACACCACATTTGAAATGCCTTCTGATTTTGGTCAGAATAGTTTTGCTTCATCCCACCGCGTTTAACACATCCTGTAGTTGAGTCTGAGACTTTGACCAATGGGCACTCAGAGTGTTCCTTTAGCCAGGAAGTACTTGAGAAATTAAGATTCTTCCTGAACTTAAGGATCAACACAGTGTTTATAGTTCATCCTGAGGGTAATGTTCATAGCAATCATTGATTTTATTCCATAAGATATTGAATTCAGTACAAGATGGACCGACTAATTATCCTGCTAGTATCACAAATCAACTGTCTAATTCATTGGTCCTCATCACACACGGTGTATTACAAGATAAGATGTTTTAAAGATCTGCTAATCTGCCCCAAAACGAGTTTACACTGTATATTTAATAGTGCAGTTAGACTAATTCCAATAGGGCTCAGTGGTTATACAGCCTACATTACTCAACTTGTCAAATCACTGACTGTTGGAAAATAATAATTCAAACATATAATCCCTCTTCGATTGAACACCTAGTTCCAGATTAATTTACAATAATTACTTTGCTTTACTTTTATCCAATCTATGAAAGTCTACTCTGGTACAAATGACCACGGTGTTAATGTTTAATTATTATATATTCATTCATTCATTCATCATCAAATACCCACTTCATTCATTTTAGCAGGTCGCGGGGTGCTGGAATGTATCCTAGCTGGCTTGGGCGTGAGGCGGAGGACATGTTGAAGAAAGATCCCTTTATAATGGAAACCTGCAACTATTCTCTTTTTTTTTATTTTATTTATCTAGGACATCCATTTTTAGAAAGGGCAATCCCTGATCCTACCCTGCTGCTGGTGGGACTGAGCTGAAGATAAAACTCTGACCTCTTCCTGTTGAGTTTCACCGTAGGTTGAGAGACAATGATGAAAGAAAAGGAAAAGGAAACAGAAAAATGAAGCTGTGGGTTGATAAATGTGCCAAAAATAAAATGAGCCCAAATATTTTAATTGAAGTACCAAGAACATTCATATTTGCTGATAAGCAGAGATAGAATGGATTTTTACCTATAACTGCATTGCCTTTGCCCCGATGCAGGCACTGAGGTCTCAGCCACAGTCTTCCTCTCTGGTCGACATGTTTCCAGAAAGCATCATCAGGAGCCCCCACCCCCCCCACCCCACCCCACCCTCAGCTGCATCTGGTTTATGCATTCAGCAATGCAGCAGACAGGCAGACTTTTTATAGGGGATCAGTGCTCTGATAAACAGCCTACTCGACAACGATGGGTGAAGGAGCCTCACGTGTGATATCAGCCTATGGGATGTAACCTATACTGCATTAGTTTATGAGTGTATAATTTGTATATACCACAATTCATGTCTGATGTGTGAAACGTGGTACGTACATTCACTGACTGCATGTTAGCAAGCTACCATGCTAAATCAACATAGTGAACATGATAAAAATTACAGCCTTGTCTTGATTAAAAAAATCAATTCTCCTTTTTACCTTAAACCACATTCTTAATGGACATTCCTGAGCTGCTGAGGACTGAAGCTGAAGCATTTCATCCGGACTAATGTTCTTCCACTCCTAAAACACAACTAATGTTACTACTACTACTCTTACTGCTAGTTTCACCACTGCTTGAACTACAACTGCTTGTACTTTTGTTACATCTACTACACAGCTTTTATGATGACTTCACAATAGTGTTTACCTGCTAATCAACTCCTGCTCTTACTGTTGCTAGGAAACAATACAAGCCTCCGGACTGGAACAGATAGTGTCAAATTTTAACTTTTGTACACTCAGGAAGTGCATAAAACAGAAAGACGAGGGAGAAGGCCAGTGTAAGACCATGGATCAATGACAGTAGGTCAGAGCTTTGATCTTTGTTCAAAGCTTGATCTTAGTTTGTTAATGTCCGAGATACATCATTTGTTGTTATGTATTACATTACCCCATATTGCTCCAACAATGTTGGAATGGAAAGTGAAATCCTGAAATCTGTTGAAGCTAACAGTGTTTTAGTCTGCTGCCTTGTGGCAAAATGTCAAGTAGAAAGGAAGTCAGAAAATTGACTGAAATATCACGTGACTGAAAGGTTCAACATTACATCATCTATGTGCATGGCTGCTGTGTTATCACAAGCTGAATTGATCAACAACAACAAAATGTGACCCCACATTATGTACATCTTGTGGACCTGGACCTGGATTTGTTTTTTCTTCTGGGTACCATCCACAAGAATTTAGAGTTCAGGTTCAGCTCAAGATGTATAACAGGAAAAAAAAAAAGCATCTTAATGATTTTTGTTGGGGCGTTTGTCTCTGTCCAGAAGGCTTAGATATGAGATTTCCATTTGGAGTACAGTGTAGCTAAAACAAATGATAGCTGTGACTTTACAGTGTGATGGGGATGACAGATTGATGTGGTTGTTTGGCTTACACTTCCTGGGTAGTGATGGGCCCTGTTGTCCCCCCCCCCCCCCCACATGCTCTCACTGGCCCGTGTCCCCCCCGGCTCTGTGTGACCTACAGTATGTGACTGCGGTAGGTTGAGAGATCTGGACTGGGGGGTCATACACTTGTACTGCTGGTTTTTCCACGGGAGACAGCAAAGTGTTTAACCTTGTAAGAGTGGCCCCCTTCCTACCTGTAAAAAAAGTAAAACATCTGGATTTGCTGCGCTTCCTGACACGCCGGAGGCTTCTCACTCCATATCCTAATTTGACAATTTATTTTTACATCCCGCGAAGCAGTGACGTATTGTAATTGTCAATGTTTGTGTGTTCATCCATCCGTTCACCAAATATCTTCGCAGATAGAAAAATGAAACAAAAAACACATTACTCTGGCAGTAAAGGGGATGAAAATGAGATGATGATCTTCACTCTGACAAAAGTAGGTCTAAGTCACAGGTCAACTTTTGTACATTTTTTTGCACATATCCAAGGAACTGGTAGACAGAAAGATAGGAAGACCAAACAAAAGATGTTATATTCAGGGAGGCAAGGGGATGAAAATTAGATCACAACCTTGACCTTGAAAAATTAGGGCAAGGTCAAATCTTCACTTTTACACCTTTTTAGGTACACGTCTCTGAAACCTAATGAGATATAATTACAAAAAATAACATTTTCAGGAAGACAGGCGCAAAAATGTGTAGGTCATGGTGAAAGTTTGAATTCAGGGGTGTCGCAGGATGTTGCATTCTCTGACTGCTTTGTGTGTATTTTGTATTTGTTTTTTTCGTCTTCAGTCTTGTTTTATTTCACTCTTTGGTCTCTTTCCAATGTATAAACTGCACTAGTTTTTGTTTTTTTTGTGGTTACATTTATAGTAATATGATGGAACCCAACATGATTATGGGTGACTGTGAACACAGTCAGTGTTCAGTGAATTTCCTTTTGCTGGTTGTAGTTGACAGTTCAGCAACAGTTGGGCTAGCACCTTAAAATGAGGAAAGCTTGTGCACAGATCAGATCCACCTTTTTTTTTCTTTGAGCTTGATCTTTTTTTGAATGATCCTGACATTGCAACATTTTTTTAATGGTCCATTTGCTCATGTGGATCAATTCTAGGCAATGATCTGTTCATGCTGCAGCCTGATATAAGCCACATTTAAAAAGCAATGTTATCACATAAAAAAATCTCTTCTGAATTTTGGAAATGTTTTAAGGGTGGCAGCTTAGAAAGTAACCAAAATTCCTCACTGATGAAGAAAAAAAAGACAAGACTGCGTTGTGGTTTCTCATTGTCACAGTGAGACCCTCTCGTCTGCCTTGTCTTTATTATTATGCATCTTCGTCACAAAGTGACGTCATCGTGACTCATGGCCAGCTGAGCTGCGTCAGTGAGCTGATTTGTGGAGACTGAGCAGGTGTCAGATGATGGATCGACAGATGGGTAAATGGTGCACTAGATGGATGAATGATGGAGATTTGGGGACAGTTGTTGAGCAAGGCGACCGGCAGTGGAGTGTGTTTCAGAGAGCAGTGAATCTCAGAGTCTGTTCCCAGAGACAGATTTATGAGGGTATACTATACGGATGCAGGTTTGTATTTTTAGCACTCAGCAGTCACACAGGTTCTCCTCAGACAGACGGCTGTTGACAGAGAACGTCTGCTATCTGGGTGGCTGTCAATTAAGAGACAGTTGAGCTCATTTCATGCCTTGTCGGTTTGTTTGGAATGTCAGAGATGTGGAGCTCTTAATGTGTGGCCGGAGCTCGCTGGGCGCAGGGAATTTACGGCCATTTGAGAGTAAGATAAGAAAAGTAGGTGTGAGTGAGTGTGAGTGGATGATGCACCTCCTCTACATCAATTAAAGGTGTTTGACAATAAATTCCTTAATAACTTAAAGAACTATTTCTAATAAATAAAAGGACTTCTATGTTAGCCTGCCTGTAAATATGAAAATTGACTTGTGCTGTAGATTCGCCGCTGCTCAGGGTCATAACTTGTTGTAAATTAGCCGTTATTATTAATTGTGCTTAACAGACACGCAGAAAAAAAACCCTCCAGCAGGGGTATAAAGGCAATAAGTTGGTCCACATGGAAATGAACCAGTGTGTTTGTTCTTTGTCTTGTCAATCACACACAGTTATGTAACACTGTTAAATAAGATATTGTATATTTTAAAGTTGGATTGTTGTCAGCTTTAAAAGGTCTGGGTGTAACAGGTCTACCAACTTCTTCATATACAGTATATCAATCAATAAATGAAATTCACTTCCAATCAGGCAGAAGAGTGTTGCTGCTGATGTGTACATCATACAAACATTTGTCTGTAGCATTTATTTACATCAGGCGCCAAATTGTCAATAGATTTTTGTGCATAGAGGGCTTCTTTTCAAAATACTTTATACTTGCATTAACACACACACGCAGGCACGCATGCAAGCACGCATGCACGCACACACACACAGAAATAGAACAGTCCGATCTGTGATCTGTGTTAATGAAACAGTAATGAGCAGTTGTCTTGTGTTGAAAAAAAAAAGATTTGGAGATTAGTTCTATATTTTTTTGTTTTTTTGTAAATGAAGTTTCTCTGCTTATTAATTCTTCTATGTACTGTGTACTGCCTAGCATTAATACTACTACTACTTCTCTTGTACAAAAAGTATTTTGGCTTTCTTGCATCCAAATTCAAATCCCACCCATCAACAATATGGGAGGTCTACACACTTTAGGCTAGCCCTTATGGGTGTATCAGACATCCTGGGTCCCGATTGGGAAAAAAATGAATGAAAGAATGAAAACTAGCCAAATAAGTGGGAGATCAGAGGATTAGCACTGAATCGGTTACTGAACACAACCATCAGCCCTAAACATGTCTGCAGACGCAATGTATGTCCAAGATATTGCTGTCACTTTCCAGCTTACATGTTATGTCATGGTGTGTGTCTCAGTTCTTCGTTATTCAGATGTTTTGCTTCTTGCTCATTCCATTTAATAATTCCTGAGTGAAGAAGTTTTTCCCAATAGTCTTAGGAGGGTATCAGGATGCTGTAAATTAAGAGCAGTGCCAGTGTGCACATCATCACCTACAGTATGTTCTGTTTTACTGATGTAATCAATGGTATGATGAGATAGCCAAGCAATATAAACCCCAAGTAGTCATTATTGCACTTGAATGTTATTTAATAATGTCAATTGTGATGGTATGCACTCAAATCTAACAAATTTTAATTTAAAATTAATGAAAAGTTCAAAGATTTTGACTTGGGTTTCCTCAGGATTCTCCAGGTTTGTCCCGCTGTCGTAAGACACTTCAAATAACTGAACTATATGAATTAGTGGGTATACATAGTTGTTTGACTCTCTTTGTGGCGAACTGTCCAAGCTTATAACTCGCCAGCTGGGATAGACTCCATTCCCAATGATCCTGCACAAGACAAGCAGCTATCGAAGATGAATGGATGGATCATTGTTGTATTGAAACAAGATTAATTTCTATTTATGCTTGTCACCAGCTCTGAACAAATGCAGATCACAAATAAATACCGGGCTTTGTTTTGTACAGAATAATCCGAGCATTACCCATTATAATGTCCTTGAATTATAGATTGTCCACGAGGCATTCATTCAATCCAAACACAGGAATACAATTGTAATAAATCCAATTTCATCGGTATTTTAGCAGTTTACTTCTTCTTTCCCATGTTCTATTGATTCAGTCAATCAGTCATCCCTCGTTTTAGTCCCACATGGTGCTCCTTGAGATACAGCCTTAAAGTCCATAGACGGCAGCCTGATGTGGTCTCATTTCCAAATGGCAGGGTTTTTATTTATCCAAGCCAGTACTTTCAGAAGTCTCTGTGGTCCAGCCACAGTGTCGCAGATGTTTCATAGAAATATTTTATGAAAAAAATTTAAAACAAAGATGAAGAGAAAACTCATCGCGTCAATATCCCGATGAATTTTATTACCAAGGAATGAATCGTACCACAATTGGAAACACATATGATGATTTGGGTATTTTGGCTGCGATGTGGCTTGTACCAGATTATTTTGGGTCCTTTAATATTTTTGAAAATTTCCTGTACTTCAGAAGAATGAGCAGAAACAGAAACATGTTCTCTCTTTGGGCTGTTTGCCTCAAGATGTTCCCCAGACCTTAGGATTATTTTTCTCATTTTTCTGGTTTGTGCTGCATAATGAATTCTGTAATTCTGTAAATCCTATTAGCTGGCATCCCTCAAAAATGGCACGCTCACCTGTCAATTATTTCCTCTCAATCCTGACCATGGTGGTTTTGCTGACACATTAATTTTAGCGCAGCAGGCATTTCCGTCCTCTCATACTTTCTCTGTCACATTGAAAATATTCCCTCAAACTTCCTCTCTGGGTTCCAACTCACTGTCAGCAGTAGCTGCTGCACTCTCCTCTCTGCCTCTTTTCCCTCCCTCCTCTCTCCCTCCTATTCATTTTCTACCTCTCACTCTCTTGCCTCTAAATAAGCCCTGATCCCCTTTACCTCGCTTAGCTGCACCTCCCCCAGCTCAGTTTACAAGGGGAACTTGTACAGATCAGTTCTGTAGTGAGAGGGGTTGTTTTTGGCATTCTCAGAGCTACAGTGGTGAGGAAGAGTCTGACGGGAGCACCCGTTGGACTCGTGTGGAAGACTCAGTGACTGGTTGAACATTTTTGTGACCGTATGAGAGAATGCTTTCAGGACTGGCACTCCTGATGCTCATCTGCCTCCACATGCGTGTGCAGGGGAAGCCGCGGTCACAGGTAGGACCTGTTCCACCTCTGTTTGTACCTGGAATGTGGCAGAGAGTGGACATTCCCAATGATGCCAACATTAGGACTCCAGGAGGTGCACTTCATGATGCATTGCGTAGTTTTTCTTGTGGATTCTTTGCAGAGGACAATGCATGCATGCATGTCACCTTTTGAAATTCTGTGCATTCAGCAGACTAGTTGATTACTATAGCACCATCAAAGTTTTGTAGGTGCTGCAATCTTACCATTTATCTCCAACCAGTCAAAACTGGACAGTGTTGACTGGTTGGCACTGGTGGCCACTCCATGGTAACACTGGACAGTGTTACTCTGACTGTCAAAATTACCCTATGATCCTGTGGTCCATCGACTGAGTGGAAGTATTTACAGTATGGCTGGTTTTCAATGTGGCTCTGCTCACTCTCTGAGTGGTTTATTTTTCCACAGCACATTCACTGGCTACTGGTAGGATTACATTTCCCTCCTAGTGGTAGACTAAGTGAGTCAGGCCTGTCCTGGGCCTATAAAGATGCACTTCAGGCCTGAATTAGCCCGTCACTGCCTGTGGCTCCGCTCAGACAGCTTCAGCTCACCTGTGTTTGCCGATGATTAACGATGCTGGTGTAAGGTGCCTGAGGTTGTGAAATGTGAAGATCTCGAGGAGATGCCTTTACCAGGTTTATAGGACTCTGTGCTATACAACTATGAATATTATACAAATGTCAGAAGCTGGTGGTACATAGAATGCAGGTTGAGTTACTCTTGAGGTATTTATGTGAAAACCTGTATGGAAAAAAGAAGCTGTGTCTTTGGAGGAGTTAAGTGATCATGAACTGCATAATGCAGCATCTCTGTCAAATCAATCAAAATCAAATCAAAAAATCTTTATGATAGACTGAAAAAACAAGACTGCATAAAACACAAAAAAGGCATTCATGATTAAAAATCATGATAAAGGGAAAGAAGAATCACTGGTTACATATATAAACATGTATATATGTAAATACACATGTACATATATACAACTGCACATATGCACTCCTAACCATTAATACCTTACATATGAAACACTGTACCAGGTCCTATCCTAATGATGTTAAGATGATTACAAAGTGATGAAATGGTTCCTAGCAGGGCTTTGAACTGGTTCATGGAACTAAAATGAAAACCAGAAACTTTTGGTATTTTGCAAGGAATGGAAACAAAACCAAAAACTATATTTTTTAATCTTCTGGAACAAAATCAGTCATTCAAAATAATAGTAATCAGTTAATATCTTTTTTTTTTTTTTTCCGTTCTTGAAAAAATATCTAAGGCAACAGCAGTCAAGGAAAAGGCAGTCTCCCAATTTTGATTACTGTATATTCCTAACGGGTAAACCACTGTAGTCTATAAATTTTTTTTTTTTAAATGTTAGATTTAGACATTAACTCATTGGGTCCAACCATTTTCAGAGCAGAGTTCCCGAGACTCTGCTCTGAAACTTTGAAACTCTGTTGCATTATAAGCTTCCTCAACTTCTCCGTCTTCCTCGAATTCTCCATCCTCTGTTCAGTAACTGGATCAGTGCTGTTTTCCTGTTTTCTGTAGGGATATATAAACTAATTGCCTTTATTGCCAATTTAAAAGTCCTAAACTACCTCCCTATTTATATTTACAAGGAACGTTATCAACTGGGGGCGGCACGGTGGCGCAGTCGGTAGCGCTGTCGCTGCACAGCCTAACCTAACCCTAACTCTGGTTCGAGTCCCGGGCTGTGCGGAGTTTGCATGTTCTCCCCGTGTCTGCGTTGGTTCTCTCCCGGTTCTCCGGTTTCCTCCCACCTCCAAAAACATGAACTTCAGGTGAATTGACCAGTCCCAAATTGCCCGTAGGAGTGAGTGTGTGGTTGTCTGTCTTTGTGTGTGGCTCCGCGGCGCACTGCCGTCGTGCCCGGAGTGTCCCCCGCCTCACGTCCTATGCCAGCTGGGATAGGCTCCAGCTCCCCGTGACCTGCCGCGGCGGATAAAGCGGAAGAAAATGGATGGATGGATGGTTATCAACTGGTTCATGAACTATATTTGTTGTTCTAACCAGTTCAGGTACGTCAATTCTTGGGTGGGGCGTAAAACCGGAAAAGTTATAAATTTGTTTCTGTTCGGAATAGACCGATTGGCCAAAAATTCTGGTTGAAATGCATTAAAAACAATTCTCCACGTCTGAGACTGTTGAACCTTAATATTCTCCTAAGCGATATGAAATGTCTGCTGACGTGATTAAGTGTATAGGGTTGATTGATTGATTGATTGATTGATTGATTGATTGATTGATTGATTGATTGATTGATTGATTGATTGATTGATTGATTGATTGATTGATTGAGGAAAATGTCCTCAGAGGATGTCGTGTTAAAGCAACGTAATATGTAATATGAATGTCCGACAGAGCCCAGTCTGTCATTCTGTTCCTAGAACAGTGCATCCAGATCAGGGCAGTGATGTCAGGAGAAGCCCTGTGCTTGTTTAGTGGCTGAAGATCCAACTATGCTATTTCTGAGTGTTTAACAAGCATGTGAGCCTTTGGCTCAGATGCTTTGCCATCTCCCCGGGGCTGTTAGGGCAGTTAGTTGTGTGGACAAGGCCTCTTTTTACTGCTGGGATCAGAAGTCCTGTCGCTCATACCTACATCTCTCTTTACATTTGGCAACAAATGCTCTCACTGGCATACTATGGATTTCATATAACCTGATTTAAATTTTTAAGCAAGTCCCAAAAAGACCCTGTTGTTTGTTTCTTTGTTTGTTTGTTCGTCAACCAGCTCATCTCACTCATAGCTACAGTCCAGTAAATTCCTGCTTTTTTTGTTCCCCAATTTGGTTTGATGCATGCTGTTTTCTCAAACAAAAGCAGGACACAAATTCAATAGAATTCATTTAGATTTAATCGTAACCACCAGGGGAAGGTGGTTAAACTTGGAGTGGTGGCTGAGTGGTGGATTGAGAGAGGAGATGCTGGGCTGGAACAAACCATCACAGGCAGGAGAAATTAGGTTTGTCACTGGCAAAACAGCAAAATACGCACATCAACATAAGGCACTGTTTTGCAAGGAGTGAACAATGTAGACATGAGGGGCTGCAGAGTCGGGGATTTGAATTCAGGAGAGGACGAGTAGATGTTGATGTGACTGGAAGTGGATATAAGCAGATGAAAAGCGGGGTGATTGCCACAACTGCAGGCAACCAATCAGAGAGAGGGAAAACACAAGGGTAAGGGTAAGGGAAAGGGAAAGGGAATGGAAACATATGGGCCAACGCATGAAGAAATGGGTGCTGATTGCAGTCTGTTGTCTTCATAGATCAGATACTGTTGGGATGTACAAACTGTAAATCTCTCCATGCCATTCAGGTATTCAAAGTATACTTACTACATTTTGGTATGTTTACAAGTTTGAGCACACTTTAACATTTAAACTTGCCAAGTTGACCATGGAACTGTGCCATTTGGGACACAGCAAGGGAAAACCTGGAACCTAGACTCAGGCCAGGGCACATGTTGCTATGATTTTGTGAAAGGCTATGTTGTGGAAAGCTGAATGATTATAAACCTTGAATTTCTATTTATGGTTAGAAATCATTTTCCTGTTGGTATAGAACCAGAAGTGAAATCTGAGGAAAAGGCACAAATTGAATAATATGCAGTTTTTCTATCTTTTGATGAAGTCATATTTTCCACAAAATACATGCATAACTAGACTGGAATCAAAGATTGAACCCTCTTGGAACTTCGAAAAGATGCACTTGGAATTTCTCATACTGATAGATTTGTTGTACTTTCCTTGTAACCGTTTGGAGGATGGGGCATTCACGTCCCATTCATTAAGTCAACATCATTACCATTGCCGTAGAAGACATTCAGTGGTCCAAGCAGTGTATTTTTGAAAGGTGCACGTTTGAACTGAATGTATTCAACAGATACAGATGTGTTTAAATGCTGACTAATATAAAGGCAACATTGCCTTCAACCACTCGTACCAGCATATTGGAGGCAGATGCTGGTAACCTTAACAACCACAATATGACAATGGGGTGTAATATCATACCATAATCACTTAATCCTAATCTAATTTTCATTTTAAAACATTTCTACTCCTCGTTCTATTTGTTTTTTCTGTCTGTGTTTTTCAGTAATATAACCTGCAGACACACATGGTGTCACTTCCACTGTAAACACTGTGTGACTGGGAGTATCTTATCTTGGTATCTTCAACCTGTAGGCTGGACAAAACAGAATAAAGCAGTTTCACAGCAGTCCATGCAGCTCTAAATTATTTCTGTCTTTCCTTTTGGAGTCAGTTGGGAAGCTGAGAGCCAAACTACCAGGACATATAGGTTCCCAGGTTCTGGTGGGATCTGAGCCTCTGACAACATGCATTCATATGAATGCAGAGTTGTGAAGAGGAGCTTAACCATTGCACCAGACTAAGAAAAACATGTTTTTATTCATATCCTTCTCTATTTCAAAAGTATTTTTCTTTGCAGTGGAACCAGCAGTATGTATTCACATGTTTGTTTGGACAAGTGTGATCATCTTGAAAGTTGTCATATTTATCAAGGCAGCTGTGATTACATTTATGTATAGCTGAAATCATTAACAGTAGTGCAATAACTTTGCATTTTTACACCAAGAAATGATGCTGATTTGCAGCGTGATTTTGAAGAGATATTGACTACAGATTATCATCTACTGTATGTCACTATATTTAAACAAAATATTGAGATTATAGGGCGACATGGTGGCGCAATGGGTAGCGATTTTCACCGCACAGCAAGGCGGTTCCGGGTTCTCATCCCGCTCTGTGTGGAGTTTGCATGTTCTCCCCATGTCTGCGTGGGTTCTCTCCGGGGTTCTTCGGCTTCCTCCCACCTCCAAAAAACATGCGCTTCAGGTTGATTGGCTGATCCCAAATTGACCGTATGTGTGAGTGTGTGTGTGCGTGGTTGTCTTGCGTGTGCGTCGTGCCCGGAGTGTCCCCCGCCTCATGCCCTAAACCAGCTGGGATAGGCTCCAGCTCCCTGCGATCTGCAACGGTGGATGAAGCGGTAACAGAAGATGGATGGGTGGATTGAGATTATAAAATCCTGAGATGTTTTACAATCCATGATGGAATTATAAAACCATGAAAACGCAGTGATAATTCATCACACGAGCAGTTTGATGAAGTTTCAGTTTTGTTTTACAGAATGTTCTAAATACAACTTACACATGTTACACATAAAACTGTCTCTCTCACTTTACAAACACCCTGACACTCCACACCAGTCTAATCTCACTTGACAAAACAAATATTATAAGCCGCTTGAATAATCCCAAGTATCGTTTCAGTCACAGGATAAACTGTGCCAGTGATGATTTAGCCAAGTGACAAGAGTGCCATGAGGCTGAGGGTGTTGTACACTGGTAGATAAAGACAAATAAACATGTATCTGTTAAAACCTCACAAGAGATATGAACTACTGCAATACTTACTGACTAAAATGAGTTCATCCATTGTACACATATGCTCTGAAGCAGTCCAGCACCAAATCCAGGCTATTTTCCACCACATTTCAAACTTAATTTAGCCAAGAAGAGAGGAGTTAAACATCTCCATGTTGCATTTACCACTGTTGTTGGTTTAAGAATGATATCATTCTGAGCTTTGGCTTTTATTCATAATTGCATTCGTAGTGTGGAGCCACAAACCAGGCCTCCTACATGGATAAAAGCGTCATTATTGCAAGGCCACAGTAACATTATGCCAGTGCTGTCAGGAAGAGGCTCGCGTGTATCTTGACAATGTGCATGTTACGTGTTCAATAACAATACAACTGTCTGATGCCTTTTAGCCGAGCGCTGTGATATT
This sequence comes from Antennarius striatus, assembly GCF_040054535.1. Taxonomy (NCBI): domain Eukaryota; kingdom Metazoa; phylum Chordata; class Actinopteri; order Lophiiformes; family Antennariidae; genus Antennarius; species Antennarius striatus. Next base: position 25,024,726 of record NC_090776.1, on the reverse strand, counting down.
GGCTGAGACAGTTATTCGAAAAACCTTTTGTACATATGCAAGTAGCCAGGGATCATTTCTATAATTCCACTTTGACAGGCAGATCAAGAGGTCATTGCAAATCATCACTTATTTCTGGGCTGCAGTTTGAAACTCAGTATGATCTCTGTGACCTGAGAATGTAGTGGTTGGAAATTGCCAGGGGTGTCAGTGGAGGAGTATGTGATTGTTATCTCCGCCAAGGAAATTATGTTTTTGCCAGAGTCGGTTTTGCACGTCTGTTAGCACTATTAGGACTGCTCAAAAGCTATCAACACTTTTTGATTAATTTTTTTTTGAGGTGAGGTATGATCCAAGAAACAGTCCATTTGGTGTTGATCTGTATTATCATGTGGATCCAGATTTGTTTTTACAAAGATTTGTTGCTTTATTGCTGATAATTATTGCCTCTAACTCAGTGTTTCTTAACTTTGTTGGAGGTACTGAACCCTGCCGGATTCATATGCTCACTCACCGAACCCTTTAGTAAAAAATAAATAAATATTTTTTTAAATTTAAGATATAAGTACAGTATATGTTTTACTGGTGTATTTAATGAATTGTGCATTAATGTCACCTTTTTCAAAGAACAAAACCAAGACAGTGCATGAACTCACCTGAAATGACCCACCTGCAAATCAGTGTGACTTCTGCTGTTGTTATTGACAGACCAGTTCAGATATACGTGGCTTCACCTTGGCAAGTGTTACTCTTATGTCATTTTCACAGCAAAGTCTGTTTCTGTTTTTTCCATGCAGCTTAGGGGAGTGTTCCTTTATTTTTGCCAGTGTGAGACTGGAGTTGTTCAACTTGACATTGCAAATCATGCAGAACGCTGACTCCCATCACGTTCCGTTATACACTACATGTAAATTCACGTTAATAGTAATAATGGATTAGATTTATATAGCGCTTTTCTGGACACTCAAAGATGCTTTACATTGGACCCATTATTCATTCACTCCTCATTCATACGTACCGTATTCGTCCGACCACTTTCTTTTTTTGCTGAACATAGTTACTATGAATTAAAATATTAAGAAAGCAATCAGATGACGTACCATCATGACAGGCATAAATCAACTACTGAGTGCGCAAAATCCCCTGTAGCACAGGTAGGCTAATCGATGTAGCGTGATCACCTGCAGCCAGTGATGGCTAAGGGGGGCGTGTCATCACGAATTGACACGATGTGTCAAACATACACAGGGATTCGTGTCGGGTGTTTTGTCTTGACCTCACAAACACACTCACACCTATGGACAATTTGGAACCAACCAATTCATCTGAAGTGCATGTTTTTGGAGGTAGGAGGGAGCTGGAGAATGTGGAGAGAACCCACATAGACACGGAGAGTACATGCAAACTCTGCACAGAGCAGGACTCAAACCTACTTATATTCAGAAGTGATTGAAATGATCATAAAGACAACCAACATTTAAACTGCTTTAGAATGCCATTTTAAAAAATCCTATTTTATTAGTAGTATATTAGTAGCATCTTGCTATTATCATGGGAAATTAAGACATGTGCGATGCACAACCTGAAAATAACATTTCCTGAGACACATAATGGCTGAGATTAAGGAAGTGAGAGATAGTCTGGGATTCAAGAGATTAAGCTAAATATATCTGGAAGCCTTTTTTTATTTAGGTCCCTGAATTCACACGACCCCAAATATTTCTTTCAATTATTTTTCTCTATTCATTTTAGGACCGATCATTCTTTTTTTTATTCTTTTTATTAGTTATAGTAAACATTCATCCTTCAACTCAAAGTTCACAGTTCACTTGGTGGCTAATAACTTTGAAGCAGACAAATGTGGGGCAAACCTTAGGGGTTCGGACCCCAAGGTTTAGGGTCTCAGCCCAAATGTGGACCAACAATGTAAATGGAACTTCCTCCATCACTAATGTATTGTCTGATGAGGATAAACCTGTTGTTCAGTAAGATAGAGACTAAAACCCAACACCACAGGACACTTGTGTCTCATTCTAAAGGTCTTCTCATGTTTTCTGGGAGAAGAACTAATCCCCAGTGACAAGTTCCTGTGGCTGTGTGAGTTTGACTTGTTCCAAGGCATTTAACCCAGTTGCATCTTGTGGGGCAAACATAACTATCAGGATTTACTGTTAATATTGTGTTGTTTTCAGCTTCACGACTTGACTGGGAGTGGACTCTGCCGTCCTGACACATGGAACCATTCCCAGATGAAAGGGGGCTTTACCGACATTTCTAAAATCCTATTAAAATTCCACTGAAAACAGGATGATTTCCCTCACCAGATGGCACAAGCCACCCACAGAGAGAAGATGAATAAGGCGTTAAAGAAACAAAGACGTCAAATCAACCTCAACCAGATTTCTGTTTGAGCTGCGCCTGAGTTTTGCTGAGCAGTCGCTGAGTCTGAATGCTGTGTTTCACAGGATTCAAGGTCACATTTTCAGGATGACAGATGATACTGTTTTTGTGGATTATTCAGTATTGGAATGTTAGTTTTCATTGCAGCATGCTATGATGAGTCTGAAAAGTTTATCTTAATAATTTATTGATTGAATGATTTGATTTATTGAGCTGTCAAGATTACTCCTCATGTGTCCGCTGATTCAGCCATAAACCTTTCAACTCTTCCCACTTAGGAGGAAAGTAAACCCAGCCTGTTTTTAAATCCACAGTCATATGATATTATATTTACAATTCAGATTTTGGGTCAATAAATTTCACTGATTTTCCTCCACTCCTACTATGGGATGTTTTGATTCAATCATTTTCCTGTTTTCACGGACAAAGATAACCTTTCACTGTGTCTCTATCTCTGTTGTTAGAGGAATATTTTCATCTCATCAGGCAAAGATTTGATATGTTTATATTGTTTTAGGCAGAAAACATTCATGGTCAAAACAATGTCGAAAATGTGCTCTACCATTCATTGTGCATTGTTTTTTCTGCAGTCTTTTGGGATTCTCTGTTGCTTCATATTCACTGGTCCAGAAAGTAAGACGTGAAATGCTGCACATTTACTGTGAACGTTCATCCCCAGCTTTATCCAGTCATGCTGCACTGCAACACGGATCCACTCTGACCACATGAACATTTGGCAGCTGTTCTATTCTTCAGCTCTCTGACTTAGTTTTTATTTTCTCTCATCACTTATTTCCTGAGAAGAAAGAGCGATTTCATGGTCGTTTTGGCCAAGAACAGTTTGAGGCACAATGGGTGGGAGAGAGAGCCAGACACTGTTCAGGAGTTCATTCCAACCTCCTCAGTCCATCCACAGTCTCCTTTGCTACCTTTATTTATCCTGCTTACATTTATCTCACTTTCCCTTCCTGTGCTTTGACTTTCTAACATGCCTTGTCTCTTCCTTGGTCTTCCCTCTGTCCATTTTTTTCTAATTAAGAGCCACTCGAGTACCGCTAAACCCAGCTTTAAAGTTTGTTTTGGCACTTAGAACCTGCATCACTTGATCACTTTTGCATGTTTTTAATGTCCACCAAATAATTAATTAATTCATTGATAATACCTGCTTCTTCCGCTATCACAGGTTGTAGAGTGCTGGAGCCTATTCCAGCCGACTGGGGGCATGAGGCAGGGTACACTCTGGGTGCAACGCCAGTCCACCGCGGAACCACTCGTAGAAAAACGTACACGCACGCACACACTCACACCTACGGGAATTTGAGACCGACCAATTACACTGAAGCACATGTTTTTTGGAGGTGGGAGGAAGCCGGAGAACCCGGAGAGAACCCACGCAGACACGGGGAGAACATGCAAACTCCGCACAAAGCGGGACTCAAACCAGGAACCGCCTTGCCGTGCGGCAACAGCGCTGCCCACTGGGTATATATTTTGAAGGTCAATCTATCATGGGATTATTACTTTTCAGTGCAATGGCATAAAGGGAGCCACCTTCCTGAGTTGTTCTGCACTCACAGGATGAACACTGACACATGGTTCATGTATTTCCTTAGACATAGCGAGAAAACAGGAAGAGAAATACTGAATTTCACTCAGAACCACATGGAAACCAAGTTAGAGGTGTGACCCGACTGGAGGGCCTCGCTCTAGACAAATCCCACAACTTCCCCTCCCTCCCTGTCATAGTTGCTCCCTGGGACCAGTTTAGTCTCCTCCACCCCTCTTTGCACAACAAGTTACTTTAACTGCTGGTTTGAGTTTATGGACTGTTAATGTTAACTGTTTTATTTTTACTGTGTCCAGGTTTCCCAAAAATAATTACTGTCAATGTGATACAGAAAACCCCCAGAGATTTAGGAAGGAAATTCTGTGATCTTTTCAGATACAATTTTGCCAAAATGATGCCATCTGGAAAGAAACAAGGCTTTAGCTCGTTTCATATTCTGTTGTTAATGATGTGGGTTTAGCTTTGTAATCTTTTATGCCTAATCAACTCTTTATCACTTGTGCAGTCACACGCATCCAATTAATCCTAACCAACTCTTTTAAAGCACTCCAAGCGATTCCTTGGACATTCTATAATGCTTGTCTCTCCACACATCTCCATTTAATCCCTATTTTCCCCTCTGCCTCACAGAGCCTAGGCTGTGATGACTATCTCGGATCAGGAAAGGAGGTGGACAAATGTGGTGTGTGTGGAGGTGACAACACAACCTGCAGGCTGGTCTCTGGAGTGTTTAAACACAGTTTATCCAAGATCGGCTACCACAAGATAGTGGAGATCCCAGAAGGAGCCACCAAGATCAACGTCACAGAGGTGGTGAAGAGCAGAAACTACCTAGGTGGGAAGAACACAACATCCCTGCAGCAGCAGTACTTTTATGACAGATACAGCTTAGCAGCTAGCTAATTTGTCCCGGGGCAGCCTGAGGTGTCCCCATGTCACATGAGATATTCTATTCCTCCAGTGGTTATATTCCAAATTTAAATATATTGTAAAGGCCTTACTGTGCTTGTGTACTTCTGTACCTTGAGGCAGCAGATGTCCAGTTTGCCTCCAGGTTTGCAGATCTGTGGCTTCATCGAAGCTACAAACACAATCAGACAAGGAGACTTTATCCACCATTTTTTTAAAAAACAGATAGAACTCAATAATAAATATAACAATCATTAGTTATTCCATTGGACAATTCCAGTTCAGGCAGTTCAGGCCGCAGCTGCTTGTAAAATTAATTAGATTTGTCTGAAAAGGCAGATCAACTAGGAGGGGGTGTCCTTTTATAAGGAATTTTCCTGCGTCTCCTGTATTACCACCCACCACTGTGGTGCAGCCTTTCAGTTAATTGGTGCTTCTGACTGAAACCCACTGCACAGATAATTGCCATCTTTATAGAGGTGCAATATGGGGACACAGTTGTGGAGGTTTATTTTCAAAAGTGACTATTGGAATGTCCGACTTTGTTTGATGAAAGACATGTCCCAACTCAGCAGTAGGTTCGAGAAAAAGAGGAACAGCCTGGATCCCCCTCCTGCAGCTGCTTCCCTAGAGGAAAGTGCATAAACACGCTTTCATTAGAGGATCTTACCCCTAAAGCCTCGCCATCCTTTTTAATTAAGGTGAGGCATTTCAAAATTTTGCGAAAAAGGAACTCAAGTTCACAGTTATGTACAGCCCTGCACACTGTCTGTGCAACAATACATGGAAAAAAAATCACATGTTCATACTGTACCATTGTACCGTTACAGTTCTGTAAGTAAAATAAAAGTAAGGTAGGAAACACAGAAACATCGCTGTGGATAAAAACAGGACGCCTGAAAATGCTGTTTTTTGAACTGTTAAAATTTAAAACAGGCAGTTCTTATATACAGCCGGTACATGGTGAATCTCTAATGTCCTATCAGATGTCCAAACACTCTTTTATAAGCTGGTGTAATGTTGCACGTCTAATGCATTTCTAATGGTGCTGGTGCACTTAAACTCTGAAATCAGTGGAAAATATCTTAGGAGATTTTGTTACAGGATTTGAATAAAAGATTTGCCATTGCAAACAGATCACATTCCAAATACACACAGAGAAAGTGTGTGTTTTGTTAGCTGCAGTAACGTCTTTGGTTAGGGGAATACACTGACAGCGTAGTGCAGTGATGCTAAATGGTTTCACATCAAACAGTTATTACATGGAAAAGATTGTGTCAATGTTTACCTCTGCTTTTGAGCTCAGGGTCTTCAGAATTGATTGTGGGATTCCTCTCTGCCTCCCAGCTCTCAGAAGCCGATCAGGGCGATCCATCATCAATGGAAACTGGGCCATTGACCGACCAGGGAAGTACGAAGGAGTGGGGACCATGTTCACGTACCGCCGACCAAATGAAATCAGCAGCACATCTGGGGAGTCCTTTCTCGCTGAAGGACCCACCAACGAGATTCTAGATGTTTATGTGAGTAGCAGATCATCACTGGGGTGACTTGACGATCAGCTCCGCTGACAGTTTCAACTGTAAATCTACTGTTTACCATTTTGTAATGACACTTCAAAGCACTTACCACATCTTAGAAGAACACTTGTCAAATATCTGAAGGTGAAGATGATTTTTCTGGGATTGTCTTTACTGCCCATTTGGCTTCAGATGATCTTCCAGCAGCCTAATCCTGGTGTTCACTATGAGTACCTACTCCCCACTGAGACAGCCAGTCCTCAGCAAGAAGGTAAGTGAGACTCATTTGTAATACGCTAACTGTTTATCACTACATCTTTGTTTGATCAGCACATTTATCAGCAAAATGATTAATAGTAACAATAATGAAAAAAAAAAAAATTAGTTGCAGCCCTACACACAATTATCTTTTCAGACAACAATCCATCTAACCAAGAACAAAAAAACCCTGAAGACCAAAAAGGCATAGCTAAACGGAATATAGAATATTAAGGAATATTGCTTAATTCCTTCTGAACTCAGCTTCAATTTGAAATAAGTCATTCATTATGTATCATTCATTCATTCATTCACTCATTCATTCATTCATTCATTCATTCATATTCTTATCTTCCACTTTTGCGAGTCACGAGGGTTGCTGGAGCCCTTCCCAGCGGATTTTCCATGGTAGCGTTAGTCGTCATTTGACTGGTGTTTTGATTCTCACCATTATGTTGCCAATAGCATGTGCGTACAGTATCATGTGACTACCTACTAAAAATCCACAATGTAGTGAATCCATGCATCTTGAAGCGTGAATACGCGAAGGATTACTGTATGTCCTTTCTCAAAATTTTGAAGAAAGTGAGAAATTAATCCAGAATCTGTACTTCAACCCAGATCAGCCTCAAAATGTAACATGTTACCTTTAGAGGATAACAATTTCTATGATCGATTATTTCTGAGCACGTCCAAACTGAGGTGTTGTTGTCTCAGGGAACACTGTGAATGGACAGGGTGGATACGACCATCACAGCAACACTCACCAGGAAAACTCCAATTCAGCAGGTGGGGGTAGAGAGCCTCCTCGTCTCCCTAACAATGAGCCTCCCGTTGTCCAACCACCCAGACGCACAAGAGAGTACAACTGGAAACTGGCCGGTGCTACACAGTGCAGCACCTCTTGTGGTAAAGGTGAGTTCAGCTATCTGTATTTTACCATTTTAGTTCCACAAATAACCCCGAAATTATAGTCGAAAGAAAGTAAGCTCTGCTTAAATGTGATCAGTAAAAAGTAAAATGTAACTCCTCTTACATCTCCTACACCTAAACACTGAATGTGATTCCAGTTTACATTCCAGTTCACATTTTAACTGGATTTTTGGTTGAAAATGGAAATTTCTGTATTTGGATGAAACAAATTCTTATTTCCATACCAGGATTCAGATACTCGGTCTTTCACTGCGTCTCCCGGCTGAACCATGCCCAGGTCTCAGATGCTCTGTGTGACAGCAGCAGCAGACCAACTCCTCAAGAAGAGGCCTGCAACCTGCAGCCCTGCCCAGCTTTGTGAGAGACCACAACGGTCACATGTTCACACCGAATACTGTTAAATTGACTTAATCATTTACATAACACTGACAAGTATGACCACAACCCCAACAAATATTCTGCTGTGAAAGCAGCTTACTGAAGCAGTTGTCACTCACGTGAGCAAAAGTAGGATGCTTCTATTTTTCATTCACTTGAGTCAAATTCTTACATTGGCCCTCAGCTATGAAAATTAACACTAAAATCAATTAAACCATAAACACAACACTGACATTTTTTTTTCTCCTGTCGTACTGTCATGAAAACTATTGTGGTCTGCAGTCAGTTGCCATGGTGACGACAGATCGTGCAGCTGGGTTATCAGCTCATCAGAGGCTGTTGCTGACGGATTGCTGCTTCCGTGGACACAATGCTCAAAGTCAGAGTCAGAGTGAAGTGACACGTCTCCATGGAGACATTGATACAATACAGTGATGATGTCAGCAACATTCTAAATTCTTCAGACACTGGCATGAAAATAAAATATGAAGCAACTTTTTTTTCTGTTTGAAAGAAATAATTTCTATACAATGACTCAGCTGAAGAATTGATATACTGTACTGTAAATTACACACATATTTGTTTTAGTGCCTCCAGCGTGTCCTAGGTCTTTCCCGAGGTCTGCTCCCGGTAGGACATGCCCGGAACACCTCCCCAGGGAGGTCTAATCCTCCTCTCCAGTACCCTGGAATAGACTTTCCTCAGGAGGCTGAAGAGTGTGATCCCCCTATATTTATAACACTCCTTCCAATCCCCCTTTTTGAAAAGAGGGACCATCGCCCCAGTCTGCCAGTCCAGAGGTACTGTCCCCAACTGCCATGCCATGTTACAGAGACATGTCAGAGACAGTCCCTGCACATCTGGAGACTTGAGGTACTCAGGGCGAATCTCATCCACCCCCGGTGCTTTGCCACCAAGGAGTTTGTCAACTACTACTTCAGCTTGGATGATGGACGAGTCCACCTCTGAGACCTCAGCCTCTGCTTCCTCTGTGTAAGACATGGTAGTGGGATTGAGGAGGTTCTCAAAGTACTTTCCACCGCCCGACAATATCCTCATTCGAGGTCAGCAGCTCTCCGCCTCTACTGTAAACAATGTTGGCTGTGCACCGCTTTCCCCTCCCGAGGCGCCGAATGGTTTGCCAGAATTTATTGTAGGCTGACCGATAGTCCTCCTCCATGGCCAGTTTTTGCCTCCTCGACTACTCGAGCTGTAGTACGCCTGGCCTGCCCGTACCTGTCAGCTGCCTCCAGAGTCAACAATATTTGATAGGACTCCTTCTTCAGCTTGACGGCATTCCCTACTTCCGGTGTCCACGACCGGGTTATTGCTGTGACAGGCACCAGAGACCTTGTGACCACAGCTCCAAGCAGCCGCTTTGACAATGGAGGTGGAGAACATGGTCCACTCTGACTCAATGTCCCCAGCCTCCTGCAGGACCTGGGAGAAGCTCTACCGAAGGTGTGAGTTGAAGACCTCACTGACAGAGGGTTCTGCCAGATGTTCCCAACAGACTCTCAAAACATGTTTGGTCCTGCTGAGTCTGTCTGGCCCCCTGCTCAGCCAACGGATCCAGCTCATCACCAGGTGGTGATTGGTTGACAGCTCTGCCCCTTTCTTCACCCGATTGTCCAACACATGCGGTCGGAGGTCTGATGATACGACAACGAAGACCTCCGGCCTAGGGTGTCCTGATGCCATGTGCACTTAAGGACATCCCTGTGGATGAACAAGGTGTTCATTATGGACAAACTGACTAGCACAGAAGTCCAATAACAGACACCACTTGTTTTTGGTTCGGGGGGGGGGGGGGGGCGTTCATTCCAGTCACCCCTTTCCAGGTCTCCCTGTCGTTGCCCTGAGTGTTGAAGGAAAACAATGGAATCCCCAGTCGGAACACTATTCAGTACTCCTCCCAGGGACTCCAAGAAGGCCAGAAGGCCGGGTATTCTGCACTGCTCTGGCCTGCAGGCCGAAACAACAGTGAGACACCTGTCCCCAACCCAAAGGTGCAGGGACGCGACCCTCTCGTTCACCCGGGTGAAATCCAACATATGACAGCTGAGCTGTGGGGCTACAAGCAAGCCCACACCAGCCTGCCGCCTCTCATCTTGGCAACACTAGAAAAGTGGCGAGTCCAGCCCCTCTCAAGGGTTTTGGTTCCAGAGTGTGGGTGGAGGTGAGCCCGACTATATCTAGTCGGTACCTGTCAACCTCCCTCACATCTCTGGCTCCTTTCCCCCCAGTGAGGTAACATTCCATGTCCCTAGAGCTAGACTCTTTGTCTGGGGATTGGGTCGTCGAGCCCCGTGTTGACGACTGCCACCCAATCCACACTGCACCCGTCCCCTACGGTTTCCTCGGCGGGTGGTGAGTCCACTGGGGGTTGGGACCACGTTGTCCTTTCGAGCTGAGCCGGGCCCTGTGGGCAGAGGCCCGGCCACCAGGCGCTCGCATACGAGCCCCAACCCTGGGCCAGACTCCAGGTTGGGGCCCTGGTTGCACCATAACGGGCAACGTCACAGTTCTTGTTGTATTTCTTGCCAAGGGAGACACTAGCAGGAGCATAAAGCCCCTGACAACATAGCTCCTGGGGTCATTCAGGCACTCAAACTCCCCCACCATGATAAGGTGGCATTTCTCGGGGGAGATCATTATGTAAAAGTATTTTACATCATTATGTAAAATATTTTCATTAAAATAGAATACCATCATTTTCAGATATAACCATTCATGTATGAACAGAATGCAAAATGATGAACCAAATGAATATAATATAAATGTATAAAAAAACAACCTTCTATCTCTTGTGGTTTTTACATGAGCAGCTGGGATATTGGAGAATGGTCAGAATGCAGTAAAACCTGTGGCCTGGGCATGCAGCACCGGCAGGTCCTGTGTCGCCAGGTTTACGCCAACCACACCCTCAACGTACACACCAGTCACTGTCAAGACTTGGAGCGGCCTGAAATTGCCAGTACTTGCCAGATAAAGATCTGCAGTGAGTGGCAGATCCGTTCAGAATGGACCCCTGTAAGTTGAATCCTTGCTGCTTCATCCTTAATGACACAGCTTTATGGTGCTCCAGACTGACATTATCACTGGCGCGAGGCTCTAGACTAACTTTTCCATTTTGTTGCATTGGTGCAGAATTTGAGACCCCAGCGCTGGGTTCTATTTTAATGAGATTATATGCATAAAAAGCATTTCTCAATTACTCCACCAGTTATAAAAGCTATTCATCATACAGTATACCTAATCATTTCGGGAGCAAATAAATGGGAGAGCATTACCTGTCTGTCTGTCTGTCTGTCTGTCCGTCCATCCGTCCATCCATCCATCCATCCATCCATCCATCCATCCATTCATCCATCCATCCATCCATCCATCTCTGTTCGTATTGAATGTTTGTTGCCTTTGTGTGTGTAACGTGTGAATAAAGAATGTACCCATCTGAGGGGTTAATACAGCTCTACTTTATAACTTATCCACTTTCTTAAGCATACATCACCACATTACTATTTTACCCATGATCCCTGTCTCTGTAGTGCTCGGTACCATGTGGGCTGGGTCAGAGGTCGAGAGAGGTGCGCTGTGTCAGTAACGTGGGTGACTTTGTTCCTGATGACGAATGTAACATGAATCTACGGCCCATTGATGTAGAGAACTGTGACATGGGAGCCTGTGCCAAGAGCTGGTTCTACACCGAGTGGAGCAATAGGGTAAGTGTTTCTGTCTTCACACATCCAGCTACTGCTTTCACAAACAAATTATCTGTAGGGTGTTAAAAACAAATTTTGCACATTTTGACAGCCAGTGTATTCACTGTAAAGCACAGTGATGCCATTTGACATGCATTTATTCAATGTGAGAGTTTATTATACAGCAGACATTTGCTCTTTAGTGCTCAGCTGAATGTGGGATGGGTGTGCGGACCCGAGGAGTCCTCTGTCTGACTAACTACATCAGCAGTCTTCCTCTGGAGGGCTGTGGCAGCGAGCGACCTGTGAATTCAAAAGTCTGCAACAGTGGCCCCTGTGAGAATCGCATCGAGTGGTTCACGGGCCCCTGGAGCCAGGTATGACAACGACAGGAGGTCATGACTTAAGGGGACGTAGTCTGGATTTACTAAATATATAGGATTTTGCATTTATTCTGCATTGACATGTGAGAATTTGTTTTCCTGTCTCAATATATAATTAAATCCATATGGCGTGTGCTGTTGTTTGTGACTCAGTGCTCAGCAGAATGTGGTGCAGGCAGCCAGCAGAGAGCAGTAGTGTGTCTGATGAGTTCAGAGGAAGGATTTGTCATCATCCCACCGTATGAGTGCTCCTCCTTAGAACGGCCATTCAGCCAGCAGAGCTGCAACCTCAAGGCCTGTGGAGCAAAGTGGTATCACACTGACTGGAGTGCTGTGAGTAAGATAGAAAACCTTCTCAACATATGTGTTTAGGTGACACCAAGTAATTAATCACTAATGGATGACACAGTGTGAAGCTCCCATTAGAGAAATCACTCCAAGTCCTTTAGTCATTTATTTTGGTACACACTGAACTGGTAGACCTGGAAATGTTGTCATGTAATAGAAGAATCACATGCATATTTTGAAGGTCAATTCAATTAGAAGTCTAAATACATTTTACTATGTATTAATTTTTTATTCTCTTTAGTATAAAATACAGTATTTCTGCAATATAAAGCGCACTGGGCTATAAGGCGCACCTTCAATGAATGACCCATTCAAAAACCCTTTCATATATAAGGAGCACTTGATTATAAGAAGCACAGTCTGTTTTTAAGAATTAAAAGCCTTTTAGGTGCGCCTTATAGTGCAGAAAATACTATACTCAAGATTTGACTGAGAAAGATCAGTGTGGTTGGCAAAGATCAGTTATTTAATGCAGAACTGAACCATCGTCAAAGTTTGATTTATATATTTATACTTGGTTCTCACACTTCTGACTGGAAGTGCATTACCATTTTTTTTCCATCTGCATTCTGCCCTCTTCAAATCAGTTGAAAGAAAACAGACAACTACTAAAGTGCAGAAATCTATTTTACATAACGGAACAGTGTAGAGTTGCAATTTATTACCGTAATCTGCTGTTACTGACTGTCCTCCTTTCAGTGTTCAAAAACATGTGAAGGAGGTTTCCGTGTCCGGGAGGTGCGTTGCCTGTCTGACGACATGCATTCTAGTGAGGACTGCGGTGATCAGCTGAGACCTGCAGATAAGGAGGACTGCAATCCAGAGCCCTGCCTACCTCACATAGGTCTGTCAACATGCTCGTTACAATGGTTGAATTTTTCCATGGCTTTTACCGACCTTTGTCTGTTTATTGTGACTACAGCTCAATATCTAGCTGGAGAACTCCTTGCATGAAGGACTGATGAGTAATGTTTGAAATACAAATTACTGTATGACATTTGCCAAAAAGTGGATATTGAAATCAGCGATGCGCTGACGTGTCCGGAGTGTCCATTGAGATAGGTTCCAGCAACCCTCGTGATCCGCAAAAGCGGAAGAAGCAGTTCGGGAAATGAATGAATGAATGAATGAATATTGCAATTTTAAACAGCAGTACGGAGCTAATCTGGTAACTCTCCTGCAAAACCCTACTCAGTGTTTACAGCAACATCAGGTTTTCTGTTCTCACTTGGTTCAATAATCAATTATATTATTTTGATATACTGGAGTTTTGGAAAAATAACTTCAACTTTTCTTTTTGTTTCAGATGAGAAGTGCAAAGACAAATACTTTAACTGCAATGTGGTAGTCCAGGCTCGCCTCTGCGTGTATGATTACTACAAGACAGCGTGCTGTGCTTCATGTTCACAAGCAACCCACAGACAGTCAGTTCATCTGGGCCGCAGATAGCGCCCTCCAGCAGGTCCTTCAGCTCCTCGTTGGGCCAGACTCAATACTGCAGGCACGCTGTTCCTAGGCCAGCCAAGGCACTGACATGGCTGGGACTGGGCTTGAACAGAAAGTGAAGAAGGAACAGTTCTGTTTGCACATTTGAAACAGTTGTTGGGAGAAAGGGATAGGGGAGGACAGGAATCCACTGGATAAACAGGATACTGGTGGACTTCTCTTGCAAGAACCCCCCCAAAAAAAGACTTTTGGGGTTTTAACCATGGTATTTAAAATAAAAATCCATCTTCCTCGTTTCAAGAGGAGCCATTTGCAGCTGGATTTTAAAACAAGCTCTTATGGATTATATGATGCGGAAAGCTCCTGCGAACTGTTTCAACTGGACTGTACAGTATGTAGAAGAACCTAGTGGCTCCTTTCACTTCGATGCTCAGATTTGTGGCTTGATGCTGTGTGAAGCTGATGCTGTCTCACCTGTAATCAACTGTTTAATACCAAATTTGCTGACCAAAGATATGTAACCTCATTCAACTGAAAACAAATCAACACATTTTTTGTTTTACAAAAACAACAATTTGTGTCACTGGTGAGGTTTCTTCTAACGACTCTGGCAGTGGTAAACCACATTTATTTCTGTCTGCACAGCCACATAAAGTCAGCCTATGTAATGTGTATGTGTATATATCTATGTATGTAAGACAGACTGAATGATAAATGTATTTTCTCAGGGTTGTCAGCCCTGAAGAGAAAAAGCTCTAATTGATTTGTGTTGCTCCCCAGAGAGGACGATGCCTTACTGGTTGTCCATTATGGCTGTGGGGATAAAACTTTGCTGTCACTCCAGTTAGAGATCTGAACTAAATAGAGGTATACCACAGCCTACCTGATGCTAGAAACAAACGTGCCTACACACAAACACACACACACACACACACACACACACACACACACACACGCGCGCACACGCACACGCACACATACACACAGATTGCCCCTCTAAATGGAGCCACTTTGTGCGATGAGCAGCAAAGCAGGGTATATGGGTTGTTCCCAAATGCCAGTAGTTCAGTCTGTAAAGAATTGGGTGTAACTTAGTCAAGACCCATTTGGACCACAGTGTTGCTCTGCTGAGGTGCCTTTGATCAAGGCAGCCCCCTCCCCATACTGCTTCCAGTTGGTGCTGCCACGTGACTGTCCCTCACTGGATCTCTCCATATTCTGTCGTCTTACATGTGTGAAGGCTTTCAGTGTGTGTCTGTCTTTGTGTCGGCCGGCATGTGTGTTCAAAACCTGTTAATATGTAGGGAACAGTGAAGTATTGTTCTCCTTCTTCTGCAAATGCCAAACAGCTTTTCATTCCAAATACGTGTGTGTGTGTGTGTGTGTGTGTGTGTGTGTGTGTGTGTGTGTGTGTGTGTGTGTGTGTGTGTGTGTGTGTGTACACACACATCTGTACAAATGGAGATGTTGAGATGGAACCAGTGGCATATCTTCACAGTCTGGGATCAAACTCTATCCTCCTCCACAGAGTGGGGATAATCAGAGACTACCTCCAGAATTTTGGAATGGAGATGATGGAATGGCCTGCCAGCAGTCCTGACTTCATCCCCATTGAACATTTGTGGGATCATCCTGGGCTTGCAGTTCGTGCCAGAGTGGCCGACAACCATATTGGCTGACTTTCGACAAATACTGTTTGAAGAATGGGATGTCTTCCCACTGCAGTTTGTGACCAGGCTTGTGACCAGCGTGAGGAGGAGGTACCAGGCTGTTGTGGTTGTGTGTGTGTGTGTGCTTTTCTCCACCCGCTACTCGCTGTTTGTCCGATGAATAACTGATAAATTGCCAATATGTGTTGTGTCTTCAAACATCAATCATCCAATCCAGCAAAAATGAGTCGACAGTAACAAAAAGCTGTTTGGCATTGGCAGAGAAAATCTGGCATGCACAGTTTTCATGGGTACAAGCCTCATTTTAGCTCTGCTGCTCATCATTACCAATAAACTCCATTTAACAGGGAAATAAACAGGCTTATCAAACACATCCCCTCGCTTTTTGTGTATTGTGCACCCCTCTGTTTTTTTGTTTGTCTGTTGTTGTTTTTGACAAATCGCACCCTGTGTATCATCATCATCATAGTTTTCTGGATGATCATCATCATGATGACTGACATCACCTCGCTTTGCTTTGGTCAAGGAAAACCACCCTCAGTCATTGTCTTTTCTTGTTTACACTGATCTAACCTCATTCCAGCCAGCCGGGTGCAGTTTTGTTCTGTAGTTCACAAATTTGTACTTAGTGCATGTTGTGCAACAAACATGTGCTGTCCTACCACCAGGCTCTTCAAGTGCTTTTCAACCACTTGGAAGTCATAAATAATCTAATTTCTCTTAATTGATCCACAAAACATGCCATTGTTGAGTGTCAATGCTGTAATCTGGATTATAGTCCGACAGAGTAATGCAATACTCTTCCATACCACTGGGTGGCAGTGGAATGCTAAGATTCAACTTCCTATAAAGCACTAAATACATCAGCATTCATTCATTCATGCATCTATATTATCCGCTTCGTCCGGTGTCGCAGGTCGTAGGGCGCTGGAGCCTATCCCGGCTGACTGGGGGCGTGAGGCAGGATACACTCCAGGCACGACGCCAGTACACTGCGGAGCCATATACATATATACAGTATTTATCAACACTCTATATATCAACTAGTGATAAATCCTAATAACCTGTAACCCTAATAAAGTCTCACATCCTCCAGCAAAGCTCACAGAAGCTTTCAAACAGTTTTTTTGGTTTGTGACTCCATTTAGAGAAGCTGTGAGGTGATTTTTGAATTAAAACAACTTGTTAGCCACTGACTGACAGCAGTGTAGCGCCATCTGCTGTTTTAAAGGGTAAAGCACTCGAGATATTTGTGATACTGTGTTGTCAATTTAATATTTGTTAAAACAGCTTGGTGTTAGCTTCACAAACCATTTTTAATGGACCATCATGGTGCATTTGTATAACATGTTTCGCTGATTTGCAGGAAATCACTTCCACTCAAGCTCCAGTTGCATGTGTTGAACATTTTTATGTTTGTGTGAGGCTCGCATTCACAGAAAAGGAAAACAAACTGTGACAAGCAAGAAGAAGCAGATGGTGTCAACAACAAAATTGGTAAATTGAATCATTATGATCAACATGAATCTTCAAAAAGCGGTGGGTGATATTCAATGGAAACACTGGGGAATAAAGAGGGACAAAAACAAACACACGAAAAAGCACTCGTAACTCATCTAGGTTTTGAAATGCCGGAAGTCCACACATGACTCTTAATCAGATCCTATCATCATTCAGTGCACCATGTCTGTATTTTTCTCTGAGATGGCATGTGATCAGAGCGGGTGGTTTATCAGGGAATTTAAATGGAACAAGTAGTAAATCAGGACTTCACCAGAATCTCAACTGACTCATTTCTGTTGACAGAACACAGCTGCTGCTACCTGCTGTCGTGACGCTGCATTGTAAGTAATACAGGTAGTCCTTAACCTACCGATGCAATTGGTTCAGAGAGGCTGTTTGTAAGCTGAATTGTTCTTAAAAAAGTTATTATTTATTCAATTTGTTGAATTCATCTTTTACATCTCTACCTCTGCTGAATGAATTTTGGCCTCAGGGTGTAGAGGCTAAGTCAAGCTTTAATCCACTGAGGTATTTATTCCACCGCACCTACAGGATGAAAAGTCCGACACGCTACTTTATGTTTGATTACTGTTTTACTTCTATTAAGTATCTCAGTTAACTCGACCAATATTTATCAAATAACTACTGAATCCTGAATAGTTTGCTAACATTTCCGAGCAGAAGACTAACCCGGCCAACATTGGTTCCTACATTATTTAGCTCCTATGGGGGACAACCTCATCAATAATAATAATTAAAAAAAGAGAGATAACAGGCAGGTTGTGACAATTTTTTCCAGGAAGCCTATAGTCTACATTTCTGGACCTAACTTACAACTTGATCCAAACTGTCAGCAGTCTAAATGTTTGTGAACGTCCCCATGCACATACATTGTGGGTTCGTTCCCTGCTGTGTGGATGTAGGGACAAAACGCTGCAGATGATGCGCAAACAAGAAAGTTGAAATTGCGACATGAAGTCCGACATCATAGCAAACTGGGTGTTAATGTTATGCTGCTCGGCAGGATTGTGGCAGAAAGGAGAACTACAGTAGTCTGATAGGTCGGAGTACAGTTGGTCATATCTACAAATGTTCGTAAGTTGGATTGTTGTATCTTGATTGAAAAAACAAATTACACACAGCGGTCAATAAAGACAAGCAGCTAGAGTTTGCATACATTTTTATTAATCTTAAATCTTGTAGAAAAAAAAATCAGAGAAACATTCTCTTTTCCTTCAGCCAATAGTTTTTTCCAAGTACTCACAATATATAGATAACAGAAAAAACTCTTACAACAGCATTTACAAAAGAAAGTCAAAATGAAACCTCAGTCTTATAGATAATTTCAATAGAAACTCAAAGAGTTGGAAGGCTATGAATAATTTAAACATATCAAAAATCCTCATAACAAAACGTGACAAAAGGAAAGAGAAAAAAAAAAATCCGATCATATGTCCGCTCCGTGAGGTGTTCCAGTGGTAAAAATGAGGCAAAAGTCAGACCACAAATGCTTAAAAAAAACCATCCTGATCTCATACCAGCACTAGCCGGATCACTCAGCTGTTATCAACACTCTGAACCACATCCCAAATCAGTCACACTCCCAGCTGGAAACTACTACAGATTTAGGGGAGACAGAGAACTTGTGGAATAAGAAAGGAGTGAATATGCATTTTAATAGGACAAGGATGGTGCTGGCAACAGGTATAGGAACACTGCCAGAGTCATGTAATTTTGGTAAATAACCTGTCAACAAACTTGTGAGGAGGACTTCCCTTGAACTGCTACGATACACGGTTACATTCAATACTGACAAATAAACCAATGAGGAGTGAGGATAGAAAACTTGACACAACATTAACTTAAAGTCCCATCATTTCACTATGCCAAAACTCCCTTAAGTGTTTCACATGTATAAAGGAGATCTGATGGGTCTCAGACAGGAGCCAGACTTCAGGCTCCTTCATTATCTGTAGAACAGACGGCCCTATTCACCAGCTCTTTCTATCAAATACCTGGGTCTTGCCCCACCTTCAAGGATGGTTCAGATTGTTTTGTGATTTCTTTCCATATAAACAGCACTCAGTGAGGTCATCATTTAAGCTAGACAACAAATATTAGAACTTTTTTTTATGTACACAAAAATAAATTGAAAAGAAGTGAGGTAGATGGATGGTTGAAGAGCTAGCAAAGCCTTCCACCAAAAAGAGCAGAAGAACATCACAATATAAGAGAGGAAAAAAGACAAAAGTTGTGGGTATTTTTATAGTGAGTTACACTTCATAAAAACAACACAAACAACCAAGGAACTTCTCAGCTGGGACTACAAACTTTTGAGGCCAATGAGCCTTTAACATCTGTACCATGTGGTCCTTATCTTCATGTTTAAGTGAGATATTTTTCTTTTGTAAACCTAACACTGTTTAATGCTCAGCTGTTCAGCACTCAAACTTAGAGTTCCAGTTAACTTTCTGATTTAGTGTTTTAATAAAAGAATATATTCAGAAAAAGCGCCTCATGAGCATCATTTTAGTGCCACTCCCAGTTGTGGAATCTTACTTTTCCAAAAGCATTAAAAAAAAAAAAAATCTCTCAGTGCTGTACGATTATTATGCTCATTTCTCTATGCAATTTAATTTCAGCAATCATCTACAAGACGTGGTGGAAAAAGATAAATAATGTGAATACCTCCAGCAGCATACAGAAAACTACCCTTGATTCAAGAGAGAAGTTGATCAGCAGAAAGTGAAATTATCCTACAGACGGGTTTTTGCATTTAACCTCAGGGAAGAAGAATTTGCTGTGAAGGCTCACTGCTGCTTTTAATTAAATTCTATTTTGCATTTACTTTGTACCATGAACCCAGTGTTATTACACAGCAAACACTCAAGAAAACCAGAATCTGTCAGCATGTAATAAAGTCAGACAAGTCAAAAATAACTGGATTCAGCTAATAAATTAATACTGGGAGTAAACAGAAATATAAAACTAAATTTAGCCCTAGTTACACTTGCAATTCTATTTAATGAGTTTATTTTTGTTTTTGCACGCTTAATAATAATATACTATATATATGCTATCATTATTGGCATGTCTATATATAATTATACAAACCATCAGTCTGATGAAACTTTATCGGAGTACCTGTCTGTTTCATGAATAAAGTATGCTAAAGACGCGCTTCGGCATGCAAATGCTTCACATGATAAAAGCATCTTCAGACTAGCCTTACTGAAAATCAGCGACACTAAGTACATGTCTTGTGTCCTGCACCCGAACTGTCTGTTCATCTTGTACATTCTGTAGTATGTCACTGAGATGTTTTTCTTAAACAAAGTAAACTAAGTAGGCGACCTTTACGAGGTCACCTTACCAATGACGTAAAGTGTGTGTGCATTACTGAGTTAGCTACTACATAACCAGCTAAAAGGTGCAGAATACATGTATACAGAATACATTAGGAGAATTCCATTAAAATAAACTTTCATCAATAGGGCGTTACAAAATAAAAAAAATCATGTCATTTTCTCTGACTAACTAGAGGTAAAAGTAATATAAAGCTTTAGTTTCCTTTCTTGCTTCTCATCCAAAATGACAAATATTATTTACTGATATATTCAATTATATTTTGACTTGTCTGATGACATTTCACGATGATTTGTCAGTATTGTGGCTCCAAACAAGTGCAGTGACCCACCCGAAACAGGAAAACCCTCTTCTGGTTTTACGCTGCTATAAACACTCCTCTTGTCTAATGAGTCAGAGGAAAATAGAATCAGACGAAGGTTAACATGCACGCACACACACATACACTCACACACGCACATATGCAGGCACACGTGTGCGCGCATGCAGACACACACACTCACACACACACACACACACGCTGCATGTCTCAAGGTATGAGAGGATAAAAGTAGAAAAGGGTTTAACTTTTCTCTTTGACCTGAGTTTAGTTTAGGGACTCAACAGTGATTCCTGACCTTTAACCAAGAGGTCAGAGGTCAAGGCACCCCAAGAGAACTCAAGAGCATCAATAGTACCAAAACTGTCCTCTAGTCAGATGAGAGGGGAAGTTCATAGTGTTTCAAACCACAAGGCAAATTGTCATACCTTTACAAGAACACAGAAATGAAACCAGCTCTGATAAACTTTACAGAATTACGAGCATTAAAAATGGACTGTAGTGGAAATGTTCATAGATCCAACCTGAAGGCATTTTTTTCTATTTTTATATATAGATTTTAACTATGTTACAACTACAAGAGAAATAAGGAATAGCAGCTTCTTCCTGTACAAGTGTCTCAAACCATAGAAAAGTTAGAAAAGTGACACAAATTACTGGTGCGCACATAAATGCTCTGCCCACATAGACACGTTATTAACATTGGAGACAAATGGCTAGTCTATAAAAATACCTGTGTGTATACAACAAGAACTCTAAACTTGGAGAAAACCCTGACTGAGAGAAGTAATATTCATAAGTGTTATCTTCTTGACTCTCTGCAGTCCTTCCTTCAAAAGGTTCTTTTTTTGCCTCTTTATGGACTGGGTTTGGTGTTTAAATCGTAACAAAACAGCACTTGGTGAGGTGAAATGGCTCAGTTTCAGATAAACTGATATAACCAAGGTCCATGACATAAATTTAATATTTGCATTGGCTGCAAATATCAAACACAAATAGAGAAGTAGTTTAGGGCTGTGGAGGAAAGTTTTCATCCCTTTGATCACAGATTTTTTTTTTGTTGTTGTTGCATTTTCAATGCAGGGAATTGTAGAATTTAATTGCAAAACTACAGCAAAAAGAGAATAGAAAGTACAATTTTGGCAACAAATTTGGCAGATTTGACCATTCCCCCTCTGGTTGTTTGTTTCTTTCAACAAATTGGTGGTTGACCCAGCATTACGCTGACATCCAGCCTGAAGAGCAAAGAGACAGCTGAACTACCGACAGACCCTGACCTCTCTTAAGTACTTTTTCATTAGATATGCTGAATAGTTTCATCATAATGCCCACCCAAAAGTGACCAAAACGCTGGTCATTTACAAAGACCGAAACATTTTGTTTACTCATTTGGAAATACATATAAAATAGTAACAAACAATTTATAAAATATGTTCAGTCACAAAGAGAGATCTCTCCTCCAAATCCTTTTTAGGTTTTTTTTTTACATTTTTTAATTTTTTTAACTTTACCATGTTGGGTCTTCTCTCTGAGCTGCCTGGGCAGTGTGGAGTCTGACAGCCAGAAACCAAAACAGCATTAATCTGAAAAAAGTTTTCTCCACCTTCCTCTGAGTCTTTGCTCTTTTAGCCATACCCAGCTGGTGGACATGGTTTTGCTGTTTGACAGTTTGTTTTTTTCTAGAAAGACGTTGCACCCACTGAGACATCAGGTTCTGCGAGGCAGCAGGTGGATGAGTTTACAGTCAGGTGGATGACTCTGACCAATCAGCAGGCCGAGGACTGTGGGAGAGGCATGGCACGTTCGTTACTGCGTCCTCCGTTCATGTGTGCGTATGGTGGCAGTTCATCCAGAGATGGCCGTACTGTGACGCTTGACCCTGACCCTGCTGCTAGGCCTGTCCCAGACAGCCCATTGGCCGCCTGTTGTCCAGAGAGCTGTTTGTCCATGGCAGCGGTTGATGTACAGGGACTGGAGGGAGAGCTGGGGGCTGGTGGCGGGGTGGGCGGAGCCTCTAAGCTCGGGGATGGTGGTGTCTGTTGGGGGACTGTCATTTGCTTTGTGGATGTAGAGGGGTCCAGGGTATCGTCGTCGATGTCGTCCATCTTATCCACGTGGAGCTGCGGAGTGTCGACTGACTTGTTATCGGAACTGTAGAAGAAACTGACCTCCCGGAAAGATGGCTCCAACTCATCCTTGATGCTACTGATGATCTCGACAAAAGATGGACGCATCTTAGGGTTGTACTGCCAACACATTCGCATCAACTCAAACCTACAACAACAACAAATAAAGTTAACCTTCATCAACAACACATCTTTCCACAGAAAAGACTTGATCCAGAGATGCTGTACAATCTGAACAAGTTGAAATTCACTTTAGCCAAAAGCTTAAAATATAGTCGCTCCCAAGTATGTGCGCACGCAAACACAGGCACATACAGGCAAAGAACAGAAAAGAGAAGGAAAGAAAAATGTTAACTGCATGTAGTTTCATATTTTGCCTACAAATCTGGTGTTGGTGTCAATCCTCCCCCCTTGGTATGAAAAGAAATAAGAACTCTTCCGAAAATGTCGAACTATTCCTTTAAGGCTAATAAATTTAGTTACAAGGGACACTTTGTATGCTCTTACAGTTCAGCCGACTGATCCATTTGTACATATGTACTGGAAGTTTATAAGTGCTGTACAATAGCAATGACCAACATATTACTTTAAATAATAACAGCTGGACCATTAGTTCACCATCCAATTCACAATTTGAACATGTCAAACTAGTCTGACATGTTCCAATCTGATCACCAGGGACTTGTATTCAAAGTTATTCATATTAGGAACAAACGTCATGACGAACACGAGCACACACTGATAGATAGCGTGTTTTGTGGTTCTGAAATTCTACCGACTGTAGGCTGAAAAGCAGCGCTGCTTCTCTGTTCGAATGAGGAGACAGTGGTCACTTGTGACTTAACCAGCAAAGTAGAGGAAAACATGTCAGCAAGTAAACTGGCTTGTAGATAAAAAAATGTGAGTTGTGTCTTACAACATGTCAGGGCAGTTCTGTGGTTTCTCCAGCAGGCCTCCCTCCATCACAAAGCGGAGGACCTGCTCATTGGACAGGCCTTGATAGGGCTGTTCTGCCAGTGTGGCAATCTCCCACAAAACAACCCCAAATGACCTAGAGAGGGACAATGGGAGGGCTTAAATCAGTGTCTCTACTTGCAATACCATAAGATAAGAGATATTCAGAATAAAACCACAAAGAATGTTGGTTTCTGTTTGTGTGCAGCGCTTACCAGACATCGGAGTTGGTAGTGAAGACTCCGTCCTTCAGAGATTCGGGTGACATCCAGCGAACAGGGAGCAAACCTTTACCACCTTTGCGGTAGTAATCTGTCTCATAAATGTCTCTGGTCATGCCAAAGTCTACCCAAACACACAGTGAAAAAGTGAAGCATTAAAGTCTATAAAAAACCTGCATATCATAAAGATGCTTCTGTTTCCACAAGCTGGACCAAACACCCTGGTTGTTAATGGTTGTGTGGGTTCATACATTCCACAGGAGGGAGCTCTGTACTGGGATCACTGGCACTTTCTACAGCGACTTTAATTCCTTACTGATCACTCCATACCACAGTTACAGCCCTTTTAATAATGTTATTCCCAGCTGAATTATCAAACTGATGGTTTCACATTAAACAAGGCTGCTACGAAATTGGTTATACCCCCTAAGAAGTGCAGTACAAGCACAATATACTGTACATAAGTACAGTATATCTGCATCTGTTCACAGTGTGCTATGATAGTTCCCAAACGACAAAAATGTTATGAATCTATGTTTCTATGAAGCCGCTTGTCCGCCTTGCGGATCATGTCCTGCTGGAGCCTATCCCAGCTGGCTATGGTGACAAACACACACACTCAATGTCATACTGAGATCTAAGCTACAAGTTTTTGGAGGTGGCAGGAAGCTGAAGAACCTGGAGAGAACCCACAATATGGGGAGAACATAAAAACGCTACACAGACAGGAATCAAACCCAGAACCTTCTTCCCGTGAGGCAACAGTGCTAACCACTGCCCCAAAATGGCGTGGAAAAATGATATATCTGTTAGTTCTGACTATTTATCATAATGTTAAATTAATAAAACTCAATTCATCCTGATTTGGCCATACTCTAAAGTGATTACCACTTATCCTTCATCGTGGGTGTCAGACATAAATGTAATTACAGAACACAATCTTGAATTATGCTCCATCAAGTTGAACTTTAGTGTTTTACTAGGAGTAGTTCTCATGTTTGAAATGATTTCAGCCGATTTAGTGGTGAGACAAATACAAGAACTTAACAATTTAAACAATAAGTACTCTTCTGCCAGTAACCCTTTCTTGTCTTAGTTGCAGCAACGCTGATACTTCAAGTTGTAACCTTTCACATTCATACTTAAACGCTTTCCATTCTAATGAATTTAAGTGCTCAATAGCATCCTGTCCTTAATTTGTGAAAACAGATTTTCCCATTTTATAAGTGCACATTAAGTTTAACGGAGAAATTCTGGGTAACTGGAGAAAACTGTCATCACGATAACCACGACCTCTGGCATAAATGTTCTCATTTCGC
Source organism: Antennarius striatus (assembly GCF_040054535.1). Lineage (NCBI taxonomy): Eukaryota > Metazoa > Chordata > Actinopteri > Lophiiformes > Antennariidae > Antennarius > Antennarius striatus. The sequence continues at coordinate 24,999,426 of NC_090776.1, read as the reverse complement.
CATCACTATTGGCCATAACCTCTGCCCTGCTGACATTCCTTTACCTCCTATCTTTACAGTGAAGTCTTCAGCCACCATGCAGTTCCTGGCTGCCAGATCCCTGTGGACAAACTTGTTGGCATTGAGGTAAGCCATGCCGTCAGCGATCTGCCCGGCCATCTGAAGCATCTTCTTCAGAGGAGGGAGAGACAGACTTGACCATTGTTGCTGAAGAAAGACAAGCAAACAGATGGAAGAGTCACTCCTAAGAAACAATGAATGCTTATATAAACGGCTAGTCAGGTCCTTTAGACAACAGGAATTACATATGGTATATCAGTTCATGGTGAGGTTCCTCAACATGAACTGAGGACAAAATACATAATCTACATACATATTAATCTAATCAGGTTTTAGTTATTTTCCAAGGGCATCTTATTAATATTATTTGTCAGGTGTTGGTGAGATTTAACTGTTATAATTACTGTACATCAGCCGGGATGATATACGGTCCATATATTGAAGCCAATCAAAATGTCTGATTTAAGATCTAGATGACTGTGAAAATAACTAAACGTTTGAGGGTTTGACCTCAGGGACCTGTTTGCTGTTAATTACAATTAATTTTCAGTTTTAGTTGAACATTAAAGTAAGAAATCCAGATCAAACAATCAAGTCCATACAACTCAGCAATCCATAACTACAAGACGGGAAGTGGGAGAATGAGCAGCAGGTTATAGGTCAGACAATACCTCTTTAGGTCTGAGGGAGCGTAAATAGCTCTTCAGGTCTCCCTGAGTCATCAGCTCCATGATCACCAGGGTGGGCTGACCCTGAGAAACCACTCCCAGCAGACGAACCTGCACCACACACAATGCATTACATCGTATTGATTCACAAGTCTTTTTTTGATAAGGTTTGTGTGCTGTCTCTCGCATTATGAGAGACGCACACTCTCTGGTGTGTGAACATACTGTGACCTGTTGTCAAACTTCTTCATTTAAGCTATAGTAAATCAGAGAATAACAAGTTTAAATAAACCAGTTTTGTTTGTTTCCATTTCAATTAGTCTATTCTTTCCTCTTCTTCATAGCATACTTCTTAATTCTTTTCCATTTAATTGAGTCTGTTCTTTTCCATTCCATTTACTTTTTTTTCTTAATTCAGTCATTAAATGATTCCATCCCGCTTATGCTTTCTGAAATACAGTTTAGTAAGATTGTTCACACTTAATAAGTCATAATAGCTTCATAATATTGCAAAACAGAATCATTAAATGAGAAAGTAAAGTTCCCTTTTATTAATCATACAGACATGGATTAATAGTTACACATTCTGATTGTTTCTTTTTACCCTTTGTGTTGAGTGAAATTAGAGCAGGAAAGATCACAACTCCTTTGACAGCATGTACGTACCACATGGTGACAGTTGAACTCCTTCATGACAGATGCTTCATTGAGAAACTCTATTCTGTCTCTCATGCTGGCTGATTCATTGACGGTCTTAATGGCGACACGAGTCTCTGGTTCATCTTTCACCACACCTTTTGCTAGGCCCTCATACACCATGCCGAAGGACCCCTGACCAAGTTCACGACTCAGAGAGATTTTCTCCCGTGCCACCTCCCACTCGTCTGGTACATACACTTTACAGAATAAATGAGATGTATATTTTTTCAGTCAGGAGACAACCCCTAAATACATGGTTTCATCCTTTCATTTATTCAGACACCTCACTCACTTTCTGCAGCGCTGAAGTACTCTGGGTTAACTGAGGCATACAGGACTCCATTTCCAAGTCGGTCGCTATTCCTAACAGAAAAAAAAAAACAGTTTAAAAGCATAAAAACACAGGTTTACTTAGTTAAAATGCAATTTTTTTATCTTGCAAATTTTTTTTGACAAAATGTAATACAGTAGTGAAATATTAGTGCTGGAAAGCTCTGTGGGGTTCAGGCAATCCAATACAATGACTGAGATTGGTAGACAGCTTACTGAGACCTAACTTGAAATGGAATTAGTTAAATTATTTTATGTCGCTACATTTTTAAGCAGTGTTTGAACCAGTTTTCCTTCAGCTTAAACTATCACTAAATATTACAGGGTACCACTGTCAATAAAAAGGGTGTGAATCACATAACAGGGCACATTTGTTGCATCGACTATAGCTGCTAGAATCATTTCACTTCTGTCCTTTCTGATGTAACATGAATCCTAATATGACCACACCAATCATTATCCATTAAATTTTCAGCAACCCTCTCCAGGTGGCCTTAGTGTTTTCCTGATGTTTTCTTATTTTCTGAGAAACTCTATGGCGGTCTGTGATTCTGGTCTGACTAGCCTCACCGGTACTAAGGATATTTTTCTGTTATTCTGCATGTTAAGTATTGCTTTGTTTCAAATTGTTCAATGTAATTGCAGCGAAACAGTTACAGCTCTAAACACACACCTTTTCCTGTTGAGGACAACTAGTATTGTGATGAGGACGCAGACGAGGAGGAGGATTGCAATGGGAATGAAGATCATCGCGTAGAGAAAGTTTTCATATCCTGATGGGAGAAACACTTACTTTGATTCACTTCACAATCATTGCTATGCCATTACAAAATCGTTGAGGAAAAATTAAGATAAAGAATATTGAGTTTTGATGCTTTCGTCATACGTTCAGCCACGTAGAGATCCAGGGAGTGAGTCCAGGAGCCGTTCCCTGCCAGTGACGTAGCTCTCACTCTAACAGAGTAATTTCCTGGACTTAGGTTGGTAAGCCGAACTCCACGCTGGGTCTGATACATTTGACCAGACACACATTCATGCTTCTCAGTCTGACACACACATGGGAAAAAAAGCCATCTTAGATTTAAGAATCACACTGTCTATAATTATTGAGACATAAATGGTGATAGACAAGAATTACAAACCTGGATTCAATCTACCTCATAATTAATAAACAACAGAGCTAAGAATTTATGGCAACAGTGTCACTTGATGGACCAGTTTATTTACTGGAAAGTATTATTTATGTTCTGTAATTCTTTCTCATAAGTCTTAGGGAATAGTACTTCTCTATTTAGAGTAGTAATGGTTTTTAAATGACCTCAAAGGATGATTATAGATTGAAATTTAATAAACAATGCCTTACAAATAATTCATCTTAAAAATAAACACTCTGGATTACCTCTAATTATATATATTATATAGTTATATTTGAGTCAGACTCTGAAGCAAATATAACCTAAGTTATGCCTGATTTTCTCTTACCAAATGACAGATGGGCCATTACTGTACTATTTACGAATCCTTATGAATAAAATAAATCTGAGTTGTGGTCAAGTGGTTGTTGTCAGAAACAGTAGTTCCCCCCATGAGATGGCAGGTCAGTATATTGATGCTGCCTTACCTCAGAAGCCAGCTTAAACTTGATCTCATACATGAGGATGAGTCCATTGGGGCGATGTGGCTCTGGCCAGTGCAGAAACACCCAGTCCTCATGGCCCTCCCAGGTAACAGGCCCAGGAATGTCATCAGCTTTTTCTGAAAACCGCAGGGAGAAAAGTTGACCACGGTGATCAAAGATGTCTGGACACACAACAACCCCATGAGTCCAGTGTATTCTTCAAAATACTCAGCTTCACCAATCCTCAGTTGCCAATTTGGCAGAAATACATACCAAGAAGACAACTGCAGACATACTTGTTTTATATCGGGAAATTCGTCATTTCTCTAACCTGCTGGCTTGGTCCTAGAGAAGACAAACTCCGAGGCGCTACAGCGTTGAACCTGACGATTGCAGGCATGAATGTCGATGCGATAAACTGTGAATGGTTGCAGACCAGAGATTTGAAGCTCACGCTCCACCACTGACTGCTCCATGAACTTGAACTCTCTATCTACTGGCTCCACAGTCGTAGTGCTGCCATTGCCCGATCCTTGGAGTGGAGGAACACTGCTGCTGTTGGTGTGCAGCCGGTCGTGGCGGGCATGAGTAGAGTTAGCTGTGCCAAAAAGATCTCTACGGCGACGATCTGGGGGCCTGGAGGTGGGAGAAAGAACACAGGAGGTGAGTTTGTTTTCATCTAAATACTAGCAGCTGTTGTATTGTTTTCCTTTGGTAAGTGCTTGACAGGACATCTGGATAAAAGTGAACATTAACAAAGAGACTTAAAGTTTAAGCAACAAGTTGATGAATCACTACATAGCACCTTCACAAGGAGGTATTGTTTTAGCTTTTTGCATTCCTTGTTGATTCTTGTTATTGGACAGTCTCCCTGTTCAAACCTCACTCTTTGACGAAGTCTGCAATTGATTAGACTGTTTAACTCTCCATGTGGACTTAATTTAAGTTGCGGAGATGAAACTTAAATTACATGCCAATATATCATTGTGGCAGTGGGGTTTTGGTTAAAGCTTCACGACCCGAGACAGGAGGATGGGTGGGATTGGGAGATGGTGTCAGGGAGACAGAGCTAATTATCCCAGGTTCTCTGTGCTGGACCGATTGGTCTCTTCCTCAGTTTGCCGAGCGCTTCCTATTAAGGTTGCTTGGAGACTGTGTGACAGCCTGGAAAACCTGGGAGCTGGAAGTTGAGATGTGTTAAATTTTTGTGGGATTTTCCAGAGATAAATGTACAAAGGTTAGGCTTTTTTTAAGAGACTTACAGTACTATTATGAATGATGTTTCTTTTTCTGCATACGCAGTAATGTGTGGTGTCATGCAAATAAGCAGAAGAAAGCTGACCCTCTAAATTAAGTATGAGTTAAAAAAAGGTGCAAAAGGAAAACAAAGGAAGGCTCACTCCACCAGCTCTCACTCATAGGGTTTTAATTTCTGAGCATAATGTTCACAAGTGAAGATAGAAAGAAAAAATTGGTCCATTAACTGAAAAAGCACAAAATGTAAAATAGCAGTGGAAAACTTTTTTAAAACTTTGAAATAATCATCAGCAATTTGCTTTAGACTTTAGAGAGTGAGAAAGAATGTAGTTACATTTTCGTGAACCAGTGGCATATAACACTTCAGATGTGTACCTCGGTGTAAAAATGGAGTTGTGCAGAAAATTTTCGAAGACTTTTCGGTAGCTTGCATCTACAGCTTCAGCATCCAGGTCCTCAGCTGACTTGGGACAAGGGCAGCATGGACCCTTGTCTGCCCCATCAAGATCGGTTTTAGTGGGCTTGGTGTCCTCTTCATGGTCTCCCACACCTTCAGCAGCAATCCTTATTGGGATCTTCAGTTCTGATGGAGGAAGAGGTTTGGGTTTTCTTTGTTGTTGTTGTTATTTTGGTGAATTCTAACTCAGCAACTAGCAATGAAGCTGAATGAACGTTTATGTGTGTGTACCTTTAGAACAGTAGTTGTGTTGATACAGCTCCCGGTCTTCGGCTTGTTGCTGCCACCTGACCAAGTAGTAAGTCTGGTTCCCATTTGGAGAGACAGGGGGTGACCAATGCAGCACCAGCTGCGTGGATGAGTTAGAGTAGGCTCGCACATCCCGAGGCATGGAGGGCACTGAAAGAGAGACAAAGAACTAAGTTCTGATGATCTCAACAGTCCCACTGGGACTCAGTACTGTAGACCTGATTTTTAATTAGGAAAGGCTTCTCTCCCTCAGGCTTGGAGGCATTCTGCTAGTGCAGATGTGATTCTGACATCACAGCGGCGTTACGACGTTACAATGCAGCTGGATTTATTTAAAGCACTCTTCCAATTCGGCTAATTACGTTAGTGTTTTTGTAAATCATTTTCCTCCATGTCTTTGACTTGCAGCTGTGTTTACTAAAAAAAAAATTCCTCTTCATCTATTTACAACCTGTTTGAATCACAGTCATTATGAAACAATTTAATGTATTTGAAAACAAGTCTTAAAAGAAAAAAAAGAAAGTAATCAGTAGCTTTGATATGTACCTGAGGGACTAGTGCGGATGTAGACCACCTTGCTCTTGGCACCTGGCATATGTTTGTCCTCCACCATCAGAGTGATCGCCTTCACAAATACAGCATACTGTGTCCAGGGTTTTAAACCTGTCAGCAGTACTCCGGGGTCTGAGTCTTTGTCTGTTCCCAGTTCCACATCCACCATATTCCAGCTGTTAGAGCCACAGCCATCCTGCCCCTCAAACTCTGTAATGTTCTGGAATGGCCTGGGAAGAAGATGGTTGACATCATGGCTTCATAAATACCATCAACATTTTGGTTACATTAATCATTGTGCTACTCACATCAGACTTTTGTGGATATTTTTAAAACATCTTCACATTTTAAAAAGCTGAAATCAGTAATAACAAAAAAAGTTGGTGAAAAAACTTAAATCCAGGTAAAACATACTAATAAGAACAAAATTTACAGGAGGGGCCACTTGAGAAAAATATCTGTCCTTGGCCCACATTTATGGTCTCAAAATGCTCATTTGAACTGTGATTCATGTCCTTTAAATTTCAAAATCAAATCATGATTTCTTGTTTATCCAAATGAGTGATTGGCATCATCTATTTATCTCAATGAGCTCATGCTATATTCCCTTAAAAGCACACACGCATTAATTTGTTTTGAATCATTTGTATTAACACAAGTTATGCATTATTAAACTTTAGTTTGCTAATCTGTCCTCAAGGTACTAAGATTCTGAAAAACTTACGCTTCCTTATAGTAGACAATAAAGCTGATGAGGTCTCTATAGTCGGGAGGATGATAACGCTGCCAGGTCAGTTTGATCCGCGTACTGCCAGTGCGGTTGGACTTAAACTTTAGGATTGTACTTTCACCTGAGGAGTAAGTAAGTGAGCAAGAGCAGAGTTATGATGAAGCCACTTAATAATAATTATACGTCTGTTAAATGAGCTGTATGTTGAAAAATCAGTGTGGTTTATCCTGACATGTGTTTCAGAACAACATCAAGCTGAGATGTGCTTGTTAGTAAACTATAGTAACTACTCCACATGTACTGGGTAGCAAAATTTCAATTTCTGTGGTTTCTTAGACTGAAGCTCATGCTGCTCTTACAGCTGGCTCGGTCCCCATTGTTTCGGAAATCGCTCTCAACAAAGCGGCTCTTGACGCCCGTCTTCTCCCACATCTTGCGGATCTCAGACATGCAGAGTTTTGGGTTGGCACTGAAGAACAGCTTTCCTGCCTTGATGGTGAGATTGTGCTGCTTCCAGTCCCAAAGATACTGAAGCTGGTGGTTGTCAAATGCTGAGAATGCATACATGCTACAAAGCAGAAAGAAGAGAGGACAAATTTTACTGCATGAGGTTTTTGTGTTGCGTAATTGTGGGTGTTACATTCACACCAGGCTGAAGGCATCACAATTTGTTAATTTCAGTGACTTATAGAAAACTAAGGGAATTATGACTCAGAAGTCATGGGGAGGGGAGGGGAGGGGAGGGGAGGGGAGGGGAGAGAAGAGGAGAGTAGGGAGGTGGAGGAGAGGAGAGGAGAGGAGAGGAGAGGAGAGGAGAGGAGAGGAGAGGAGAGGAGAGGAGAGGAGAGGAGAGGAGAGGAGAGGAGAGGAGAGGAGAGGAGAGGAGGTTCTTATGAGTCACTGGATAGCAGACATTCAGGAATGACTTTAATGTGGGCCATGGGACAGTAATTCCTGTGAACTCAAGCTAGAACAGATGGAGGAGGGAGTGAAGGCCTCTCCATGACCCTGACAGAACCTTTCCTTGGACTTCTGGTTGTTATACTACAGTCAAGGCTTCCAGTTAAAAAAATAAAAACAAAAATAAGAAAAAAAGAGAGAGATTGAGATGTTTTTTCTTTCTTGAAGTGATAATATTACTGTTACCAATCTAAAATATAATATCACTGTTATCAATTTAAAATATGTCCACAAATGTTTGTTGTACAAAAGGAAAATGAGTTATTTTAAATAACAGTCATTTCTGTCTCTTCATTCTGTCACAATTTCAGCAACATTAGAAAAGTAACAACTTGATTACTATGACAACTGTCAGCAGCGGGCAAACTCAAGATAAAGAGGATACGAGTTACCACAACAAATGACTATGTAGAAGATTTCTCCATAGTAGATCATACTTCAATTAAGTACACAGAAGTAGAGATTAATTTGTGATGTGAATGAACTGTAGAATAATACGACATTTAGGCCCGACTGAGTTGTTGAGGACTCAAACTAGGATTTTGTGTAGCTGTGCTGGAGCATGTGTGTAAGTCTCACTCATCCAGTAGTGTTTCTCCATCGATGTATCTCAGGCTGCGGAGGAAGGCCAGGGAGCTCAGAGTGTGGGAATGTCTGATTCGCACATAACCAGTCACCCTCTGGATCAACCCTGTGAAGCTCTCCAACTCTGCCACCATGTTGTCTAAACACACACAAATTACTGTTATTACTGCAATTTCCACTGGTGTTATTTGCCTAGAAATGTATTTATACATTTTTTTTAATGAACTTAATTTATGGAGTTTCCTGTCTTTCCCTCGAAATAATCTTCCTCCATCCCAGGTACACTTAACCCCTCCCCCATCGTCTTCACCATGTGTATCCATAATCTTTAAGGAAATACTTAAAAATTATATCCATTTCAGAATTTCAAAAGATTTCTATTAATTCTTGGTCTCAACTACTATTAATATAATTTCTGCTTTGTAGGACAGTTGGTTGGTAAAAATGCAAAGCCCAATGCAAACCCAGGGAATTTGAAAACAATTTGTTTTTCCAGATAAGAAAATCTGGGACAAAAGCCTAATGGGGCTCCTGGTCATGAGTTATCAGAGCAACGAACAAACCTTTTTCATTACTGTATTGTGGTAGTCGAGATAAAGTAGAAATGTTAGTGTTAACTGCAGTGCAGCTGTGGTACAATGCAGTACTTACGGCCTCTGCGGATGTTGATACACAGGCTGCCTTTAATAACAGTGCAGCCTTTGAGAGACTGAGCGGCAACCACTGAGTCGATGACCTTCCCCTCGCACACTTTATCACACAGACCGTCACAGGCTGTACAGAACGTGCTGGAGACAGATAGAGGGTGATAAAAAACAGGAGATGTAAATGCACAGTGACATTTTATTGATTGGCATACTCTTCACTCTTGAAGCTCTCTCTTAACCTTTAAACTTTTATTTACATAACTCACAAATCTGTCTTGCAGTACTGGGTAAATTATGTCTTGGAGGGATTCACATATTTCATATATTTCACCTGTTGGGTGCAGTGCGCATGTACCCAGTTGGGCATTCAGACATGCACTCTCCACCATGGATGATGAAGCTGTCGTAGTCAGGGAGGTGGAATTTGGTGCAAAGCTCAGCACTTATGCAGCGCCAGCCCTCAAACCTGTAGGTGTCTGGTGGGCAGTCAGCCACGCAGCGTCCTTGGTGATAGTAATGCACACATGCTGTGCATGCTGTGTCACTACCAGGGACTGTGCAGCTACCCAGACACTGAGGGTGGCAGCACTCTCCATCTGCTGTGCATGCTCGCCGTGCACACTTCTCCGGGCATTCTGTTGGGAAGAGAGAGGTGAAGAATAACACCTGTGCAGATGAATAAAGAAAATGTCTACTGTTGCATTTTTTTTGTAAGCCTGATTCTCACACACACACACACACACACACACACACACACACACACACACACACACACACACACACACACACACACACACACACACACACACACACACACACACACACACACACAAGAAATGCATCAAAAATAGATATCATGGTATATATAGCTCATACTACTGATGCCTGCTCTTCTATACTTCATTCCAATCTGATTCTGATATTTAACTTTCACAGCGAAAAAAGCTCTTTCTAAAGTAAAATAGTTTGATTAGCTCACAGATTTTGTGGCTGGCAGGCAAACGGGAACATTGATATCATGATTGTGTTTTGTGATGGTCTGCCAATCGAGATCTGGGACACCCTTCCAGCCAAAGCATGAAGGACATAGCTAAGTACATTTTGTGTCAAATATTACCTGGTCCTCTAGTCTACACTACATTAGATCATCAACAACCAATTTTGCCTACTATGAGCCTGTAGATGCCATGCTTGTTTTGTCAATTTCCTTATTATTCACTCCATTTATTGCATGAAGTTCTCCTGAAAATATAAACATGAAAATATCAAGATTGTCATGTACACTATGTCATGTCAATGCCACACTGTATAAAAATGATTCTATCAGTATAGGTCTAACCCCTTATAGCATTACCATATTAACATTCATACCCATGGACTTTTAAGAAATTCTATTTTTATAGACATAAATCTGGAAGGAGAAGCTATTCCATACTTCTGTTTCCTACCAAATATGCTACAGATGTGAAACAAATGCGGTAGGCAGTGATAGGGGAAACCATCCTTCCTTATGGATGCATAAGACAATCAGAACCTTAAGACTATACAGTCCCATCAACTATTCAGCAGTCTGTTTACACTCGGCAGGAGGGAACCAGAGCTGTGTTTCTCTGGCACAGAATGTTCTTTCTTGAGACTGAGACTCGACCACCCCCTGACAGCACATCTCCCCTCAACCTCTGCAATGGTGTGATGGGAGCTGTATTGGAAAGGTGCTAGTTTACAACATAAAAATGTATGGCCTGTGACAGGAAGATGAACACCAGGTGGGGAATAATCTGTGCCTGAAGGTTGGATCGGCCGGAAGACATTATTCTCTAGTCGTGTTAGCTTATGTGGCTGTGTTTGTGTAGGTTAAACAGCAGTGGAAGGGTTGATGGTTTTTTTCCATGTATATAGCATTCCAATGGATATCTGCAGCATAATGACTCCCACCTTTTGCACACAGTACAGGGGGCAGAGGTAGGGAAGTAAATGGAAAGGAGAATGGGTAAAGAGCGAGAAAGAGAAGAGACTGTCAAGGATGGATGAAGAGGATAATGAATTAGAGACAAGGGGTGGAGGCAAGGACATAGAGAAAGAATGCAGTCAGGGAAGGGGTCTGAATGTAGAGATGATAAGGTTGTAGAGATGGAGTAAACAGTTAAACATATCACCTTTTGCGAAAGAGCGTTTCACTCATATATAGAGATACATGGAGAAAATACCATCACAGTTAATGTGAGTGTGGGTGCTGCTATTAGGCTGTGGAAGTTTTTGACTGCAGAGAATCCAGCAAAAGTTAAGACGAGCAAGGACACAACATGGCATCACTCTGCTCAATAGTATAATAAATTTAAATAAGGACTTCATTGTCCTTTATAGGTTGCTGTAGGATTGGAACACTGATGCACCTTTTTTAGTATATCAGGAGTATCTCAAGATATAGAATCAGTCTGGAAAAATGATGTTAGATTGTGTGTGGCTATGAACAGAATATGTAGCTATGAACTGATCAATTAAAGACATAATGACATCTTCTAATTCTTCCCCCACCCACCCCTAAACCTACAGTGTGTGTAATTATAAATTGTAATTAACAATCGCATTCTTTCATAGTTTTTTTTAACACAAAAATTTTTCATTTTAGAGCAGTGGATCTGTCAGTATACTATACAGGGTCAGACAATCTTACATAATAGGCTTCCTCTTGTGCACACAAACAGTTCACCTCTTACAATCTGACACTGTACAGCACTTTGCCTGTGATATAAAGATCACTGCTGTGGGTCAAAAAGTCCTTACAGGGCTTCCGGGGAAGCATAAATACCAGCTCAGCAGGAAGGTAAGCTGGGAAACATAGAGCAGTCATCAACCTAATGGTGGGAAAATACCTGGGTTACTTCTAAACAAATTACCCCACAGCAGCTACACCCAATCAAATAGGACTTGTGAGTCATATGACGGTAAACATCTTCTTGGGTGGTTTTACAAGGAAATCGGCAAATTGGCCGATTTCCTTGTCTCTCTCCCACTTGATCAGCTGATCAATAATTAATGGCTCTTGTGAATTGTTGTTTTCACACAACATACTTGGGTGACAGGAACAGGATGTCCCACACAGACACAGTTGTTGTGATCACACTCCATGCTTTAGCATGCTATTCTTCTTAGCAGCACAGCAGAGCAGGATCAGACAAAGAGGAACGTTTGGTGATTTATACAAACATCACCAAATGGAAATCCATATCAGTTTTTTAAAAAATCAGGTGAGGTAAGTTGTACTAGAAGTTAGTAGTTGAATAAATTTTTTAAAAAAAAAAGCAACATTCCTGCACACTCAAAACAAGTGACATCAGTAATAAGGTACTGCATGTTAAAAATTGTACAATGAATGGCGACATATTGTGAACTCCGTAAACCACACCTGTGTAACTAGCACTAACTTAAACAAAGAAGGTAGATGTTCCTGTGCCAGTGTGGGTTTCCTTGCATGTTAGTTTAACCGAATGCTGTAAATTCCCTCTAGGTGTGAATGTTAATGGTTGTCTGTCTAAAGGAATTAAGAGTGTAGCTAATGGATGGATAATTCTGATCTTAAGTCATGCTGAGACCTCCGAGTGTGTCCCAGTAATCATGTTGAGTGGTGGTGGAGAAGGAGAAGGACAAGAAGGAGATGTAGAAGAAGGAGGAGAAGATGAAGAAGACGAGGAAGCAACCTTTAATGATCCCCTTGGAGAAATTACTTTTCCACTCTTAAGTGTATTCACATTCATACTGTGCTTAAGTTAAAAACAAGGTAATCAGTAGAAGAGCATGACTAAATAAACTGCATTTGTTGCAAAAAGCCACTCTTGGCTTCACTCGAAAAAGTTACTACAAATACATTTTGTGGTTAACTAAGGTTACTTGGAAAATAAATAACAAATAAATAATCAATTACTCATAAACTTATATCAAATTATAAAATGCTACAAGCACAATGATGCCACATGACTGTTAAAGGCACTTCCTTGTACAAGTACACATGAAGTACATATGATTGATTGCTGCACTTGATCTTACACAGTAAGATTTCATCATCACCTTATGATATGGACATTTTCCATGCAATCTCCTAAATTCTCTTCTGCAGCATGTTCCTGCGGTAAGCTTTTATCCAACAAGGGTGAGGTTTGGCTTTATTTAGTAAATTCCTACATTTAAAGATCCCTGAAGCTGTCAAACAAAAGGAGATGTAAACTCATAGGCTTGGAAAAAGCCATACTGTGTGAATATTTGTGTGACTAACATTGTTCATGGTGGAGAAATCTCATTTGTAGCTTACAATGCTCATATACTGTAAGCTCACCTCAACTTCCAACAGTCATATTTTGTTTTCTCACATTTTGCTCAGGCTTTGAAGTATGACTGAATACAAAGTGCTAGGGTGATCATTGACGAGATGCTAGCCTGAAAGCCTCATGTAAGAGAACTGCAAAATAAACTAGCCAGAAGTGTGTCCATACTGTGGAAAACCCAGAAACTACTAAATCAGAAGGTGCTTAGTCCTGGCTTATCTGAACTACAGCACTGAGGTGTGGGGAAACATATGAAAATGGTTTACGATCTCTATTTTTAATCAAGAAAAGAGCCATTAGAATTCTTAGCTGCTCATCACACAAATCAATAATTCATTAAATCCAAATTACTGAAGATACATAACATCATAAGCTATGGGACTGTTCAACTCATGTATAAGGCAGCCAACAACTGTTTACCACAAAATATACTAGCATACCTAGTATATATTGAGTTCAACTACGAATTGAGAGGAAATGCAGCATTTTTATAGAAGAAAGCCAAAAACCACAGTATTTTCCGCAGAATAAGGCACACTGGACTATAAGGCGCACCCTCAATAATTTGTTTGTTTTATAATTTATTTCATATATAAGGCGCACCGGATTATAAGGCGCACACAATAAAAAATAAATAAAATTCATTTGATAAACTGCAGCGGCTGTAGTTGCGCAATCCGTCCACTAGATAGAGCCGCACTGCTCAGGCAGTCATGATTGCATTCATGACTTCCTGACTACCTTTGAATGGCCCCTATTGTTATGTCAATAAGCCCTTCTGAGCCTCATCAAGGACGCCTGATCACTTGATCACTTTGCCATCTTAGAAAGAAGTCAACACGCATATTAAAAAACCTGACATTAAAAACTGGTTAAATTGATTACGAGTGCAGTCAGTGCGAACAGAGCGGATTATTTCCTGATCTGAAGTTCGAAGCAGATATTTAAGCTCCAACGTTTGTCTTCGTTTATTAATTAAATATTGTTTCGATCGATCGGTAGTCCAGTCGGAGGTGAGGTGCAGCTATTTGCTGCTGTGTGTCCTAAACAATTTTTTAACTAGTTTTTAATGTCAGGCTGCTAATTTACTGGCAAATGTGACGCTGTTTTACTACTAGAACTGACTTTATCGTCGGTGTCTCACCGCCATGAATCTCACAGCACGTCGCTGCAGACAGAGTACACAAGCCTGAATGTGCCCCTCCGCCCAGCGCTATCAACTACATTTGTAAATCAATTGCAGCACACCCGTTGGCACCTTTGTCTAGCAGTGACTCTGCTCTTCAAATTTCAGAGAAGGCTGGAAGTTCAGCTTCGAGGGTCTTTCATTCACCTTTATGCCAGTTTCTCCCGTGTGTTTCCACAGACTAATAGAATGGACCGTCACCAGATTCCAGATGACAGCACAATGGCATTTTTAAGACCAATTGAGTTTAAAGTGGGTTATTTCCGACGCCAAATAGTTAGGAAATACTGAGATCAGTCAGTCAGTCAAACTTTATTAATAGAATTGTTGAAAGTTCCTTATGTTTTGCTATGTAATCACCGGTGCTCCTACAGTCTGCTCTACCTTCTGAGAGCAGCTCAGAGCCGGGACTTCAGTGATGCCCCTTGACTACCGTTGTTGGGGGGTGTAGGCCCGAGTGCCTTGTGAAGGAGCTCCTCTGGTGGCGGAGTGCGGCATGACTGGCGGCCAGACTGCTGGCTTTTTTTCAGCGATCATGTTTTTAGCCAATATTAATATATTAATCCATATATAAAACGCACCAGATTATAAGGCGCACTACGGGTTTATGAGAAAATTTTAGGCTTTTAGGTGCGCCTTATAGTGTGGAAAATACATTAAAAACATTTTATTTCTCTGTTACTGGTGTCAAACTTTGGAACAATTTGGACTGGGAAGTTAGGGGTCTCAGAACCCTATCTGCTTATAAAAAAGCTAATAAAAATTTGACATTGCAAGGTTACTGTTCTGATGGAAATGCTGGTCAATGTGTCAGATTGTTATTGTGTATTATAATCATAATACTGCGTACAGAGTCTGTAAGAACACTGGCTAGGTCAACTTCTGTCTTGATCATCTATAATGTAAACAAAGCTTGCTATGCCTGGGGAAAATGTTATTATGAGCATGCTCAGGGTCACATCTGAGACGGCTGACGATATTTAGAATAGTAGTCAATACGTTAATGTGCAAAAATGTATTAAATATCAAATTTAACGTATGAATTTGGTTGACAACATATAGACACGAGAGAGGTGTTCTGGGGACGGAAATTTATAAGTCAAATGGCTTCTACCCATCAGCCCCTTTTTTTTTCTTCAGATGTTGTTGATCTAAAAGTTTTTGTTGTCCTTAACTTGCATTTAGTTTATTCCATTGTCATTTCCTTTATTCACTGTACTTTAAATCAAGCCCCTCTCTGATCACTGCCTTTCACGGCAGTGCTTCACTGATGGCCTTGTCTGACTTTTGACTTCTGTTGAACACAAAAAAACAACAACAACAAAATACCCAACAAAAAATGAATATTCAACCTGGATATAACTCAAACTCTAAACCCCATCATTATCACCTCCCTGGATAGTTCACTGTTGTAATTTGTCAACCCATACAAGTAAGACATCTTGCCTGACAGTCCCTTCACGTTCAAATCACACACATATTTCTATATATAGAAATATATATTTCTCTACGCAGTCAAGGTAAGAACTGGTTTTCTCTATTGTAACAAGACTTCAGTCACTCAGGAATACATACCCTGGTCAGAATAGCAATGCTTCCCATTCCAGTTCACAGACAGAGTATGTAACATTTACATGGCCATAGCGCATATCTTGCAGAGTGAGCCAATGGAATCACCTCACCCATACAATCCTCATGTTTGAAAACTCCCGTTCATTGCTGCAGATTTCTAATGTAATATGTTTTACATTCCAGAACTTTCCTTAATTTGTTCATGCTGAATGCCTGCAGCTCCTTTGGCCATCTCTTTTCCACACTGTTGCTCCAGTAACTCACCATAGGTTCACATTCTCATCCTTCATGAATTCCTTACTATCGATAGTCACACATCATTACAATTGCTTTATTACATACAGTATTGTGTATTTGGCTACATTTTATTGTATGTTTTTGATTAGTCGTGCCTCCAGTTGGTTGTCTCGGCCAGGTTATCGCTGTAAACTAGAACTGTCTAAGTTTAATTTTTTTTTTTTTTTCTTTTTTCTTTTATATACTGGTTTGATCCCCAAAGGGAAATTAAGAACGCACACTCTAGCTACTGATTCAAACGCATGCATACATATATATTTGTGAGTACAGGCCCCTGTATCACACACACACACACACACACACACACACACACACACACACACACACACACACACACACACACACACACACACACACACACACACACACACACACACACACACACACACACACACACACACACACACACACACACACACACACACAAGGGGCCTGTAGGCATGCAGGGGAGGTAGAGTGGCAGGCAGCTCCTTCTTGGTGCGCCTCAAATGAGCAATTTGTAAAGGGGACGGCACCTTGCTCAAGGGTGCCTCGGCAGTGCTCCGGATGTGAGCTGACACCTCCCACTGTCAGCTCACCTCCAGGTATTTTTTGGGGGGCGGGAGCGGGAATCGAACCGCCGATCTTAAATCATAGGACGACCCGCTCTACCGCCCGCTTTAACACTGAGCCACTGCCGCCCCCAAATAAAGTAATAATTAAATTTTACAACAAATAATACTGAGAACCAATATGCTCACGCCAGTTAACATTGTTTATTTTAAGCCTAATAATTCTGAAGCAATTTTTCAGATCATATTACTTATCAACACATTAAGTTCTAAAATATTGACAGTGAAACAAAGAGCCAAATACAGCAGTTTTGTAGTTACACAAGAAAATATTACAGGTAATAATTGTACTTTATTTTTAAGAATCCAGTGAATAGCTCAAAGACTACAGTTTTCTGACAATCAATCATCAATACATCGTAAGGCAACATATATTGAAACAGTTTATTAGTTTGTGCTGAAGGTAGCCTGAAAGACAGAGCACTGAATGAATTGGGGGAGGACACAGAGAGGGAGGCAGACTCACTGTTCATGCCAGAGCAACACAAAGGCTTACAAAAACACAAACAATTATATTCTAATGAATGAATATGTGACTATATTTGGACCTGTTGGGGTTCCCACCAGCCCTGTACAATGGTAGGGTTCACACTGTTTGCTATTTGAATATCTTCTCAAAAACTATTTGGCTTTAGTCTACTCAGTCTATCAAATTTCCTCCTCATCCACAACACAACAGGAATGAACAAGAAGGAACACCAGCTATTCAAATCATAGCTGCACATTATAAACCTTGGCATTATTGAA
The DNA here is from genome assembly GCF_040054535.1 of Antennarius striatus. NCBI lineage: Eukaryota > Metazoa > Chordata > Actinopteri > Lophiiformes > Antennariidae > Antennarius > Antennarius striatus. The sequence goes on along the minus strand of NC_090776.1, from coordinate 24,981,882 downwards.
CAGATATGCTTAGGATAGCCTAAACACAGACAACACATAACCTTGTGGGCAAAACATCTGTCAGATCAACTGACCCTACAGGATGATTACAGACAAAAGGAATTCCTGGCATCCTCATCCTGCCTGACCTGGAAAAGATGAGAAAAATCCAATAATTCTGTCCCCTGTGCCTCAAGAGGGGCCTGGCATTAAAAGGGTGGAATAGGTTTACAAGGTGCTACAACAGTGGTTTTTCCTGACACCAAGGCTATGACTTGAAAATATCACATATGGTTACAATGGCAAAATGCCAAAGGGGGTTGATGAACTATCAGTCATAATAATGACGTTTAAGTCTAGTTCAAACAAGATTGTAGAAATGTTACAAACTGAAAGTTTGACGTTCGTGAATATAATAATGTGCACAACTCTTAGTGAGACATTGACCTTACTGTCCTTTTCAAACACATTTTTCAACTCCAAGCTATGTAGAATTGAACGTGAATTGGATTTAAAAACTATCACATGATGTGTATTTGTGTAATTGGAGAAAGGATGGCCTAAAGTGACCAACACCTTATAGAAAAGTGTGCATAACTATTACATTTCTTTGGGCCACAAAATGACCCACAAAAATATAGACTCAAAAAAAAGTTTTTAAAAAATTGTAAAATTCCTCAGAGGGATGCATCACTCTTGAAGTAACTAAGGTGCTGAGGCACTGAACAATCAAATATTTTGTTCCAGGGGTGCAAGAAATATGTGGAGAAATAAAGGTGCAGATTAATTGCTAAAGAGGTAAGAACAATTAAATGTGATGCCACAAGGAACCCATTAGCCTCCAGTGCTGCCATATTGCAGATATACAACCTACCTGAGGTGCCTAGAAGTACAAGTCATGACCCAGGTGAGAAAGACTAAAACACAGCCACGACTCAACAAAACAGATTTCTTGGACCACTCAACTACAGTGATACCTCTACTTACGAATGTCTCTACTTACGAAATTTCTCAGCAGAAAAATATTAGCTCTACTTACGAAAGAAATTTCGACTTACGTAATATAAAAACAGAGTTTCGGCTGATACTCGAATCTCCCACAGGTTCCTAAACGCAACATTCTCATAGCTGCTCTGCCATTGGCTATTACCTATTACGTATCTTCCTGGCATCCCATTGGCTAAGAGGGATGCCACTCCACTTCTGTGTGGAGCTAGAACGGTGCTTATGGAGTGTTTCGGCATTTGGCACTCAAACCGTGAGGTAGTATGATAGTTTTGCTCAAATAACTTTGTCAGTACGTATTCGCTATGGACCCCAAGAAAGTGACGGAGAAAAGAGGGAAAGAAAAGACGAAGAAAAGAGTTTTTTTGTCCATACAAACAAAGCAAGAGATCATAGAAGAGCATGAGAAAGGGATGCGTTGGTTGATCTCGCCAAAGAATATGGCCGTAATGCATGTACAATCGGCATGTTATTAAAACAAAACGAAGTTTAAGGAGTTTAAGGCATTGCGTGGGTGGTTGGAGAAGTTCAAAAGGAGGACTGGAATTCACTTGTTGGTACAGCAACAGATTTACACACCAGCTCAGCAACAACAAAATACCCCCCCTCCCCCAGTATTTGTGTGTTTAGTGTGACTTTATATAATGTGAACAGTTAGCTATGTTGAAGTAGCTACAGTAATTATATGGTTTTCAGTTAGGGCAAATAAAAATATTATAAATCTCAGAGAAGACTAACTGATGAAGAACAGCAGATGGAATAGTCTTGTCTCTTTTTTTTCCCAATTTACTACGAAAAAAAACCCATCAAAAATTTAAAACATGCTCACACAGATACATAAGCATATGGTTTTGTATTTGGGATGGCACTGAACATTCAATGAAACAATTTCATTACTGAAATGATAAAGAAAACACAATCGATAAGTATACAAGATTATTGTTGTATCATTAAAAAAATCCTTTTTTTAAACTTTTGCCTGGTATTGATGCAGTTCTGCGAGAGTGTCGATGTTAGATATTGAGAAGATGCCTGAGGAATAGAGGAAAAGTGTGGTGGTGCCCATTTTTAAGAACAAAGGAGATGTGCAGAGTTGTGGCAACTACAGAGGAATAAAGTTATGGGAAAGAGTAGTTGAAGCTAGACTAAGGGCAGAAGTGAGCATTTGTGAGCAGCAGTATGGTTTCATGCCAAAAAAAGAGTACTACATATGCATTATTTGCTTTGAGGATGTTGATAGAGAAGTACAGAGAAGGCCAGACGGAGCTGCATTGTGTTTTCGTAGATCTGGAGAAAGCTGTGGGAGAAACTGTGGTATTATATGAGGATGTCTGGAGTGGCAGAGAAGTATGTTAGAGTGGTGCAGGACATGTATGAGGACTGTAAGACAGTGGTGAGGTGTGCTGTTGGTGTGACAGAGGAGTTTGGTGGGACTGTATCAAGGATCAGCTCTGAGCCCTTTTTTGTTTGCTATGGTGATGGACAGGCTGACAGACGAGGTTAGACAGGAATCCCCATGGACTATGATGTTTGCAGATGACATTGTGATCTGTAGTGAAAGTAGAGAAAAGGTGGAGGAAAAGCTAAAGAGGTGGAGGTTTGAGTTTGCCGTAGTAAGACAGTGTGTGTGTGTGTGTGTGTGTGTGTGTGTGTGTGTGTGTGTGTGTGTGTGTGTGTGTGTGTGTGTGTGTGTGTACATGAGAAGGACCTAAGTGGAAGAGTGAGGTTGGAGTGAGAAGAGATCAAGAAGGTGGAGGATTTTAAATACTTAGGATCAACAGTACCGAGCAAAGGAGAGAGTGGAAAAGAGGTGAAGAAGCATGTACAGGAAGGGGTGTCAGGTGTGATATATATAAGAGTTTCAGCTAAAATGAAAGGAAAGGTGTACAAAACTGTGGTGAGACCAGCGATGTTGTTCGGTCTACAGACAGTGTCACTGAGGAAAAGACAGGAGGCAGAGCTGGAGGTAGCAGAGATGAAGATGCTGAGGTTCACTTTGGGAATGACCAGGATGGATAGGATCAGGGATGAGTACATCAGAAGGACAGCACATGTTAGAGGTTTTGGAGATAAAGTCAGAGAGGTCAGACTGAGATGGTTTGGACATATCCAGAGGGGAGATAGTGAATATATTGGTGGAAAGATGCTGAGTTTTTAACTGCCAGGCAGGAGCCCTAAAGGAAGACCAAAGAGGAGGTTTATGGATGTAGTGAAAGAGGACATGAAGGTAGTTGGTGTGAGAGAAGAGGATGCAGAAGACAGGGTTAGATGAAGGCAACTGATTCGCTGTGGCGACCCCTGAAGGGAAAAGCTTAAAGAAAAAGAAGAAGACTGAGTGTCAAAACTACACATTCAGTCTGTTGCCAATCACTATTAACAAAAGAAGAAAGTACATGACCATGAATTTGTCAACCTATAGAAATCAAACAGCGTATGTTTAAAGTACGTTTGACGTTAGAAGGCAATAGCTGTCGTATCACAGATGATCATTAAAGAGAGGGGGCAGTTCTAATTTGTAGTTGACCAGTGCAATGATTATTGGTTTGTGTTTTTGTTTGAAATGCCAATCCCTGTTTCTCCTCTGTTCAGTAAAAACAGAATATTTGCACAAAATACACATGAAAAAAAGCTAGATGCTAATTTTATATATGGTTTCCAGTAAACCAGAGCAGCCAAACCTGGTTGATTGAGCTAATGACTTTGTATGGCCCTTTTTTGTCCACATGTACTTAAGGCATTGATTATTTGCTCAAAGTGATTCAGCTTAACATCTGACCAAATGCAACTGCAATGCTTGCTGTGATCAAGGGGGCTTGCTTGATCACAGCAAGCAACATACTGCAATCATCTCCATGTGGAAAATTAGGCTCTATCAGAAAATAAAATATTCCAACATGACTTAAATCCACCAGCAAGAGGCGCATCTCAGCTCCTGGTGCCAGTAAATTCCATTTTGACGGTGTTAACAGAGCACAATTAAAGGCCACATAATTACAGTAGGCACTTCAACATAGCCAAACCAGTAATATTCTCTTCCAGGAATTCCAGGGATGGGTGTGACTGTTGACTAAAAGTAGTCATGGATGTGCCTGGTTTACAAAGCAGTCCCTGTAATTACCAGTCCTGACAGCCTCCGTGTTCGGGCTCAGGGTAAGGGGTGCATTATTAGTTGTGGATCATCATACGCTATGATTTTTCCTCTGGTGATCAATACCAGCTTTTAGGATGTCCGCTATACCTGAAAAACAATACAAGGGTTCAACGAATTATGTCCCAAAGGATGACTATATTTAACTATCTACAATATTTGTCTACTGTAATCTGGCCGTTTTAGAGATTACATGGAAAAAGACTGAGTTTGAACTTTTTTCTTCAGATCATGTAACTAAACATGAGTTACATCAAGTTTCGAAGACAAGGTCAAAACCACAGGGATGGTCACAACAAATATGACTAGTTGTGGTATTTCTAGCATAGTGACCTTTATATAGTACACCTGAAACATTTAAAAATTGGAATGAACATAGTCCAGTTACGTATGTGCAAAACAGATTTTTTGATTAATGTTGAACAAAGTTTGTTCATACCATTCATTCGAGTATTAAAATGGAAAGGTTGACTTGAATGGCTGTAACCGAATGAAATTTAGAACTCACACTGCCGACTTGTCAGGTTGAACCTGGCATCCCTTGAGATATGAATAGAAACAAATAATAAGGTAATAACTTTCATTAGCATAATGAAAGTTAATACAAGCCTTACATTTATTTTTCCATTGAATAATTTTCAATGATTAAGGTACTGTTAAAGACTGTTTTTAGTAAGCAGTATGTAGCGTAGGTTAACAAAACTATTCATTTTGTCTGCTTCTTTGAACGCTAAGTCAGCAATAGACTATAAAGGTTGACTGTAATGCATTGACTGTAATTAGTTACACAATTACACTAGGTGCACCGACAATCACCTGAAGCTCAATATCAGCTGAACCAGTCGGTTTGTGGCAAACTACTGCTGTGTAGCCTGGACAGCTATGGCCCCTGAAACTGAGAGCTTTTCCATAATTTATAATCAATTTAAAGCAAAATTAGTGACAAGTAAAACGAAATACATAGATTTAAAATAAACCAACACATTTAATGAAAAGTTACTACTTTGAAAATGTGTTCAGTCAGTTTTCCTTCAACACTTCAATAGACGTGTTCTAATAAGAAGGCTTCTAAGAATACATCAGTCTTCATTTTAAGACCTGTTTTCTAGCTACAGGTTATATTCATGTTTACACAATTTCTATTTCACAATTGGTTCTTCTAGTTTGACAACTGTCTCTTCTTTCTGCCAACTTCTGCGCTGCCTTTTTAAATTTCCTTCTGGTGTGCTTGACATGAATTTATAAAGCAAAATGTGTGAATTCCTTGTGATGAGCTGGCGTCTCATCCAGTTTCTATTGTATTATCTAATCAATGCAAATAAATACACTTTTTGTCGCAGTTTGTTCTTGAGGCTATTTGGGACTTGAGGAAGATGGGTCAAATCATGTTATGCCCAAGACATCCTTGAATGGGCGTGGCAGTATGCTTCTTTTTATATCAAGTTACTAATTGAAATAAATACAGGAATAAAGTAATCATGTTGGTACAGCGAAAAGTGTTGGTAACTGAAGATTAAGCGGGATGACTAAGGAACTAATCATGAGTCTACTGTAAATGTGTTTCTACCTATTCCATTTAGGGTAACATACCAGATCAACCAGGTTTAATACAAAATACAGTAGTACCTCTACTAACGTATGTCTCTTCATACAAAATTTTCTACTTACGAAATGCCTCAACAGGAAAATATTGCCTCTAGTTACGAAATAAATTCCGAGTTACGAAGGGTAAAAATACAGTATGGGCTTACTCGGAGCTCCCAAAGGTTCCTGAACACAACATTCTTATAACTGCTCTTCCATTGGCTATTACCTAGCATCCTGGCATCCCATTGGCTAAGAGGGACCTCCTCTTAGCCAAAGAGGAGGTCCCTCATTGGCTAAGGCCGCTGCATAGGTGTCTATCCTCGTCATTCGGCCCTCGACCCACAACGTGTTCCGATAGTTTTACGTAAATATATTCACTTTTTGAGTAATCGCTATGGACCCCAAGAAAGTGATGGAAAAAAGAGGAAAAGAAAAAACAAAGAAAAGAGAAAAAACAAAGCAAGAGATCATAGAAAAGAGTGAAAAAGGGATGCGTTTGGTTGATCTCGCCAAATAATATGGCCGTAATGCATCTACAATTGTCACGTTATTAAAACAAAAGGAAGTTTAAGGAGTTTAAGGCATCGCGTGGGTGGTTGGAGAAGTTCAAAAGGAGGACTGGAATTCACTGTTGTTCGGCATGGTGAGGCAAGAGCACATGAACCAAAGAGGGCAAAAAAACAATGAGGACAGCAGTTAAAAGGTAAATGAACATAATTTTTATTCTTTCCTCTATTCTTTGTTTGTTAAGTTATGCACAACTCTCATTTATTGTGCAATAAGCTAATTGTAACATATTTGTTACATGTTTTGATGCATTTTTATGCTTTATAAAATATTTATGTCTGAATTTTGAGGGGCTTGGAACGGATTAGGGCATATGTCCTGTGTTTGATGCCCGGAATGCCAAGTCTCCAGCAAATGCAGCAATGCTGTGCAAACAAATCTTTAAGAAATCCAACTTAACTTAATCACCATTTTCATGTAAATAACTCCCAATTAATTAATTAATTTGGATGTAGTTGTAGTTGTATTGTTGTATTAATACAGTTGTATTAACATTAACCAACACTCAGCCATTGACTGACTGACAAAAAAAGTCAGTCAACGGTACAGTAGCATGTTATTCAGGATGATTTAATTGTATGTGAGATTGCTTTAGTTTGTCTGCAACAACAGGATGTGAACTGCATACACATTGTAGGGATATATTGTAGTATGTTATATTCATCAATGTAGAAATATTTTCAAATTGTTAAGGAAGGGCGATATGGCCCTAAAATAGGATAATGATATTTCAGGGAATTTTGGTATATATAATATAATCCGATATTATTGATTAAATAAAAAAAGTTTAAAAATACCATCGTACACACTAAGTGTTCCAACTTTAATTATTAGCATAAAACACACATACTGCACCTTAAAATGTTGCACGTTAATTGCGCGGTTCTTTATACAAAGACGTTTGCTTGGAAAAATATTTTCTTGATGGATGTCATATGAGGTCCAGCTTTTAAAGGAGCTGTTTGAAGCCAGCTTTCTACACTGTTTGAATTTGCATCATATTTTTTGCCAAACAACCGGTAACTGCTTCAATGTCTTTGAACGTTTGCTTTTGTCGTCGCACGGAGTACATCTATTCAAAGATCTTGCAATGTCATTTTGACCCAGTTTTTCCAGTTGTAGGAGGTAACCAGTGTGCTCTGCTTTTGTTTGCTTACTGAATTGATTAAGACAAACAACCCTCGATTTAGATGAAATAGCAAATAGAAATGAAAACCTCATAATATTTCCTTGTGTATAGAACCAAAATTAAATTTGAAATAGAAATAAATTGATTACGACTTGTTTCAATTAATTTGCCTTGATGCCCTGTGTCTTGCATTGCAACTATTACACATGCACACATGCATTATGACGATGATGATAATGATGCTAAAACAATATATTCCGAAGCAATACTGTAATGATACAACCTACTCTAAATCTATACAGATGACAATGTCCACTATACCTGCTGACTACAATTGCTTTGTTGTAAATGGAAAGGACCACCCCAACCCCACCATCAAAACTCTGATACTGTGGAAGAGAGTCACCTACTCTGTGCTGTTCTGAGGAACAGATGGAACAAATGATAAGAATAGCTTCATTTGAATGTGCTACTTACAGATTAATTGGGAAAGAAGATATTTTCAACCAGGTATGGGGCTCTTTTTAATGCTAACAGAGGGAATGTCTGTTTAAATATGTGGCAGTTATAATATAAGTGATTGATCGGTCATGTCAGAGGTCAAATGTGAACTTTTGAAAATGTTTTGTATTTATTTTTGTTTGTAATGTGTTCTTTGATACATCAGTGTTCATTTAGGAAAAAAAAGAAGACGGTGAACATTATGTACTGTATGTTTCCTATTGTGTGATATAAGATTTGTTCTGCTGTCTGTCAAAAGGAAAAATAAGGATACACCCACAAGCTTTAGAAACTAGCAGATGTTTCTTTTGGTCATAATTACAGAATGTACAGTACGTGTGTAGCATACCCATTGGTCCTTACAACATTTCTGTGGTGTACTCTGTATAGAGTAAGTGACATTCTCACAATAGATTCAAACAGGCAATCATATGGTCCTGGGTTAGTTTCATCTGTGGTGTGTGTGGACTCAGAGAGTGGGTGTCTGTACTCAGTGCATGATGGTATTGAGCTAATAATAGCAGAGATTAGACAGACATCAGCGGGAGCTGGTAGTCACTGGGCTTCCTTAAGCCCTAAGCACGAGGTCATACAAGTCAGACTGTCTGGATAACATGGCCTCTCTGCTGGAGCTTGGCATCTCTTGGTTTGATTGTTTCCAATCCAAACATCTCCATCCTCAATTTGATATAATGTCAATCCAGGAATGAATGTACTGAAGAATGTGTGGCACCTTATTTTTACCAAACCTAATGGTTTTGTCCCACAATAGCTTTTAATACCAAGCTGCTGACACTCACTACCTCAGTTCACCTCAAACCACTGTGCATTCTATCCGTGCCACACTCAATCTATTAAATTTACAATTTTTCTATTCTTTAATAGGTTTAACACCAGAAATGTCTACACTATACATCATCACTATGTATAGCATCGCTGTTAGATCACATTGTATCCAATCACTCTTAATATTAACTAAAGTCAACTGTTCATTTAACAGTGTAATTGCACTTCCTATACATCCAGAAACTATGTATTACATCATAACTTACAACATTACACAACTTAGTCCAGCACAGTTACAAGAGTATTGATAGTTGTAATTATTTAAATACCCAGAATCATTCCTGAAAATTTGACATAGCTTCGAGAACCAATACTGTTTAATATTTCAATGCCTATCTATTGACAAAAATGTCAAAAGTACAGTGAAATCTTGATGACCAAAATGTGGAGAGATGGGTGTCTGATTAAATTTACAGCAAAACAGATAGAATGTTCTATTGTCTGTTATGCACTGTCAAATCCTAGTCACAACTGAACCGTCTTGAATATGATGAGTTTGTCAGGTACATGCCATTCATGATGTTCACACGTTTCATTCCTTTGGAGGCTGATTGCACCACTGCTGCATAGGCAACTTAATGCTTGTTTTGGGGTAGTTATTTAACTACTATTCTTTGATTTAATTGTATTTTAAACTAATTTTTTTATTTAATTGTACTATTGTAAGTCTTTATCCTCATTAATTGGTGATTCATTTTGAAAACAATTTAAAGTACAGTAAATGTAATACAAGGATGGCGGAATACCAAAAGTACTCTTCACTTGTCCAAAGGAAACAAGTTGTCTAGGCCTGGTATGAAACTAAACAATTGCATTACTATCATCAGATTAGAGACCATTCTGAATTTGTGGAATAAAGCCACACTTTCCATCTCTGTTCAAATGCCAAGGTCAATCTGTGTCCACTAGAGCAGTGGCCCCCAACCTTTTTTGTGCCAACCTTTTTTGCCCCAATATATAAGACAATATTTTTAGGAACCGGCCTTCATTTGTTCGATAATCATTAATGATGCCAGGACAGCTGTAGTCTAATAATAAATCATCCGCAGTGGTTTTATGTAAAATGCAGACATCAACAGACAACAACCTTTTTTTTCATGAATTGATAATCAACATCTCTGTAAATGCAATAATTGTAAGAAATAATTATATTAAAAACTTGATTCACGTGGCGGCACTGATAAGGTTTATTTTGAAATATAGCGACTTACAATCAGTGCATTCAGCGTAGGAGAAATACTGATCATTTCCAATAAAAGGGTGAACAAGTCAATCAAATAATAATAATTACAATAATGAAAATTAGTGGTTGGGGACCGCTGATCTAGGGTTAATGGGAGACAATGACACCTGAAGTGTGTACCGGACGCCTGGTCTACTCCACAGTTTGATTTTCTTTACGGTCACTACAGAAAATCCCGCTTCACACAGACAGGAGGTTGGAAATGGAGGCAGGGTTTTCGATACTTTTTGGGCAATCTCAGGATAATCTGCCTTGACTTTAATCCAGAACACTGGCGCAGTTGTGTGCGCTTAATTTAGGGGTAAACTGTCACGTAATCGAGACCTGTCAAGTGGGACAGATCCATGCATTCGTCTGTGCATCATTCCACACAGATGTCATTTTTCAAAATAAAACATTTTTAGACTGGTAATTCATAAAAAAAAAAGAAATCAAAAGATATGTGCCACGCGGTACCTAATGTCCCTCGACCAGGTACCGAGTCACGCCCCAGTGGTTGGGGACCACTGACGTAGACGGATGTGAGAATCGGGTAATTTTTCATAAAATAAGACATATTTGAGACTATGAAACAATTAAAACGGAAGTACAGAAATGTAAATTATTTTTTCTTTCTGTGCGGCCCAGTACCAAATGACCCACGGACCGGTACCGGTCTGCAACCTAGGGGTTGGGGACCACTGAACTAGAGCACAGAAAAACTGAAAGAGGAGAAAACAAAACTGAGTGAGAATGTGCAGCAGCTGCATTAATGTTTTTAAAAGTCTGGTTGGAATGGGGATCAATGAAGCACCTGGCTTTTTATATGTTTGGGTCTACAAACAATGCAAAATGTTCCTCAATAGAGGCAAATGCTCAATGTTAAACCGTAAAAGACAATTCAACAGTCCATGTCCACTCCAGATGCCTCATCTCAAAAATGTGATGAGAAAGCAGATATATTTGTGGTCCAGTACAGCAGAGTACCCAATAAAATATAAGTAGAAACCGCTAAAGAAAATACTGGTTGACATTGAGAAAAAGCATTTAAAAATCATCTCAGATTAATCTCTTTAGATGCAGCAAGAAGTCAATATGTACTGGATCTACTACATCCAAAATGAGAGAGAAAACAGGAGAGGAGAACCAGGACTGATTTCACAACTCTCTGCTGGACTTCTCTTAGCTCGTATGTGTTTTCTTGCTGGACAGCTGATGGTGTGTTGTCTTGATGTCAGCTAAAACACACAGTTTCACTCAACTACTGCCACAAAGCATTTATCCCAAAACAGTTTCAGGAACTAACATTGCATTTTATGCTTTTATTTAATATTTCCTTCATTTCCTTCATACAGTATACTATATACAACTATCAGTCACTGAAGTGTGTGCAGTTGCTGCCACCAAACCAACTGTGGAATGTATTTTAGGCACATAGATTTTTATAAGGACAAAAAAAGTGAACTTCAAGACATCGACATTTGGAGGTTCTCCCATGAAAAAATCAATCATTGCCTCTCACCTGATTCCTGTTTCTTTCTCTGCGCTCATGCTTTGAAATTACTGACCATTTGTCCAAGTATTTCTGAGCCTTTTAACAACAGGAGATAATCATATGAAATTTTCAGGAATGACAAGCAGCCTTAAAACCACAACCACATCCCTTTTACATCCAGTCTATGTGTTATGATCATCTTCTTCTCCTTTCGGCTTTTCCCTTCAGGGGTCGCCACAGCAAATCGGTTGCCTTTCACAACTCAGCATCCTTCTACCAATATATTCACTATATCTCCTAAAGCCAAAAAATATACCCAACTCTGAGCAAAGTTATCATGAGATACATCACAGTTTCAATAATGACACCGCACTGATTTAACTATTAATTGAAAAAACTGCTGCCACCCTGTTGCTGAGTTGTTTCTTCAATGACACTGTTATTATCAGTCTCCTATTTGTCATGACAGTAGAGCCAGGTCATGTCGAATTGAGAGCTTGTTGTTTTGGCCTGTATTTTGCCAAACAGTTTTTCTAACTGTACTGTCAGTCGTTTGCACAGACTTTGCTTTGCTTGGTTTACAATAGAGTTTGGGGTGCCCCAATCCTGAGATTTTGTGAATGAATGGTTTTACAGGGGAATGTTCTTGGTATTTCCCTTCAGAGCTGTCCTAACTTGACTGCTGTAATCTGCTTCTTCACAGAAAATATGTTTGATTCAGTTTCGGGGATGCAGTCTAGTCTCTGTAAAAAAAAAGAAAAAGAAAAACAAGAACCAATGGAGTTAAAGACTGCCACATCCCGCGACACCTCTGGATACAAAATTTTGTCATACCGTGTTACCTCCACTAATGACAGCAGGTTTGACAATTGATCAGTAAAAAGACACTTTAATGTTACAACTTGGGAAAAATAAATATAGGTCATCAACAAACAGAATGGGTAAAATTGAAGACTGAGAAGGTCGGGACAATCACAATCATACTCTAGCTATGACTCTTCTGTGTCAAAACAATTTTGAATTTTTATTAACTGCAATATACAGCAATAAAGTTATTCTTCAAAAAGCAATTGATTCTGATAAGGTCAGTTGGAAACTTGGCAAGTTTACATGGAATGCCAAATTCACTTCATGCAATCTAGTTTTGTTATTTCAGAGCTTCATGGGAGAACAGAATGTTCATTTGTATGGTCCATTGTCCCATCAGGAACACACTCAAATCACTATGATCCTAAATCAGCATACACTGACAAGGCAGGTGTAGCAAATTAATCCAGCGGCAGGCTAAGCAATAACTCTGAAGACAACCCTTCTAGTTGAAGTCAGGGGTTGACAAAAGACAAAAATTCCTTCCAGTAAATACATCAAGACCTATTTAGAGCTTTAATGATGTGCTTTCATCTCTTCAGACGATACAAAACGCCAGAAAAACATCCCCCGCGCTGTTCAATGTGTGAGCGCGTGTGTGGGGTTGTGTATTTGAGAGAGCGATGGAGTCATTGTGTTTGCTTCCCAGCATGCATGGACATCGGACTATTCTTTAAAAGAAGCCTGTGAGTTATGAACGAGACAAAGGACCTAAACCAGACTCCAAAAAACAAACGAGGGAAGTAAACATGAGGGAATGCAGCCAGTGCCACCTCGAATAAGAAGAATCCCCACTTTCCCAGAAAAGCAAACAAGCTTTGAACACTCTTTTCTTTGTAATAGTTTTACGAATTAGTACAGACTGAAAGCATGCCCTTTATACTAACTCAATGAAAACAGCCTAACACATTTCCCCTCTGTCATTTATTGATCTGAGGAATGACCGGGTCTGGAAATAAAATGCCTTTGAAAACAAAGTTACCATTCATACCAGCACAGGAAGCCTGTGAGCAAACCACACATCAAAGAACAAATCCCAGATAATATCTCTGAAGTTTAATACAAGACATTATCCAAAGAGAATAACAAGCATCAATATATGGGTCAGACTTTCCTACAATGAGTAGATGTTAAGTGACAAATATGAGACTTCAATATTTTTACTGTCACATAGTCATGTCACTAAAAATACATGTAAACAGCCTGTGTTTCCCAAACTTAGACATTGGTGGACCGCCCAGGTATACTGTATTAATGGCCCCTTAAGACTGACCCTCCCATCTACTGACATTGTTTATGCTCTGAACAGAAACACAAAGACAAAGTCCTTGGCAATAGGAGTTTCTAGTAAACGCAATAGAAATGCAGGCTCTTCTCTCTTTTAGGCCAATTTCAATCATATGCCAAGTGTTTTCAAATGTTTCAGGCTATGTCATTAACAATAAAGATTCACATGTATATCACCTGCTATTAAGGAAGCTGATCCGTGGGTGAAAAATTTCAAAATGGAAGTCGTTTTTTTTGTGTGACTTCATAAGAAAGTGTTGTCAACACAGCAGATACAATACAGTGTGTGTGTGTGTGTGTGTGTGTGTGTGTGTGTGTATTATCTCTCTCTCTCTCATATATATATATATATATATATATATATATATATATATATATATAATATATACACACACACATAGACACACACACACACCGGTATATATATGACCATCATAGTTTTGTCACATTTCTTTGACTGACTGCAACTGCTATGGTTTTCTATGTACAATAGCTCATAAATGTTACCCATAGGTAACATTTATCCATAATAAACTATACTTTACACTATGCTCGAGTGAGGTGCCAGGTGGATGACCACTGCATGTAAAGGATTATTTTATTTATGTTTCAAGAAAATAACTATCCTTATCTCGCTGCATTAAAACTGACATAAGTCATTTTAACGCCCTTTATAGCATGAAGTCATCATCTGTGACTACAGCGACAGGTTGATTTTTCTCTCACACACTAAAAGGCTTGCTGCAGACACTAAACCCACACACACATCACACAAGAGCAGCTTCCTTAAAGCAGCGGTGTCACAGCTGTGGGGCAGAGGGTTTTTAAATACAACAACAAACAATATAACTAAAAACTCATAGAACTATCAAATGCTATTTATTTTGATAGACAGCATCAGTGCTGGAGGATGTACAGATTCTGCCCTAGGTTTAAAAACCTGCTACAATAGGTGTAACAGGTTACATTAGGTGTAACAGGTTTTTAAAACTGTTCACTTTCAAATGTATTCCGCACACAACTACAGGTTAAAACTGTATTTCCTTATGGATTAATCTGCTGAATTTTCATTCAAACTATTTGGGGAAACAAAGATTATTTTGTTCAAATGTAGTGAGTTTGAAGTTAGAAGCTATTAAGAAGAACACATATTATCATGTGTGAAGCTACACTTAGACCAAAAAGTTAATTTGGGACCCGGGTTGGAGCTCTGTTAGCAGCAGCAGATGGCCTGGCAGTAAGAGAAAGAGTAGTAGCAGCAGCTGTTAAGCACCAGTACTACTAATAGAAATGCTACTAGCCCACACCCTAGCTGCTGGTTATTCAAAATGTTAAAAACAATAATCAATAATAACAAACGTAGTAACAAAAATAAAACAACAACACAACAACAAACACAACAGCAACACATCATGTTCTTCACAACAGCTTCAAAGATCTGGATGCTTCGAATGAAATGTCACAAAAACTGAACAGCAAAAATTCCAACATCTAATTTAATTACAAGGAATTACAAGCTTAAAAGTAATACAACTGCTACTTGTCGTTACACTTGTGGTGCACAAGCATGCAGATGAAGACACAGCGACAAACAGAGCTTCTTGTGGGCATAGCAGGTCGCTATCCACAACATGACTGATTAAGTCAGGATTGGCTGAAAGCCTTGCTTTTTATTGTGACCTCGCCACAATGTTTTCTTGCTAGCTAGAAAATGGTAACCAGTGAAGAGCTCTAGCTTCCATTCAACACCCCCTCCATCCATCCAATATGACAGTAACCCACAGAGCTGAGCAGGTAGATCTGTGCATACAGAGATAGCTGAATCTCTGTGTTTGACTCTATATGTGAAAGCAGTGACAGTGTTTATATCTGTGTGAGTATGGACATCTTTTTCAGGCTGCGTCTGTTCCGTTCTATGTCACAAGACTGAAAACATCAACACGCTGAGTCTGCAGCAAGGCGCCAGTCACCAGGGAAACAAGTCAGCCAGACACAGACAGTCAGACAAAACACATCCCTTGACAAGTCACTGAAAAAGCTGCATTGTAAACACACTATTAAAGGGAAAGTTCACACCCACTGTGCACGAAGGAGTTTGATTCATATCTGGAGCTTTTTTAACTTTAATCTTCTTAATTTAATTCACTGTTTAGGTTGATAAGAGATTATAAACTGCACTTTCACCACCCCAGCAAATGCCACAGAACAGCTGAATTCATACGTTTCTTCAAGAGAAATGTGATGAAACAGGTAATACATGTTTTTTTTGTACGTAAGAGGTGGACAGCTGAAAAAGTGAAATTTTCTTAAATCCAGAAAATGTTGCACAACAACATGGGCTGAATAACCGCTATCTAGGCCTTTCTTCTTGTTTCCAAAACTTGGATAGACCTAAGCTGCATTACAGTAAAATCTGCAGACAAGTCAGTCATGCATAACACCTTCCCTAGCTACCTATCATCCCAGGTAGAAGACCAGCCGTTCATCACGTTCAAAACTTTTCATCTACACACGGAACCAAAGGAACAATCTGCATGATACATTTGCAATTTAAATAGCTGATGAGTTCTCATGTGTGACGGACAGTCAGCTTACCTTTCTGGCAGTAGTTGGAATTCCAACAGCGGTAGTTGTAGTTGTTGTTGAACATGGTCTTTCTGCACTGAGGGTTGTTCTCCATGATACCTGGACAAATATCACTGCACTCCTTAGACTGCTTGTTTCCAGCGATGTAGTTGTTGAACTCTGCATCCATGATTAGTGACCAGTCTATGGAGTCCAGGTAACAGAGCTCGGGGTTCTTTTCGATACGAATGGCGCCACGGGTGATGTTCCTCAGGTTGTACAGGCCTATGTCCTTTAAGCTGGTCATTTCAAAGATCACAAGAGCATTGTTGTAGAATAGGTTTCTTCCACGTATGACAGAGAGATTGGGAAAGAGAGTGCTTAGACTGTCGAGGCCAGACACCCTAAACAACAGCAAGTAGTCTGTGATCATTGTTAGCTTGGGAAAGCTGAGGTAGCGGAAGACTTCCTGGTTGATGTTGTTGTTGTTTTTGTCACCGATGAGGAGGATCTGCAAGTAGCCCTCTACCACTGTGCAGTTCTCTAAACGTCTGAATTCACTGATGTCATTTCCAATATCAATGCTGGGACCGCAAACTACAGGTGGAGAGGAAAAACAACATGGTTAGGAATCAGAATCAATGAAATTCAACAGTAGCATCTAACACGTCATTTAAACAATTCTTGATCATGTCATTTCTGTATCCTTGGTATTGAACAGTTTTGCAACCACAACACGAGTTTGTTAACTTAAGCAGGAAAACAAACTAAATACCTATAGTCCTGTAGTTCAAATCACTTGTTTTCATAGGTTAATCACAAAATACCCGTTGAACACATGCATTGAATAAATGCGTGTTTAACACATTAATAAAAAGAAAAAACCTAATGTCCTCCATTTCTTAAATATCAATATTTAAAAAGGAGATTATTCAATCAAATATTGACACTCAAGTACGCTTGAGCTGTATTATTATTGACAAAACCTGTTTGACTTGCAATTATCGTTTACAATACTAACTAAACCTTCTGTGATAAAGTCAACACTTGAGTCAGGTTCTGTTCAAGCACAGAACAACAGGGCAGCAGGGTTTACATTGATATGTCTTCAAACTAGCATTGTTTGTGTCAAGCTAATGTGACCCCAAGTTTGGTTTCACTGTTTGATTTTGTTAAGCAATCCCAACACAAATATATATAAAGGCCAAAAAACTATTAAAAAGAGCAGTCTACGTGTATGAACTATCTGTAACATGAACATTTATCTATTATATTATCATGTAATGAATCAGCTTATCAAAGTAGAACTAAATAAAAAGCAAGGGCTTGAACAGATTTTGCAGGATTTATTCCACAGAGACTTCAAATGCACGTATAAAAGGTAACTACTACTATTACAATTGTTTTATTGACATATTGGCCTAAGAACGAACAGACAAACCAAAATTGCAATGGTGCTAAAACAGAAAAAACTGCATCAAAGGTCTCCTCACTAGAAATACATTAAACTGTCACAATCTTTTCAGATCATGCTATCTAGTGCCGAATTGCAAAATAACCTTCCCTTGACATGAATTTGCCTGGGATATAGAACAAACTTCCAGACAACAAAGGAGAGTTTGATGTAATATTTATTTTACTTTGCTATTTATGTAGATATTTAGATCATCTTAGTCTCCGATTTTATTTTGAAGAAAAACACACTGACCTAAAACAACTAAAAAGAAAAGTCTCTTGGAGTAGAGGTGAAACGTCTTGAAGCTTTTCCTAACAGTCCAGTTGACTTTACTTAACACCGAAATCTACCATGATGGATGACTGAGAAACCCATTTAAGAAAGCCAAGTAATTCTCTGTAATTCTGTTCAGATTATTCGGTAAATAATCAGAAACAACATCAGAAAGCTTGATTTACAATCATGGTGATAATCGGTGACAATGGGAGGAGTATTTGCCTTTCTTGCATTTACCTTTGCCTGTGTCTTTTGCTGTGAAGAATATTTAACTTATCTGCACTATAAGGCACATCTAAAAGACTTTAATTTTCTCAAAAACCAACAGTGCGTTTTATAATCCAGTGCGCCTAATATACTGTATATATATATATATATATATATATATATATAAACAGTTTTTTAAATAGGCCATTCATTGAAGGTGCGCCTTATAATCCAGTGCACCTTATAATGCAGAAAATACTGTACTCACAGAAACATGAAGACTATTATCACACACCAATACCAGGAGAATTTAGACTGTAAATGCTAGAGAGTAATGAGGATTGGAAAATTCAACCCAACAGCAAGTTCGTCACACTCCTCTTCTTTGATACTGGTCTAGAAACTTTTACGGTATGCATGCGATGGAGAAAGGTTTGAAAAAATTGCAAATATTTTTTTCAACATTTTATAATTACATTTGTGCCTCCATTTTATTGCATACAAATAAATGCATTCTTATTCTTAAAGAAAAGCAAATCCTCATGCTAGACCAACATGCTGCACGACCAACAGGTCGTCGCCCTGTAAACTAATAAAATATGTTAAAGTACAATAAACTTATTGTACTTTAACATATTAAAGTACAATAAGTTTATATTGTTATTTCCTAATAAATTATTTTGAACGTTACAGACAGTTTTTGTTATTTCCTAATAAAGAATTACTTTGAATGTCGCAGACAGTTTTCTCAAGGCAGGATGTAATGAAATCAGTTAAAGAGAGTTCTAATATAAAAAATTGTAGTTCCTAAAGATATGTGGTGTTCTGTTCGAACAAATAATGTCACTGAGGTGGAACAAAGTTGAATTTCCAAAAGAACACCATGAACATTTCTGCCGGCAATGGAAGTTTCCCTATGACCTCTCAACATGGTTTGACAGCACAGTACAACAGGAAGCATCACATTATTAAAAAAATGTATTGTACGTTCTCAGAAAATAAAAAAAACTATAATGTTTAGTCATGAGATCTAATAGACAGTAATAATCAACTGTTTGCAAAAACATTAAAAATAATTTGTAAATGTTAAATTATGGCAGAAATATGGCCAAATATTACCACAAAACCATGTTTTCAAAAATCAAACAAATCATTGTCAAACATCAAAAAATCAAGACTGTCAAGCTAGTATTTTGTGATGAAGTTCTGCTGCTCTAAACCTAACCATAACATCTTCAACAGAGATAGTGAAGCACTATTAGTGACACGGGATCCTGGATATTGTTTCGATATGGACTCAAATAGCTGGATCCAATGTCAGTAACAAAGGGATTATCTCGTATAGCATCAGAGTTTTTATAAACTGGGTATGAGCAGTGCTACTCTCTCATTTATGTTTGCTGCTCAACGACTACGTACTTTTTCCACAGTCCAGTTTTAATCTCATTAACATACATTTTATAAAGTTTCCTGTGCAAGACTCACACCCTTCCAACATAGCCACTTGCAGCCAATCATCGACTCCTTTTCAGTCTTAAACGGATTAACGGTGTGTAGCAATTCGTATAAAATGAGATTTTATTGAGCTACAATCACAAAGGTAGAATTACATAGAAAGTGTCAAATTTCAATATTTACATTTACAGAATACATTTCAAATACTTAGGGAGTGGCACCAAAAAAGAGAAAATACATAGAATTAAAAAACAAAATGAATTTCATCAAGATCCATTTTAAATTTGCTACTCTTCCACCAAAAACCAGTGCTGAACAATGACTTGAAATATCAAAAAAAATCAAACAATAGAAAATCAAAATTTCCAAATCGCAATTAGCGTAATACTAGACAATATGTCACAACACACAATTCTAAACAACGCATTACCATACATAATCTTTAGTTTTACTTTTACTTGTATATTTTTTGTGCAGATTGTTCAGGACTATAAGAGCAAAAGCATGTTTTACCAGTTAACTTTTTCATCCCTCACAGTGCACTAAAGCTCATTGTTTAACGTGCAATACTTTGAATGTAGCAATTTTAATTGGAAAAAGTTTGGTTCTCTATATTGCCACTAAAAAAATTTTAAGAACTGCAAGCTTCATAACCAAAACTGCTGAGTGTTTACTTCTGGAGTATTTGATGAGCCATTCTGAAATGTCTTTGGTGTTATTTGAAGCCAGCGTTGTGTTAGTATGATGGTTACATCTTTCTCTGTAATTTGCTTGGTAGTGCACACTGCGAGCAGCCCTCATCACACTGCATTCCCGTTACTACAATCCCAACATGCAGAACTTTAAAAACACACGACTTGTGTTGTTACATCACCACGGCCTCAATGCTTCACCTTCTGTGGCCTCACTTTCACGCCAGCATTGACATCTTTCATGGGAATTGCTCATGACCTTGCTTGTGAAGATACAAAACAAAAATTTCTGATCAAATGAGTGTCTAGTGCACCACTGGAGTGAAAATACTGTTAGCAGGTGTAGCCGCTTAACACCCCGCTCCTCATGCACAGACACATTTTAAACAGCTGAGTCCACAAGCCTATCGGTGTTGCTTTGATGAGCCTCCACATCACATATTTACTTTTGATAACCGTTTCCCAGCTGGTCGCAGCACCCTGACTATTCTCAGACAGTCAGAGGAAATCCACTAAGAGCACCATTAGACAAGACATAGGAAGTTACATGTTAAGCTGATACCTCATACACTGCAACTAGACAGCAACAAGTCTTCTGATTCCTTATTTCTGTCCCATTATTGACAGTCGTGACAGTCACTTGGGGGGCAGGGAGACATACTTATAAAGTATTTTCCACATGACAGGTGAAGTGAAATCTCTATTGACAGGTAAAACTTGTTTTAGCTCTGCAGTATTAGAACTAAACCTGGTTAACCCAGACCAATGATAACTGCAGCCCTTTGGTCTCAGCTGATATAGTAAACTAGTAGGAATGCTCTGAGTTTAGCCACACAAGGCACCTTTAGACAGCTCCACACCGGAGGGAGAATAAATGTAGAATTTCGATGGGAGAACCTTTCTGCTGCTCCCAGGTTTGTCCTGTGACCACCGGGGCTAACAGTAAACCCCATGACACGCAGTTCACAAGCTCCTCACTCTTTCCAATCAACAGAACTTAGTCTGTTTTCGTTGCGAATGTACTTTGGCTTGTTCTATTTTAAAACCCAGACCCTGGTTCAAGCCCCCACACTACCCCTCCCAAACATGTTATAATGAATGGGATGAATCAGGAAACCTAGTTTACAGTATAGATGGAGACATGGAAAATGTTTAGATGGCGACACATAAAAAGACATTCTGAATAAACACATGAGCTGTAAATTGATTAAAGTGAAATGTTTATGAGCTGATAGAAAGTATGATCTTCATGCTATACAGCAGCTAGTCCTTACAAATTATCCTTACTTTAACATTCACACAATTTTCTTTCACAGTTCAGAGAAGTATAATTTAGTTCACTGAATTATTTTGGACTACAATCTAGAGACTCAGTGCTTCTGGACATCTTTTCAGGATGGGAGATAGTTGTTGAGCCTGATCAACTCCTGAACGAATCTCCAAGGTCAAAGTAATCAAAAGTTTGTGTCTTAAAAGGAGAATTTGTTACTGTAATTTGTCAAAGAAAAACACATTAAAAATTCTGAATAAAGAGAAATCAATAATGTGATTTCAGTCAGTCTTAACAAAGAAATTCCCCGCAGACAAAAGAATACCTGAAAGTGAAAGTCAAGACTATTCACTAATGCCCAGCCTACACATCCCACTGAAAGTCTGAAACATGAGAGGATGACTAACGAAACTTCTTATTTCCAAAATTAAAAGTAAACATGAACCTACCATTTTTATTGTGCTTATTATATGATATTTTTTAGTTCACAAGTTACCAAATCACAGAATCACCTTAATTCTACGCGACCTACATCCGTTAAACAAAATACTGTGTGCTCTTAACTTTGTATAACAATGTGAACTCTACCAGCTGAAGCGACATGAATAACTTACAGTACTGCTTGCTTTCTCACTTCAATACGAATACATCAGATTTAAGGATGTCAATTAATGTGAGCTCAAATTATCGGAATTGCACAAATCAAATGTTTTTGTTGGAATAACAGACACTTTTGACTTTTCCCTCATCAAAAATTCAACAAATTGTGACTCAGAGATGACAGTGTGGTATGCAAAGCATATACAGCTTGACTGACTCTCACTTATAGTTGACTCATCCTGATGTATTTACAGACAGTGACTAATTTATATGATTTATTTCAAAGCAAAGTTACAACACCACAGCTATTCTTTCTAATTTAAACAGTCGAACTCATCCAGACCAAGTTAACTACACGAATTTTCACTACTACAAAAAAAACTATTCATTTTTTAATTTTATAATAATTACATATCAACAAATCCATACAGTATTTGAATAGGAATTAATATCTTCTACTATCATGTAATCACATAACTACATCCTTATATGATGTATTTCTTAACCTGTATAAGAAAACTCTCTTTTTTATGTATATATGGTTACCAATAAATACAGATCCTTATCCCTATCCCCGTAGAATGCTGTTTGGAACAAATGTTTGTGTAGTAACGTGGAGCAGCACTACTTACTCTCTGCTGTGGCGGGCCGGAGGCAGGACGACAGACCCAGCATCAGACCCCAAAACAAGGTCAAGCGGTTCCTTCCCGTTCGAGACCCCATTCCTGGATGAGTAAATCTTCCAAAATCCTGTAAATAAGTATGTCGTGGGTGAGGAACTGTATACAAAACCTGGTCAGAATTATTTAAAGTTTGTTTTGTTTTTGTTTTGTTTTTTTTTAATCTCCAGGCTGCACCATCTAGCTGTTAGCTGGCTAATAGAGCTAATGGCTACTGCATACAGGCTAGCCGGATAGCTCTCCCACGTTTTTTTTTTTAATGGGACTCCAATCAAAGAATCCCAGATATTTTTTTTCACCCTCTAAACCAGAAAATATACGTCCACAGTATTGTGGTTTAGTCATGCCAAAAACTACACCGCATTGATGTGTGAAATATAACAATTGCAGCTACACTGGCGGTGGGGATTCCTCCGTAATCTTCTTCACACTCCATATCTAGTGGAAAAAACGTTCAACGTCCCGCTGCTGTAGGATCCACGGGAGGCAGAAAACAGGTCAACCCGTCTTAAATTTAGGATGAAAAGAGGCCGTGTGTGACATGTACTATGTTATTAAATAACTATACAGTGCCTGTGAGTGTACAATACAACGGCTACTTACGAATTACCCAGGATAAAATCTGGTTTCAGACCGCAGCAGCCTCCTTCTTCTCCTCCTCCTCCTCCTCAGCCTCTCATAATGCACACACACGCAGCGTTGTTGTGGTAGCTGTAATTCACCTTCATATCAACGGAAAATTGAGTATTTCACCTTACAGCTCCGGGTCAGTTTAACTAAATGTTTTAGCTAATGGTCGTTGTTGATCAACAGCCGTAAAGGAGGCATATTTAGATAGAAAATGGTACAGGTACATAGTCTCCCCCCGATCTGTCTGCAGTCTGCCGTGTTCACTATAAACACGGCGCCGTACGCAGAGATCGTCTCTATTTGAGAAGATGAATCACTTCAGCTTCTGCCCCGCCTTCCAGTCTGTGACGGTGCGTGTCGCTACTGCAGGTTGGACAGTTACCATAGTGACTGATCGGCCTTCTACTCATCTAGAGAATATCATCCTTATCTTTTTGTTTAACCATATTGAATGTAGCATAAATTGCCAACTCTGACGTGGCGTCTACCTACTCTATCATTTTCAATGGCAAAGCATGGCTTGTCACGGTTTTATTTTTCTTTCTATGAATACCAGAGGCTGAGGTTTAAATAGTGGACCAGTAGTCAGTAAACACAATTGTTCACCAGTTTCATGAAAGCATTCATTTGTCCACACAGCCTGCATAGTTACCAACGACATTCCACAACGTCAGAACAGCACGCAAAATGTGTATAGAGTGAGATATCAGAGCACCAGTTTCTTCTCTGATCACAGCCTCAGAGACTCCGTTTACGACGCGGTGCGAAGGAAATCCGGGATGCTGATCCAGGACCAGGGTTGTTTTGCGCCTCCAGAACACACGACTGGAGGCGCCCCATACAAAGATGGTGTCTATTTGCGACTGCTGTAATTACACTCTTAATTAGCCACAGGAGTGTTTTCAATTTTAGGACTATTTAATATGTTAGGCCTGTCAACACACGTTTCTCACGATATTTTTTTTTTCTTTGCCGACAAGGATATTAATTAACTTAAACTTGTTTACAGTGTGTTTTTTGAGGGAAATATTTGTGACATTAGTTGTTCCTTTATGGTATGCCACGAGGATGTTGTCAATTAATTAATAAAATGAAATGACACTCAGGACAACACATATAGCCTCTTAAATTGGTAGCGCCCTTTAATTAAATAATGTATCAAAAATCTAATCATAATTTTGAATCATAGTTTTGGTGTAATCCTGTAAAAAATCTTCAGCCTCTTTTGCAGGGGCAACGACCGCACTTTTTATAATACTTATTAGTCCAATCGATACTCTACAATACAATTACATCAAAATTTAGTGTATATGGATTATATTCACCGAAAAATTGTTTTTCAAAAAAAATTATGGAAGTCATTCCCTCTAAGGCGTCCCACGTGGTCTAGTCTTGAGGAGCTCGCTGAACACCGACTCATGCGACATTTCAGCCTGGAAAGGAACCAAAATGCTGCCATCTGGCGGGGAATGGTAGCAGCTGCTGATTTCTAATCTGCAGTATAATAAAAAGATAAAAGAATGAGAGAAACGTAGAAACTGTGAAAATATCGATTCATCCATCCATCAACCACTTATCCGGGGCCGGGTCGCAGGGGCAACAGTCTTAGGAGGGATGCCCATACTTCCCTCTCCCCAGACACCTCCTCCAGCTCCTTCAGGAGGATCCAGAGGCGTTCCCAGGCCAGCCGAGAGACATAGTCCCTCCAGCGTGTCCTAGGTCTTCCTCGAGGTCTCCCCCCGGTAGGACATGCCCGGAACACCTCCCAAGGAAGGCATCCAGGAGGTATCCGGAACAAATGCCCAAGCCACCTGAGCTGGTCGAGAACCATGGCCTCAGATTTCAATGTGCTGATCCCCATCCTGCTCACGTCACACTCAACTGCATACCGTCCCAGTGCACGTTGAAGGTCCAGGTTTGATGAGGCCAACAGGACAACATCATCTGCAAAAAGCAGAGATGAAATCCTTTGGTCCCCAAACTGGACTCCCTCCAGATGCTGGCTGTGCCTAGAAATTCTGTCCATAAAGATTATGATTCTTTGTGGAATCTTGTGAAAATATAATCATGTATTTTTTCTTTGAATATATTATTATATAAATGGATGCACAGGATGTACTGCAGGTCCAGTAATGCCGACATTATTGATGCTTTGTCCTGAAACACTAAAGATAGATTTTTTTTTTTTACCCTTGGTTCTAAAACTAAGATGATAAAGAACATCATACTACTGCCTTGAGCTTAATATATATGGCGAACAGTTAAATTCACACATACATATGTGAGTTTTACACATATTGTCATCTGATTTTTTCTTTATTTGACATCCAGACAGGTACAGTTGCAATAATTGTTTTATGTCTTAACCCCAGCCTAAGAAAGTGATCAACCAGCAGCTTTTGATGCTCTGAGAGAAGCACAATTAACAAAACCATTCATAGAAAAACCCCTGACAGTGTTTATTATCCCTATAATTACAGACTGCTTTTATCACATCACAGACTAGAGCACAGAAGCATTATTTGAACGTTGCACATTACCTCATCTCTGGCAGACAGCATTCAGCATCCGTCACATCCGTCCAACAATTAGCACTTAGAGAAAAAGTTCACATTAAAAATGAAGTGAATATCAGTGACCACCCAAGAGTCCACATACAGTGAGTCACCCACTAACAAGTGCTCACTGTACCAACCTGACCTCCCTGTGCCAGAGAATGTTGTGCCTGTCCACTTGCATTTGTTAAGTCCCTATTAAAGTCCCCATGAAGGCAGCCGACGGGCCCACCTACTTCGACTGGCCTGGTGGAATCCATTCTCGCACTGCACTCATGTGGAAATAAGCATATTTACCACCAACGGGTCACACATGCTAATGAGCGTCTGTTTGTTTTCCACTGTGCTCATGCAGGAGGAAGGGAATTTAGAGGGAAAATAATAGATGATATGCAGACAACAGCCCGGGTGGCTGTGCAGCGCTAATGAGGAAAAATGTAGAACAGAGAATTAATGGATATGAAATCAGAGCAGGACATGTGGCCTGACATTTCGATGTTGCTGAGTCGTTCACAATACAGGATGTCAGTTGGCTTGTTTTGAAACTAGTGCTTGGGTTGTCGCTCAAGAGACCCCAGATATACTGACTGTAGACCACACAGCAACAAGCTTTTATCTGATGAAACCACACCTGACGAGTTTGTTATGAAAGAGCTGTCTATACCTGTTGCGGTGTGTGACCTATATTGATCATGCAGTGAGTCCTGATCACAAAAGATATTTTTGTCAATCTGTATCTTCCCCCTTTTAAATTAAGTTTTTGTTCAAAATATTTGGTCTTTATAAATAACAAAAACTGTTGTTAAATTATACAGGTGTGGTTTTTGGAAACCACCCCCACAGCAGATCATATACTCTCAAAGTTCTGTCCTGAACTGTTGTTAATGTTAAATTCTCACTTTGGAGCCATACATTTTAGTTTTTGTTTCTCCAGCTCATTTTAGCCCACCAATTCATTCTGCTGTACTACCTGATATTTTGTTAAAGTAGGAAAAACACGGGTGTCAATAATAGCACAGGACTGCTGTGTTCTCCTGTAGTATCCCAATGACTAACAACCCAGTATGCTGCATGCATTTCAATAATCAATAATAAATCAATAAGCTGATGATTCACGCCTGTGATTTTCCTACCTTACATATCAAGTAGTCTTTGTTGAAAAAAATTGTGACAAAATAAAACATGTATTGTTTTGTGACACTGGAGTCATTTCAGAAAAATACTTATCTCATTTTCATCTCATTGGCCAGAGACTTATAAATGAGACGAAATGGAGAATGTTAAGATTCTCTATGCGGGATAGACAAGAAGTATCATTGTTTTTGAGTGTCTGATTTTTTTCTCCCTGCCCAACTCCCTTCTGAAGTGTGGAGAATAAATTCACTCCTATTACGTTTATCATTGTATCAGTAACTGCAATCCCTTTGCAGACAGCACTCTACAACCTGAGCCTGAGTCAGGAAAGAGTCCCAGTGATGTGGAAGACATCCTGCCTGGTTCCTGTCCCCAAGAAATAGACTCCATCAGACTTAAATGACTACCGACCAGTTGCCCTCACATCCCATCTGATGAAGGCGCTGGAAAGGCTGGTCTTGGCTCACCTGAGGCCACAGTTGACACCCTCCACAGTTTGCTTATACCAGCCCCATTTGAGGGTTGACGATGCCATCATCTACCTGTTGCAACAAGCTCACATCATCTGGATGGTGGGGGCAGCACTGTGAGAATCACTCTCTTTGATTTCTCTAGTGCTTTTAACACCATTCATCCACTGCTGCTGAGTGAGAAGCCGTGGGGAATGGGTGTCAACACCTCCATTGTCTCCTGGATCAGCGACAATCTGACAGGCAGGCCACAGTTTGTCCGTCTGGGCAGTGTTCTGTCCGACGCGGTGATCAGTGACACAGGAGATCCTCAAGGGACTGTATTGTACCCTCCTCTTCACCTCATACACAACTGATTTTCAGTATAACTCCGAGTTGTTCCACCTGCATAATTTCTCTGATGACCCTGTATTGTATGTTGTGCTTTCTAAAATAGTCATGCAATGTCAGAGAATTAGCCAACACTGTATATAAAAACTATACATCCTTTTTCTAAAAACAAACACACACACACCCGAACAAAAAATGAAAACCAGGAACACACTACAGAATGCACTGCATGTGTTGTTGAATAAATGGAAGCCACAATTTATGCTAGAAATATTCACGTTTAGCCAATTACATTTGTGGCCTACACGGTATGTCAAAACATATTTTTATTTATGTCATTTACTACCTTAGTAGTTTTGATCTCTATTCTGGTTTTGATGTTATTTACATGTTCTATGAGTCACAACCTTAATCACCATATCAACAAGGGGTTTCCAGTACGCATAACTGTATACTGCATGCTTTCAACACATTCCCGTACTTCTACAGCATTCCCAAATCAGCACATGGTATGTACATTTATTTTATTGTAATACAGATCGTAGTGAAAGAGGACATGAAGGTAGCTGGTGTGAGAGAAGAGGATGCAGAAGACAGGGTTAGACGGAGGCAACTGATTGGCTGTGGCGACCCCTGAAGGGAGAAGCCGAAAGGAAAGGAAGAATACATTTTTGAACGTACACGCGAAGGAACTCGTGTTTGTGTCTTTCATCTGCATTGCAGTCGCGCCCGGACTGTACCTGGGAAAGGCTGCAGAAACCCTGCAACCTGCAACGGCGGACGAAGCGGTTAATAATAATGAATGAATGAACGGACGCGACTGAACTCGATGACCTGCCGGAACCATATTGGATGTGTTTGTTGGTCGCACACTAAACGCGGTAACACAACCGGATGTTGATTCAAGTCTTCCGGCAGCTGTAAGAACGAAAGGCGCTCTAGCTAAAGAGATAATCACGTTCAAGATCTTGATATTTTAACTGTCACGTTATATTGTTGTATTGATAAGCCCAAGTAGTAGACATGATTAAAGCCATCTTGATATTTAACAACCACGGAAAACCAAGGCTGATACGATTTTATCAGTATTTTGTAAGTATTTTTGTTATTGCTTTTTGGCGATTAACATTTGTTTTTGCCCTGTGATTTTTTTTCTTTTGCTAGCGGTGACTGTATAGAAGGATTGTTGTTGTCCCTTTGGTATCAATCCTACCTTAACTGTTCAGTCACCAAGAACAAGATAGATGCGGTGACTACAGTGTAATGTGTGTCAACGGCCTAGTTACGACTCAAAGAGTTGGTTGCTGCTAGTTTTGAGTGAAGAGCGATAGTGTATCTCGGAATATTTTAATTTCATCTTCCTTCACGTTCAGGTTAACATGCCTGTGTTGAGATATATAATCCTAATCAGTATAAAGTGGAAGAGACTTCATACATACTAAATCTATAACATTTATTCTCTGTAGAAATTCCTTGTAAACAATGTATGGCTTTATTAGTGTAATTCGCTAGTTGTGACTACAGGTTAAAAGCTAATAATAAGCTAATAAGGCTTTTCAGGAAAAAAAACAAAACAAACGAAACTGAACACAGGGAGTCATAATAGCTTAATTTTATTTAAGTTTTCTCTAGAGTGATACTAAAGTGTATCTGTCATGCATCCGGAATGAACCCCACCTCTTGCCTGTAGCCAGTTGTGATTGGCTCCAACGACACCCGTGACCCGTGACAGCGGAAGAAGCGTGTTTGGAAGATGAATGAATGAATGTTTAAAGTACAATTGTATACAGTTGGATAGCTATTCTTTGTAACTGTCCGAATTTTTTTCCCCCGTTTATTCATACATGGATGAAATGAAAAAAAAAAATTTGCACGGGAGCCTTTCACAAGGTCAAAACAAAATATGATTTAATTCATTTAATGTTTGAAAATGTAGCCACAAGAGGACACAAGCCAGTGTCTTATTGTGCCGGTCCCAAGCCCAGATAAATACAGAGGGTTGCTTCGGGAAGGACATCCGACGTAAAACTTTTGCCAAATCAAACATGCGAATCAAACCATTTGATATTTAAATAATTGTTTCTTTAGAGTGATTTTATTTACCGAGCATGAACTGCATTTCCTAGAACAGTTGTATATACTGTATGTTTTGCTGCAGGCAGAGGATATGCAGCAGCAGATAATTCGGGAGACTTTTCATTTGGTATCTAAAAGAGATGACAACGTCTGCAATTTCCTGGAGGGTGGGAGGTAAGTAAAACTGCTCTCATTGTAAGAATAACACATTTTCACAAGAGAGTACATTATTGATCCCTGGAAGGGAACTTCTTCCCGACATTGCTACCTGAGGAGCAACACTCAGCCCCTAAGGGACTTGGGAAGCAAGGTGTGGTTAAGTACCGTATTGGCCCGAATATAAGACGACCCTGATTATAAGACGATCCCCTCTTTTTCAAGACTCAAGTTTGAAAAAAGAATTTTTGAACGCCAAATTTAATTTTTATACAGAAAAGGCCATTCAAAATTACTTTCTTATCAAATGTTAGTGATTGCCTTCATTCAATTAGACATAATACACACTAAACAGTCATTCTGTTGTTGTTTCTCTAAAATTATTTGTCTCACAACAACAACAACAAAAATCCATATTCTCTTCTTATTACCACTTTTCTCCAGATTGTCACTACGTTTCTCCATTTTGTGTTATCTCTTCTCTTATTTTCTTCTCTTTTCTTTCTTACCGCTATTTTTATTTTTCTTATTCGTGACAGGGGTTTGCTTTGGCCTGGGGAGTTAAGTTCAGCATTCGCTTTAAAGATATCTGGCGCCATCTACCGTTGTGAATGGGTATAATGTCTAGACCCCGAATGTAAGACGACCCCCACTTTTTCAGTGTTATTTCAATGCAAAAAACACCGCCTTATATTCAGGCCAATACGGTATATTGCTCAAGCATACTCTGCCATGTAGACTGGGGCTCGAACTACCAACCATCCTATAAGTAGACAATGCTCTTAAGCTACAGCCACCCTACTGAATACTTATACTACGTTTTACGCTTAAATTCTTAAATTGTGTTTGATTGTGGAGTGACACACAATTATAAGAAAAACGTCTGCATCCTCAAATCCATAATAGAACAGAACATCCCCCCATTATTTAACTGGTTGACTGCCTTCATCAGTACGATGTTTAATTTAATTTACTTGTCCCAAAAAAAAAACCAGCTCAGATTTTTGATTTTTTTCCCCCTCACAGGTAATTTTGTTTCCAGAACAGTGAGCGAGCCCCATGTAGAGGCAGCATGCTGTTAATGACATTGTCTTACTTTTTTCCTACCAGAACCACAAGCTGAAATTAAATGTTAATGTAAGGAGGAACGTGTGACAGTCTGAATTGTCAGGAGGAACCTACCACTAAAGAGTATCTTCTCTCTCTTTGTGTGGCTCTGCATGAGGAGCAGTTAATTTCTAGGTGTTTGATAGCTGATAACAATATTCTCTGAAACGGATGCAAAATAAATACTAAAAATGCTGACATTGGTCACCAATCTGCCATGTCCTGAGTGTGAAGTAAATAAATGGTATTTAGTTGGATGTACAGTACTTGAAGTACAATGTTATATAACCCATATTCATGAATGATATGTTTACATATACTGGTACAAGCTCATGCTTTGTGCAGCAGTGATGTTTTTCCATTTTTGATAATGATACAGAGTGATTCAAAATTGTTTCAACGAAAAGCCTAAATTAATGCTATAAGTTTTTGTAGTGGAATGACATTTTTTCAGAGCTTACTGTAAGCTTTGGGTACTTCTCTCGATTTGATGAAGTTGTCCAGCTGACTGCAGATGCAGCAGCAGGTATTTGACCAATAGAGGGAGGCAAAGCCAAGGAAGTGAACTTTATATAAAGCATTCATGTACTGTATTTATTTGTCAAATTTAAATCTGGCCCCAATGCATACATGACAGAAAGCTACCCTTTAATTTTCTTCTAAATTAGTTTTTTTTCCCCCCTTACAGTCTCATAGGTGGCTCAGACTACAAGCTGATTTACCGGCACTATGCAACTCTTTACTTTGTTTTCTGTGTGGACTCATCTGAAAGTGAACTTGGCATACTGGACCTCATCCAGGTCAGATTTGTTTTCTACTGCTTTATTGTGGCATTTTTGTGTTTAAAACAATATTTCCCCCGTTTCACATTAACCCCCTGCCATGCAATATTCTAGCCTAGGAAGAAAACACCTTTTCTCTCCATTGATGTAATGAAAAACATTCTTTCCATACATTATGCTGCCTTCATTTGTTGTGGAAAGCATTTGAGATTTTTCTTTTTTCTTTTTTTAATTATTTGCCTCCTCAGTGGTTTGTTTCAGTATTGCTGATCTTAGAAATGAAACCTGCTCTGCTGTTGAAATCTTTCTAAATGGGGCAGATTAGAACTCATAAAATGGGAAAGAAGGAAACACTGACATCAGAGATACAGATAGATAAAATAAAGTTATCTTTGGGAGGGCTGATACATTATTTTTATCTGAGCGCTGCTTCACATTGCGCCCATGGGGACATTTTGTTGTACTTGTAGTTTTGGCACCACATGAGAAACATAACTCATCCTCACACAAAATAGCTAGTGCCTTAAAATGTTAAGCAACATCAGTTTTATCTAGCAAGCGAGTCAGCATGCTCAGTTCTTCCACTCATCACTGACGTCAGGAAGTTATCATCAGAGTCCCTTACCAGCAGTAAAGGGGAATTTTGGCATGCACAAACAAGCACATGTTTGGTGATAAAGATGGGATTTTACTGTGACGTACTTTGTTATGCTCTGTATCAGAAATATATCCCTTACACTACTTTTTTCTGCCTCATTGCATTGAGCACACCAAGAAATTATATAAAAGTGGGAATACTATAAATAAGGCATTTGTGGTCAAGACTCCAGTGTGTTAGTCGTACCCTGAAATCAACTTGCTTTTGGGAATCTATGCTATTAGTAACGACCTGTATCATTTAGTGATGACAATTTCCTTGTAGTGTTGAGCTCATATGGATCTGCATTAAAACCAAAAAATTTTGGATTGATCCAACTGTATCACCTCACCCTAAGTGTAGTCAATACTGGTCTAAATTTAATCACCAGTTTTTCCTGGTATGTTTGATGTTTAAGTCATTCCGCCAATGGCTGACTATCTTCAGATTTTCATATCATCTTTACTCAGTTAACTTGTAAGAACTGCCACAACAGCTTCTTGACATAGTCCAGAATTTGTTATGTACTTAAATTAAATCCAAATGTCGCCGTTTGATATTTATTTGAAAAAATGTGACATTTGTCCAAAACCTCTTGCAGGTGTTCGTAGAAACGCTTGACAAATGCTTTGAAAACGTCTGTGAACTGGACCTCATATTCCACATGGACAAGGTGGGTTGCAGATCGGAAGAACCTTTTCTGTTGATTAATTTCTGTTGATTTTCATTCAGTGAATTACCTCACAGTTTTGTAAGGAGGTTCACTAATCAAACCGCTATATTTCTGAATGAGCTGCAGAGTAACTGGCCCATTTTCCATTGATCCAGCTACTTTTCAGGAACTGCTGCATTCCTGTTATCTGTTAAAACAACATTTTAACTGCTATTGCCTGTCATATATGACTCCAAGAAAAATGGTTTGAAACTACGTAAAGCTCTGTCAGGATCAGACTGCAACAATGCCTCCTTTCTCTCTGGTCCTGAGCTGGAAGTGTTGCTGGAAACTAATCGGCACATCTACGGCCATCTTGATTGAATTTTCTCAGCAGGAAATTGATGTCATGTGGTGCAGCGGGGCTTGGCCTGAGGAATGTTCCAAGATGAACCTTGGAAATATTTTGACTAAAGAGAAAACCTTTCACTGTCAGGATGCTCCCTGAGTGGAACAAGATCGAACACATAGCAAATAAGTATTTTTTACACAAAGACAGTTTTAAAATAGATTTACATGGACATGACAAATTTAGGCCATTTCAGTCTTCTAATTTCTTTCTGTTGTGTCACTTCATAAAGAAAATGCTGCTTTAGTTCAATATTTTATGTCTAAAGGGAGCATTTAAGAATATGGCTTTATGGAAAAGAATAATTTTTCAAAGCAGTTCCTGTTTTATTCTTAACCTCAAAGTAGGGTTGCAATAGAAGAGGGACTCATGATTCTCAAAATAATTTCTGCCCACAAGAATTTACAAATTTAACTTTAAGAAAGAAGTAGGATATGTTGCCCAGAAACACTTGAGAGCTGTGCTCCAGAGAGGACTGTTCTTTTTGTCTCATGAGTCATCTGTAATGAACACAGATTAGTTGTATTCCTAGACGAGACAGAATTACAAAAATACATCACAAAACATCGCACTGCCTCAAATAGTGCCATCTGATCACAGCTGGTATGTTGTAGAATCCAGTTTGTATTGTCAAGTTTTCTTTCAGACACCATTCACTATTGTCTGGCATTCTGTAATGTCCTGTAAATGTTCAGGACCTTAACCGACTGAACTTGCCAAATACTGGGGTACGTGTGCATGTGTGTGTACTTGACTGTATCACCTGCTGTGTTGTGTTTGTAGGTCCATTACATCCTGCAGGAGGTGGTGATGGGTGGCATGGTGCTGGAGACCAACATGAATGAGATCGTAGCACAAGTCGAAGTGCAGAACCGCATGGAGAAGTCAGAGGTCAGTCTGTTGGCCACATTTACAGACCATGTCAGTGTTTTTGCTTGTTTTAGTCCATAGAGTGATTTGTGTAATCCTCCTCTAGTGTTCTCATCTTGCGTGTACATACCTCAGATTCTCAAATAGATGAATGTGATGAATCTGAATCCGAGGACAGATTATCTTCCTTATTCTTGCAAGAACAAGAAGATCTTGCACTATATCTGAGAAGAAGACTGTGAGAAAAAAATCCCACTTTTGAGCTGCTGTGAGTTGATGAAGAAGGAATCTGTATATGAAAGTGATATGTTAACGTCTTTATAAAAGTACATGTGGATGTGATTACTTCTAACTCAAATTCGAAGGGAAGTTTACACAATACACTTATACTATTCTACTAATCGGCCACTGTATTACGTACACCATGATAGTGCTAGGGTGGCCCACATTTCCCTTCAGAACTGATATCATCCTTCATGGCATAAATTCAACAAAGTGTTGGAAATGTTCCCCAGAGATTTCAGTCCATACGGACACGATGGCATCACACAGTTGCTGCAGATTTGTCAGCTGCACACCCAGAATTCAAATCCGCCTTTCCAACACATCTCAGAAAAGCTCTGGTGGATTGAAATCTGGTGACTGGAGGCCAGTGGATTATAGTCTTTGTCATGTTCAGGAAACCAGTTTGAGATGATCAAAGCTTTACGACATGGTACTTTCTCCCTGCTGAAAATGGCCATCAGAAGACGGGTACACTGTGCTCACACAGGGATGCACATCAATAGTGCTCAGGAAGGCTGCAGCATGTCAATGATGCTCATTTGGTAAGAGGCCAGATGATTGCAGATAGAATATCCCTCACACCATTACCCAACTGGTATCACCACCAATCAAATCAACACTCATTGTTGTTACTGTTATTGTTATTTGATTTACTATTTGCCTTTCTATCAGCTCAAATTAGTCTGAACATTTTCCTCTGAACTTTAGCAACAACAAAGCATTTTCGCCCATGGATCTGCTGTTCAAAAGACATTTTCTCTATTTTTTGGGCCATTCCCTGTAAACCGTAGAAATGGTGAAGTTTGGAAATACCAGTCGATTAGCATTTTCTGACCAACACACCAGCCTGGCGCCAACAACCCTGCAAATCATTTTTCTCCTTTAGTTTGACTGCAGCTGATCATCTTGACCTTCTTTACAGGATTAAAGGATTGCATGGAGGTGAACAGTAAAGTGTACAATGAGTGTATTTTTTTGCTGCATGAGTGTTTTTATATAATGAATGTCTGTACAATAAATATTAAGCGGGTCTGAACTGAAGTTGCTAAAAAGTGAAAAAGCCCATTTTCCACAAATGTTAATCCTTTTGTAGGTTGCTGTTGAGCAGTCAAACGTGTGTTGTGCATATCTGTTTGGAAACATGATGTACACTGGGAACAAACTAAATTGAATTTGTGACATTGTTGGTCTTAAATTCGTGACATGCGTTTGAAACTCTGCATCGTTCCAAAATGCCTTCTTTCTTAAGATAAAGACAAAATCAAAGGTGTTTTCCTTATTGTTTTATTTTGACAGGGTGGGCTGTCGGCGGCCCCCGCCCGCGCTGTCTCTGCCGTGAAGAACATGAACCTACCTGAGATTCCCCGCAACATCAACATTGGAGACATCAACATCAAAGTGCCGAGCCTCTCCCCATTCTGAGTAGCATTCCAGCGGAGCTCACCCCGCGGGGGTTGGTGTGCTACCGGTGCAGCACCCCTTCACTCACTCCTGTTTCTAATGTGGAGAAAAGTTTTATACATCCATCATGGAACCGCAACAGTTCATTTTCTTCTCATCTTTTCACATGGACAGATAGGATAAGCTGTAGTGTGTTTTAGAGTTCTGCTAGAAATAATGTACAGATGACGAGTTAAAAGATTTGCACAATAATGTAAAGTTAATTTGATAAAGCATCAAGGGTAATACTAATATAAGTGTATTTTATGCTCCTCTTGCTGTGTTTTCCTTCCAGTTGATTTCCACCTTTTTCCAATAAGAAAAAAATCTGTCAGTCCTGTGACCGTTTCCCTGCCCTACACCTTTGACTTACATCAGTGGCTGTCTCATCCAAGGCTTGAAAAGGCTTCCTGACTACTGTGAGCTTTCTGAGTTACCTCAGATTGCTGTAATAAAATCCTTTGGCATCTGCATTGGGCCATAATTCCTCAAGCATATCTGTATCCCGTGTAGTTTGAGCTTCGATTCCTCTGCTTGGCACTTTTCACGGTTTATTTTTCTTTCTCTGGTATATCGTGTCTGAAATCGCTGTGACCTTTTGAACAACACTTTTCTCCTGAGTGCGAGAAATTGTCCCGTTCAGTAAGTGTTAAAGATATTCGAGCAGATTTTTAATGTGCCGTGATAATATCTTCTTGCAAAACTCATTTTAAGAGGCTCATTTTCTCTTTTTTGTGTGTGTACTTATTTGTATAAAGTATTTTTGTGTCTTGCTGGCTGTTTTGTAGTCACGTGTGATTGGACTTGGTTATTTAAACCATACGCTGCTCGGGTTTTTCCATGTAGTCCTGCTGATTTCCTCAAGGAAAGAGGTGTCATAAATATTCCTAAATTAAAAAAAAAAATCAACTTCAAATCCCTTTTGTGTTGCCTTTTTGTTTAACAGCTCAGTTCAACTTATATTTTTCCTCCTGATCAATAGTTTGGCTGTGAGAACCCAGCATCTGATGCAAATCTGATGGTTCAGACCTCTCTGAGGCTCTGAGCTCTTGCTGCTCAATCACAATGAGTTTGCAGCTTTGTTGATACAACCACATTCTTTCAACCCCAGTCCTTTCCAGTTTTAGGGATTTTTTTAGGGAGGGAAGTCAAGGCAATTGTTCCCTCCCTTCATCCCCAGGAAAACCTGTGGTAGTTGTCACCATCTCCTTACTCCACCCTCACAGATGCAGCCAGTGTTTCGCATCAGCCAGGATCATTTCAGCTCAAATTCTTCATATCATGTAGAATAAAATCTGAGCTTGCTGCGGACATCCTACTACATAGGTTTTGGTATGTACCGTTTTTGTCACTTTTGACGTTTTTATTTAACATGCTGCATAAAGTTGCAATTTTGCTTATAATGTCCTGCTGCAACAATTTTATATTATCTTCACAGCGTTTAGACCTTTTGTACAGAGACATCTGTGTCAAAAACGTTCTTCACTGCAAACTGATGATAAATGTGCTATAGACAGAACGAACCCTCTGTGAATTGCTGTTCATGCAAAGTTAACACGAGCAGCCAGCTGACTGATTTTCTCTCCTTATTCAGTTCATATCAAGGATTAATATCTACTGATTTTTTAGTTGTGTCCAGTAACTATTAAATTTAATAAAATAATTTTTAAATAGTTGTTCCTTTGATCAGACATAATTCATGAATCTGAAGTGTCAGTGTGACTTCTTGGCTCTTGTGTAGATTTAGAGGTTGTCTGTCCTGATCACTGTGGGATGTTCTGGTTGTAATTTCTGCGCCTCCTACGGCTGGCTGAAACTAAATTGTTCAGTATGGAGCTGAGACCACACAGAGTGGATGTTGAAGGCCAAGTTTTTATGTGCACTTTGAATAACATTGTGTGGACAAAATGTGAGACAAGAATAAATTATATATTTGTGTATGTGTGTGTGTAGAGTATTTGATGAATATTATTTTTTGCAAAGTATTCAAAACTATTTTCCATCAGTTCAAATTGGTTGGTAAATATGGAGTTGGAACACATTTGCAAGCTGGTATGATTAAAATAACTTCGAGTCCCATATTAAATTCTTAATTATAAAGATGATGAATATAAATATGTATAATAAGAACATCACATTCCTATTAGGTTCACACTGGAAAATATTTGACTTTAATGTGTTTCTTTCTTTACACATTAAAAATCTAATAAAATGTTTAAACTCTGTGTTAATTTTGTGGGTATTTATTACCACTTCTACACCACAATCTGTGTGACAACACATAGCAGAGGCACAGATTATTGTGATGTTTTTGCAAAGTGGACCCAAGTGCAAGAACAAGACACACAGGTGAGGCAAAGGTTTATGAGATTACTGTATATTGCAAGGCGTTGTGGAATGAAGGTGAAGAGGCAAAGACTGATGGGTTTTAGGGGCAGTGCTGCCAGCCGGAGGGGTGCAGGCAAATAAACAGTGAGGTCATACCGAGACAGATAGAAAAGACAGCAAATAGGAATGAACTCCAGGAATAATTCTAAGTAGTACAACACACAGCTTAAGTACAGCCATGACACAAATAGCTGAGAGCATGTTTCTTATTATCAAGAGATCCTAGAAGCAGATTTATATCACATTTCCAGACGTTTGTATGTGTGGGCTGGGAACTTTGCACCATAGCAATTGAGCTTCTCACTAGATGCTCAAGATTATGTTGGATTGTTGTAAACCATATATGGATTCATCAAAACCTGTTTACAACATATGAACAATTTCTTTTTTGTTGAAGTACAATAGAAGTTCTGAAGTTAAAATGTTATGGGAGACCATGGATGGTAGATTAACCAGTTATTTCCAAGGGAAGAAGTGTTTATTGGGGCATTCAAGTCTTGAGTTCATATACAGTGAAAGCATGGAGGATAATTAGGGGTTTTTAAATGAAAGAAAACCACAAGAAAGTGTTTTAAAGAGCTGCAGCTCACTTGATTTATTCAAAAAGTTCTGCTGCTTGATCAGCTCATTATTTAATTATTTAATTGTGTTAATTGCTGAATCTGGCTGAAATACCAAGACAGCTTCAAATGAATATGAATTAAAATATCAATCATCAAAAGTTTTATATTTTGCAAAAGTCTGTATCAGAAAGAAAAGTTGTTTCACCGTGATTATAATGGAGAATTGCCTTCATACCAATAAAGAACTACTATCATGTTGTTTACTGGGTGTGGCCTCATGTGGTGAACACATTTAGATTCCTGTGACAAAGGAAATCTTCACATCACATTATGTAACTGCAAAGATAATTACTCATGGCAAATGAAGCTGGTTATTATTAAAAGGTCGAGGGGTTCACTTATCGGGTATGTTGTAAAGCTGTTATTAAATCATTTCTCGAAACGTGAGTTGAAGACACCAGCAGAACAGTTTGGACACCGGCGGTTCAGTACAGTGTGTAGTTTCAAAGTCCACTGTCAAGGCTGAACCTAACCGAGAAATACAACAGTAATGCACAACGTTTCCACATCCAATAGATTTTTCTTAATATTGAAATGATATTCTAATCTAAAAAACGATTACAAATAGTAGTTTATTGTTTTAACCAAGATAACACACCATCACAGTTGGCCCTGACAGATCTACTGAAGTTAGGCCAGCTGATTATACCATGTATAGCTCCCTTAAGGCTATTACTTATATGTTACACAGTAATGTTGGACAGAGAGGTTCCTGATTTCTATGTACGCTTCACTTCAGCAGTTATTACTCTAGTCCATGTGCTGAGAATGTTGACATTTTGATAAAAAACAGAGAAAATATGTGGATCTCCCATACAATTACAGACTTGTGTCACTGCTAAACATTAATTTGATTAAAGTTTATGGTCTAAGTATATGGACTGGGACTGCATAAAAAAATCAGGCTGCTGGAATTATCAGAGATTGTGAAGGAATTATATTAGTTATCAGTTGCTGACTGGTAATACAATTAACTAGAGTCAGTTTTATGATGTTATATTGTGATCAATGTTCTAACCTAATCCTTTTTTTAAATTTAATTTTGCCTGTATAGCAGAGATAGTGACCACAGTCTATATCCTCCTGGACATTTCTGTTGTGAAATACTGCTGATAAGTTGTCATGACATATCCATCTACTAATGGTTTTTATACTAAAAAATAAATGACACACACAGAGGAATTACAAAATATAAAAAATGTGTTACCCGGAAATGTACTGCAGGACATAAGCTTGCGATCATGGGAAAGAAAGTGAAAACCATCATTGAAAAACACTGGTGAAGTTATATATGCCCATTTTCAGTGTTTAGAAAAAAACCCCCGGCTTGTTAGGAACTGATAGTACAGTTATACATTATATAAGCCCTGTCTGTTATTGCATAATTGCATGATGCAAATGAGTAATAGTCACTTTGTAACCTGGCAATGTAGCTAGTAGCAATGATAATGCTGAGGTTTTTCATGACTTACATTTTACGTGTGGAGAGAAATCTGGGTGCAAAACATAAACCGAGCGTGGCCTCACCTCACATCTGAGGTTACTGTTTTTCTTTTAAACCAAATAAGCAATTAAACAAATTAAAGCAAGGCTTAAATATTTGTTTGTATAAATACGAATAGTGTATTTTACCCTCTTGCAAATACAGAATAACTCAATACACAAAACAAACTCTTGCCTAATTCGCCATATATTTAAAGCCGTAATTGATTCATGGTCGCAAAAGCTCAGAAAGTCAAAAATATATATACAAAACTACATATTATAAAAATTAGTGTATTCCCCATCATTATGATGAAACTAAAACTTTTGTTTTTGTAGTCTGTTACATAAACAGTACAAGGTAAAGAGCTGCAGACAAACTAACCACAGTCTCCCTATCTGTTTTATTTCTCTTTAGGTGCTATGAATGCCTTTTTTCCCACATTAATAGCTCAACCATCAACTGGGAAGGGAGCAGACCTGCTGTCCTAGTTAAATATAGACTGAGACCCCACAGTTATCCATCTCCAGAAGTGGACATGGGAAAAGTCTACTATATTAGTAAAAATGTGGGCATTGGTTTGCTTGTATTGACCACCATTGCACTGGCTACCATTATAGCTCTGTCCATTGCTTACCATAAAGAAAAATCCAAGACTCGAGACAAGCCCGGAGATGGGTCACCACACAGCACCACTACGATGGATACACCTTCCACAACCGCCTTCGTCCAGAAAGAGCCATGGGACTATTACAGGCTTCCAGACACCCTTGTTCCTGTCTGTTACAACGTGACCCTTTGGCCTTGGCTGAAGTCCAACGCAGACGGCCTGTTTATCTTCACTGGACATTCGTCAGTGGTCTTTAAATGTGTGAAAGAAACAGACCTGATTATCATCCATTGCAACAAGTTGAACCTCACAAAGGTGTACGGGCACCACGCTCATCTTAGGGGCCTGGATGACACCGCTGTGCCCTCTATACAAAAGTCTTGGCTTGTTATGAAGACGGAGTATTTGGTTATTCAGTTACGCAGCCGACTAATTGTTGGAGCATCGTATGAGCTGTACACTATATTTCAGGGGGAGCTGGCAGATGACCTGGAGGGATTCTACCGGAGTGAATACATTGAGGATGGGGTGAAGAAGTAAGCAATGACATATGAAATAAAAGTAATATATGAAGAAGTGTGCGCCATCACTGTGGTCTTGGCATTTAGAAATCATTTAAACGACTGGAGTGTATTTTCCATAGGTGTGTGTGTGTGTGTGTGTGTGTGTGTGTGTGTGTGTGTGTGTGTGTGTGTGTGTGTGTGTGTGTGTGTGTGTGTGCTAATATTTAGTATGAATGTTTTTCAGAGTTGCTGCTGCCTCACAAATGCAAGCAACATATGCGAGGAAAACCTTCCCCTGTTTTGACGAACCAGCAATGAAAGCTGTCTTCTATGTCACCATCATACATGACAGGAACACAGTGGCCCTGTCTAACGGCAGGGAAATTGGTTTGTTTTTGAAACACATACATTCAGTTCTATCAAATTGTTATCATCGCTCTGTGGGATGTGAAAAAAAAGGTGTTATGTGAAAGAGGAGTCCCTTGTAAAAAAGAAAAAGAAAAAAGACTCCAGTTCATTTTAATATGAGTGTCAGCATCTAACTCCTTGCATTTCTGAACAGACACAAAGGATGCTGTCATTGAGGGCTTTCCTGTCAGAGTGACTGCGTTTGAGCGTACAGAGAGAATGTCCACATATCTGCTGGCATTCATTGTCTGTGATTTTGTTAACATTCAATCAACCCCAAACAGCAGGTTGTTGGTAAGAAATGTTTGTTCCATGCTTTTGTTAACATGCCAATGTAATCAGCATAAATTAAATGTTGATCATAGTTCAAAAACAAGTCAAATTACCTGTACAAAAATAGATCAGAGGCAGAAGTTGTTCTGATTGTGAGGTACATTATGGAAATATTGCTCATTATCAAACATACAGGATTGGGTTTTTGAGGAGTTACTACTGATGTAATTGATTAGCCCGAAACCAGGATCCAATTTAAGAGTTTTTACTGCACAAGTAAGCAGCAATTGACTTGTAAAATTCAAGCCCATTATTAAACTTATTTTTTTCCATTGCGCATCTGTTGAGTGACTTAGAAATATTATCAGATCAAAAACATTACAGTAGTGAGGCATATAAAATAGGTCTTTTCCCTCTTCAAAAATAAATCTCCATTTTGAAACAGCTTACAAAGCAGATGGTGTGTTATCACCAGCTGTAAATGTCATGCAGAATGGCAAAAAGTAATCATGTAACAGGACATACAATATTCAACACTACAAAATTCCAGTACTGAAATGGTTTTAACTATATCATACCCAAGTTCATACTACTTCTAGCATTGATCTGATCTTGATTAGTTGTAGGCCTGTGCAAAGTTCAGGAATCCAAATAGAAGAAATAGAAATAGAAATAGAAATAGAAATCAGTGTGAGTAAAGAAACAAACTGTATGTGAACATCTGACACATGACCTCAGACTATTATAAAAGTCAGTTGATTGTTTCATTATGTGGATTAAATTAAGTCAAATTCTTTGCAGGTCCGAATCTGGGCTCGAAGGAAAGCCATAGATGACAGACAGGGAGATTATGCTCTCAATGTCACAGGGCCCATCCTTCAGTTCTATGAACGCTACTACAATGTAGCATACCCTCTCTCCAAGTCAGGTACTTTCACTCTGCATCAGCATAATAGCGGAAAATGTTTCTTGAGAGCACAGCTATGTTTTCATCTTGATTGGATCCATTTAACATTTCTGCCTGTTAAAGGCATTCTTTTCCTAAGCCTGTCCACAAGTGCTTTCTCATTGGGAAGTGCCTTTGGATGATACTTATATTTTATATATATAATTTATATATAAAATATATAATTTTTTATATTTTTATAAATGTATTCTATAATACGGTGCTATTCAGATAGAATGTACATCTAATTACACAATTGTCCACATCATGTGATAATCCACTCAACAGTTGAGACATTTCCCTCTCCTCCTCAATGTCAAACTTGTGGTGCTGTCTCCTTTGTGCCGAGATTAATTTGAAAAGTTTCTTTTTCAGCAAATATAGACTCCAGTTCATAGCTCTTTG
Organism: Antennarius striatus; assembly: GCF_040054535.1. Taxonomy (NCBI): domain Eukaryota; kingdom Metazoa; phylum Chordata; class Actinopteri; order Lophiiformes; family Antennariidae; genus Antennarius; species Antennarius striatus. Next base: position 24,937,876 of record NC_090776.1, on the reverse strand, counting down.
TCAGTACCTTCAATGGGTTAATATATTTTTACTCATACATGACCCATTTCATCAATCAAGTCTAAAATATTTCAACCTCAAATCTGTCCTCAACATCATCTTTGGCCATTTACACCAAACGGATAAACAGTACATCAATGCCGTAACTGCTTCATTTCCTTCCAACATATCTGATTTCTGATTGATACCAAATGTCCTCCCCAGATCAAATTGCTCTTCCAGACTTCAATCCTGGGGCCATGGAGAACTGGGGTCTGGTGACATACAGAGAAACAGCCCTGCTTTATGATCCCTTCTTATCCTCCACTGGAAACAAACAGAGAGTTACAGCTATAATCTCCCATGAACTCGCACACATGGTAGACGTATTACTTCTGCCGTATCGCTGTCATTATACCAATTTTGATAATGGGGAGAAAAAGACTGTAGAGTAAGTTTGAATAAAGGGTTATAATCAGTTCATATTCAATTTTGAACTTAGATTCGTCCTCCCCTTGACTATAGTAAAGAATGCGTGACTTGTATTTAATCAGAGTACTCCCTGTGCAAAGCAGAAGACAGGTGATAAAAAATAAAGAGACGAAACAGTCCTGCTTATCTTTAAACATATTTGAAACTTGACATAAGTTGTCTAGTATTTAGTTCTTTGATTCTGTTGGTTCTTTGGACTTTTTTGAAGCCGCAGCTTAACCATTTGCTGGTATTTTATTGATAACGTTTGTCTGAATCTTATCTCACTTTGGAATAACTTATTTTTTTTAATGGTTTTTAGTGGTTTGGAAACTTGGTGACTATGAAATGGTGGAATGACCTGTGGTTGAATGAAGGGTTTGCTTCATACGTGGAGTATCTTGGAGCTGACTTTGCTGAGCCCACCTGGAACATTGTAAGAGTCATGCTACAGCCCTCATAGACATTCAAATGAAATCATTGACTCCCTCAAAAATGTGGATCAGAAGTCATTCCCTCATGGCTCTATTTGGCAGAAAGACCAGATCGTACTGTATGACGTGCACAAGGTGTTTGCCGTGGATGCCCTTGCCTCTTCGCACCCACTGTCCCGCCGAGAGGACGAGGTCAACGATTCTGCTCAGATCACTGAGATGTTCAACACCATTTCTTACAGCAAGGTCTGTCGGACGTACAGCACATGTCAACTTTTATAGGAAATTCAGTTTTCAGTTTTGAAAGAATTAACCCTTTCACTTTTTTTCATTCATTCATTCATTCATTTTCCATACCCGCTTCTTTTGCTGTTGCGGATCGTGGGGTTGTTGTAGCCTATCCCAGCGGACTTGGGGCGTGAGGCAGGGAACACTCCGGGCACGACGCCATTGAGCACCACAGAGCCACATATAGATGAACAAACTCGGACTAACACACTCAAGTCTATGGACACTTTGAGACTGGGGGTGGGAGGAAGCCGGAGAACCCAGACAGAACCCACGCAAACTCGGGGAGAACATGCAAGCTCTGCTCCTTGTGGTTTTCTTTTTTCACAAATTCATTTGATAAATATTAATTACTCTTAACATACAGAAGTAAATAATTAAATGGCTTATTTTCATAGAAGTTTCTGTGCCAAACCCCGAGTCTCATAGATGAGCATTTAATGTGTCTTGTCTGGTGCAGGACATCCAGTGTTTGCCACAATTATGCAATTTCAGAATATACAATAATGATATATCTAAATCTGTCTATTAATTTTAACATGGATATGATAATACCGTTAGACTTTTTTTTTTTTAAATTCCCTGAAATAAATCCAATAACTCCAATATTCAATTTCTATCTGGGAAAGCCACGTGAATCCTTTGGGGAAAATCTAACATTTCCTTTTACTTGTATGCAGAATCTTTTGATGTTCTAAGACATTTATAAGAAGCTCATACCAACTGAACCCTATTTCTGTTGTTTTCAGGGAGCGGCGGTGCTCAGGATGCTCTCAGAGTTTCTCACTGAACCTGTGTTTACCAAAGGACTTAGTGTGAGTCATCACTTGCTGTAAATGCCTTTGTGCGTATGTGTGATTGTGTATTGTGTGATGAGTCAAACCTGTTTTTAATTAGAATGTTAGTTGTGTGTGTAGATCAAAACCACAATACAATGTTCTAATCATTGCATCCTGTCTTTCTTAAAATACTGACTGATGACACAGCATGTTCACTTTTTTGTTTGCCAATGCAGCTTGAACATTTTGATTGTAATTAGGACAGTGTGTTGACATTTACAGATGCCTTTATCTTCCCAGTCTTACCTCAATACATTTGCCTTCAAAAACACAGTGTACACAGACTTGTGGGACCACCTCCAACAGGTCAGTGCAGACAACAGATGCAGCAGTCATAAGTGTGTTGTGCATGGTTTTATTCACAGGCATGTGTGTTTCTTCTTAACATTCCTCTACCCTCTGTTTCTTGCCAGGCAGTTGAAAACACACCAGATATACACATTCCTGACACTGTCCACAGCATCATGAACCACTGGACTCTTCAGATGGGTTTTCCAGTGGTCACCATTGACACCCGGACAGGAAGTGTCACCCAAAATCACTTCCTACTGGATCCAGACTCTGTAGTGGACAGGCCCTCTCAGTTCAAGTAGCAACCAGTTTTAACTTATCCTGAAAGTTCAATGTTAACTTTTCAATAAATGTCTATAGAGTGATACTACTGTAGTTGTTGTAGATATCAACAAAATCTTTGTGAGGTTGCCTCGTGCCAAATGCTAATGTTACAAATCCAACATGCTGATGTTATCACGGGTAACCTTTTTCATGTTTAACAGGATTATTTGATATTCAGGTATCTTGTTTCATTTCGTAAGGACGTTAGATTACCGCTAGATGAATACCAAGCTATCACAATTGATCCTGATGATTACATGAATGTATTTACCGCATTCCTGCAATCCATCCAGTGGCTACTGAAAAGAGTTACCCAATGTGTCGCTAATGTGAACCTAGTGGTGTTGGAAGATATGCAAGAGGGGGATTAAAGCCAGAAGGGTTGTCTTCTGAAGGCCAGATGTACATGTAAAAAATGTAATGGTAATCTGATCAATACCTGGGCAGAGTATACCAACAGCTCGACATCGCCATTCCTACAACCACCCTGCCATCATGACTAAAACTGTTCCACTCTTTCCCTCTTTGCCTGTTTCCTGTTCAGTTACACCTGGTTTGTCCCAATTAAATGGATGAAGACAGAGGTGGAGCAGGAGCAATACTGGCTCCTCCATAAGACAGGTATGGTCACAACATCCAGTCCAACTCTTGATGACATCAGCATTTTGAGGAAAGTCAACCACTGGTAATAGCATTAGGTGAATATTCTGGTTAAGTGTTTTTCATATTTTTCAGACATCAACAGTGAGATGAGAGTGTCAGGGGAGGAATGGTTGTTGGCGAACATCAATGTATCCGGATACTTCAGAGTGAACTATGACCCCAGCAACTGGGAGCGTCTCCTCTCTTTGCTCGACACAAACCATAAGGTCAGCCACATTCCCATTCGTGTTGGATTTCCAATTTTCCCTTCTATAAAGATTTTGGATTAGGTGGGTTCAATATGAAATGTGCCAAGTTTCACAAAATATATCCTGGAAATTACATTTTTAGTTTTCAATTATAATTTCATGATTCCACTATTAATTGGGGATTCTGAAAACACAGACAGCAGGATAGCATATGGAAAGAAAAAAAACTTCAGTGTGATCATTCTTGTATATACAGAGTTTATTGCTGTCACGTATATATTAATATTGTTGGATGTCTTTTGATTTGAACATGTACAGTATATATGTATGTTTTTGTGTGTCATTCTTTTCAGGCTTTGTCAGTCATGAACAGAGCACAGATAATAGATGATGCATTCAACCTGGCAAGGTAAAGAAAAATAAGAGAAAATGAAATATCCAGCAGTGTGCAGTGTGTGTGAACCCCAATGGATTTTCCCCCTTTGTGTAGAGCCAAAATAATCAATACAACACTGGCCTTGAAAACAACAAAGTATCTGTCCAAGGAGAGAGACTACATTCCCTGGCAGACAGCGCTGAGAAACCTTAACTTCTACATCCTCATGTTCGACCGTTCTGAGGTGTATGGATCCCTACAGGTTAATACTGCTTCACTATGAATGCTGCTGCAAATGCTGGTATCCTGGTACTAACAGGAATAAACAACTGGACAAAACATGACTGGCAGTATTTATTGTAGGCATACCTCAAGAAACAAATCCAACCACTTTTTGAGCACTTCAAGACAATAACAGCAAACTGGACCAAAATACCAGCAGAACACACTGACCAGTAAGTACTCTTATAGTAGAAGATGTGTTTTATACTAATTTAATAGTATCTTATTTGACGCAATAAAATATTATACTCAGATTTGAAATCTTTCCATTTGCCTCACTCAATCCAGATACTGCTGTTTCAGTTTATGCTCTATTGTTTTATACTAACCCTAACCCTTATCAGGTATAACCAGATAAATGCCATTGGAATGGCCTGCAGTATGGGTGTGCAGGGTTGCAGAGAGCTGATCAAAAGCTGGTACAGGCAGTGGATGGAAAATCCACACCACAACCCGTGAGTGCCAACCACTTTAAATGAGTTACTTTGTGAGTTACGATTGTGTGTGCAGAACGTCTTTGTTTCAGACAGTCAGCGAAAAAACTGCCCTTTTGTTTTGATTCATCTAAGTAGGTTTGTTGGCCGTACATTAAAATTTCAGATGTTGGAGCATGAAATTAATTATCTTGTTCAAAAATGTATTTTCTCCTTTTTATTTTATTCTTAACCCACATCTTTTTTTTTCTAAATTGAAAATAAGCTATTTCATCTTCAAATTGAGTATAGTTCCTGTATTTTTCCTGTTCTATTTTCCAGTTTACACATTGACTATGTGTGTGGGGAGTGAGCCGGTATTCTTATCATTCATTTTCTATTTTATGGTATCTTTCACTTGATACCGACCAGGATCCATCCCAACCTGAAAAGCACAGTTTACTGCAGTGCCATAGCCTTTGGTGGTGTGGAGGAGTGGGACTTTGCCTGGATGATGTTCAAGAATGCGACTCTGGCATCCGAAGCTTCCAGACTCAGGGCAGCCATGTCCTGCACTAAAATACCCTGGCTTTTGAATAGGTATGTCCAACAACCAAGTTTAAAGAAATGTCTTCATACAGGTTTTGTGAATGAGTCATCTATGCACATCACCAAAAACAGTGAAATATAATCAGACAAGTTCTTATCTGTCCTGCAGACGACTTGTGTCATGTTATGTGTACTTTTAAAGATACTAATCTGGTTTTTTTGATAGAGCTGCTGAGCTGTTTGTGCAGCATCTTTATTCACCATGTTCAGATTTTAGATCTGGATAGCCATCATTACGCATACCACCTGTGTGTTTTTGGCATCTTAAATCAGATGTTTGTTTTAGCACAAACTGTTCTTGGGCTTAATCCGTACAGCATGGTCTCACTTCATATGAGGGTCTAAACTCTATGTTCGTCCGAACAACCATTCAGACTCAATTGACTACTATTCCAAGAAAAGAAAAAATCCCTAGAGTAAGGATATAAATGGTAAGAAACATAAAACATGCTTAAGATTCATCCATTTTCCAAGACGACACGACCATAATTGTCTCGACTTTGGCCACTTTTTCACCTCAAGGGTCACAGTGGATGCTGGAACCTATCCTGGCTACAGGTGGGGTACACCCCGGAAACATTGTCAGCGCATCGTGGGGCCACACAAAAGACAAACAACCACTCACTAGAGACACAGTCACACCTACAGACAATTTGGAGTGATCAATTCGCCTACGCTGCAAGTTCTCGGGAGGTGGAAGGAAGACGGAGAACCCGGAGAGAACCCACGCAGAAACAGGGAGACACAGGGAGCCACCGTGCCATCACATGATCAAGATGTTAAAATATTAATTTCATCTTCTCTTACATATCATTAGAAATAAATGTATTAAAATGTAAATGTATTAAAATAATAGTTTTAAAAATAAAACAAATAGTTTACATGTTCTCGCAGTTTCTGCATGGGTTTTCACCAAAAGCATGGAGTTTAGGTGAATTAGTCTACTCTACCTCCAGCTAAAAGTCAGCTGGGATAGACTCCATCCCCCCTGTGACCCTAAATAGGAGAAGCTGATGAAAATAAATGACTGAATATTTTTGCAAACACAAATTTTTATTCATGCAGATATCTGGAATACACAGTGGACCCAACTAAGATCCGCAAACAAGACACCACCTCCACCATCCAGTACGTTGCCCAAAATGTTGTGGGGATGCCGTTAGCCTGGAACTTTGTCAGAGAAAGATGGGGCTACATTTTCCAACAGTAAGAGCTCTCTTATTTAATTAATAAAGGATGGAAGAATCTTTAATCTATTACATGTGAAGAAAATCTCAAAGTGCTGAGAAATTTAGGCTGAACTGTAACTTTCCCAAATGGACATTATTTTTCCTTATCTTAACAAAATTGACCGCAGAACTCATAAAATCTTTTGCAATGAAACATTGAATGACATTTATTTTCGAGCCTGGACATCCAGGCGCCCTGAATTTTCCTTTGGTGGAAGGCTGTCCTGGAAGGCTTTCCTGTTTCAATGAGTCATGTTCATGCGAGAAAAGATAAGATTGTCCTCTGCTGATAACCACAATCATGTCACTGCATAAAATCTCATTTCTGTTTTAGGTATGGAAAGAGTTCATTTTCCTTCTCAAATCTTATCAGTGGAATCACAGAGAGATTCTCTTCAGAATTTGAACTACAGGAGGTTTGCTGCTCACACAAACACAACTATGCTGATATACTGTACATATTAATACATTCCAAGACACACAAGACAAGAACTGACCCTAAACCTTTTTTGTTACACTTCAGCTGAAGAAATTCAAAGAAGACAACCTCTATCTTGGTTTTGGCTCAGCGACCGGGACCTTGGAACAGGCTATTGAGACGACCACAGCTAACTACAAATGGCTGAAAGAGAACAAAGCCCAAGTACTTGCATGGTTGACGGAAGAGGCTGCATGATAAGACAGAAATGACACGTTTTCCCTTTGGTACTGTTAGGATGTCTAATAATTGACTGTTAAAAGATTCTTCTTGAACAGTAAATGGCCAACCCTTTTTTCCAAAGTTGCGCCATCATAGCTGATACGACTGATACGGTTCGGGACATCTGTGGACATCAATCACAGAGCAAAGAACAAAAGTATTAGTAACAATGGATCACGTGTCATTATGTAACAGCACTTTGGCCATTAATACTAGGAAAACACACCTCTTGTCTGACTGTCAATGAATTAAACATTTCAACCAATGATAACTTTATTTTTATAACATTATCATTCACTCAAAATTAAATAATTTAATTCTCTTTAGGTTTTAGTTTACACTGTTTCTTCCTGATTTTAATATTTAATGCATTCATACAATAAATGAGCAGTTTCAGGTTTTACTGACTGCTGTTACAAGTGACTGAAACCTGTGAATGTAAGTAGCCACTCTAATTGTGAGAGGATGTTAACTTTATACTGTATTTCCATTTGATTACATATAAATGTGTGTTGAGCCTCGCAAATGACTATGATGACTAGTGATTTAACATTCCTAGCAGGATCCCTGTTAAGTCATTTCTAAGCACTGGAGGACTTTATAGAGAATCAGTTTCTCTTCAGTGGATAGACAGACATTAAAGTGGTCTTTCTGCATACATTATCTGGGATAATTTTAAGTCTGATGGATGAACAGACACTGACAGTTCATTGTGACATCTTCAGGTGAGCAGAGGTTTAACTGATGTTTAACAAAAAATTCATTGGTGACTGATTTTACTTTTAAAACTTAACGTGTTACAGAGAGTTTTATGCAAATTTTGAAAGTGGTCACAAGTTTTTCTTAGAAAAAATCTGAAGTGACATCAAAAATGGGGCATAGAGAACGAAAGATGTATGCTTTCAGGAAGGGAGGATCTAATGACAGGTCACGTTTGGAATTTGTATGGTCCAGTGGTTTTGAGTCTTCATTGAGTATGCGGTCATTGTAATTTATGTTTTACCATCCCGTCAAATGTTTTCACATTTCAACAGGAGGACTGTGCCGGTGTAGAAATAAAAGTGCCTCAGTAATGGTTTTCCTCCTGTGAACAGAAATTAAAGAAAAGAATATTATGTATATTTTTTAGCACCTATGACGTTATTATTTGTCAATCACAGTTAACAGAAAATTATACCATAGGATACTCTTCTGACTTAAAGGTGATACTAGTACAGTATTTGATAGTACACTGGTGTATCCTTCAGGACAAGAGACAACAAGTTTAAATGGATCGATTTTAATGTGTGCACATTCTGAATTTCCTGACCTGGTGTGAATGATGTTGTCCTTTGAAAAGAAACTAAATTTGTCTTGTATAAATCTGTGACTTCTCAACACCCTGACGTGATTCTCTCTTTTTGGATTTCCTAGAAGCGTTGTGTGTGCATGCGTGTGTGCGTCTCTGTGTGTGTGTGTGTGTGTGTGTGTGTGTGTGTGTGTGTGTGTGTGTGTGTGTGTGTGTGTGTGTGTGTGTGTGTGTGTGTGTGTGTGTGTGTGTGTGTGTGTAAATGAAATACAAATAAAACAAAAATGAATTTTGTTGGGACACATTTTCAATTTACCCATGTGTTGCCTTTTTGAAGTAAGTGGAGAAACAGCTGAACTGCCAGAAGAAGGAACAATGTGGTAGTGTTAAAATGGGATTCAGGTGATTACAGGTGAAAGGCTACCTAAACATTTGACATAAAAGTAACTACATTTAAGGTAAAACAACATGTTTCCCGAGGTAAAGCAGTTTGCCGTCACTACATCATAATGTAATTTGGTGATTGTGTGTCCGCATGTGAGCGTGGCAACAAAGACAGACCTGTGCTAACACAAAACACAACTGTATGGGATCATGTTGATACCAATGAGACGTTGTTAGTGATAGGTCCATGTGTTTGAAGCCTTTCTACAAATATATATCTGCTTTTACTGACAATCTTCAAGATACACATGGATCATACAATCTGATTAAGAAATCATCCCTACGGAATAGGATGAGGTGTATCTCACCATTGATTGGAATGTGTTTTTCCCACATCGTCATGCAAAATTGACGAGCCCTTCTGATCACTGAGATAAAGTGTCTGACCACACATCACAACGCTGCCTGGTTTATCAGTGTCACCATCTCATGCGGTGCCTTTTGAACTCGTGACAATTCAACAGTACATCGAACCATGAATAGGAATTCTTATTTTCACCAACTTCCACTCTGCTCATGCACAGGTCTGATTCTGAGAAAGAATTAATTACATTTGCTTCATGAATTGTCACTTCTTTTCATTCTGTTTGCTGACCAAAAGCTATATGAAGATATTTCTTTGCTGCCCGAGCACAAAATATGTTTCTGTTTCAGCATTGAAATGGAAGCATTTCTTAGAAAGCCACAGTTGTTTCAGTCAACCAAAGAAAATGTAGAGTTTGCAACATTTGAGACTAAATAAAGGTTTACCAAGTCCCATAAACCTCTCTTTAGCCCATTTCATTATGAAATTCTGGCTTCTTCACTGTCAGAAAGCCAGGTCTCTCTGACACACATAGATGCACACACAAACTGTCTTTCTTTTGTTGTGCAATTTACAGCATGGAATAAATAGAATAAGCGCAATCCAGCTTCCAAAGGCGGTCTTTATTCAGGGCTGTTATGCAGGTATAAAGTTTAGAGATAGGGAGGATTCCCTCTTATCTCAAGGACTTTTTCAGTTAGTTTGGTACTTTCAGCTGTTTTCCCCGCCCAGAAGATGAACCATTAACTCTGGGCTGAATCTAACAAGGCAGGGCATAAAAACATTCACTCTTGTTCTTCTGTTTAGTTCTTCTCTGTTGGAGTCATGGGAAAAGGTGTCTACATCAGCAAAACGGTAGCAGTAGCCCTTGTGGTTGTGGCTATCGCCGCCGTTTCAACCATCATAGCTCTGTCTGTGGTTTATGCTCAGGAGAAGTCCAAGAATGAAGCGACACCTCCAACCACAACTGGGCCCACTATCATTCCGACCACAACTGGGCCCACTGTCATGACCACTACGCCCTCCACCCCGAAGGAGCCTTGGCAGAGCTACCGACTCCCAGACTCCCTTGCTCCTGTTTCCTACAATGTGACCTTGTGGCCCAGGCTGGAGATCAACAAAGACGGACTGTTCATATTCACTGGAAACTGCACTGTAGTCTTCAGATGTGTGAAGGAGACCAACCTCATCATCATCCACTCCAACAAGCTGAATCTCACCACCTTTAACGGATTTCATGCCAAGCTCAGGGGCCTCAATGGAGCCACCGCACCCGGCATGAATTTAACATGGTTGGAGGTTCCCACCCAGTACCTCGTGGTCCAGCTCGATGGCCTGCTGCAGGCTGACAGCATGTATGAGCTCTACACGGATTTCGTCGGGGAACTGGCTGACGACCTTGGAGGATTTTACAGAAGTGAATACACGGAAGACGGGGTGAAAAAGTATGATGCTTTCCATTTTAATCTTTATTCGATTTATCCAATTTAATTAAATTAAAATTAAATAATTTCTTGAATATTTCTGGTTTGTTTCGAGATATGTGACCTCATATGTAGTGAAGGGTATGGAGTGTCTCATTCAGGGAAATGTACTTTAAAATGGAAAAAAAAAGAAAAAGAAAAAATAAGAGCATTGAATCATTCATTTTACTGTAAAATAATAGATTCAGAAAGAAAAAAAAAAGTCTGAAACAGAATGAATAGGTGTGAGTGTGTGCGTACGTGGATGTGTGACTTCGTGGTTCACTGGTGTTGCACCTGGAGTGTACTTTGCCTCACGCCCCCAACCGGCTGGGATAGGTTCCCGCACCGTGCGACCCGCAACAGCGGATGAAGCAGGATTTGAAGATGAATAGATGGATGGATGGATGGATGGATGGATGGATGGATGGATGGAAGAAAAACTATTATATACAGCACTCTGTATGTGTAACCACTGTGGGATGTGATGATTTTAAGTATGTCCTTTTTCAGACTCCTAGTGATTGTATTTAGGGTTAGGGTTATTGTGGTAGACAGCTATGTATAAAATTACTCAGCACTGCTGGAAATAACAGCCACACTGCTGATTGGTCGCATAGAAATATTTCAGTTTTTCTTAAGAAAAAAAAACCTACAGCAAAAAATTAAAGGTTTTGATTTCTTTCCCACAGAATCAATGAGCAAGAGCTTCTATTTTTACTAAACAGGGGCTTCAGCTGAAATGATTAAGTCAGTTTCAGTAAATTCTGAAACAAGGAGAAGTTTCATGAATGTATTCAGTTAACACACAGCTAAAAAAAACACATTCACATTTTCCGATGTGTTCCTGAAACTGAAATGCTGGTTCAGAGGAAGTGAGTACAGATGAACATGAGAACTTCTACAACAGACTTTATCTGAATCTTTAACATTTGATAAAAATGTTTTTATCTATTTTTAATTTTTTTCACACGTTATTACAACAGTCTTCACTACCTTCATCTTATCTGCAACATCAACAACATCTGGGGGAAAAAAAAGGCTGATGGGTAGAAGCCATCTGGCTTGTGTAGTCCCTGTCCCCAGAATGTTTTGATACGTTTCCTGATCTGTTTTTGCCAGAGTTTTGGCCACGACTCAAATGCAGCCAACAGATGCCAGGAAAGCCTTCCCCTGCTTTGATGAACCTGCCATGAAGGCTGTCTTTCACATAAATCTCATACATCCCAACAACACAAAGGCACTTTCGAACGGCATGAACTACGGCAAGTCCTTGTCCAGTGCAACATTTACATGTGAACTGTCCATGTGTGATGTTTTCATAGTGATTTTTGCTCTCTATCATCTTCATAGATGGCCATTATTATCTTGGAATCTGAGTGCATCATGTCGTGTGTGTGTGTGTGTGTGTGTGTGTGTGTGTGTGTGTGTGTGTGTGTGTGTGTGTGTGTGTGTGTGTGTGTGTGTGTGTGTGTGTGTGTGTGTGTGTTTATGTACAGTATATAGTAGTGTTTTCCCCTTTAATGAGGTGGTGATCAAACATTTTGTTACTAATCATGGTTTGATAAAATTGCTCTCACTGTTTAATTTTTGTTGCTATAAGTACAAAACAATAAGGGTAGTCAAATATGACCTAACATTGTGGCTACAAACATACAGTTCTCTGCTATAATGCATTTGCATTCAATGAACCTGCTACTTGTCATTTATGATAATTGTGCTTCTGTCATTTTCCATACACAGAACCAGTTAGCATCAATGTGGACGGCCAGGATTTACTATATACAACATTTGAACCAACAGAGATTATGTCAACCTACTTGCTGGCATTTGTTGTGTGTGACTTTGAGTATATTGGAACAGAACCTGGTGCAGATGTCATGGTAATTATTTTTTATACATCTTACTGTAAGAACATTATGTATGGGAATGGATGTACAGTCTCTGCATAATATATAATTACAGGTGATTGAATACATTTAGCATTGGAACTATTGTGCCGTGTATATTTCTCAGTTTTTTACAGTGGTTTGGTATGTCCCCATTAATTTTAAGAAAATATTTCAATAATATGTACAAACCAAATTAAAATTGCAAGCTGCTGTATATTCTGCTGTCTTGATCTTACTCTAGAGTGGAGCTGGCAAATAGAGGATTTTTGTGAAAGTAATCAATACATTCTTTCATTGATGGTCAGCTTTGAGAGCCATGTGACTGTAATACCATTGATACTAACAGTGCTTTTTGTCCTACTGCCCTCTGCTGGACATTTGATTTGTTGAGTTATTGAATCACCGTTTGTTTTCCAGATCAGGATCTGGGCTCGCAGGAAAGCTATAGAGGAGAAACAAGGAGAATATGCCCTGCAGAAGACAGGACCAATACTGGCATTCTTTGAGGACTACTACAATTCTCCTTACCCTCTGAAAAAATCAGGTTGAACCAACAAACCCACACAGACAAATACATTTGTTTTTTCTATCACCAGCAGTCAAAAAAAGTCCCCCTTAATTATTTTTTAGACCAGATTGCTCTTCCTGACTTCAGTGCTGGAGCCATGGAGAACTGGGGCCTGATCACCTACAGAGAAACTGCCCTCTTGTATAATCCTGGTGTGTCATCCAATGGAGATAAAGAGTGGGTGGCAACAGTAATCTCTCATGAACTTGCTCATATGGTATGGCACCAAGCACATTTACTCACATTGTTTACAGTAAATGTGTTTATTTTTGAAGCGTGTTAATATGATCCTGCTCTTACCTGTCAGTGGTTTGGAAACTTGGTGACCATGAGGTGGTGGAATGACCTGTGGCTCAACGAGGGGTTTGCTACCTATGTCTCTTATCTTGGAGCAAACTACACTGAACCAATGTGGACTATGGTGAGCTCTATTCTTACCTGTTCTTACCTTATTCAAGCTGAAAAGTTTAATGCTAGAGGATACTGGCTAATTTGTTTTCACATGGAGAAGTCATCTTCACTGGAAAAGTTTCTACAGAGTCTGAAAGTCTGTTAAAAACAAATATGTCTGTGTATTCTGCAGCCAGATTTGATCGTTCTGAATGAGATTGTTGGTGTGATGGGTGTGGATGCCTTAGCCTCCTCCCATCCCCTCTCATCCAAAGTGGAGGATATTCAGAAACCAGAGGACATCAGTCAGCTGTTTGACTCGATCACGTACAGCAAGGTGCAATGTTTTCCAAATTCAGGAGACACGTTGTTGAACTGCAGTAAACAAAAAACAAATAAAAAAAAGAATTACAGAATTAAAATAATAAAAAATAAACAATCACTGATCCTCAGTAATAGGCTACTGTATTTTTATCCCGCTAACATTACAAGTGCCCTTCCATTTTTCATTTCAGGGGGCTGCAGTCCTGAGGATGCTCTCAAGCTTTATCACTGAGAATGTCTTTTCCAAAGGACTCCATGTGAGTACAACTAAGCTTTACATGGTTTTTTAAAAATTTGTCCATGTTGGTATATCCATGTTACCTGTATCTATTTTATGTAGTATAGTATATCAGTAGATTATTGTTTACTTACAGTCATACCTGGAAGAGTTCAAGTATAATACTACAATCTACAAGGATCTCTGGAGGCACCTGCAAATGGTAAGTTATCTGACTTACCATTTGAGAAGAATTTTCTCTCAAAATTTTTATTTTAAAGCATTAATTTTCTAAACAGAAGACAAGAAAATTAAAAAAAAAACATGTATGGTAAGTAAATAAGATAATAAACATAGTAACTGCCAATCTTGATGTAATTCAGATTAGAAATACATATTTCAGCACACCAATTTTTGACCAAACCAGTAAAATATGAGTACCTTAGACAAGCATTAAACGATCAAGCAGCGGACACATACAGTAGATCCATGTGCATGAATCGAAACCAGCAATCAGAGCCAAGAAAAGTGTCTGATGGAGCCCAAATCCTCCAAATCTCCTTCCTGCACACAAATGAAGGGAGTTGAATTTTCTAGACAAATGTTAACAAACCAAATGGATCAAATAATAAAATTGGAATTAATCAATTTGGAGTTACTTTAATAAAACAACACATTCATTGTTTCACATTTGCTTTTTCCAATTACAAGCTTACGGGAAAAATACTCACAAGGCTCATGTGACTCACATGACATTGTAACATCAAAATCTAATCACATTTGCCTTCAAGCCCAATGCTCTTTGTAGGGGCTTTGGTATCAGCTTTCGACTGCAGGAAAAACTCAAATCAGTCAGATGTCAGAGTATCTTTAAGGAACATTGAGGAGAAAAATATCAAAATATAACATTAAAATCCTTTGAAGTCATTTAGGAAAGATTATATACAACATGATTAGTATTTCCTGTCTGCAGGAGGTGGATAAAGCTGGCATAATGTTGCCCTTCCCTATAGAGGACATCATGAACCGCTGGATCCTACAGATGGGTTTCCCAGTCATCACCATCAACACCCAAACTGGCAAAATTACCCAGAAACACTTCTTGTTGGATCCAGACTCTGTAGTGGAAACACCGTCGGAGTTTGAGTGAGAGATATTTCTAATGTTTAACACTAGCAGGATAAATATACAGTACAAGGTCACATTAAACATCTGTCAAATTCATCTTCTCTTTCTGAATGGTTGGGGCTCTAGCTATAAGTGGTTTGTCCCAGTTACATGGATTAAGACTGGAGGGGCTGAGCAGCACTACTGGCTTACTGATACAGAAGGTAGGGTGTTTTTCAGATGCTAATGATATGCTAAGAGCGTTGAAGGATGAACTGAACACTAAATATGTAATTCCTCACAATCAGCCACAAATCCAAACGTGATACTTGGTATCAATGACTGGTTGGTGGCCAACATAGACATGAAGGGCTTCTACAGAGTGAACTATGACTCAGAGAACTGGGACCGTCTCCTCGCCAAGCTGAGTTCCCGACACCAGGTAGACCAGCCACCACAAGGTGGAAGTGATGTTGAATTGCCATGTTTTCAAAAGACCCCAAAATCACTTTATTTCATTAATTGTTTACTTTTTAGGATATTCCGATAATCAATCGAATGCAAATTATAGATGATGCTTTCAACCTTGCAAGGTGAGGTCTTTTTTCTTCTTCAAAGCATCATTGTCAAATATTATGGGAGAGGAATATAGATGCATGCGCTGTTTTCAGGGCAAAAATGGTGAATACAACTCTGGCTCTGATGACCACCAAGTTCCTCAACAAAGAATTTGAATACATGCCCTGGCAGGCAGCCAGCCGTAACTTGGACTACTTCTTTCTAATGTTTGACCGCACTGAGGTGTACGGACCAATGCAGGTTCGTATAGGTTTACATATTTGTATGTTGCATGTGACTTAACTGTAACTGACATTGCCCTTTTAAAACAGATACATGGGATAATAAAAATTGTGTTCATTTTCAGGCTTATATAAAGAAACAGGTCACTCCTCTGTTCATACACTTCAGAGAGATGACGGAAAATTGGACGCAGATCCCAGAGAAGCACACTGACCAGTAAGGATGCAAAACTAAATGTTCGTTATTGATCCGAGCTTTATTTAGGCCGAGCTTCCTCTCTACATGTCACAGTGACGACATGAAGATATGATGCCAGTTTGTACATTTGAATTCTAAAATAAGTCCAATAACAGATTCTATATTAAAACTCATTAAAACGTTTTTGTAGCATCTATTGCTCCGACCGCCTCTGGGTGCTGAGCCCAAACCAAAGCATAATTATAGTGAGATAGCTTGTTGTAAATAGTGTTTGTCAATAGGATTTGTACCACAGAGTTTTGAGCCTGACCATGAAGACATTAATAATAATATGGCAGTGGCACACAAAATTTGCTGAAACAGAAGTCTGACATTCACAACACAAGGAGTACAAATCACAGATAAACTTGCTCACCATGAGATGGATCGCACAGAATGAAGTTGAATCATCTGTATTCCTCTCAGATACTCTTCTGACACTTATCCTCATCCAGGTACAACCAGGTGAATGCTATTTCCTTGGCCTGCAGCGCTGGAGTGGCAGCGTGTGAAGAGCTGACCACTGGTTGGTTCAGAGAGTGGATGGACAACCCATCGAACAACACGTGTGTTCACATTCCACTCGTTTATTTCGTTCTTTCTAATGGTTTCACACGCGCGCACACACACACACACACACACACACACACACACACACACACACACACACAATTGTTTTACTTTTTGTTATTTTTACGATCATTACAGGATTAATCCCAACTTGAAATCCACAGTATACTGTAATGCAATTGCTGCGGGAGGAGTGGCTGAATGGGACTTTGCTTGGCGTATGTATAAGAATGCTACCATTGCCTCAGAAGCTGATAAGCTCATGTATGGTCTGTCCTGCTCCACACAGCCATGGCTCCTGAACAGGTCAG
This sequence comes from Antennarius striatus, assembly GCF_040054535.1. Taxonomy (NCBI): domain Eukaryota; kingdom Metazoa; phylum Chordata; class Actinopteri; order Lophiiformes; family Antennariidae; genus Antennarius; species Antennarius striatus. Next base: position 24,920,874 of record NC_090776.1, on the reverse strand, counting down.
CACTGACTTTGGGTTAGATAACATTTTAATGTTTGTTCTTCATAAGATTCTTTCACATTCTGCAGTGTCCTCTGAGTGCACCAGGCTTTTGCCCTCACTTTGCGTGTTTTTTAGGTATCTGGATTACTGTCTGGACCCAGAGAAGATCCGTAAGCAGGACGCCACCTCTGTCGTAATTTCTATTGCTAGTAACCCCATTGGCCAGGCTCTGGCATGGGATTTTATCAGAGCCAAGTGGGACCTTATAGTCAATGAGTGAGTTTGTCCTTGTGCACACATATACCTGTACAGTAAATGATACCAAATGGTGCTCCTGCTACAGAACACCTGAGAGAGTAGAGCAGGGTCAGTATTGGCATCCTATTATGTAGGCTAATTTATTTGGAAATTTGCACCTGTGGGTGCTATTTGTCTGTCAGATATGTTTTTGAATGTGGAAAATCCCAATATTCAATATATTATCAGTATTTTATTCTTGTTCTATATAAATCATTGTTTGGAAGTTTTAACCGCTGACCTTCCAGTGACTGGATGATGATGAAAGCCAAAGCTGACCAAGCTACTGCAAGATTTTAGTTGAATTTCAAACTTTTATTTTTCAAATTCCCAGCCTCCCATTCTGCTCAGACCCACTCAGATCACATCTTTTTATTCAATACTAGAATAGTACCTCACTCAGAGTGAATACACAGACACACATTTACCATCAATACTTCATCAATACTACTATTACTCCTCCTAGTACTACTACTACCGTACTACTACTACTACTACTACACTACTACTACTACTACTATTACTACCACCACTGCTACTACTGTACTACTACTACTATCACTACTACTACTCTTACTATACTACTACCACTACTACTACTACCACTACCACTACTACTATTAATACTACTACTACCACTACTACTACTGTACTACTACTAATATTACTACTACCACTATTACTACTACTATACTACTACTACTACCACTACCACTACGACTATGCTACTACTACTACTATTACTACTACTACTACCACCACTGCTACTACTGTACTACTACTACTACACTTCTACTACTACCACTACTAATACTATACTACTACCACTACTTCTACTACTGCTAATACTACTACTACTACTACTACTACTACTACTACTACTACTACTACTACTACTACTACTACTACTACGACTACTACCACTACTAATACTTATGAAAAGATGCAGGTGAATGGTATTCTGATTAAACCCTAATCCGCTTATTTTAAAATGACTGTGTCATCCTTAAATTAGGATGAAATAAAAATCAAACAGCTGCTAGTTTTTCCACTGAGTTTATTTTTATTCAGATATTGACATTTAATATACAGCACCAGTTGGAGAAAGGGCTAACAGAGATTACAACATGTAGGATCTTAGTTTAGGCTTGGGATAAACAGCCTGTTGTTAGCCACAATATAATCGAGGCTTGTCTTGTTTGTGGCTTTTCTTCAGCTACGGTGGCGGATCGTTCTCCTTTGGAGGTTTAATTAGTGGCGTCACCAAACGATTCTCTTCTGAGTTTGAGTACAAGCAGGTACGGTCTCTTATTTTCTTATTTTTTTTCTGCAAGATCTTATGGCCTCTAGTTCCATAATTTACAACATAAATAATTTTAATCATTAGACTAACATCGGATCTTCATCTGCAGTACACCTTAACTTTTAGTGGCTCAGATATTACATGAGTGACACAGTAATCCTTGTCATCCACTCTTTATCAGTTACTGCAGTTCAAAGAAGACCATGCAGGACATTTGGGTTCAGCAGCCGTGGCTCTTGAGCAGGCACTGGAGAGAACCAAGGCCAACATGAACTGGGTGGCCATAAACAAGGAGATGGTGCTTGAATGGTTCACCAGTGAATCTTCTATTACAGCATAACGATTATTTAAAATGTAAATTTGTTTTATGACTGTTATGAATATTCTGCATATGGTGAAGCTGCCCACCACTATACTGTACTTCCCATTATCTGCATGCGTACAGCCCCCCTTGTGTGTGTGTGTGTGTGTGTGTGTGTGTGTGTGTGTGTGTGTGTGTGTGTGTTAAAAAGAGTGGTAAATAGTAATTTCCCTACGGAATCATTAAAAGATTGATTATTATTATTAAGATGGTACAGTATATTTTAATATTGTATGTACTTTTAATATTTGCATTTTTATACAAATTTAACAAGACAAAATATGATATTCTGTGCTTGATAGGCTGCATTTCTATATTTTTGCTATTTTTGGTGGATGATAGTTATGGTAATAAATTCACATTAAACTGGAACATTTTGTATTTCCATATTTAAAACATGCTTTTTATTAACTCGGATATTTAGCTACCGTGACAGACATGCGAGAAGTCATGAATTACTGAGACACATTCTGTGTATTTTACAAATGGCCCTTGCTACTGAAAAAAAAAACAGTTCCTAACTAAAAATGAATAATAATTTAAAATTATAATGAACAGTTCCTAACTAAAAATCAGTAACAGAACTCGACTCGTCTTTACTTTCAAGGCCTGAACTGTCAGTCATGTTTACAGATGGCAGACAAGTTAGCACATAACTAATCCTAGCTCAGCTGTCATGGTCTCAGTGGGGGTCCTTCCCTAAGGACTTTAGAGAGGATGTGCTCCCTGTTAACACCAAATGTCAAGCTGAGCACTGCTTGTATAATAAAACAAGCCAAAACCAAAGTGTGTGTGACTCTGTCTAGTTTGTAAAAGTGGTCATAGTACCAGAAATCCAGGAGCAAAACCTTTTGGATAAATGCCAGAAAATAAAGGTTCATTTAGATAAATACATTTTTTTTTGTGATCATGTAAAGAAAGCTCAATAAATACACAGTTTTGAAAAACACACAAACATAAATTATATACATATGCTGTTTAAAAAACAAAAATCGCAAGTCCTGTTCAAAAATGTTGTTAGATTTCATTGTTGCAATGAAAATAGTTGAGTTGAGTGATGGAATCTTTCAACAGTTTCTTTCAGTGTCCAGAGAAGGTAACATTTTGTAGTTGCTGTGGCATCCAGTGCTGGACGCTAGTAAAGGAAACTCCACCAGAAACCTGATGGCAGAAAAAATACATGCATCAAACGCATGATTAAGACTTCATTCAACTGTAAACTCTAGAAAAAAGCATTGTGAATTACAAAATATGACAATTAAAATGACTGAAAAATTGCAATGAAAAACTGGAACATTACGACCATGATATGAGCATACCTGGTATGAAGGCTGCAAAGAGGACAGCTGGGCAGTGTTCAAGGTACTACACTCTGATTCTTGTATGCTGTAGGTGTTCACTGGCTGACCCAGGTACTGACTTAGAGTTTGGGGCTTCTCCACAAATGCAGATGATCTCCTTTGCTCCAGGGCCTCCTCACTAATGCCCAGGTGAGCCGACAGATAAGAGATGTAACGGATGGTGAGGCGAAGTGTCTCGATCTTGGTCAGAGTCTGTCCAGCTGGCGCGACTGAAGGTGGCAGATATGTCCTGAGGTGATGCATGGCTTTGGTCAGATCCCTCATCCTCAGCTTCTCCCTCTCACTAGCTGTCTGGCGCTTCTTCCCTGGGTATCTGGACCTGGATTTCTTTGTGGTGGAAGTTGCCGTAAAAGATCTGGAGGGTGGCAGAGACTGGGTCTTGTGGGTCAGATGAGGTGCTCCTGGGTGGTTGACGTTCAAAAAGTCAAAAGCGCTTTGTTCATTCCCAAAAGCCTGAATAGAGTTGGGAGAGAGGCAGAAGGAATCCACAGAAGAGGTAGGAGACAGGCTGCTACCACCGCTAAAGTAACCAGTGTCTGAGGCTGAATCGAAAGCAAGATGATCGCAAAACTTGTCTGGCAGTGAATCACAGTCAAAGAGGAAAGAGTTCTCCAGTGGGAGAGAAGAGCAGAAGGAAATGTCCATAGCTGCGGTTGTAGTTACAGTCGATAACATTCTTTCAAGATCTTCCTCAAGCAGTAGGATGTCTTTCTGGTAAGGCAGGAAGGAGATAATGGCAAGGACCAAGGAAGCTGCTTCATATATGTGGTAAGAGGTGTGAGTTTGCACCTCTGGCAGCCACCTCTGGTCCTGAGAAGCTCTGGGAGCAGAGCTGACACCTAAACCAGGGGGTCCCATGGGAAACTGGCCAGCACAAGGACAAGGTGTGACCTGGCAGCTTGCATCATAAAGAAGGCGAACACACTCTCCTGCCAGTCTGGGAACAAGAGCCTGCTGTGAGAAGATATGAAATAACATTGAGTGTTCATGTTCAGTTAGTCACAGACGTCCATGCTATATGTCCCATCACCATCCATACATACTGTGGATGTTCTTTAGCAGAACAGTAGTAGTTCTTTAATGAAACAGGCAAGTCAATGATCCTGGATGTATGTGATTCATTCTGCCCCTGGTTTCCCCAAGTGATTATGCTGGAGAAGTGTGCCTCGGCTGCTCTGAGGTGTAGAGAGTTTACACCTCAACCTATTTGGGCAGCAGTAGGCCACACTGGCCTGGGAATCACACAGAACAAAAAAGGATTCGGTATCTTCAAAAATGGTCTGAACTGTTAATGTTTTAATCAGAATTGTCAATAGAGATCAGATTCTGCCATCGTCTCTTTGAAGTTCACGACTTCTTTTCAGACCAGAAAGCAAGAAACAGTTAACTTAGAAGCTGAATAAAAGAGACTGAACTTAAAAAAAAAAAGATTTACACAACAGGAATGCCATAACATATAGAATTTTGAAAAATGAATACAGTAATGTTAACATGCTGCATTATTGAATCAGTCGCATCACAGCGCTATGAAACAATGAGCACCGAGACAATCCAAAAAAAACAAACTCAATTATCTTTCTGTTTTTTGTGGGCAATATCAGTGGATCACAAAATTCTACCCACTGCTCCTGTGAACTTGACTGACCGTGGAGCTGGGTCCTGAGCAGCATTCCCACAAACTCTGGTGTCACATTTGACTCCTGCTCTGAAGCAGAGGTGAAAATATGTGAATGACGTGTTAACCAGTCACATACCTCTCCACCACTTCTGTTTTGGCAAGAAAATCCTTGTTTAAAAAAAGAAAGAATGCAAATTCTTTTGGAAATTTAAACAGTAAAAATGAAAATGTCTGCATGCCATTTTGATTTTTTTGCCGGAGCTTTAGTTTTACATTTTGTCTTAAATTAGAAATTGTGTGAGGTAACACCAGACTTGAAAGCTCGACTAGATCCAACTTGACATGACCCAACATAAATATTTTGTCACACCCAGTATTAATCTGCGTTTGCACAAAAATCCAGGGTTTCTACAGTACATTATTTTTGGTGTAACAGTTGGTGTGATTCCATTTGTGTGCTTTAGTGAAAGAATTTCTCTTTATTTCACATAATAGTTATTATTACCATTTTCCATCATGAACCGTCTTTGCAATCTTCCCAGCTGTCATCTTCCTTCTCCTCCTTCCAGGTGGATGATAGAGGGAATCTTTCTTCTCTTAATCCACATTATCCTGACAGTGTTTACTCACATGTAATGAGAGCATAATCAGCACAGAAGTGCTAACCCTTTCATCCCAGATTCGTTTAGCTCCCAAAGTTTATTAGCTTTTCTGTGATAAAAAAAAGAGTGAGTGTATTAGATCTCTGTTTGGTTTCCAACTTGCATTTCAAATGAACTGCATGTATGTGAGAAGCTAAACACTCGGGCCTAATTCTCCAGCCTGCTATGCAGATTAACTCTCCTCTGTGAATATTAAAGGCTTCTCTGTTGGCTTTAGCAGGTAATTAGGGTTGTAGGTGAGAAAAAGGGTAAAAGAGTAAGAGCACTCTTACAGTTTGGTCTAGACTTAGTGGTGCCACAGACCTCTCCATGTTTGTAGTCTCATTGACAAAGATACTCTAAATAAACCAGATAAACTGCCCCAGAAGCTAATCTCAAGCCTGCCGGGAATTAAACCTCGCACTACTGATTTCTCACATGCTGAAGACCATAAGAGGAGGCTGTTATAATGTTACTGATTTGTCTCTACAGAAACTAACTGCAAATGTAACAGGAAATTTTACAGATATTCTTATAAGCCATGTCATCTGTTATGGAATTACATTACCGTAGTGTAGTGAGGAGGACATGTAGTATTTGGGAATGCAAAAGGAAGTTATAATCTACCATAAATATTATTCCTACTACTTCCACTGCTACTGTTATTATTAATATTAGTCATTTCAGGTCCCAAATAACCCCGAAGTTGGTCATTATAATCTTAAAATAAATTATGAAAGAAAGACGCAAAAATGTAAGGCTAGTAAAATCAATTTTATTGTGAATATAATTTATTATTAATTGTGGTTAAAACTTTTTCTTTCCTTGTCATTTGAAGAAATTTCAGTGATCAACAATCAAATGGAAAGCACAGTGTCAGGATCAGCAGAGGTCAAGGAGAGGCTGTGTTAACTAACAAATCAGTAGTCTTAAACATTTAAAACATAGTTTAGACCTGCACTCTTCTCAATAATAAGTCTTTATATGCCACAAACTGCTTGGTAGCCTGATAAAGCCTTCTGCCAACATGTACGAATATCTCTCCTCACAACACAAACACAGCCAACAGTCAGTCACACCTGCCCCAGTCGGTAATATAAAATGGAATTATGAACACCTGTAAATTTGGATTAGGAATGAATATACATCAAAGTATGATGGGAGCAACGGTCCACTGAATACTGGTCGATGTGAATTCATACGTGGACCACTCATTCTTCATGTTCATCAAATGTCCAAACACACATTAACACGACTAGTGTTGTTCGCTTTAACAACACTAGTCGTTGCGTTGTTAAAACAAACCACTCTGTGGTGTTTTTTTGTTGAACCACTGCTTCGAAGCCTGCTTCAAACATGGAAAAACCACGTCTCTGATGATGTTTGAACCACTCAAGTGGTTCATGCACATCTGAAACACTCAAGAGCTTGATTCACCAGGTGAACCAGTTTAATGGTTCAGATCAATTGGCAGGGATTTGAAACACCGGGGCGGGCCCGGATGTGTTAAAATGGATGAAACGACGCATCGCGCTGCCTCTTGTGTCAATACCTTACCTCTAGACCTTGATTAGATTAACGTTCGGATTGCTCATGGTTTGTTTTCCTATTGTTTTGCAATGGAAACAACCAGAAAGAGATCTCAAGCATGGCAACAATTTGAACTGGTGCTGCCAAACAAAGTACTTTTTAATGTCTAAGAAACTTATTTTTAAGCTCTGTTGCCCACACAGTAGAAAAGAATAAACCACACATGCCATGTTCAATTTCCAGGTGAAGTGTTTGCTTTGTTCCCATCACCTGACATTGAGTAACAACATGTCGTCAATGATGAGACGTTACCGATCCAGACATTTTTTTCAGTGGCCCAAATCCTCCTGTGTAACATGCTCACAAACACATATGTATGTATTTATATTATAAATACATGCATAACTATGTAATCTATACTCTAATTGCTTTATTGAACCCTGCAAGGATCAAAGATCACAAATATAATATAATATAATATAATATAATATAATATAATATAATATAATATAATATAATATAATATAATATAATATAATATAATATAATATAATATAATATAATATGTGGCTACAATATAACAAGCAAGGATTAACACATTAAATTAAATTATATTTGGTTTTATTCAGAAAATGAATACAGTACAGGAAACCTCAAAACGCTGCTTTCTGGCATCATCGATCGTTGTGTGGTTGCAGTACAGCCACCCTGCCAGCAGAGGACGCCCACATTCCCAATGAATGGGGCTTTGAGTAACGAACCGGTTTTCAACACAGTTGTCCCAAAGGGTTTGAAGCCCCATGAGGCCTCATTTGGACATCACCAAAAACGACCAACCTGAAATTTTCCCGTGTTCTTCAAAATAAAAGCAATTCAAAAATGTCGGTGAACTCCGGAAACAAAACAAAGACAAAGGTGAGCAACCTTCAACACTAAAAGATCCATTTGGATGTGCTTCCAACTGAAGCACATCTAAATGGATGTCGAGCCATAAAATCCTTTTGACATATAAATGAAGATCAGATTTTTTTTTTCATGTTGGTGTAAAAATTTGGGGACAGTATTCCCAGTTTCAAATGCATGTTGACCCATTTTGGTTTGGTTTGGTTTTCAATCTCATTCCATTTGTGATTGTGTCATATCTGCAATGAAGTGGCCACTCTGGCTGTTGGAGCACAGAAAAGGTCAGCTCTTTGGTTCCCATCAAAGTTTTCACCTCTTCCAGAGATGAAAGCATTTCAAAACTTTGTTGTGCAGCAGATCAGAATGAGTGCTTTCCACTTCACCAAGTAACAAACTAACTGTAGGTGATTTAAACATTTTGCCAATACTTTGTTTATGATCTCAGTGAAAACATTCATGACTTATTCATATTCTGGAGGAAATATTTGCACACATAATGCCTCTCAGTGCAGGACGCAAGGAAAAGTCATTCAGTTCTTGTGTAGATCCTGATTATTCAATGTCAAGTGAATAATTGCCACTTTCTGTGGCATTGAGTGTGAAAATATGAAGGTCTTGCATCCGCTTTGACTGAATGTTGGTTGTCAGTGCAAGGAGAGAGAGAGAGATGGAGAACTCCCAGGTGAGAAAGTGGACAGATAGCTATCATACATTGATACTGTTATTTCTGAACTCCTTCTGGTATTTGTCACAAATATGCTTTGAATAAAGTCATATAATATTATGATTGCATGTGATTGTCATTACAACAATAGAGAGAGACTGAGGGCAGAGAGAAAGTGAAGAGTGAAAGACAGACAGACAAGTTATTCTTATTGCTATGCTCCCAGTTCCAGTTTACCTGTGTATCCTGAATTCATCCACTCATTCCCGTGTTCCTGCATCCACCTGCTTCCCATCTCCAGTCAGGCTCCACCTTATAAGCTCTGCCTAGACCTCAGTTCACTGCCAGACTGTCATCAACATCCTACTCTTTAGCTTTCTTGGACGTCCATGTGATTTTGCTTGTTTCTTGGATTTTGCCTGTTCCTTGCCTGATCATCTAACAACCTGTTGTAGGATTTCGCTGATTATGAACTATGAATGTGGACTTCTCCCCTGGTGTATTCCTCTTGGGTCCTAACCACACCCATGGCTGTTATGTTGTCAAAACAGTTGTTGATTGGCTGAGAACAAAATCCATTTACAGTATAATTTGTATTTCATGGTTGCTGTGTGTTTTACATCGCAAAAAGTTGTTGATAAAACAACAAATGCTATGTATTTGTAATAAATAAGGCATGGTTTAAACACTATGCTATTTGTCTATTTTCACAGTACAAGAACAGCGATGTCCGTGTCTACTTCCAACCTAGTTATATAAACACACCAGCATTTATATGTACATTTGTTGCCTTGTCTGTTTAATTATAACTGCTCATGGGAGCCTAGGGATCGTCAGTAGCTTTCTGTTACTACTACTGACATACACAAACAAAGAGTTTGATGAAAGGGTGACTTGAGTACTGTTTAATGTGTCAAAATGTTGTTGGCACAAATCCCCTTCATGTATGTTTTTAGCCTACCTAATACAGTCATGGCTACTCAGACATTGTGTTTTGCCTGTGGGGGCTTCTAGTGCTTATTAGTAGGAGTAATAGTACTGGTAATTATTTAACAGTACAATACCAACATGAAGTAAGGCACCTTTAAGAATGAGAATGAGAATGAGAACAACCTTTAGTTTACAGGACATTTTACTTTATGTAATATTAATTTAAGGATTTGAACCAGAAACAATAGGAAAGTAGATCCTTATGATGGGTGTCTGGTGTACCATGAAAAAAAAAGATTTGAATGATGACCAAAAAATAATGTTTTAATATTTTATTATAAATAGTGGTATGAAAACATATAAAAATAATTGTTAGATATCCATATTTACATTGAACATTTCAGAACACAAAATAAATAAAATGTAGAATGACATATTTTTCAGATAAATTACTTGTTTCACAGTGAGGCAGTAAAGACAAACAAGTAGTTTGTGTCTGTTGTTGGATGGTCAGCGCTTGAGTGTTCAACTCCAGTGCTCTGTGGGAACCAACGGCATGCAGAAGTCTTCACTGCACATCTGCATTAAAAGATCAAAAGGACATTTGATGAGCATTTTGTTATTTTTCTTTAATCGAAAAGACGAGCAATAATAAATAATGTTCAGGAGTGAACGTTCACCTACCTGACCCGAGGGCTGAGTGGCCGGAGATGAGTGCAGCATCGTATCCAAGCTCAAGTCTCTCTGAGGAACTTCACTGTAGTGATCCATTCCAAAACTACCGCCCCCGGAATGCAGCATGATGTTCTGGTTTTGACACTGGGTTGAATAAAAGCCCTGGTTCTGCAGCTGGACATTCTGGCTTACCATGGAGCCTTGTGGGAAATAGCTGAGAATGTCAGGTGAGGAGGTATCACTGGCAGAGGTGTCTCCTTGTTCCCTTCTCTGGAACAGCACCTCCTCGCTGAGGCCCAGCTGGGCTGACAGGTAGGAGATATAGCGGATAGTGAGACGTAGGGTCTCTATCTTTGTCAGAGTTTGTCCAGCGGGGGCCACTGAGGGTGGAAGGTAGGACCTGAGGTGATGCAGAGCCTTGGTCAAGTCCCTCATCCTCAGCTTTTCTTTCTCACTGGCGGTCTCCCTCTGCTTGCTACGGACCCGAGTGCCTCGGCTTGTCTTTTGGCCGCGTACAGACAGGGAGCAAGGTGAGGACTTCAAGCTCTTTGAATATTCCATCTTAGTTTCCTTGGGAGTAGATTTTGGAGGTTTCTGGTAGGAAGGAGAGAGGCTAGAGTCCATAGAGTGTACAGGAGACAGTGTTTCTGCAGAGGAGCTGCTGGAAAGGTCAGAGTCAGAACACCACTGGTACTGAAGGCCGTAATTCAGGAGGGAGACTGACGAGGTATCCATGATATGAGGAGGGACTCGGCCGGAGAGACTGGGACTCTGTGAATGCTGTTGAGCTCTGCTGCACTGGTTTATAAGTCCAGGCCAGGCTGCGGAGGTGCGAAGTGACACCTCCACAGATTCTCACAAGACATCACTGTCTAAAGCAGAGGCCCATGAAAACACACACACACACACACACACACACGCACAACACACACACGCACAACACACACACACACACACACACACACTCTCTCATCACAGGACGTCTCCCTTTACTCTCTGTCTGGGAAAGTTGAGCTACAGTAATGGAAGTGCGAATTTTGACTCCTGTTCAGAACAGTAAAGGGTTTTTTTTTTGTGTGTGTGGAGTTTTTGCTCCTGCAGGAACCCAGATGCATTTTGCACATGTGCTACAAAGGGACAGGGATTGTTTGAATTATTCATGTTCTTTCTCAGAGCCACAGTAATAGGTTAGTTATTTGTTAGTTATTTCCCGGATAGAAGAGTGTGTCGATACATCACGTTAACACTCACACAGTCTTTATGTTGTACATTAGTCACGTTGCATTGTTTCCAACTCAACCTCAGTCCCTTATGCAGAGGAGTTCTATATTAATGTCATTTGAGTGATGGATGTAAAGGCTTGATTATAGAATGTGTTGCGACTTTATACATCTTAGGATTTGCAGAACAATTATTTTTTTAAAAGTGGGATCTGTATAGAAATCATTGTCTTAGAAGTCTTATATTTTTAGTGTTCAGAATTGATTCTGTTTTTCTAAAGTCAAACTCTACTCTTGACTCTTCTTGCTCAGCTCACACCAACCTTGAACGTGACATCAGTGCGTTCTGCCTTTCTCTTGAACTCATCCATTTTATATCCCACTTCTCACCATCACAATCATTTTATAGTCATAACAAACCAGGTGTGAGTCGTGATCTCTAATGTTTCACTCCCCCTGACCTCAAAAGTGACTCCTCCCCTACTAATGTTCTCCTTCAATGGGCTCCTGAGTATGAGCCAATCTCCTGCATGGCTAAAATGTCAATTTACTAAATGTATATAGATCTAATGAAGCATTATCACCTGCATTATCCGGTTAAAGCAGAGGCGTGATGTTTTCACGCTGATGTGAACTGATGAGTCTGGGGGCGTCACTTCACACCTCAGCTGTGAGAACCAGGAATGCTGGAAAATACAGTTGCTTCTGTCCTCCCTCTGCCCTCTGTCCTGCAGGTTTCTGTGTGTTCCTCATGTCTTCAGGCAGAATGACCAAAAAATCCTGTTATCAGCTTCTGAGTGATGTATTTTTGTACTGGCATGAAGTTGTAGCTTTGAGAGGTTCCACGTGTTTTTTTTTTTAAGCATAGTGTGGATGCCCATTAGGACACTTTGAGTTGAACAATGTTTGATTTGATTGGTTAAATTAAAGTATAGATGGAATTTTGGGTGAATGATAAGTCAGTCCATCAATGCTATGTTTCAAATATGTGATCTATGGAAATCTATGTTGTTTAATCACTTGAAATTTGTTCCTGTGATGTATAGCAGAAAATTACACAATGATCTTGTCTCTGTTTAAAATATATTATATAATAGCTGCATTTGTCATTGCTTTTTTCCCCTCATAATAATGGAGAACTGATTCAGGAATATGAAATGGTTCAGCAGTGTGGTCAGATGAATGAGGGGGATCATTTAGCTCAGTCAACTTGAGATATAATATATGACATTCTCAGCAAGCTCTGGTGACACGTGTGCTGTGTCGGGCTGAGGGCAGGGTGAACTAGGTTTGAACCCCCGCGCGACCCCACCAAGTCACCCCGACAAAGGTGAGGCTGTGGGAGCTCAGCTAGAACTTCGGCACCTCTGAGCGGATGCACACTCACTGTTGGCTTTGAGGCTGAGCTGCCTGCCACCTGTCTAGGCCTCCTGCATCCAACAACCCCAACAGGACCTCCAGTGTGGTCCTTCTGCTGGGAATATAATGCCTGTGGGGACATTAAGTTATTGTCATATTAAATAGTGATGTTTGTGTTTAACTCTTGTGCTTTTGTTGTACGGTGTCCTTGATGCCAGAAGGGCACCTTTGAATAAAATGTATTCTTATTATTATAACAATACAAAAAATGTTACAATATTGAATAGTAGTACAATAAGAAAATAATATATACAAATCATTTAGAACGGGACACACATAGCAGTTTTTCTGGGTTCTTTTTTTTTTTTTGTCGTGTGTGAGTGTGTGCGTGTGTGTTTGTCTGTCTCCTTGTGGCACCGCAGTGCACTGGCATCGCGCTCGGGGTGTACCCTGCCTCACGTCCCTTGTCTACTATGATAGGCTACAGCAACCCCGCAAGCCCCCGACAGAGGAAGAAGTGGGTATTGAAAATGAATGAAAGAATGAATGACTTCTTTTGATGGTAAGTTTTTGAATTCAATATTGAATAATAATACCAACTGTATTTTTTTTGCAGTTCCGGGGAGAATAATTAACGTTTAGTGTCCTCGGAGTTTTGACAAAGTCAGAGTCTCATAAGTTGTGTGTAAGTGTGTTTCTTTTTTTTTTTTCAAAAACATTAATACTTTTGAACCCTGTGGAAGAGAAAGTCAAAATGTCTCTTTTAGACCAGGACTCACTAGTTGGTCCATGATCCTTCCATCTGGAGGATTTTTGACATAATGGGAACACGGATGGGTCTATCATAACATCGATAATCAATTTTTCAATCAATAAAACTTTGTCATTGCAATACGCTGGTGAAAGTGCTTTCCAACACTGACATAAAACACGAGGGACAATGTTCAGCAGAGAATGGTATTCTCTTACTTCAAACTTAAAGGCACTTGTCAAATCTTTGGAAATTAATTTTTGTGGTGCTCAGTAGCCAGGCATCTTAATATTGTGTTCCATTGTTGAACTTTTTCCCTTAATTCATTGTAAATTTGAAATCCTTCAAAACAGCAAAGTTACACTGAGTAGAGAGATGGCAGCAGAGATGAGCAACTCTAATGTTTCTGTTAGAAGACAAGGATATAAAGTGTCAGTTTAGTGGAGAGGGTTGTTTAAACCTTGATAACAATTGTTAAACTTGTGTTATGTGTGCCAAAATTGTTGCTTTTAGTGCAATAGTGTGTGAGTATATCAAAGTCTTATTTAACGTCTGCCAAAGTTAGTTAACAGTTTTTCCTGTTGCCTGAGTCACTGCGACATTTCACTTTGGTGAGTCAAGGACAAATCTGGGAAAACAAATAGAACAAGAATTAATTGCAAATTGTATAATTGGGTATGCTTGTCTGCGCTATATATTTTCATGTCTTTTCATCTGTGTGTGCGTTTGTATGTGCGCTTGTGTATGTGTGTGTTCGCATATGAAGTGCCAGGTGAGGGGGACACATTCTGCACCCTAGGTGTGAAACATAGCTGGAACTGCAGGGGTCAGACAGAGGTGAACATTAAATTTCTTTCTAATTGTGAGAGAGTGACATTTATAGAAGATACTAATATTCAATGTGACAGCAGAATCTATTGAATTTAATTAAATTGTTCAAGGAGAAAGTTATAAAGGCAGTGTGAAATTAGCTAAAAGTATTATTTTACTCCAGAGCCCTCAAGTAGCAGAATCCTATCCATTACGAGTTGTAGTTAAGTTGATTTACAAAGTCGCACTTCGGCAGTGATTTTAAAGATGTGAATTTAGTTCGCTGTCACGGTCTGATATCCAGATAAACCTGGTGGACAGATCAGCAGAGTGTCTTTCACACCTCTGCCAGAGTAAACACATCCTCCTACAACTGGCACTTGCTCACACTTATGTGCTGCTATGTTTTTACAAGCCCTCCTCACGTAGCCCCCAACAAGCAGCTGCTGCTGGCATGGGAACAGTTATACTCACTCCCATCCACAGCCATCATGATTCTATACACGTTTATGTTACCGAGAGGTAACGCGAGGTCAAGACTGTTTCTTTGCGTATTATCGATTGAGTCAAAGATCCAAATTTGTTTTGACAAAAGGATTTCAGAATACAATAATTTTTTTTTTTATTAAAGAAAAAACAATAATTAAATCTTGCGCTTAATAATTCAACATATAATATTTGAACTTTTCACACTAGTATTTATGTCTTCTTCATTGTAAGAGTTCTAACTATTAAATTCTTTTTAAGGTTCCTTGCCGAGCCGACCTTCATTTTTTAACACTTCATCGAGAGCACAATGAAAACTGACAATCCTCCATTCTGTTATATACATAAAACATTATAATGCATCTATCTATCTATCTATCTGTCTGTCTGTCTGTCTGTCTGTCTGTCTGTCTGTCTGTCTGTCTGTCTGTCTGTCTGTCTGTCTGTCTGTCTGTCTGTCCGACCGCCTGCTGCCCATCCATCCATCCATCCATCCATCCATCCATCCATCCATCCATCCATCCATCCATCCATCTAAAAGAATTGTAGTTATTTTAAATGGAGAAAATTTGTTTGATATGAGCAGATTGATAGTGTTTGTAGATAGATGATAGACAGACAGACAGACAGACAGACAGACAGACAGACAGACAGACAGACAGACAGACAGACAGACAGACAGACAGACAGACAGACAGACAGACAGACAGACAGACAGACAGACAGACAGACAGACAGACAGATAGATAGATACTTCATTAATGATGAGGGAAATTGCTTTACTGAACTGCTGTGATTCAGTAAAGCCCCCCACCCCCTCAAACACACACACACACACACACACACACACACACACACACACACACACACACACACACACACACACACACACACACACACACACACACACACACACACACACACACACACACACAGAATCCTTGGCATATAAGAAATGAAACAAGAAACGGAAAACTGTTGATCATCTGAAATGGGAAAATACGAGCATCATAGCAAAACATCTAATTTCATAGTTTAATATCTTTCTCTTTTTTAGAAAAAAGATGAAAAATAAATGAACAAACAAACAGAACAATTCCTTACAGTTTGTCATAACAAGATGTGACAAATACAACTGTTTCTACATCATCACCACCTACAGAACACAGGTCTACAGATAAGAACAGATAAAATGTGTCAATTGAGGATAATATGACAAGCTGGGGGAAAATCCAGCTGCTGTTCAGGTTGGAAGAAATGAACAGGAAATAAATTTGAAATAAATCCTGCAATTGATAAAATGGTCAATACATATTTATGTTTAGAGAGAACAAACCAAGAAACCACATGAGAACTAGAGAGGCCTATTTACAGCACATAATAGGAGAAAATAGATAAAGACTTGGTGAACGAAAAAACAGTTTTCTTTGAATAACAACACCGGCAGAGTCAAAGCTGCTGAGTCTTGGCAGCAAATAGGACAGAGTTAAAATCAAATTCAAGTTGTGACTCTAAGACCTCTCTCTTTCCAGCAGGGAATGAACGCAAAGCACAACATGGTCACATGAACTACATCACCTTTCAAATACAGACACATCTTCATCTCTTATTAATCTTTTCTTTACACAAACTTCATACTAAATAAATGCTTCAGGATTGTGTGTGATTGTGATCGGAGGATAAGAATCACTGATAAATAGGAAATGACAAACAATAATTTTCTACAGTGTGACAGAAATGCTGGGCAGCCCGAGGGAGTACAGAGCAACCACAGGTTCACATAGGCAACCAGACGGGTTTTCAAGATTTTTAATCAGACTTAACCAAAACAGGTTCATAAACACAGCCAGCACAGCGTGACCTTTCGCCCTCAGCTTTCCATTTTTCTCATTTGTCAATTAAAGCTTTTATTTCCCCAAGAACCTCTCAATATAGCTGCTGTGGTGGGAGCCTGAAGGCTGCTGGAGTTTGGCGATTCAAGAGAGGATTTTCTCCCGGGTTTCGGGTAGCTTTAGCGCTACCACGCCTCCGCAGACGAGAGCAGAGAAGGCCAGGAAGATGGGGACGATCTTTGTGATGCCGATAAAGGCTGCGAAAATGAAGCTGGCGATGATGGCTGCAAACTTACAGATCCCATTCAAGATGCCGAATGCCGTCCCTCTGCAGATTCAAACAACAGAAAAGGTGAGAACCATAAATCCTTTTTTCATTTCACTCTTCTTCTAAAACCCCGGAGAACCGCAGACACGGGGAGAGAACAGGCAAACGCCACAAAAACACAAAACACCTCGAAACAGCAAGTATTTTAATTCCCTGTAGGGAAAATTGTTTTTCCACTCTGATATATTCAACACACAAATATAGAGGTCAACTCAAATTTCTAATTTTTGAATGAAGGATGAAGTGGTGGTGGCAAAGGGTTTGGTTCCTTCTGTCACCCTTTGTGTTTTCACTTTTGCTGCCTCACACATCTCTCGTTGTCCCTCTAAACTATACTATCTCTCAATGGAGTTTGAAAATGCCCAAATGACATGAAGCTGTATGGAACAAGGTACACTGGACCTTTTTCCAGTAGTAAGAGTTTGGGTGTACCTTTTAGAGGAGGGATAGAGTTCAACAGAAATGACCTCCAGTCCATTCCAGGCTGCTACACTGGCACCATAGAAGAGACACTGCCAACATATAACAGCTCCTTGACTGAAACTCAGCAGCAACAGAAACGTGCAGGCAGACGAAACCAGCATAGATCCACCTGGACAGAACGATAGGTTACAGATCAGTAGATCAGGTACCTGTTTAATATGTCAGAGGTTGGCAGACAGACACTGCCCATCTCACCTATTATTCTGATTCTTCCAATCTTGTCCATGAACAATGCTGAGATGATGTTGCCAGGCAACACTGCCAAACTACCCAGGAAGCTGACCATGTAGATGACAATATCATTCTCTTCCTGGAAGTTCAGATGACAGCCTTTCTTTGGGTGGAGAAAGGTGGTGTTCTCCATTCGACAGTCTTTAAACTTTTCCTGCCAGAGATCTAAACAGAAAAGAGCAATAAAAGGATGCAACAGCTTTTGATTTATAGTTTTCATTTAACTGCAGAATCGTTTTCTTCTAAGGTGCTCTAGGATACATATTTTGTAAAGACAGCATTAATCCTTTGACTAATGTGTCTGTTTTGGGGAAACACATTTTGATATATATTTTAGACTACTGATTAGCTTTTGTTTATCCTTAAACTTTATGGAATCAGCATTATAAAACTCTTAACATTTTTATCCCAATCCCTCTGCATGATACCTGTGTTATAGAAGATGGTGTTTTTGATGGTGCAATTCTCAAAGAAGGTGTTGGTTGATTTGACATCCTCAAAGTAGCAGTTTTCAAACAGAGAATCCTCAAACTTTACAGATTTCATCTCAATGTTTGCAAATCTAGATGAAAAAGAGATTGCATCATTCAATACTGTTGTGGAATTTAAATATAACGTGAATGTGTATGTGGGGTGTTACAGAGGAAAGTTACTTGTCATGGATGTACTCTCCTTCACGATGGACTTGGTTGACCAGAGAGAAGTTGAAGTGGAAACGTTCGACCCGTTCCCGATGGAAGACTCTGACTTTAGACTCATACTCCTCGTACTGCATGTATTTGATCATATCAGGGAACCAAACTCCCAGCCCGTGGTAGCTGATACACATTAAGGCATACAAATCTGAGCCCATTAAATAAAATGATCTGCATGTTTACATTTAATCACAGGGGTATTTTTTTAGTGTATGGAAATGTTTAAAAATTCATGATTTGAAAAATTATTGGCATGGATGCCACCATATTTTTTGATTTAATTCTCAATGTGGTTTGGACAGGATAAAGGACATTACTGCTACCTGAATGCCAAGCAGAACCAGACAATGACCAAGAAGAGCCCTTGCAACCTGAGCTCTGGAGCTGACAGTGACATCATGTTAGCCATCACCTGGAAAGCAGACACAAAAGCAAAAAGGAAAAACAAGACAGACTTGTAAATTCAGCAAAATAATAGCGATGAAATCATTTTCCACACTAAATTTGAATCATCCAGCATTGGAGTGATCTGCAGACCTGTTGCAGCATTGTCATGTGTCTGACAGTCCAGCGCTGGAAGGCAGTTCCAGTATCACTCTGGATCTCTATGAACTCATCATCCTGAGTTTGTGGTGTCTTAATATTTGTCACCTTCATAAAGACACATGATAAATTCCAGCAGTTTTAAAAGGGTGTAATAAACATGGTCTCCACCTATATAAGTCCCTTTTCAGTTGATAAGCAGAAGGAAAAGCAGAAGTATGGTTTTCATTATTGACACAGACAGATGCCAATGTGACATTGAAATGTCACATTATTAAAACTTTTTCCTATAAATATCTTTTACTGAGGAGGAAATTAAAAAAAAAAAAAGGACTGACTGCTCCATAGCATACACTTGTTCCAATCAGTCGGTATGTGTGAGAGAGACCGAAGTACATACAGCATTTACTGTATGCACTGCAGCCATCCTTAACAATTATTCCAGTATTTTCCTGCTGGGACATGTTGACTGACTTACAGTCATGTCTTACAACTAAATGGATGATTCCAATCATGTTATTTCGGGAAATCCGCTGTAATAACCTCTAGGCAGATGTATGTGTGGTTGTGAATGAAGACATACAGTGAAAACTCTCTCAGGTTCTCCCTTCGCCTTCCAGTTAGTGTCATGAACTTGTCGAAGGATCATCCACGCCTCATCATGTCGGGCATTCTGAAGAAACAAACAAAAGTACATGCAACCACCAACTACCAGTACTTCAAACACTACAAGAGCTTTCTGTCACACCTCTCAAGGTTGTGGGCAAAATTTTCTAATTTTTTTGGCACATAATTCAGTTAATTAACAGTGTTCTTGTGAGGTTTCTAATTGGCAGTGGGGTTTTTGCTCTCATGGCTGGTGACTAACTATGCTAAACCAATAGCAGAGCTTGATGTCTGCTACATTCCATAACCATAATGACTTCAAGAATATAAAGTCTATATTTTATTTTTAGGTTACTCTTAATCAATTCATGCATTTGGATTAAACTTAAATGTGTTCTTAAATTTTGCATTTGAAGCTTACTAAACTGTAATATATGCTTTAATCCTGCACATTTTAATCTGATGATGCCGGATCTGACCTCCAGGAGGAAACGAGGGCTCTCTGGCATGAAAACAACTCCAACAAGCGCAGCCAGTGTCGGGAAGAGACACACAAAAATAAATAATCTCCAGCTGTGCATCTGGAACTCTGAACCGATGGCAAAGCCCCAGCCTGTAAGATAAAAAAAAAAAAAAGTTAGATAAAATGTTAATAATTCAAGAAGCTTCGCAGCTGGCATGTTTTCAAAATCATTTCCATACTGTGGTGCAACAAAAATCTTGACTTGTTTTGAATGAGTCTTCTACAACTGAAACTTGACATAGATTTAAATTTGGAAATTCAATTAGAGATAGATGTATTTTTATTTATGGACTTCCACAATATATAATAATTCTCTAATAGTGGCAAAGTTGTGACATATTTTACCATGAATTGTTATGATTGTTTTAAGGGGACAAAAATATTGCCTGTGCCGACCAAGGAGAAAATAATCTCATATTTAAACAATCAAGTCCTTCTACAGCGAATAATTACTCACTAAAAGCCATCACATGCGGTGCTAGCTGTCTGATTAAGCTTGTCAGTGTCTGTTACCATAGTGAGGAATGATCCCCCAGGCAGTGAAGGAAGCATAGAGGCCGCCAAGCATCCAAAACATGCACAGCCAGCTCAGATGCTCTCCACGCTTATCCAGCTGCAGGAATTCAGTGAAGTAGGTGTACACTATTGGGATGGAGCCGCCGATGCTAAGGGAGGAATCAGAAGACATCAGCAAAACAGAAAGCCTTCCCTTTTGTGTATGAAACATGGAATTCTGTCCATTGTTGTCCAATGATGTACAGGATAGGTTGATTTAAATTCTGGTGTTTACTGTGAACTATTGTTTAGAGCTAATGTTGCGGGATTGTTACTGTCATGATTCTAAAAACTTTCAGCAAAAGTTACATTACTGCGATGATTACTGTATCTCTCAGTCCATGATATAAAACTATATAAAATTTTCTTATCCAAAAATTCCCTAACATTCTATAGAAAAGCAAATTCAGTTGGAGCAGCAACCAAAACAGACAAGTTAACAGCCTGAAGAAGAGGAATGGATGGATCTGCTGTTAGAGGTCTGTCAGTCAGGACCATTCACGCAAACTGAAAACGTATCGTATCTCACATTCAGAGATTTGGTCATCATATGCAATAGAAGTCAGTGAAAAATCCAGGTAATGGTCATTGGCAATTTGAAAGATTAAGAGATATTTTTTTTATTATGGTGATAAATCTAATTCAGGGTTGAGGAGTCTGCCTGTTCTTTGTGGTTTGTGAAGCCAGCGAAATAGCGCATTGATGACTAACGTGGGGCTCATTATCCTAGAGAATCTGCAACAGCTGAATGTTTTATTATGGTGACCTTGTAGTTTTTTTCTTTTAGCTTAGCAATAAACTTTGACTTCAATACTGCAGGTCTGAGAACACTCATGGTGCAATCATTGTGAAAATTAATGTGTCTTTAAAAACTGCAAAATCAATCTGTGCATAACACTGAGGTGCTGAGGACAGCAAGAAGCCTGCAGTAAAGCCCACATTAAACTTAATACAAGCTATGTTCACTTCTATTACTTGGTATGATAAAGAACTACTCTGTTGAACTGAACAAACATGCATCTGAAAAGCATTGTATTATTATTGTTATCACTATGTGTGTGTGTGTGTGTGTGTGTGTGTGTGTGTGTGTGTGTGTGTGTGTGTGTGTGTGTGTGTGTGTGTGTGTGTGTGTGTGTGTGTGTGTGTGTGTGTGTGTGTGTGTACTCTGTATGTGTGTGTAAATATGCTATAGTCCTCAAGATACGTACATAGGAGATGCTAACCAAAGCACGTTGCCATATCCGGCCATTGCAGTTCCCCTTTCTGCCACAACCCCGGCCGAGCAGCACCGCTGCCTTCCCCCAATTTCAACTTAATCATGGATGATAAAGTACAGGCTAGATCTCTGATGACCAACTTTGCCCCTGATTGACTCCTCCTCTTCCTATACATGTTACATGCTATAGTACCGTACAGTGGATCGTCAACATCAACAGCTGATTCTGACTGTTGTGGTTGGATATGCTGAAAAACTGGTTGAGAGGTCCTTGAAATGACTTTTAATTCTCCTCTAGGATTAAATTAAAAGGAGAAAAAGTCTACTGTGAACGAATCTGAATTCAAAATAATCACACGAATCATGAGTGACACTTAACGGTTATGAATACGTATTTCAATATGATCATGATCACATGTTTTTATTCTGATTTATTGTACAATAACATGGTATTGTGATAGACCTTTATTGTGATGTTGCCCTGAGCCATAGGCTGTGTGTGTGTGTGTGTGTTTGTGTGTGTGTATATAAAGGTATACTGTATATATATATATATATATATATATATATATATATATATATATCTTGCAAGCACTGTCATTTTTTCAATGATTTTGAAACATAAATACAGAGATTACAGGAGCATTTGTTTTGATACAAGAATTATTCATGGCAAAGATCAGTTATTTCATAAATATATAACTACATAAATATATTTATATATACTTGATTCAAGAGAAGCAAACGGAATGCTGATGTGTCTCACCCGAAACCAGAGCAGAACCTAAAGAAGAGGAAGAAGCCGTAGCTCTGAGCGAAGCAGGAGAGGAACGAGAAGAGCAGGTCGATGGTGAGGACGTAGATCAGACACTTCCTCCTCCCCATCTTGTCGCACAGACCCCCCCATACCAGTGCCCCAACCATCATGGCTACATACACCAGCAGACCTACAAATACACACAAGGTAAACACATTATATTGTGACTTTTAACCTTTACACAACTGAACTATTTACTCCCATAATCCATAAAATCTTGATGTACTTTCATCTATAGACAGTTGGACATCAGTGGATTGAAGGACTGGTTTTAGAATGAAAATGAAAAACAAGAGTATTAATCTCCACTAGGGGGCTCCCTTTACCTTTGAATGACCACTGGCGGCTCAACATCATCAGTGTGCTGCATCCTCACTGATGACAAGCCCTTCAATGTTAATCAATCAGCTTTCAGCTATATTCATACGTGACTTTTGTGTTTCCTTCCTCTTCTTTTTGAGATTCTACATATATAAGGCCACAGTGGCCTGGAAACTATCCCAGCATGTGCGCTGCAGGAGATAGATAATTTATTAATCATGAAGGGAAATTATGTTGGAGGTTGACTCTGCCATTCATTTACGGTCTCAGTAGTGACCAACTGGACTGCCTGCTATTGCATCAGAAAGATAATATTTATGTGTATCGTTTACATGTACCTAAAAGAGAAATATGCTCCCCTACTGCTAGGGTTGGGACTCCAATGTTGGCTCTTCTCTTCTGAGCATTGTTTAAACCTGAGGACTCGTACCTTCTGCCTGCTTTATGTTTTTACTACACACAGCCCTAATTACAGTGGGACTAAGCAGCTTAACAGCATGTGGAGCCACAGCGTGCAACTTCCCTGTGGATTACTAGACGATCGAAATGCTCCAGTGCCCACACGCCAAGCTACACACCCCTGTCATTCAACAGGAGACTGCTCAGGGCATCAGGAGACAAAGAGTCAAGGCTGTCATGTCAGCTAATATCATCGCCAAGTTGTTGCTTAAGGATATAAATGTACATAGACAGAGGGGCAGACTAGCCTTGTGAATTTAAAACCTGTCCTTCAGGATCATCCCCTGCAGCAACAGGCTTACTGTATATTTGCCTGTTAAAGTGTCCTTGAGCACGGTGAAAACACAGAATCCCTAGAGGTTACAGACTTCTCCTTTTTCTTGCAGTTTTAAATGTGAAAGTACTGTTAACACCTTCAGCACGTCACAACGAATCTACAGTGAAAAAACCTGAAGAAATTAAGTATCCACCAAACATGAATATGTGACACTTAAAGAATGATAACCCTGTCCTAACAGATGTGAGGCTTCTATGAATGTACAGATGGCTTTGTTTAAAAATTTGTTTTATTGCAGATATTACAAATTAAGCTTCCCATGTTGTAGCATCATCCCAGAGTATAACAAGAGTTTTATGAATACTGAACAATGGACAGCCGGCAGCGTGGTTCCACAATGTCTTGTTAACAATTAAAAGCCTTCAAGTTACAATCTTCTCCATTTTCATAGTAGGTCTGTTCTCTTACTGTTTATATCAGACTGAATAAACACATTGAATTCTTGGAAAGAGTCTGAAAGTAGCTTGTCCCGAGAGCTCTTTCCCACTGGCACACGGTTGCTATACAAATGTTGTACTTTTACATTTAGCAACGCAGAAGTGTTCGCCTGGAAGCCCCAAAAGTTTGTGAGTGACATCTCCTCATCTTGCATTTTCATAAAATATTTAAATTATAAATAAGTAATGCTGCATGTAACGGTTCTGACATAGAATGATATCATGACTGACATTTATGAATATGCATCACTGTGTAGCTCTCTGAGCCAACAAAGAAAACTAATTCCAGATTGTTAATATATAAAAAAGTTTTGAGGTAAGAGAAAAGGTAGTAAACTAATGGGATATTATCAGATTTGACACTTCAACAGGAGTTTGTTCAATGATGCTGTAAAATTGACCAACAAAGCCAAGAAAGCAATTTGGGAAGGGAGATGAGACAGGAGACACAGGACAAGAGAGTTTTCTTGGAGGAAATAGAAGAAGAGATGGATAATGTGCATCAGCCATGAAGCTGACGCTGCCCAGCAGACAAAATGTTAAAAAAAAACCAAGTCAAAATTGATTAAAGGAAAAGAAAAAAAACATTTAAACGGACATCCACACAGACATTGCCGTGCAAAAACATCACTAACTCAATTTCCTTTGGAGTAAACTTCAAATGTGAACAAGCAGGAGATTCAGACCCTGGTAAAATTTTCTCTTCTTTCCCCTCTAACGTTGTGCATCCCATCAAATCTCTTCCCCTCTATGGATTCAA
Source organism: Antennarius striatus (assembly GCF_040054535.1). Classification (NCBI taxonomy): domain Eukaryota; kingdom Metazoa; phylum Chordata; class Actinopteri; order Lophiiformes; family Antennariidae; genus Antennarius; species Antennarius striatus. The sequence continues at coordinate 24,895,843 of NC_090776.1, read as the reverse complement.
CAATGAAGCACAATTAAGTGCACCAAACAGCCTCCTCCTTTTCAGAAACTGTTTTGTAGTCTGTTCCATACCTGAGACACAGAGGCAGAGATTAAACATGCCTGCTCCTGTGCGTCTGGTGAACAGAGCATGAGTGTGAATCAGACAGGAGCATTCTGCAGATCTACTTCATATTCTCCACCAATGATCAGTGTTCGGCTCCCTCTTTGCACAGACGCTGTGATTTCATTTTCACCGGGCCCTATTCCTGTTACCACAGGCTGTGAGAGGCCTGAAGCGTGTCTGACAGCTCAGCACCACGCGCTGCAGGCCGCAAGGATCTCTGACGGCTGCAACATGCTCCATATTAGCCTGGGAACACACTCGGAACGCGATCACCCCCAGGCTCTTCATCAGCTTCTCATGATGCTTCATCCCATGGGTGTGGTGTTCAGATATAATGAGCGATGTGCAATCAGCTACATCGGCTACACAAGAGCCCTCAGAAATAAGAGGCTGTGATTTACAGTTTTGTCACCACAGAGTTAGGAGCAAACTTTAATAGCCTGAAATCATCTGTATTGGGTCTGTTAATTGTTGTCATTTCATATTTGGGGAAAAGTCAAACAAGATAACTGGCCTAAAGGAAATGGCGTGCTCAATTACATTCAGGTATATTGACAAAGTTTGGTTTCACAGGCAAAACGTCATTCAAGAACATAAACATTAACTGTGATAATTGGAATTACTTTATATGCTTTGCATGTATGAACAGAGGTGATAACTTTGTCAAATGGCATTTGTCACACTCTTGTTCCACATGTAGAAATAGCATGTCACAGGTGACAGAAAAAACATCACATTTCTTTGCAGAAACTCAGGTTCAAATATGAAAAAGAAGTGACTCAACTGGTGAAAAGCATTATGCTGAATTTTAAAAATATACATCTGAACAGTCTCCCAATTATTCTCTTTTTTTGTTAAGAGTACTGTATTGTGAAATCTACCTGTTTATGGTTTTTACATCCCGCTTCAAAGCAGTGATGTTTTGTAATAGTCAGTGTTCGTGTGTTTGTCCATTCGTTAGTCCACCAAATATCTTGGTGGACTAACCGTTGCAGATAGAAAGATGAAACAAAAAGCACATTATACGGGTGACAAAGGGGACAAAAATGAGATGATGACCCTGACCTTGATAAAAGTCAATCAAGGTCAAATTTCAACCCTTTGTACACTCAGGAATTGGATAAGATAGAAAGATGAAGGAGAAGGCCAGCGTAAGTAAGACCATAAATCAAAGCTACTGCTTTGATCAATGAAAGTAGGTCAGAGCACTAGCTTCGATCTTTGACCTGTGCAAGTAGGTCAAGGTAAAATTTTGAATTCAGGGGTGTTGCGGGATGTTGCAGTCTGTGACTGCATTGTTTCTGGTTTAATTTACATTTAACATTTTCATTTGTCTAGTGTCCAACCTCCAACCTGGGAGTCGCACAACTAAAGTTAGTGTTGAACTGCTTTCCCTTTCCTGATGAAGCTGTCTCTTGTAATCCATGAAGACATTTGTCACAAACACAAGTGTGATCAGGAGACAATGTCAACTTCAATTTCTGAAAATTTAAGATAATGTAACAAAAATGATTAATAACAAAAATTGGCCCTTCACACATGGATGATACTGTACGTCTATATGTGGAAGTTGTTTTCAAGGAAATTACTGAAAGGTATTTGAGATCGTCACCTTTCTGAGGCTGAGGTTCATCTTCAAGGAAATTTCAGGTTATATGAAAAGCCATGTCTTATTTACAAGCTTGAATCAACAGATTTAAATCTTCCCATTGTATACGCCACAGGGACAATCAACCAGTTTTAGTGGAATTCCTCTTAGTTATCCTCAAGACATTTCCATCGCTGATGCCAGACCCCTCTTTCCAGTGGCTCACTTTAAACCCACGATCTCCTTACAAATAATGTGGGTTCTGTTCATAAACTGCAACATGAGATTGTTTTCACTGATGAGTTCTTTCTTTGTAAGAGGAGACTGGAACACTTTGGGACTACACTATTTATGTAGCTGGAGTTATATAGTAGATTTCCAAAGGTTGTAGTATGTTGGATAATGAATCAGATATTTATGGCTCAAGTCACGGCGCCGAAGTTTGTATAGACATCCATATTGTTCTAAGACAATCATTCTGATGCCCAGTATTGCATTTTGTATCTAAAAAATGCTGTAAATGCGCACTGATGGAGTTATCATCTATTCCATTATCATTTGGTATATTTGTTGCTTGGATCAAGTGGGGTTTAAATATTAGGATGCTAAAAATTTAAACTTTAAGATACTGAACTTCACAAACATAACACATCCTTCGCTGTCACTTACCCAGTAGTCCTTTGTCAGAGTTAGATATACACATGTCTTTCTCAGCGCTGGGCATGACGAAGCCCACCACAAAGCCGTCCACGCCGTCAGCCATTAGTGCCAAGCCCAGCACGAAGAACAGCATCCACTGGAAGCGCCCATGGCCACATTCCTCCATGATGGTCTCATACTGCTCTGGAAGATTTTCCTCCTCCTCCTCCTGCTGGCCAGCCAGACGAGCTTTCCTTCTGGCCTCTATCCGAGCTGCTCGCCGAGCCTCCTTGATCTCGTCGGGGTGGGGGATGCCCTGGTACTCCCCCTCATACATCTGCTCATCATCGTCTGCGCCCTCAGTAGCATCACTGGCGGCATCATCATCCTTTCCAGTGTAGTCTTTATGGTAAGGGTATCCGTCCTGACCTCCTCCATCCTGGGTGTAGGGGTATTCTCCACCCTCTGTCATCTGCTGGTTCACGTTGTTGTGATAAGGGTCATCCATGGCTCCTGTTGGGGGTATGAGGAGCTGGACTGACTTTGCCTTTTAGCCGTCGTACTCTGAGGAAGTCGTCACCTATAATGGCATAATCATCCAAGGAGCTGTGATTTACAGTCAGTATGGCAGCAATCACCTGGATTCCACCACCAAAGTAAACACGGGTGTTCTCAAAGTTGACCTTTAGATGAGTCGCTGCTTCAAATTTAAAGCCTCAACAGCTGTGATAAATGTCTATTGGCTTTTTTGGTTTATTACAGTGCTGCATGCTGAGCCTGAAACACAATGCACACAACAGCATCAGAAAAAGTCTGCAAACATAACAGTGAAGAAGACGCATCTGTCCTCTGGTAGAGCTTGTGACCAGTCAAGTCATGTTACAATTACGGTGTCAAAGAGCTTCATATTATTCATATTATAAAAGCATTAAGGGCTCAGTATTATATCGACTTTCAACAAGGACAAACTCCTGGAAAATCATTTCATGCACTCACGGGAGGGCAAGATACTGCTTTCCCTTTATGTTATTTTCTTTTTTATCACCGTTTATCATCTACAATTTTTTCTTTTATGACAATCTGATTCACTAATAACCAAATGACTTGAAATACGTAATACTTGTTGTGCCATTAAGTACGAGAGAGCTGTTCAGGAGCCTCGGTATCCCTTGTATCCCTCATCCCTTCTACACGACCAGATAATCCATTCATCTGGCTCCCTGCTAAAACACTCTGGCGCCATTTTGATCCATCACTCGGCACTGCTGCAACTATGACTCAGACCTGTCTTGATTTCTGCAGAGGCCAGAAGCACCAATTCAAGTGTGATTGCATTTTAGGGATTCTCCTGGTTGTCACACACACACACACACGTCTCTGACATAATGAATTCATACACAGTGAAGTCATGGACAGATTCTTTGAAATTCAACAACTGCTAGCCCAAGGCTCGGACCTGTGTAATTTAGAGATAACAAATGATGCACTGGAAAATTAGTGGCTGATGACCAAGCTGCATAGCTGAACATTAGAGAGAATGTGACTTACTTAAAGGGTGAGTCTATTAAGATGTGAAATAAGACACATCTTAATTGAACTTTTGTGTGCACAGTCTGACATAATGTGATCAAGTTTTTACTTATATCTCTTACAACTGCTCTGTATTAACAGTGGAATGCTTCAGTGCATTTTTCAAGGGCGCCATGACAGTAATACCTTTAAAGCTAGGGATGCAACTTCTACACAAGGCATTACAGAGTAATGGTCAAAGGTAAAATGAGCTAATAATGTCATATTCTTAAATGGAGTAACAGTGGCAACAGTAGAGAGAGGAGTAATTTACTGATTTGTTAAATGTTAAATGTACAATATCTACGTCTATCTACGTGTGACCAAAAAAATTAATTTCTTGTATTTTAACTAAAACTTTATAATTCTAATAAACTACATTGTCCACTCCTGGAGATAAACCACTACCTCATACCTATGCCCTACATGTTGTGAAAGATTAGTAAAGGAGTCTGACTCCTCTTAAAAAGGGCACGTAACATTTAACATCTGTATTTCAATAAAATAAAGAGGAGAAACGCTGACCAGTTGTTTAGAAGAAGCTAAGGTTTTGGCTCTTAATGGTTTCTGAAACTGATTTTGACGGGAAATAAATAAGAAACACTCTTGATTTAACATAATTATTTTAGTCAATCATTTTTTAAATTTTTACATGTAAAAAAAAAAAGTATGTATCATTGCTCCACAATCTCATCCAAATCTTTGGAAGTGTTACAGTATATGTTTTCTTGTTCATGGACACAAATTAGTTTGTACCAATTATCCATCCCAAACAAATCCAATATTCCTGGGATGTCACTTTTTTATGCTTGTATTGTTGTCTGACAGGCGCGTGGATGGATTGTCCAGGTCTGTTCTGGTTTGGAGTTGCTGTAATTTAATCCAGATTAGGATTTCAGATTTTTTTTTCATTTCGTCCTCATTGCCTCACATTATTGTTTCATCATGAGTCTCATAAAGTTGTCTGATGGTGGTGGTGGATTATGGAGCCGGGATTGAAGTACTGAAATGTATTCGCTGCTTCTGGGTGTGTACTTAGAAACAATCTCACAGTCAGAGTTAAATGTGTACATTATTTACTTTTATTTCTGAAAATAATGGTCAGATTTTGGTACTAAACATGTTTGGTTTTTTTTCGGTTTCTTTGAATAATGTGAATAATACAACATGAATAATTCAGGAGAGGGAGAGTGAGACGGTGGGTGCTGGTCTGGCTGAATGAGGCTGTGTTGCATTCATCATCCTGCTACAGCACACACAGCTGGTGCTTACATAACAGCCCTGCTGCCTCTATTAATTTCCCTCCTTCTTCCTCCCTTTTCCTTCTTGTCTAACATATTGATTTGTATTTGTGTTTATCAATGTACCAACTTGAACCTCTTTACCCCAACAAACACAAAGCCACAGTCTGCCCTCCTTAACAGCAACCCTTGTGTTAAAAAAATCAAAGATCCCATTTGAGTCATAAAAATCAATGTCTGAGCCTCAACAAGAATATTAGAGGTCATTCTGTAATTTATTAAAAAATATCTCAATCTCACAAGTGACCTTTTATTCACTCAGAGTGTTTATCAGCTTGACTGATGTGAAACTGGCACCTGCACTGAATCAATTCATACAGCTTGTTGTGCAGGGATAAACAGAACCATACATGCAGACAGATATTAATGTATGTAGTGACAAACATTTGGAAAAATAGTTGGATATGCACTGTAGAAGCAACAGCTGCTTCGGTGCCAGGAGCTGCAGACCTTTTCCACTATGGCCTGATTATGACTCATCCAGCAAACTGGAATACATTCAGAATGAGTGCAATCTTCCAATGCCAGTCACAGTGCAGTTCCAAATGTCTTGCTCTCCCTTCTTTTCATCAGCTGCAAATGCATTGCTCAAGGGCACAATATTAGTAGCCATTCAGAATTGTGTTTATTTATTCACTTTTGTCACCCATGTTTTCTCACCAAGAAACTTGGATAGAAACTGTCATTATATTTGGGAAGTAAAGAAATCAGAAATCAAGTAAGTGACCAGCGGTTTTATACACATTATTTTATAATGAAGTACAGTGTTCAAAATTAGATTTAATTTTCTAAACTAAAATGCATTAATTTTTATTTATGAATTTTGCTTCTTCTTCTTTTTTTTCAAACGAGGTATTTATCAGTCGCTCAGGGCAGCATCACATCCACACTTTGTACTATTTGTTTATCAGTCTGCTTTAATTGGATTCTTTATCTGTATCAAACATGTGTATAAAGAAAAGTAATCATTTGCTTGGAAATTATGAAAATTACATGTCAATGATGTCACATTTCCTCAATAATGGCTGATATTTTCTAGAGGTTAACATGACCGAAACTCTACTAATCAGCAGTGTGGGATGTCTGACTATTAGTGAGGACAGATATATTGAGTTAAAAGTGAGTGAGTTCATCGTGTTGAATACTGAAAGGTCAAAGGATGACCCTATGTGACTTTTGGAAACGACCTGCCTGCTAACCTGACAATAAATAACAATAAATAACACTTCACCTTTAATTATGCAGCAGGCCAACTTAAAGTTGATAAAATATTTAAAAATAATAGCCTTGATAAATGACTCTGTAATACACATGGCAATGTTAATGACTAAAGAAAGCTCTTTTAATGCTGTTGCATGAGACAATAGAAAATTAAAGCATGGCACCAAAGAGATTTTTTAAGCCTACATTATTTCTCCCTTGTCCTGTTAAACAAATCAATAGGAGGGCACAGCCAACAGTTTAGGGAAGAAGGGGTTGTCTTACCAGCGGTGTCATCACTTTAATGTAAAAAAAAAAATAAAAATCTCCTGGAGAAAAAGGACATTTAAAAAACCTAAAGTCCAAGTTGCATATTCATCTGGCCAAACCCTACATGTCGGTTTATCCTAAGGCCGTGCTGCAGCCAGGGCTGAGGGATTAGGATCCAACCTCACGATCCCCCCCATCACCCCTCCCTCAACACGGCTCATCTCTACAGGAAACTCCCTGGAATTAACCCCCACTATCAGGACACAAATGGTACAGCCTCCAAGTGTAAATAGCAACAGGCTCTGCTGAAGTGACTGTCAACTGGATCCACTCCACTTTTGCGATATTCTTGATCTCTGAAGTCAGAGGTCATTCTTGGCTGACAACAGCAGTCCTGGAGCTGGTGGAGAGATTTTGTCCAAGGACACTTCAGAAGAGCAGCTGTTAATATGTGGCGTCAGCGGCCTGTAATCAAGGTCAAGAGAGTGTGCACAACAAATAGGTGGTTTCTGCTACTTGTGTCATTGCAGTAGTGAGCTGTGGTGGCATTGGAGAATGCTTACTGACATCATCCAGCATATGTCTTTCTGCAACAACAGTTTCAGGCTCCATCTACTTGTCCTTCAGTTAGAATTCGGCCTGCTACTTTGCTGTATTTGCACATCCATCCTGAGCGTGTTTTGAGAGATGACTAAAATATTCGTCTTTCCTCATTGCAGGAACGAAGGTTCGATGGTTCATTTTGTCGAGCAGAGTGCGGGGCAATTATTGATGTGTCTGAGTGGCACCTGCTGCTGGAGATGGATAATCACAGTCTTCATGCCCTGTATGTCATTCCCTGTGGTTTACATGGAGAAAATAAAAGGACTTGTAGGGTAGAGAGGGCAGACGGAGACAATTGCACTGCAGGACTGCAGCCCTGCTGTTCCCAGCTGACAGTATACAGTATTATATGCTAAGCTTTTACTATTTAGGCGTTACCTTTAGAGGTATACAGCAGTTATTGCCTCCTGTCTCACATGGCCAGAATATATTTTTATTGAGTTATTCACACTGTGCTCATCTAAGCACAATGTATCTCAGTGTGCTTGAGTGATACAAATGTAAGAGCTTTTTCAGGAATTTCTCAGGTTTTCCCCATCGTATTTTAAGTAATCAATGATAAATATGTCCTAATAACATCAGAGAGAAAATTTTTGTTCATCTTTCATTTTCAGTTAATCTATTACAAAATGTTATGCTTATATTAATAAATCAGCAGTAATAATCTAAAATATGACATATGACACACGGACAGGTGCCATTCTATTATATATGCTTTTAATTTTATATTAAGCACATTTTTAGTTATTTTTATATTTTGAGTGAAATAAAATGTTTAATGAGCTATTTTCTTAAAGATGTGATATTTATTATTTTATTGACTTATAAATCATTAATCTAATCAATATCTACAGCAGTTCACGATAAAAATCTGTTATTTGTCACCAATGATTGTCACCCTATGGACAACACTGTGAAATCATGTTTCTACCATTAAAACTTCACTATTACAGCAACGAGTCCACCAATTCAACCACCCCCACCGGGGGACATGGTATGGCCTGCTGTGGGACATCATTATAGAGAGTAGATGTCTTGCATAGAAGCAAAGCTCTCTAATCCAAAGACCAGATAATTCGAGAGCAAAGAGGATTAGCTCCACCCCAGCAGAGCCATTGGATAAATTTAGCCCTCATACTCTCCGTCTTCACCAGTCTGTATTCAACCCCTCCCCCTAGTCCCGCCTTTGATAGCCTTTACCTGTCTGTCCAGACACAACGTCCACCAATCACATGCTGCAGTTCACCATGATGACATTTTGGATACTCTCCATTTGAATAATCCAGCATCATGGCTCTCTTTGCAGGTCCTGCATCCTGTTAGTTTTCATGACAAAGAGTGAAATCACACAGGATAATATAGAAGTGTGTCATCCTGAAAGAGAAGCTTAGACTTTGGCAGCTAACATGCGATCTGTCCTGATGTCTCTGTCCTTCATCTGCAGAGTCATCCTCTGGACAATGGTTTGAGATTACAGTTGATGCTGCCTGCTTGAGCAACCTTTGGAGGAGGGGCTCGACTCGGCACCATCCCTGCATCACAGGAGCATCTCATATAAAATCCCAGGAAATCAAAATCTTCCAGGAGAAAAAAAAAAATTCAATTCACACTCTATATTCTGTTTCTTTCTGGTCGAAATTGGAACATTATTATTTCCTCCAGTGAAAACCATGCTTAGATGTTGTATATACAGTGTGTTTATTTCCTCTGACATATGAAATTCCTGCATCAGAGGGCTTATTAAGAGTCAGTCAAAAGTAAATTTTGAAATAGCATGCAGACAGAATTGACTTGAGGAAAGGAAATAGATAGATTTGTTTGATGTGAGCAGATTGATAGTATTTGTAGATAAGATGATAGACAGACAGACAGACAGACAGACAAATAGATGGATAGACAGACAGATAATTACTTTATTAATCCTGGTAGAAGTTGTAATATAACATTAACTTTCTCTTCTTTCCATGATAATTATACATTTGATAAATGTTGAAAACTTGATAAGTGTTGGAGTGCTTTTCCTTCAATTCAGTTTATCTGTAATATTGTTTTAAGCCCCCCTAGGGTTTCTATGTCTCCTACTCAACTTTTCCTTTTCTTTTCTTTGATTTTAAGTGCCTTATTTTCCGTAGGTGGGCATGGAATAACTTATAGATAATAAGGCAGAGGAGAGCCACACAAAACCCTGCTGGTGCAATTACAGGGATATCTCTTTGTGCTATTTTTCCTTTGCTGGATGTTTCCTTAAAAATATATTTTGTGCATCATGTTGGACGTCACTGCTAAGGTAAATTTAATAACCATCCTTTATTTTATTTTGAAGCTCATTTGCCTTCTTCTGTTTGATGGATGAGCTTAAAATTTGAATCTAAATTGCTATTATGATTAATATAATTATCATACTTAAGAGTTAATAACCTTATTACATTGCAAACATGTTGATTATCATGATTATTATGTGTCATCAAAAAAAAAATTAAGAATTACAATTCTTTTCTTTTCCAAGCTGTACTTCCTTTGAATCCTCCTGTTTGCTCCTAATTACAGAGGAGAGATCTGAGGGAGTTAATCTTCTGTGCTTTAGTGAATGGAGGCTGAATGTAGAGGTGGGGGGTGTTATCGTGGGCCAGACCCCCTCAAATCCCTGTCATTTGGTCGGACACACCAGCTTGCCTTAAGTCACCTGACCTGCTCTCTGACGTGCATCCATGACACACACACACACACACACACACACACACACACACACACACACACACACACACACACACACACACACACACACACACACACACACACACAGAGAACCTGTGTGTGTGTGTGTGTGTGTGTGTGTGTGTGTGTGTGTGTGTGTGTGTGTGTGTGTGTGTGTGTGAAAGAGAGTAAAACCCAGATGACGGGATCAAGTACATTTCATGCCCTCGTACGTCACAGACACTGACATCTGGTGGACACGATAGGCACTGCAATGACAATAAATGGTGTTAATTACAAAAATATTATAGATTTATTTCACAGAACTGAACTGACACCGTTTATTGTCAAAGAAAAAGTTCTGGCTTTGGGTTTTGGTTGTTTCAAAAAATATAGTTTGCAGGAAATACTTCAGTTCAATGTATAATCATCACTTTATGGTTCATAATGACTATATACAGTATATGTAATGATAAGGTTAGTTTTAAACTTAAAACTTGATAACTCCCCTATTTTTGATACAAGCCCACTAATACACAGCAGTACCAGTTCATCTCCTGAGCACTGCCGAGATACCCTTGAGCAGGGCACCAAACCCATGCACTGCTACATTGCTGCATGTCACTCTACCATTTCAATGCTTCCAGGCCATTGCTTGTATATGTTCTGGTCTGTATATGTATAACATATATGTGTGGGTACATACATAAACACACACACACACACACACACACACACACACACACACACACACACACACACACACACACACACACACACACACACACAGACAGACACACGCACACTTCTTCTTTGTCCTCTTCACACCTACTGTATAAAGCTTGTTTTTTCTAGGAGGGTTTAGGAATTTCCCAAAGCAGCCAGGCACCACAGTTTTTAACTCACAGTAAAATAGGAATAAAAATGCATATGTGGCGTTCCACACACAGTGTATATCAGCCAGCACAGCTGTGGGGCTCACTACTGTGTTTGTAATCCTTTGACAGCAATGCAGCTCTTTGGCACAGTGAAGTTCTATGAGCCTTTGGTTGCAAATGCTTATTTGTTTATTAAATTAATGCTGACAAAAAATCTAATAAAGTAAAAGCAACAACATGTACATAGGACTGTTTTCAAACTGACAGACAAAGATGAGTCCATTTAAAGCGGATTCATCTTATCTGGCAGTTGAGGGAAATGAGTTGCTTTGAAAATATCCTTAATGCAGAAAATGTTTTCTGAGAAAGTTTTGATGTTTATATCAAAATATTTTTGACAAACACAAGTTAGTTTTTCAAACACAACGATCAAGAGCAGCAAAACCGAAAAAATCTTGTCATGTTTGATGTTTCATAACTGCAATTCACAAAACCCAATCCTCTGAGAGCAATTGAAGTTGAATTCAGATATTTTAAAATGTGCTAGAAAAATAAACAAAAACAGACTTGAACTGTTAATATACTATAGGTATGGTGGGGTGTGATTTTGAATGATCATCAAACTCGCTTCCAAGGTATGTTGCAGCCATTAATGCAAGACCAACAACTCACCTCCAAAATCATTATGATAAACTGCGATGAGAATATGTTAGTGAGGTCGTTGTCATCTTCTGGACCAATCCCAAACCTCTATGTACACAACAGGCTTTGACGCATCAAATTAAAGAATTGCAGCCTTGCAGACATCGACAACATAGTACTTTGTCTATACATTTAATATAAAGTGTGGCACACTTAAAATTCATGTAGTTGCATTTCCCTCCCGACCTGTCTTTGGAGAGCATAAGTTTCCCTGTGTTGCACTAAGAAAAACAACTAAACTCTCATAACCCAGACTGAGTGAGAAGAAATGTGGGCAGCGCTGAAGAGTTTGTCAAGCTTTCCACTGAAACAGAGGACAATGTATGCAGTACTCTACAGGCACTTCAGCCAAATGATATGCTTCTCACTCTGTCCTCCCTCCTCCTACCTCAAACATCTAGCTTGTTTTTGTTTTCTGTCTAAGTGCTTACTCTGGCCGGGGGTTTTTCAGCCCTGTCCCTTCTATCTTCATCTAACCAAATTCTCCAACTTACAAAATCTCTTTCTATACCTCCATAAAGTCAGCAATGTAGGTTTTTGTGTCATGCTTGTTTCCCTGTCTTGCTCATGGTCTGGTAGTCTGCTTCAACATTCCCTCCATGTCTGTCTAGTCCTCCTCCAGCTGCAATAATATGTGTAAGTGCTGCACGACATGGTGGTGAATGGGTACTATTTTCAATACCACCTGCTATTTATCTAACCCTCAGCTAGTTATTGGAGAGGGAGAAAGAAAAGCTCTGAGCTCTGATGCTTGTGATAGGAGGAAGGCTAGACTGCCTGCTGGGCCTCCTGAACAACCATTCTGTGGTTGCATTTCACATGGAGTGATGGAAAACATATAAAGCATTACAACGCTGTGTGCATGTGTCAGACTCTTATTCTGCAGAAAAGTGACCTACTGAGACAAGGCATACCATAATTTACTGCATGGTGCAGCTTTGCGTTTTCTTGGTTTCAGTAGTAAATTGTTGATTTAGCATAGTCAATGAGATAAAAGCATATTTTTATAATCGTCAGTGTTATTTCGTTTTCATGTTTGCAGAAAAACACGAAAAAGCAACTACAGTAGTTTATTTAAACTGTACAAGACAATTAAAAGCTTACAATAATGCAATTAATCTATAATTTAAACCAATGACCGAAGCACGTACTGAGATTGATTCACAGTCCGATAAAGCAAACATACCTCCAAAGTAATGCCAGTGGTCTACAGAACATGTAACGGTTTGGCTCTTCAAAACATCACAGTTTTGCTCACAATCATAACCTGACCACACCCCTCTTTATCACATGATGCACCATGGTACATTTGACAATAAAGTTGACTTTGATGTAGTGTATAAGTTATGGTACTCTCTCTGTTGCTCCATGAGCTGTTTGGAAGACATCTGCAGAAATTTCACCCAGAAGTGTGGATTCGTGGTCTTGCCAAGCTGAGCTGAAAATCACTTGCGGTTGTTATTTTGGAGGCCAGAAGCAGAAGCTCTGTTTGATTCATTTCAGAGAGATGCATCTCTCAAAATGGATGACCATAAACACATTCGTATCTTATGTGTCATCTGTTTAAATTACGTGGTATTGCATATAACCTCTGAAGAATTTTATATCTGAGGTTAAATAATGAAAACTATAATTAACATAGGATGAAGTCATTTAAATCTGTCCAGGTTTGTGCTAACATACACTTTATGTTAAAAAACCTGATGAATGTTGAGGTTTTTTCTGAACTAGTGTGTGGGCGCCAAACACATAAGATGTAACCTTTGTACACTTAATTTTCACCTACCTTGATTGCAACAATTTTCCACACTAATGGACTGCCAGAATTGTTTGAATTCTCAGTCTGCTTCTCACATTAAAATGCTGTATACAGTACAAGGAATTTGTCAGTCATAGAGTGAAGTGTTTTTGCGGTATAAGATGTCTCATTGTGAGGTTTTCTGCTTGAAATTGCTTCTCCAAGGTTTTATGAGTCTGAATGATAAATAGAATGGTATGTAAACTATAGTACACCCCTCAGTAAAACATTCTGACAAGACAAAGGGCCACAGATTCTTACTTTATACCCTGTATGCAATCCAGTTCTGTATTTGACAGAAGCGTTTACCTAACTGCTTCCATTCATCAAGAGCCTATGGATGCATGTGTTCAGGTGTTGCATGTTCAGCCATTTGAACCAACAGGGGGCAGTTCAAACCACAGCACCACTTTTTTCTGTTGCAAAGTTCCAGTTGAGTAGGAAACACTGGTGATGGAATCTGCTTTGTGTTGCATCACTGATGCCTGAATGAGTTCGAACAGCACACCAATGTGATTATAGTGTTTCAAACCACAACTAAAGGTGAACATTCTATGTTAGTACACTTTATTTACACTACTACATTCTTTATTTCGGAAAACATGTGGCCATCTCTGTCAAGCAAGTAATATTTACTTTGATCCTTTAAAGGCTGCCAGATTTGCCTTCAAAATAAAGGTTTTATGGTCACCAGTCAGTTAATAAATTGGAGGATGTTTGGTTTCCCAGCTTGGACATGCCTCCCTGTGACAAATACATGAGCAATTATTATTATTATAGTAACATAACAATCATAATGATATTACTATATAATTATGTCCAGCTTTCCACAAAGACATCTACAATGACGGCAAAGGTTACCAGGCAAGCCCCACTTGTTTATTATGACTACTCAAACACACACACACGCACACTCACACACCACGTGGGGTACAATAGCTCTCTCAGTAAGACACGCACACACCACTCCCAACATGTTTTCATATGTTGATCTAGGGCAGGTTTATTGTTTTATATGACTATTTATTGAGACAGAAGTATGAAGGCAAACAAGAAGTCAAAAGTAAATTAGTCAGAATAAAGGTATGAACACACAATACTAACCAAATAAAAACACCCTGTGAAGTGCTTGTGCCCAGCACAGTCTATCTCGCTCTAATAATATGAAAATAAATGACTGATTAAATTACTAAATTAATAATTAATCGGAAATATAGTAATTTACAGATGAAATGATGTACATGAAATGTAATAATAATAATAATAATAATAATAATAATAATAATAATAATAATAATAATCTACCTTTTTATAGGGATCTCCATCATACCCTACGTTCATAATTCATTCATTCTTTAATTTCCCTAACCTGCTTCATCCGCTACCTTCATAATGTTTCACGTAAATCAGATCACTTCCTCAGACAAGGAGGTTATGTGTTTATGTCTAAAATTACGTGTCATACAAATTATTTTGCAAAGTTATTTAAAAGTAATGTAATGTGGTGTTATTTGTAGTCCTTTAGTTTCTATTACCAATTTTTGTCAATAACTGAAAATTATAGTTAATTCATCATGGGTTGCGGGTTGCTGGAGCCTATCCCAGCGACTGGGTGCAGGAGGCAGGGGACACTCCAGCTGCGATGCCAGAGCACTGCAGAAAATTGTAGTTGGGGATAAACTATGTGCAGCACAAATAGATTAGCTGATAATTATGAATAACAAATGAAAATTCCAACTGTGATAGAGTTTAGTCTTATTTATAGAACAATGATATGAATGCTATGTTATTAAGCATTCATTTTACTTAATTATAACTTTATTTTGAAGTGCTGATAAACCACATTGAAAAAAGAATGTCAGCTTGTTATTTAAAGTTCTTCAAACCTGCCTAATGTCAACCAAGTACAGGTAATCCTCAAGATATGAACATTCGTAAACATGAACACCCGCACACCGCCAAATCTGGCGACTGTCGTTCCCCTTTCTGTCACAATCCATGACCAGCAGCATGAGATTATCATTCCACAGATTAAGATTTCCGCAGTCATGTCAAAGACGACACAGTACCTGGGATAGACTCCAGCAACCCCTATGACCCACAAAAAGCGGAAGAAGCGGATAATGCATGCGTTTGAATCAGTAGCTAGAGTGTACGTTCTTAATTTCCCTTCGGGATCAAACCAGTATATAAAATTAAAAAAAAAAAAAAAATTAAAGAAGAAGATGAATGAATGCCAGGTCGCGGGCATTGAAACTGCCGACAATTTGGGTCAAGTTGAAAGTTAGAGCCAGAAATGTAGCCTATAGGCTTCCTGTAAGAATATTCTGTCACAACCTGCCTGTTATTTCACAATTTTTAAAACTAATTGACAGGATTGACGCCCTGTAGAAGGTAATTGATGTAGGAACCAATGTTGATACTGTAGTTCCAATATCATTTATATAAAAACAACACAAATATTATAACGACACAACTAAAGATGTCTCTCTCACCTAATTTGACTACTGTTTGAAGCAATAAATAGACTGCTTGCTTCATTAATTCTATTTTGTGAAAATGTACGTACATTTTCTGAATAATTTGTACATTTAAAAAAAAGGTGATTATGACATAATTGTGAGCCAGTAAGAACACTGTGCTGTTATACAGCTGTAAACAAAGTACAACTACTGAGTGAAGACGTTTGAAGGCAGATTGCTCCTGTAAATATGATTATCTACAGCATAAGGATTCAGAATCATCAAATACAATGCCTGACTGGTTTATATACTAAAAGAAAAACATTTATATCTACTGGTGGTAGGGATAGAAAGTTAGAAACTTTTGCTGGCTTCAAGCATCCTCTGGTGGCAGGGTTCGAAGGTTGCAGGGCTTGCTAGATCATAGCCAAAAAAACACAAACAAGAAAAAAAGAAAACCCACAAAGCCACCAAGGGACCAAATTCCAAGGACAGAACCCAGTCTGGACTCACCGGAATAAAATTGTTGACTGCTCCAAACTCAGTAACATCAGATTATGGTTCCAGGGCCTTGAGTTTGGATATAGATATGACTCAATCGTTATAATAGGAACTACATGTAGCATTAAAACACCAACATCAGAATTAACTGTTATTATGACACTTTCCTACATTACCAGAGCCTGGAAGCAAGGGCCATGACGTGCTTTTATTTTGAAAAGCACCCAGAGGATGTTGATACATTTTGGTTGGCTTTGCTCCACCCCCTCCTGGAAGACCGACCACTACACTTTCTTCCTAACTTGAGAAAGAAAAGTTCACCCCCACTTATCTATCAATGTTAACTTCACTTCATGCGGCCTGGCCAAAGACTAAAGGTGCCCTTCTATTCACGTATAAGTTAGCTAGCCCAGAGACCGACGGCCGCGGGGCTTAGAATAGCCCTCCTGCAGACTCCTCCCATTGAGTTGTCCTGGGAAACACTAACAACTGGAAGAAAGTGCAGTCGCTGCTGTTTGGGAACGAGGAGTCCGCCGCTCATCATTTTCACCCGGTTGTACGAACTTTTTACAAAAAAAAAAAAAAATTCCAGGGCGTTTCTTCCTGGCTCCACTTACAGTTAGTCCCTTCAGTCCATCGGGAGGATTATTATGCGTCTAAAACCTGCTGCTTTTTCACTCTGAGCTGCATCTGCTTGAGGTAAGAGGACTTCTCTGGACTCTACATGATCCTTGAGGTGTGATCGCACCGGGGGCCCGTGTGGTGTGGGAACGGGCGCAGAGGCTGTCAAATGGCCCCCGGCCGCCGGGCTTTAACTTGTTGCCTGGTAGACATGACATCCTCTCTCAGAGCCTGGAGGGCCGATGTGGGAACTTCTCACGTTTCTGCGAACTCAACGACGTCGAGGAAGAACTCAACTACCCTTAGAAATATGTAAAACGACACTATTCAAAAGGAGTGTCCGAAATATTCAGAACCAGGGGGTTAAACTCCTGTTACTGTTTGCACAGGCTGCCAGTATGCACGATTTATAAAGGCCATATTAGCGGCAGTTTAGAAACGATGAAGGATTGAATAGCACGTAAAAGTAGATAATAAAGTGAACACAATTTGTATTCCTTCTAAGAAAAGACAAAAATTATTTTTTGTACCAGAATAAACATTTGAAAATAAAAGAAAAAAAAAAAAAAGAAAAGAAAAAAATTACACGCACCGTTGAGTCACTTCTCTTTCCGACAAACCGGAAACTCTTTTACAGAAGTCATCCTCACGTCCGCCTTTTAAATCATTTACAGACTCCTGAGTTCTAGATCATTCTGCTGATGGTGACAATACATAATAGTAATACTGTTCACTTTATTCTGTAATATGTGGCTAATTACATCTCCTTTAAGGGAAACCCTCACATCCCTTGTATGGCTCTCATCGGAGTTTCATTATTTGTTTTTTTTGCTGCCATGATGACATGGTGTTTCTCCTGTCTGCTGACCAAACATCTTGACCCTGGAAATTTATCCTGTTCGAGTCACGTGTTTGTCATGTGTGGTTCAAAGGAAGATGTTTAATCTAGATTGACCTAATCTCACACAGACACAGTCTTTCCATTTGTATGACTCGATTATCCTGGTTATGCATATCTGTTGCTGCTGTGACTCAGTTCTTATTCATCCCAAATTATGATCTAGATCCAGTTGCACATGGCTATTGAA
The DNA here is from genome assembly GCF_040054535.1 of Antennarius striatus. NCBI lineage: Eukaryota > Metazoa > Chordata > Actinopteri > Lophiiformes > Antennariidae > Antennarius > Antennarius striatus. Next base: position 24,877,824 of record NC_090776.1, on the reverse strand, counting down.
CATCACAAGTTATCCGTTAGTGAATATTTTTAATTGCTATTAACTTATTGTTTTTCACAATATTGCTTAAATGTTGAAAATAGTCTGAAGTCTTGCCATGTTGAAAAAGTGAAAAGGTAATTCAGAATCAGCGTCTTTTTCCAGATCAGCTACAAAATTTAATCAGTTCTTCCTTGGTTGTCCACTGCTACACAAAATCTGGTGACAACTATTTGAGATAACTTCCTGACAAACAAACACGGTTGATTGCTAGGTTGAACATTGAACAACAAACATGGTGGCCTTTTCAAGATGAGTGTGGGCCAAAAAGTTTGGAGTGTGAGCTGGCAGTGGGAGGTGCCAGTTCACCGCCTGAGCACTGCCCGATCCCGATGTGCCCTTGAGCAAGGCACCGTCCCCTTAAAAGTTGGTCATGGTGTGCCCCATGTGGCCCGCTGATTCATTTACACTCACCTGACCTTGCTCAGTTAAACACCAGGAACAGGTGAATAAACATGGCCACCCTCTTATTTCCCATGTTGAGACATACCTTAGGATTTACTGTACTCTGAATGCTCATAGGCCGCTCTCTTCTGCCTGGTTTACACTGATCGGTGATCAATAAACTGGAAACCTGGTTTAACAAATGACATTGTGAGAGATGAGGGACTCTTCAAACACTGTGGCTTTTAAATCTATAATGTTGAATCTTTCTAGTGTCATTCAAAATGAGCTTGTACCACAGGCTTTTACACACCAACACCTACCATAGTAACACTAGACCCTTGGTCTGTTTCATTCAAACCATCATGGTTTTCAGCTGTAATCTGATCACACAGAAGTGTTTCTACATGGTTTGTCAGGCAGGATTTACACAGAGTGAACTCACTTGTTACTCTCCAACAGGGTTGTAGAACCCTCACGATCACTGTATTTGATTTGTTTTGTGAAGCCTTTTCTATTTTTTGTGTAATTTCAGAGACTTTTTCTAGTCTTGACTCGTCTAAATCTGTAGCCTAGGCATCAATCTACATTTTGGTTGTCCCTGTGGGATTAGTGTGCCACTGAATGCAGTGATTCAGTAACCTCATATTAAATTCTTCCAAGTGTGAAAGAAGGAAAAAATACTCTTCTGACTTTTTCCTAGAACCTCTCATAGGTTTGTCTTGTTAACAGTGGCACATGCAGTATTTGCCAATGTTTAACTTTTCCAGAATAAAGGACCGTGAATTTGGATGCGAGAGGTTTAAATTTAAAATCCTCAAAATCAAGCTCAAAATTCTCCCTTGGGAGGCCATCCCAGTCCGAAATATGTATTTAGCTCCAGTGTGAGAGACAAATGAAAGAGGAGTTGGCCTTCCATTTAGAGTACTGTAAATTACCATGAGGATTGAGCTGGCTCCAAGCTGAACCCAGCCGATTTCTCATCCTCACAAACCCCTAATTTAATGATGATGGAGGATACACACAGTGTCAGCCTTGTAATTACATTGCATTTAGTATGAAATGGAAGCATTAGAGGAAGTCTTACAGGTACAGTTTATGATGTAGCTCTGTCTCAGGGACAGGTCTCGAATGCCTGGGAGGGTGGCTGCTGAAATCCCAGCTGATATTCTCAATAAAGCCTTGACTTACTTTATGTTAAGACTGGAATTGCTGGAATCCTTTCAGCACACCAAGCAGCAGCCTTCAATGTTGCGCCCTGGAGTAGTGTCTCTCTCTGCCTGGGACTTTTCTGGCAGACTTTTTTGTTAGTCGTCATAGTGCCTGTGGTGCCACCACATGTTTTGACAAATAAATACTTAAAACTTTGTCAGCCTTAAGTTTGACCTAAAGAGATGCTACTTTCTTATAAAACTCTCCCATGGAAATGTGCAGTGGATTGATAGGATTGTGGTGTGTAATACCATTCCATTACTAATAGAAGGCCAGGGTGTCATGAAATCGAGGCTAATACCGGTAAGTACCAATTTAGACATGTGGAAACAATATCATACATAGATGCAAATCGCTTCTGGTATTTACTGCTGGGTTCTAAGTAAGCCCTCTCTTGTAAATCAGATATCAGTGTAATCACAGGATAATTCCTATTGGTCACTGTGATCCAGCTGAGCTCAATAAGTGTAAAAGTCAGGAATAAAGCAAGCTATTTATCCCACGTCTACTCCATTGGCTTTTTCTGCTGAGAAAAACTTCCCTGCTTTTTGGTAGAACTTCAAGGATTGTTGTGCAATATTCCATATCTACAAAGATGCCAAAGAACTGTTCTAATTTAAGTCACTTGGACAACTTTTTTTTCACCTTGCAATATTAAATGTTGAGTGGTAAAGTGTAAACTTCATTAAGATGGACATAGTGATACATGACAAAGTTAAACGTGCCTCATTCTTCTGTCATTAGTGGACTAACTGGGATTGAGGTAGATAATGAAATTCAAAACTATATGGAAACTTATGTATCTATTAACAGAGTTCTTATCATTGATGAACTAAACTCAAAGTTCCACAAGTATGTGATATTTGAGTTCACATTTAGGCCTTGTTCAGACTACTCGTCTATATTTGACTTTTAGCCCACACAGATTTATGTTGCATATCTCGTTTGTAGTCTGAACAGTCCCAATCGGATTTTTGCAAAACAGATTGAAACCAAATTCGGGAGGTAGTTTCGTGTTGAATAGGGACAGTAGCGTCGTTGTCATTGTTGCCGCCGTTGCAATTATATGACGCCGGATAATGTGGCCTGAACAGAGCCAGATTGCATTTGGACACTTGCTAAAAACAGTGTGAACAGCGATCCCTAAAAATCCCTGATATGCTTGCAGTCTGAACAGGGCCTTAGTGCTGAAGTGGAGATGCTTACTCCTAAGTTACCATTTGACTACAAAAGTCCCACTGGACCTGATCTGACATTTCATTTGAGGATGCTTGCTGGTGTTAACTCCCCAGCTGCTTATCATAGTGCAACTCAGAGTTACATTTCTGACTTTCAGGCTGTTACCAAAATGACATGGAAATAATTCCAACTTGTTTTGCAAGAAGAGTTAACAAAGCTTAATTCTAAAACTGAAACTTCTGGAGAAGATGTGTGTTGAAAACAAAGTTTTCATGAGGTGGGTGAGAAATCTCAGTGCACAACCGCCAACTGCCTCTCATTTGCATGTTACACCCTGAAAAACAACAGAAGGGTCCACACCAACCGTTGCTGTTTCATACCCAAAATACTCAACAGCTTTAGAAAAAAACTTAACCAAAGTGCTATCAGCAGTCAAATCATCAGTAACTGCTACCATTCGGGATCTTGTCTTTGATGCTTTTCTGGTAGATTATGACAACCAAATAATGAGGCAGATCATAAAACCTGGCAGAAGAGTGTGTAGATCGTTTCAGTGGACCCGACATTGTCCCACTTAAATCGATCCCAGAAGATCACAGACAGCTTGCTACCACCGGCCACAGATTTGATCAAACATCTTGTCTCTCAAGCATTACCGGTAGCATACTTTTAGCTCCTTGACTTGGCTTATGGCACAGTAGAGGATGGAGAAGAACTATTTGCTGGGTTCTTCGGCACCTTGCAAAAGGCAGGTAAAGAACAATAGCTGCCTTCATCGACTTAGGATCACACCAAATTCTACCATGAGGAAGGGAGGTATTGCTATTGATGAGTTTGACCAGCATTTGTTAAAGCAATTCTGTAGAGGTTGTTGGGATGAGTCCATAATTGCTGATATACAGCTTGAGCAAAAGCTAAAATGCCCTTCGTCTTTTATGGAACTTCTACTTCTGTTGTCAACAAAGTAAGATGAATATGCTAGCAAAGCATTGCACATGAGAAAACACTTTGGTGTTTCTAAACAACTACCATGTTGTCCCAAACAGGGAGTGTGGTCCGTTGCAAAGTGCACATGCTGTTAAGAACCAAAGGCCAGAGCTGATACATGTTTAAAAAAAAAAAAAAAGGACTGCACTACAGACACAAGTTGTTCAAACTGTACCACAAAGAACAACAATAAAGCACATTTTCATCCAAAGACAAAAATTACTTTGCAGACAAAGCCATCCCTGCAGCAATCATTTTCTTCAGAAAGTAAGCTACTTACTCAGCCCGCCCATGGTATTGTCTGCACTATGGGGAGCCATACAGCTCCAAAATGCACTAATGAAGGCAACCCATCATTAGTAGCAATAAAACGTAAGAAACTGTGAGAAAAACAGTAGCATTGGGAATATGAGAACTATCCTATTGACCCCAATCCTTTAAATTGATTGTCCAATGTCTAGGCGGTATTGTTTCAGAACATGGAGTTGAAACAGACCCTAACAAAATCCAAGGTCTTAAAACTTGGCCCCCAAATTTAAGGGAGTTGGGGTCTTTTCTAGGATTTTTTGGGTACTATTGAAGCTTCATTAAAGCCTTCTCCCAAATTGTGAAGCCGCTAAATTAATTAACTGCTGGATATCCCCAATCTCACAAAAAGAAAGGGAAAGTAAGTGCGATTATTCCCCCAAAAATTTGGTGAACGTTGGACTGTCTCTTGCCAACAGGCATTTGACACAATAATCGAGAAGCTCACTTCAGCACCTGTTCCGGGTTTTGCAAACCTTAAGCTACCATATCTGTTTCACACAGTTGCTAGCATTACAGAGCTGGGTGCAGAGTTATATCAACATCAACACGGTGAACTGCGGACCATAGCTTTTGCAAGCTGATGATTGTCAAAATGTAAAGCTAAATATCCAGCCCATGAATTAGAGTTCTTAGCACATCATTGGGGTTATAGAAGAATTTAGTGACTACCTCTGTTGGGTTAATTTCACTGTTGTTACCGATAGTAATTTTCTCATTTATGTTTTAAGTTCTGCCAAGTTTGATGACACTAGTTGCAGATAGCTCAGCCCTCTCCACATTCACATTCAAACTGCAGTATAAGGCAGGAAAGCAGAATGTGGATGCAAACACCCTATCAAGAAGACTGGTTGATCACTACTATTCACAAATGGAAAAAGGATCATTAAGTTCAATGCCAACCACCTTTCTGAAACTGAGACCTCTAACGTGATTCCGCCAGAGACAATTAAAGCCTTGTGTGAAAGACATAATGTTTACTAGTGACTGACAAGTCTAAGTCCACTGAGCATTCTCTTGCATTGATTGAGTGCATAGCACTCAGTTCTAACACTCTGTCACTGTTGAGAGAATGGAAGTGGTTGGAGCTCACAGATGGAGTCTTATAAAGAAAGAGACAAAATGCTGGGACTACCACCTATCAGCTGGTAGAGAGCTGAGAGAAGTAATGCTCAAAAGCTTACATGATTACATGGGTCATTTTGGTGTTGAGTGAACTCTTGATCTAGTGGCAGAAAAGTTTTACTTGCCTCTATTGTTAGCAACAGTTGATCAAATGATCCAATTCAAAGATGGCAAGCCACTGCTCCAGGATACAGTGTCAAGAGATACTGAAGTTCTTTAAATTAATGTGAACTTTATTGATTCCACTCCAGTGGTAGGATAAACTTACGCCTTACTTCTCCTCTGCATACCTTGCAGTAGAAGACACTATAGTCAGAAAACCCATGGGTGTGTTTTGCTTATTATTTTCAACAATTGTGGGCCCTTTCCTTTTATTGTGAAAAGTTTTTTTGTTTCTATGATGTGTATAGTTTTCTGTCAGTTAGAGATGAAAGTTCATGTTGCAAACATTTTAATACATGGCTTTTTACTAAGCCTACTGAGTCGGTCTTATTTATTATACCTCCTACTCCAGCAGTCAAACCTTTGTATTGGCTCAGAGTTTAACTTTCTTAAGTCTGAGTGGGTGTTACATGAGCTCTTTTGATTTTGTTTTGGCACGATTGAAGTAATGCATTATTTTTGCTAGTTTGAATGGTATTATTAATCCACATTGACACAAATAAAGAATTTACAGTAATATCTGTGTTTCCAGTAATATTTGTGTTGTCTTCTATTCTGCTAGCTAAAACCATTTAAGCGCTATGTGTGTAATAGTAAGTGATACAAAATCTATAATCATCACTGTTTCTGTATTGCATTATTTTTTTGCTTAGTAGTTGTGATTGTCCTGCTCAAATTCTGTGAACTGGTTAGATAACAGGCTTGTGTGGATTGCTCTGAGAATCGAGTGGCCTATGAAAGCACTGAGTCAGCCATTACATCCATCTGAATTTTAATCAATTTGCTTGATTTTGATCTTGACAAAAGCACTTGTAATAATGTAAATACACTTTGTAATTTGTTATTATTTTGTTTTTGTGAAGGGTCCAGCACATACCTAACACAAAGACACAATTGGTGTCCTGCCACACAGTAATCATAGCTTAAAGAACATAGCAATACATATTTCTTCCTTATCCAGGTTCATATTCAGATCAGTTCTTCATTGAGAGAGGGGGGCCCTAGTTAACTGCCTGTTAACTGTGTGTCAAGACAATTCGCTAGTGCCTTCAGCCTTCCGCAATGCAACATGAATCATAGCTGCAGTGTAAGGTCTGGGCCATTTTTATTTCAATAGACTAGCTGCTTTAATAAATAGATTCATTATGTTGAAAGAAAAAATTTCAATCTGCTGCCTACTTGAGAATAGAACATGATGGGAGGTCAGAGTGCTCCACAGTGTTATTAATGCGACATTTCCAGCAGTGGAAGGCAGCCGCTGTGCTGCAGCTTGAGCTCAGGGGAAAGCCATTGCTGTTCCAGCACTAAACTGACAGAGCAGTTACATTTTTTTCACCGCAGAGTTTGTGGATCTGCTGGGCTTATTTGTTTCTGCTAGAATTTGCTGCTCCACTAGCATTAGTCTGTGGTTGATGACATAGAAAGTTCATAATATACTTCTCATTTCTCTCTCGAGGGTAATTATTGAGTCACTAAATCAAAAAGTGCTTGCAGCCACTTGCATTCTTTGAAGATGAATTACAACCCTAGTGTGTGCCTGCTGTAGATTGTTGATGTGCTGCACTGCCTCCGTAGATGAGCCCCACCTTTTTTACTCCTTCAACATCATGTCAGCTAACATTTAGAAAATGGATTTTCCTGAAATGCCCAGTGCTTCATTCCTGCGAGGCACGAGGACTCCTCTGTGCTGCTGCTAAAGAATCTATTCAGCCCAATGCACTTCACTTTTTAAAAACTGTTATACCATTTTTAAAAAGCAAAACCACGGATACAGAAATTGGATAGTGAGACACATGCCGCAGAAGTCCCAGCCAAATTCAAACCGGGGACAGAGTGGTTCGTAGTCGTCATCAAAACCCCAAAGAGGTGCCACAGTTGTAAGTAATAATTATCCATTTAAATACACCTGGGAGGCAGAAAGACATGGATTAATTTCTTCTTCTTCACTTCTTTCACCACAGCATCAGTCAGGGAAGCAGTATTTTATTAGTTTATCATTTTATTAGGTATATTATATGTAATACATGTCTAGGAACAATCTTCATTTGTCTTTCACAAGTATTTTATGCTGTGCTGGAAGGAATCAACTGTAGATAACTTTTCATCAATTAATGTATGTTATTATAAAATTCCAGGATTACTTAAAATATCTTGATTTGACTAACCAATGTTTAAAACTCCAGAATTTTTCAACGTACTACCGAAGATAAAGAAATGCAAACAAATTCCTTCATCTGTGAACCTGGAATAATCAGATTTTTGACTTTCATGTATATAAAATATGAAAAATCAGCCAAACAGTTAAATATCAAAAACAAAATATGTTAATTTCCCCATTGTTGAAATACATTTTCATCCTTTCCACAGTATTTCAGACAGCTATGGAAATAACTAAAGCATACATATTCTTTAATTTCCCTATAAGGAAATCATTGAGGTCGAATAATTCACAATTTTGTGTAACTAATGAAGAGATAGAGGTAGTTTGCAACTGCACATGCTCCAGACTACAACACTGGGGTTGCAGCGGACACCTGACCTGTGGTCTGTAGGCTCCGCCTCTTCCCTCTGACATCAGATTTGATCTGCCTACTGTCTGTGTTAGCACAAAGCCATATTTAGCTCAGTGTAATCAGTTTGGTTCGAGCTCACATGCCTGCTGCAGATACCTCCCTAGCATAAACACACCTGCTCTCTGTGATGGACTTAAAATGAATTCAAGGTGCACCTGACTGTGCTCCCAGCCTTCTTCATTAGATATACTGTGGGTAAGGTTTCCACTGATGCTTCCATTTGCTGCTTAGTTGGCTGAGACAAACACTTTAAAGATTATTCTTTAGTTTTGGGTGAAAGAGTCAAAAGAAAAACTCGGCACTCAGCTTTCAGGCTGTAGAGCTGAGCATTGTTCTTTATTGATCCACAAAGTTCACTTTGTGTTGACTTTAGAGGTTTTTTGTCCTTGCTTGATTATATTCCCAGGGGCAAAGTTTGACTGTTATGCACCTACTGTGCACAGCAACATGTGCTTCAGTGATAAAGCCTAATTGTATAACCACAAGGTCTGCTGCTAAATTCATTGCTATTTTGGCTCATGTTTTATATATGTGATGGCACCTGCTGGAAAGGCAGGTGCCATCACAGGTGCTTTGTTAAAGAAAGTTACTGGAAAGATCATCATGAAATCTTTTATAAGGATGAGATTTAGAATCTTTTGATTCAAAGTTGAAAGGTTATCAAAATGAAAGGTTGCTTGAAATGCTCTAAAACTTTCACAAATTTAGTCCTTTCCATGTTGCTTCATTTATTTGAAGGTGTTCTGTCTGTTTTTGGTTCCTCTTCATATTAATTGTTAACTAAGTTCTCAGTCATGGCTTATGTACATATCAAAAGCTGTCACTGGTGTGCAGTCAGTCTGTATTATTGTTGTCTGAAGTGTTGACACTCCAAGTGGACTTTTAGGAAAGGCTTGAAGAAGTTTTGACTGTCATCCAAGAGGCAGAACAGAAGTACGCTGTTGAATGACAGGTGAAGCATCTTCAAGCCTTCTTTTTTTTTTTTTTAAACTTTATTCAGCACAGAGATCAACCGTGATGTGGATGACTGACAATCTCTAGGGACATATGGATGCTTCAAAACTTTCTTGATCTCACATGTTTAAAATGATATGATTTCCTTGAAAGTCAAATTCTCAGTGCAAGACAGTTACTAACTATTTTAGGCCATATGCTATGTGCGGTTTGATAAAGACAGACCATTTCCAGTTTGATGAGTTAAGGAATGTATTTTGTTATAATAGTGTGATTATGATACATTTTTGATAGACTATTTCATTTTAATTATCAGTGACTTATTTCATTACCTGTAGTCAGTTGGATAAGATCCAGCAACACCTGTGACTAGCACAGAAAAGCGTCTGAAGACGAGATGATTTCGGTTGTCTTTCTTCAAGAAAATGGATGGATGGATTGATGGATGGTTGGAAGTTACAACTTCTGAGAAACAATTCTAATGGTTAAAAACAAAATGGCAGAGGTTTAGGTTTAGTCCCTAAAAAAGGTCAAGTTGAAATCGCTGAAGCTTTCATTTCCTATACTGCTACACAGTAGTATATTGCTTCATGATTTAGTCTCTCCCTGCTTGCCCACATGTTTTGGATTCCACATATCCGGGATAAAAATGTTAACAATGTCTCAAGTCCAAGTGGAGATAATAGTCATGACATCATAATTTGGAAAATTCAGTTAGAGCCACACATCAATTCAACAGTAGTACCCTATATAATGGCTAGAATGAGCTTATGTGTAATATCATTGCAGTGCCCTTTGTGAATTGTAATATTGAACTCTGAAACAAGTTGTCTAGCAAGTGTTAAAGATGGAACACTTAGGCACACTCATTAAAGTAATGAACACTATTTTATTTCCTGTTTGTTATGGAGAATTCTTGTGTTCTGAGATGTTGTTACGTAGAAAGGGAACCATGGGTGGAAGTAAGTAACTCACATCTACTGCCAGTAATACAGTTCTCAAAAATCACTGTTGTTTTTTATTTTACAGTTCTTCATTATTGTTAGGAAATTCCAAAGATAGAGATGGCCAGATGTAAGCCTCTTCGCTCTTTAATAATACATTTTAGAGACTCCTGAGAGGTCATCAGGGTATCACTGGTTAAACACACACAAACGCATGCATATTTGTGGGCAATTTAGAGTTTCTCATTTACCAAACTTGCATGCTTTATGTTTACACAGAAGGACCTGGAGATGAGATTTAAACCTCAGACACTTTTGCTATGATAGATCTGCAAACAACTACATTATTTGGTCACAATTCTGTAACCATACAAGCTGCATCGATGCAGTGTAATGTTTCAATTTCTTTGGGTTTGTTTTTTAAAATGATGTAGCCCAACATCAACCACTACTGCTGTGTACTCACACTGCAGTAGTGGCTCATGGGTTAAAGTTAATCTGATCAGACCAGCTGTGACACTGAGGTTTACATCGCTAAGAATCCCCCAAACTAAACCTCTTACCTGCCAAATTGACAAACAGCCACTTTCCTTAATGGAAATCTCTGATTTCTCCCTGTCTACCTGAGTGCTTTATGCACTCGTCAACCCTTATTATGTCTTCTTTTCAATGGCAGTTTATTTTCCACAACAAGGATGAATAAGTAAGTGAAATCTGTTGGCACTGAACTGCCCTATTAATCATACTAAAAGATTTTGTCCCCGTGTTTGCTTTTGTGAATAAGTTCAAATCCACATATATTGCCTGGCAAAGCACCCATATCGCAAATTGTTAAATGCAGATGAATTTGAGTTTCAGAAACTGCCCGGTTTGTTTTTTATATGCTAAACAATTGCTCAATGTAAAGGTAAATAGCATATATTGTGTGTTCTACTCTAGTATCACATTTGCTCAAATGCCATGACACCCTGCCGACATCTCTTTAAATTTTTGCACATGTTTTGTTCTTTCTGAAGGGGATAAAACTAAATGCAAAACAGCAGCTAAAAGTAAGAGGAATTTTAAGATTTGTTTATTCATTTTCTTACCAAGAACCCAAGAAAATAATTTAATAAATGAAAAGACTGGAAACAAGGGTTAAGGGCTAGTCTGACTTTGAACTAGACAGAAGACAGATGGTAAACAAAAGTAAACAAAATCTAAAATAAAGTCAAAAGCACTTATTATGTATGTGATATCTCATTTGTTGGTGATGTGGAAAGCCAAAAGGGTTTAAGTAGGACAGTGCGCCCTCCTTCTTTGCAATTAATAATTTCCAGGAACCACACGCGATTAAGCAATCCACAATCGACATCGCGATATATTTATCTTATTACCTACGGTAATTTAAACGTTTATGAATCCTCCCCATACTGATATTAAACCACCTTCTATCTATATTACCTTTTCCCACGCTCTGATAGACTGTTAAAGCACTTTTGTGTCTCACGAAAGTCCGAGACTGACGGAACGGAGCGCACATCTGGATGCCATCAGCCAATAGATGCACGTACAGTATCACGTGACCGCCTACCAAAAATCCGCAATCAGGTGGAGTTGCGGGTGTTAATGCGGGAGGGCGCACTGTATTTCCATATTTATATAATTTGATATACTATTTTCTCTTTTGAAACTAAGTTGCAGTGATGCTTGCTTCATATGGGCTGGACACAGTTTTAAGAGGTGTCAGTCTATTAATGTAACTCACTGGCAAATAAAGTGAAGAAGCAAATTTTCCAAATTGTTGAACTATATCTTATAAGAATGCCTGCAGAGCACTTCATGGCCTCATGGTGTGGAAATAGAGTGGGGTGGGGTGGGGGTGGCATCAAACCTGGGGAGGAGTTCTGATCAAGGCTCAGGCCATGATTACAAGCCAGCCCCCAGTGTGCCTCACAATAAGATAATGTTATCTTGGCCCACAGGTATTTGGTTTCAGTGGAGAGGGTAATAACTGTCACCAAACACTGAGGAGACCTTTCATCCCAGAGACTTGTGTTGTCAGCCAGCGTTTGTGTGCAGTCTCTGCACAGAGGCAGCTTTTGTGTGACTGGGTGAGGTCACATCACCACAATGGCCTCATATCTGTCCATAGACACAATAGCTTGGTTGATTAAATCAAACAGCCGTGACTATCTAAATGGTAGTCAACATAGTGTGTCCAAGTTACTGTGGTGGTGTTGTTGAAGAGGTGACGTAGCCATGACTAATTTAGCCATACCCCTGAAGAGCAGAGCTGATAGAGAACCGTAAAAAGAATCACACAAGGGTTTAGCACACAGCAGACGCACTTTGCTCTCTTTGGAAATATGTGCTACAGTGGAATGCAGTCATTGCACGACATGTTGCATTGATAGACCAAGGGAGAAAGCACAAGAGGTTAAACAAACGTCTCAGTTAAACATGAAACCCAACACATGAACCTTAATTCTCTCAAAATTTCCACTTTTAATGGTTGTGATTGCAAGTGGTCTGTAGTCATTTCTGACACTTCCTTTGAACGCTTGATGAATTTGACTAATTTGTCATTGAGTGTCAAAAGTTTATCATTATGAGTAAAACTTTGTTAAACTTTAAATGGACAGAGACAGGTCTAAAATATCATCAGTGTGAAAATTAATTTAATATCAACTGTTCCATTGGTCAAGCACTTCCAAACCTAATACAAGGAGCATGGAATGTGAAAAAGCAGATTGTTATTAAATGAATAAAAAGAGGTTAAGAGAAGTCTAGATGATTAACTGTTGGAAAGTTCAACATGCACCTTTTCTCCTCAACTGATCTTAATAGAGCCTTAAAGCTCTCCCTGGAATTCTTATCTGACATTTGGTGGATGCTTTTGTCCAAAAATCCCTACTGGACCACGAGGTCCTACATCGGAAGCGAAGCAATCCTTGAAAAGTGGAAATGTTTGTGTAAGGATCCTTGTGTCATTGCTCATAATTGGAAAGCTGTTACAATTACATGGAATTGTAACAGTGCTGTTCTCTCAGGTGTAAATTTGTAGAGGTGAGGTGCAGACGTAGTCCTGCCACTTCTTGTGACTTGAGTTCTGCATATGTTGTCATTTTGGAGATAAGGTGTTGGATCAAACCGTATGCCTATATCAGGCTTCTGTCCCTTTATGTCTCAGATGTCTTCATGTCCTTGACTGCAGCTCTCAATGCACACACATTCTGAAAGCTTCATGAAGAAGCAGCTGTACTTAACACAAATCTGCATTGGCTTTCTTCAAGTTAATTAATGGCCAACGGGAGTATTTTGACCTAGAAACACTAGAGTAAAAAATTCTGAGATTAAATTATACTGCTGTAAATTTGCCATTGGTAAACTGAGTTCAACTGATGTTCCCTGTTTTTTTCCAACTATCTGCTGTGGATTCTATAGAGAGCACATCAGAGCAGCTGTCTGCTTTTATGACTGTTGCCAGGAAAGGTACTCTTTTTATAGGACAGTGAAACTAATAATGTTTTGTTTGTCTGTGAAGAATCAGTGATTTAAGGCAAATGGTTAAGCATTTTTAAAAAAATGTTGCATATCAAGAGATACAAATTGAATCAAATAATTGAACTTAATTGAATTAAAAGTCCATAACATGTAACTTATAAAATCTTAAATAGATTTTAGGAAGAGTCATCACAAATGCCAAGATACTGTGTTGAACATTGTGAATGTATTTTTTAATATTAATGTTACTTTTCGGTAAGACAAATGAGAGGCCATTCACAATTGGCTTGGTAACAACTCTTTAAATTAATATAAGGCCAACACTAAGCTGTAAATCAGGTGCTTGTGACTACTGAGGCCCCGTCCACACGATGATGGATTTTTTAAAAAACGTAACTTTTTAAAAATGCATCGAAAACGATTCGCGTCCACACGACAGCGCTTTTAAAAAAATCTCCGTCCACACGTAAACGCACTAGTGCGTTTTCGAAGATGGCTATAAGCATGCCAAACCATGTGGTGGCAGTATTGAGTCAAATTTTATCCAATAGGAATCCTCCGGGTTTTGTTGTTACAACACACGGGCCCATAAATATAACGTCACAGCGGTTTTCGTCGCAGGTAAGATGTCAGCGTTTTTAAAAAGTCGCGGATACGCCGTCCACACGACAACGCAGACCCAGCGTTTTAAAAAAAATCCACTTCGGCTAGCGTTTTTAAAAAGTTGTGTTTTCGTTCCAGATATCTGCGTTGTTGTGTGGACGGAAGGAGTAAACGCAATACAAAAGTTGCGTTTTTAAAAAATCCTTCATCGTGTGGACAGGGCCTGAGTGGCGTGAAATGTGTGACATGAGAAAGAGTGTAAACCAATGGTGATAGACCTTTTACAGACAGAAAAGACTTATAATGCAGAGGTGTTAACTATTTTTAAAAAAAAATTCTATAATAGGATTTTTCATTTCAATTTAAAAAGGCATGAAAAATAGCAAGCGAGGTGAATACACATTTACATGCGTCGCTGGTTATTCCTGCCGGTCATAGAGATCAGAAGTCTAAGACTACAAAAAAGTATTGATAATATCTTTCATTTACCTTCTGATCGGTCTGTCACCACTCCTACCCCCTCTCAGCATTCTCCATTTGTTGTTCAATTAGAATTTAACGCGAAATCTACTATAAAACACTCTATTCTCATTTTCTTTCAATCGATCGTCCTCGCCTTGTCGTACACAAATTCACGGGTTTAGCTTGTAAAAAAATAATTCTGTTTTTAAAAAAAAAATTAATCCAATTAATTACAGGATTTGTAAGTAATTAATCACATTAATCGAATTTTAATCTCATACCTGCTGAAGGCCCCAAATAAAGAATTTGAATTCCAGGACATTACAAAATTGTAGTGCATGACTAATTAATAGAATGCACCAAGAAGAGAAGATTTGAAATCCACATTTTTATTGGTTAAGTGTGCTTTATAAATGAAATTCAAAAGAGAAAAGGCCAAGTACATCAGCAAACCAATTAGGCCAGGTGCATTTCTCAAAAATGCAATACGAATACAGTTAAATAAAATAAATAAAATTCTGAAATAAAATAAGGCTGAGTCTCAAATAGGCACATAAGCAGACTCTCAATCAAAATGAATCCTAAAGCTGACTCAATAAAGCAATTCAAAATGAATAGTATAACATGTCTCTAAATAAGACAACATCAAAGGCAAGATGCCAACAGGCTTTTCCTTTAAAAGGGTAAGCTAACGTTAAATTCAATGTTTTGCATTTAAATGATACGTTAGGCTGAAGATATGAAAATTCTCTTTTACAAAAGGTACAAATAATAATAATAATAATAACAATAATAATTATTATTATTATTATGGCGACCCCCGAAGGGAAAAGCCGAAAGGAAAAGAATAATAATAATGGATTAGATTTATATAGCCCTTTTCTGGACACTCAAAGACGCTTTACATCGGATCTATTATTCATTTACTACTCATTCATACTTGGTGATGGTAACATACGTGTGTTCATCTACGTGCGTCCATCTCTGTTGTCAGAGATGGACGCTTTGGACTGGTGGAGCAGGTAGGAAGTGACGTGCCGCTGCAGCCTACGGGTCACTCAATGGGACAAATTTAAAATTGCCACTCGCGATTATTTGTCTTAATTTTTATAGCTCGTTAATTTGCAGCGTAATTAAATAATGTAATTAATACATTAAAATCACAGCCCTAGTTTTTTTTTTATTGGACGAGAGGCGGTCATGACCCGAGTGCATATTTAATAATCGGGAGTATTCGGGCCACTTCGGCTATTTCCGTCGGGATGCGGAAATAGCAGCATGCTATTGTTTTATTATGTTATCACTCGGGGATTTTTGCGAGTCCAAAAAAGTTGTAGACTTTTTTTCCTAAAAATAAGAATGCCACTGTGTTACACAAGCTAAAAACCTTGTAGCCTTATGGAATTTACTTTGCCTATGGCGAAGTGGTGAATGGCTAGCGCAAGCTATTTTTTTTAATGTCCACATTTAACTACATATGGCAGATATGCCATTAATTTTACTTTTTTACACTGAACTACATGCGACATTTACAAATCAAGATTGTTAGCAGTGCAAGCTATTAAATTTAAAATTCGTCAAGTGGTGATGAAGTCATGCATTTACCACTTTTTGAACTCAGTGATACTGTTGGGGATAACACATATTTCAATACATTTTAGATGTTTTAGAGTGATAACTGAATGATGAAGATAATTGCTAATTACAGCATATGGTATTTGATAAGTCTTTTCAGAATTTCTCAGCCCAAGACTTGTAGTGGTGGTGGCTGTTGACTCTGCTGAGACTGACAACATTGATGAAAGACTGAAGCTGTTGAATTTACAAAGACTTGCTATTAGCAATGAGCAGGTGGAGTGGCACCACATTCAAATAGCTAGACATTACGTTGACTGTGTTTTAAATTCGATTCAAACTTGACTAATATACCTTCCTGGGATGCATCTTTATATAGGGATGGTTACTGAATCAGGTATGATGGAAGGCTGGTGAGCCCAATCCAGGAACAAACATAGACCCATCCAGGAACAAACATTTCTCTCTCCAGGAGAGACCTTATAAGAGACAAAAGCAAGAGATTTTAAGGCAGAAGAGTCTTTTGAATAAGGTGTCTGTCCAGCACATGCAAAGTACTGGGGAATGCTCAGCTGATTCGTAAGGGTGTAGGAGACAGTCTGATTAATGAGCTGTGAAGTTAATCCTATTTATCCCCCCATTCATGCTGCAGTCACATAGCTATCATGGCTTTGTCTGAAAGCAAAGGGACCTGTGGCAGCTATTACAGGCCCATTCAAAACCCTGATCTGGCATATCATAACTCCTAGCCCTACACTGAATGGACTCTAATTTGTTGGTCCATTTGTGATTATTGTGCACGTGAAGGTGTAATGCCATGTTTTTTTGCAGCTTTCCATCTGCTGTTTTAAGAAGTAGTTCAAAGGTAGTTTCTTTCAAAATGGAGATGTTATCGATCTTGAATAGAGGCTTTACTCAGTGTTTAAGGTGCAGTTAATGGGTTGTGTAATCTTTATGAAATGGTGTCAGGTAGCTGTAGAGTGAGCTTAAGGGATGTAATTTCTCATGTTTCTTCTGTTACCAGAAAAATAAAAACTGAGCTTGGTTTGCTTTGCTTTTCACAATGTACATGAATGATGTTCAGAATTTTTTTTTACTCATCTTGCTTAAAGAAACTGTTCTGTTTGTTCATCTCACCATTTGAGTCAGATACTGTCTTGTGATAATGGATATTGTCATTAAAACTCAAGTCAGTCAGAGTCACTAACATTCCTCTCCTCAGTTAACAAAAGTCCATTTTAGTACTGACATCTGCCAAGCTTAATAATTAACATTGTCCCTGTTAAAAACATAATAAGAGAGAAATTGTTAGATTTAGTGGTTTTCTTTCAGAAAATCCAGCTTCATTTGCTTTTAATGTCTTCATTTTCTCAAGGGTTACCATAATAATGACATGCCCTTCACTCCGTGGGTGACATCCAGCTATTGTCCACTGCATAAAGATTTGGTTTTGCAGTGCAGGTAGTCGCCAACCTATGAAAGCAATTGGTTCTGAGAGGCTGTTCCCAAGCTGGATTGTTTGCAAGTCATTATTAATAAATTTCAAACTATAATCACCATATGAGCTAATTTAAATTCCATTACAACTCTATATACAAATATACTATTTCCTAAACCTTACCAGAAACAATTTTAGGACATAAAATCATGAAACACAATATTGCAGTACCGTATTGTAACTATTACATCTCTACCTCTGGTGAAGAAATTTTACCCTTGGGTTCTAGAGGCCAAGCCAAGCTTTAACCCTTATTGCACTATGAACGCACCACGCGTTCAGATCACATGACGTTTTTAAACATTTCATAACAAATAAAGTCTGTCACGTGGATTGCTGTGCGCATGTTTACGCAACAGTATAGATGTGAAACTGTATTCCGGTTTTTATTTGGAGCTGTTTGACCACGGAAAACCGGAGACATGATTGTTTACATTTGATCGAAGACAAGCGGTTCAAATGGGTTCTTTTATTTGTGTAATCAGATGGCAGGTGCCGTATTTCTGTCCATATAGTCGCCATCATACAAGCGGGGATGCATTTATTCACGTGATTTGAACATGTCTCGCGATTCGTGCGTTTCACGTGGCAATGTTTTTTTTTTAAAAACTCCTTTGAAGAATGGCATAAATGACAGAAACTGTATATAATTATGATAGAAGCCTCTGGCAACCTTTTTAGAGTTCAAAATAAATTCGATGAGCTTGTTTTTGGTTTTTATGTGTAAATAAAATACAATTTTTCCATTTTTGAATTTGACTGTGCATGCCTATTTTGTCCCACTATGTCTATATACTGAGTTATAGGGAAATAATAACTATCTCTTTATATAGCTGAAGATAAACAAGCATGGGTATGCTAAATCATTTTTAATGTGGTATATAGAGACAAATATCAATGGTACCAAAAAACGGCCAAAATAGGTCAGGGGTCTAAGAGTTAAACCACTGAGATATACCACTGCAGTGACATGAATGATGAGCTGACGCGCTTCCTTGTGATTAAAAGTCTGACACACCGCTTTATGCTTGATTACTCTTTTTTATTTTTATGACGTTTCTCAGTTAACTTGACCAAATAGCGAAACATTCAGCATTCAACGGTTAATGCTTCCAGGCAGAAACCTAACCTGGCCAACATTGATTCCTACATCATTTAGCTCCTACAGGTGGACAACCTCATCAATAATAATAATGACATTTTCCTTACAGAGTCTTTTGCAGTGGTGACTGAAAACCAAACTTTAGCTTCACACTGCAACTTGTCTCTTTTAACACCCCATTTTAGTTTTAGCTAATTTACTAAATGGTTGAATCCCATGTTTCTCATTAACCTCCTATATAAAACAGCTGGCAAATGGTTCAACAAACAACCTCAGATGAATGTGTGTTAGTTGTTCAAGGAAAAACAACAAAGTACCGACCAGAAGCTGTGGGAGGAATATTTACTCCTGAGTACTGTTACACTTTCGTCAGGCAGCCAGAAACAAACCCTGAGCATGATCTACCAATACATGAGCCTGAACTTCTTCATTAGCCACATAGGCTTTGTAGGGCTATGTTTTTTGAGTGTTTTTACATCCTCATAGTACCTAAACAAAAAATGGTATAGTTGTTCCATCCTGTTCCCCACTGTGAATGTGAAGAAACCAGCAGAACAATTACATCCTGTGATGAGGTGGTGTAGTGAATCAGCTTCCCGTATGTGTAACTTCCATCATTCTATAAACAAAGGATGACATGTCCTTAGAAGGGAATTAGGCAGATGGTCTAATGGTGAAAACAAATGGCAAGAGCAAGTGACTTGATGATCATCCAGACTTTGTCTGTGTAAAAAATATATTTAAAATAAAGAATTGTTCGTGAGTCATAGCTGCGGCACATGTTTGATAAAAAGTGATGGTGATGTTGATTTTAATTACCAGCAGTAGCTCATGATATGTATAGATGATCCACCTGTGCACATATTGTAATTCAATCACTGTCAACTAAATAGCTAACAAAAAATTACAAATATAGTTTCAGTGTTGTAAAATGGTACATGCTGATTATGATGTACAGTACTTATTCTGTGTATCCACAGAATAAGTACATAATCCCAACAGTCTAAATTGATATTCTTATGTTAGTCAATCAACATTGAGCAATAGATAATAGATAAAAATTAAATTGTAGCATAATGATTGGTAATAGATTAAAAAAAATGTGCGTCTGTGTGTGTGGGGGTTGGGGCGGGGGGCGTTACATTGGGTAGTAGTGTTGTGTGACACTGAGAATGTGCTAGGTTCAAATCCACCTGGGACCATAGTTTGTGGAGTTTTCATGTTCTCCTTGTGTCTATGTGAGTTCTCTCCACGTTCTCTGGCTTCCTCTCACCACCAAAAACAAGCAACATAGAGGTGAATTGGTGACTGAATGTCCATAGGATCCATGAGAATGTCCATGAATGATAGTGATTGCTTGTTGTCTTAAATGTCCAGGGCATACCAGATCTCCTGCTGAATGTCAGGTTTGATAAGCTCCAGCCCCCCCAGCAGTCAAGAAAATAAGTGAATTTAAAAAAAAAAAAAAATTTTTACAGGTGCAAGATTTACCCTAACTGATCGGGAAAATCAGGATATTGATAACTGAAGAAGTGAAGAAGTGAGCATTGCAGCGGCATATTGAGGTATTTTGTTCAGTCGTCAAATGTGAAGGTATGGAGAATGTAAAGTAAGGCATAGCTGATAAATGGCACAGGAACGTTTCTTGAATGAGTAAATGTCTGCTCTATCCTCAACAGTGAAAACTGTGCTACACCCACTTTGCACTAAATACTTTTTTAATATGCAATGGGTTAGGTCAACTAGTGGTCAAGATGTCACGTCAACAAACCAACGCCTTCCACGGTCAACAATGAAGCTCATCTGACTTGTTGAGGCATTGTTGCAAAAATCTCGACCCATAGTTGTAAATTCTCTATTTTATCGCTAAAATGTTGTGATGTTCAGATTTAGTTCGGCACCTTTTCGGACAGCTCAGATACACTATTGGGTCCTTGCGATTTTTTAGCCCGTGAGCCGAGAGTTGATAATCATAGGCTCTTTTTTCCTTGCAAACTGAATTGTTCCCAAAGAAGAAGTCAGAATTGTTCCCTGTGTGGAGTCTGCTCTCTAACTCGAGTTACCGTTGCGGATAAGGTGGTTCCAGCAAACAAAGTACACCTCCCTCGAGTCTCTAATAGTTACCAGTGAACATTGGAGTTGCCATAAAGAGAACTCCAAAAGATGATACAAGTCCAGCTATGTTCAAGAACCAGTGAGGCCGTTAGGTGTAGTTCCATTTTGAGATTGTTACCAGTCAAAGAAGCTGGTTTCTGGTCTGGCCCAGTGCTTTGAAGTCAAGAGGATTACACTCTAGAGTATTATTAGAGCTACTGATTATCCCCTTACCTGATCCTCCTAATTCTACTCGAGCCTATTTATTTAGCAGAAAAGAGGAAAAATGTTTGGATTGGGTTGTGCAAAATGAATTGGTCTCGTTATGCTTCAGCGCTCTGCAGAGTCCAACATTGACTCATTTGTTTGTTTTTTTTCTGCTCAACTCATTAGG
The DNA here is from genome assembly GCF_040054535.1 of Antennarius striatus. Lineage (NCBI taxonomy): Eukaryota > Metazoa > Chordata > Actinopteri > Lophiiformes > Antennariidae > Antennarius > Antennarius striatus. Next base: position 24,856,745 of record NC_090776.1, on the reverse strand, counting down.
TCCTGGCCTTTTGTCGCCTCCTCCCCCGCTGTGGGATTCTTGTGATTAATGCACTGTTGACCACTGAGGCCAACAGCAAGGACTTGTTTTAGTGCCAGGGAACAGCAGACAAAAGAAAATTGTCTTTCCAAATAACAGAGAACACAGAGTCTCAAAGCTGACAACTCTTGACTTATTGCTACGTGTAAAAATGTCAATATCACATTTTAACTTCAAATAATAGATGTCTAATCTACTATCACTACTATTGGATGAGTTGGACTTTGTGAAATTACTTTAGACCTCCCTATTTCGATCGTGCTGGAAATCCATGAGTTTTTGTTCATTGTGTTTATTGAGAGAATGGCAAATGACTGAGATTCCATGCCATGTTTCACTGAAATCATCCACCCAGCAAATTGCTTGTAACATGCATGAGCATGCAAGCTAATGTTGGCTGGTCATTCATGCCCAGATTTAAGTTATCTGAGTTAAGCTGGATCACACGATGTCACCTCAAGGCTTCAGAAAGGAGAGAATGCAAGTTCAAAGTATTTAAGCTGTTATCGCAGTGCTTTATTGCATTGGTACATATATACAGCTCACCTGATAATTGTGTGCCATGAGGACGTTTGTCATAGGTGGCAGCTTAGCTCTGGTAGGACTCCCGCTCTGTGCGGAGATTACATTTTCTCCTTGTGTCTGCGTGGGTTCTGTCTGGATTCTCCGGCATCCTCTCACCTCCAAAAACATGCGCTTCAGGAATATTGGCCGATTTCAAATTTCCCGTACGTGTGAGTGCATGCATGCGTGATGGTCTGTTCACGTGGGGCTCTGCGGTGCACAGGCATCGTACCCAGAGTGTACCCTGTCTCACACCCCCAGTCAGCTGGGATTCGCTCCAGTACCCCGCAACCCGCAACAGCAGATGAAGCTGGTATTTAATGATGAATTAATGCCTACCTTCAAATACAACAAGATAAGCATTTGAACCTGTAAAGGTTCAAATGCAGAAAATGACTTCTACACCCATTGGAGTTTCCTTCCCACATCTTCAGTGCTTTCTACACCCATGTTCCGATCCATTTGTCCCCATGTCTATAGCTATAATATATTTGTTTAAATGTAATTATACACCCACTGTTTCTGAACTTCTGCCCAGAAAACTGCTTTGAAGCTTGGGTCCCAGTCTTGGAAGTAGGGAATCAAACGAGAACATGAGCCGCTAAATCCTGCTGACTGATCTTCCCGGCATAAACTGATTTAGAAAGAGAGCAGTGAAGTAGTGTGGTTTGGTGCTTGTGCTTGGTTGCTTACTAACAGGTGAAGATAGGCAGCAATAAATATGGTATTGTCAATGTTTTGCCTGTTTTGAAATACATAAGCACATATCGGGTACTGACAGTTGATGTTGGCTGGTGAGTTTGCATTTATACTACAGGCCCTCTCACACACTGTTCACCTCACTCAAAGTGCTGGGAGTTTTGCCAGGCTAGCTTAACTGACACCTTGTCAGCAACAATTATTTGATGCTGCTAGCACTGTTCGTGCATTTTATGAGACTAACAGCATCAAAATAGGTGATCAAGATCAAGCTAGAAAACATTATCATTTGACTGAAAGTAACATTCTTACCTGTTGCCATTGTTGGTGCATAATTGGTTGTTAGTAGCAGTTGGGTAGTATTATCTAAATACTTAGATATGTTAGCTTGGCATCCAAGAAGTTTAACCTAAAGTTGACAACATTAATGAAGCTTTACCACTTCAGGGTATACCCTCTAAATGCTCCACTCCGTTCACGAGCTTATTGCTACATTTGTCTGCTATTTAGAGCTGACTATATAGAATACACTGGATAAATCAGTGTTGTCTAACTTGACTTAAATGGCTTAAATTAATGTAAATGGGGTTGTGATAGCGGCACGGTGGCGCAGTGGTTAGCGCTGCCGCCTCACAACATGGCAGACCCGGGTTCGAGTCCTGCTCTGTGCGGAGTTTTTATGCTCTCCCTGTGTCTGCGTGGGTTCTCTCCGGGTTCTCCGGCTTCCTCCCACCTCCAAAAGCATGCGCTTCAGGTTGATTGGCCGTTCCATATTGCCCGTAGGAATGAGTGTGTGTGTGCATGGTTGTATGTCTTTGTGTGTGGCTCCGTGGTGCACTGGCGTCGTGCCCAGAGTGTCTCCCGCCTCATGCCTATGCTGCCGAGATCCGGCTCCCCGTGACCCGCTGCGGCGGATACAGCGGTGGTAATCTGAAGATGACTGAAGATGACTGGGGTTGTGATAACTGTACAGAAGATTTCATGTAATGCTGGTTCAGCCTATTTATACTGAGACATAGCCAACCAGCTGTCTGTTTTCTGCCCAATATCACATGATATGTTTGACTTGTGAGTTAATGGAAAAGCTTGGTAGCATGATTCCATGCAGCCACCACTGGAATCAGGATTATCCATGTTGTTTTGGTATTCAAATGCTATTCTGAATTAAATTTGGTGAAGTTATGAGGTCTCACCTTTCTAAGAGGTCTTGATGTTTGAATATTGGACTTGTGTTTGTCAACCACAAGCTTTACTTCGAATGAATTTACAGAGTGTTGCATTTTTTTTAACATACCATTTTATTTAATGTTGATAGGGCAAAAATTGCTTCAGATGTATTTAATCTTACTTGTTCTTCTGTTGACAGTGTCCAGGGACATGAAACTCAATCCACAGCAAGCTCCACTTTATGTAAGTATTTACTTATATATGTAGTTTTGATGTTAGCATGATTTCACAATCAGCTTACCTACAAGCAAGTCCATAAATCTATTGAGACATATGTTAACTAATCTGTATGCCACTTATGCTGCATTTCCAAGTCGCGTGATTTTAGTTTAACTGGTCAGATGGTGAGATTTATATATATATATATATATATATATATATATATATATATATATATATATATATATATATATATATATATATATATATATATATATATATATATATATATATATAAAATCTCATATATATATATACACACACACATATATATATATACTGTATATATATATATACTGTAAATATATATATATATATATTATATATATACTGTATATATGTATATAGAGAGACACACACACACAAACTGTATGAGAGAGAGAGAGAGAGAGAGAGAGAGAGAGAGAGAGAGAGAGAGAGAGAGAGAGAGAGAGAGAGAGAGGGTGAGAGAGAGAGACAGAGACAGAGAGAGAGAGAGAGAGAGAGAGAGGATGAGAGAGAGAGAGAGACAGAGAGAGAGAGAGAGACAGACAGAGAGAGAGACAGAGAGAGAGACAGAGAGAGAGAGAGAGAGAGAGACAGAGACAGAGACAGAGAGATTGTTGCTAACGTATTGAAAATGCTTGTATCAATGCTGCATATGCATCATTGATACCAGCAGTCATTTCTGTCAGAAAGGAATGGTGTCACAGTAAGGTTATCTTTCTATAACCAAGTCTAAAATCACCATGTCAGGTGGTGTAACTACAATACAGTTGGTTTATTCTTAAAAAGTCAGTGTGAAAAGAAGAACACAACTAACTTGCATAATAAATCTTTTTTTCTGATTGTTTTGCAACGAATGAGCTGAACTGAAGGTGTGACCATGCTGTCCAGCACCTGTGGGAGGGTATGCCTTCATTTCGCTTAGTTTTACTTTATATGGAGTTAGATAACCTCCTGTGCTTCCTGGAAGAGCTCGGCCTGACCTGGGCCGAGCTCTAATCAAGTGGTATAACTAAAAACAACTGTGTGGCTGTGCAGGCAGGGCACTGGAGAAAGTAACACTAGGCACACAGATCAAGTTCAAACAGTTGGTACTCTCCCCACTGTCAATATTGTTTATCTGATTTTATATGTTCTCAAATAACTGGTGATATTGACTGGTGATAATCCAAAAACCTGACTGTGGTCCTATTCATTAGCTTAGAACATAGAGTATATAATTATATGTAGAAAGACACATTGAAGCATAGTTGAGTGGAACCTGTGCAATTGTCCAAACAAAAGGTGAGGAAATAATTACGACCACTGGTGTGGCACCTTTTGGAAAGAGCATGGATGCATGACAAAATAATAGGGTGTTGTTATTTTGATCATGTAAAAAGTGTGTGTGTGTGTGTGTGTGTGTGTGTGTGTGTGTGTGTGTGTGTGTGTGTGTGTGTGTGTGTGTGTGTGTGTGTTTGAGAACATGTTGTTCTTCAGAGTTGGGTTTGTCATGGAACAGGGTATACTGGTCGATTGTGAGGTTGCCTTAAACATTTTTTTTGGTCATGAGCAGTATCACAGTGGTCAGATTGGAGCTTATTATAAAACTTTAAGAATGTCTTACTAGCAGTGTTTTTGGAATAGTGAGGTTTAGTTATAGAGTAGTAATCCTGCTTTGAACCTGCTGCATTAAAGGAGCTATAAAGAAGATCAACTCTCAGGTGAGACAAGCAGAGTTTTGGATTAATATGGCAAAAACAATAATTTGCTATTCTTTTTACGAAGAGGTTAATTTCATCCTCTGCTGAAAGGTAGCATAAACACATAGAAAACCCACTATGCTCTCGGGGCATATATTAGAATGGAAGTGCAGAGTAAAGGCGTTCTAGTATCACTTTCGCATGCTGTATAAAATCAGCTTTAAATATATCTTCTGATAATACCCCCCACTGCATAAGCACAGATTTTGGAGCAGCCTCTTTTTTAATGGAAGTCTACTGGAGTAGGAGTTTTAAGTTCAAGTGAACAGGGTTGAAAGGATGTCATTCATGTCATTTTGAATCAGCAGTTTTGCAAAATATTATAACAAGTTGTTTTTTCACTTTTCCGTTAGACTTTTTTCACCTTTGTTCTGTCCATACACATTTGCCATGCATTTAATTATTCTTCTCTGCCCTCATCCACTACCAGATCACTGAAAACACACATATATGTACAAAATGAATGTATATTTAATTATAAATTAATTAAATATATTCTTCCATTTTAAAATTGAATAAGAACTACAAATACTAACAGTTATACTTTCTAATGATAATATTTGTGATGTCTGTGCAAACGGATATTTTTACAGGATTACTTCAGACTATTTCAGTGTGTCCTTTTGTCACTGTCAATGCCTTTGAAAGGAATCTTCAGGGTGGTCTATTGACCAGTACAGCCACATGAGGTGGTCCCGATGGAAGAGGTGCAGCTTGAGTCAGAGGTTCTCTCGGATTATTACGCTATTTTTGTGTCACACAAAAGGTGGCAGCCACCCTGCAAAGGTTTTTAAACAGTTTTGTAGCTGATATTCCTGGTTGTCATCATGTAGTACTAGTCGCTATCCCTAAAACAGAATCAGTTGTATGAACCTTCTTCCTTCACCAAAAGACTTCACCATATTAATAAAATAGTCAAACGTAGATCAAGCTCACTGTTTGATTACAACCAGCCTGGTTTTGTCAATGCAATTTTCAATTTTGAAATGATCTGAAATGGATCTTAATCAAGTAGAGTTTTAATGTTTTCTGTGATACATCTTTGACAAGATGTGTCTGGATTTGACTGGAAAATATGTGTGTGTGTGTGTTGAGTGTAGATGCCTGTCTGTGTGTGTCCCAAAGATAAAGTATCTAAAGATAAAGTATCAGATTCCTCAAATGAATCAGTCAGGTCTTAATGCGCCTCAAACTTCAGGACTTAAAAGTACAATTCAGACCACGACAGCACATTGTGATGAGGTGATCAACTTATAGCAATATAACTTTGTACAAAAAATTATCATCATAGAGGAAGTGAATTTGAATTTTTCAGTTATGTTCAAAGAGCCATTACTGGGTGTGGGGGGGGAAATGACTTACCGGTATGTGAAGAGGGGCACAAATGGTCCTTAATTAGGTTAAACTGCACGGATCTGGCTGACAGCACAGGTTGCTTCACAGTGCTGGTTCACTATCTGTGCAAGAACATCAAAATCCTGTCATTTCAGAATTTTGTTTTGGAAGCAAGTTAAATGGCAGTACAAACCCATAGGCATTTGCATTATTTTTCTTTTTTCTTATTGTGTTTTGGGTTTTTGTGCTTGTTTCTGTTCCCCCACCCCACAGATTTTGCAGTCTTGATTGAAATGTTCTGGTTCTGGCAGGTTCTGGCCCTGGAGTTGTATTCTGATCTTGCATGTATAATCAGGAGTGTTAAGGTTTAATGTGTTCGCCAGATAATGATTTGTGGCAGCTCTTAAAAAGTGAGTCATCTTTCAGTAACTGCAGCTGGGTTCTTCTGACTGTGAGTAAACATGCTATTTACATTCTTGGTAGTTAACTAGCAGTGTTTTCCAGAGTGCCTTCCAATTAAATAAGCAGGTAGGAGCTCATTGTTTAACAAAGGGCACAACTGCGGGCATAGAAGCAGTTATGATGGTGGAAACTCTGACTGTGAATGATATCTCAGCAAGGTCTTGATGGAATTTCTTCATATTTAGCACAAACATCTAAACTAACTCAAGGACAAACTGATTAGACTTGGCAGTCAATGGTCAAAATCATAAAAGAGAACATGTTCCTAGTCACAGCCAAACAATTCAAAATGCTTGTTATATCGATTAGGATTAACTGATGAATTTATAAATGGTCAAAGATGAGCTTCTTTGTGATGAGATATCAGTCTGTAAAATACATTTTTTGACACCATTACTCAGAAGGGGACGTTGTGAACAAAGGGTAATTTCAGATTGGAGAAAAATTTTTTTTCATACATATTCAGTCAGAATCAGTTACCTTGGTCAAGCATCTGAACGCATACATAGCCTCTCTCCTCACTATATTTCCCACCTTTCAGTATCGGACGATTCTGAGAAAACTTTCCTGAGGCATCCTGAGGTCTTTTATCATTCTCAGGGGCTGGTCTGAAGACGAAAGGGGACAGAGTCTTTGCTGTCAGGGCCTCGAAGCCCTGGAATGATGTGCCTAAGGCCTCGTTCAGTCGTTGTTCAGGGTGTGTAATGTTTGAGGTCATATACAGTAATTGCGACGGCGGCAACAACAGCAACTACGACGAACGTGTAGTTTTGTTACCTTAGCGTATTGGCAATATCACTGTCTGGTAGAGGTGGAAAACACACACTAGACATCATCAATTTCTTCTTCCGTGTTTTGCCGCTCCGTAATGCGTGCCTCTCTTCCTTCTGGAGCCTTCCTCTCATGTTGCGAATATGACGTCGCGGTCCATTGTATATGATCGAAGGGTTTGGAGCTGTTCAGACTGAAGAAGCATCTGTCCCTATCCGATATGAAACGACCTCCCGAATGTGGTTTCCGCAAAAATCCGATAGGGACTGTTCAGACTACACGCCAGATGTGCGACATCAATCTGGATGAGCTTAAAATCAGATATAGGCGACTAGTCTGAACAAGGCCCAAGGAAACCAGATTAACTGAGACAGTGAGCTTTTATAATTCCCATTTTAACACACATTTATTGGAGAGCCCTTCCTGATTTTACTTGACCTTTGCTGTCTTTCTGACGCACTTTGAAACAAGGGTTTAAAAGGTGCTCTGTAAATGAGGTGGACGATGATGATGATTATTATTTCTATTTTTATTATTATTATTTATATTATTGTTTATGAAACTCTGTTGGTGGTGGATATTTTAAATTTATTCCCTGGATTTGTTTGTCTGTTATTTTACAAATACCGCCTGAAACTTTTTTGGGGAAGAATTTTTTTAATATTGGGCACTTCTGAATGCGTTTTTGAATTTTGAATGCACTTAACCTACTTGGCAGGTTTCAATAGTTCCTTGTCCAAAAGGAAAGAACCAAATAATTTTAGGTGGGTCCAGATAAAGGGGTAATCCCAGACCCCCCCCCTCCATTTCTTTTACTATGCAAGATCTTTGAAGGCAGCATCCTTCATTCATTCTTAAAGACGAGACACTTGTAATCATCTTATCTTCAGACACTTTTTCTTCCTTTTGGGTGACGGGTTCCGCTACGGCCTATGCGGGTGAGAACAAAAGGAAATGCTGACTCTTCTGGAGCAGTTACAGCAAAATTATGGATTGATTCACATTCTAGGGGATCATGGATCTAAATACAGGTGTTGCATATAAACAGGAATGTAACCTGTGGGTAGAAGGCCTTTTTGAAAAGAACGCTCTGCCTTGGTCTTGTTATAGCTTCTTCCATGAAACTAGTCTGAGAATAAAGTAGAATCCCAAGTCTATTGTTTTACAGTTGTTAATGATGATGAGAGGGAAACATAAACACCTAAAACCTTCTATCAGGTGTCTTGATAATTATCTTTTGTGCTAAAGTGCAGCGAACTTCCACATGGTACTGCCTACAGCCATAAATCCAGGTAAGGTGTTAAAAAAAGTGTAATTTAAATGATCTAATCCACAAAAACTGGTTCGGTGAGAATTTAAAATAGTGTGTCTCACCGTTGCGGACTACAGTACAGTTGCAGGATGTGAGCTTGTCTCTTATACATAGTTAAGAGGGTTTGGCCCACAGCCTCCAGCTGTTCTTTTGATATTGCCCATTCCCCAATGAACCTCCATGATTAACAGGTCAATACCCCAGCAGGTCACTTTGTTAAGTACTTATGACCAACAGAGAGCCATAGGAAGTGGCCAACAAGCTGTTGCCACACTTGTTTAACACTGCAGGTTTGATTTTTTTCAGATAAACAGAAACACACACAGTTGTTTCTTTTTTTTAAATTTTAGATGTTGTTGCTGTTCAACTCACTGTTAATAATGTTTTGTGCCTGTGCTTTTTTGTATGTATCTATTTTCCCTGCCGTGTCCAGCAGATGTTTCTCATCTTTGTTTCTCCAACCCCCTCTGCCAACATATTTGCCTCCACAGGACTGACAGTGGTCTTATTCAGCTTCTTTCCTATTCTTGCCGTCAGTCCCTCTGTTTTTATTTAGATATTTTTAAATACGTGGATCTTTGATTAATAAGAGTTAAAAGCACACTCTTTTAAATACATTTGAAGAAATCATGTTTTTGTGGACAGATATTAAATTTAATCAAAGATCTCAATCATCTAACTCATTATCCAAATACAGCAGGTTGATGGTTATGACTGAGGTAACTTACTATGACATGAAAACTCTCGAAGGTTTTAAGGTACTCTCCATTTGGTATTGCCACTACAAATTTCACCTTAATCAAATCACTCATGCTTTATGTCTTGATCGCCTGTGCAAGTCATTTAGTTCAGTGTCACTCATTTTCCTGTTAAAACTGAAATTGTCATCCTTCGTACAGAAGATCAGTGCATTTAGTCATGTCTGTCAGAAGGTTACTGCAGGCTGTTCCCATGGCCTCTAGGCTATGTGGTCGCCTTTGAACACGTGTTCTCCTTTTGCATTGCTCTGCAGCAGGAGTGGCTTGCCAAACAGAGACCAGCCAAGCCCAAGGCTGATGGTTAGTCTCGCTGCTGTCAACCCGCTGATCCCCCCTGTATGGAAGGCCCTGAGGCTACAGCTTTACAAGCTAAAGAGGAAGCACCTTTTACCTTGACTGTTTAGCTCTTTTTGACACCAGTCTTTGCCAGTTGCCATGTCAGGCAGCTCATTTTCAACTGAGCAAGTGAAAAAAGTGCATCACTGGTTAGATTAAGTAGGATGAAATTTCCCATTATGCCTCCTTGGTGTCAACACTCTGCAGTCCCCCAGTGGAAAACAGTTAGTTATGTAGTTTTGAACAATATCCCTTTTTTTTTTTTTTTTTGCGGTGGCTACTCCTCCTCAGTCTATCCTCAGATGACACCACATCATTCCCCCAACGCTTCAGCCACAATGTCGCCATTTGTCACTTAAGAAAAAGAGCAGTTAACTATGCATGCCAGCATATTTGCATTGGAATGTCTTGCTCTTTCACAAAACAATTATCTAGAAAGCTGAAAAAACATTTATATTAAATTTCAAGTTGATTTTGTTCCTAAATTCACTCGTCTATGATTATCTACTCCTTAATTACTCCTTTATTACTATTGCTAAACAGACAGAACATACACAATTAAATTAGGATAACATTTTTTTGTAATAAGTAAAAACCCACATAGAAATAAACCTGGTTAAATAGCTAATTTTTTGTTCTGCAATTTAAACATTGATAGAAAATAAGGCTCTCAAATACATACTCGTTTTTCTAGCAGAGGGCCACTCATGTTCTATTTACACGATCTATTTACATATGAGTTGAAATTGTTATGTCTAATCTACACAAAAAATATTTTGCTAATGGATTAAAGTTAAAGTTGCCGTTTCCCTCAAAAATCAGTATTGTGCTGTGCAGGCAGCTAGGAGACAAAGAAATCAAGAAACCTTAGAGCAAAACAGTGAGAAAACATGTACGATTACAACAATGAAATGACATTAACTTTATTAATCACCTGCAGAGAAAATTATTTGACCACTCTAGTACAGTAGTTGTTAGTCACACGCATATACATATGGGGGTGCACAGTGGTGCAGTGGGCAGCGCTGTCTCCGCTCAGCAAGGCGGTACTGGATTTGAGTCCTGCTCTGTGTGGAGTTTGCATGTTCTCCCTGTGTCTGCGTGGGTTCTCTCCAGGTTCTCCAGCTTCCTCCCACTTCCAAAAAACATGTGCTTCAAGTTAACTAATCATAATAAACACATTTCCTGTAGGTGTGAGTGAGTGTGTGTGTGCGTGGTTGTCTGTGTCTATGTGTGGCTCTGCGGTGCACTGGCGTCGCGCCCAGAGTTTCCCCCACCTCGGGCCTTTAGTCAACTGGGATAGGCTTCAGCTCCCTGCAACCTGTCCAAGCGGATAAAGTGGCTAAAGAGAATGAATGAATATACATATGGGTACAGGCCCTTAACACACATACACAAGGGGCCTGTCATTGACATGCGGTCGGGGGAGAAAAAAAATAAAAATGGGAGAAATAAATTAAATGGTTATATTTATCCAGTGATGTGTATTAATAAAGTTATTTTCCATTTAACGTCACTATTTTTAGATAATTTTACTCAAGGTTGCTGAATTTTTAAATTTACCTCTGAAATACTGAGAAGAGACCTGCTGTGAGGCACCAGCCAGTCAAGCCTCATCATGGATTGTGCAATGACTTGGCTGGCTCTACTTGCACTTGCACACAGTGAGACTGTAATGCTATCTCTCTATATGTTGCGATTAAAATGTTCAAACACGTTTGCTATATGAAATACATTTCCATTGTTTAGCTAATGTATATAATGTACAGTGTTTTTTGTCAACAACTGTATGTGTGTAACTCCTTTCTTGAGTTGAGCAGTCGTGGGAAAAGGCACAAAGTGAGGCACACAGTTTCCTGCCTCATGGTAGGGGGCGCTGGTGATCATATGGATTTGGCCGAGGATTATTCTTCCTTGGTTGCAGAAGAAGTGACAGCAAACTACAATTTATAGTCAGCGAGTCAAGTGCAGCGATTTATTTGTTTTCCGCTCGCCTTGCCTTACTAAAAAAAATGGAGGATTACATATCTCAACTCAAACTTTTTCGATGCTTTTGTTCAGAAGGAGCTGCGCATGGACTTCATTTATAATTAAACGTAACATATAAAAAAACATGTAGATAACAGCATAATGTTTTTTTTAAATCAAATGTGCTTATTTGTGTGTTACGGTGTTTATGTGTAAATAATTCTGTTCTGAGACTTTAAACATAAACCGCTCACTGTGGCTAATTAAATGGCAAGTTAGCTACACTGTAGGTTCATATGTTTGTAAATCTGATTATGATAAAATCAGCGCCTCACCAGGCATGAACTTCACTGCACGTCACTGGGGCCTGTAAGCATGCAAATAATTGGGAGGTAGAACGGTAGGCTGCTCCATCGTGGTGTGCCCATTGATCGACTTGTAAGAGGATGCTGCCTTGCTCAAGGGCACCTCGGCAGTGCTCAGAAGGTGATCTGGCACCTCCCACTGCTAGTTCACACTCCAAATGTTTTGGCCCACACAGTTCTTGAATCAGCCATCCTCCGTCTCCAACCCAAGACATAGCGGACTGAACTACTGCCACCCACATTATTTGATTTTAACAAAATTGAAGCTCTTCAGGTGTTTCAGCAATACAAAATGATATGCTGCTGAACTGCAGAGAAATTCTACGGGGGTTAAGGCACAAAAAGCTGATAAAAGTATTACCTTTTAGTCGAGTTACCTCTTTTTCTAAAACTGTTGTGCCATCTTCTCATTTTGTGCAGCCCGAATCTGATGGAGCTCATGCACCGATGTGCCATTAAATCAAGCTGCTCCTCTGTAGTTGAGGTCTGCCTGCTGTCTACTGTCTCTGTTTGCTAATGATGTGACGTGTAGCATTTCAACATCAATAAATCATTCACATATTAACTCAGAGGGATTAGTGTAATTGTTGTTAACAAATGTGGTGCAGTGAAGACTTGTAGACTCCACACCAAGGATTACTCTGGGGTCCTGTTTGATATTCAGATAATCAATCTGTTTGATTGATTAGACTAGGTCTAGTCATAGTTCATTGATGAGATGTGATTGGACACCTTCTTCCCTCTTCTGATTATTTATGACTTTATCAACAGGAGATTTAAACAACCACATTTTCACTCAGCTAGAGAAGAAGAGTTAGATGATAAGAAGTGCTCAGGTTGTCAATCTATAGTTTAATTGTTGGTATTGTTTGGTGTTAATGTATGCATACCTGCACATATATTATGCAGGCTGTGTTTAACCATGTCAGGGATGCATTCAAAGCATAAGTAGATAAGCATAAGTGTCTCTTAGGAGAAAATGTTAATCACTACACAATGCATCCATATATCTCTTCATCCACGCACCTACTTTTTTATTTGGAACTATTTTCTTCACTTTGAATCCCCAACATGCACGTAGACATCAACTGTGAACAAAGAAATGTGCCATCAGAAAACTAACTTACATATGCACTTTTTTATTAGACTTTATTCCTGTGATGCCATTATAACTGCAGGGGTTCAAATTTTCATCAGCTGCATATTGAGAGAAATGTAGCGCATCACAGCAGACAGATTTACTACATTCAGTCTTTTTTTCCCCACTTTTTTTTCATGGTGAAATTTATTCAAGCTTTCTGTAATTGCCTTTTGTCCCTACAGGGGCAGTGTGTTATCACGGTGCAGCTTGCCGATGAAGAACGTGTTGTGGCGGAGGAGGGCGTTGACTATTTCCTGCTGTTTGCTGGCAGCACACAGAGGCACCTTACCAGCACCCTAAGGAGAAATCATGACATCTTGTATGCACTGTGTCCTGGTAAGCCAACCTGCCCACTGATACCTCACGGCTTCCCTCTGCTCTGTAATGGACCTGTGGGCATTCAGCTCCACCTTCACTTTTTAGTATACGACAAATGTTTTTAACAATTCTAAAACAAAATATCAGGTAAAAAAAATAAAAAACTGGTAAACTTTCAAAGGCTAATGCGGTTCTTTTAAAATTGTGTTGTAGAACAGGAGTTAAGTACAATAATCCATAATTACTAAGAGTAAAAAACAGTCACAAAGCTTATTTATTTAGATAATTTATATATTTATTGTTCGAAAGCCTGCCAAACTGCCAAACCTTTTCATTACTGTAATTTATGAAGGTTTGATAGATTTATTATGTCCTCACAACACACAAAAACTATGAGACAAACAGCAGGTCTTTCAAGGATGGAAAAAAAGTCAAAAATGATTAATCTACCACTGTACGTTTGCCCATTTTTAAAGTAATTGGGAGGGAGAAATCTGGCTTATTCATCACTTCTCTCTAAATGGAGTATATTTAGCCAATGCTAAAGTCTGAGCTGGTACCTGTGAGTTGAATGAGTGCCAATGAGTAGCACAGAAATTGGTGGTCAAAGATCACTTTTCACAGAAGATGGGTTGTGAAGTTACAGATATGATGAGTGATGATTGAAGTCATGAGGAAAATATGAACTGAATGGACAATAATAGATGTTGCTGATGTCACCGTGTTCCTCAAGAGTTCTAGACAGGAAAAAAGAAGGTGGAACATATTAAAGTGCATTATCTTGTTAAGAGCTTGGCTGAATTACAGTCTCTCTTGGGGGTGTTATATGGTCAGAGGAGATGTCACTCTCTACTAACTGATTAGCTCTGCTTTACTGCTCCTTCCAATCAGAACAGAACAGCGAAGCCCTGGTCCTCTGACGAAGGTCTCAGATGGCTTGGGAAAATGGCAGATACACTAAATCATGGTTTGACTCGGATTGTGGTGTCCTTTAGTATAGATGAATTGCACCAGATTTTTTGCAGATATATTTTCCAACTCATTTCAGCATGCTGTTGATAACAATAATATTTTCTACGATTTGTTTCCCATGTAATTGCAGAGATAAGGTTTCTCCTGTATTGAAATTAACAGACTATTATTTCCGCTCTTATCCCGATGGCCCACCAGCAGATACAGAAATTTATTGCTTTTCTTAATGTACACATTTGCTGAGCCATAATAGAAAGGTTCCTCATCAATGGTTCCTCTGCATATTAATCTTTTTTTATGTTATTTCTGTCAAGTCAACAGAAATGATAATTTAAGGTTGTTGCCAATATTGCCAATATGTTACATAACTGATTTAAATGATATGTTGAATCCTTGAGTAAGGCAGATGAACCTTGATGTTTAAATGGAGCTACCAACAGATCAGATGACTGTTTGTTGCAACAAATTACACTGACACAGAGGAAATGAAAGATGTTGTTTTTCCAGATAGAGAGGGAGCTCCTGTTTATTTCGTTGAGAGACTAAAATGATGAGTCTTGAATCTAAGTCGCATGACTTGGCATTAGGAGTATAAATTGATGTTGAAGACTATAATATCCTGTAAAATAGAAGCAGAGATGTCAGGGCTACAGGCATTAACAGTGCAGCCGTGCAGAGCTTTCTGACCCTGCTGTGTTTTGACATTGGCCAGTTGTCTTTGTTGGTCATTACTTTTGCTATTGCAAAGTCATTTGCATTAATTTTATTTGTTTATTTGCAGACAGCTAAAGTTTGATTTGTGTTGAATAAATAGTAATGAGTGGGACTGAAATATGTCATAATAAATACAAATCATTTTTACTGATATTAATTACCTACAATACGGGGTATGTCACTGGGTTCTTTGTGTCTTTTGTCTTTTTTGCTGCATTACACTTCAAAAAACAGAGTTATAAAGATTTAACTCATAATACTGAATGAAGCCAAGAAAACTCATGGTTGGCTCCCTTTTTACAGACTTGTTTATTTGTCCACTCCAAAATTTAATTATCTTTTCCATGGCAGATCCCCTGATGTCGCACTTTTTTCTCAGGATTCTTTGTGATATGTCAGGTAGATTGTGTGTAATTGACAAAAACAGTCTAAAATGCCTAATCTGGTAATACGTAAGGCTGTGAAAATATTATAAATATTAAAATTATATATTCAAAATATTATAAAAGTATAAATATTTTGTATCCGTCCCTTAAATTGTATCCAAAAATAATAATGTAAAAAAAAAAACAGGTAATTCCTTAGTGCATGATCAACCCCTGCAATAAGTCTAATCAAAAGCCATCTTTAGTTTATGTTTAATAGGCATTGATAAAGGGAGGATGAGCCAAAAAAAAGTTGACTGGATAAATATTCCAAGATTTACAGATGTTAGTGTGACATACTCTAGCCAATATGTGTGCCCAACACAAATTTCAGTCATATACGCAGACAAGCCAGTGAGTACGATGATGATGATACATACATAGTTACTGTATTTTTTTTGTTATTGTAAAACCGCGGTATATTACATTATTGCCCCTCTCTGCTCTCCCTCTGTGTCTCTCCTTGTGTTGTCTTGTAGCTCATGACTGCTGTGAGGTGGTGTTAGTCACCTTGTGCTCAGTCAGCCGAGGTGGCCTCGAGGCCTCCCAGGACCGAACCCTCTGTCTGGGTCATGTGGCTCCATTGGCTGAGCATCGATTCAGCTTTGTTCAGGATTTGGCCTTTGACATGGCCCAGTTCTTGGTACGCAACAGACTCAGACATTTTCATACGCAAACATCACACCAATCATAAAACTAAGGTTTGTCACAGAAAAGGAGGAACACTGACAGCAGGCCAGAAGTACTGTATTGTTATTGTTTCCTGTCCGGTCAGCCGTGATCTCTCCTGTTCATCACTACTAGTTCAGCTTATTTTTTTATCACAATTTATCATCCTATAGAAGTTTAATTTAAAAGTGCTATTCCAGGAAAGAGGACAACATAATGTAGCTGTTTTAAGCACTTAAAGATTTTAATAGATTTTTTAAAAAACTTTTTATAGACTGAATATGATGACTGAATTTATCCACCCAGCACAGGCACAAATTGAATCTAGTATAGCATATTTGTCTTCCTTCACGTATACCCTAAGTTTTAAATATTTGGTTTACACTCTTATGCTGAGCCTCTCAAAGTGGCAAAACCTTGGCTCCTCTTGTAAAAACTCCTTTTTTCCGACTTTCCTCCACTCAGGTAAGCACAGCTGGTCGAACCGATGGCCTGGATGGGGCTCTGCTGCTCGATGAGTGTCAGATCCCTGTGCAGGAGTGTGAACGCCTGGATGAGAGCCTGGCACTTGCCCTTCACCACCTTGTGCTGCCACCAGGATGGAGCCTACTGGGGAGAAAGCTAAGCAACAGTACTGGTGAGACTGCAGACCAGTGAAATGGTTTCTAGCTTGTAATATCCTCCCATGATTAAATATTCAAGAATCAGACAGGGTGTCTATAATCCAGACACACATCTTAGGTTTATGCATTGTAATGATTTGTGTGGCACCTGTGCTTGTGTGTCTGTCTTATCTCTCACAGTGTTGGCCATGTCATTTAAACCCAAGAGATAAATCTCTTTTAGCATAATGCTGTGTGGAGGTTGCAACTGATTTCCAACTCTATAGACAAATCTGACAGTTGATTTATGTGACACGTCCTCAAGTGCCACCATCACTACTCATGATGGTGGCAGAGAGGAACTGAACACATTTTATACTGACATTTGGGTTAATCACAGTCAGCAGACACACCTTCTGACAGATGGAGGTTGTTCGTGTGAATGTGGAAGTTCCACAGTCTCAAAGCACCAATCCATAATACTTCACGACATAGATGTTAGAAAACATTACAACCCCGTCAAAAAAAAGTTGTGAAATTCTGTAAAGTGTCACTGAAATGGGATGCGATTAGCAAATCTTTTTTGACCTGAATTGAATTGAACTCAGATGAAAGTTATTTGACATTTGAAACTGATGAACTTCCCTGTTTGAAAAACGTTGAACTAGATCTGAACTTGATGCCTGCAACATTTTGCTAAAAGGTTGAGACAGGGACATTGACAAAGTACACAATGTTGATGACTTGTGAAATCGTTTGAAATGCAGACCCATCAGTTCACAGGGCAGTTTTTCGCTCTACCTCTGTCTGTCTTAGATGAGCTGGCTCCAAGAGAAGTCATACCTCTATGATATTAATGTATGACTTTAATGAACTTATATTTTAGAAGAACAGTGGTTTTTATCAGTTATCATCCCAGCTCAGTTAGAATAGGTGTCACACTGACTTTGTCTTACCTTCACAACATGGATGATTAAGTGCTGTGTGGAGAAAGTTAGGCTACTGAAACGGACTAAAATTACTTGATAACGTATAATAAAAACAATAAAACTTCATGATTTGTTGATTGTAATATCTGAGATGACTGTTTATCCATTCTGTGTCAGCAAGCTGCTCTATTGAAAAATGAGGATTTAATAGAGGTTTATGAAAAAAAACCCCATTGATTTCATTGGATGACACTTTTTGCTCCAGTATTTTTAACCCCAAAGTCTTAGTTTGTTGTTGGAGCATAGCCCAGACTGTTAATTACATTTCCAACACTGAAGCAGACTGGTTTCTAAGCAAATGTGCTTCAAATTGACATCTTCCAAACACATTGCACTTTTAGAGGTAGGTTTAGAAGTGAGATGTCTCTGTGGCTATGGTGGCCTTTCTCCTTCCACCTACAACCTATAATTAGCTCATAGCAAACTTTTCCACTGTAGGGTTGACTTTTACTTATTCAAGCAACATGAATCATTCAAAATGCAGGGCACATAAGTAGGAGTTTCTCCCAGTATTAAATTACCTCTACAGAATGTTTGCAACAGGATATGAAGGCTTCATCTATCCTTATTTTCTGTTAATTTATTGAACAATACTGAATTATGTCAATGTATCACCAAAGGTCAAAGGCTTAATTTTCCTAATTGAGTGAAATCTTAATTTGCATGTAAAGGATTTATAGCTGCATTTGTTGCGGTGTTCTTGAATAACATTTATACTAGTTCCACTGGTGAACCAGGATATAATTGATGTTCGCTCATTCAGTTTTGCTAGTTTCAACTAAACCAAAACAGACTTTGGAAACTGTCTTGTTTTGGTTCATTTAACTCACTGTGTGCTGAAGAGGAAATCATGATGGTCTCCTCATGTTAAAAAGAGCCACCTCGATTATTCTTATTGAAGCATTATGAAAATGTAAATTGATCGAACATTAGTTCAATATTTGTTGAGAGAGAGAGAGAGAGGAGAGAGAGAGAGAGAGAGAGAGAGAGAGAGAGAGAGAGAGAGAGAGAGAGAGAGAGAGAGAGAGAGAGAGAGAGAGAGCGAGAGAGCGAGAGAGCGAGAGAGAGAGACTCTAAATTAACATGTGTCATGCAGTGTTTATATTGAAGGGAATGCAGAGTAAGTGTAGATGTAACTTTGTAAGCCTGTGTTATCATTGCTTTTTTCAGTTTATTTTAACTACACTGCAGACTGCATCATGACAGCTGACTCTAATAAACAACTCCAACACAAGATTAAATATGAAATGACAAAGAGGAAGAAGAAGGGGGGCATGTTATGTGTCTTATTTATATTAGATATGATAATCATGCTATGGGTTGCTATCCTCTTTTTCTCCTTCCATGCCAGACTATTTCTAAATGGGGTCTTTGGGACTGGGGCATCTTACAGATTTTGTTTTTAAGCTGTTTTTTTAAGAAGATCAGCTACATTTCAGTTGCAGCAATGTGACCAAAAACCCCCCCTGACAGCTGTTTAAATGCACGCAAGAACAAAACAGTTACACATACTGTGCTTTAGGCTAGACTATTGCTAACACACATCTCCTTAGAAATATAACTAGAAGTCAAGACTACAGCTGTGATGCAGATGCAAAGTAGAGAGGAGATTAACTTAAATACATTGAAGAAAGGCTCAGTTATTCCCTCACTAGAGAACCATTTGTATTGTAAACCTCTGCTTGATGTGAACCCTATTCTCTGCGTCATAGTGACAAAATGTTAAATACAGAATAATACAACAGCTGATCAATATCAAGTAATGAGACGGCGTGATGTAAATGTACAAAATCGAACTTAGCATCGATAGCTAAATAAATAAACTTTTCTGTTGTCAGTGACCTTGAACAATACTTGGTATTTTGTTTTTTTTACAAATGAATGAATTATAGATTATACATATATTCGTCATATGTATTAGGCAATGTGGTGTGCTGTTGGCTGCTTACATATAGAGAAAACAGAACCAACCTGTATATGGGCATTCATATGGCTGGCTTTAATGTTGTTAAACGGAGTCTGTGTGCTGTAGCTCCGCCAAACTGCAGGTTTGGTTGTGAGAAATATATCTGTGCAAGCAAACCTCCATGTTTCTGAAAGTGCCAGTGTTCTACAGCCATTGACTGTGAGAATTTTTATCACTTAAACTCAAATGAGCTGATGGTGAGGATGATAAAGTCTACATGGTAATCGCTCAGTATGAAGCAACACAAACAAGACTTTTGGGAGAACTTTTAGCACAGCCCCTGCCTATGGCTATTGTTAACATAATACCTAACCATTTAATTTAGGCTTGGTTATTAGACCAAAATAGGACCTCTGAATAAAATGAAGACTCAGTAAGTATGGAGGTGAAATTGAAAGTCCAGACACTCTTCATAATGTTTTATTCATTATTGGTTGGAAGCCTGAAAAGGAAAGTCATCACATCAGATTTGCGGTAATGACTTCCCTTCTGATTAGATCAAATCTGTTTGTTAGTGTTGCAAAGAGTGTAACAACTTTTTGGATGCATGCACGTATGCACACACTAACACACACTCTCACACACACTTCTTCAAATAAGCAGTTGTCATGTTGTGGATTTCGAAGGTGCTTCCTGCTGTGGTGAGTGATGTGTGCTCTAATAAGCTCTGCTTCAAAATGTGTCACTGCTTCAATACAAGACATTCAGAATAGAATAACTGTGTGACGGCAGGAGGACTGCTGCTGTTCTCCATTTATCAGATTTGCTGGATGATGGATAGCAGCAGACTATGGGTGGAGGTATTGGTATTTTATCTCAGTCATCCTTTGCGCCGTAGACAAGCAGTTGTCCCCGATCTCGCCACAGCCAGACACATATTGAACTTGTAAGAAAAATCAACCTGGAACTGTGCACAAGTTAAAACACCTCATTTTGCGCTGGTGTTGAGTAGCTCAATCATCGTCAATCTAACGGTAGCCCTGCTTTGCTAATCAGAATCATTTACTATCCAGTTATTTGCTCAATGATCTGCAGCAGTAACGAATATAAGTGTAAAGGACATACATGTAAATATTGTGGTCAGTGTGTGTGAATTTTAAATATATTGTATTTTCTTCTGGGTGTCTTGTGTGTACCAAAATTGAATGGTAGTCACTTTAATATTTTCAGGCTGTTTTAGTTTGAACTAGAGTAACTGTCAAACAGACCAGCTGGTCCTTCCATCCATAAAGCGATTGCTCTTGCACAGTTGAAACCAATCAGATCTAGTGCTTTAGGCTTTATGATATAATATCGAAATGATAAACAAATTCATTGATAACGGAAGTAAGTTAAGAGCTTCAAGAAGAAAACAAATAACCGTGCATCTCGTTGCCCAAGTGCAGGTACTCAGGAAGTACCATGCAGCAAGTAGTAACATCTAACTGGCCGACCTTCTCTCATGCCAAAGAACAAAAATGTCGGGGCGGCAGCCACTTTTGAGGAACCACCACCAAGTCCAAAATTTCCTGCTTCTTTTAGCACCTGTCATTGCAGTCTCGTCCAACTCAGCCAAGCGGAGTAAATATTGCCAGTTAGGTTGGAATTCATCAGGGCATGGTGATCAATGGAATGAAGCCTCCCATCAGCAGACAAAACCAGTACTTTAAAACAGCATGCTTTATATTGGTTTACAAGCTTTATATCGCTTCACCCGGTACAGTTAAACGTCTTATGATAAATCACAGTCAGGTTGCAACACAGAACTGCTTGTCTGTGCCAAACCGACAGACCATGTATTTCCTCTGTTTGCCCAGAAAAATGTCTGATTTGATGAAGAAAACGTCTATTCACAGTCAGTGACAAATGAAAGCTGAAGAATAAAACACAATCTGTCTCAGAATGGTGAAGAAACAATCTGTCCTGAGAATCCATACTCAGCAACAGTACAGACATTTTATCTTTCCCATACCTGTGGTTTCTGTTATAAATATACACAGACCAGCTGGTCTGATAAACCTGAGCATTCAGTTTATTTACTCTGCATGAAAAGGCACCTGAATGTAGAGTTGGACATTTTTCACATCAACACCATCATAAACCATTTTTAACCCATCAAGCTTTTTCTTGTTTCTCTCCAATTGCCTCAGTGCTTCACTTTTTATTACATTTATTTTTGAACCAGTTTTAAAGTGGCAATAATTTAACCAGTTCACGGACAGTATAAGCTACAGTTATAATCAATAAAATAATACATGGTTAACTGTACAGTCCAAAATGCTTTACTAATATTTCCCACTGAAAATGGAGAATAGTGTAATTGCATAGATTAAACTTGTGATTTGAATATGTCTTCAATAACTAACACTCTGACTGTAATACAATATGGACTCTTTCAAGTGTGGGTGTCCATTATCTACTTAATTGTCTTTGTGGATGTGTAAAGAGGATGATTTTGTTGGTCAATGGTGTTGTTAAATTTTCTACTGATGTAGTATGGAACCAGTAACGTACTGAAATCAAAAATGGGAGTCAGGCGCACTTGTAATTGCACACCTCTTTTCCAATCCAAAAAAAGTTAGAACAAAGTCTACAATAAACATAAATAAAAACAGAATGTATTCATGTGTGTGAGTTGCAAGTGTTCCAATCCAGAAATTTCCTTTATGCTATTGTGTTTTCATTCATCGCCCCATCGTTTCTTGTGAGCAAATAAAGCTTCTGATGATTCCTCTCTCTCTTAACACGCCACAATACCATCACCTGTTTACTTGTGGGATGTTCCAACCAGATGTTTTTGAGCAGTCCACAACTTGCCAAGCCATTTTGCTGCTCCTGTCCCAACTTGTTTGATACCTGTTACTGGCTATCTGTGCTGTTTTCAATGAGGCTACAAAAATTAAAAAAAAAACAAAAAACCTTTATTTGTGCCCAAGGGACAATGGAAAGCACATAAAGCAGGATTGTTGTAACAGTGTAAACGTACAGTGTAAACATAAACATTATAAACATAATAATATAATAAATAATAAACATAAACACTAATTAAATAACAAAATAAATATATTGTTTAGGTTAAATAATTATTCCAAAAACCTAGTTAGTTCAAAACCTAGTTAGTTTAGAACCTTATTTATACAAAACCTAGTGGGTTAGTTGGTTAAAAACTAAGTTAGTTAAAAACCTAGTTAGTTAGTTAGTTCAAAACTTAGTTTAAAAACCTAGTTACTTATTTCAAATACTACTTAGTCTAAAACCTACTTAGTTGGAAAATTTGTTCCAAACCTAATTAGTTTAGAGCCTAGTTTCCTTAAAACTTAGTGGGTTAGATAGTTCAAAAACTAGTTAATTAAAAACCTAGTTAGTTCAAAACCTAGTTAGTTAGTTCAAAAACTAGTTAGTTTAAAACCTAGTTTCTTAGTTAGTTAGTAAGTTAGTTAGTTAGTTAGTTAGTTAGTTAAAAAACTACTTAGTTTAAAACCTAGTTCGTTAACATGATGAACAGGCTGTTAATTAGTTAATTAAAATGATGTTAGACTAGTCACATGTAGTTTGTAGTCACATGTATTCCTTTTATTTCCATTTCAGTTTTATTGTGTAAAATCTTATTTTGGAATACAAGCAGTGTATAATGGAACACAGTTTAACAAAGTTCACATAGTCTGTAATTCTGTGCATGGCAAAAGTCACTTCAAGTTGACATGTCGACCTGAATCCAAAAGAATTACAGAACAGTTAGAAAAATGTTTTGAGCCACTGTTGAAGACCAATGCAAAAGTAAGCATTACTTTTTATCAGACTATGAATGTGTGAAGGTCTGTTTTTTATTGGGTCACTATGACTCCTGTGCTGGCTTCATTAGACAGCTCTGTGGTGTTGCCAAGCTGCCACAAGTAATGGTATGTTCACTATTCCTCCACAAATTGGTGTCCTGTAATACTGCCGTCCTCTGGGTGGCAGCGGATCAGGAGGTAGAGTGTTTATCCACACATCAGCTGTCCAATCCCACTGTCTTCTCACTGAGATACTGACACTGCAAGACAGTGAGCCCCAATTTACTCCCAATGGTTGTCCATTGGTGTTTGAGTGATTGTGTGGATGTGTGCAGGTGGATACTTACCTTGTAACCTCTGTCACCACTCTATGGATGCATTTGAGGTGCTAAACTGACTTATGTGGTAAAGCACTATAAGTCCTAGAATTATAAATCTATGTTCATTTCCTGTTTCTATCTTTATTTGTTTGATTATTTTTATTGTCCACTGTCGTTTCCTCAGATCTGAATCCTCAGGAGACTCTACTGCATTTCTCAGCACGGCGAGGTCTCTTTCGGGTTACAAACTTTCTACTGAGGCAGTCTGGAGCGAGAAATGCGCTGAGATTGGCCAATAGAGAAGGCCACACCCCTTCTACAATTGCAGCGCTGCGGGGACACAAACGACTTCAAGAGCTCCTCACAAAGTAAGCAAGGGCATGTCTTCCAACAACAGTTAGTGGGTGTTTGTGCACGTAGTTGTAGAGTCTCTTTTATTTTGATCAGTGATTACAAAAGAAAATAAATTCATATATTTCTCTCTTCTATTCTTGGTGTGTCATAGGGCATGTGGTTTTTCGTGGGCCTTTAGGGCAGCGTTATTTGCATGTTGTCTTGATTGATCAATATTATCCAAGAAACATTGCTACAAGCCACACAACCTGAGCATTTTCAGCTGCCGCAGCATACTTGGGTATGGACTGAGATGTTGTGGGCTACCAGAATTGTTCTGAAAGTATCCAGAGAGATGGGAAACTATTTGCAACACCAAAGCCTTGGTTACAACTTCTGTGTCTACTGACTTGACAAAACTTCACCAACATAAATCCACACTCAGGTCTCTGCAGAGTTTGATGGAAAGGGATAGATGTGTTCTGTTGTCAGTTGTTAGGTATTAATCCTTTCCCATCAGACTGTAGAAAATACAGTCTAAGATATGACTTACATTGGAAATTGACCTTTTTCTGCCTTATAAACACTTACAATGGTTTTCAAGTAACTATTAATGAAAAAACCACAAGCTGAAAGACAACTACCACTCATTGATCCTATTTATTACTAAGAAAGCTTTTGAGTATCTTTATGGCTCCCTCTTTATGAGTTGTAATTACATTTTCCTCATGAAAAGTGAAATCACTTGTAGCCTGGTTGGTGACATCACCGTCAGGCATCACAGTTAAAACAGTCCACCCAGGATTAAAACAAACAGATGTGCCTGAGTGGGAGGCGTCTCTTCTTTACAGCACTATCTTTAAGAACATAAAAAAAAACACTACACATACCTTACCATCAACACTTACAGCAAGGAGAGTCAGGTTTTCTCAGGAAGCTTATCAATAGGATTTTACCACTCCAAAAGGAACCTGTCCCACAATGTCGGGAACGCTTTAACTTTTACAAGCTGCTTTTTTCACTTGACACAATCACAATAAGCTGCTTGATTAACTAAGATGTCAAAAAAGACCAACAACCACAGCATTACCCACTGGTGAGAAAGAGAAAGAGAACTATGCATGGATTATTAGGAGGAGTGGAGCTCAGCTGACATCACCCTCTCTTGAATGTAGTTCGGTAGTGTCTTATTGCTCGACAGCAATGTTTGGATGATCTTAGTATTCATTTCGTGGCAGGGCTGAAACAGACGCAGAGACTGACCAAAGCACTGAGGCTGCCCAACTGGTCTCCACGGATGCCCGGGTAGTTTGCCACCTCCCTAGGCTAAACACACACACTCTGACGGTGAGCTTCTATCCCATTCACGTCGTTCCCACCCTGCAGAAGAGTGTGGAGCAGCTGCTGCACTTGATATGCCATCTCCACGCCAAGGTGAGTCACACGACCCTGCCCTTCTACCACAGTACTGCTTATATTAGTTCCAGAACAAGTACTGCTGTTGCACATTGTTGAGAATTGTTTGTCTTTTCATTGCCCTTATGTCTTTAACCTTCAAACTTAGTTTGTTCAACCACTGTAACACCTTAAACAATCACAGAGTTGGTGAATGATAAGAACTAGGAAACAACTGTGTTGGTGTCTCTGAAGGGAAAGCTAACCATTACTCTCCTTTTCTATATTCTGAAGGGAGTTTCTATTCTGGAGCTGCCGTTTGACTCTCTGCACACGGCTGATGAATGTTGTGATGGCATAGAGACAGAGCCAACTTGTCATGACCAACAACAGCTGCCCGATTTAGAATTGCAATACCTGGATTCAACAACAGGAGAGAGCTGTGTGGAAGACTGTTCAGAGGCAAGGAGCAGCAGTGTTGTTTGTGGGCTCAGTGAGAGTTGGAATGCTGAGAAAGACTGGAGTTTGTTTGTGAGTGCTCCAAAGACAGAGGTACGTCCCCAGGAGCATGGCGTCGGCCCCCCGGAGCACTGGGTGTGTCTCAGTACAAACACGAGGAGAGATTACTGCCAAATGGAGGAGGAGGAAAGGGAGCAGCCTTTTTCCACCCAGGCTTTGAATGTGTGTGACAGGAGTGACGGAGTACAGAATAAGGCAGGAGAAGAGAACCTCACTGTGGGAATCTTGACACCACTAGGCTGTGGTAAGCAGGCAGAGGAAACTGATAAAGGAGAGACTGTGATCCAGGAAGATCAGGAGGCTACAAAGGGAAAGAAAACATCAGAGCCGGAAACTGAGGACATCACAGCTGGTAAGGAGGAGACCATCTCCGAGACCATCAATCTGACAACAGAGAGTGGAAACATAGGAGCTTCAGTCATGGGTCAGTCCTCATCGTCGTCAAGTTCTGATTCTGAAATGAATGACAACTGCAAGGAAGGAGAGGATGATGGAAAAGAAGAGATAAAAATGGGTCTGGAACACTGTAGCACACTCTCTTTACATGAAGACAAGGTAGACAGTGAAGGGTTAACAGACCTTTTGTCAACCCCAGGGGACCTCTCCAGCCCATCGTTGATAGACTGTGGTGATGTAATGGAGGGGCCCGAGTCTGCTGTTCCATGTATCTTGATAGAAGGCCTCCACAAGGGGGAACCTCCACCAGACGTAAACAGCCTTGAACAAAACCAGGAAACAGCTGTTAGGGATTACACTACAGAGTGGGACTTAGCCCCAGAAACTGCTTGTCATTCAGGGAAGTTCACTGAAAAAGTCAGTGTTGAAGAGCTACATTGCAAAGACATAGATGAACTTTATGGATACTGTGTGGAACAAACAAATCTGCTTAATTTGGATGAACCTGACAATACAGTGGACCATCAGACTGCTTGTAACTTC
This sequence comes from Antennarius striatus, assembly GCF_040054535.1. Lineage (NCBI taxonomy): Eukaryota > Metazoa > Chordata > Actinopteri > Lophiiformes > Antennariidae > Antennarius > Antennarius striatus. Next base: position 24,829,909 of record NC_090776.1, on the reverse strand, counting down.
ATGGGAGATATACAGACAGAAGGATCACCTGAAGTGATACCAATCTCCAGTAATAGATCTGCTGATCTTGATCCAGGGTTGAACCATGGTGTTTCCAGTGATGATGATGGCAGTTTCAAGTCTGTTGGAAGCTCCACAACAGAAATTTTCCACCCCACTCAGGACAATGCTAGTACAGTGGATCTTGAGGAAGTGAGCTCAACAGAAATGAAGTTGGAGGACTCAAATGGTGCAAACCCTGGTGAAACTAGTGAACATCCATTAGCTGTTGATACACGGCTTCCCTTGGTGTTGGGCAACGTCTGTGCGGTGACAATGACAGACTGTTGTAAAGCTGACATTCATCCTGAAGTACAACTCTCACCCGACCATCAAACAATGGGAGCTTTGAAAGCTGAGGACACGGGTGAAGATCTTGTGCCAGAACTTTCCAAAGAGGATCCGTTATTAGATCCAGCACTGTCAGAGAACACAGAAATAGAAGAAACTACCGTCTCTGAACTGAATGCGGGAATTGAGCATTTGGCATCAGATATCCCCTGTCAGGATTTATTTGAACCCTTTCCTTCTGTTGTTGGAAAAAGTGAAGTAAAGGACTTATGTCAACAAGACGATCAGTCAACTGAGACCAGTGAAAAATGTGCAGGGTCCTGCAGTGGAGCTGAGGACAATGGAGATTTGCAGTTGGCACTACAAACCAAACTAGACAATTCTGAGAGAACAATAGATGAGAGGTCGCCCGATAAGGAATTAACCCACCCAGAGACTCATACTGATGCATCTCCATCACACAGTGGCAATCCACCTTCAGATAGTGAAGATTTTAAAGTTGAGTTGCCTTTTCCAAACAGTGAAAATTTCAGTGTCTCTCCGAAAGAGACTGAAATTCCAAAAACTGTGGACACAGTGAATGCAGCTTCACAAATTGCAAGTCAAGGTGGGTAACCAATGATTTTTTTCAGTCAAAAATTTTAGATTTATGATGGATTCTCACACTCAAATATATCACATGACAATATGTTTGATTCAGACACACATTTTGTTATGACTAATGACAAGAACTCCATAAAGCTAAATGAAACATCACATCATACATCATATCATAGCACATCATAGTTACACTTTTCCATATTGTCTAACACCTAGTTTTGAAATGATACTTATGCTTAACCTTAAGGCATTTTTTTTATCCCTATGAAGATTTTGTACTGTGGTCGCCGTGTAACCACAATACAAAAGCTGCAACTTAAGTGTTTCCAGATGACACTTTAAAATGCTTGTTTAATCAACTTGTCCAACTCAGTATTAAAAAAATTCAGAACCAGCTCCAAAATAATGAGAAAGTTTATATCAGATGAATACATTTACCTTGGTCAGCCACTGCTAAAAAAGTAATTAGCTTGGCATGTTGATATAACCTTTTGCTCATTTTCCATCTGTTTTGACAGTTACTGATTATGTTTTATGTTACAGTCATCAGTGGTGTTGAAAATGAGCAAAAAACATGTTTTTTATTATGGCTGACCAAGGTTAACACTTTCATCTGAACTAAGCTTTCTTATCATTTAGTGATTATATTTAGCTCTTTTTGTAAAAAAAAGAAAGAAAAAGAAAAAAGAAAAAACATCGAACTGCATAGTCCTCTGTAAACCCTCCTGTTATGTTCTGACTTTTGCAATGCATTCACTGAATGCTGCAAATACGTTGTCAAATTGCTCAGGATGTTTTTGTCCATTTCCATGTTTCCTTATGCTGCAGCTTCTGTTGGCTTTTAAGTTTTTTGTAATTCTTAAATATTGATTTTTTCCATTTCAGGTACAATTTTTAAATATGTAACATTAGCACAATAAACTGACCTCATCAGTCTATGTGGAGATTGCGTCATGGACTTTTATAGAAATGAGCATAAATGATGCTGATTTATACCTTTGATACCACAGTCTCTGTGTAGACTGACAACACTTCTCTTATTACAGATTTATTCTTTATTAGCCTCAGTCTCCTGCTTACATGTACACGCTGTCCATAAGAACAGTCACATTGCTACATGTGACCAAATGTACAGCCTCTAATACAAACATCCACAATCTTGTAGCTGTAAGCATAGAGCAGGAAGTGAGAGTCTGTATTTGCTAAGAGAAATTCTAGCACTCTTATGTTGGTACTTTTCACTCATCAGGAATAATTGCTCTTAACTGAAGTCCAAAAAAGAAAGGTTAAGGGTGAGGTTGGTGCTGTGCTACATACAGAGAGTGGGGTGTCATTATGAACTAGAGGATATATTTACAGCTGAGCAGCAGTTTACATCGTATACAATTAGATAAGCTTCCTGTTGTTTCATGGGTCTGTAATAAAGATAGCATAGCCAGTGCTGATTCCAGTGGATGTTTAAAAAAATGCATGAAAGTCAGACAAGGTTCTTTTTGTAACTGATTTTCTAGATTTTTCATCCATTAAATCACATTGTGTTATATAACCAACCCAAGATAGACTCTTGTCAAGCAGCCAAGATAATTATATCATCAATGGATCATTTGGTTTCTGTTTTTCAAATAAAAAAAAGAGTTTGCTTGCATTCAAATGATGATTCATACAGAAACATTTCATTTCAGGAATTTTTAAATAGAATAGGAAGATATAGATGCAAGTTTCTGCCTTAGCATTTACACAGTCACGCTCAAAAAAAATTTCAGCTTAAATTCCTGATATTTATGTCTCTATTCAGAGGACTTCCTATTAAAGTGATTGTATTTGTTGTGTCATTGCTCCAGAGGTAGAAGTTGTCATGTCTGAAGAAGGTATAATTGGTGCAGGGAAGAAGGAACGTGTCCCGGCAGAGGAAACAGATGTCTTCACGGTAAGATATGAACAGCATATGTAAAGTGTGTGTCTCTATCAAGCTCTTGGTTGGTCTAAAATAAATGAACACGAGTTGACCAATGTTTTGTCAAACTTTCAGATGACCCTAAATAACCTTTAACATTCATATTTTGAGAAAAAACAGATATCCATGCTCAGTTCTTCATAACCAAATAATCAGTGTTACTCTTACTATATTATATATTCTTATATTATAACATTTGCTCCTAAAGAATATCACTTTTGAATAGGGGCTTTGTCATAAGATTATTCAAACAAGAAATAAGATGCTTCCTTCAGTAAGGCCCCTTCATTTATTGAAATGTCCAATAGAATCTCTAGGCATGTTATGCAGTTCATTTACCGTTTTAACTGAGCACATGGATGCAATCTTTGGTAGAATCTGAAATGTTGCTGACTGACAGATTCCTTAGGAGCCTGGATTGGAGTGGATCTGTTTATTCCTGGGTTGTGGTTGAAGTCAGTGGCTTGTTCTGAGTGCCAGATGTTTCACTCTAAGATTAGAAATATTTACTGTGGGACTCTAAGGTCGCCAGGAGAGGGCGATGTATCTCCAAATGCCAGCTTTGGTGTTTTTTCTCACAAGAGAAAGCATTTAATGGCTTGCCATTTGATGCTTTTGAATCTACAATACGTTTTGTGACGGACAGCCAGTTGTGAGTCATGCTTGTGTTGAGCACACTTAAGTCCTGAAAGATACGAGGTGAAGAAATTAATGTATCCTCAGAATGTTCTGCATCTGTAGCTTTTCTGTTTATGCTATTTGAATAATAACATCATTTTATTGCACAGAATATGAAACAGATTGACAAGAACATGAATGGTACACAATTTTAATTTCAACAATAACAACCATCTACTGTCTTTTATAAATGGTGATGGTGGTTTGGGTGCTAAGAGTGTTCTTCAGTTATCAGAAGATCAGTGTTTGAAGCCCCAGCTCCCCTAGCCAATGAGTCCTTGAGCACATTGCTCCTCTGGCACTCAGGGAGGGCAAATACAAAATTTTAAATTTCAGACAGCAGCAGGAAATAAAACTAGCTCAGTAACAGAATTTAAATACAGGAGCAGTATGTCCCCTTAAGACATGAGACCAGGGTGACCCTTTTGAGTTGTTGGCCAATCACCGACTTAACCAAGCAGTCAACGGCCCAACTGAGCAAATCACAGCAATTTCTGAAAGTTGCTAGTTCTTTCTAGCACTCAGTAACATTCATTCAGTAAAATGAACCATGTGGAGAAATGTATTGTAGTACAAGGTGACAAAGGCTGAACTTCTCACTCTGAATTATAAAAGTTTTGTCTGGCACAAGTCCATATTGCTCACCATCCAAAAATTTCAAGGCTGACTGAGAAACATGGTGATAGCCTTTCCAATACAGATTATATTGAAGCGCTCCAAATGTCAAAGTTTTGGAACGAGCCTAGATAGCCTAGTCGAAATGCTTAAGATTTTTCATTCTAAATCCAAGTTAACCAATATGTCATTACAGAAAAGGAATTGTCCTGGAATGATCCACTTCTCAGTACCCCTGAAACATTTTTTGGATCAGATAATATCAAAATTTAATAAATTGTTCTGCTTCCACAACAGCTGCGGCATGAGCAATTAGAGAAAAAAAAATTGTGTTTTTTTTTTTACTAAGTATCCTAATTTTAATTGAATTTTTTTTTTCTCTCAGTGTTGAAAGATCAAATTAGAAAGTGTAGGGAGTTTAACTTGAATATTTTAAAAATTAAAATTTCATAATGCTAATATAATGCAGTTTCCAATGCAATATTGATGAGGTAATTAAAATCATACCATTTCTGTATCTATTTAGGTTGCAGACAGTTTAGTTTTGTTTGACTTTTCACTGTCAGGATTATGTTCAAGTGGTTCTCAGGTTACTATGCAAAGACCACAGTCCGTTTGGTGCAGCATATAGTTTGTAATGTTGTCTGAACTCTGAAAGGCTGCTCAGTTTGCAGTTTGAATGAAAAACAACGTAATATGTTAGCAGCTGTCTGCATTTTTTCTGGAAGGTTATAAATTTATTTATTGTTTTGTCAGAATGAGAAATGTTGATGGTAGAACTGCTTTTTGTTCACACATATGTCAACTCGACTCAAAATTAATTTACAAAACATATTTAACCAATGTTTACCATATAAATATAAAAGATAAGAGCAGACGTAAAATACAATACTTAAAACCATATAAAAAATTAAAGCAAGAGCATATATGAAATACTTGGTCAGCATGAACAAAACAAAAACACATAAGCAAGCGATGTTAAGTTGCCTGGGACTGTCTGTCACCATCACTTACAGATTTAGAAAATAAAAACCTTTTCAGACTGTACAGATCTTATGTTCCTGGGAAAGTTTTTCTAGACATGGGGGACAGCCGTCCCAAAGGCATCGTCGCCTTTAGTTTTTAACCTGGACTTCCGGTCAGAGAACTTCAGCTGATTGGCTGATCTCTGTGCTGGTGCAGGTGTATGGATGTTAAAAAAATCTGTTAAATATTGGGGAGCCAGCTCTTGTAGATATTTAAAAACCTAAAGTAAAATCTTAAAATCAATTCTGAAGGACACAGGTAGCCAATGAAGTGTGGCCAGAACATGAGAGATATGTTCACACTTCTCATGAAGTTGAGAAGACGTGTTGCGGCGTTTTGCACCAGCTGTAGGTGTCTTAACAGAGATTAAGTGATGCCAAGGAAAAGGGGAATTGCCGTAGTTTAGCAAAGACATAATAAAAGCATCAGACTTTTAATTATTCTTATAGTTTTTTTGTGTTTGTGTCCTAATCTTTATCATGGCCTATGAATACTATAAAAAGTGGAAGAAACTTGGTTGGGTATAAGAAGAATTAGAGAGTTGCTAGTTATTTGCAGCTCTGCCCCCTGTGGCTGAATTTGCAAGCGATAACATACGAGCTCTGCCATAGCAGCTGGCCTAATTCTTTTTTCAATGTGGCCACGGGCCAGACTGTCATCATTGAGAGGTTCAATCACCCCCAGAAGGTGGCTCACAGGTGGCCTCAATTCCCATCCATCAGGGGGTGTTGACTCTCGACAGCATACACTCAACAGAAGAATGCCCAGTTCCATGACTCATTCTCAACAATGTAGTTTTTGACTGGTTGATTTACAGGATGAAAGGGAGAGAGGGAGATATCAATTTGACTTTTAAAATCACATTTATTCATGGAGTCGATATTACAAATAGTTACATTAACAACATCCAAGATCACATCATGCTAACAGGAACTCACACTTCTAAAAACACATCATATGAAATGTGGGCAAAATACACTTGGATTAAACCAAACACTGACTGAACATAAGTTCCTCACTTAACAGGGAACATAAGACACCTTTGACACACCATAGGTTTGTAAAAAAGTCTAAATTTTTCACAGCTCTGAAATAGTTAAAATTGATTCTGATTCTTGTTTGACACATTCTTCTTAAAATGGCTTCTGCACTGTCGTCAGACGAACCCTCAACCTTTTCCTTCCTGCTTAGATTAATCGCCATCTTTGCTTGGCCCAGAAGAAAATTCAGAATTTGCCAATCCCTTTTTTGATTTTTACTACGTTCAAACCATTAATTTATACCTAGACCGAATGAGAGAAAGAGAGAGAGAGAGAGTAAGAGACAGTGAGAGAGAGAGGGAGAGAGAGAGAGTAAGAGACAGAGAGAGAGGGGGGGGCAGAGGGAGAGAGAGAGAAATAGTGAGGGAATGAGAGAGACATTCATAGCCTTTTTGAGAAAGAGAAAGAAAGAGAACGCACATAGAGGCAGATCAAAGGCGTGACTCAGGCATAGTCATGGGAGAAGTTTGGAGGCGACAGAGGAAAGAAAAGGGAGGGAGGGAAGAAGAGAAGGAGGGAGGAAAAAGGAGAAGGAGGGAGGGAGTTGAGCTGGAGTCTGGTAGAAAGCTGCTTCTGTGGCCAGATGTGAAGCTTAGCAGACATCTTCAGCTCTCCTCAGTTGTGTTTTTGTTGTGTTTTAACGCACTGTTCGGTCAAGGAACTCTGGATATTTAAAGGAAAATGTATGAACGACACAAGCGGCGGTACAGCCTCTGTGCCAAAGGAGAGAGAGCCGTAGATGTGGTTTTGATAAAGGTAGGCAACCTATCAGTACACATTAACAAAGTTGCTTGGAATTGCAATGTTTCTTGTGTTACAGTCGCACTAATTTGAACAGATGGGGTGAAACAAAGTTAAGATAAAAAAGCAGTATAAACATAATCTAGGAAATTAAAAGTAAGTTTAAAGTAATAAAGGATTTTAAACTTATAGACTTTACTAAGGCACACCAAGTCTATTGAGTAGTTTGTGACAAGATTAGCAGCTTCAGATCTCCAGGTTTTTAAGGCCTGGTCACACCTTGTCTTAAGTTTCCAAAAAAAGTGATTTCTTTAGTGCTTCAACATGTACGGGCAGACCATTAGCTGTCTGCAAGGATGTTGTGTTTTGCTATGTTGCACCCTGGGAGATGATTGCACGGTTGTTGATCGTGGTCCTCCAGACATAGAGTGCTGATTATTTTGGGGTGGAGTGCGGTTTCTGGATGTAAGCTGTATGGTTATCCTGTACGTGACGCTTACACAGATGCCCACACTCAGTCCGTCTCCGTGATATTACTGTGAAATCTGATGAGTGTAGGAATGCTAATATTCTAGCATCAGAATTTAGCTAAGAGCAATGCTTTGCCAATGGGCAGGCTGACAGAGCTACCAGTATGATGGAAAAATCTACTTTTTCTTTGAGCTGAAGATTGTTACATCCCGCTGCAAAGCTGTGATGTATTGTAATTGTCAGTGTTCGTTCGTCCGTCCGTTAGTATGTCCACCAAATATCTTGCCAACCTTTGCAGATAGAAAGATGAAACAAAAAGCACATTACTCAGGAGGCAAAGTAGATGAAAATAAGAAAAATAGGTCAAGGTCAAATTTAAACTTTTTTTACATCCAGGAAGATTGAAAGACGAGAGAGAAGGCCAGTGCAACAAAGACCATTAGCAAAGCTAGTGCTTTGATCTGCCTATGCACTAGCTCTGATCAATGGTCTTACTCACACTGGCCTTCTCCATAAGCACTAGTCTAGTCTGACTGCCTTTTTTGAACTGGTGTGTGTCATTCGACTGAAGTGAAACCCCAGAAGTTAGTTAACTAACCTGCATATGCATGTTGTTGGATGATGATCGTCTTGATTAATTATGTTATTCCATTACCCCTGCCAAGGAGGTTAAATAATTTGTACAATTTCCTCCGGGATTATTAAAGTATCTATCTATCTATCTATCTATCTATCTATCTATCTATCTATCTATCTATCTATCTATCTATCTATCTATCTATCTATCTATCTATCTATCTATCTATCTATCTATCTATCTATCTATCTATCTATCTATCTATCTATCTATCTATCTATCTATCTATCTATCTATCTCCCACACACCCACCCATCCATCCATCCATCCAATTCTACTAATTCTCTTCTTCACAAACAATATCAACTTTCAAATCAAAATAATGGGTCTGACTGTTGGATACCCCCTGCAGTGTGTCATGCTTGCCATCTCACTGGTTGTTCCCAAATAAAATTGCATTATCTTTCATTCAGTCATCTTCATGACTGCGTCTTCCACCTTTTGCAGGTCACATGAATAGCATTGTCTATATGGTAGGTTTGTCAGGTACAGTCTTATGCCTGTCTTTAGTTTATTGTCAGTTTCTAAGCCTGTTCTTGATGTCAGATCCAATTTTTAGCTGAGGGTTGAAATATGAGGGATTGTCTTGTATACGTGTGAAAGAAAGTAAGAAATATATGATGGTGTGGGAAAAAGGCTGTGCCAAGCTAGCACTTTCCTCTTGCCTCAAATGGAAATAGGAGATTGGCCAAATTACTTCATTTCAACCAGTGTTTCACATTCCAGCATCTCTCCCGGCCCTAAGTCACAAAACACATCATCACTCCCCTTACTAACTACACTAGCCACAAATAAGAGTTTACAGTAGCTGATAGTACAGTGCCTGCAGCCTTGGTTCCAAAGAAGTTTGAACATTGTGTTAACCCCCCCCCCCAAAAAAAAAAGAAACCAACAAAAAACAAAACAGAATGTGATCATTTATGATCAGTTGATATACACTTTGCATTTTTCTTTTTAATTATTTTACACTAAATGCCAACTTGATCTTGCTGTCAGATAATTTCCTACTTTCCTTAACTCAAGCATACCAGGTCATTTCTGCCTTGTCCAGATGAAACTATTCCCTCAATACGAGTGCGGACAGTCATAAAAAGATAAAAACTGTAACAATGTGGGCAACAGCAACACATTTTTTATTTATTTACAGGCTCTAAATAGGGTAATAGAAAGAGATACACTATTAGCAAATCAAACAAAATGTACACATATACGTACATACAGTAAACAATATACACACATATGTATATACAGTAATCCAGACTACAACGCAGATATCCGGGATGAAAACGCAGGCCAAAGTGAAGTTTTTTTAAAATGTTGGGTGTGTGTTGTTGTGCGAACGCTGTAACCAAAACATTTTTTATTTGGGGGAGTGTCTCCCTGTAACAAAAACTGCTGTGGAGTTAGTGTGTGTGACCTGTGTCTACATGTACACACAGAATGGACGGAGTTAAAACCGGCTATTTTGTACGTATAACAGCTCCACGTCAAAGATGCGTTGATAAACATGCTTGACAGTTGGATATTTATTCGACTGGTTCTTTCTTTATGAGTCATAACCTTCATTTATTTATGTATTTATGTATTTATTTATTTATTTATTCATTCATTCATTCATTCATTCATTCACGTTCCTCGCCACAGACGCTAACGCCAGTTTTGGTTCAGACCGGGATGCGCTGCCTGCTGGTGGGAGAACTCTGTGAATAGGGATGGAAGGTGGTTTAATATCAGTATGGGAAGAGTTCATAAATGGTTAAATTACCATAAGTAATAAGAAAAATAGTTCTCCGCTATATCGCAGAATTCGTTATTCGCGTGTGATTCCTGGAACGCTTTAACTGCGAGTTACAAGGGCGCACTGTGTGTGCGTGTGTGTGTGTGTATACAGTATACATGCATATACTGTATATATGCATATATAAACACATAAATGTAAATTACACATTTTTCAGTCATTGAAACCAAACAGCAAAAAGTCATCCACAACACCAACTTGTTTTCCACTGTTCAAACAGTCCCTCGCTCTGATTTGGTCAACTAAACCCGTAATTCACTCAGGTAAATACAGGGAACAGGAGTTACAGGAATGGTGGACTTCCGAGATGGAGAGGGAAGAAAACAAGGTGTTTTTGGCACTTCATTTTATTCTATCCAGATTGCAAAAAGACAAAGTGGCTTCTGTATTGGTATTTATTTAGACATTTTTTCTACCCTGCCAGTTAAACATCAAGGATCATCATCTTCAGACCTTCTGCTGTTTTTAAGTTTTTTTAAAATTTTCAATAGCTAGTGATAATAATAGTATCCTGCTAGGTTGAAGACGTTGCTGCAGCAAAGAAAAAATGGGTGTGGCTCAGCTTTATGTGAGAGCTCCAGCAAGAAATCTTGAAAGTCGTAGAGTGCTCAAAACATGTGATTGGAATAATCCCTAGTTAACCAGGTTCATTGGTAGCAGATGCTTCTATCATGACTATAAAGAAGGGGCATCTTTGACAGGATCAGTTGTTGGCAAGCCAGGATGGCGGAGGGAGTTCAAATTAGAATATTACTGCTTTGACCCGGAACACTGTAAAACTGGTACTTCCATTTTTGTGCAGTTTTGTAGCATACTGCACTGCAGTACAAAGGCTAACTAACTATTTGCTAATGGAAAATGGCCTGGCTTTGGTCTTAAAAAAATTAAAAAAAAAAACATATCCTGTGTATCACTTTGATCATTGTCCGACAAGTGGTATGTTTGTCTTTGTCCTTTGTATCTGCTGTGTTAAAATCTGTACACCTACAAGGTGTGACAGAAAATAACCCTGTCCTTTGGTTTGCTACCTCCTTCCCTTGTGGATAAATGCTGTGTATCCCTGCGGATCAAATTGTGTGTACAACATCGTACATACCTGGCTGGAAACAATCATTTTGCCGACCATGGCATCCTCCAGTGCTGTGGAACCTCTCTGGCTGCCTGCCTGTTTAGAAAAGAAGCAGCAGTCCAAGTCCTGCCTGCCCCAGCACACACTCACCAGCCTTCCTTTTTTATTTTTAAACCAGATGTGTTTTTACTGGGTACAGTATAGATTCCCCCGGCGCTACAAATATGCACTGGGCTTTTCAGGTTCTGGGGTGCCAGCTTTCACTGGGAGGATCTGTTCTTTTTTACTTGGCTGACTGACTGGTTTTCAGGGCTGCTAACTGACCAGAACAGTCATTAGCTCAGTGTATAGCTGGGAAACCGGTCAACTGGGTGCCTGATAACTGGTTGCAACTGTGTCCCTTTTGGTTTTGTAATGAGTAGAATTTAACGTGGAAATGATTTTGTTTCTCTTTTTTTCTGTCTGTTCATTAGTTCAAAAGTGCGTAAGTAAATTATGTCTTTTGTGATGTCTTTAGGGTTCCTTTGAAATAAGCATGACTGAACTAATGATGAGCGAAAAGCAGCAGCTTTACTTGTCCAAACATTCAAATGGGAGCTTCCACATATAATATGTCCATATCCGATTATTTCTATATCATCAGAAATTTTTCTCTGTATTTTTCGAGACTTTGCCAGTAACACTAATTTCACATCAATATCCTTCAAAATGTTAATGTAATATTTTAATGTTTACTTGTTCACGCTTTTTAAGAGAATAAAAATTGATTTTCTTTTAATTACATCAATTCAAACATTATTTATTAGGCTGAATTGTTCATTTAAGAACCAATTGCTCTTCAAAGTATTTTGTGACTGTGTTTGTGTCCTGTCATCTTTTGCCTATTTTGTCTAAAAAGTCCTTTTTTGTTTTGATTCCATCAAAGTTTGCTTTCAGTCTATAGCTGGTTTATTCCCATCATTGATGGCCGACTACAGAAACTCTCTTGTATTCAAGGTGGTGGTTAGTTTAGAAATGGCGAAACAAGCTAGTTGTGGAACACCCTTTATTGATAATTGGACTTTTGAGAAATAGCTACCTTTTCGAATGTAATTCACTGCCATGCAAGTGAAAAATTATGTCAAATTACGAGTTTGGTCAGACTGATAATGTATCTGTTTGGTTTCCTGACACTGCTGATTCTTTATTTAGTCATGCCAACTTAACTTTTTGGTGCCATGAGCATGTACATCAACCTGCAGCACATGTTGCATGGATTTTTAATGGCCATTAATAATGGCACTTGGCCACAAGTCAATTAATGCATGGATTCATAATGTTTGTTTTTCAAACTGTGGTGCACTTGATAATGTAAGCTTACACATCATTAAACAACTTCTGGTTCTAGTGGCTCTGGGTGTGTAAACCTAAAACACTTGAAGCTGCTGTTTCCTTTACTTTGGCCTTAATCTGTGCTTCAAACCTTTGTTTTTGTTTGAAGTTCTGCTGTAAGGACACGCCATCTAGCCTGCAACACTGGCAATCAACTTCTGAGCATTTGTGTATGCATTTCTGTGTGTCTATATGCATGTGTGTGAGTGTGTGTTCTGACGCCCTCTGTGAGCAGCTAATCTTTCCTCGTCAGCGTGTTTGTTCTCTCTCAGCGAGCTCTGTTTGATATCCGAACACAGCTGTGAGGAATGAAAAAAAGCTTGTGTGTGCTGTCTGTGCATGCATCTGTATGTGTGTGGGATTTTGTAGTGTGCACGTGAGAGTTGATGAGTGAGAAAAAGAGCCGAAGTGTTTGTAATGTGTGTGCATGCATGAACATTTGCTTGATGGAAGTGCATATACACTGTGCCAGTTGGTATAGCGTCTGTTACTCCGTTTGTAGGAACGTAAAAGTTGATGGTCATAATAGCTACTTATGCTCACACACACACACGCACGCACGCACGCACGCACGCACGCACGCACGCACGCACGCACACACACACACACACACACACACACACACACACACACACACACACACACACACACACACACACACACACACACACACACACCACACCCAGATCTGGACAACTGAGCTCAGTGTTTGTAGGTCTCAGCAGCCTTGTTAGTCGTGTGCTGCGGGACAGTTGAGGCGTAGTTGTTGAGAAACTGAGCCCAGCCCCCACACCCCAAAGCATTCTGGGAGGATCAACCTCACTGGTTTGTTTTGTCTTATGTTTCTGAGTAGTTTTTAACCCTCTGTTTTGTGTCTTTAATTTCATCACTATTGTTTATTCTCCAGTTTGGTTTTGATGACTTTTTCACTTTTCATTTGGTTTTTGTGACAGTTCTTATAAAGCAGCTGTATACTTTAAGAATGGTTGACTTCACCACCTACAATAACTGCAATATAGAGTCAAGGACACAATGAAACACAATGTTTTATTTTGAATAGTAAGTTATTTGAGGAGCATTTGGTCATATTTGCAGAAAACCCCTTCATAACTCAAGGGCAATCACTTCTCTGACATAATTTTTTTAAATATGTAAATATAGTTGATACAAACCAATTTTAAGACCATGCAGTAATTTCAGTATTGCTGAATTAAATATTTGCTAGTCTAAATTACTCTACATAACTGCCCGCTGGCAGGAGCCCTGTCGTAACCTCATGATCCAAATCTTCCACTTGGCAAGATAGACATATTTATAAAACTATTAGTGGATCTATGTATCTGTCTGTCTGTTTGTCTTTTTGTCTGTCTGCCTGTATATATATATTTTATTAAGTCATTACATGTAAACTAAAACGCTGCACTTTTTGTTGATAAAAAGAAAAGAAAAATACATCACTAAATATCACAATATTTCATGTAAATAACTATTTATGCAGGATAAATACTATGACTCAGTATTAGTACATACTACGGTAATCCTGAGGAAAACTGCTGACTCGACATTTGTTCAGAAAACAGAAAACTCTCATTGACTCAAGGAAGGAAACCACAGAGGATCACTGCTGAAAAGCTGGCAGTTCACAGAGTGCTGGCTCAAACCATATTCATGGAAAGCTAACTGTAAGGCAAAACGTGGTGGAAAAAGGTGCACAAACAACAGGAACATCTGTCGCCTTAAGAATATTGTCAAGAAAAACTTCTTCAAAAAAACAATTTACAAGGAATAGTCTGAAGTTAGATTCAGAGCATCTTAAGCTACCACACACAGATATTCCCAGGGAATGGGCTGCAACTAGTGTCAAGCCACTTCTGTACCAGTGGCAACATCAAAAGAGTCTTAACTGGGCTAATGTGAGGAAGACCTGGACCACTGCTCAGTGATCCACAATACACTTTGCAGATGAAAGTAAATTTTGCATTTGATTTGGAAATGAAGGTCCCCAACGTCTAGATAAATGGCGGAAACACAGAATCCAGCTCGAAGTGTCCACAGCTGTCTACCAGGAGATTTTACAGCCAGTCAAAACTTAACAACTACTTTAGTCAAACGTTACACTTCACACCAGGAATATTTGTTGTTAAGCCTCCTTTATACTAGGGTCATGGTAGAGTCTTCTGTGGCAGGCTTACCCTGGGTTTGTGAAGGTTAGGAGTTAAACAAGAATTAATGAGTGCAACAACCATGCTACAGTCAGAGGAAAGGAAGGAACAACATCTTGTTTTCAGCCTGTAAGAGATTTTTGATTTAGGTCTCTGATGAAGTGCTTAGTCTGTCTTTCTTCATAGATTATTGAGTCATTTAAATCAAAGCTCATTATCATTAACAATATGCCATTGTTTGAGTTTGCTGAAGCCTTTAAGTCTCTGTAGCTTTACATTCAGAGTTGTCAGTCAGATCTGTGGCGCTTCAGTCAAACCTTCGAAGCTTTTGTACTGATTTGAAGATCGGGTCCCAGTGGATTTTTAAGCTCAAACCAGCTTTCTAACTGGTACACACATCCACACACAGCTGTTGTGTGGACAGTCAGAGAGGAAGCATAGCCCCAGTGTTGGCAACCACGGATCTTTGACAGGCTGTGTGCGTGTGTGTGTGTGTGTATGTGTGTGTGTGTGTGTGTGTGTGTGTGTGTGTGTGTGTGTGTGTGCGTATGTGTGTGTGTGCACGCGTGCATGCGTATATAATGTTGTGTTGGTGTCAGAGTGACTGTGATTTCTCAAGGCTGTGAGCAGACTAAAGCTAGATCTTACCAAAGAGGTTTTCTCGGAGATGTAGCTGGAGCATAGCCACTAAATCCCACAAATGCTCTTAAGTCTGCTGATATGGAATAGTGTCTTATCGTTGCCTCCCATCCTGTGTGTCGAGCCACACTTCCTAACTGCCAAGCTGGTCTGCATCATTATTTCTTTGTGGGTGATGATCACATGTCGCTGAGGCTGATTCAGTGTCTTCCTGTTTCACTGCAGATCCACCGAGACAGAGAGGCGTCGTTTCATCAGCCGCACAACATTCAACACTCAGGTAAGAGTTACTGCTTCTAATCTCTTAACTTTTCTACTCAGTGTGGGAAACATTTAGATAACTTTTATATTTTAATAAAAGTATAGTGATATATGGTGACGTTGGCCAGACATGTTGCTGGGTTGCTATTCATCATGCAATAGTGGATTGTTATTGGTGTTCAAGTCACCACGGCATCTTTTGGCTGTGGTTGTTGAATACAGATGCTTATATGATTGTGATAACACGGTCATATTTGGTCAAGAGACTCAGTCTGATTCACTGACACATGCAGGAGTCCTGTAAGAGATATAATAATAGTTAGGGTTTCAGAAAGTAAAAACTAAAGATAGACCATCCGCTGACCTAGACAAAATGGAGGAAGAGAATTTGAGGCAAGAAGAAAAGTACACAGTAAACAGCAGTAAAGTACACTGGTGAAAAGTTGAAAGTTGTGCGTGAAGTTTTCGATCATATATATATATGATATATGTGGTGATGGGGCCTTATTTTTCAGAGTACCTCTGTTTGTATACAGCAGCATACACTCGAGGATATGAATGCTCCCCACATGCTGCACAAGGCCTTTATTGTTAAGGGTATTTCACTTGACCTAATTTTTGCATGTGACCCTGCAACTTGCAAATTAAAATGAGTGTCAGTGGTCTGTCATAGTATCATCAGGATGAGATTGGCTCTTTAGCTCAGCAGCTGTGGCCGTTACTCATAGTCAGACATCTCACTGCATGTCTTGCAAACATATGTTAATTAAAAGTAATTTGTGCTGTTAGCAAGAATCCATACCTTTTTTGAAGTGGTACTTTTTTTTAAATTTAAGGTGAAGCATAATATCCTCACTGTGAAAATGCTAAAATTACTGATATTTCACAGGTTGTCTGAGTTAGGTTTATTCCTATTTGTAGAGCCACACTGCTAGTGTGGCTAAAAACAGCATTGGTTAACTTGTCATTGCACCAAGCAGTGGACTGTGACAGTTGTGGTTATTGTCCAGTCGGTATATGGAGAATTAATGCAAGAGAATTCTTCATAGGGAAAATATGTAGATGTTGAAAAATACATATATATGTATATGGAAAAATATAGAAAAACTATTATGTGACCTTAGTAAGATGATTCTCTCTGCTGCGAGGCCGGTCTCAAAGCAGACCAACACAACAATGAGGCAGAAAATAGACTGTGTTTTATCTGTGGTGGAAAAGAGATGAATCATCAGTCTGTCAGAGAAAGAAAGAGAGAAGGATTTTTGATTGACGAGGTGGAGAAATACAGAAGGAATTATGGGAAAGACAAAGATGGAAAGAAAATAATGATGAAAGAACAATGCAGTCAAACTGAAATAAAATGTGGGGCTGCGTAAGGGTGGGATTTCCTTTGTTACAGTTGGAAAAAGTACAAATCATTTCCTCTTTTTTGGAAATACCTCTGTCTCTTTCACTATTCTAATCCAAGTCCTTTGGTGTGTCTCTGATAATTTATTTTGTAAGATGAGCAATATTTAATAATAACAAAAGCCACGGCAGGAAGCTCATTAACTGGCTTGTAAATCCATTATTCTTACAAAGCAGCACAAATAATAATAGTAAAAAAAACAATGAACTTCTGATTTGGTCGATTTACTTTCCATAAGTTTATTGACTATGAAATTATAATAAAAGTATTAAACATAATTACACATTAGTATGCATTCAAAAAAGTAAGTAACCTTTATTTACATCACACTTTTTAAATCACCATGAAGTACAAAGAAGTGCACACAAATAAGAAAAGGGAACTAAACAATGAAGTACCGAAAAGACAAAAAAAAAAAGGTAAACGACAGAACTTTAAACTTTGGCAGTGTGGTTGCACACCAGCAGTTTTGCCCCACGGCAACAAGTTCCTGGGTACGGTTCCATGTGGGGCCTTTCTATGTGGAGTTGAAAAATAAATTCCAAATTTCTTAAAAAAGTCAATGGAGGGATGCAAGTATGACAACATGCAAATGTGAACCAAAAGCGAGAGGTTGTTTATGACAAGACACCTCCGATTTTAATGGCATTTCTCAGAAGAAGGACACTCGATCAGTTTATTGATAAGATATAACAATGCAGTTCTTAGTAGTAGTTGTAATTTTAAAGTGAAAGCAATCAGTTAACAGATCAGAGGAAGTGGCAAAGTTATTTGGTATAATTCTACATTTTTTAAAAATTAGTTTTAAGATACATCTAGTCTTTAAAGGTTAACAGTCACAGAGGGTGGACAGCTAATTCAAGCTGCTGTTGCAAAAAAGCATGTCTGAGCATGTCATGACACATCATGACGGCAGTACAACAGATGACTGGGAGGAAACATGTACAGTGAAAACATGACTGGTCTGAGGATGGACTCAGTGTGGGACTCCATAGAGCAGGAGAGCAGAAGAGAATACATGATTACTGTACAAATATTATATTTTAAAATGTCTGCTAGTGAAATATATATATAAAAAACAGTTCTAAGAGCACATTGGAAATGCTGACCCAGTTATATTTGCTGTCAAGTCAAGTTTACTGAGAAACCCAATATCCATGAATTTGGAAGCAAACATCTTGTAATTGAACTTATCCCACAATGGTAAGGAATCATTTACAAAATTATTTCTCCAGATGATGACCCAGATATCTTCCACCAGCTACAGGACTTACTTAGGCCATAGACTAACTTTAACAACCACCCATCAGTGGCCTTTTTGTCTGTGTGTGTGTGTGTGTGTGTGTGTGTGTGTGTGTGTGTGTGTGTGTGTGTGTGTGTGTGTGTGTGTGTGTGTGTGTGTGTGTGTGTGTGTGTGTGTGTGCATGTGCGTGTGCGTGTGCGTGTGTGTTTGAGGTGGGACAGTCTGTTTGAAAGAGACAGCTGTCAAAGCTCACAGTCCCCTGCTACTTTTTGGTGGACAGGTGTGATGGCGTAGGCTCTGAGAAAAATTCCTGGCATCCAGTTTGGTCACCAGTACTGACCACTCATACAACAAACACACACACATCCTCAGATACATTTCACATTTACACTTTTGGATTTGCCATCTTTTGTGGGCTGGGAACCTAGAAAATATGGAATGTTTTTACAACAGGCTCCAAATCAACCTTGGTCAAGACTGAACCTCCCTGTAGTGCTGGGACAGAGGTTAGTCTAGTTTACATGATAATAGCATTATCTCATTCAACATTTTGCACAGCAACCACTTTAGATGACATGAGGTGACTGACTGTAGAGCCACCTTATGTATCTGTATACGGTCATGTGGGTAACTTTACTGGCTCAGTAATTATTTAACAGATACATGGACATGTAATACCTGCCCTGTGCCTGTCATGTTGGTCATCATTTCTGAATAAACACTTAAACTGCTGATACTACAGATTTCAAAGGTCAGGTTAATTTAATTTTGCTGGTTTTAGTTATTTAGCTCTGTGAAACACTGTTGATATACATGTTTCACATATTTGACTCACATAATTGAAGCTTTAGCTGATCTTCTTGGGTTAAGATTGAGTTCATTAGTGAAATGAACTGTGCAGTGTGTATAAAACACATGAATATTAACACATCTCTGGCTGCAGCTGAAGCCTCAGTCTCACAGTTTCCACTTGCTTTAACCAACAATAAACTGCTTGTAGTATCAGGTGTCTTCACTGCCTTTTTATGATTATTTATTGTAGACATCTTCACATAGGGGCGGCACAGTGGCGCAGTCGGCAGTACTTTCGCTGCACAGGAAGGCAGTTCTTTGTTCGAGTCCCGCTCTGTGCGGAGTTTGCATATTCTCCCCGTGTGTGCGTGGTTTCTCTCGGCTTCCTCCCACCTTCAAAAACATGCAGCTTAGGTGAATTGGTGCTAAGAAATTTCCCCTAGGTGTGATTGTGTGCGTGTCTGGTTGTCTGTTTACGTGTGGCTCCATGGTGCACTGGCATTGCGCCTGGAGTGTACCCTGCCTCACGCCCCCAGTCAGCTGGGATTGCTCTAGAACCCCGCGAAGAAGAAGACGAAGCGGGTATTTGACGATGAATGAATGAATGAATGAATCTTCACATAGAGAATAGGTCTTTCCTTATAGGAACTTCCTCTGATTTATATTCAGTAGGTAAAATTTTCCTGAGGGACAAAGCATAACTTCCCCCTTTTTTTTTTGGGCAGAAATGGACTTGATGCAAAATAACATGATGTAAAATAACATTCTCAGCGAATTATCTCACCCAGCAGCGTCTAGTTAAAGAAAGTGGTTTGTGGTGGGTTGTTATGGTGAAATAGCACTGGGACATGACAGATAATACTGAACTGAGGTCATAGATCAAGTGTTTACAGTGGGAGTATTGCCTTAAATTGTTTCTGTATTTTGAAAAAAGTTTAATGTTATTATTTTCTAGCTGTGATTCAGGTGGGAAATTGGTGACGTATGATGAGCTCACTGCAGGTCAAGTGTGTGATACAATGATGTGGATGGATGAATGGATGGATGGATGGATGGGTGGATGGATGAATGAATGGATGGGTGGATGGATGTACTTTAAAGATCCCAAACTGGAACATTCACAATGTGTTTCCTAGTATTCAAAATGCTTTCACATGTATCGTTTAAAAGAGAACAGAACTTCAGAAGGTCCGTTGGGCCCATGATGACTAGTGATATATGTGATGGCTGCTTGTGATGAAAGCAGTTTTAAGGCATTTTTTTCAGCTCTGCGCCCTGAAAACACAAACATCCTTTGTTTGCCTTTGCAGTTAAGCACAAATGTCTTAAGTCGGGACAGTCGGCTATTGATCCACTCAGATTTTCACACCTTCTCTTATTCCCAGAAGTCTTTTCTCTGGCATCTAACAAATGTCCTCACCTTTTAGAGGAAGGGTGAAAAAAAGAAATAATGTTGTTTTCAATTTTACAACAGAATACTCTTATTCAAAAAAATAGGAGAATGAATATAATTTTAATCACATTCTCCCATTTTCTTATTTAAGGTTAATGATTTCTGTTCTCTCTTTCAGGATCCTCTCAGTCCTCAGCATCACCCAGTTTGCCCAGCAGAAGCAGCAGTGCCACCAGCTGTCCCTCTACTGCTCACAGAGACTCTGGCAGTGACATAGAAAGCTTCTTGAACACAGAGCCAGGATATGACAGCGTTTTCAGAAAGGTCAGACTCAGTTCTTTGACTTACACTAAATATGACTCCTAAAAATTGTCCTCTCATATAAACCACTCCATATGACGAGAACAGAGAAGTGGTTTGACTAACTGCATCGCACTTGAAAATCTGTTGGCAGAAAGGAACTAGAAAAAAACAACATGCAAAATAAAGCATCAAATGAAAAAAATCAACAAAGCATATAACCATTTCATCTATATACACACATCTAGTAATGCAAATTGCTTTAGTCTTGAAATAGCAATGACTACAGGTGTAACGTTTACCTAACTCACAGCTAACAGCAAGAGAATTTTTTTTGCCTCAGCTAGTTCTTTGCAGATTATACAGTATATATGAAGCACCTATCTTGTTAGCCTGCGGTTGGCTGTTTTCCTCTCAGCAGCCCAAAGTTGACATTCCAAACAACTACTAAGCCGTAATTCTATATTAACATTTCTGCCATCTTGTACCATAAATAAATACAAGTTTAAAATTGATCAAAATTCATTATCTTTCTTATTCTAACTCAAACATGTCCATCACGTGACCCATATATACTGCAGTCACATGTGGTCTAAACATATAGACTCCCACACATAAACTCATGCATCCTGTCACTCCCAGAGGAAACAGTGTCTGCAGCATAAAGCAGAGCTTTCATTCCCTGGTTCTTTAACAGAAGCAGCTCTATGCTCGACTCTCACATTGCAGCTGCCAGTACAATAGGCCCAGTTAAAGCTCACACCTACAAATTAACTCTAAATGGACTCTCCACTACTTATGTGTGCATGCAAGAGCTCTTTCCCACCAGATCCAGGTGAAAGAGTATATACCAATATAATTTGTTTTGGTGATATCACAAATTCAGTTTTTACTTGAACAGAATAATAGTGCTGTGAAATTGGTAAAGCAGATCAAGGGGGACACATTTACTCTTTCTCCAATATAAATTAAAATTTTTATTAATTTTACAACAACTATTTGCTTTATACTTGTCAACTACTAAACTGTTATTGAATGGAGAATTCGGCAAGGTTGCCATTATTTTCTGCTGTTGTTCTTAATGCCAGTTGCTATAAAATGGCTGTGGCTCATTATCTCTAAGCCTTGTCATTTGGTCCTCATTATATCCCATTCCTGTGGCTTAAATAGCTCTGCAGCATTCTCTTAATTCATCACATGCTTCAGTGAGGAAAGTTGATGTATGTACAATGTGACCTTATGCAATTAACAGTAATTTGAGAGACATCTGTTCTCTTCTGTTTTACACATACATTGCTATTCTGTCACACTGTATTCCTCAGCTTTATGCATGATATAATGGTCACATTGGTTTGCAGATATTCTCTTGTAGCTATAGCTGGTTGGCTTTACTTCCTCTGTGACATTGTAGACAGATCAATGCACCAGCACAATGTCATGTTCAGTTTTTTTTTTGCTAAAATGTTAATCGATTAAATGTAGGCTAGAAGTGAAAAGGCTATTCTTATACACATCTGGATCCTGAAATAATAAATCAGTGACCGTTTCATTACGGTGTAGTCATTTTTTAATTAACTGAGCAATTCTTGTGGTTCGTGATTAACACTTTCTTGGTGGTTTAATTTTTAAAGGCGTATTAATGGTAACATCAAAGCTATTGTGTTTCTTGAATGTCCCCAGAGTGATGAACCAGTAGCAGGAGGAGACAGTGCCACCGAGACGTCCGTCTCCTGTTCTTCCACAGACGACGCAGTCAGTGTTGGCCCATCCAGCTCCAGTCCTGACAGCAGCCAGGGCCCAGAATGTAGCTGGAGCCCAGAGGAAGGTATCCAGAGTGTGGCTACTGGTGCTGCAGGGCTGGACGGTGATGAAGGAGGAGGAGGTGCAGCTAGAGAAGCTGAAGAAGCCAAAGACAGAGTGACAGAGGTGCCACGAAACTCTTGTCTTCTCCGGAACAGCATCCGCTCCTTATCGCCACTTCGTCGCCACAGCTGGGGCCCAGGAAAGAACAGTGTAGGAGACACAGCGATGAACCAGAGGAGGTAAGACTGAATGATTCAATGTACTTTGTGGATAATTTTATTAATTGCCAGTAAATAATGTCATTACCTATGTCATTACTTGTGGTTGTCAGTTGATGCGAGTTGGCTGGATGTATGCAGATGTCAGTTTTATTCGAACTTGATGTTAATCTGGTGTTGTCATGTTGAGTATTTCACTCTCTCGCTGTTTTCAAAGTTGCTGGCATTTGTTTGGGGTTGGTAGGAAGTTATCAAAATTGTACACACAGAGAGAGGCAGACAAAAACTGACAGAACTGGATTCATAGTCACAGCAGCAGGTACAGCAATCCTCACTTAACATGCAGGATATCATGCTGACACATGATCAGCACATTAAGACCTTTCAGTCTGTCTGACTCATATGAATTTAAAGGCCTCTGTTACAATGTTGTAGTCAAAACTTAATTATGACAGCATTAGACTTTCATCAGCTGCTATGAAGACAAATTAGCACATGCTTTCATCCATCTTTGCAGAGTAAGTAATGACTAAAAGCAAAATTACATGATTCAGACGATGAGCCAAAGTCATTCCAGCCCCACTTTTCACCTGATTTCTCCCACCTTCCCTATGAAAAGCATTCATCGCAGAGTATTACACCAAAAAAATGTAGTTTTTTAAAGATTTTGATAATATTCTAGATTATATTTTTATGTCGGCCCCAAAAGTATCAAAACAACAGGTTGTGATATCCTTAGGGCGTTGGGCATTGGATTAACTTCCTTGACTTTTTAATGTCACTGTGAGGTGTCTGTTCAACTCTGAGACCTGCATCTTGGTCAAGAAATGATTTGGCACTTACCTTCTGTAAAACTGCATGTTGTCATTTTTATACTTTTTTTTTTTAAATTACTGATCTTTTTCTGTCTTCTTTTAAATGGATTTTAGTTCCCTACAGAACTTCAGTCTTCTTCCAAGGTTTATAACAAGCTGAACAAACTGAGCTTCATATTTAATAGATAGATCTAATATTTCCATCAATATTCTCATCTAATTCTCTGCAGAAATATAAATTTATTATTCTGAACATATAACATTGGTATCACCCCTCCAACTTACTCTCAGTAGTGCCCTTCCATATCCAACCTACTACAATTATCTTCCCATCAGCAAATAATCCTCAGTGGTTCATTGATTCATTCATTCATTATGTTCATTTTGACCTGCAGTCCCCTTATATCACCAATCATCTCACCCAAACTCCATCACTTCTTTTCTGTCTCATCCATCACCTCCAGTTCCGTCTGTAGCCCTCGCGAGAGGAAACCGGCATTTCACAGGAGAAGGTACTAATGAGTCACATTTATCAGTTCTTCTATTCTTAACATTGACTTGTTGCTAGGTTACATAAAATGGTAAGTTCTTTTGGGTGTAGCTTTTGCCCGTCTCCCTGCTTTAACATATGCATGCTGAACTACTGCTGCACTGTGCTGCATCCCTGCAGGAGACTGACCTGAAAAATGTTGCTTCCTTTCCCTCATCAGGATGTGTGAGAAATACTGGGACAAATAAATGAGGCACAGGGGAGTTTGTATAACAGTGGTAACAACAAGCAACCACATGTAGAGAAGGAGATTTAGCTCTGTAGGTTATGATGACTGTGCTGGCTATAGACTGAGAAGGATTTTCTTTCCTTGTGAAGTAAGCTCCTGTATGGGATTCTTCAAGACCGTAAAGACATTAGATGCATTTTGAATTCATTGTAGGAAAGATAAACATACTGAGCACCAAGAAATATGGAAGTTGTTTTAGATTAAATTGATAAAGAATATGGAGCAAGATGGGAAATCTTAGATAGTTAATAAACAGAGTTGACAGTAGACAGATGAGCTATTTTTAGTGCCCTCAAACAGTCAGTCAGTCAGTCATCTTCAGATTACCACCGCTGTATCCGCCGCAGCGGGTCACGGGGAGCCGGAGCCTATCGCGGCAGCATAGGGCGTGAGGCGGGAGACACTCCGGGCATGACGCCAGTGCACCGCGGAGCCACACACGAAGACATACAACCATGCACACACACACTCATTCCTACGGTCAATTTGGGACCGGCCAATCAACCTCAAGTACATGCTTTTGGAGGTGGGAGGAAGCCGGAGAAACCGGAGAGAACCCTCACAGACACAGGGAGAGCGTGCGAACTCCGCACGGAGCGGGACTCGAACCCGGGTCTACCATGTTGTGAGGCGGCAACGCTCATTTCATGTGATGGAATGGGTTAGAGCTGTCAAGGTCTACCATAACCAAGCAGATACTTCAACAACAACATTCATTTTTCCACAATAACCATGCTGTGACAATGTCATAGTGACAATCCTGATGTATCGTTATGTCTGATTAGTCAATCCTTGCCAATAACATCAACCCACCTCCACATCAGTCAAGCTCTGACTAATATACCAGGATGTTGTCATTGTCCAACATCCATTTTCACCTCCTCTGCTCTCTATGTCGTTGTTATCCTGCCGTACCACATTCCCTTCTCTCATTTTTCTCCCTCTGCATTCTTCCTTTGACTAACCCCTCCACCCTGCTCTTTGTTAGCATCAGCTGGTGGCCCCCTGATACTCCTCATAACCATGATGTGAAAATACTTAGTACCCGCAGGTACAGTTTTTCTGTCTGTGCGTGCGTGTTTATGTGCTTTTCTGACATACTTTGAATAAGGCATATTTACATAATGTTTGATATACATTTTTTCAATTTAACGCCAAATATGTCCCGTATGCATGTGCCATTGTGAATGTATGAGTGTCCCTCTAGGTCAGTTGGTCATTTCCTACAATAGAAAGTTGCAGCCGCTGCTGGTGATATTTCTGTTTCAGTAATTGGGATCTTTTTGGGTTTGTTGAATCATATGAAATTATACTGGCAGGATGCAGGCATTAGTATGGTAGCTATCTTCAGTCACAGCCTTGAGAATAGGCAAGTGCTGCCCAATGCAAGTCACTGATAATCCCCAAGCAATGATTCTCTTTTAGTTCGGTTTAGGTTGTAGTAATGTTTGAATGTGACTGAAGAGTTTCTGGATAATGCCATGTCATGCAAAGAAAGGGACTGGAGATCAGAGAGATTTACTGCTGCAGCTGTATCTTTCACCGTGTGTCCTGAAGACGATAGAGCTTCCGCCCCATATTATAGCTCATCCTGAAATGTGACTGTAGTTTTCCTCCATGATCACTGTATTGGATTTTTCAAGGCTTCTTATTTGCAGTCATAGATCGATGTAATTGGGTTTGTAAATCACAGCTGCAGAGCTCTCTATGCTGATGCTGATGTTGGAAGTCATTTACAACTGCTTCAGCTGTAAATCTGCTCTGGACCCCAGTGATAACTCAGCTAGCTAACACTGTGTGGGACCAGCTTTGCGTGTGTGGCAACAGGTGCATGTGTGTGTGTGTCTGCGTTTTTGTGTTTGATGCAGCAGCAGCTGTGTGTCGCCAGGAAGCTGTGATGAATATTCCAGAGAGACTGGTGAAGTATAAGTGTGCAGAGCAGCCATTTCCACCTTCTTTTGGGTGACTTCTGATTTCTGTTTGCCCATACAGCTACAGCCTAGAAGGGCTCAGTAGGGTCCAGGAAGAGCTGAGGAGCCATACCATTCAGGCACCCCGAATCTTGGAGCCGTCAACGATGCCCCGACAGGACAGCGATAACAAGGGCTCTCTGGTTTCTTTGACAGAGGAGCAGGATGAAGTGGGCGAGCACAGCACCATGCATGACCTGGTTAGCTAACACACTCAACTTTAGTCCATTGGAGTTCATCTTTTACTGCTGCCACACAGTCGGCTCCCAGGAATCCACAAAAGCATCTTCAGCCTAACTCATGTGTGGAAAAAAAAATGTTTCTTGTACATTAACAAGACTTAGAAACAGTCAAGAGAACACTGAGCACATACGTTTCTGAAAATTAATTCTGGTGTCATTGAATTAAAAATAATTATGAACTCAAGTGTCATAAAAATAATTTGATTGGTTTTTATTGTGCTTATTTTTCTGTTTTAATGTCCTTTTTTTTTTTTTTACGTTGGCACCTTGATTGAGTCAGTCTTGTGTCTCTCTGTCTTCAGAAATTACGGCGATATCGACCTCTGCGGAACAGTTGTCCCCCCATGACCCTGCCACTCACCAAGTCTGTGTCTATGCTTGCCATTAGCCAGAGGGACATTGATGGTGAGTTGGGACGCTGCCTTTTTGTTTTCTTGTCAGTCTATAAATATTGATCCGGGTCATCTCCATTTCTTGTAACAGCAACTTTTAGTCCTTCTCACTCAATTTTTATTTGTACTGTCATGGTTTAATGTTATCATAAATCAACACCATGAGTCAATCTAGAATTTTAAGTGTACTTCACATGCTCTAGGCGTTTTAGGTTACAAAGAAGATTTCAACTTTATACTGAAGTAACTCAAAATGTAGACAGTTTACTTTGTTTTCCTAGAATCACCCATAAAAGTGAAAAACTTTGAGTATATTTGTATGTGTTGAATACTACTAAACTCATTCTCAGCATTCTTTATAAGCCTGACATCCATGGTCCTCTGTAGGTCACTTATTTGCTTAATGGTTATTTAGCTGTGTGGACGTTTCCAGATCGCATTCGATCCTTCTGGCCTTTTGATAAATTTTACTACAAGAGAGCAGCAGAAAGGTTACATCTGTCAATTGTGATGGTTTGGTGACCTCACGTGACTCCATCATAGCTCCACTCTTGATTAACTTGAGCAGAGTTCTGTTTGGTCGAAATAAGTTGACACACACTGTGTAAGTGTGCAGGGTCTTTCAAAGATCGATGAACTATTTCTTCACCGTTCAATAAACAGAATGTAGGATTTTCTTCACCATCCTTACTGTCTCCTAAAGATTCTTATTAAGTGGTCAATTCTTGCTGTGGTTCTTCCTTTTTGCTCCCTCCAGCAGTGGGACGCCTGAGACGTAAGAGGCGAATTTCCTTCTCCTTCAGCTTTTCCCCCATCCTCATCAAATCTAAGTCTCAATTCATTTATGGCGACTCTTCATCTAGTGATAATGATGATAACTTGAGTAAGTAATGTAGTGTAAATTTAGATATATTTGAACATAGCTGTGATGTTAGAAAAAGAACAATAGCTGTTCCTGTTCTCCTGGATCTCCCCAAAATGAGTGTTACCCAAAGTCATGGCTATTCACTGTGTGAATATTTAAGTAATGATAGCTCATACAGCTATCCTCACAGGGTGAGGAGTTGGGTGGGTGAAGGAAATTGCTTGTGCTGAAGTACTTATTCAGAAATGAATGGTGCGTCAGACGTTTATTTCATCTTGATTAGTAACACAAGTGAAGAGTAGTAGTGCTGTCCCCCAAACCTGAGCAATGTCCTTGAAAGGGGCATGTATGGGGCCCATGTTCTCATGCTGCTAGTTCACTTGGATACACATTTAAAATGTGATGGGATCTTTCTGCTTCACTGAAATCTACCTTTTATCAAGTGAATTCATTATCGCAGTGTATTGGAAAAAGTATGAATGTGCATGGTCATTATATTGTGATATTGAGGTGTGTACTATAAACCAATGAAAGTAGTTTTTAGGCAAGGACATCTTGCGCAAAATCTTTTTGACTGAAAACCGCAACGTCTTTTCTTTGTGTTTTCAAAGTTACGTGTTCACATGGTGTTGTTCCTCAGACGATGTAAAAATGATAGAAAATGGTGTAGTTTGCATGCGGAAACAGTTGGTAGTGTTTTGAGTCTTCAAAAACAATATCACAGAATAATATTACAGTGGTGGTTTAGGAAATTTACATCAGAGAAGTGTCATTAAACTCAATCGAGTGCAACACTTAAATGGTACAGCCTGACAGTCTTTTTGTAGGTGTTTGTCTGTTTGCTATCTGTGCACGCAAAACAGGCTGGCAGGAACCACAACGGTCATCTACTAAGCATGTTGGTTTGAATGGCTTTACGATTTGCCCTTGTATGCAGCAACTATAGCATGTGATCTTCAAAAGTTTGTTTTTTTATCACAAAAATCACAAAAAAGCATTTTTTTCTGAAATGGTTGTCATGTAAACGACCTACAGGCCTACTCTCAGACGTTACATAACTTGAAAGCATCCAAATCCATGCACACTGCTGAACTGTAACCTTTTCATCTTAATTGCAAAGATCCTTAGGCATCGTAGTAGATGAAGACAAGATCGAGTGGTAATAACTTATGATATTCCATTGCAGAAATCCCATAATGTATTCTATTATATATCTTGAAGCATTTTCCATATGCATGTGGCCTTAGTGCAAGAACTTTCAGTCTTTTGCCATTTTGAACTGGGTGAGTTCACTCGTACTGTTTATGTTTCTGCAGTAACAGAAAGGAAAAACACTTAAGCTTCAACACAAATAGATGCTGAAAGGTGATGAAGCACCAAAGTTAAGCTGCAACAAACATGAAGGAGCCACTAATTATGGCTGATAAGAAGCTGCTTGCAGTGTGAAAGTGCAATTAGACTGAGCTTGTAGCTAACACATCGGTGTACAAAAGCACCTCTCACCCAGACAGCAAGCTTTGTATTAATAATTCATGTTACTGACTGTGTTTCTCCTATCCCCTACCTACGACTGGTTATTTAGGCAACCTCTGCTTAGATTAGTCTGTGAAAGAGGGAAAAAGGGCAATCATAAACACTACATGTGAAATGTGGAACCCCTTTCTTATCTGTCTGTGAGGTACTTTCATGAGTGATTGTCTCCCAATCTCTGCTCCTCATTATCCTGTTCTGTGTTTCGCTCACTGACGCAGAGATGGTAGGTGATGCTCTGCATATTTGCATGTGTCAGAATATTGGGTGGAAATGAGTGTTTAGAATGAGAAAGGCTCATTTTAGAGAAATGATGCATGCTTATGTTTAACTGTTAATAATAAATAGTGACTCAGTAGTTATTTGGCGAAGTGTGGTTTATCCTTTCCATTATGTTTCAATTATTCTACTCTGTTCTGTTCTCCTCTGTTCTGTTCTGTTCTGTTCTGTTCTGTTCTGTTCTTTTCTGTTCTGTTCTGTCAAGTTAGTCATTCATTGGTTGTATAATGTCTTTGGGAGGAAACACAAAAAGGCTGGTGGAGCTTTGGTCAACAAACAAACTAGAAAATGAATAGTTTCACATGAACAGCAAAAGAGAATCAATTAAATAAGAAGAAGATATCCTAAATATTTTTGAAAGAAAATTTGAATGGATTTTGCCATGAATATGATATGATATATGATATGATATGCCATGAATTACAAGTGTATGCAGCAACATTTTCTTTTGTGCCAGTATCACAGTAGCCTTTATTGGCGGTACATCAGCTTTATTGCTGGTTCATTTTAGCGCCAGAGTCAGTTTGATTTTGTCTTCCACACAACTTCTGTTAGAGCCACGCAATGTTGCTAAATGTTAGCTGTTGATGGTGAGGAAGCCATGGACTATTCAATTCTCTGCTCATTTTGTGCAGCCGAGCCTCAAACTGTCAATTATTTATATGGACGCTGCAGGGTCAGAAAGGTCATTGATTTACTGTATAATCAGGGAAAAAGTAGTATGACATGCAGGTTCACATCCACAAAAAGACCCAGGAAGGAGACTTATCACCAGAGATGGAAAATACATATAAAATATAGTCCTAAATCTTTTTGTCTCTTATTTCTTTCCAGGTAATCGTTCGTTTTCCAGCACCTCGGGGTCAGTAGCATACAGGTCAGTTCACCTCTGCGCATACACATAACCATAAAATAGCTCTTTAGGTTTCTTTTACTACAGCTGGGACCTTTATAGTCTTATAAAGAAACTCTGTGGAGAGGTTCTTGTGAGAAGTTGTATGGTTATCCGAGGGACCTGTATAGTGTTGTAAAGAACCATTTTCAGAACAGACAAAACTTATGATTGCAGCTGTTTTATGATAAAATGAAATGTGCTTGTGTGTGTGTGTTCCTACCAGTATATCTGAAGAGGAGCCTGGACCTCTACGGAGTGACACCGAGGGAAAGAGTCAAACTACAAAAGTCAGCAGGACCTTCAGCTACCTCAAGAGCAAGATGTATAAAAAGACCAGGGTGAGATAAAAATGGAGTATTAATTATCCTTATTTAAACTGGTAAAATTGATATTTCTGTTCTAACAGCTACATAGATTAATGACACCATCTCCATCTTCATTTTTTGCTCATAAACAGCTTACACCATAGAATTGAATACGCATAAAGTTAGTAAAAGTGAAGGCTGACTGGTGAGTCAGCTCGGCTTACAGCCTGCTGCCATTTTTGCCAGAACATCAAGTACTATTTTGGAACCTCTGGCATTTCAATCTGATACAGGTACCTTTGAGAATTTGGAAGAGACACACCAGGGTTTAAGCTACTTCTTACAATTAAATAAGAGCAGTTGCATTATGACATTGTTTTCAAAGCTAGAGAATGTCATAGAGAGTGAAAGTCAGGGCTTTGGAGGAAATTAGTTTTTGTTCTAATACTGCCAATCTTTTTTCCTGTGGGTAAAACACTTGATAAGGATCCAATAACCTGCCACTGTTAATGACTAAATTGAATACATTCTCAGTATCGACCTGTGCTGTTGGTAGTTGCTATTCATAAGAAAACAGAAACTCATTCAACACTTCATGCAACACCTTTACAACCATCTAACAATGCCAACTGGAAATAGTGGTGGTGTTGGGAGCAGGGCTCCAATTACTCCAATTTATATGAAGAAGATTGAACCTCCTTCAATAGACTTTCTTGCTCTAAGTATTGAATTCAGAGTACTTTTCTGCATCCACAGTCACTTGTTTGCTTCTCGTTCCCCTGTGGATCTGCTTCGTCTTCTCTGAACAGCTCCAGTCAAACACATGCAAAGAAGCAAGAGTTGTATAGGGGATTGCTGTATGCATCTTGCTTTTGGGCAAAGTCAGTACTTCGTCTAACTTCTGCTACTCATGGTTCCCCTGTAGTTTTGTTTTTAAGCCTGCAACATTTTCTCGTCATATATGTGAGTCTGTGGCGTAAGAAGTGGGAAACGTTTCTCTTGTGCAAAGTCATGACGAGTAGCTCCATGCCAAAGCACAGTGTTTGCTTCTTCAGTGTCTCAGTGTCATCACAATGAGAGTGATGACGGTTGTCTTTATGTCTGTTAGGTAAAAAAAAAAAAAAGAATAAAAATAATGATTTTCTTTTTTGACATGACTACTGCAGATCAGAAATATAGAAGCTCACCGTTGTGCTTTCAAAATTCCACAAGTTGCACACAGTATTGTAGATGCAAATATGATTTTTGACAGTTGTCAATAATGGCTATAAATATTTGCTTACACTTCTTCATCCTGCCTGTAATTGTGCAATCCTTGCAAAGAAACACGGGTGAACGCTAAGTTAAACAGGAAGTCTGAGCTGGCTGTGAGTTTGTAATCTCATCTCTAACTTCAGCCATTGTTTTTAAAGTGACAGGAGTTCACCACAACCTGCCACCAAGATTATCAATCACATTTATTAGATTCCAAGAAAATTCATAAAGCTTTGATGGATGAGGCTTAAACTAGCATCTTTTGACTCTATTTTATATTTAATGAGACTGTAAATGCCACCACATCAATAACAGTCCTGTAACACGCCACATTAAAACTTCTAACTTCTTATCTGAACTCAACCGGATAAATTCTCTTGAAGGATTCCTATCACATTTTTTCATAATTTCAAGTAAATTTCAAGTAACTTTTCACTGACCCAAAACATAACTAAGAAAATAGGTTAACTGTTTTGGAAGTGATTTAATTTGTGCGGAACTGACACAGTGGCTGTACCAGACAGAAGGGTCATTGCAGTAATAACACGTCCTGTAGCGAGTCAGTAACTTCCTCTTTGTCTCTTTCCTGATGAAGCCGCAGTAGTGGTCTTAGCTTCAGGAACTCACACACAGCCGGGGATGTTATACAGGAGATTTATAGGGAGCCGTGGCTTCTCACTGAGATGGAAAGGTTGGCTGGAGGTAGGGTAAAAGAAAGCTGATTTTCCCAGTCAAAACGTAGCCAGAGAGACTGTCACAATAACATATTAAAAGTGGCGTTCCCCTCAGAGCATGTGTCTTCTTACAGTTAAATTATTGCTTCTGTTATGGTGTATTTCACGAGTGTTTGTTGTTTAAATCTCTTGCTTTAAATGTCACGAGCCATCATCATCATCATGCCGCCTGCTGCTGATGCTTGTAGCCGAAAGCAATGTGCTGACTCGCTTTGCTTCTTGTTTTTTGTTTGTTTTTTTTGTGTGGTAAGATCAAGTCTTTTTCTTTTCTTATTTTATCTTAGATATAAACAACAAATTTTTCTATAAATGTGACATTTATTAATCTTGCTGTGGTGAAGAATAATATTCAAGGTTGCAGCTTCATAGAAGTTTTTTCGTGTGTCAATAGCTTTTGCTGCATGAAGTGGAAATGATTTTAAGTGTTGTAATGGCCTTCAAAACATGTAGGCATGTTGTGGTCAGTTCAGCATTATGGTACCATGAAGCAACTGTACAAAATGAGCTGTCTTATGTCACAACTTTGTGGTCCCTCAAGCCAAGAAGCCCAGGGCCGATCATTGACATGAGATGGAAACTCCATTTTCCCATTTCCTCTGGGTTTGGGTGGAGGCTCTGTGATGTCAATCCAAGAGAATGAGAGCTCTGTTCTTCTCGCCATCCATTTATGTGATTATGATTCATCTCGGTCTGCAGAGTTGACCAACAGCTGAGGATGACCTCGTCCATGAAAGCAGAGACAGCAGAAAGACCGCCCTGTTATGGAAAGGTCAAAGAATTGATTCCCAGACAGCGTGTCTCCCTTGGGAGTCATGAATGCTGCTGTGTGTGTCAGCTGCTCATGCATCATAAGACTGCTTTAATGAGAGCCTTTAGTAGCGTGAAAACAACACAATATGCAGTATGAAAATTAATTGGCCACTGTAATTGGTAGCTGTTGCTACACGTATTATTTACTGCCAGCATTATAAACCTGTAGGACTATTGATACGTGCAGAAAAACACCACATATCAGAGTTTGGTAATGAAATCCAGCAAACAGTGATTCACTGCATTAAATTGAATAGTCTCTCAATAACTGGATTTGTTGTCAGCATAAATAATGCATTGCTTTATATGCAAAGTGCCGGCTCTCTAGTACATCAATGTTATAAAGTCACTCTGCTGGATTCAGATCAGATTTTAACTCAAGCAAGCCACCAAATGCTGAGATATTTTGTCAGCGTCTGGTAGCTCCGTCTTCTCTCCACAAGCGCACTTTTAATTGACTGGCGTAAAGATTGAAATAAACTTAGTGACCTTTCCCTCCTGGTATGGTATGTTTTTTTTTGTGCTTAACTATAAAAATTCTACTTGTGCAGGAAAAAGACAAAGACAAAAAAGATAAAGAGAAGGACAGCAAAGAGAAGGATAAGAAGGCGGTAAATGGTCATCTATTTACATCACTCACTCCGGGCCAGGCAACGCAGTGCTCCCAGTGCTCCCAGTGTAGCAAGGCATTCAACAGTAAAGAGGCGTTCCATTGTACATGTGAGTACTTTTTGCTCTTTCATTGTTTGCCATTAATCAGGGCTCTTGTCTTGTTAATTTCTTTCTTTCATAACATTTAATATTCTTTAAGATGGAAGTAGATGCAGTAAGAAAAGGTATTGAATTACAGTAGTCAGTTTCTGAGCATGTGAACCATTGATATATCCACGTGTGTAACTGAACTGTCTGGTAAACGAACAGATTAAATAAAGAATTGTTACATAAGAAGACTATAATAATGCAAGAATTATGATGTTAAACAACAAGCTCAGTCAAATATAGTCATTCATACTTGGCTGAAGCTGTTTATAATTAGTTTTTAGACAAGCTATTTCTAATATATTCCAGTCAGGCTCTCAGTGCAGACAAACAAAAAACAGCTTTTACATTGTTTTCCACTGAAGCAGTAGCAGTCCTAAAGAGGATGTAGTTTATTGCACAAGCCTTTTGGCGCAACACCAAGTGTATCCTAAAAAGGAGATGAGATCGCAGCAGTTATTTCAATGGCCACAATCTGCCTCCAATACTTCAGCGGCAAAACAGCCCTTGTTGTCTTCAGATGATCTGCTTCAGACGGTCGGAGCCCTAGACAGCTCTGCGGGTGTTTTTGGGAAGGTTTGTGCTTGCAGAAGTCTGGCTCATTCGACAGACAAGTACAGTCAGATCAAGTACTCAGATCCTTTGTCTGAGTGATCCTTTGTCTGAGATAAGTAGGAATTCACTGCATAGAAAGGAACAGGAACAGCTAACCAATAACACAATTTTAAGATCAAAACACTACTGCTTTACGTAGCTGTGCAACACTACACAGCTACGTAAATAAAACCTTTCAAATGCAGAAACACAAGTGAATCCTTTCAGGTGACTGGTAGAACTCAAACTGGAAGCTGTTTCACAGTAAAGTTTTCCCACCTATGCTCAAGTATGTTGACATCATCTCAAAATCGGAAATGTACATATGGTGTGTGATCGTTTGACTTGTGCAACACTTCTATTCTGTGAAACATAGAGGAAACGTGGTGGAGCCTTGTTGTGCATATGGATTGTTACATTTCACACATCAGTTGTTTTTGTCATTGTTTATTACTCTGTGCAATAATCATGACAAGTTTCAGCTCAGGGTAAAATTTTACAAAATGATTTGACAACTTGAAGAAGCATAATACAGGGTAATTAATGTCTCTGATTATCTCAATGGGATCATATCACAGGATGTATTTCATGTTAGCAACCTAGAGTGTAACCCTTGTTCCTTTGTGATTTGAGAATGTTTACATAATTGAAATGTTCCCATGCAGCCCAGTGTTTCTGTGTATGTCTCTCTTGCTCTCTCTCTTTCTTTCTTTCCTCCATGAGCAGTATTACCCCTCGATTGCATCACATGCTCAGCTCTGGTCTGACTTTCATTAGCGGGCTGGTGGAGTTTCCTGGCCAGCTCTGAATACCAGTCAGACTTTATCCCCCACCTTTCCACACCCCTAGACACCCCCACATCCTCCACCATCATGCTCATAGTATTCACTGAGTGCTCTGCTACCTTTTCTTTCCAGACTGTAATGCGTCCGTCCACAAGGGCTGCAGAGATAGTTTGCCTGCTTGTGCCAAGGTGAAAATGAAGGTAAAAGTTCCCTCAGAGTAACACGTCCACTGATTCTGTTGTAATCCTTTTTCCTGTAGTCAATATTGATTTGATTTATTGATTAATTTTTCATTTTATTTATCCTTTTTTTTTTATGTTTCTCTGGCGAGAAGCCCAAACAGCAGTTTGCAGTGCCAGATTCAAGTTCTTTCCCTCTAGTCACGATGAGGAGTAAATGTGAGTGTCTTGTATTTCTAACAGATCTTCAGTAAGTTTTTATCTGCAGATTCAAGGGCAAATGATATTGAAGAAGCTTTTTTTGTGGGTCCAATCATTGGGACTCAAAGTAGCTTAACTAAACTTAAAGTTTTTGCTCCCTATTTCTATTTCTTGTTCACTCTCAGACAGTTTTAGTGCTGTTTTATGATCAGGACAGACAATCAAAATTATGATTCTACACTGAGGGAATACAGAGCGTCTGTTGCCACAGGCTCCTGTGCCATTATTCAAAATGAGCAGGAAAGTTATCTCTGCAGAATTGACAATAAATATTTCTTTTATTAGGTAAGAACACAAAAATCTTCAGATTCAGTACATTTTCTATGCTTTTAGTCACATAAATTAGTGCTAGATCCTTAAATGTCAGAACAAAATCTTAGTTAGTAAAAAATAGTTCTACCATAGTACAAATTGTTTGGGTTACTCTTGTCGTTATGTATTTTCACAATGGGAAACAGCCTATTTACTCCTCTTCTAAAATTGCTGGATGAACTTCTTTGAAAAAATACATGCTCTTTATAGAGAACCTAAAGTAAGTATCTCATAATTGTTTTCTTCAATCTGCATATTTTTATATTTTTGTCACCTAAGAAGGTTGGTTGTTCTCGTGCTTCATTTTTTCACATATTTTAGTGGCTAGGGTCTGTCATGTGTTAGTCACGTATTTTGGAGGTGTTTTTGGTGTCACTGGTTTTCAACTCTGGTAAGAAGGTGGGATTTAAAGGAAATGCAGAAGAGATGACATTTCTCATTAGTATGACTTGTATGCTAATGAGAAATGTCCTTTTACTGGACCAGAAGTTCGCTATGGAGCCTCAAACAGCTATCAGTTTACATATTTATGCATACATATAACAGGAGCATCACATACTGACCATGTTATTTCGGACATCAACAAAAACCAAAAACCTCTGTGTACACCACAACACAAGGTTAATACAAATCTGAACATTTATTTGTCAGTCAAAAATTTTGCTTCAAATAAATTGATAATTGTCTTTCCATGTTCAACATTTTCCTCAAGCTTTCAATATAGTTAAACTATTCTATTCTAACTCTTTATCGGTCTCTTGTCCAGCTGGTGTGACGAGGGATCGTCCCTGGTCAGCCATCTTATCCCCTGAAGACTCTTCTTCCTTGACGTTGCCATCATCACGAAGACACACCAGCATCATGTCTTTCCATGGCAATAATCTCTCCAAGAGTCTCTCCATAAGTAACATTGCTGGGTGAGGCTCCCTCTCTTTCTCACTCTAACTTACTATCTCTCTCTATCTCTCTCTCTCTCTCTCTCTCTCTCTCTCTCTCTCTCTCTCTCTCTCTCTCTCTCTCTCTCTCTCTCTCTCTCTCTCTCTTTCTCTCATTCGGTCTCTCTCAATTATTTTTTGTTATTTAACTTTTGTATTGAAGACATGTTGTTATTAGTTTGTCCTTTGGGTTAACTTTTTACCAATACATCTACAGTCAGATGTTTAGCTGCTTAATTTCAGACTTACTCTCTCTTCCTGTAGTCCGGTGTTTGATGAGATGCCCATTAAAGGCCTGAGGTATCTCTCTCAGTCTACTGACTCACTCAACAGAACCAATCAGGTCACAGAGTCCATGGAATCACTCACAGATGAAGGTCAGTACACATCTCAAATATAAATACCAAAGGATGTCAAAATTATGACAAAAATCTTGTCTCAGAGCAACAGGACAGTTTTTTTTTAAAAATGCTCATTTATTGCTAATGTTAATTATTAAACTAATCAGGGAACAAAACTGCATTTATAGGGTGAGTAAATAAATCAGAATAGGATATTTGACAGTGACATCTTGAAATATTCTTTTCAGCTTTGCTTATTTGCTTTGCCATAAATTCCAGACTATTGAGAGCACCTGAATAAGATAACACCAACAAAATGTTTTTTAAGAAAAAAAACTTTCTAAATATTTAGGCTGCACCTGTCTATAAGCTGCAGGTGTCGAGGTGTAGTAGTAAAATGAGACATTTACACAGAAAGATTTTCAACATTTGTAATTACAGTACCGCTTTTTTTGGAACAGTGCTTGTAACATTGCAGTAAGACAAGACTGCCTTTTCCAATGTCTCACCATCGATTCATTGCTGCCAAGAATATGTACAGCAGCTCAATTTCCTACTTCGACAGCCAGATCAATTGCCTCTTAAGAGCTGCATCACGTGGCTTTTTTTTTGGCATGTTTTCCATCATAAGGGGCCTGCATGATGTGCAAAATGTTTGCTCAAAACACAATCAAACTATGGTAGCATCATCCACATTAGCTTTTTTCCTTGTGTGTCTCACTCTTGTACTTCCTGCTAGAGCGCCCCCTGGAGGCTGTAAATCCATAAAAATCTAGATTGGCCACACGGTTCACAGCACGTGAATATAATAGCGTCTTCTATCTCGGAATTTATGGTATTGTGAAATCACTTAAATAGCAACCAAAGCAAATATTGCAAAATAAATTTGTCGGAAGAGGCTATTTGTCAATTCAAAGAAAATAAATGATAAAAAATATTCAATACTGTCATACTGTTAGACTATTGAACAAACTGTAAAATGAACTTTAAATTGTTTTGTTGCAGGGACTGAGATGATGGACGGTCAGCTGATGGGGGAGTTTGAGTCCGAGGCAAGGGAGCTGGAAGCGGACTCGTGAGTTTAGGGCGTTGAGCAGCAGTACCTTCAGCTGCTGGATAGAGAGCTAGTGAAGAGGCAGGATGTCATCTATGGTGTGTTTTGACTGAAATATGTTTTTAAACTGATTTTTTTTTAGCTTTTTAATTTTTTGATATCTCCAGCTTTCAACAACGATCTTACGATGCTCATTGGAAAAGTCTGTAGATTTCAGTAATTCTGAAAAGCATATTTCTATTTCTATGTGAGGTACCATGCCACATACAAATGTTGATGATTCATTTGATGAAACTCTGTATACCTCTGAGGTGGAATTATGTGAATCATACATATAAAAACTGCTCCTTGTGCCACCAGCTTACTTTCACCATCTTTTTGTTCTTCAGAGCTGATGCAGACAGAAATGCATCACATCCGGACGCTGCGCATTATGTCAGAAGTGTATAGCAAAGGCTTGCAGAAGGAGGTGCAGCTGGAGCTTCAGATTGTAGAAAAGCTGTTCCCAGCTCTAGATGACCTCCTGGAGCTCCACACACAACACCTTTTCCGCCTCCTGGAGAGGAAGAGGGAGAGCCAGTTGGTGGGAGGGAACTTCGACGGAGGCTTCATCATCAACAGGATAGGAGACATTCTCATCAGCCAGGTTAGAGAGGAGGAAAGGCAAAGGAGGTCAACTTTCAGAGCAATGTCACACATACAGAAAAATAGAACAGAAGAATTTTCCTAGCTGTTAATTTACATTCTGTGCAGATAAAGGTGTATAGAACTGCTTTGAATAGTAAAAAAAAAAAAAAGTAAACAAAAGAAATACAAAACTAAAATTGTGTCTAGGATTCAGATGGAGTTCCGTGAACTTTGACTGAAAAAAATCACATCCTCACTAATAAACACTTGAAATAAATAAACTCCAAACCTACTAGACCAAACCAGGTAGTCTAGGTAGTCCATGATGATATTTGCCTTTATGCATAGGTGCCATGATGCCACAAAATTAACTTTTCCCTTGGAGGTCATTCTGCCTCTGTGTTGGCAATGATAGAAGCCTGGAGGGTATTTCATGTCAAGAGAACATCCAAAACAAAATGCATGAAACGGATATGAATACAGTTAATTTCAGTCTACTAGGTTAGTTGTCATGGATTGCAGTGAACTTTTGTACATGCATACATGGTCCCCCCAGGATAAATGCAAAAAGAAATACATTTCCCGTCTCCCACAGCTTTACTTTGTGCTTAAATTTAATGAGCAAGTGTGTAACATGGAAAACATTACAGCTGCTCAACAGTAGTATTCATTTCAAGCAATTAGATGTGTTTTATAGCATCACAGCACTGCTGCAGTTTCCAATTGACTTTAGTTTTTAATGTTCAACTCTGTACAATACACTATACAGTAACAGATCAGAAATGAAGAAATAAACTCTATACGGAGAGAGATAAATGCATCAATCATTCCTACAGGAAATTCTTTTGAAAATTAAGGAATTTTCACTTTCACCGTAGAATCCCTGGTTAAATGAGGATCTACAACATAAATAATAGAGATGGATTGGGCTGGATTGAAAAATTAATTCTATAAAAAATTAACATGTATTGTTTGATATGCAGTGACTATGCATTTGGTACAATGAAATGTGCACAAACATGGGAATCCTCTATAGCTCAGAAGCTCAGTCTACTAGGTCTTGGGCTGGGGACCGGAAGGTGGCTGCTTCAAGACCTGTGTGGGCCAAAAGATTTGGAGTGTGAACTGGCAGTGGAAGCTGCTATTTCACCTCCTGAGCACTGCTGAGTTGCCCATGCCCCTGAGCCACTCATTGTCCCATACAAGTTTCTCATTTGGTGCGCCCCACATGAGAGCTGCCCACCACCATCATCTGCATGCCTACAGGCCCATTGTGTGTATGCTTGTATGGACCTGTACAATATATGTATATATACACGTGTGATATTATTATTATTATTATTATTATTATTATTATTATTATTATTATTATTATTATTATTATTAATGTATTCATGACGATGAACTGAGCTTAGTGGTTTAGTTTAGTATCACCAGAATGTATGTTGGTGATACAGAACATAAAGTATTCAGTACTCCAGCCTGTTTAACTTTTATTATACGTGCTTTTGTCTTCTTGTCACTGCTTTTTGTTGGGTTTTGTGTTTATTTTCATTCATTCATCTTTCTTGAATGAATGAATCTCATCTCACTGATGCCTCATCTTCAACTGCTTATCCAGATTTTGGTCACAGGTTATGCTGGAGCCTATGCCAGCTGACTATGGGTGAGAGGCAGGGTGCATCTTGGACAAGTTGCCCATTCATCACAGGGCTATTTGGACTTCTATGAATGTTATTTTTACCTAAATAAATCACAAGACAACAAAGTTAAATATGCAAATTGACAAGACGCATTACATAAGAAACTTTAGGGAATAAAAACACTTACTTTTCAT
Organism: Antennarius striatus; assembly: GCF_040054535.1. Lineage (NCBI taxonomy): Eukaryota > Metazoa > Chordata > Actinopteri > Lophiiformes > Antennariidae > Antennarius > Antennarius striatus. The sequence goes on along the minus strand of NC_090776.1, from coordinate 24,788,806 downwards.
GTGCACCACTATTTTCTGTATTCATTTTTGTCATATTCTGCTCTAGTTTTCAGGGTCTAATGGTGAAACTATGAAGAGGGTTTATGGAAGATTCTGCAGCCGCCACAATGAAGCAGTAAATTTCTACAAAGACCTCCTGACCAAAGACAAACGCTTCAAGGCATTTATCAAAGTAAGACTTCTACCCTTATGTTTATTTTTTCTATTCCTTGGTTACCTTAATTTTGCTTTTGGGTACCTTGACAATATATCTCACTTAGAAGATGTCTGATTTGAGTTAAGTACATCTCAAATATTCAGTTCCGTTCTATAAAGTACTTCTCATTGTCTAGTCATCTTTGACTGCCTTGATTTTTTTCATACTTGTATTGAAACATTTATTTTAAAGCCACCGTCTTTGATATTTCGCTTCCATGTTCCTCTGTGTATTATCTTTGTGTCTGTGAGATTGTCATATCCATAATCACAGCAAACACTCAGGTATTATGTCTATATTACTAACCAGCAAATGAGATTCATAGATTCCCAGTGGTTATTTGAAACCTTGTGTTGTTTTGAGCTGCCTGTTCTGTGGGTAGGTTTAACAAAAGCACTTGTTTGCTCTTTCAGAAAAAGATGAGTAGCAGCATTGTGAGGAGGCTCGGTATCCCTGAATGCATCTTACTGGTGACGCAGAGGATAACAAAGTACCCGGTGTTAATTCAGAGGATGCTGCAGCATACTAAAGGTTACTTTCATGATGGCCTTCCCTTATTTTTCATCAGTGTTTATAAATAATATGTATGTATGCTTGTTTTCATTTTGTAAGTGTTATCTACAGACATTATATTATGATATTATGATCCATAACTCATTCAGATGCTCTATATGTTTTAAGTACACTACAAGAACATTATTTCTTAGCTCTGATTTATTTTTTAATTATTTTTATAATTTTTCTGTGACATTTTTAATGAGTTTCTATTTTACTATTCAGACCACATTGTGTCAATGTAATCAAAACGTTGATTTTAAAGACTCAAATTAAAAATTAATGTAACTCTTACTGTATATTATGGGCGGCACGGTGGCACAGTGGGCAACGCAGTTCCGTTTTTGAGTCCCGCTTTGCTTGGGTTCTCCCAGGTTCTCCGACTTCCTCCCACTTCCAAAGACGTGGGCTTCAGGTTCATTGGCCGGTCCCAAATTGACCATAGGAATGAGTGTGTGTTTGCAAGTTTGTGTGTCTGTGTGTAGCTCTGTGGCGCACTGCCGTTGTGCCTGGAGTTTCCCTGCCTCACGCCCTAAAATAAGCTGGGATAGGCTCCAGCTCCCCGCGACTTGCGCAAGCGGATGAAGCGGGTTGAGAAAATGAATGAATGAACTCTTATATTTAGTTATTTTCCCATGAAAAAATACAGTCAGTCATCTTCAGATTACCACCGCTGTATACAGAATCATTAAAATAATATTAACACAAACAGTAAAATAAAGAAAAATTTAAGTTCTTTTTAGTCTTTATAGAATCAAGTGTGCATGGAGCTCAAATGCATTTAAATATTTTAGCAAGATGCTTCGCTTAAGTAAGTACATTTAAAGTCTGTTGTTTTTGCACTACACCAAAATGTGTTTTTGGCAAATCTATTATGTAATCTGTTTTTGAAAGAAGAGTCTAATTTAGACTTTCACTGAATTCATTTTTTTTTAGTATAATACATATTCCTGAACTGCAGTAATACTTCACACAATTGGAGAACCTCATCCATTCATGTAATTATTTCACACATGGTTTCATCTTTTTTACGAGGGGAAAAACAGGTGTTTTTTTTGGATTATAGATCTCAAGCACCATTAAAAAGCTGAAAATTGAACACCATATTATATTTGATTTAAAGCAGCTCTATTCTGTTGGCCTCCCTCATAGCACATTCACTCTAATCCTTCTCAAATGCTTGCTAGTACTTCTATGTGGGATGGCTTAATCCCCAAGGTGTTTTAAGAAGATCCTGGCCTGCCAACTCATATATACCAAGTAGAATTACAGCAGCACACTCAAAAGTTGGAGATACTATTTTTGTTTTCATGAGCACTTTATGCATAACAACCAATGAATGTAAATGTTACATTTTTTTAAATGTTTTTTTTTGTACAAAACCCAAGTGTAAAATACATTTATATCAGTGACATTGACTCTAGGGCTTTAGCGTGTAGACCTACAGGCTTCCTTCAGACTAATCTAAAGTTGCAAAGTTCAATTTTGTCAAATTAGACGTATGTTTGCACATTATCAGGTACAAGACAGTGTAATATCAAAATGACAAACACAACTTAGGTGACCCCAAACAGATGTGTCCATTGAGCTCCACTCACCTAAGCCTTAAATTGGCTTTGCAGAAGTTTGTATTCGAAGCAACTGGGCTTCTGCTCAGGAACAGAACATGCAAGAAACACTGTCATTCACTTTATTTTTCTGACGGCAATCTTTCTTGGTTGATTGATTGTGTGGTTGACTGCAGTTATGTACAGAAAGGGCCCGTTTTAGCCGTAGTATATTTTCTATCTTTGGTTCCTTGGTTATTTCTAATTTTAGTTTATGTCATACCTTCCTAGAATAATCCTGAAAGCCTAAAAGGCCAATACAAATATTTCATGTTTTAACAAACAATTCCAATAAATGGCTCAAATGCGTATTCATATAATTTGAATGTGTTATTAGACACAATGATGGAATAAATCTCATAAACTTCCACACTTCCATTGCCTATTTAATCTGTCATATCTTATGTTACATGCAGAAACTGAGGAAGACTACGTTGATCTAATGGAGTCTGTTAGGCTTGTGAAGGAGGTGATAGCAGTGGTTGACAGTAAGGTAAATGAGCATGAGAAAAGACGCCGCCTCAAGGAGTTTCATGGCCGAACAGACAGCAAGTCCATTATGATGATGAAGAGTGGTCAGATATTTGCCAGAGAGGATCTACTGAGGCGGAGGCTGATCCATGATGGAGTGTTGCAGTTGAAGAACAGCCAGGGAAGACTTAAGGGTAAGAGGACACAGTCATGCTTGATTACCGCTGTCATGACATTTCTATTGAAACTCGATAAAGACTCAAATGATCTCTCCAGTTAGCGACCCTTTTCATTCGTCAACACTGACACAAATTGTATTACCTTTGCTTCCAGAATAGCAACAGTCACCCCATACCTATTTTGACCTTTGACTCCATCAGCACATCACATCAAATCATTAAGTCACTGAAAAACACTTGAAAATGTTAAGTTAAACTTTGGGTTTAGCGTCCTGCACATGTTTAGATTTGGAGAGTTGTTTGTTCACTGGATAAAACAACTTCATAATTAGAATCTGGTTTGTTGGCCGTTTGTGCATACAAGCATTGAATTCAACTGTTTTTAACTTGCTCCCAAAGTACAAGGTATTGGGAATTTTTAAAATAAAAAAATTGAAAGTTGTAGATTTAAATTGCAAGAGGTGCAATAAACAGTACACATTAGTAAACCCTGGGCCCCATTAATCGCATATAGGATCATTTCACCAAGTTTCACACTTTTTAATGGGAAACCAGACAAGAATGTAAACTGTTACTATCTATTTATCACTTTGACGGAGCCATCTACAAAAATAGAACAAACAATGAAGCTGAAGAAAATTCAAGATCGAATTCAATATGTGTCTTAATCTAGATGATTTGTTATTGTACCTCCAAAGCCTTAAAGCGTCATTACTGGAAGCATTTCCCAACAGTTACATTTTCTCCACAGTCACACTATACACTACCGTATCTCATAGTGGCAATCTAAAACACTTAAGCATTGATATTTCTTTTTCAGCCTCATTTACACTTCTTTAGAAAAGTAGAAGATGCCATTAAACACTGCACCAAAATGCACTCGCTCAATGAATTGCTTCAGTTAAAAAATGAAAACTTTGACTCAGAGCTAATCAACTGTTTTCAGTGGTATTTCCACCATACCTACAGATCAACGGCTGAAAACATATAACTCATTAATCATTCATTTTAATCCCAGAATCTGACTTTTCAACTCATGTTTCTAAGAAGCCTTAATATAGTGATATTTGGCAAATAAACTACTCTATTTATTTGAGTAGACCCTAGATTACTACAGTTGCAAATTCTACATTTTCCAGCAAAAATGTTTTTAATGAAGGGTAACAATTTTCACAACTGACTACTAAATCATTAATCCAGCATGTAAATTCCTTTCAATTTGGCACAGTTTAGACTTTTTGTGTGATCACGAACACAAAGCTGCTGTCTATCTGCTATCTACAAAAAGCACATTGCTTACAGATGCATTGATAATTGTTGAAGTCTCTTCCATTTTGAGTTGCAGAATTAGTTCACCAGCCACACTGACTATTTTGAGATACTGCACGTTAAATAAAAAATAATAAAATAAAAACATTTAACCTTAATGTAAACACGATTTTCTTGACTTACTAAACCAAAGAGAGCTTTGTTCTATCACCCTGGATCAAACAGCAGCAGCCCACCAGAATTATAAAGCCTGTAGTACAATGTAAATCTCTGAAATCAACTCTACAATTTGCATTGCTCTTTTCTATAATTGCTATGAAATGATTTAATTTAACTGCATCTATATCACTGCACAAAGATATATAATTTATTATTATAAACATTAGTGCTATTAAAATCAGCATACCGTAATTATGATTATTTGTGGCACTTTGTTTGAAATACAACTGTGTGCTACTTGAGACGGTAGCCGATATGATTCAGCATGACAAACTGGCCAAGTGGAAATCCTTGGTAACATGAAATAAGAATCCCCTCTTCTCAGCTCCAGCTATTAGCAATGGAAACCATTACATCATTAAAAGATGTATTAAAAATAAAGTTTAAACGGAAGACCATTTCTGGCTGAGGGTGAAGATATTCACTTCCTGTCAGCAAAGTGAATTCTCCCAGGACTTGGGAGAATTCAGCATTTTAAACTGCAGTCTTGGGCAGGGTCTGACCAATCAGCTCCCAGAACAACCTACCTGCCCGCAGTTAATTTGCCAAGTTCATCTGCAACACACTACACACACTCATTCAGGAACAGCAGCAGCAGAGAGATATTAGAAGCATTGAAGATGTTTAAACTTGGAAATATAGAAGATGTTCAAAGAATTTTGGGAGTTGAGGAGCCAAAATCTATTTAGATGTTAGTAAATACAGGGTTGTAGAATTAATCACTTCTTGAATCAGCTAACCCACAAGCTGTTATATAAATCTTGTTTCCACATTATAACCCATCTTGTGGGGTTTAGCTGCAGCTGAGCCATTATTCTTACCAAGAGGACTTGATTCTAATGGTACCCCCTGACCCTGATGTCGTCAGAGCTCTCAGATTAGACCAAATTAGTGCACATGCTGAGTAAAAGGTCCAGCGAATGGCTCTTTTAGAACTGTAATTTGCATTTGTTCAAAGTACAGGCATGAATCCATCCAAGACCATTACTGTATTGTTTTTATTTGTGTGTTGGAGGGGTCAGTGAATCAGTATTGGAACTTCTCACTCATTGAACCACAATCACCTTTCTTCACACTTTTCTCCAGATGTCCAAGCTCTGCTATTATCAGATGTGTTTGTCTTCCTTCAAGAGAAAGACCAGAAATATGTCTTCGCCATGCTGGTAGGATCCTGCTGTCGTCTGCATCTCCGTCTGTCTCTCTTTTCTTCCTTCAGCTGTTCTCTTTATTTTCCCATCAGTGTTTCACTAATAAATTTGTTAAGAGCACAGCCAGATATTTTATATTTGATATTATATATTTCCTATTATACTATTGTTATTATTAGCATTAGTTGCTGCTTACCTTTCCTATTGTGCAGATGGGTAGTCACAATTAGAGCTACTCAATCCTGTGACTGATTCTTGGTTTTGTCTGTTCTATTTCCTCTTTGTTGCAAGAATTTGTTTCTCTGTCTCTCTCCATGATTCATGTCATAATTTAGTTGGCAGTATGAGCAAAGTGGTTTCAGTGAAATGTCATTTACACTATTGTGCCGCTCAAAATATTTATCAAGGTTGGCAGGTTTCCTTTTGCATGACAGGCAGATTTTGTCTTTTCCCCCTTGCACACACATGAAATCAACTGTTTCTATTTCTGTTAACTTCACCTATAATCTGAATATTACCCTCTTTTTCCCAATTTTCTGTCTTGCCTTGTGTTTTCCCTTTTTTTGTCCCTCACTCCTTCCATATTTATCCTTTGCCTTCTCTCTTCTTTTCCCTCCTGCCGACCTCCCACTCTTCTTCCTGCCTTCCCCACCCTCATCATTTGTCTGCACTCCTTCCACTCTCCTCCTTACCCCTCCCCTTGGCATTGTCTTTCCTTGGTGCCTCCATCAATTGCTCTATTTCTTTCCCCTCCTTCATCCCCTTGCAGGATCAGCGCTCCACAGTCATCTCTCTCCAGAAGCTGATTGTGAGAGAGGTTGCTAACGAAGAGCGTGGCCTCTTCCTCATCACAGCAGGCATTGAGAAGCCAGAAATGATGGAGGTTTTGGCCAGCTCAAAGGATGAGCGCAACACCTGGATGCAGCTTATTCAGGATGCTATGCAGTCCATGTAAGTTTGATTTATTTGTATGTTTATATGCTTCTAATTGAAACAAAGCAGAGAAATAGTTTAATATTGAGACGGTTACATGTTTTTTGAAGCCAGAAGAATTGTTGTACTACATTAAAAAAGTTTTACCATATCACATAATCTTGATAGGCCCTGACCTAAGCTATCCTTCTTAAAGCCACTATGTGTAATTCAAAAAACAAAAAGCCTAACCCCAACTTGCACTTGATTATCTTTATGTTCTCTTAGGGTTCACCTATGATGTTTTCATGTTGTAACCAAAGCTTAGACCCAGCCCAGATTTAAAAATAATACTACTTCACTTTACCTGAGGGGAGGATGTAGTGTCTAACAGTCTAATGCTAAACCAACTTCAAGGGTAGCTCCTTCTGAACAGAGGATTATTTGAATGCAGTCTGTGGGACATATTTACTACTCTTGCTACCTCTTTAAGAAAAAAAACAAGCTAAGGCCGTGGAGGCAGGAGAGATGATGTCTCTCTGACAGACATAATTATATATACAGTAATCTCTCCAAGCTGTCCACTCTCTCTCTTGTGAAAGTCATGTCCTGAGCTATTTCTACTGTACATACTGATTTAGTGTTTATAGGATTGAAATCTTATTTAATTGATTGCTTAAACCAAAAAGTGAAAAGGTATCATTCTTGTTCAGTAATCAATCACAGATTTATGTACATGTTGACATTTTGTAAATCCAGGGGGACTGTGTTTTAATGTTCTTTGGTTTGACAGGGACAAGGATGAGGATGAAGGAATTCCCAGTGAGACAGAAGATGACAAGAAACAACTGGAGACGAAAGCAAAGGAGATGAGAGGTGATAAAAACACTTTTGAAAGGTTTATATGAAAGGAGACCGCGGTAGGTCTGCTCCAAATACCACAAATTGTTTTCCTCACTCTTTTTTTTCCCATCTATCCCTGCTTGTCAGATCTGCTGAAGCAGAAGGACACAGAGATCATGTCTCTGCTGGAAGAGAAGGTGCAGCTCTTTAGGGGGATGTCAGAGGGCTTAAATCCAGGTGAGGACGTGTCCCGCCACGTCCAACCTTTCTTCAGATCAGCCTGCAGTCAAGAGCCACCCAAGGGAGCATCTGTTATGAAGGATGCCCTACAGGAAGGTAAGACAGATAGTGGAGAGAATTTCTAGATAGTTCTAGAAATTTGTAGATCTTCATCTATTCTTAATAGTAACATTAAATTACTCAATATTTTTTATGTGAAAAAGAGGTGGATCCAGTCTTGTGGTTGCTAAATGACAGCTGATTAAACATTTACATTTTCAAGTGCAGCCGATTGCAGTAGTTTCGGAACAATAATCTTATCCTTCACGAAAAGCGTCTTTCCAAATTTTGTATTCAAGCGAGAAGCTGTAGAGCATAGTGCAATGACTTGTGAGAGGAACCATGCCCACTTCCAAAATATATATGTGCTAGTCCTGTGGTGTAAGAAGTACAAAAATATAAAAAATATGAACGACTCTCTCACAAGTCCAAAAACTGGAGTGCTAAAATCTGCACGGCTCACTAGAAAATATATTGGAAACTTTGTTATGGGTGATACTCAGAGCAGACTTCTGAGTACATGGGTGCATGTTCTGTTTCAGAACAGAGAAGAACACTATGGAATACAAATCATTCAGCTGGGGAAAAGAATAAAATCAGCCTCCCATTCATCGTCTGTACAACAGATACATCACAAGTCTGAGACTTCTGTGTTTTATGGCTTTGAGAAAGAGAAGATAATATTCACGGATATTGACTGAACTTTCTCATTCCATAAAAATAACACATTGTTTCTTTATGGTTCCCTTCTAACACTGAAATAAAACAATTTGTTTTATGCCCATTATCTGAGATCTACGTATGCATCTGCTACAACATATGTTGTTCATTTACCAACTATAGTAGGTGTACGAGGTGATGGTACTGATAAAAAATCGTTTACTTGTGTCCCAGAGTCTTGGTCGATTTTGCTCATATGCACAGTCCTCTGGAGATGGTGGCAGCTATCCACTCCTTGATGGACTCGTCTGTAATTGCAGTATTTTATTAACTCCAGAGGGATCGCTGGACCTTCCTTGCATAAAATATCATCAAGATGGGTTCTCCATGGGTTCCTCCCTCTCATTTCAATGACTCCACAGCTCCATTCATTTCTAGTTACTTTAAATCACATTTCACCACTCACCAGTTCTGCAACTCTCCACTTTTCTTAGTGCTTACTCTCAAATTCTTGGGTAGAGCTGTGGAGAGATTTGCCTCAGGTTAATCAATCAAAAATGTGCGACTAAATAACCTAACCTTAAGATTAATTAGTTAATTATGGTACCGTATCTCATAATGTATTGAATAAAAATTAGAAAAATAACTACATTCTTGGATTAACTAGATTCTTGCATTCTGGATTATCCAGAATGTCCATTTGGATAACCATCTGGAAGGCTAGACGACCACATCCCTCAATTCTAACTACAGTATTAATTGAACACTAAATTACCCAGGCACAGAAAATATATATAGGAGAATTTGCATTTCAGGATTTTTTTCTACCTCTTGCTGTATTAGCCATGCTGGTCAGCAAATGTGAATGAGAAGTAAAAATCATAAACTGAGGGAACTGCTTTGATGAAGAGTGAATGAAATTGAAAGGAAGAAGCACATCATCTTCTCTGCACCTCGTATTGACCGAAAAGTTTGCAGTTTTGTTTTGCCAATAAAGACTTCTGTAAATTGTCCAGGTTTCTAATTGTTTAATCTTTATTTAAATTCCTTGAGATTTAACTTTAGTAAAGGGAGATGGGCAAAAGTTGAAGATTAGAAGAAATGAATGGAAAGGAACAACATTTGCTTTTGTTGGTCAGAAAGATTACTGCCAGGTTCTGAGTAAGTCAAGGGTAGATAGAACAGCAGCGACTTAGTAAAGCAGATCACAAGCATTTAAGGAGAGTCCAAATACAAAATAAAGTTCTGAATATTTCTTTGTCAAAAGCAGCATTTGTGGAATATTAAGCACTACTTATTGTTAGATAAACAGAAACCTGTGTATTATTTTGTGAAACAATAGACATTAAAAAAGGTGTTTTGTGTTGCAACCTGGAAAAACTGAGCCGGTGAGTGTTCAGAGCCGTGAGCCTCGTAGAGGAGATGAGAAGCCAAGCACAGATGCAGCCGCCTCGTAAGGATTTCTATGTATTGCTGCAGGCAGAGAGTGTACCACAAAATGGTGTCAGTGGTCCCACAGACCAGAAATCTGCTGTAGGCTTACAAATTGTGCAATTAACCTTCGAGAGAGAATTGTTTGCAGCTCTGATGCCAGAGAAATGTGGGGAGATCTTCTTGCAGTGGATTCTACCTTTATAACTAGCAGCAGAGGTTTTGCTCCCTACTACAGAATACCAACTCCTTCCAAACCCTGAGGCAATTATTGGTCTTATGTGACATGTCAGTTGGTACGAGTAATATCATTTCTTCCGCCGAGGGTACTGTGTGTATTGTGAATTCACATCAAGTAACAATGGTTTTGTTTCTCCTCATTTCCACTGCAAAGGTCACAGTGCTGCATTGGCAGTATACAGATGTGGATACCAATACTGTATATCTTTCTTTAGTTTCTTTCATTTCAGTTGTTGAAGGTATTTAAAGTTTTTGTTAAAAAACCTCTGCAGTTGAAGCTGGTTTTCAACAGTTGCTTAGCAACAGAAGCCAATACAAGGTTGAAAGCAGAAGTGCCTGGTAGGATTCATGAGTGGGGAGTTGAATGGTAACACAGTTAGCCACGGTAATTCACTTACTGATGTGCACGTTGTTGTTTCCCTCTGTGTGTGTGTGTGTGTGTGTGTGTGTGTGTGTGTGTGTGTGTGTGTGTGTGTGTGTGTGTGTGTGTGTGTGTGTGTGTGTGTGTGTGTGTGTGTGTGTGTGTGTGTGTGTGTGTGTGTGTCTGACAGTGGAGACGTTACAGGCGCTGGTAAATGACAGTCTGGGCGGGGCAATGGCCAGCATCCAGGAAGGTGGAGGCACAGGGCCGGTGTCTTTACCCCGTCGGGCTGAGACCTTCGGAGGCTTCGACAGTCACCAGATGCACATCAGTAAGAGTGAGTCAGCTGCCATGTGCTTGTTCTCCAGTCCAGATTGTGCATAATTGTCATGTGGTTAAACTTAAGCACCTGGACTACATGATGGCAGTCTGTAAAAGTCAGAGGCACTGACCCTGGACCTGCTGGTGCTCACAACAGCATACGCTTGAGTAAAGTAAAACATGAAATAGTTTATACAGCCTGTTTGAAGGCTCACATATTATCATGCAGGGTAGCTCATACATTTTGGCTACCCTGCATGATGGTGCTATATTGATGGGTTTGTGTGAATTCAAAGTGCACCTCAAAGAGATATGACTGCAGCTCTTTATTCATCCATGACAGTGACAGAAGAGGAGAGAGATGGTCTCAGTGATCTAACTTGGCACTATTATTGGCTAGGGCCCACAAGCTCCACACAGGAAGATGATAACAGGATAATACCAATACCATCATGGTGCCTGCAGACACCGTCTCACCCTCTCATCTTCTCCTGAATCACAAACAATGATTGTGACATAATGCTGATGTTTCATCCATGCACTAAATATCAACTTGTTAAAACTTATGGAAATGTATTATGATATATTGCAGTTGTAAATGCAGATTAGCATGTTTTAAGAGAAGTTTTGTTGAATGTAAAGCATTAATCTATTTTTAGTGAAAAAAGTAAATTCAATAGTTTTCAGTTGTTAAAATTTGACCAATATGATTTTTGACTCTCATTTTCATCAATTTCAACATAAAGAACTTAATTTCTTAGTTAACCAGTGTTAAATGAGACAAATTTATCAGGACATGAGAATAGAAATCACTGTATAATGAAATTACCCGCATCATTTGAAACTGTGATATTAGAAACTTTTAAAAGTATTTTTGCATCATGTATCTTGAAAACCTGAAAAACTTTCCTTATCTTGTGCATCTCTTCTGATATCTCCTTGCAGTAAACCTGATCTTTTTTTGTTCTCTGCTCCTGTGGTTTCCCTTTTCGTCAGGTGGAGACCGAGACGAGAGCGAGGATACAGTAGGAGATCTACGTAGGACAGAGTCCGACAGTGTTTTAAAGAAGGTCTCAGTAGCAATTATTTTTTACCCTAAAGCCACTATGCCCCCACACCACATTGAGTGGTGGTGCATTTGTCCTTCAACATTAACAGTACCATTAAGATGAATTTAGATGGTTATTTTCCTCAAGTTAATTAGTCTTTTGACTCATCCTGCTAGGTCTGGTTGCTAATGGTGACTTGAATAAGCGTTCAGTTGTGGATGAAAATGAAAGGACTGCGTTTATGTGGTGTTATTGTAGCTCTGCACCTGATTCTAGCTTTTGTATTTATATATCCTGCTCGTATCTATCAACTGAATTGCACAGATTCAGTTCTTGCATGTTTTAGGCAACAATAAGCTGCCTTAAAAAAGCATTTATTTGGTCTGTTACTTGACTTGACACTAGGCTGCTCCTTTTTAATTATGCCTGAACAAGAGAGTAGCACTTCATGTTAATTAACATTTCATCCTTGGAATAGAGTTCACTGGGGCTCTGAGGGAAATCATTACATTTTCTGTCAGGTCAGGATTTTTCTATGTAAAGGAATGATACATATTTGAATATGTTTACTCATCGTCACTTAAAATTCCGCTTCAACACTTTTATATCAATCAGCTACATTCAGATTTTTGTAATACACCCACAGTATAATCTCGTTCACTCAACCAAATATAGCATCATGTAGTCTATGCAGTAACAAATCCACCTAATGTATTCAAAATATGATGTATTATTGTAGCTGTACAGTACTAAGTGTGTCTTTCTTTTGTGCAGGGAGGAAATGCTAATGTGCTTCTACTGCTGAAGAGGAACAGTGAGGTAAAATTGACTTCCTGTCTTCATCTCAATTAGAGCCACTGTTTACATGGAAACTGTTAAAACTGTGGTACCATTATTGTTAGCAACATCATTGAGTGCAAAAAATGAAAGCAGCAGCTGCTGTGTTTGTAGTCTCTGCAGGGTTGTTTGTTTTATCAGCGGTTAAGGCACACTTACTTAAAAAATGTAAATTATTGAAGAAAGATTATGTCTAAAAGTAAGATATGTTTTAAATAATTTTGCTGGCAAAAAGAGTGAAATGAATATGCTGTATATAAAATGGAAGAATATATAGGCTAATTTCTACCATTAAAACTACAGCTGAGGCTGATAAGAATCATCATTTACTGGACACGCAGGCAGTGAAAATTTGATGTTAGGAGAAGAAGTGATCATCAAAGTTAAGGAGGCAAGGATAAGTGCAGTAAATGTTACGACAACACCTACAGAACTTGTAAAAAAAAATATATACAGTATATACTGTATATAAAAAGATGTGTGATGGTGCCCATTTTTAATAACAAGGGAGATGTGCAGAGCTGTGGCAACTACAGAGGAATAAAGCTGATGAGCCATACAATGAAGTTATGGGAAAGAGTAGTGGAAGCTAGACTAAGGGCAAAAGTGAGCATTTGTGAGCAACGGTATGGTTTCATGCCAAAAAAAGAGTACTACAGATGCAGTATTTGCTTTGAGGATGTTGATAGAGAAGGCCAGATGGAGCTGCATTGTGTTTTTGTAGATCTGGAGACAGCTTATGACAGGGTGCCCAGGGAGGAACTGTGGTATTGTGTGAGGAAGTCTGGAGTGGCAGAGAAGTATGTTAGAGCGGTGCTGGACATGTATGAGGACTGTAAGACAGTGGTGAGGTGTGCTGTAGGTGTGACAGAGGAGTTCAAGGTGGAGGTGGGACTGCATCAGGGATCAGCTCTGAGCCCCTTCTTGTTCGCTATGGTGATGGACAGGCTGACAGACGAGGTTAGACAGGAATCTCCATGGACTATGATGTTTGCAGATGCCATTGTGATCTGTAGTGAGCGCAGGGAACAGGTGGAGGAGAAGCTAGAGAGGTGGAGGTTTGTCCTGGAAAGGAGAGGAATGAAGGTTAGCCGCAGTAAGACAGAGTACATGTGTGTGAATGAGAGGGACCCAAGTGGAAGAGTGAGGTTAGAGGGAGAAGAGATCAAGAAGGTGGAGGATTTTAAGTACTTAGGGTCAACAGTCCAGAGCAATGGAGAGTGTGGAAAAGAGGTGAAGAAGCATGTACAGGCAGGATGGAACGGGTGGAGAAAAGTGTCAGGTGTGACGTGTGATAGAAGAGTTTCAGCTAAAATGAAAGGAAAGGTGAACAAAACTGAGGTGAGACCAGCGGTGTTGTTTGGTCTAGAGACAGCACAGAGGGACAGCACATGTTAGAGGTTTTGGAGATAAAGTCAGAGAGGCCAGACTGAGATGGTTTGGACATGTCCAGAGGAGAGATAGTGAATATATTGGTAGAAGGATGCTGAGTTTTGAACTGCCAGGCAGGAGGCCTAGAGGAAGACCAAAGAGGAGGTTTATGGATGTAGTGAAAGAGGACATGAAGGTAGTTGGTGTGAGAGAAGATGATGCAGAAGACAGGGTTAGATGGAGGAAACTGATTCGCTGTGGCGACCCCTGAAGAGAAAAGCCGAAAGGAGAAGAAGAAGATATTAAAAAGAACAAAGGATATACAGTATATCTATATATCCTCCAGGTCATCAAGAATCATTTCATCTGCTTCACACTTTTCTGATGAATTTCTCGGGATTCAAAAATATTTATGGTTCAATTATGGGTTATCTTAACAGCCATAATTGAGATGGTGGATTAACTGATTAAGTGACTAATTAAACTGGTTTGACTACGGTTTCTCTATTGTCTCTTTTCTCCATTTCTCTCAGTGTCAGTAGTGCTGGTTTCCCTAATAAGTCATGGATTAATTCCTATTTTAATGTAGATGTTGTGATATCACTATAGCAACAGTGTGAAAGTGCATGACAGAGCAAGATCAAAAAGTCCTTCCTTTTTTCCTTTTGGATGTGCTCTAGTTTCACTAAAAATATTGTGCATATATGTTAGGGTCCTTTTCCCTTCCCATTCCATTTAACTACAGAATATACACCCATAAGATCACCTTTTATTTTCACATAAAGATGTTGGTACCCCACACTTTATTTACCTCCGTCCATGGCCATTTATCCAGGCTATTATCGACACCATGCTGTATTTTTTTTTTTTTTTGTTCAGCACACTCACATTCTCTGAGAACAGCTTCTTCTGCTGTCCTTAGTGAGTATTAACGGGAGTATATTTTTACTTAGTAAACATTTGTGACAGCTGGATGCTCAGTGGTCTTGTCTCTTTGTTAGTGTTTGAAAGAAGAAAAGGTCACATCATTGTGAAATCAAGTCAGTTTAAAGCTGAGTTAAAGCACTTGTAAATTCATATTACATGCAATGAACTGCTAGAGCTTATTAAAGGGAAAAGTCAGTGTTTAAAATAAGGCATTGTAACCATCCATAGTGAATTTTAACTTCAAGTCGGGTGCAGCAATAAGCAATGTGACTTCAACCAAACAACTTTTGCCGTGCAACAGAACACGCAGTGATTTTTCTTTTCTCTAACAGCAGGTACTCCACAGTGTGTCCAACCTGCACCTCCTGCTCAGTACTCTGCAGGTAAGAGGGTGTCCCTACAATGAGATACAGATCGTTTTTTGTGCATGAAAGCACCACTTAATGACAAACAAATAGGTGAACGGGGGGTGTCACAATTTAAGATGTTTTCAGGTGCAGCGTTAACATATGTGACTGACTTGGACTATCTGTCCCGCTGCTGTGTTTGTGTGCAACAGGCTGTGGTGGTTCAGCAGGATAGTTTCATAGAGGACCAGCGGCAGGCCTTGAGCGAGCGCTCCTCCTCCTGCACGTCGTTATCGCGGGCATCCTCACGGCCCAGCTCACTGATTGAACAGGAGAAGCAGCGCAGCCTGGAGAAGCAGCGGCAGGAGCTGGCATCCCTGCAGAGACAACAGGCAGCTCATGCTGAGGAGAGGAGGAAACGGGAGAGAGAGTGGGAGCTGAGGGAGCAGCAGTTGGCTGAAAGGGAGGGGCTGGTGCAAGTACAGGTAACTGTGCCTTCTTGTCCATGACTGCCTGTGCATTATTATCAGGCTTATGGCCAACTGCAATTCTGGAGTGGATGATTTTTTTTACTGCAGTATAAAAATTTTAACCTTGTAAAACGTTTACCTATAAATTGCGACAACAAGGAGAATAAGAACAAGATACAAGACTTGAATGTTTTCCTGAAATGATGAATGGTTGCCTTTATTAGTTGTTGTTTTTTTGACTGTCTTGAAGGGTAGTCTGACTGAGATCATGCAGTGATAAAAGCTAATAAAAAGCTAAGACTTTAGGTATAGCGGTATTTTTTTTAATTAATTTTATTTAACCAGGAAGAGTCTCAGTTGGATTTCAAATATGTGACAGGCAGCAGCTCAAGGAAGTAGGGTTAGAATAATTAACAATGATTTGCACAATTTACAAGAGAATCAACAAATTACTCAAACATTTGTCACAGGTCGTCACCATCATGGATTTTGCAGGAGCTACCTGTGTGAAATCATAAGCTTTTCCATCCACATGTTCCTGCATTCAAATCATTTGCTTTAAATGTGTGTCGTGAGACCACCTATCTGTTGTTTACTTACCAATGAGCGAGAATACCAATAAGTCAGAAGATTTTTTTCCTGCAGTTTGCAATGAGTCCAATAATTCATCTTCAAAGACTGTTAGAAGCATGTACTGAATGCATTTGTTGGTGCTGACATTTATAGATGAAGACATTTGCATTTAATGTGACCTTGAATGGACCTTCATTTATTACTTTAATTTAAAGGGTTTTGAATAGTTTCATATCTTGGATAATAGCACCTTATACAATCCCAAAAGATTTGGGACATTAAAATGTCAATGTAAATGAAATACGGATTTGATTTAAATTATGATTTGCAAATAATTTCCATCCTAACCTAAATCCCTCTAAATTTGATGCTTGCAACACATTTAAAATGTTCGGACAGGTTCATGTTTATTACTATTTTGCATCACCTTTTCTTAAAACAACATTCAGTGAGCATTTGGGAAGAAAGAACACTAATTAGTCCTCAATCTAAGTTCTCTTCACAATTCACCACATCTTTTCAGTGGGTGACTGAATCTGCCCATCAGTTGAGGGCCAGACTTTTGTGAGATGGTAGAAAGTGTCTTGTCTTGCTCGATAATCAAGGACATTGCTAAAAAAGTTGTGTGTATATATTGCCAGGATTTGTTGTTCCAAAATCGGTATGTGCCTTTCAAGATGAATGGTTCTTATATAGTTGTGATATCCATGCCATGGGTGCCAACACCCGTTCGTACCATAACAGATGCTTTTAAATTGTCACCTGGAACAATCACCTTTTGATGATATTGCTGTTGTTCATTGAAAAACAAAGGTTTTCACTAAGTGTCAACCTCTCCTCATCTATACCTCTGAATGATTTCAGCCATTACTCAAGACTGGTGAAATTCCCTTGTTTTATGACCCAATTGTTTTGTTCAGAAAGGGTCACAGCATCACATTGTTGGCATTACGAGTAACACAGCAATGGACATAAACACATATGGACATATTTCACTTTCTCTCCTGTTAGAGATTGTCTCTGTTTCTCATTCAAGTAACAGACTACCTGTTGCTGCTACACATTGAATAGCCCCAGGGTATCTGTCACACTCCTTCACCCTTCTTCATACAGAGGTTTGCTTCAGTGCTGCCTCCACAGGCATCACAGAGGTGGATCAAACTTGCTCCCCATCACACCTCCATTGTATTCAAACAGGATGTAAGGTTAAAATAAAGTGCACCAAACCTGGAATTAAGTTTCTGTCAAATTGAGTTTTCCAATCAGGTGTTGGAGAGCATTCTACAACATTCCCACTTTCCCTGAATCCATCCAAACTTTTGGTAGAAAATAACATTTTATAAAATATTCTATACGATGATCAAAACAAATTTGTCATTTCTTTTAATTAAATCCATCCTTACGTCTCCCAACCACTGCAGGAGGAGGAGGTTCTGAAGCAGCACAGGGAACTGGAGGAGGAGAAGAAGGAACTGCATCATAAGAAGGATGAGTACCAGAGAGACTTGGAGAGGCTGAGAGATGCCCAGAGGAAGCTGGAGAGGGACAGGGAGGCTGTGCAGCGGCAGTTCGACAAGATGGAGGAGTTCCACGTGGTTGAGGTGAATAGCGACACTTTAAAAATGATGATCATGATAACAATGATGATACCATGATCTGTTGCCCCTGCAGGGCAACTGTCAATGAGCTGTTTTTTTCTCAAGGACACTTCAACAGTGTGTTTATGGAGACTGAACCTGGTTGCTCTTGAATGAGATTTATGAAAGCTCTTTGAAATATGTTAACCATCAGACAGCGCTGCCCTGCTATTAAAGACGAGAGTTATATTCCCTGGCTTTTATTCTAATACCTTTACATAGATTCATATTAATTTTCCACAATTAAACCCTTTTGGGGTAACAATCTTGCTCATATTTTATTCATGACAGTGTTGAAAAAAAATGTTTTTCATATATATTTGCTTACATACAGTGTATAGGTAATGGCATCTTTCTTCTATCCTTTGCTTGCAGAGAACTCCCTCTACAACATCGGATGAATCCCATTTCCCCGGCAGTTCCAGGTCTCTGGAGCTGGATCCACTGGAACTCTCCTCCTCTTTCCCAAGCCTGCAGCCTCAGTTTTCTAAGCCCAAAGGGAGAGGCCTCAATCCCTTTACCTCATCCTCCAACCCCAACCTGAAGGGCACTGAAGCCAACAAGATCTCAAATAGCCTGCTGCAGCTAGCTAAGAACAAGAGCAAAACAGACAAGGAAAAGAAAAAGAAGAAGAAGAAGGGCAAAGGAGGGAGTGCTCAGACAGAAGGTAAGGAACAGAAAACAAGAGGGAGGGGAGAGATCAATTTATTTTAATTGTCCAGTGGGTGAGTAGGTTGAACTCCAGCATGTTTGAGTTTTGAGATAGGACGCCTGACGTTGTTAACAGAGACAGAGGAACAGGATAGGTTGATGTATGGAAGGAAGCCAGCAAGGGACCAAACAGAAATTCAGGTTGTCAGCACATTCACTTCATACTGCAATGCATGCTGGGTGGAGTAATTCATAGCCGATATGGCCTTGACTATGACCAGTGTTGTACCTTGTGAGATTTGAAAACTGACCCTTGCTTACAATTTCAGTGAACTGTTAAATTTGAAGTACATATATTACAGTGGTAGTTAAATATATCATGTTTTTTAAGTAATACAATATATTTAAAATATGTGTATTAGACTGTCTTGCTATTATGAATTGAATATCTGAATTATATTTGAATTACAATATTTGCTGACCTCATTTATGTAATAATCCAAAGATGATGGTGAAACAGATTGCTAACAAACTCAGCATGATTCATACATGTAGCAGTTATTTTATATGTATATTGATGCATGGAGCTGTGGTTAATACATCATCCTCGTTCCGGACACGGGTAAATTAATCAAGCATCATTGTTGCAAATGCGCATGTCCCTGTGACATTCCTCATTGTCTTTATTCATCATCAACACACCCTCTGAATTTTGTAAACTATTTAAGCTGCAACAATTATCTCTCCTTCTGCCTGTTAATGACCCATTTTTTCCATCTGTATTTTGCTGCAGTTTCGTCAAAGAGTTTAATTTTGCTTTGTGTTCCTATTGTCTGTCTGGGATGTCTCTTAAAGTTAGTCCTTAGGTAATGGACATGTAGCCAGTAACAGAACACAGGGCATGAGGTCATACTCTCGACTAAAAACACTCAAATAAACTCACACATCTATTTGCACATTTATACTTTCACATACATATTAAATTAGGGTGAAAAACACTGCTTCTTTGCATCGAAAGGAGTCAGCTGAGGTGGTTTGGGCATTTGGTGCGGATGCGTCCGGGGTGCCTCCCTAGGGAGGTGTTCCTGGCACGTCCAGCTGGGAGGAGACCTTGGGGCAGACCCAGGACCAGGTGGAGGGATTATATCTCAACACTGGCTTGGGAACGCCTTGGGATCCCCCAGTCAGAGCTGGTGGATGTGGCCGGGGAAAGGGAAGTTTGGGGCTCCCTGTTGAAGCTGCTGCCCCCGCACCTGACTCTGGATAAGTGGTTGAAGATGGATGGATGGATGGTGTTTTAATTTACAATTGTCTCTGTACAAACACAACTCCCTTCCATCGTACTGCCCCACTGATTTGCCCATTTATACAAATGTCACGTCACCACTGTGGCTGCGAGTTTAGAGGTGAAACAACAACAACAACAACCTATTACAAAGGACAGAGAACATTGTCACGGTCCCAGTTCCAGTTTTCCCTCCTGTCCTCTGTATCCTGAATTCACTCCTACTCAATCCACTCATTCCTGTCACCTGTGCTGCTGCAGCCACCTGCTTTCCATCTCCAGTCACCCTATAAGCTCTGCCCAGTCCTCAGTTCACTGCCAGATTGTCATCGACTCATCCTACTCTTCAACTCTCTTGGACTTCCTTGTGATTTTTTTTTTTCCTGGGTTTTGCCTGTTTGTCTGTTCCTTGCCTGATTTTCTGTTGTAGGGAGTTTTGCTTACTTAACTATGAATATGTATTTCTTCCCTGGTGTAATGCATTTGGGTCTGAACCACACTGTGACAAACATTCAGTCAAAAGAGTCAAGCCTTGGCTGTGTAAAAAGGACTCTTTGCTGTGTTCCTTTTAAACAGTTTCTGCATGAAGAATTAATCTGTGTGGTATACTCTTTTGTACTGAATATGCCAGATTTTTGCATTCTTATCTCTTTTATAATAATATTAATTTATACATTAGAAGGAACATAAACAGAAATGTGTCAAACTGTAAATGAAGCACGTTTATATTTTCTTGGTTTATCAAGAAAATACTTTTTTATTCAAATGACTCAGGAGAATTTTGACACCGTTACATTTGGAGATGCCTCAGGTTCTTCTGAGAAGATTATGATGAGTTTGAATAGGTGTCCGTGAGGGGTTTTGAGTTTCTAGAACAGCAGCACACTGAACACAATAAATACATCTTACAGGGGGCACTTAATGTAAAATCTATTTGTGTGTAAGAAAGGATGACCCTGATGAGCAGCTAGCTAATGCACACAGCTGCTTCCTGAGCATCAGTTCCTCAATGAATCTGAGACGACTCAGGCGGAGTGATGCAGCTCACTAACCATCCTCTGACAATAACGTAATCCTCTTAACCCGTGTGATGGTGACACTTATTCCTCTTTTCTCCTCCCCCCAGATCCCCAGCACCTCCCAGAACCTCCTATGGATGGAGAGATCTTCTTCTGCTGAGAAAAATAGCTCTCCTCCTCCCCGTCATCATCATCATCATCGACCCATCACAGCCGTTCTAACATCTAAAGGAGAGTGCTGCTGCCAAGTAGTAATACATTCATCGTCATGAGTAATGCTGCAGTGAACTACCAGGCTTTTTGGCACCTTTGAAATCACCTTGAAAAGACTTTCAGTCATTTCTGCACGTCAACCATAAAATGCAAGAGAAACAAAAAATGGATCTTTGTATTTTTAAATTAAACCACTGCTCTTAGTTTCTTAGTTTGAATATTTTAGGTTATCATGTGTGAGTATGCATACATAAATGGAGTACAAAGAAAAAGTAAGCAAAGTGATATAGAAAATTCATAGGCTGCCAAAATTGTTTTGAAGATATTATGGTTAAATGACCAGAGGTTCATGTATTTATTTTGAAGAATGTGCTTATTTGTCAAATTGAAGTCCTTGAGAATTGAAGAGCAGATGTGTCACAAGCACTGTCATTGGCCAGCTTCCATTTTGTTTCCATGGTTACTACTGGATCCAATCAGCACCCTCTACATACCACTTGGAAACAGATACTAAATGTCAACAAACTCCATGTGGCAGTAGAAGCTCCTCCCTCATAATCTTTACTTTATTGGTTGTATGAGACTGAAACCACAGAGGAAAATATGTCCATTGTTTGTTTATCGACTGTTCAGCTCCACATTGAAAGAAACATTCCACTACTGACTATTAACTTTGAAAAACGGATGTGATGAAGTTCACGGATTTTGCCTCAGGATTACAAGCGAAATGGGATTGACACCTCCAGTAATCCTATATAATTACCTAATGCCATTAATCATGTTCCCTGGCTGGTGTTCAATGTTTCTGAAGCAATGATATACGATGTTACACCAGTCTCATTGGGATGTGTTGTTTCTCCCCGCATCTAATGGCTCAGTCTTGTCCTTCAGTGGGTTGTAGAGCCTTTGGATGGATTAATTTGATCCTCACTTCATCTGCCCATCAAGGGTATTATTTAATTTTCATCTTTCATTTAATGACAACAATGGGGCTTTCCTTAATTTTTTTTATTGCATGTAACCTTTCATGTAGCATACTCATGGTTTCTGTCTGTTAAAGAGTTGAGCTTCCTTGTTTCTTGTGTCCTTTCTAGGACCTTTGATGACTGAACCTGCTCAGCAGGTACAGCTCGAGTCTCTGATCATTTCAAATTAACCAACACTCAGTGTTGTTCAGCACTTTGGTCCTATCATGTTGATGCAATTTTTTTTAGTTATCAGTGAAACGTATCAATCAATGAGAAATTTGTATTTTTTGTAAATCAAGGGCACTGAAGCTAATGAAAAGCAACAATGATCCAAAGAGAGAAAATGTGTTAAAGAACATTAACGATGCTGCAGTTCCCTCTTATTAGTGTTTAAGATCAATAAAGGGGTTTGTAGCTTTTAATGTTTGAGGGTGGCCTGATCCGTCTTGATTTTTAAGCAGGTGTTTTAACTCCACCTAGCCCAGATCAAGGGCCACAACTACCTGCTGGACAGGTGGGAAGTAAAAACAGAAGAAAAAAAATGTGTTGAATGAATGACAAAGCAGCTCCGCCGAACTGCTTTCTTGCTGCCTCTTTGTCTTGTCTTGAAGTGCTTGTTTGTTAACCTGCTGTCTGTCCTAAGGATTTGATTTCATGTCCAGGCTGGTTTATTATACTGTGTCTTCTAAGAGGCTTACAGGGCCAGCCAATTAGTTGCTTCATGTCTTTTATTTATGGCTCGAGTGTAATCCTGTCAAAAAAACAGAGAAACGGGCTTTCCCCCCTCCCTTCAGGTGCACTTTGACCTCTAGGGAGCACTGCACCTATTGACTAAATTTGTTCCCTCTTTCACAAAAACAACTAAAAAGCGGTTTTATTAAACTATTCTTTAATTTCCTTTTAATATGTCCTACTTGCTGTGACAAATTGTAATTTTTCTCAGCAGGTCATAGCCGTTCAGTGATAAGTGTGGTCTTTCGTGCTCTATTTTCCCCATGGCATTTGTAACTGCAAAAACAAATAAGTTGTCAGATTGTAATTGGTTATTCAGTGAAACCAGACAGCAGCAGCTTTAAAATGAAAAAAAAAAAAAAAAGACGTTCTAACGGTTGGAAGGAGCGACTGGGCAGAATAACAAACCTCCCTCTGCAAGGGACAATCAGCAGATGCGAGTCGAGAAAATGAACTTCCTCCCAGCGATGATAGGCCTGGTGATGGGACGAATGTCTCCATCAGGGGAACCCTGCGTAGCCTTAAATCTTAATGATAAAATGCACTAGAGTAGAACCCAGCATCTTCTCAGGAGAAGAGGAGAGCTCTTATACCTCTGCTTTGAAACATGTGTACCATAAAAGTGGTACTGAATCGTTTTATTCCCCACAATGTAAAAAAAAAAAAAGGGCAAAGAAAAATGTGTAAATATGATTTATGTATAAAACAAATCAAATGTAAAAAGTTTCCTTGGTGATTTATTGCAGCATTTTGTAAGAATGTTTTATTTATGTTCTATTCTCACCCTTGAGGTGATGTAAAGTCATATTTCTCTCATAATAAAATCATAATGGACATTTTGAGGGCTTTGATTTGTCTTGCTGTTCTTTCTTTCTTTTTTATGTTATTTTTTTTTTACAAATTTCTGAAATAAAAACAAAATAAATGAAATTACAGTTGTTGCAACATGAACAACCATCACTTTAATCACTGATAAAGCGATTTTATGATTTTATGCTTTGAGCTTTATTGATCAGTTTTTTGTTTTTTTTATACAGTAGATCGATAAGGAGAGGAAGAAATATCTATATCTAGATATCTATTTCTCTGTCAGGCTATTGCTGCCTCAAAAATATTCAATAACTTAATCATTAAGCACATTTTATGTCCTCTTGCACAATAAAGTGAGCGTCCCCAAGATCAGATTAGCTCTTATTCTCGTGACCCCCATGTAATCAACCCTTATTAGGGCAACAAAAAATAATTGTTCGGTAAACACACCACGCGTTGCAGAATGTTTCAGCATTTTTCGTAAGGCACCTTTTAGGAACCTTTTTTCCAAATGCAATATGTTTTAAATGGACATGTTTACAATGTTTACTTTGAAGTAAACTCCATTACCTGTAAAAAGTCTTATATTTGTGTATGTATCTGAATCATATTCTCTTAATAGACTGAGAAATAAAATGTGATTTTCCACTTTGTTGAAGTAAACAGTTATTCTTATTAATCCATATGTTCTTTTTTATAGGCAGTTCTGTTGGTACTGTAACATTCTTTAAATGGTTTGATTCCATTTCCAATGGTTGTGGTGATGGTGCTAGCGCACCAACACTAGTGAGGAAGGTGACAGCTTGATGGATTGGCAGCAGTGCAGACTCAAAGCAGGGCTCCCAGAGAACCAGCTCCTTTAGTTTCCTAATGCTTCAGACAGCTTCCTCCTTGTTCAACCCTGTAGTGTTTTACTTCTAGACAAATCAACTAGAATTTATCACCAAATCCATGATGTAATGATCTTGTACTGTACATCATGCTGGGTTCATCACCGTTCCATATCTTCTCATTTCCCCATAGCTCACAGATTAAATATCATCTTTTTGCAGCGTGTTTTTTTTTCCTGTAAAAAAACGACTCCATACTTTCCATTCAGCATCCAGTATAAGCCCAAGAGACATTATCTGATAAGACCAAATGCAAAGGTGAGTAACTTCATGCGTTAAATTTAGTTTACTGGAGCTTAACACTACAGAAGTTATCCTTCTCTTTTTAGATTATTCCCACCAAATCAAAGTTGTGCAGCAGCAAGTTTCTTGGCAACATACAACAGACAGGTCTGAGCCTCTGTGTGATGAGGATAGTGCAAATGGAAGAGGAGATAGAGAGGGAGGGAGACAGACAGAACGACAGAAAATATAATCTTCACAATGTAATTATTACAAATAAAACAATCCAATTATATCTTAGAAGGGAAAAAGTAGCTTGTAAATAAGTGTTGAGCTTCAAAGAGTGACTAATGCAGTCATACTGATTAATTATCTGCCACAGATAAGATAAATCCAACAGTGCAAACTAATTATTGTCATATCGTGATCGACAAAGTCTGTCTAATTGATAGCCGTAAAGCAGCTTTGAGCTGAGCTGGTCCTCAGGCAGACGCAGCCAACCTTCCAATCTCCACAGTTATCAGGCAAAAGCTGAGGTTTTTCTTTGAGCTTCTCACTCTCACAGGGGCAGTGCTCAACAAATCAGCTTTGCTGGTCAGGTTAGTTTTCACACAGGACGGAAATTTTACCTACTCCCGCTGTTCTTGCATGCAACTGCAAGAAAAATATACTTAACTGGAAAATAAGTACCTGAGCACATTTTCCCCTCGTAAAACATTCCATTTATGATGATGAATAGCTAGAAAAACATCTTGTTCTCCTTTCGGCTTTTCTCTTCAGGGGTCGCCACAGCAAATCAGTTTCCTCCATCTAACCCTGTCTTCTCCATCCTCTTCTCTCACAACAACTACCTTCATGTCCTCTTTCACTACATCCATAAACCTCCTCTTTGGTCTTCCTCTAGGCCTCCTGCCTGGCAGTTCAAAACTCAGCATCCTTCTACCAATATATTCACTGTCTCTCCTCTGGACATGTCCAAACCATCTCAGTCTGGCCTCTCTGACATTATCTCCAAAACCTCTAACATGTGCTGTCCCTCTGATGTACTCATTCCTGATCCTATCCATCCTGGTCACTCCCAGAGAGAACCTCAGCATCTTCATCTCTGCTACCTCCAGCTCTGTCTCCTGTCTTTTCCTCAGTGACACTGTCTCTAGACCAAAACAATGTCGCTAACCCTAACCCTACTCTCCTCAGTCCTCCCAGTGTCCCACTTCCTCTTAGCTAACCTCTTTGTATTCACTCCTGTACCTCCTCATCCCACCACCAAGTCTCCTTATCTACTTTCCTTCCGGGTGACACACCAAGTACTCTCCTACCTGTCTCCCGGATCACATTAGCTGTAGTTGTCCAGTCATCTGGCAGCACCTCCTGACCACCCAGAGCCTGTCTTAACTCCTTCCTAAAAGTCATGCAACACTCTTCCTTTTTCATCTTCCACCATTTTGTCTTCTGCTCTGCCTTTGCACTCTTCATCTTCCTCACCACCAGAGTCCTCCTACACACCACCATCCTATGCTGTTTGACTACACTCTCGCCTAACACTACTTTGCAGTCACTGATCTCCTTCAGGTTACACCCTCTACACAAGATGTAGTCTACCTGTGTGCTCCTATCACCACTCTTATAGGTCACTCTATATTCCTGCCTTTTCTGGAAGAAAGTATTCACTATAGCTGTTTTCACAATTTTTGCAAAGTATCCTTCCAGCTGTCCTGCATTCCTCTCCTGGATACCAAACCTGCCCATCACCTCCTCATCACCTCTGTTTCCTGCACCAACATGTCCATTGAAGTCTGCTCCAATGACAACTCTCTCATTTCTAGGTATGCTCTGCATCACTTCATCAAAGTCCAACCAGAAGTTCTCCTTCTCCTCCAGCTCATATCCTACCTGTGGAGCATAACCACTAACAACATTGAACATCACACCTTCTATTTCTAAGTTCAGACTCATCACTTTATCTGACACTCTTTTAACCTGCAGAACAACAATAGATAAAATATTTTTTGTGTTGCTGTTTTTTCTTTTTAAATGATTGAAATTACTGTCAGGCATACTTTAGTATATGCAAATGTCCTACACTGTGTGGGAGTATTCTTGCCCCATATAACCACAAATATCACCTTGAAAAATATATTTTTTATTCCAGTAAAACCAATGATTCAGTGCCCTCCAATTTTAATCAAGAATAGTGCTTTCGTTGAAGTGTTGCATTTGCTCTTTGCTGAAACGGTTGCTTCCTCTGTTATCATTTTCCATGCAACCAGGATGGTGATCATTGCCTGTACTTCTTTTTTTAATCTTTGGACAAGCAAAACCTGGCTGCCTTCTGTGATTACACTTAAATATGGCACATTCATAAGTGCATCAGATTGCACCAAACATAAAATCAGCAGGGGTAACAGCGTTGTTGTTTTGTTTTGTTTTTATTGCAAGTACAAATACTGCAATATAACAACCCTTACTGAAAAATTCATGCTTGTAAATCTGCTTGGAAATCAGCTTAAAGTATGCTGACATTTCTAGTTGATATGACTATGGTATAACAAGCAGTTTGCATTTTTAGAGAGCATGAAGCTCCTTCTTCACTCACATAGAGTCCATCTCTCTGATTGACTATTTACTGCATGTAATTCTCTTGTAGTTCTGGTTTTTGTTTGGGCCCCTGAGGCAAATTTCCAGTTCTTTAGCTGCAAAATGTTCACGCTAACTTTTTGTGTCTGCCATTTGGTGTTGCGCCAATGTGCAGAATTGCCTGCTGCCTCAAAAATTTATGTGGATGAGTGTGGTGGAACATTTGTTGCCGTAAAGCCAAAACAAGCTTAAAGGCATTAAAACAGGTGGGATTGGAAGGAAATGCATCATGCAGAGGGTGGGAATGATGACAATAAAGATTTTTTAAAGCATCCAAAGGCAAGTTAATTTCATGCTTCTCTTGGGTAGTCTTTGTCTCCTATGAACTTCATTTATCTGAGGCCAAAGCAAATGATTTTTCTGATAATTACATTACTTTTATGGATGGTTTTGAGATATGTGCTCTGAGCTGTGGCTGTTCTACACCAACTCCTGTTTGGGATTATGGGCACACATACACTAAACCCTTCTACTGTTTACCTGACATTCTGAGTCTGTCATTAATGACATTATGGGATGCAATCGTTTATTAATATCAACAATACAAAAAAAATCTAATTATAATGCTTTGGCCAAACTGTTTTTTTTGTCTGTTGTCAAACTCTTGAAAATGTTTGATTACAACGCATTATTTTTAAAAATTTTGCCCGTAAATAGTTGAAATGTAAGCCTTCATGTATAAACAACATCAGCGTTGTCATGACCCTGAACAGGAGCAAGAGTGTAGAGAATATATGAATAAGAATGGAAGCTGAGTAGGCTCCTTCTACATACATATTAGTTCTTTTTTAGGACACCAGAGAGGAAAAGTTCAAGAACAACGAGCAAGAGTTGACGATCAGTAGACAAGCCCATATAAAGCAACCAAAGTATCACAGAATGTATTGAGGTACATTCTCCCAGTGGATATTTACAGAATGCTGAGTAGATATTATTCCAGTCCTCCAGCAGGTTTGAGGGAAAACATGGCTGTGAGCAGTATCTGTACCACACCGAGGAGAGCTCTTATGGCAGCAGCAAGGATGGAGGGCGGGGAGAGATGATGCCAGGTCCTCCATCTTGTTCAGAGATGTGAGGATGATTTAGGAGGCCTGTCTGTGCCAGGGTGTCGAGAGAGGGAGCGGGGTAGAGCAATCCTATTACTCCTCAGTGACCCTGCCTTAATGCATACACACGCACGCACGCACGCACGCACGCACGCACGCACGCACGCACACACACACACACACACACACACACACAATTTTCCAGTGTTTTCAGAAAGCCACCAACACAGATAAAGATAAAGACTACAGTTACTGTGTGTTAATAATTTAAGTCACCTGCACTGAAGTAATTAAAGCAACTGTACCACTGATTGTCTTTATTTAGTCATGGCTCGGGGACAGCAGAGTGGTTCAGACCATCTCAAACACCACTGGGGGGATTACAATGATACGTGGCGTATATGTCCAGCATTGGGAAAGTAGTCTTCTACCACTTGCCCCAAGTGAGGGAATTTAAATATCTTGGGGTCTTGTTCCATCTGTCAATCTCACGTTCTGTCCATCTCTTACTCGTGGAAGGACAGAATGTGAGATTGACAGACGGATCGGTGCAGCGGCTGTAGTGATGCAGTTATTGTATAGATGTCTGTGTAGGTTCTCAATTATCAAGGTCATGGTTATCCAAAGTTGTTTAAATCAATCAACTGGACTTTACGAAGATTTCTTGAAGACGTTTCAGAACTGAAGAAGCCCTTTGGATTAGAGGTGAAACGTCTTCAAGAAACTTTCTTTACGTCCAGTGGATTGATTTAGACAGCTTTGGACAGTCATTATATACAGTAGGGCTGTGGTGATAAAGAAAGAGCTGAGTTGAAAGACAAACCTCTCGATATACCAGTCGATCTATGTTCCTACTCTCACCAACGGTCATGAACTTTGAGTTATGACCAAATGGACGAGATACCAGATGCAAGTGGTTGAAATGAGTTACCCCCCTGGAGTGGCTGGGCGTACCCACAAAGATAGGGTGAGGAGCTCAGTCATCAGGGAGTTGCTTGGAGGAGAGGCCCTGCTCCTCCATATCAAGAGGAGCCAGCTGAGGTGGCTCGGGCATTTGCTCCGGACGCCTCCTGGACACCTCCCTGAGGAGGTGTTCCAGGCATGTCCTACTGGCAAGAGGACCTCAGGGAAGAACTCAGATACATTGGAGGGACTATGTCTCTCTATGACTGTGTCACACACTTCCTTCTCACCTCAACTTCCCCATCATACTCAGTTGTACATTGTAATCAGTGCTAATCAGAAGGTGTTAGTATACTAAATGGTGAGCATTGGAATCACGCAGCCTGCTCACTCAGCAACGTTAACATTTCCTTTGTGAGTATGTCAGCACGCTGGTGTTAGTGTTGTCTGGAAGCATTAGATTTCAATCACAAATCACTATAGCAGATCATGAAATAATCTCATTTCTTCTTTAGGAATGTTTGAAGAAGTAACTTTTTTGTACATTCATTCGTTCATTTTCATGTACCGACGCTGTATCCGCCGTAGCGGGTCACGGGGAGCAGGAGCCTATCCCAGCTGTGTAATTCAAATTTTATCAGAAATTGTACATTCAGGTTTTTTTCTTCACAAGCCGATAATGTTTTGAAATGTAAATATTTTAAGAACAAACAGGAACTGTTAATTTCAATGGAAATTTGTGATGTTATCTGGTCTGAAAGCATGGCCTCTAATGAGCTTCTGTTGTTATTTTACAAATTACAGGAATGGCAAATAAAGTAGAAAAATAAGCCTCTGCTAATGATTGTTTTTTGTATAAATCTCTTTGTGAAGTCATTTTTGCGTAGGACAAATGCTGCTTTGATATAATCTCCTGTATTTTCTTGTAGTCTGCTCCTCCTAAGATTTTACACACCATTAAACCAGTGTTACTGCAGGACAGAATGTGATGGACAGACTTCTATTATCCATAATCGTGAGTGCCTTAATTTGACTACTTTTAACAGGCTAATACATGGTTTAATACTGACCCATGAGCCATTTGGATTAAATTGGAGCTAGTCTTCCCTGGTGGCTCCGCGGTTTAATGTGGATTACATATAGTTATTCATATCCTCCTCAGAACTTAAAGTAATCTCCTTTTTGTCAGCATATCTGATGTCACTTTCTACTGAAAAGGGGAACTTTAAAAATAAAGAGAAAAGCTACACATTATTAAGCAGTTAGATTTCTAAAATGTAAACTAGACCTAACACTAAAGCACTGCCACAAACTCAAGGGGAGAATCCCCCACCCCCACCCGCACCGCCCCCAAGCCCCAGACATTTAGCAGACACTTACATTAATTACTCCAAGCTAAAATATAAACAGAATGTCTCAGTACCACTCATATAAAAATAAAACGGCGTGCAGGCACACAAATGTATACAAGCTCAGATTGTCTCAGAATCTGAATCTCCTGTTTGTTAGCCGGGTAGCCTGTTGCTACGGTAACACTCAGCCTGTCTCATTTTAAAAAGATATTGATGACCTCAGTGGTGCCTGATGTGATCAACATGATTGGTGAAACCTATGAAAGTGATGCAAGAAAGCAGAAGCCAGGAAATTAAACCTTTGCTGTTGTGACTTTACCTCTACACCGTCATCATTCCATGTGTATTTATATTCTATATTTGTAGAATGCCAAGGGGAAAAACGATGAATTAAATATGCTACTGAACTTCTGAAAATCACAGTTGACATTTATATACAGCTGAATATAAATCACTAATTAAAAGTTAAAGTTTCACTAATCAATCAGACAAAGTCACAGTCTTTATTTTCCAACCTAAACACAAATATATTCCATAGCATAGAGTCATAAATTCAGGATTTGATTCATTTTCAATTCATGTGTTTGTTTCTTCATTTGAGTTACATATAGAAATTGTCTCAAAGTAATACTAGTACTATTATTGTTAATAATAGTAATCATAATAATAACAACATTAATTAATTAATGAATTTGTTTGTTCGTTCGTTTATTCATTTTCCATATTGATTTTTCTGCTAATGGGGGTCACGGGGGCTGCTGGAACCTATCCCAGAGGACTTTAGGGCATGAGGAGGGGAGACGTCTCGGACGTGGTGCCAGCTCATCGCAGAATCACACAAAGAACGAACAACCACTTGTGCACACACTCACACCTACAGACAATTTGGAATCAAACAATTCACCTAAGCTGCATGTTTATGGAGGTGGAACGAAACCAAAGAACCCAGAGGGAACCCATGGAGACAAGGGGAAAACATACAAAACTCTGCACAGAACAGGACCTGACCCAGAACCGTCTTGCTGTGAGGTGACAGTGCTAATCATTGCGCATGTACAGTATTTCCCTGCTCTGTCTGGAAAGTGTTTGAAATGATAAAACTGATTTCAACGGAATTGAAATACAGTACAAACTCTTCTTTTTTTTTTTTTAAAGAAAAAGGCTATATAATTTCACAGGATTCTGCTTATTCTAAGATTCTTGATGGTTTAATCATTAAAGATCATCTCCTCCATAAACCTGTTCTCTATTCTTTTAAAAACTGTCTGACCAACCTTGTAGAAGCAGCATCTCGTCGGAAGTGTTTCATACCTCGAAGTAAAGCTGACCAAAGTGCAGTTTCTACCCCCAGAGACATTTACCCCTATCAGATTGTTATAATAAAAGAAATGTCAGCCGGCCTCATAACACATAGAATAAGCTCTCGTCTCTAAATCTTCATCATGTTCTCAACCATCTGACTTTGTCTCTTTTATTAGAGAGGGCTCTCACTTTGATGTGATGAAAGCCATATAGAAATAAGGGTTTTTAAACCTACTAAGAAAAAAAGAATTATTACTAATGAACCTTTTTCTCATGATGGTAGACCACTGCACATTTAGGACCAGGAATAGACAGCAGTTGTTCAGAGTTACTATTTTATGCATCAATTTCATGTAACATTCTTCCTATTATTCCTACCCTAACCCACACCCCACATAACAGTTCATTATCAAAACTTATACTAGTGTTACTTAAATTGACTTCTTGTATTATTTACAGTATTGTGGTGATGGTTCAATGGTTTTTCGAGGCTGACGGCAAGAAAGCCAAAATAGAATTGTTAGAAGCACTGTCTGTAATTTACAATTTGCCTATAATGAAACCTGTTCTGCTGCTCTACTTCACAGCTGACTTGTGAAAACTTGCACAATGATACTTGAGCACTTTAAGCACTATAGTTAAGTGTTTCTTTGTTGAAATGACTTAGTACGTATAGTTATGCTGTGCCCGATAATAGATTAACAACAGAGTTCCCATGATAATGCTTAAGTATTATTCATGTTGCTTTTATGTAAGCATGGTGCCTCGACCACAGACCATTAGTCCCATGCAGTTTTCTTCTCAGGTGAGTGGGGCGGCGCGGTGGCGTAGTGGGCAGCGCTGTCGCCGCACAGCAAGGCAGTTCCGGGTTCGAGTCCCACTCTGTGTGGAGTTTGCATGTTCTCCCCGTGTCTACGTGGGTTCTCTCTACGGATTCCTCCCACCTCCAAAAACATGCCCAGTTTGGATGCTTCATGCTTGTTATCTTTTACAGTATTTTTTGTAAAATGTTGTGGGTGAGACAATCTGTTTGAGTATCATAACCTCATTTCAACATTTAATAGAATACTATTACACAGTAGATTTAGCTCTACAGTGCGCCCTCGCGCATTCGCGCATCAAAGCTTGCGATTTCACCCATTGAGGATTTTTGGGAGGCAGTCAAGTGATACCGTACGCACATTCTATTGGCTGACTGCATCTGGAGGTGTGCTCGGTTCCGAGTCTCTGACTTACATGAGACACCAAGGTGCTTTAAACAGTCGATAAGAGTGTGGGAAAATGTGATACGGATAGAAGGTGGTTTAATATCAGCATGAGGAGGGTCATAAACATTTAAATTACCGTAAATAATAAGATAAATAAATTTGTCGCTCTATCCTTGAATTCACTAATCGTGTGTGGTTCCTGGAACGCAATAACCGCAAAGAATGAGGACGCGCTGTATATGGAAAATACTTTGTGTTAGTGCCCAGATGAAGTGACTCCTTGCTCTAACAAATGCACAAGTGTTAACCCTTCCAAACCTGTGTCCCTTCAGTAATTAGTGTGATATCTTTTTACATTTACTACCTAATACAGCAGCAGTAGCCAGCACTCGCTGTTCCCAGTATCAAGGCAGAACTTAGAAGTTGGTTCATTTTAGCATTAAATGGGGCTAACAAGCTCCACTGGGATTGAGCCTGCACACCAATTGATGTCAGTTTAGAATACTTAAGGAGAGCTGATAATGCTCAAGGAATGTCCCAGTGGTCCAATGCTCTTGTTTTTCCACATTGGCTGATAGGAACAGAGCTGGACTACATAGCCCCACGAGCTTTCTCTTTGACTCTTTAAAGAAAATGGCTTTTAATGGACTTGTGTCCTAAAATCATTACCACTTCATCTGCTAATGATTCTCTTTGAAGCCTGCTTCTTACTTGACAAGGAGACTTTCCATGGGTGCAAGTTATTGTCTTGCTAATTATCATGCATGCTGAGTGTTTGATTTAACCAACTGGTGGTGATTATCCTGGAGTTTTGACTGCAGTCACTTGAGGATATTATGAGGATGGTGGGGACAAAAGGCTTGTTATCAAAGTCTATTCTCACTGTCTCTTTGAGGTTGTTGTATAGTAATAATCTGTATGCAACAACAATTACCTCACAGTTTCACTGTTGAATGTTCCCTGAAGCCACATCCCTCTGGGCCCATGTAGACATGAACTTGCTCCCTGTGCTCATTCTTGGGGAATTTGGTCAGTGACAGAGTGTAATTGAGTTCAGTCTATTGAAGGTGGTGCTGCCTGGCAGGAGGGTTTGGGGATGCAGAATAAATATCTTCTTAAAAATTCACCTTTGATACTACTTCTCTCCCTGTTACACGGTTTAAAATTCAGGTGATCCTGGTCCTAAATTACCATATAGTAGCAACCCAGAGCAGCAGAATAAAGATGGAGGTTTGTGGCTGTCATGAATCCCATGTAGACTATTGAAGCTATGGCCTCATTTACACAACAGTGTTTCAGAAAACAAAGTTTTTCCTTTACTTTTTCAAAGATTCTGTGTTTCCATGACATTATGGCATCACAGAAGAACAGCTCAGTGGTAGTTCAGTAAATCTGCATTTGAGAAGTGTTAAAATACTCAAGAGCTGTGAGCACAAACAATACCAGACAGTCTGATGTCCTTTGTTGTTCTTGCAATAGTACACTGTCTACTTGTGTGTATAAGGTTGAAACTGTAATAGGCAGACTCAAAGAGGTTCAGTGATGTCATTCTTTAAAGAGGAATCCCAATGACAGCAGGGTAGCCTTTAAAAAAAAGAGTCATTTCAGAGGCCATATTCAAAAGTTTGGAATTCCAGGCGTCAAAAATGCTACTGTACAAACACTTGGCAACAAAACAAAACTCTTTTGGTGGAACGGTTGTTGTGTAAACAGCTTTAAACTCTGTCGTCTTCACAATCTTTTCTGTGCCTGGGCAAGGCACATAATGGTAACTGCACTTTGGGTTCATGCGACTGTAAAGGGGTTCTACCAATTTAACACCATGCAAATGTGTTGGTATGAAGCAGGGGTATAACAAAAAAACAAGCATGGTGATCAGCTGACTCTCACTGAATAATTACACTTAGTTCAAAAATAGATCTAAGAGCAGGGATGTTGCAGCAGCTTATCTGTGTCTTTGTTTTGCACCATCTGGTTTGTGCAGTGTGGTTGAACTTTGAGAGCGAGTCTGCATAAACTCGTGTTTTTGGTCCTCCTCTGCATGTCACACTGCTGCTGGCAGATGCATTTTTTCAGCCTTTTGGTATGTTACACAGCAGTAATGAAGGATTTCAAACATATTCAGAGCCTTATTATCTTTAAAAATATTAATATTCATTGCCGCTTCTCATTGCCACCGAGACCCATTAAACTTCAGTTACATATCATTTGAATCCCCATGGGGGTATTTGCTGGTGTTTTTCTAAGAACGAATCACTTCTTAATTACACTGAGAAAAATCTTTGTTTTGTCAACGGGTGAAGTCAATGGCTGCATTGTAAAGGAAATGGCAACAGATTACTGCAGAGACCTTCTGTTCCTCTGCAGACTGCAGGGACATTGGACTGCATCCATGAAAACTTGCTGACTGGAACGAACAGAGAGGAGAAGCAGCGCTCCCCTTTCAACCAGCATGGAAGTGTCAGGTCCTGGTAGCTTTGTTCGTTTTGAAGGAGCAAGAACTGTAGTAAAGAAACAATTTAGGTTTAATGGACCACTGTGCAGCACAATGTGCAAAAAAAAAAAAAATTGTACAGGAATTCGCTTTTTCTTCAGGCCTCATTCCAGTTTGTTTTCAGCATTTCTTTTATGTATGATAAAACCGGGTTAATATGAGGACACATAAATCTTGAATTGCAGTCATTTGAAAAATGGTTCTAGTCTATTGTGTTTATACAGTCTAAAGCTTAAGACACACCTTCACATTTACTTGAACATATGACTATTACAGCGATTCCGACTGTAACCCCTCCCGGCCAAGGCAATGACTGGAAATGTGAGCATAAGTTTTGCAAGTAGAGTCAATGGACTGAGCCTCAGGGGACAACAACTGCAACCTTGCAATGAACTGTCTGAAGAAATTAGGTTAGCCAGATCAGCATCCCCTTTGAAACCTCCCCTCACGATGCTTTTATAGATGTGCATTAATCATTGATCTTAACGTTTGAGACACTGCTGCTGAGCTAAATTATGTTGGGCTAAACCAGTTATATGAAAACGACTCAAATTCCAAATGTGCACGTAGCAAAAACAATCTGAACGCTGTCTGACTGATCAGATGTATTGTATAGAACATAAATGAAAATGAAATGGAAATGGAAATCAGCCAGAAGTCAAGGTAGCTGCCCCTCCCCCTCCTCCCTCCCCTCCAATTTCACGAGGTAGTACATGTTGCCATCAGGTGACAAGCATACACCATGTAGACATTTACATGTAAAATAAAAATTCCTTCAGATGAGAGTCACGAACAGCTCTTCATATTGCTCTGTCTGACCGGTGCTTTCTTCAGAGATGATACAAATGATTTTGCTGTCCTAATGGCCACCAAACCTTCGAGTAACAACCGTTTACCCAAGTCTTACGATGTCGATGGTGAGGTTTGTGTTGTCTCCATTTTGTTTGCTTGTTTCATTAATTTTTGGTCACAACAACCTAATTTTGTGACGCTTGGTGTCCATGTACTCCCACATAGCACACATTGTGTGAACTCTCAGTGCTCACATGCAGTAGCCTATTCGACTGGGCTTGGTGAAGGTGAGGATTTCATGTTTTGTTTTGTTTTTTCAGTGTGGATGACAAACTCCATGTGACAAATGATCACTTTTATTTGTAGCCAGCTTTCTTTTCTTCAAGGGGATTGTTGAATTATCTTCTGGTTCTGGAACTGTGACATATTATGCATAAAATAATGGATACGTAGTTTGAAATGACCATCTTCTAAAGCAGTAAAAAAGTGATGGCACTGTATACTAATAGATTAGAGTGGCGATAAGTACGTGATTTGAATTTCTTCAAAATAAGTTTGCTTTGCTGACAGGATTTGTGCATCAGATGAACACTCATTACAAAGATACAACGTGACTCGGACTTGCAAAAAGTACTTAGAGCATCTCTAATCCACAGTGAATCCAATAATATCTTCTCAATGTTAAGATGTAGACAGAACTGAATTGACCACTCATTAAATGATTGTAGAAGACAGCATAAAATGGAGGAATTAAGTGTAGACTCTGTTCTTATGACTGTAATTTCACTAACAGAATTCTCAGAAGTTTGACAGATGAGGCCGCACATTGTTTTTAAAACATTGTTTTCATTCTGAAATGACTTTCTTTCTCTCGCTGTCTTCTTTTTTGGACCACATACCTCATCTGTCACTGTTGGAATTCTATGCAAAATTCTGCAATTTAATTTTTACACAAGGGATACATCTGATATTCTCTATTCTGTTTCTGTTTCAACATCTTTTAGATCGCATTCATTACATCACATTTTTGTAGTTCTCTCTCAAATTCAAATTATTTATTCATTCATCTTGTTTGAGATGAGATAAACTGTGTTTGTATTATCTTTGCCACTTACCTGAATCACAGGTCACAGGTTACGATGGAACATATATCGGTTGACACTGGGCAAGAGGTGGGGTACACTCTGTACAAGTCATCAGCTCATTGTACGGCCACACAATCTCATTTATAGTGACCAAGAAGCTGCATGTTGTTGATGTACGGAAGCTGCACAACCCAAAGAGGACCGATGCAGCAGGAGAATGTATAAAGAAAGGCCCCAGGTGAAATCGAACTCAGAACTTAGGTTCTCTTTTGCTGTATGAAAATTCAGAAAACTGATTGATTTCCTCTTCCATCTACAGTTGTTGATGCAAAAAGAAAAATCCATTATGGGTTTCAGCTTTTTCTTCAGTCTTGAGGATAGAGGCACACGAGACAATGTAGTGTGACGTGTATGGCTACAATCTGTAACTACGGTGTCAGAGTCACGAGTGGAGAACAGATGGGCGATATGAGCCCATTCCTCATGAATGGACATTTTCCAGAACTAGCTCTTCATCTCCAAAGATCATATCCTGGAGATTTCAAAAATATAATGTCTACATGCCAAATTTATATTTAGATCACAAGATATGTTGTCAGTAGAATTAAAGAGCCCTGCACTAACACCAGCATTCCCAGTGAGAAATATATAACAAACATATGCACATTTGTGCTCACGACTTTCATCCCATGATACATTTTAGCTGTGAAGTCAGATAAGCTTAATGTTTCTAGACTTTCTATTCAGCTGTACGCCTACTCTGATGGCTGTTAATGATCTTTACTCTAGGGATTTATTTGAAAGATGCAAGGAGCAGACTCTTTGCCCGGGGATATGGGGCTGCGTCTGTCATGTTTGCGGAGACAGACTTAAACATGAGTACTAGGGACATATGTTTCGGCCAGTTCGACCATATGTCTGCTCTGCTGCTGCTCTTATCCAACAAATTGCATTGCTTTCGTACAAGTCTGTGTCCAGCCTGCCTGTTTCAGGGGGACAGTCAGTATGCCTAAGAGGCAAAGGTTTAACAGTAAATTAACATCTTTCCTTCCTAATGAATTTATACAGTCATGCTAGCAGTTGATTTTTACTCAAAGTTACAGCAGTAAGGCGTTCATTTATCCAATGAACTTATATTCTGGAATGACATTGACTCACCAAGTTTTGTCTGAGATATCCTGTCTGAGGTTTAAGTGATGGTAATTCCATCTGAAACATGAAATGTCCTGATATCTTAGTAGAATCTCACAGGTTCTACCATGCAGTGTTCGAGCAGTTGATTCATTATTCAGTGTCTGCTGATGAGCCTCATCATTGGTTGCCAGACAACCTGTCAGCAGAATCTCTGCTGCTCAGCAGAAGATACACAACATCACATGAATCATTTTCAAGTGTAGATTTTGTCACTTAAATCTATTGATGGAGTTGGTAGAAAAAAAGGTTTAAATATGCACATTACATCTTGTAGATAAATGGAAAAGACTTGTGCAAAATCGCTACCCATGCAGGTCCATGTATTGTAAATTTCTGAACCTTTGTAGGACATCTGTAGATACACTGTATGTGTGAACCTTTCCCTCCTAGCTACAATTGGTTTACATGGGAGGCTGAATATTTTCCATCTCAATGCCACACATTCACATCTCACTATCATGTAAAGCTGTTTCCTGACAAATGCGACCCTGAAATTGAGTATGCATGAGCGCTGCATGGACTACCAAACACTTGACAGAAAATCCCTTTCACATTCTGGAGTGATGCTGTTCTCCCAATGCCCCATGGACACATGCACAAATGCCCACCCCTTTCCTTTTTACTGACGGCTGAAGTGGCAGGGGTAACACTCCCTCAATGTTGGTGCTGTGTTAGTCAGTAGGGGGCACTGTGACTATGTGTCTGTTTTCCTCATAAAAGTGGAGCTGCCTCAGCTACATAATAATATCTGCGTTCTCTCAGGAGCTTTGACTGCTGGGAGAAAATCACTGTGTTTGCTGATGATAATGCAATTAATTAAAGAGCCAATCATTTTGGCCTGCCACGTCTAAATTTGAATGGAAGTTGCAATATTGTTCCTTGTGTTATACAGGCTGGGTCTCTGCTCATCAAACTTTTTTTTTTTTGAGTTATTGACCAGCATAATTCAAATTATGGTTTCTTATTACTTTTAATATTCAAGGTGCTGCATAGTGAGGAAGGGGGAGAAACAAAGAAAGATTAAAAAAGAACCTGCATTGTTGTTTTTGTGAGCTAGTTTTAAATTACATTCTGTTGCCCTTTGTCTTTGAATATATTGGTGAGATTTAATGTATGTGTATGCATCCTAGCCTGGGGCAGCTATGGAGGAAAGATGAGTTTCCATTACTAGATGAAGGCCTCTGCTGTGATAAGTGTTGTGGTGGCTTTAAGAGGTTGTTCATATATTCCATTGGCCTGTAATGACACATTGGTATAGAAGATAGAGGGAGGAGATACATTCAGGAATAAGACGTGCATAGAGAATGGCTCACCGGATCCATAGATTTACCAACAGGCCGAAGGGAAATGGCTGAAGACAATTCAGTCCCACATTTCCTACCATGCTCCCTCCACTGTACTCTTTGTACTCCTGTACAAGATGGATGGCATGACAACACTGTGGGTAAGAGAGGTCGTGTAAAGCATATGTACACATCACCAGGAGTGTATGTGGTTGCACGTGTGGGTTGACAGGATCTTCACGTGATGAGAGCAGTAGCGTGAGATCTATTCAGTGAACATTATCACAGGGCTTTGTAGTGAAGCTATAGTGTTGCTGTGATGTCAGGGTAGACAAGATAGATTGATAGAAAGATAGAAAGAGAGAGAGAGGAAGAGTGAGAGATAGTGAGAGAGACCAAAGGGGCAGTGATATCGTCAGCTGCAAATGCTGTTGTGGGTTTTGGTAACCTCGTCTTCCAGCTAATAGAAAGAAAATAAGAAAGCACGAGGTATTCTTGTATATAATATGAAGTTAGTGTGCACATGGTTTCTTCTGTTCTGTCCATAAGGATCTGATTCAATTTCCACTGAAGCAAACTCTGTTTGAAAAGCATGCAAAGGTAAATCTCCAGATGGACTGTGGTGCAGTGTAAACGTGTGTAATGTGTCTCTGATTTACAGATTATCAAGAGCTAAAAAATATGCTGTTGTTCAGTATTTACTTTGAAATTACCACCCGCTCCAAAGACAACAAGCTATTCAAATACTTGAGTTATGCAGCATCTGTGGGCAGATTAGGAGAGAACTCTTTGCAGTGCAGTATACAACACAAGCTACTTCCTGACTGTGTTTTCTTTCTGACTGTTGGTTCTTCCATGAACTATTGATGTGGTCGTTGCTGATTTGAATCTGTGAATCTGTTGATGTTGATGACAACATTTTTTCTGTTGTGAAGACTTACAACAAAAATAGGCTTTAAAAGCATGCAAAGGAAGTAAAGTCTTGTTGCAGACACGAGACAGGAAGACCACCTGGGACCACTAGGAACTTGTACGGACCTTTCCCTAAGCCATTCTTCCTCAATGTCTGATGCAATTGATATACTTTCTTATATATACATAAAAATGTATAACTACATGGCTATAATATAGGTCCTCATTTCTAGCTGACACCCCTCAATTTAGCCAACAGAAGCAACAAGCTAATGTCAGCGCTATGATTTGATCATTTTAAATGTTTTAAGCTGATTTAGATTCAGTTGATTTAAATTCAAGACTTATCTGTAAGAAATGTGTATTTGTACTTGATTTTAAGGTGTAACGGTGTCCCAACATTTGGACAACAGCTAAGGATAGACAGATAGATAAATGTATAGATATATGATTTATTTGTCCCAAAGCAAACTATGTTATAATGTTAATTCAGTTTTATGAAATAATGTTAGCTTCAATGTCTGCTGTGCACATGACCTTTATGCAGATTGTCCGTCGCCAGGTTGCTGTGACAGATGGAACTCTTTTGTATTTGTAGATTGATTTGAAGACTTGAGTGGTGTAAGACAAACAAAAGTTAGAAAAGAAAAGTTTTAGAGGCATGTATATTACAGGAGATTCTTAAGAGACGACAAATGAGAAGGCCAACCAAAACATCAATGGAGTGCAGGGCTGAAGTCAGAAGGTCATTTGGAATGGAGGATGCTTATTTTTCACGAATATCTGCATTTATTATGGTTGGTGGTTTTTAAAAAGCAGATTTACAACACTGTATGTATGGTATACAATGACTGATGTTTGATTTACACACACACACACACGCACGCACGCACGCACGCACGCACGCACGCACTCACACACACACACACACACACACACACACACACACACACACACACACACACACACACACACACACACACAAATTAACAATTATCAGCTATTTAATTATAATTATTAATTATCAAGTTCTTCCTTATAATAATTCAAACAATTAAACAACCACGTAAGAAGAAACGCCAGCTTGATTGTTAATGTTCGTCAAACCTGCTATGCATTCAGAATCTGTGCCATGGTAACAGGGTTCCAAGGTGAGTAGAGTTTTTTGTGATGAAACAACCAAGCAAGAGTCCCAACGGCCAAATGCACAAAAATCAACCTTTTGGATAAAGTTTCGAGCTTCAGCTTTAGTTTTATTTTTGTACAATGCCAATGTTAAGTTTTTAAACATGCTGACTGAGGCAATGTTAGTTATTGATTGAATTCTGCCCTTTTTTGCTTTTAGACATTATGACAAATAATTTAAGCTCTAGTTACACATCTGTATGTTTTGAAATACGGCAGTAGCATATCACAAAGTCATGGTTGCTTCAATATGTTTCAAAATAAAAGCAATAGTAGTTTACATTTCAATATTACAGTCATTTTGTTTAAAAGGGAAATTGAGCAGACTTCCACATTTAACTTCCTTGTCTATTTTTCCCACAGCACTGGTAATATGTTTGTTGTCTTAAAACAACTGCTGAATGAACTCAGGCACGATTAAAGAGCTGCACTGCTATCAGTCTGGAAAAGCAGCCTGCTCAAAGCATGGATCGCTGCTCACAGTAAAAGAAACACAGTCATTGCATCAACATCAGGGTGTTATATGGTGTAAGCAATAGATAATGTGTCTAGCAAATGTTTGGGAATGTTTTTTGTGTTTTATCTAATTGCCTCGAATACAAGGGGTTAAATGGAGACCAACTGGAGTGCTCTGTTTAGATACTACATAATGAATGACATCTTTGAAGAGATGCTGTGATGAAAACAGTCATGCAACATTTCCACTGCTCAGTAAAGCTCACCAGTAAATATGAAATATGAAATGAGGTAAGTGAACAGCAATCTTATAAATCAGTATCTTGTTTATTACAAATCTTGACATATGCATGTATGCATTTTGCAATAACATCCTGTATATACTGTAACTGTCTGGTGAACATCTATGATGCCCACTTGGATTGGCAGATCCATTTTGCAAAGAACTGCTCTAGAGAAGAAGAGTTACATCGATTTATATGTAGTTCATTATAACAAAAATGTAAATTAAATGTTCATTGGTTTACATATGGGCAGTACAGTGGTGCAGTGGGTGTCGCTGTCACTTCATAGCAATAGAGTTTGCGTAATTTGTATGTTCTCCCCATATCTTTGTGGGTTCTCTTTGGGGTCTCTGGTTCCCTTCCACCTCCAAAAGCATGCAGCTTAAATAAACTGATAATTTGTAAATTGACCGTAGTTGTGAGTGTGTGCATGAGTGGTTGTATGTCTTTCATGTGGTTATGTGACACACTGGCGTTGCGTTCGGGGTATTCCCTGTCCCTCCTCTGTATTCAGCTGGGATAGGCTTCAGCGACACACATGACGATTATGGTTGTGTCGTTTACAAGAAAATGGATGGATGGTGGACAGCTGACAGGCTCTGGCAGTCAACCTGACAAACTATGCTGTGATGCTGATTGTACAACAATGTAGACCACATGTAATTTTGGTAACTCTACCTATTTCCATGCCCAAATATTGTGGCATTTTGGAATTGAGTTAAGGAAAAAAGATGTTCATATGCAAGTCAATATTAAACCCCCAGCATCAGTTTTTAAGGACCACATAGTGTTCAGTAGAAATATATTTTGACAATTTGTCGGATTGCTGCAAGGCTAAATATTCTTCACAGGTTGATTGTGAACAACCTCATGTTTCACTATGGTTTGAAAATGCCTGTATTCAATTCAGCTTAAAAGGTTATCGTACATAAAAGACTACAAAGAGCTTGGACCAGTTCTTATATACCTGGCAGCCAATCTGATTAATATAGACGACGAGCTACCAATTGGCCTTCAGCTATGTAATATTATGTACAATGTAATACTAGAAACACCGAACATGATAAACTTGCTTGCAGTGTATCGCAGTGCACAAATATGCATGGCTCTTGAATAAATCACTTTTTTTTTAATTTTTTACCTCAGTGTATCACAAATGGAAAGCTCTGCAGGAATATTTAACTACTGCATCCATTATTATACGGAGAAATCCTTGTCCAGTAGCTCTCACTTAAAAGAGAAAAGTTAGTTCATCAACCTCATTTACAGCATATCTCCAAATGGAACAGTGTCAGTCCTGTGCTACCTTGCCAGTAAACAGTGAACACATTGTTAAATTCATAATCAGATTAAGCAGCATTGCACCATTCATTTGGGGATGCATATATTAAAACTTGTGATGTATTGTAGATATTTCAAATCAAAGTGTAAATTATATCACATAACTACCTGTTTGGGATAGTCCAAGTCACTGCTTGTAAGAAAGTCCTAGCTTTTTTAGTTTAAGTTTCAGGAAACGGCATGCAATTCCTTATCAAAAGTTGATATGTTAAGACATGCATTTGAGAGCCAGTTGCAAAACTGAATTTTTGACACAGGAGAATTTTGCATTATTCCACAAAGACAACACAAAGCTAGGTTTGGTCTCATTAGAATGTGTTATGACCATTTATAAAGGTAAAAGTGGATAGCGAAGTATGAAAGAGAACTTAAAAGCAGTGAGGATTAAGAAAATTGGGAATCGTTGTCCAACCTTAGCTGCAATGAGTTGTATAATAGTACAACAAGATCCTTTAACAGGACAATGGTTCTGTTATAAAAATTAAATGAAAAGGAAATGCACTTGTTTCCAAGTAAACTGGCAAAAATGCTAAAGCTCAAAATGATGGTGACACAGCACTACTTGGCACATGGCTTTTATGATTCCAGTGCAATACAGCATGCTGACAGAAGGCTATAGGTGGAACTGTTGAATCCATTTTTGTTTGTACTTCAGACTCTGGTGGGTTTAAGGCTCTAAGGCTAGAGAGAATTTTGATAATCTTGCACATCTAGAAGAAACTGTATAGATGGATATGATATCTTGTACGGACCCCTAGAAATAACTTAAGAAGCATACCCATTATAGATCCA
Organism: Antennarius striatus; assembly: GCF_040054535.1. Taxonomy (NCBI): domain Eukaryota; kingdom Metazoa; phylum Chordata; class Actinopteri; order Lophiiformes; family Antennariidae; genus Antennarius; species Antennarius striatus. The sequence continues at coordinate 24,743,848 of NC_090776.1, read as the reverse complement.
TGTCAGTACAACCGCAGCTCAGCCTTTGACAAACACAAATCGGTAAGCCATTTGGCAGCCCCTTTTTCCCTCATTACATATGTATTTATTTGAGCAGCTTCTCTTTTCATGCTGTCTGCTCCTGTCAGACGCTGTGCACTGGTGTGCATCAATAGCAGGAACATTTCTGACTTGATAACAATACTGCAACCACATGAAAAAAGCAAGACAGAGAGAGATGGTGACTGAGAAATAACCATGTACAGACATACCGTAAGGGACACAAGCAGCAAGTATATAAAGTAAAGCTTATTTTTCTTTAAAATAAGACACAGTGGTTCTGAATTCCTGCTGTGGAAGAAGGTAGTCCATATTGCCAGCTATCCCAAATATCACACAATACAGCCACCCCTGCACCATTTCTCAGCCTTGCTGTCTGTCACTCTTCTTTTTTATCAGAGAAAGCAATACCAAATACCGTTGCTGAATGTATTAGCATGGCTGAAACTTCTCTGCATTGTAGCAAAGCCCATGCTTCCTCATCGACGAAAAGACATTTCCAGGCAGACAGAGAGATTTACATTTGTTCATTTAAGCACAAGACAATACGTTCAGTCAAATGACTATTTAAGAAATATAATTGCAGCATATGTATTTACAATTGAACGAATTAGATGTAAAAATACTACTTAATGTATTGTGTACTGCATCCTATTTGAATTTTGATGTGATCATGTAAATTTAATAAACCTTGGGGTCTGTATATATTATTTTAATGGTATGTTTTTCATTAGATATTTGCATCCAATTGAAGAAGTATTTGGTAAAAACCTGTTAAAGGCTGGGGACACTCCAGTGCGCCGCGGAGCCACAAAGACAGACAACCATGCACAAACACACTCACTCCTATGGGCAATTTGGGACCGGCCAATGAACCTGAAGCGCTTGCTTTGGGAGGTGGGAGGAAGCCGGAGAACCAGGAGAGAACCCACGCAGACACGGGGAGAATATGCAAACTCCGCACAGAGCGGGACTCAAACCCGGACTCGCCGTGTTGTGAGGTGACAGCACTACCTACTGCACCACCATGCCGCCCCTATGATAACATTCTGATTGTTATCTCAGAGAAATTAACACTGGGAACTATGCAGACAGCAATTAATTGGTGAATGTAATGAATGTAGCTCTTCATTATGTTACTTATAGTTGAAGGGTGTTCTTTTTGCAGTCATTGCCTAAACACGTTTCTGTAATATTCAAAACTCTCCTTAACCAGAGAGAACCAAATGCAAACTGGGTATTCACAGATCAGAGTTCCTGGTTGACAATATTTATTTAAACTGGGGCCTTTAGTGTGAGAAGATCGACCGAAAAAAAATGACAAAACGGTGCCATTTATCAGCATTCTTCAGCCTTGAAGAAAAGGGTGTTATCACACCCTGACTGGCCAGGAGGGAAATGAACCAAGCTGCTACTTTTCATAAGTTAGGCGTCAGCTAGTCTCACAAGTGCCACAGGCGATCGTAATATCACTCCAAGAAATTCAGTTTGAAATGAATAGGTAAAAGGAAACAAGCAAATGCCAAACAATTAGATGGTGAAAGAATTCCTGCACACCAATGACTTACAGTAAGGTTGTCAACAAAGACATCGTTCACAAGTCATCTGGAAACTCACAAAATTAAGATAAATGTTATTTAAAAAATCAGCATAACCAAGTTGTCAAGCACTTAATTTTCCCCAAATTGATTATCAATTACTAAAATTACAACTTGTCATTAATTGTCTTTACTTCTCAGCCTATTTACTGGAATCAACAGAATTCCATTTTGATTACATTTTTAGTCACAGTTTCAAATCCCCAAAAGGAATGAAAAAATACAGATCACTTGGTAGCAGTGTGTCATGTTTGTTAAATTAGTTTTTTTAGGATGAGTGGTTTTCAGTAAAATGCGATCACACACATGTTTAGATCATTCTAACAACAATACAGAATAAGAACAACTGCAGCGATCTGTCTTCATAGAACCAGCCCTGTATCCTCTCCAGCTAGAGCTTCATAAACAGAGATTTAAAAAAATCACATATGCCCTGCACAACCTTGCAGTTTTGTTCATATTATCACATATTATCTGCTAATTTAATCTACTATTGTAGGTTCCCACAAGTTTCTCTAAAAATAGCAGCCCCCTCTGATGAGCTCACAGTTTTCTGGAGGAACTCAATAGTGTTGTGGGGCTTGGTTATTGTGAGTTTTCTTTGGTGATAAGCCAGTGGTCAGTGTAACTAAACAAATCTTGGCCTTAGGCTTGTGTGTTTTTGATTGGTGCCCTCCATTTATCTTCATTCCTGTACAAAACTCAGAGAAAACTGTGGCTTTCAGCCACATATCAAAGAAAAAGCTTTCCTCTAAGTAATTACTTGCAAGACAAATGGCTGGCATTGAGACATCTTACATCCCTGTCTAATTAATGGCTCCCTTCTTCCTCCCCTGTAATAATTCACAATGAAGGACAATAAATAATTGGCACTGCCATGGTGCAGGTTTTTTGTCTGGAGGAGGAAGGATTCAATTAAAGGTGAAGCTTTGATCCCGTATTTACCCATGAAATTTTTACCTTCACCTCAACTAAAATGTTTCTTAAAGTCAGATGTAAAGTTTGCTGTCAGTCCTTGTGGTCCCCCTTCTTTGAGCTAGAAAAACTGTGCTTAAGTATTTAAAGAGTAACTTTTAGTCATAGCTTCATTTTTGTCGGTTTTTTTCAAATGACAGAAAATATTAGGAGAGAAGAAGTGAAGAAACTCCTTAGCTAGATAGAAAACCACTGGAGGCTTTAAGCCGTTGCAAAAAGAAATGAAAAAAATAAAATAAAGAAGAAAAGGGAGATTTAGAAAGACTCTGGGAAATTAATAATAAATAAGTCAACACAAAGGAGAGTGGCATAGAACTTAAACTGGATGTGGAAGAAGGAAGATAAAGTTAAATTAATGAACTGAATGTAAGTGGGTGTTTACTTACTGTGTGCGTGTGTGTGTGTGTGTGTGTGTGTGTGTGTGTGTGTGTGTGTGTGTGTGTGTGTGTGTGTGTGTGTGTGTGTGTTTGTACATTCAAATAGAAAGTAATAATTTAGGACTGACAGGTACAGTCATATTTGCAAAGTGTTTCACTTCTGAATAAATCTTTAAACTTGACGGTCCTAAAGGAATAAACTTAATGTGATTTTCAGTGAATATTAACGAAACACGATCTAATCCCATGCACAGTTACAGAGTAAGAAAGAAAAAAAGCAAACCTTTTGACTACATATTAATTTATCAGATTATAATAATTGAAAACCAGATATCACTTATTCATAATGTTGTTGTGTTCATAATTTTTATTTCTGTCAGCTAGTACGACTCAGCCCAGACACAGGAGGTGTAGCAGTCTAACGATACTGAAGTATCCGCAGTAGAATGAAGTCTGGAAACTGGAAGAAGAAAATGCATTTAATTTAATGTGACCTCTCATATTCACAGAGGAAGTGTTCAACCTTAAGCACACCCTCTGAGCTGATGAGCAATGCCACCTTCTATTTTCTCTCTTGCAGTGTTCAAAGTACTTTCTCAACCTCACCCTTTCACCTTCTCAGAAGCTCCAGCCAATTAGGACAGAAAACAAGGTTAATATTTCATATCTCATTCCCTGAGAGGAATCCAAAGCATATCCAAACACCTGGGAATGTGCCTGTCTTGGGTGGATTCACAGTTAGCTGCCGCCTTCTTTAGCAGATGACATTCACGAAGGTGACTTCAAATATGCATGAGCTCGTTGTGCGGGTTCTTAATATCTGTGGCGAGAGCAAACACAACCATGGAAAAATAAGTTTTAAATTTTATTTTTGTTACCATTATTGTTAGGGTTAGGGTTAGGATTGGGGTTAGGGTTAGGGGTTAGGGTTAGGGTTAGGGTTAGGGGTTAGGGTTAGGCAGCAAAGGGTCATAGATAGAACTGAATCTGTGGCTGCAGTTGGGTGCCACTCCTGGAGACTGAGCTTCGGGATCCAACTGAGCTAAATACACACCACAACGGATAAAAAGAAAACACAAACAAACAAATAACAAAAAAACCTAAACAACAGCAAACCAAAACGGAGACTACATGCATGTACCTGTAATTATTCAGAAACAGCAAGGTGGTTAGACAGTTCAGAGAATGTACAAAGATGTTTAGACAGAATGTTTTACGTTTTTTTAGGCTGTGACAGAACTGAACCAATGCAGAGAGAGACCTGGTGGTCACATGCTTCATCATCATTTCTGTGGTATGAGCAGCCCGATGGGGGGGGGGTACATGTCATGTCTAACATCAAGCTTACTTTGTCTGCTTAGAAAACAAGCCAGCAATGGTCAAGCAGAGGATGGACCTTCTTCTAGTGGGGCTCTGGTCTCAAACGATTATACTGTATGTGGCAAATACTGTATTATTACCTGGCAGAGTGGGTACTGCAACCCACTGTCTTTCCTTGTGCATACATGCTGGATCTTTTAATCAAGTAAGTAATAAAGTAAGTAGGTAATCAAATCTACCTTGTGGCCATAGAGTTTTTTTTTTTTCTTTATAGTGAACTGATTATGGTTGTATTCCTGCTACCCTCTGGTAAAACAAAGGGAAGATATTTTATGCTGATAAATGCAAATGCATTTGAATAATTAATAACTATTTGAATATTAAAAAAACAAAACAATGCCCATCCCTGATATGCATAGACTATGTCTATTGTTTGGGTAAAATAATTTCGAACTGAAATCAAAGCAATTAGTGCTAATAACACAAAAGAATTTGCTCTGTTTTCTTCCATCCACCTAAAATACCATTTCTAAACATTTTAAATAAGTACTTGTGAGGTGATGATGGGAGTCAGCTACACAGTCTTGGTTTTCTTTTGAACATACAATGTATGAGCAAATATACAAGAATGTTACTTCACTTCTTTTTCGAGCCCTACTATCTGTTAACCAGTCAGAAAGCACGGCAACACAGGAATACATAAATCTCTTGTGTCACATGGGAATCATGTATTTTCAGCTTTAATCAAACTTTGGATGTAATGTAAAACCCGAAGAGCAAAAATATAAATGTGTTGCTGTCACCCTCTATTTGGAACACTTCCTTTTCTCCTCCTATCGTATTCCATTAAATCTATGGTATCTCTACACCAACAGCCAAGACACAAATCACAGAGGACCATCTGTTTGTCATCATCCTGTAGCCTGAGGCTGCCACTCTGTCCTCCTGTTTGAAACCACCTTCCCAAAGCAAATATTTCCAATAGTAAAACACAGGGGAGTGTTTCTAAAAGCCTGTGGCACACATCCAAACGTACTGTCCCTCTGTCTCCTATCTATCAGTCTGTCTGAACAATATGAACAGAAAAGTTAGCTGAATTTATTTTGATGCTTCGACATTTTCAGCTAAAGACTGAAGTGGAGGCCAAAGCAATGAGCCATGAGCCTCATGTGGATGGGGGGTGGGGGAAGGGGGGAGGGGGGCTGAATTAAACAAAACTGAAAACACAGCAAGAGACTTCAAAAGTAATTTTCCATTAAATTTAAATCAGTTTGAAACCAAGCTTCTCATACTCTGCATTAATAGGCTATCCCTGTTGTTCTGCATCTCTCTGACATCCATATGGAGGCTGTGCAGCTGCTTTACTGCAAGCTTATGGGTGGCCTCTGGAGAGCTGCTTGTACACAGAAAATTGGGCATTATACTCATAGTGACAAATAAAAACACAGAGAATGTGAGACTAGTTCAAATAACCATTTAATATGTATCAAGTTGGTGACATATCACACCAGCGTTTTAGGGGGACAGGGCTGGAAATGACATAAATAACATTTTGGCGCGGCACGGTGGCCCAGTGTGTAGCAAGGCGGTTCCCGGTTCGAGGCCCGCTCTGTGTGTGAATTTGCATGTTCTCCCCGTGTCTGCGTGGGTTCTCTCCAGGTTCTTCCTCCCACCTCCAAAAACATGCATCTTAGGTGAATTGAACATTTACCTCCATGGTGCACTGGTGTTGGAGTGTCCCCTGCCTCACGTCCCCAGTTAGCTGGGATAGGCTCCAGCACACCGCGACAGCGGACGATGCAGGTAATGAAGATGAATGAAATATGAAAAAACATGGTCATTTCAAAAGTCCTTCAAAACAGTTGCTGAAACACCAGCAGATATATACTGCCAGTTTCCAGTAGGTTTTGTGAGTGAGCTTGTGAAGTCACACAACACATGAAGATGCTGCAACAGCATTTACACCATTGATACCATATTGCATTGTTACACTGTCAGTCCGCAATCATTATTCTGTGATAACTAAATGGCAGCAACGAGTAATCATCTTCCCATCACACTGTTCGTTTTGATTCTGAGTTGCAGATGTCAGTAAGTGAATCTTCTTCTAGCCTCGCAAAGAGCTGGTGTCTCATCTGGAATGTACCCCACCTCTCATAGCCAGGTGAGTTAGGATGACCCACAAGTGGTTAAGCATTTGTAGATCAGACAAATATGCACATCTTGTCTACAAGAAAATTAATGTATTTTTTCACCCAATTGTAAAGTTATTAAAGACAGAAGACAATACAAAAAGAACAGGACAAAAAAAGATCTGTGACAGAACAGCACCACTTGCACCAAATGTGGGGAGATTAACAAATAAAAATTGGATTGGATTGGATTCCACAATATTATAGGGGTCTCATAAGTGGGGGTTATGAACATGACCTTAAACATGTCTGCTTTATGCAGTGTGAAAGGGGATCACCTGCATCATCGCGAGGTATTCCTTTGTGAACCAAATCATACACTTTATGTCCACCCCTGCATAGAGGTGAATTACATTTGATAGCTGGAGGTTCATGAAATCTGTCCATGAAAACTACTTGTGTCAACAGCATGTTTTATGCCTTGCAGTTAAATTGAATATAATGAGTGGGCTGGGTATCTACTGGAATTCTTGTCCTCCTACAGCTCCGAGAGCTCCTCTCGCCTCTAAGCCTTTGCTCTGCTGTCATGGTGGGGGTTTTAAATCCTTCATACTTAAAAAATAACCGTATTCACATTTTGTGTAGTTCATTCATTAAATTAAACTAATTAAATTAATTTATCTTACTACAGGCATAGTAAGAAATTTGTAAAGTTCAAACTATAAGTGGAGTTTCTTTTCTACAAGTATTTTTGAGCATACTCCTAATTTTCTATGTAAAACAGGCTATGGACATCTAACATTAACTTGTACTTTTTTGCAGTTTAAAATTAACATTTTTTTACGTGTGTTTCTCTCAGTCTAGTATGGAGTGTTGTTGAACTTCTAAAGCAAAGCAAAGTAAAAATCCTTATGAATTCAGTCTTGTGGGATGCACTCCCCTAGGTGCTGAAGTGATGTTGATGTTGCTATTGAAGCCGACTGCGAGGATACACAAGTCACGTAACAGCAGGTGGGGTGTGATGATCCTGATGTGGGTGTTTCATGAATATTCTGCCGCAGCACCTGTGACTGCCAGACAAATCTTCATGATGCACAGATTATATTCCTTATTGTATGAGAAGGTTTTGTCAAAGACAAATAAAAACTTCCATCTATAATACAGCAATAGTTCGTTGGTATGCATATTGTTACATTAAATTGCTTCCAAAATGAATATAAGGACAATTTTGGATGCCCTCATTGAGTGCATTTTATATTCCATGACCATCTTGCTCTGGTGTACTTGGAGCCAGACGCTGATGTTCGGGCGATGGAATTGCAGGATGAGGACTTTCCCACCTTCACCCACAATCACAAAATCAGGAGCAGGGCTCAGATGTTGTTCATAATGTTTCACTCAGTTTTTGTTATATAATACCATCTACAACAAGCTTATTAGAAAAGTGAACACTTAGATTTCCCATTTCATTTAAAATGACACTTCATGAATTCTGTGTTTATATGCTATATGTTATCCCCCTGGAGAAAATTTTCACAAGCTTGACCAATGTTGATCATCCACAGCTCAACCTTTGGGAAATTTGAGTACATTGCATTTTCACACGTCTTTGCCTTGGTGAGAAAGTTCACAGCATCAGACACACCACTGTTGCTGGGTTCAACTGGTGTTCATTGGTAAACGATAAGTCATTTCACAAGACAAAAATATGTTTCAGTTTTATCTTTCCTCAATTTGTCCAATTCCACGAGGAGTCTTCTGCGTTCAACTACTTTGTAAAGGTAAACTAAAAAAGTTTCAAACGTAAACTGAGTTAATGGTGTATAATTTGTTCTAGTTTGTTGGATCATTTCAGCTTTTAGACAATATTTATATGATTTTTTAAAACACCAAAACAGTTTTTTAATCATGGAGGTAAAGTGTGTGTGTGTGTGTGTGTGTGTGTGTGTGTGTGTGTGGAGGGACTGGAGGATCTAGAGTTCTGTGGAACTACCTTTTCTCTTTGTTGTTTGTTCCCTTCACATTAACTGAATTACCTTTTATAGCCTCATGCCTATATGTGAGTCATCGCTGCACAATCCATATTTCGGTTTCCTCAAGGTTTACACCGCTCTCTTTGCTCTGTCCAGTCCCCTTCATCTCTAACTCTCCTTCATGACCAAAGTGCATTTAACAAGAAAATCAATCAGGGACCATATATTTCACCTGGATTCACCTGAACAGCATGATTGATGGAGACACTAGAGGCTCCCGATATCTTCATATTTTGTCCAGTAGTACCATTTGCCTTGCTGGGGCCTCACCACAGCTCTCGGTGCTGAGTGCATCTTGGTGGATGGGTGATGGATGTCAGAGGCTTTAAATGGAATAGGAAAGGAGATGAGGACGGATGAAAAGAGTAAGAAAATGAGTAGACATGGAGAAAAAGAACAAAGGAGGTACAGAGGAGGGCAGAAGGTGAGGAAGGAGAGTAGGAGAATGCTGAACCAGCAAATTCCACACATACAGAATGTGGTTGTGTGTGTAATATGTTGGCCAGCATCCAATTGAAGCTCCTCTCTCCTATCCTAATTCCACCACCGCCACAACCACCACCATCCACCTCCCCCATCAGGCTGATTAATAGTGAGGAGAGCCAGCTGCATTCCTCTCCCCACAGAGAGGTCAGACATATGGGCTTGAGCTGCAGAATTATCATATCAAACCTGGTTTCCCTTGAGCACTCAAGGGAAGGAGCACCGTAGCCACTGATTCCGAAAAAAAGAAAGAATTATGAGGATCAAGGTACTCAAGTTGATTCTGACAGTCACTGTTAGCTATAAGACTGTGGGGTGTGTGAGAGGCTATGTGAGTGCTACTGGACTTTTTCATCTTCATTACTTTGTCATCTGTCCTCTCACTGTTACTCATGTAAATTATTCACGGAACAGCAAGGACAATTTCCCAGATGTTTATGTCTGTAACCTCTGAGGCCATGCCCTGACCTTATGCTCAGAATCTCAGCAGTTGGTGGCCGGAGATGTGCAAGACTGGGAAATCTTGTGCCAACGAGGCAGGAAAGATGTCAAATGGTCAGAATGTCACCCTTTTAAACACCAGAGAAGCCAGTCTGTCAATAGTTTGCTGAATTTCATTCTCCACAAATAAATAATGCGCAGCATAGTGCTTCTGTGTAATACTTGGTGAAGTTTCGACAAGTAAATGCATGGGTTCATTGTCACAATTGAAAAAGAATCATTTGATTCAGATTGTATTTGGTGAAAACTGCTATTTTCATTTCATTTACTGGGGATAAAGTATCCAGCTGGAGGTGACAGGCAGTTCGCAATTAGTTTCTGTAATACCATATAGTGTCAAATTTAGCTGCTATTTTTTTTCCAAGACTTGGTCAAGACCAAAATAGTACAAAAGGAGAGAGAATATTGTATTCAAAGAACTGAAGGCTAATTTTGCCTCATAACTGCTGAATTTATTGAGTTGTAAATACACAGCTGTTAGCTAACAAATCAGGTATGTCCACTTTAAATAATCTGTCAGCATTACAGGTTGTTCAGCTGGGCTCAAGTGGGCAAAACACATTTAACGGATATTTTTTAAAACTTACTTAATTAAAATGCAGACTGGCTGCTGTTTTTAAATGTATGCATCTGTGACTGGGGAAACTTCTATCCAGAAGTGTTTTTCATGCAGAATACAAGAAAATGTGCCTAAGTTAGAAACACGTTTGTATGGTTGCAAAACAAAATAAACACCATTCTAATGATGCACAGAAAGATGCATAACATATTCCTATTGCTGTTTATAAAATCAGTCCAGTGTAATTTCACAATTAAGGAAGAGAGCCGTAACCTATCAGACATGGTGTTACCTCTTAAGGAAAACTTTCAATCTTGGAAATTTTAGCGAGTTGGCAGCTTTTCATTTTGTTTTTGGACCTCAGCATGGGAAGTGTGAAATCTTCAGTCAGACATGGCTAATGAGGACTGAAGTTTAACTGCTGCTGTCACTTGTGAATCTCAACAGAATATTAACGATGCCATTTCTGCGTGTATCAAAAGAATGGCCACAGATTTGTCAAACTGTCAAAAATCAACAGATTAAGCTTCACTCCATGGGTCATGTATAATGCATTTAGAACAGATAATGTAGCCCCAAAAATTGCCGTGTTAGTTTATTTTGACTTTGAAGGTCCTTTGCCCTGCAGAGGGCCCACCTCTCTCTCATTACTACAGTTCATTCAAATTGCATGTTGTCCAAATTCCCTTGTGATAGCATAGCAAAGATGGTTAGCAAAGTTCTGCATAAACACTGACTAAGTTTTGGACATCATTAATAAATGCATTACAGCGCCAAGTTTCTCCTTTTTCATCTAAGCCCTTGTTGGGAGTGGAAAGTCACTTACACTTGGAAAAAGGATGCTGATTTTTCATCTTAACTAATTACACTTTTTTCCCCAGTAAGGAAGGTGAGATAGAAAATGTGCTGACAATGGCTCGTTGATACTGGCCAAAGAAAGACAGTTGATTGGAGAGTCAGCTGATACTGGTTTACACGTGGAGGTATAGGATCCTACTTTCTTTTTGCCTGATAAGACAGGAGTGTGTTCTAAGCAAGTAAAAAAAAAAGAAGTCAGTTAAATAGAACAGAAGTATATCAAAAACAGTTCTAGGACAAGATAAGACAGATCAGACCTGAAGAAAGGGTAGTCCAACCGTAGCAATGCTTCAGGGGGAACCTTTTTTTGTTGCTAGTTGTCGGGAGAAAAATACTGAAGTGTTTCAGTTTGTTTGGCCATTTATTCCCTGGAAGTTTAATTTAGGATGGGCTAATCTGATTAGCCCAGCTCCTGGGGAACTTCTTTCATTGGAGAAACCACTGAGGACATCACTTGAATTGGAATAAATAAAACATTATGCTCTATGTAGAAGTAAATAAATACATAAAAAATTGTGTTTTATAACTGTCTTCCTCCAAACCTACCTCAGAGGTGATCCTCCTGGGGTCTATTACTGACCTAAAGCTTCCAGTTTCTATTAGTATGCTATAGTTACCAAAAATAACAGTCAGATACAACTTAATGTTCCTTAGGGCTATGTCATTACAGCCACAATGACAATCACAATAATTTTGATCAAAATTGAGATGATGATTAATTATCCCGATTATTCTTGGACTGAGAGGAGAGACAGTTAGACGAGATCCTGGGAGGCAGTTTGTTTATTTGTTGCATAGTTGGGCTTTTATGAAAAAAATGGTTTGCTCTCATTCACTTGCGACGGTGGTTTGGATCATGCAGCAAAATTGTTTGAAATCACAACTTAAACAAGGTCATTATCTCAAACCTCAAACCATTGAGTATTTGTCCCCCCCAGTAGGGCTCTAAAGCCTTCAAAGGTATTACAACTGAGTTGTTGAGTTAATGCAAATGTTTTCATGTACAGCCCCTTGGGAGTATTTGTGTGTTGTTGTCAAGTGATCTTAATGTCACTGTGTGGCTGACAGAACCATACACAGAACCCAGGAACTGATGTGTATTTATGAGTAACAAGTTGACAACGACATGTGTACGCCGTATGCAAAAGCTGCATTGCTTTACATGATAGCTGAGCCAAGGCAGTGATGGAACTTGCACTGTGGCTGGAGTGATGTGATACGTGTGTGTATACCATACAATATGAGACGTCTGCTATTGAGTGGTTATCAATCAAAAGCTGTGATTAATGTGATCGTGTCATTCTTTGGGAGCTAAACAGCCGCTGGGAGAATGTTAATCTACCTGCCAGTTTTGTGGTTATTTTTTTTTTCTCCATGACTAGATGCCAACTGTCGTTTAAATATTTGTTTTGTTTTTCTGCTCATCCTGTTACTACTGAATCATTTAACTGATTAACAACTGTATTGGAACCGTGAATTGTTGTTCTGGGCCTGGTGTGGTTAGTTATGCTTTCATGCGTTCTCTCGCTCTGCAGACATTTCCCTTATTCACATTACACATCAAATTTAACATGCAATCACACACACACACACACACACACACACACACACACACACACACACACACACACACACACACACACACACACACACACACACACACACACACACACACACACACACACACTATTGTACACATCAGCGCTTCCACATTTCCACCTGGTATGAGAATATAAATGATCAATTTCTCAAGCTGAAGCAGAAATGCTCATTGAGGAAAATTAAATCCCGTGGCTGCAACTGACGGAATATTCATGGCTATCACTTTATCAAGTGCTTTCTTCTTTCAGCAACAGGCCCATTCTCCATCACTGGGGCATTCTTCAATCAATTGTACCATGCTCTCCCTCCATTATATTACATTATTTTCACTATTATTACATTTAAAAGGTCCCATATTATGCCTTGTTTTTTAATTCATGTCATTCAGCTGCCAGATGTCCTACTACACAATATTTGAAATGTCTTGCCCCAAAGTGATCCGTGGTCCTCAATGTCTTTCATTGAATATTGATTAAAACGCTTCCGCCGCCAAACGCTGTTACTGGGGCGTAGCGCTCAGCTACATATCTGCCTCCCCCCTCTGAGTCTCTTCTATCAAAATCTCCCTCCCCCCTAGAGTTCGCAGGCGTTTTGTTTTGATCCAGTGTCGGAGTGGCCGTCAGTATGAAACTTTTCTTTCAATAACTTTGTTACTATGTATTTCGCTCTTATTTTTCTCGTGTTTGTCTCTCTTGTTAGTAACTGTTGATTTCTCTGCTCTGAGCGTTGAGCTACTTTCTCAGCTGAATGTGACTCCATTTTTCATTATTTAAACACTACATGGGCTGATCTTATTGACCGGTAAACATTGCAAAGTATTTAAAACACACAGTGTTTGCAAATGGGACAAAAATCATTGGCGACAACAACAGATGTTCACAGACAGGACGTACGTTGTTTCTCGACAATCCTCACGGACAATGAGAGATCACAGGGAGCGAAACTATCGCAGTCTAAATGAAATATGGGGAATGTAAGAAAAAGCATTTGAGTATGTGTGTGTGTGTGTGTGTGTGTGTGTGTGTGTGTGTGTGTGTGTGTGTGTGTGTGTGTGTGTGTGTGTGTGTGTGTGTGTGTGTGTGATTGTGCATATCCAGCCTTTGTCTCTCACAAGGCTGGGAAAGACTGATAATTTCACCTCTTGATTTCTACCTGGATTATTTCACATGCGGGGTTTATGTCAGTTGAACGTAACCCTTGACTGGTGACAGTGAATATCTGTCAGGATGTAAATAAAGGCTGAGGCTGTTTGTTTATGAGCGGTGTGGACACACACATCCTTGTCCACACCACTATGACTATGAGGATTCGCCTTTAGCGGACACACACACTCATGACTGAAGCGGAGCTAACTAGTTAGCCAAATGGTAGTTGACTTCAATAGTTTGTGAGGAACTTTTAGTGTGTAGCTCTGAGCCAGGTCGATACCACACACCGCTACTGTAGCCTGAACACGACCCCCCACACACACCTAACTGGAGCAGGGCTAACTCGTTAGCCAAATGCTAGCTGACTTCAACAGTTTGTGAGAAACTTTCAGTGTGTAGCTCTGAGCTAAGATATTACCGCACAATTCTACCGCAGCCTGAACAAACTACCCCTCAGGGATTGACACGCCCTTGGGCATGTCAACCAATCAATATCGTCAATCACTCTGTCCAATCACAGAGCACTCTTTGTGACATCACAAATGCCATTCTAGCGAAATCTGATCATTTTGATCCAGTACGGGCCATGAAAACTCCAAATATTTATTGACGCAGGAAGCGTTTCTTTGAGTTGGTCGGGTTAGGGAGGACCATTAGGTTTATGTTGAGACCATCATAATAGGACCCTTGTAATATAATCAATGCACTTTGAACCCAAAGGAGAGTTTAGAGTATTTACAAAACTTGTTTTTCACATGTAAGGGGGCACAAAAAATGTTTTTGTGCATGTTTTCGTATATGAAAGTGGGAAGATGGGCATGTACACACTTCTGTTAGCCTGCTCACAATCTTTGGGAATCACTTGTTATCCAATCGCTAACATTGTCTTATCACCAGCAGGTAGATACACCCTTGTCTAATGGAAAACATGGCTGTCACACCTTTGCGAGCTAAATTATGCTGTCTTCAACATCTATTATTATTGTTGTGTCATCTTCATGTTATCTTTGACAGCTGTCAGCAGCAGGACGTTGTTTAAGTGATGACAACTGATCTGTGACTGACCAGCAACCTATTGGCATAGAGCAGTATTGACTGGTGCTTTGATGCAAAGGGAATTGGAAGCTGGTGGATTCGGCAGATGTCCCGAGACCTTTGTATTCATCAGCCTGGATGACTGTCAGAGGCCTACCGATTTTGCTTGCAATCAATGAGTCCTGTAAGTAATGCATGGTTCCAGATGATGTGTTTAAGACAGGGTCACAACAGTGTTTCTAATGAGAGTCATAGATAGCTCCCTGAGGCCTGAAACCACTTACTGACACCTGGGAAATGGAGAAAAAGGTAACATCCCCTATTATGGAAGCATTTGTAAGACATCACATATTTCATTACTTTCCTTCCAGTAGAAGGGAAAATCAATCACTGCTCATGTGCCACAAAACCAGCAGCCATGAAAGCGGATATAATCTGGCATTTTTTAATCATTATTACAATTGCTATTGAAGAGAAATTTGAATAAAATCAAATTTATACACACCACTAATATTGTCCAATGAGACCACAACCCTGTCGGCTAGTTCAACCCTATACACCCCCTACCTAAAGTGACATGTTGATACATCCTGAGGCCATCCTGAAAGAAGACGACACCAATCATCTCTGAGTATGAAATAGGATTCACTCACACAGACACACTCACACACACACACACACACACACACACACACACACACACACACACACACACACACACACACACACACACACACACACACACACACACACACACACACACACACACACACACACGCACACACATGCACATGCACACAAATGGCACTTTTGATTTGTTTATCTGTCCCAGAAGGTTCCATCAATGTCTTAGAGACTGTGCTAGTTACCAGTTGCCGATGGCAATCTCCTTTAAAATAATTCTACAAATGAAACATCAACAGTGAGCTGGGGGGCCATTCTGGATCATGAAGGTGTGTGTGGTTGTGAGATTCCCCCAGAGAAGCCAAGACTCTGTTATTTCCATCTCTTACATGTCAAAATGCCACTGTCTGTAAAATTGTAAAATTTCAAGGATAGGGACCTTTTGAAATTCGCTGACGACACTGTTTTAATCAGGATGGAGAGGTCAATCATGGACCTGTACTGATAAACTTTGTGGAGTGGTGTGACATTAACTACTTGAAGTTGAATTTTTAAAAAACAAAGGACATGAACATTGATTTTAGAAAAAACACTCATACAGATCCTCCCAACAATCCTCAGTGGGTCGGCTGTGGAGACAGTGGATTGTTACAAATACATGGGTAAAGTCATCGACAAAAACTTAAATCATGATTTTAACACCTCTTCAATCTGCAAAAAGGGCCTGCAGCGACTATATTTCCTACGTAAACTGAACAATTTTAATGTGGACAATAATTTGATTGTTTTATTTTATAAATCTTTTATTAAGTCTATTTTAATTTTTAGTTTTATCCCTTGGTTTGGGAACCTCACTGTGCAGAGGAAAATTGTCAGCCCGAAAATGTCAAAATAGCCAGCAAGATAATCGGCAGTCTGCAGCCCTTTCTGGGGGATATTTATAACAAGTGGATTTTGCAAAAGGCGCAGTCAATCCTGTCTAACCCTGACCACCAGCTCTCCCAAGAATATGATGTTCTTCCATCAGGGAGGAGATACAGATTACCCAGGGTAAAAATCAACAGGCTGAAGTTTTTCATTTGTTCCCAGTGCAATGAATGCACTTAATTTGCACTAAATCTATAGCCAGACTGCACAGCAGCTTTGCACTTTTTGCTCACTTATTTTAAGGCATGCTCTTATTTATTTATTCTGGATACATTTTACTCATTTTTTTATTGTTTCTCTTGTGTGACTCTAATGCCTTCTTTTATATGTTGTTGTCATTTAATGTTCTACTGCAAATCTAATTTCCCCTTGAGGGACAATAAAGATCTGAACTGAACTGGACAGTAAAGATATTAAAAAGTACAATAAATCATACAATCACATGACATTTGTCAAAAGTACCTAAATGAATAATAATGTATGTATAATGTATGCATTCATGTACTGAAATATTTACTCTCATAATTTAAGATGATTTAGTCATTAGTGATACAACTAGTAGATATTGAAAAAAAAATCCCCCAATATATTTAAATTGATAAATAAAGTATATTTTCAATTCTTAATATTATTATTAAATAAATAAAATCAGCATATGTCTACCTTTCCTTATTTCACAAGTTTTTTAAACAATAATGATTCAAATACATTTGTTTACTTGTACACCAAATTAATCTTTAATTTGTCTGCAAATTTTTTATTTTGTCTTAGTTCTATTATTTGGTCAATAATTAGTTTTCACCGTATTTCTTTAACATGATCTTTTTTTCATTTTCATTTTATTCTTGTTTCCATCAAATACAAAAAAAACTGTTAATATTTATTTATAACATTTTTTTTCATTTATTTATAACATTTTCCTCAATCTAATCTCACCGAACCAACTTTTTTTTTGTTAATATCTTCCTTTCACTAAAGACTTGATATTTATTTCATCAGGTGGTGAAATGGATTGATTAAGATTGCAGCTTCACAAACAGTGATGTTGATTTAATTTAAAATGTGTTGTGATTTGTATGCTTATTTTTACTCTTTGTCTGCTAGCCAGGCTTTTTACTCATGTAAAGTTTGGGAATTGGTTGGGATTGTTTGATCCCAATATCTCTATCCCTTTTCAGCACATGGTAAAAAGTACATTTAGATGAATTAAAACTAATTTAATAATAACTCTCTTTTGGACTGTTGACCAATATTTTCATAGCACAGATAATAGTGCTATTATTTCAGTTTTTCAGATTAAAATAACCAGGTAAATATCCCAACATACTGTACCATTGTACATCCAGTACAATAAAAGGATCGGGGGTTACTTTGGATGATGTGGGCTACAAATCTAACAGCAGACCAACCTTCAAAATATACATACATTTACACAATGACTATCTTTGATGTACACTAAAGAAGCATTTTTTTTTTGCAAAGTTGCCAGTCAACCTTGTATTTGTTAGTAATTTTGCCCTCTACAATGCTGAATGTTCTGCATGCTATTTCCCAGCATTATCTGTCTTGTAATTATCTTTTCAGCATAGCAACACCCTCTATTTTTCTTTATTGTCTTGGTTTACTGAAGTCAACTTGACATACGTTTGTTTGGGAGTCTCATTGGGTCACTGGACAAACTAATAATATAATAATATATTGCATTTATAGACTTCATGTCTGCCTCACATAGAACAGGCTGATACAGCTGGCTGCACAGCTGCACAAGAAGCATTCTAAATTCCTGTCATTATGTATAAGGTTTGAATTTTGAACAGAAAGTGATGTGTTACAAGCAGCATGTTCAATTATACTGTCATTTGAAGACTCTTTGTCTGTATGTCTGTCTGTAATTTGCCTGTCATGAAAACCTTTCATCAGATCTACTACATGTGAGTTGCTGGGGTGACAGAAAAGTCATTTTTTGATTTTGTCGCCAGAAGGTTATGCGACATGTTCAATATTAATACACTTGGAACTAACAGGAAAACAAGTAAAAGCGCTCTGTGCAGCAACAGCATGCAGATTTGGAATCCACTGAAACAAAGCTGGTGGTGCACTGGGTAGCGCTGTCGCCTCACAGCTAGAAGGTTCCAGGTTCAAGTACTTTCTTTGTGGAGTTTGTATGTTCTCCCCGTGTCTGCATGGGTTACCCCCACTCCAAAAAATAAACTTCAGGTGAACTGACCGTTTGATTGACTGTCCCTCACCTGGCAACCAACAACCCTTGTTAGCGGATGACGCAGATAAGATAAATGAATGAATAGAGCAATTCCACCTGAAATGGAGGCAATGAATCTACAACTCAAGCAAGGCATGTCAAGCGTGTTTGGAAATAATGGGGAAAGAAAGGTGAAATAAGATTATACATGTTAATACCTGAAAAAACTGTCACTTCTCACGTACTACTTTTATCTCAGCATTTGCCTCTTTGGATGTACTAGGAATACTGTATTATCACAAAAACGTTACTTTTAACATATTTGTTAATTTATTCCTTTTTTCCTACATTGAGTATAAATGAGCATTAATTTTGCTGCTGGAAATTGTGTTACCAACAATAGAACCGCTGACTGAAGTTGACCATTTCCAATGACATCTGTATCAAACGCTTTTTCATGGACCGTGTCAGAGTTTTTTGACCATTGTTTCTGGTCTTTCTCTACTTGGGTGATTTTTGTTTTGGCCAAGTAGAAGAACAACTCGCCTTACTTCCTTTTCAAAATATGTCGTTCTGGATTATACGTCAATTTTTTTAAAAAAAGCACAGAGAAACACAAATCAAGTACGCTGTTGCCGTACAACAAGGCAGGTCCAGGTTCGGGTCCCGCTCTGTGCGGAGTTTGCATGTTCTCCCCATGTCTGCGTGGGTTCTCTCCGGGTTCCACGGCTTCCTCCCACCTCCAAAAACATGCACTTCAGGTTAATTGGCTGTTCCAAATTGCCCGTAGGCGTGAGTGAGTGAGTGAGTGTGTGTTTGCATGTCTCTGTGTAGCTCTGCGGTGCACTGGTGTCGCGGCCCAGAGATTTCCCCACCTCATGCCCTCAGTCAGCTGGGATAAAGCGGGAAGGAAAATGAATGAATGAAGTCTTCATTTTACTTGACTTAAGAAAGGCTTTTATTTTATTTTATTTGTTTGTAAGCTAAAAATAGATTTGTATCAACCATTTTATTGGAAATGCATTCATAAATAAGTAAAGTACAGAACTAGCAACGGTTATTTTCAGTTTAGCCCCATGTCTCCTGGAACCAGTTAATGACTTACGGTGAGGGATACTTGTATTTAATGGGAACACAGGGCTGATTGCATTGTTAATATGAGGGCAGTGGAAACATTACAGTCACAAGCAGAGCACTGCAGCAAGCTGACTGTAGGGTACTTTTGCTTCTGGGTGTGGGAAATGATGTTGCTGTTATGTTGAGACATATTCAGGGAATCCTCATCCAAATACATCAAGGTAAAAAATATGGTCAAATAGGTACTGACATGAAGACACTTGGTTACAAAGGACAACGGTCCTTACCAAAAGTCATCACATCAGTATTTGTTTTGTGTGTGTGTATAAAACTGCAGTTTTGAGGATGAAATAACTCATTGGAAATATGATTCAGCACCTCAAAAGAACCAAACAACTTGGAAAATGTAGGCTTTTATTTTGTGAAGAAAGTATTAAAAAAGATGCTCACTGTCCCAGTAACCTTCACTTGGAGGTGAAGTTTAAAAAGATGGAAACATCATTTTTTAAAGAATCAAGGCAATGTGACAACAGCTTGAACACGACAAAAATACAGAAATTTCCATGAATTTCCAACAGAAAATAGGTGAAAAAGATCAGAACACATTGAGCATCTTAAAGATAAACCTGTCTTCCGAGAAAGAGGACTGAATTAAAATGATAAACTTGCAAGTTGTTTCCAAAAATCTTGAAATGTACAGTATATACTGTATACTGTATATACTAAACTGAAATGTATATACTGTATAATATATACTGTAAGTATATAAGTGTGCAAGTAAATTGGGATTCTACTGAATAATAGGGAATGTTTGTCTTTTGTGTGGCTCTGTGGTGCACCTGCGTCACGCCTGGAGTGTCTCCTGCCTCTCACCTGTAAGTGTGCTGGGATGTGCTCCAGCAACCTCTGTGACCAGTGAAAGTGTAAGAAGCGGATAAGAGGATGAATGAATGAATACACTTAAAGCATTCATTTTATTGTATCTTAATAAACCAAAGCCCCTTCACATTTGGAAATTCTAACATATAATAATAATCATTTCAACATCTCTTAAAAGGATTATAATTTTTTTTTTTAAATTTTCCTCTTTTTGTTTCCCCTGAAAGAAATCACAATTATTCATATGATTATTCTTTAAATTCTGTGCAAACTAAAAATATTTATTATACAGTATACTGTATACATTGGTTCCACATGGAGCAATGTGTGGCTCTGCCGTCACATAGCAAGGCGGCTCCCGGTTCGAGTTCCCATGTTCTCTTCGTGTCTGCATGTGTTCTCTTCAAGATCTCTGGCCTCCTCCCACCTCCAGAAACATGCAATTAATGGGGAATTGAAGGTACCAAATTGCCCGTAGGAGTGAGTCTGTGCGTGCATGGTTGTCTGTTTACATGTGGCTCCGTGGTGCACCGGCATCGCACCCAGAGTGCACCCTGCATCACGTCCACAGTCAGCTGGAATAGGCTCCAGCTCCCAGTAACCTGTGATGGCATACAAAGCAGGTATTTGACAATGAATGAATGAATGGTTCCACATCATCAAAATGTGGTCGATGAAATGTCATTCTATACCTCTGTTAATTAATGTTTGTGAAAAAATATTTAAATCATATTTGAATGCTTTGAATTATTATGCTGATTTGAGATGTTTGTCGTTGGTAATGATAATAATTTTTATTAATAATTAAATTATTAGTCATTTCTAGTGTGATGTTACAGTAATTTGTTAAAGAACTAATGTTAAATCACACACTGTACACTACAAGACAAGAACATTGTTACTGAATTTTACAATTCCATATAAACTTTTCTTTACTCTTGAAGTATAAACACATATAGATACTTGTCATTAGAAACTTCCAATAACCAAAGGAACAGCAGTGGGGAGGGGCTCCAGGGCATGGCTCATCTCAGTGAGAGAACTGCACACTTATACTAGACAAGGGACAATCATTCTCAGAAATGATAAATATAATTTGACACAATGTGAAATTATGCTGTGGCTCGAAACACCTCCAGGCAACGCAGATGTTTAATAGAGGGGGAGGATGTGTAAGAATAAACATAAAGCTGCTAAATCTAACTGCATAAGCAGTTCATGTTAGTCTGTTATGGTTTCAAAACAGATTGAAGAAGACAAATTTAGGGAAGAAGCAAGTTTACGAATCTAAGCGTTAAATATACCTCTGTGGATGAGTGCAAAATGAAAACGGGTTTTATCCACCTCATGGTCACTGAGAAGACTGAATATTGATTTAAGTCTATGATCATGTTTCCTCACCGCCCCTAGGTCAAAAGTCATTTCTGCAGTAATGTTGTTTATTTGTTATGTATCAGCAAACATTTCTACTAAGTATTTGTTTGGTTTTTTGGATGATTTACTTTGATGTATGTTTAATAGAGAATATTGCATAAACTATGTGTATATTGAAAGTCTCCCTCCTGAATTATTTTTGTTTCACTGATCTAAAAATATTGATTGGTATTAATTGTTTCAAGGGACGTTTATGGAGCGTACCCATTCTCTTGCCAAATATCATCTGGGGCAGCTCCTAGTTACAACTTTGCTATTCTGCACAGGATAAATAAACGATAGAAGACTTATGAATGAATGCCAAATAAACATTCCAAAATTTTTTATGTTAGGGAACCTTAAAAATTGTCATTATTCATGGCATATACAGAAATAGTGGGTAATTCTTTACCCATCACTGCTCTGATTAATATATTACAGTTTAAAATGTTGATAAAATATTTAGATATTGTTATATATTTATTTGGAGTGACTTAATTTTTATATGGATCAGATATGTTGGTAAGTAATTGATCATTTATTTATTAGATTGATAATTCACAAAACTAACTTCAAGGTACATTCCCACACTATCATGTCATTACAGTGATTACAGTGACCATCTTTCTCAGCAACACCAGAGGTACCTTCTTCTTTTTGTCTTGTCCCATTAGGGTCACCACATTGTGTCATCTTTCTCCATGTCAGCCTATCTTCTGCATCCTCCTCTGAACACCAACTGCCCTCATGTCAACTGCCCTCACTACATCCATCCACCTTTGCCTTGGTGTTTCTCTTGCCTTCTTGCCTGGCAGGTCCACCCTCAACACCCTTTTACCAATATACTCACAATCTCTCCTCTGGACATGTCTAAACCATTCAAGTCTGTTCTCTCTTTATCTCCCAAACATTTCACCTTGGCTGTTCCTCTGATGAACTCTTTCCTGACACCAGAGATTCCTAATGAGCATTCATTTGTGGTTGCCAAAGGTGTGCTGGCAGTCATTGTTAAGTATGAGCTTGTATGAATGAATGACTCTTAGAAGCTACGTGCAGCAATAAAAGTTGCTCATCCAATCTAGCCAGGCACATAAAAATAAAAATCAGGAATACTTGAGACAGATAAAGAAGTATGCTGCTGAACTCCAGGGAACACTGGTCCTGAAAGCTTCTTACAAGTGTTTTTTTTTAATGTAGGACATGGACAAATAAGGGCAACATGTACTTCAAATTATGTTACCCAATTGACTATCTATGCACTAGAAAATACTTCAGAGATGAGCAAGCAACTTAAAAAATGAAGGTTGAATAATAAGAAAAAGGTACAAAAACAAAATCACAGCATAGCCCTCATGCGGTGTACTTTATTGACTGTTTATTACTCCATACAGGACAACATAGTGGAATAGAGGTTGGCAGTGTCCCCTCACAGCATGAAGCTCTGGGTTCAATCCCTGCCTGAGGTTACTGGAGCTTTGTGGCAAGCTGTGCAGAGTTTACCCTGCCTTCTGCAAAATGTCAGCTGTGGTAGGCTCCAGTCCTTCAACTCTCAACCCAGGCAAGCACATAGAAAATTGATGATATATATGTTGGAGCAGTGCTCACCCCACAATAACTTCAGCGTCGCCTTAATCATTCAACAGTGTCCTGAAACCAATGTAATTCCCAACCTCATTTATGTGCAGACTTTGTTCAGAAGTTTTCTGTCAATCAGACATGAGCAAATATAGGTTTTCATAGTGTTTCATGATGTTTTATTTTGGTTTTGTGCTTTATGACAATTGATACCACAGCTCACTCCTTCAAATTGTTTATGTACAATTCTCACCAAGACGTAACTTAATATAGTTATCCTTTTATTTGTATGTGATTCTCCAAGATTGAAAACTAATTATGACTTTCATGTCTTCTCCTGTCCCAACCTCTGCCTTGACTTTCATAGTCCTGTCATCTTGGTAACCCATATGTGAATCTCGAATACTTCCAAAACCTTTTTTGACATTGAAGTCAATAATTGTTGCAGATCAGGGGTCTGCTGAAACCTATACCAGCTGGCTACATTGAGGGGCGGGGTATACCCAGGATGGGACACAGGCATTTGTGGGGCCATCCACACACTCTCACAACATGGACAATTTGGAGTGATCAAATTACCTAAACTGGAAAGCTGGAGAGCCCAGAGAGAACCCACACAGACACTGGGAGAACAAACAAACTCTGTACAGAAAGGGATTGATCCCAGGACCTTCTTGCTGTGAGGCAACAGCACTAACCACTGCACCACCCTGCTGCCCACACGTTAAATTAAAAGGCATAATAAAACAGAAAAACAATGCAGTCTGCAAATGATAAGTGAAAGTAACTCAGTATGCCAAACTGGACTCAGAGGAGCCCTATGAATTAAATCTGCTCAATCAAGAATGGGAAATTTGGATTTAGTTTGTCCATGAAGATTGCAACATTCTTTTTTCTAAGAAAACAGATATGGTGCTAATGAATATAAGATGAGACATGATCGCATTCAAGCTATTTCAATCTATAATCAAACCCCCTTGATGAGGGGGTTTGATTATAGATGCCTTTTTGATTCAATGAAGTGCCACCAACCTCTATTCGGGCCTTTCCCACAACAGATGTATATAATAATCATGAATAAGTGATAAAATAATCTTAGCACAAGTACTTAAAATAAACTGTCTAAAGGTAAAACATATGCTTACAGTCCCCTCTACATCCCTCATACATTTTTGTGAAGATCCGGCAAACTAATATTACGACTATTAAATAATGTTAAATCTAAAGGTAACAACAGAGCGTCCACTGGACGTTAAGAAAGTTCTTGAAGACATCTCGTCTCTCATCCAAGAGACTTCTTCAACTGAAAAAGCCATCATTCTGCATTTTAAAACCTAAGTACTCCTTCAACTGAGGAAGTCTCTTGGATGAGAGATGAAATGTCTTCAAGAACTTTCTTAAAGTCCAGTGGATCGACTCAACAGCTTTTGGATAACAACAGAGCGAGAAACAAAAAGTTGAATGTTCGTACTAAACAAATATTTATGGTAATTGGTTCATATTAGCCAAGGATAATTTACAAGCGTGTTGCCCAAAATATCCAGTATAAGTAAAAACGGAGCACTGTACATGTGTGAGAGAGCAGACTTTACTATTCTTGGTGAAAATATGCCTGAAAAAAGTGTATATAAATCCATGGTTTTTTCTTACAGCCAACAACTGCTCTTACCCATTAATTCTCTGTCTTTATGTCACTTCATCTCTCCTCTCAGTTCACCATTTTGTCTGATGGAAATTTGTCCTGTTGAGTTTTCTTTTCTTCTCATTTTCTTTCTAAAATTAAAGTTGTTTTTAACCTTCGTTATCCCGCTCTCTCACTCAGCTTTTGTCTTGTTCCTTTTGTCATTGTGTCACCCATAATCTTGTCAGCTCAACGTCCAAACTGTGATCGGCTGTCTCTTTTACACTTTCTCTCATGCATTCCCCATTTTAAAACCTCAGTACTGCTAGCCTTCTGGACATAGACTGCTTCTTATTAACTGCACACAACAGGATCTCTGTGTGCAATCTTCTCTACAATTGAATTCTATTAATATCCTTTTTGGCAGCTGTGTGTGAAGTGATAATATTTTTCATTTTTGTAAAGAGGGTCAGGATTCATAGGGATACAGGAGAGAGGTGGTTAGATTTAGCTGTGAGCTGTTTGACTGATGTGGTGGTTTGTGTGGCTGCAGGGCATTATAGTATCTTGCAGGGGTTCGGCTTTTTTTTTAATCATGGCTCCTCTGGCATGATTTCTTGTTGCTTTTTCCTGGTATTTTTAAAAAAATATATAGTTATATAAAGTAGTGACATGAACTAACATGCAAACCATGGTGTGGGGAGGGGCTAAATCTAAATATAGTGAAGTGCATTTGAATGCAGTTACACAAAACAACTGGAAAAAAAATGTATGAGCAGAGATGGTGACCTTAAAATGAGCTCTGGAAGAAATTGCCATGCCAAGCCCCCAGAGCACTGAGGTGAATATGGAGTCCTGTCAACATGAGGAATGTTGTTGTGCTGTTGTCTGGTAATAAAAAGAAGCCATCATTCTCTGCAGAACATCAAACACAATGCCACAACTGAGCCAATACATAAAAAAATCTGGAGTAATGAACCTCCCAGAGACGTATACAATTCAAAGCTGTAGTCTGGTATGAGGTTTTTGACATATATGACACAGTGTCAATGAAAGGGTCCAAATACAGTTCATGATGAGACAACAACGCTTTTTATTATTGCTGGATATTAATGGTTAATTTGTCATTTGCTGTAGCTCTAAATTACCTCCAGGTGGTACAGCTGTGTATTGGAGGTGGGGGCTGTGAAAGAATGCATATAATGCTTTTTGATTTAACTACATAATCATTTCACGCTAGTAAAATTCCAGGATTTATGATTATGGTTCCATTTCAATTTCTTAAAATGCTGTGGTAAATCTCTATGTTGTAAAATCGACTGCTCGAAAACACGGTAAAAATCTGTGCACTCTAAAAATCAGTGTCATCCTGCCCGCTGAGGCTGGTTTATTCTCCTCAGGTGGTGACAGAAAGTAATGGCAAAGTGACAGTGATATTATTCAAAGCAATTTACTGTAGTCATAGTGACAAAGTGAACTGTGTAGCAGACAAAAAAATCAATTTTAATACCAAAATTGATAAGATGATGAAACAGACAGTCTAAACCAGTGGTTCTTAACTTGGGTTTGATCGAACCCTAGGGGTTCGGTGAGTCGGTCCCAGGGGTTCGGCGGAGACGGAGGTCAAGACAAGACGCCCGACACAATGTGTCGGGTGTTTTTGCCGAACATACACGAATCACTCTGTAAGTTTGACACATCATATCAATTTGTGATGACACGCCCCCTTAGCCATCACTGGCTGCAGGTGATCATGCTACATCGATTAGCCTACCTGTGCTACAGGGGATTTTGCGCACTCAGTAGTCAATTTATGCCTACCATGATGGTACGTCATCTGATTGCTTTCTTAATATTTCAATTCATAGTAACTATGTACTCACCATAGTAACTACGCACCGAACCCTTAAAGAAGGGTTCGGTGAGTGAGCATATGAAAGCGTTAGGGTTTGGCACCTCCAACAAGGTTAAGAACCACTGGTCTAAACCAACTCTGGTCTAATGCAAGAAATGATCAACAAAATTCATTAACTCAGTTTTGGACATTCCTTCACATTTATGAGTCATAGTCATTTATCAGGATCATGAGAGAATACTGAATATCTGCAATGCGGGGTGGCAGAGCAAACACTCAGCAGGTCACGGTGAGCCATGGTGTTGGCCTTGACAGACAAATGGTAGAAAACTAAGAGGGATTAAACATTATTGAGATGTTTGGATCCGTTCCTTGCCGTATAAGCCTATCACATTGACTGATATCAACATCGTCCAGCCTCTTTTGCTTTGACAAATGGCCTTGCCTGTGAGCCAAAATCTGTTATGCATCTGCAGTTTGGACTGGTACTGCTAGGACAGCAGACTGGCCTGGTAGCCACCTTGAAAACCAGCCTCCCACAGCTCAATCACATAATTACAGTCAATCAGCAATCAAACACTGTGCTCCTTCAACTACAATCATACTCAGTCTCTAATGTGTTTCTGTACTCTGCAGAAGCCTGTGCTCAAAAAGTAGTTTATCAAAAGTAAGTTTTAACCGACTGGACTGAAAGAACAATTTATGAAGTTTGTGTTTTCCACTGTCTGTTTTTGTGGTCCTTTCCTATAAATATGTGTATGGGTTCCCATTCATACAGGTCATCCTTTGGTTGTTTAAGTTGTTTAAATCAACCCACAGGACTTTTAGAAAGTTTCTTCAAGACATTTCACCTGTCATCCACAGGGCTTCTTCATTGAGGCAAATGATGGTAGTGGTAAAGAAACGTAAACGTAACCATCTCCCCGATGACAGCTCTGCCTCCAACCAGGACTGGAAGTCGCCAGTTCAAGACCTGGGTGGGCCAAAATATTTGGATGGTGAACTGGCAGCGGGAGGTGCCAGTTCAGCTCCTGAGCACTGGCTGAGGTGCCCCAAGCAAGGCACTGTTACCCTTACAAGCTGTTCATGCTGTACCCCATGCAAGAGCTGCCCACCAATCTATTTATCTTACTATATATGTTACTTTAAACGTTTATGACCCTCCCCATACTGACATTAAACCACTTTCTATTTGTATTACCTTTTCCCACATTCTTATCAAATGTTTAAAGCACTTTTGTGTCTCATGAAACTCTGAGACTGACGGAACAAGTGTACTTCTGGATACCATCAGCTAATAGAATGCGAGTATCACATGACTGCCAACCAAAAATCCGCGATGAGGTGGAGTCGCAATCGTTAATGCGTGATCGCGCGAGGGCGCACTTTATATGACCTTTATGACCTCAAATAGCAATTATAGATTGAAATTTAATAAATAAAGAGGAACAATTCAGCTTACGAAAAACTTCTTGGAACCAATTGTGTTCGTAGGTTGAGGACTATCTGTACCTGAATATGTTGCTATTTCTGGAGACAGAACCGTCCACTACAGACACAATGAGAGTGAATTCAAGGATCTGTGGATTTCTTTTTTGGTCTGTCTTACACATAGCTAAGATGCATCTTTAGATATTGTTTTGTTCAAGTAATAAACAACATAAATGAAACAATAGACAAGGAAATATTGAACATATGTTATAGGGATAATGTAAAAATGATATCAACAAAAAAGTCAGCTAATTATGTGGTTTTATATGACATTACAAACATTGGCCTAATGATAATGTAAAGCATTCCATCTGGACTTTCAGACCCTGTGGAGTTGCCCTAATTATTCAAATGAGCCTTCAAATGCTTAACTGAGGGTTTGAATGCATGATAACTTATTATGTTGGTGTTAAAAATACCGGCAACACACTTTGGTGACAAAAATAAAAATATAAGGAATGGAAAGAATGCATATAATTCAGAAATCCTTTAACAAAGAACGGATGACCTCTCCTGTAGAAAATGAAAGAATTGTCCATTATAAGTATACAGAATATTTACAAACAGCATGACATTGACCTGAAAAAACCAGCCAGAAAATGTTAAGTTTTCTCTTCACGAAAAGAAAAAAAAGACTAATGTCATACAGTAGGACAAATTTCACATCCTCCTTCCTTCTCCTCTGGATGACACATCTAATATCTATCTTGAATAGGTGAAATTAGATGTTAAGGTTAAATCACCCAGTATTTGTGCTGTACTTTGTTTGGTAGCTGCATATTGCACCATTTTTTTCAGTGATTACAAATAGTAGGACAGCAGAAGCGTTTAAGGACCTCTATCTAGGGCCTTTTTTCATTTATAATAGTTTCTTCGCCATGGATCATACTTTTGCAGGCTCAAGAATGTGTACTGCTGCATACTTTAACCTTTGTTGTTGACGATAATAAACACAGAGGACACAATGTTGTCTTTGAAATGGCAAGGTAAGCAGCAACGTATTGTAGCAGAGGAAATGGAAAACATCCAAAAAGTGATGTGTCTTCTCCTTGAAACTGCATTTGGGACATTTGGGTCTATAAAGAAGAGGACCTGCCTATTTAAAACAATATGTTCACCTTTGTTGACTAGCTAATGTTCAGCTGGTGGATTATGAGGACTTTACAATTATGTTAAGACCATACGACAAACCCGCAATTTTCACAAGTACGTAGTGTACGACAATTCAACAGGGTCTGTATTTGGATGATAAACATCATTTGATTTATGTTGAAACATTAACTTTAACACATAACCTTCCTAAAATTGACTGAACAACTGATTTTTAGCTGACATTTCTCTACAGCACATGAAGGAAATGGGATGCTTTTCTAAAATCAGCCATGAAATCCAGTTTTAAAGCTGGAAACAAGCCAGCAGCTTTAGAATTATATTTTTATCAGCACAATATGACTTGCTTTTCTACACAACTACTCAGCATCACTTTCTATGTAACCATACCCAAAGATAAAAATTGTCTTGTCGCAATTCATGTTCGCCAGGTTTTTTGATAATAATGTGACCTTTCTTGTTGCGTCATTTCTCCAGCAAACATTTTTTTCACATCTTGGTTTCAGTGAACCCACCACAGAATGGTAATGAAATCTGTCAATCAACCATAGGCACTTTTTGGATTTACTAGCTCATGAAAAATATATCAGTTTAATCAAAGAAATGAAATTTGTGCCATGAAATTATAAAATTTAAATATCTAAAAATACACAATTTTTTTTGAGGACAGACAGATGAAGACAGAACTCTTTCCATTACCACAAAGGGTATAAATAAAACATTTTTTAAGTTAACATATGCTGCGTGGAACACATTCTGTGCTGCCATAGTAAGATAAATGGGGCACCTTGGTTGAAGACAGTTTTTCAAGCCTTCCATGAACCACAAAGTCTCAGTTTAAGTCTGCCATGACACATTTATTGCAGATTATTCCACATCATCTGTGTAGGTTCTCAGTCATTCAGGTCATGGTTATCCAAAAGCTGTTGAGTTGATCCACTGGACGTTAAGAAAGTTCTAGAAGATGTTTCGTCTCTCATCCAAGAGACTTTTCAGTTTGAACTGAAGACGTCTTCAAGAACTTTCTTAACGTCCAGTGGGTCGACTCAACAGCTTTTGGATAGTTATTCCTCATCCCTCTCTTCCTAATTTTCTGTCAACTTCTACAGCTGGCTTTTTTTTTTTTAAATGGCTCAAAAGGACAGAAATCCTATTAATTTGTCTAATATTTCCAAAGGTTTAAAAAAAAAAATCAAAACTGATTTACCCTTTAACAGGTGAAATTTAAGTTGTAGGAATTTTTTTTTTTTTATGATTTCAAGTGACAAAAAGCTATGTAATGAAATAATTTACACATCCCTGTAATAATGGTTATTACCTTTTTTTGTTTTTGAGAACTTTGATTTGCAGTATAGTTGTGTTCAATTGTACACATCGATGTGACATTTCTGTAAATTTCACTTACTATCACATTGGAAATTAAACAGAACACTGACATAACTTTATCAATATGCCAAACATCCACTGAACACTTAAAATATTTCGAAGAGACATTTTATTTGCAATGGAAATGTGAATTATAGCAAAAAAAGCAATCAAACAACAAAAAAAACAATAACAAACATGTCTTATTTGCTTATTTTATGAATGGTTTTTGGACAAGAGAAAAGTTACCCATCACAAAGAATAAATGACCTTTTGGCTTTCTCTTATTCGGACAAGTGAAGTTGTTGTTCCAGGTGCAAAAATGGGGAGAAAATTGTATCCAATACAAAGGACAATTGTGGCTATGGGTAAAAGTACTGTCGAGAAAACAAACTAAACCTGTTGGTACTTCCAAAGGGTAAATGAAGTGTTGGATGGGTCACAATAACAAAACCTTCAAAATAGAACTGAGGAAAAAGTCACACTGTAATTCCACAAGAATACAGGCCAGTGGTGAAAGTGGAGAATATTTCTGTTATGCTTTTTTATTCCCAGTGCTGAGCTGAATGTCTTTGTCTGTCTGAGGCTACTGCAGCTTCTTGCCTCGTTGACTCGTTAATGGTGTGGTAAAGACACGTGTGAGACCAGTTTGATGAAGTCTGTGAGGCTGAAACTCATCATTTGCAAAATATATTTTGTAAGCATTTTGTTACAATGCTGAAAGGGAGGGTAACTTCAGTTGTTTTTGCAGTCTCATTGAAATATTTGTTTGTTAAAACAAACTATGATTGTTTTTCTCATCACCTTGTCTGGGTTCCAAAGACATAAGGTGCGCAAAGGTTATATTTTGATCCTTTGGAGTGCTTGACCCATTGCTCATTAAATGGCTGATCAAGCGCCTTCTGAAGGTCCCTCTGAGGTTCTCACATAGATGTCTCCAAACTGTACTAATCAGTTCTATTGAATCATATACACTCATTTAAGAGGTAATGCATTACATTTAGACAGTACCAGCAATAGGCAGACAAGACATTCATTTTACCATACCCTTGCCATTGCTTATATAAACTGGCACAATTGCAGTTTTGTTGGGTTCAAGCACCAAAGGTTAAAATTAGAATCAAATCATTATGTTTGTGAAATGTTTGTGATTTGACTTTAAACTAACATATTTGTGACATAACCTAAGTTATATTTGTGTTACTGTACTGTATGTACTGGGTTATGTGAAGTTTTTAGGCAATTTATACTGGGGTAAAACAGTCTGGCTGTATTCATCCGGTCTAACCTTTATAAATCAATCAATCAATCAATCAATCAATCAATCAATCAATCAATCAGTCAGTCAGTCAGTCAGTACACCCGTCCGTCCGTCTGTCCATCATAAGGAAAATGCAACTATCTCTCTCTCTCTCTCTCTCTCTCTCTCTCTCTCTCTCTCTCTCTGTGGTGTGTGTGTGTGTGTGTGTGTGTGTGTGTGTGTGTGTGTGTGTGTGTGTGTGTGTGTGTGTGTGTGTGTGTGTGTGTGTGTGTGTGTGTGTGTGTGTGTGTATCATCATTCTGGATTCAGCACTGCATCTTCCCATCAGCATAGCTTGATCAGAATGGGCTGTGAAGGTGTTGAGCATGACACACACTTCTCCCTACAGGACCGTCCCTTGTATTGAGCTGAAGACCAGTCTACTTAAATCCAAGTCTGTTGCCCTACCTGACAAAAAATATTTAACAGTCCTGTGTCTTCAATGGCTTTGGCTTTCTGTCTCAACTCCTGTTAAGCAAAGCCTTAGTATCAGGGGAGTTAGATTGAAATTCACTTTGCAACAGGGATGAAGAAAAGAATAAACCCAATCAAAATTTGGTTTACTTACCTTTAGATGAGATTAGTTTTCCAACTTTTAGTCCTATGTAAGTCTTATATCAAATATTAATAGCATCAGTAGAATAAAAGTCTTTACTTTAATCAATTCCTATTATTGAAAAATGAGCTCCATATGCTTGTGCTGATAATATCCTCCTATACAGAGTCTTTCTCTGTTGTTCAAAAATCCCATGTTAAAACAGACAGAGGTTACAGACATCTCTTCTGCTGTCATTCAAGCTTTATCATAGCATTGCCTTGTCTGTATGCAATATGTAAATGTTAGCTTGTACCAACTTTTACAGTCAAACTTTAATTTAGGTGGGGGAATTTCAACTTGGAGTATATTTAGGTGGGGAAATATGTGCTATAAATATGAGTTATAGCTAGATAGATAGATAGATAGATAGATAGATAGATAGATAGATAGATAGATAGATAGATAGATAGATAGATAGATAGACAGACAGACAGACAGACAGACAGACAGACAGACAGACAGACAGACAGACAGATAGATAGATAGATAGATAGATAGATAGATAGATAGATACTTTATTAATGCCGGAGGAAATTGTATATATCCACTGCTCAGGCATTACATAACGAATAATATATATAGCACGTATTTGTCATTTTTTTCTAAAGAGAAAATGATTCTGCTTAGGATCCATTCATACAGTAAGACACACTACGTCACCTTTACATGACATTCAAACTGATTTAAAATATCCTGTAATCTCCGCACCTATATATTTGAATAAACTCACTTGAAAACCCCATGCTGTCACACTTTTTAACTCCACCCACTACCTGTCAATCAGGCGCCCAACCAATCACTGCGCATCTGCCAAAAGGAATCACGTGAACAATATGGCGTAAGGCAATATTAAATAGATATTACACTTCTTAATAAACCGAATGCAATATACAGTATATACAAGCACAAATTATTTAAACTCAACTACTTCATTTTCCAATCAAATGCATTTTTATCAGATCAGAACATTTAAGAAACCACATCTAACCTTTTATTAGAAACTTAAAAATCAGCAACTATTAGTACAACATCCCCCAGACTGGAATTGCTTTCTTTAACTTTTTTATCTCACCCCTTTCCTTTTTATCTGATTTAACTTCTTCTTTCCCCTCTTGCACATAATTCTGATCTCCAATATGGAGCACTCTATGTCAGTCCTTATTTTTTTATTTGAATCTGTAGCAGAGACCCCATTAAAAGAACCACTTAACATTGCTGGAGTGTGGCGCTGTGACATCAGGTATGACCTAAAAAGGTAGACAGCATAATTAGACATGGCGGATTCAGGTCAAAGAGGGCATCAGTGTCCGTTTCACTCTCCTACAAATTAGTGACAGAGGGGTTGTATTCAAATAATGAATCTTTTCTCCATGACAAAGTTAAAAGAGATGAGCTGGAAGAAAGTCGAAGACAATCAAAGTCTTACCAAGAGTCCTGAAATCAGACCCTGTACGCTGACCGCATGGTTGTTTTTTTAATATCAAGTACATACCTGTACTTTATTTTTCTGATGAATACATATGGGTACATGTATGGTATCCCTCTATCTTGACTGCTATGAATATGTCCAATGAATGACAAAGTAAAACAGATGGTAGCCAAGCCCGCAAATAGATGACTTCTAACATGTGATAGATGAAGAGAACAATCAGAGCTTAAATATCTGCTTTCCAAGATGGCAAAGTGATCAAGTGATCAGGTTTCCGTGATGAGGCAGAATGGCTTCATTGAAATAACAATAGGGCCATTCACAGCTGACTAAAGGTACTCACAGTCATGAATGCTCTAGCTAGTGGACGGATAGCGCAACTACAGCCAGTATTTTTTTAAATCTATTTTAATTTTTTTATCATATGCGCCTTATAATCCGGTGTGCCTTATATATGGAATACATTATAAAATAACCAATTTATTAAAGGTGCGCCTTATAATCCAGTGCGCCTTATAGTGCAGCAAATACTGTATTCTTGTATTCTTTTACCAACTAATGACGAAATGCAGCAGCAATGAACACTTGGACCGCTCAGTTCGTTGTTCAGGTTACGTCTGAGCCTGAGGTCAGGTGTGGGAGAAGGGTTCCACCTCAGACAACCCGGGGCACAACTGCTCCCGTGACATAGGTTCCACATGGGTGCTGCCCTCATTTACAATATTTCTTCACATTAAATATGAAATATAAAATAACATGACCGTCATGTACCTCATTGGGGGCCATTTTAAACCCTGAAAATTAAAGAACATTACCCTATCAAAATAAATCAATTCAAAATAAATCAACACAACAGTGGTCACACAATTTTGGGTGTACCACATTCACATAACTAATATCAAATCCTGCTTTTGAGAAAAAGTACTTTGATGAATCTCACCCTTCAAACCATGTAAGAAATATTAAATATTTGAACATTGTAATAGACGAACAAGAATGCAAACATATTGTCAATTTGCTGTCATTGAAGTGGTTTAACTGACCCCAATATATTTTTGTTCAGATTATTACATTGACTTTTGGTGGCGTGACCTCAAGTGGCAATTTGGCAATTAATATCAGCTAAC
The DNA here is from genome assembly GCF_040054535.1 of Antennarius striatus. Lineage (NCBI taxonomy): Eukaryota > Metazoa > Chordata > Actinopteri > Lophiiformes > Antennariidae > Antennarius > Antennarius striatus. The sequence goes on along the minus strand of NC_090776.1, from coordinate 24,708,597 downwards.
TCTCATACACATTTGCATGTCAGAAAGTCACTTGTATTGTCCCTGTGCTTAGTTCGGATCTTTTAATTTCACGATTTCACCATAGATTAAAGAAAAGAAAAGATCAAATATTGTCATGCTAGTACTGACAAACAGGGTCAAGTCAGTTTTATAAATTTCTCTATCCCCAATGGTTATTTAATGACAATGACAAGATTAAAACTCTGTTTAAACAGGCAGAAACCTTGAGCAAAAGTGGAAAGCCTTTTGCTTTTACCAGTTAAGAAAGAGAGAAATTGCGAAATCGATTGTGTCAAACAAAGATGAGATGGATTAGTAGAAAGAAAGATATGGAGATAAATGGGGAGAGAGACAGAGATGGGAAAGATAGATGGGTAGAACAATGGAGTATGGAACAGGGACACAGACATTAACAGTCACAATATCTGTAACAAACAGACAATACAATCTGAAAGGGAGTGGGTAAAGAGTCAGCAATTAAGGCAAAACTGGATACATATAAGAAAAAAAAACCCAAATAAAAATGAAAATCATGAGCTAAACACAAAACCATGACATGCACACGGATAAACATGTATTTTGCCATTATGAAAAAGTGATGCTGATATGCAACGTACTAGAATTAAAATAAAATTACAATACACAACATAATTCAATGTGTGTTTGTGTAAAGTAAGTAGCTTTTTTCATCCTCTTTTATGTAATTATACACCTGTGTTATTTCCCCAAATAAAATAGGGCCACCCACAGCAACTAATTGAGACAGCATAGCATTGCCTTATTTAAACAGAAAACCATAAAATTTTCAATGTATTAATTGTCAGCAGGCACTGTGACATGGTTAATCATTTTACCTAAAAAATCCAAATCAGTCTTTTTGCCATCTATCCATCTAAATAGTTGTTTTCTTGTAATTTCATTTGACACTGAATAACATGTCAGAAGAGCTGAATTGGATATATACTTCAGATTGGATGACGAAGTCGAATTAAGTGGATTTTACTGCGATCACCTTATATATTACTTACAATTTGGTTCAAATTTTAAAGTCTTTAATGTTAAGTTATTCTTCCTGTGTGCACGATCACCACCTGCTGCTGCTGCCTGCATTGTTGAGAAGGGTTAGTAATCCTTACCTCCATCTGTGTCGACCTGTAGATCTATGACTACAAGGCTGACCCATGTCAGGAATAATTTATGTCACTGTGGTGCTTGGCTGCGGTCGGTCCAGATACAGAGACAAGATGCAGAGCTGTACTGGCCTTGTTCCAGTCCATTGGAGAGGACATTGGAGAGGCCTTCCTGTATCACTTCAGAGACACTGGCGCATAGATTCAGAGCTGCCTGAAAGACCAGGCGAATATGTCAGAGGGATAAGACTGCCTAGAAACCCATGAGATGTGAAATTCAAGAGATGCAGGCAGTTTGATGGCTTAGCACGGTTTAATCTTTGTGCTCAGTCCTCCTTGAGTTTTGCATTTTTATTAAGTCCCTACAACCAGGAGAACCTGAGGATGCATATTCACAAGCACCGAAACTTCTCACTGTCTCACTTCTCACTGCAACTAATTGTTCCTGTGCCCATCCAAGCACTACTGCCATGAATCCCATACTTTCAAGCATCCCTACAAAAAAATCTACTTAAAGGTGTGAAGTCTACTTCTAACAAAAAACACTTGTACTCAAGTATGACTGTTCCCTTGATGTTCATTTGGATTGTTTGTGGTAAAATATTTCTATACATGCGTATGTGTATGTATATATCTATGCGACTGTGGATGTGTATAGGCCAGCTGCATATAGAAGAAAAGAGATGCTGCTCTGAAGAAACTCTGAACAGCATACAAAACACCTGCCTCCTTTGACAGATCACCTGTGATCTCTTGATCCCTGAGAGATACAGCAGCCATTCAGGCCCATCTTTGAGATGTCACAGCAGGTAGCTTTGGCTGATGTTTTCACCATTAGATTTTTTTTTTTCTATAAAGAGATAAAAGATTGAGCATGACCTGTGGTTCCAAATAGCCCCCAGATAGCATCTACAGCCTTAGGTTAGATTGATTGCATTGTTGAGGGCGGGCCTCACCCTGTGTACCATTCTAGTATACTTTTTGATCTATACATACAGAAGTATAGGTCCTGAGTGTTTGCCATGTCACTTTGTACTCCAGCTTTATTTTCTAGCATCAACAATCATGGGATTAATATGACATTTTGAAACAAGAATTCCTTATCCCAGAAATGAGTAGTGTTATTCTTCGTGCATTTGCACATCAACACCCGCAACTTCACCTCATCATGGTTTGTCAGTTGGTAGTCACGTGATACTGTACGTGCATTCTATTGGCTGACGCCATCTGGAAGTGTGCTATGTTCTATAAGTCTCGAAACGCAGCACACTTCCGTGAGACACAAAAAGTGCTTTAAACAGTCGATAATAGTGTGGGAAAAGGTAATGCGGATAGAAGGTGGTTTAATATCAGTATGGGGAGTTTTCATATAAGTTTAAATTACCGTAAATAGTGAGATAAATAATGACTACATTACGGAATTCATTATTCGCGTGTGGTTCCTGGGTGACAAGGGCGCACTGTACACCTAAAATTTCAATTTCAAATTTTTTAATAACATTTGGTAAAAAATAAGTATTAAAACCATATATATTGCACAGTAGTACAATAGAACTGAAATAAAAGAAATTATTGAGAATTGAATTGATTTTATAGCACTAGACAAGATTTTCAGCTGTGGGTGAGAGATACTCAGGTTGGGAGTTCCATAACCCAACAGTTCTTTATTACAAAAACTTGGTCACCTTTTTAGGTAAGGTGGGAATTAAGAATCAACAGGAGAGACATCATCTAGGAGCTCATGGTACATGGAGGCTCATAATGTCAGAAATATAGTTTTGGATCAGACACTGCAGAGCTTTACAATTTAGCAATAAAATCAATCCTGAGAGTGATCAGCAACCAATAAAGACAGGCAACAAAAACAGCATGGAGCTAACTGAAAGCCAAGCAAATACATTTTGGATAAATTGGAGTTCTGACTTAAACTACTATTATTAAATTCTGACATCAACATGCGCTGGAGTGTTCACTATACCATACAAGAAGAAGGGAAGAAACATTATGCCACTTAGCATGTAGCAAACTACACACAGTGCACACACGTAATGAAATTACATTTTCTCCCTACTACAGGCCCCCTAAGCAATCCATACACTTACATATACTGTATATAGAGGCCTCCAAACATGCGTGGAGAGGGCATAGAGTGAGGGCACTTCCATAGTTGGCGCACTGGGAGCAGTTGGGGCAAGGTCAATACCATGCTGACCTCGCATGGTATTGTCCATTTCGGGCACCTCTGCAGTTCTTTGGAGGTAGACTGGCCCCTCTCTATCCACCAGTTCACACTGGGCTGGGACTTGAACCAGCAACCCTCCGGGTCCCAACCCAAGTTGAGGAAAGCAGCAATGACTGTAATTCCCTTTGTAGGTTATGGAGTTCATGATTGAGATAACCATACAAAATTTTAATAGACACAGTGAAAATATTGCAGTCGTTCTCATTTGGAATTTTTCAGTTTGAAGAAGATTTGTGACATGTTCAAATCGCTTTTCACAAGAACCGTTACTGACTGGTCTGCATAGATTCACACACTAGTGGCTAGACAACGATACTTTACGCAGACCCCAATGGCACAGCCGTTTAAGGTACAGTAAGTGTCTTGTCCAAGGACACAAAGACACATGACTGCAGGGCCAAGGGGTCAAACCAACAACCACCTGAAGAGCTGTATCATTTAGACAAACTGCTTTCATAGCAGAATCAGAATCATTTAAATGTTGAGCCACTGATGCTAATCCACCCTCTAAATGACTATTAAAATGACTGATTAAAATTGAGAATTCCACTGTATTAAAGGCAAAACTAAACTAAAAGTGAGTACTTTCGGGGATGTAGTGAGCACATAAGCCACACTAAAAATCTCCTGAAATACTTTGTTCTTCATTGAAGAAATGATAAGAGACTCTTTTCTTAAATATAAATTAAGATGGTACCTCTTATAAAACTAGGTTATTGAGTGACTGTTTCTGAAGTAGCTGTTGAATTGTGCATTTTGGGGCTACCACAGAACAGCCAGAGGAAAGACAGAACATAACTCAGGACAAAATTAGAATGGAGTGAAATAATGGATGCTTCTAGAAATTAATAAGGAAGGGACAGCATCTGGTGTACAGCTAAATGCAATAAATAATGGTTGTTTCTTTGAAAAACCTTAGACAAAGAATAATGTGTGGTTCATAAATAATTATAATTAGTTGAAGATGATGATTGACTAATCTATAATTATTTGAATCCTCCATTGTTCAGTTGACCCTACATGTTTTGCGTGCCATTGTCCTGGACAGACAAAGCTTACTCCTCTGTCTTGAAGGTTATCTACCAAAGGAAGTGTCACACTCAATCAGATCCACACCATGCTCTCAGCACAGGTGACAGATCATTACAGTCCCGTACAACAGCATGCCACCATTGTTGTGCGTGATACATAATTAGGCAAAAACAAATTATGTGAGCTGTTCACTGGGCATGAAAAAAACAAGATGAAGCATTGTCTTTGCTTTTTGTTTTCCTTCTCTGCCTTTTTGCTTTTCATCTACCGTGTCTGTGTCTCTTTGTTTCTGTAAATCAAGTCTGAGTTGTTGTAGATGCTGTGCAGAACAGCACCCGCCACAAGAAAAAACATATTGCCACAGTGAATGTGTGCATATACTGAATATAGACACTATGTAAAATGCTGGACATGAATTCAGCAAGCTGCTCCATGGGATTCTTTGTCCATTTTGGCTCAGTCATATGATACAGTTGCAGTAGATTTTTTGGCAGCACATTCATGCTGTGAACATCTTGTTCCAACTGATCCCAAAGGAGCTCGCTGCCATTTAGAAGCAGGGACTAAAGTAAAGTTACTGTCACTTTTGTGAAACATCTTCCTCCTGCAGGAAATCTCCATTTGAACAAGTGTTCTGTTGAAGTAAAGGTGAATGTCAGCACTGAAGTTTACGTTTGAAGATACAGTTCAATTGGTATTGTGTTTTACAGGACTTACATGTGTGTTTTGCATTATAATATGTATTTTTGTTAGGAGATATCAGCTCTTCACTTAAAGTGGGGGCTATAAAATAGATTCTTGTACTTAGAGGAAGAAAAGCTGACACAGAAACTGTGCAGGAGGGAAACAATGGCCATGTGGCTTATTGAATTAAAAATGTGACACTGTACAGTAATTGCATAGTCCCCTAGGGGTAATCAGGCCACTCACGTTATTGATTAAAGCTTCCCACGTTGTGATCTTCTCCAAATCTCTGCAAAGCAAAGAGTTAACGATCTGAATTTGTCACAGGGTATCCAGTTATATCTCCACAAGGAAGCTTCAGAAGTCTTGCTGTGTGTATTAGCCAGCACTGAGTTCTAAAAAACCTGGTATCAAATGGGTAAAACAATTACAGTTCACACTTTAAGAAGTACAGTGATTAAGCCATAAGGTCTGGGTAAAGTCACAACCTCATGTGCCACAGGTCCGAGAAGAGAAACCTTTTTAAAGTGCGCTGTATTCAATTCATAATTCTCAAAGTCTTTATTTGGGAAAATAATTCAGCAGTGGAACATGGATGGGTTGAGAAGGAAGAAGATGCAAAAGGACGGTTGAGAGACACACCACCAGAGATGCCTGCAGTCAGAGCTTTTAAGCTTTTGAGACTAGTATCTTTAAATACCAGTTCATTTTAGTGGGAGGCTACTCTGAGAGACAGGATGCGGCATGTGTGTTGCTGATCTCCATGCCACTGCATCTAAATTTACCAAGACTGTGTTTCCAAATGTTCCAGCCACCCACAACAGTGCCAGTGTATTCTTGGTCTTGACAGGTTTAGGCTGAAATTACAGAAAGTTGGCACAGCACCTCATGAAGATGCAGCTTGGGCAGCCACCTTGACTGACAATCAGCAGCATGGGTCTTGAACAGGAAGTGGGCAAACATTGTGTAGACTTCCCTATAGACCTCTCAGACAAAACTCTCACTCTATTTGATATTCAATATACAGTGCGCCCTTGTTCCTCGCGCTTAATGCGTTCCAGGAACCACACGCGATTCACGAATTCCACGATTGAGCGACAAACTATTTATCTCATTATTTATGGTAATTTAAATGTTTATGACCCTACCCATACTGATATTAAACCACCTTCTATCTGTATTACCTTTTCCCACACTCTTTATCAACCGTTTAAGGCAATTTTGTGTCTCATGTAAGTCCTAGACTCAAGCACTTCTGAATATGTCAGCCAATAGAATGCGCGTACGGTATCACGTGACGGCCTACCAAAAATCCGTGATAAGGTGAAGTCGCGAGCATTGATGCACAAATGCGCAAGGGCACACTGTTTTTATTATTTTAGTTTACGGCTTTGAAACCGTTTCAAATAACACACAAATTTTATTGGAATACATTACATCTTAAATTCATCATCATCAGTCAAGGAATTAGGATAAGGACATTGATAAGGACATACAGTCATTTGAACTGTAAATATAGTACTCATACTTTATTGATTATATTATTTTATGATGGCAATCAAGACGTACAACTCAGTCTTCAAGATATTCCAAACACGGGTCATTCATTCTTTTGAACGGTAAATGTGTACACAGTTTGATTTAGACATACAGGGTCCATTGTCCTAGTCAACATCTGCAATCAAGGATGTGCCATTTTTCTGCTTTGAAGAGGGTGTAGTCAGTGGGCTCTGCAGCTTTTCTGCTCACTGTGGATAAAACAGGCCACCTGTGCCAATAATAAAATCTACAAAAGCGTGCACTTTCAGGAACTCATTTTAAAGAGTGAATAAAGTGAATGAGCCAGCGTTTTGCATCACTTGAAGCTGTGGTAAGACCAGCAACACTTGTTAGGGAAAACACTCCAGCAATGTACAATTGATTACTGCAAGACTACTTTTCTGTATCCACTTTTCTGTCAACTGACTCTGTTGAAGAGTGTTGAACCCTTTTTTTAGTTTTTAAAATGCTTACCAAGGAAGGTAAAAGCCAATCAGCAAGATTCCACCAGGTGAGATGAATCAAAGAGCTGAGGCACTGCCAGATGTTCTGAGAAAACATTAAGGATGGATCAGATTAGTGAGAGGAGCAGGTGGTTACGCAGATGTTTCAGGCCTGGGTATTCAGGTGGATAAGTCCCAGTGTCTTTGATGAAAAAGTCAGTAGTTATTTACTCAAAACTCATATTTTTTTTAGCCTTTATGGAGTGGGTCACTTCTCCTAAGAATGAAGAGTGATCACAAATCAAGATACGAGAATAATAATCGAAAGGGAGAAAAAAATTATAGTAACCATTATAGCTTCACTTTGTGTGTGTGTGTGTGTGTGTGTGTGTGTGTGTGTGTGTGTGTGTGTGTGTGTGTGTGTGTGTGTGTGTGTGTGTGTGTGTGTGTGTGTGTGTGTGTGTGTGTGTCTGTGTGCGAGCGTTGTGCCTGTGTGTGAGAGAGAGAGAATGAGTGAGTGTGTGTTACTTGGGCTTCTTCAGGTTTGTTATTTTAATCCAAAGACAGACATTACACTGTGATATCTGACATGGACAGATTAACCTTTATCACAGCTATGGAGCTGGGATGGGCAAATTTAGACAGCTCACCAATACAGAACAAGGAGAAAGGGCATTTATAGTGCCATATCAAATACCACCATCCTAGTGATTAAGCTCTTGCCTGTTGAGTCTCACAGCTACCCTTTCCAAATCAAGATGATGCTAGGTAATATTTTGCGGTCCTTTTCTCTCTACCTCTGTTTGTCTAAGTGCTTTTGTATGCCCACACGACTTGACAATATACTTCAAACGCTACAGTAGAGCAACTGTGAAGGTCAGTCACTTTGCAGTTCCTTTTCATACAATATTCATCAAAGTCTAATTTCAAATAAAAGAGACATGACATGTAGGGCTTAAAATAGGGAATGTCAAATGTAAGAGGATGAATACAGACTTTCTCACCAATGGGATGGCTGAAAATACCAAAAAATTACATTAATTTGTCTCACCATAAAATTTTATACACAAACAATCCAATTTAAATAACATCTATGAAATCCTTTTTCATTCAATCAGATTGCTCTGTACCTAATGGACTGTTTGTCCTTCAGGGAAATTGAAGTTATTCAGTTTTTCACATTGGATAGAAAACAATTTAATTGAATTATATTACCTGTGACTTTCTTAAAAGCTCCTTACACCCCTATCTAAGGGCTCCTTGTTGGGTGTAAGAAATGGAGGATTATTTTAGTGTACACTCTGGAAATCTCCTTAGATAAGAACATGAGCTTAATACACAAACTCTCAAGTTGTATTTGGACTGGATTAACTACACCTGTTTTCATAGCCCCATCCATGTCTACTAAGCCATAAAGTTTTATAATCACAACGGTATAAAATACATTTTTTACCTTTGTTCAAATCGTCATGTAAAATTGTGTGAGATGAAACCAAAACTATACAAACTGCTGTCCTTGAGGTTGTTGATGAACTTCTCCCTCCCAAAAGAATACGAGCCATCTGCTCAAACTACACCTGGAAGTGTGGGAAACATTCAGTTCAACACAGACTGAGAGACCTGGGTTTTCCTTCATGTTACTCATGCTTTTTTTTGCACTCTACAGCTGTGGTGATTTCTGTTTGTTCAAATTGCTGTTATTTCTGTCACAATATGAGAAAAGATACCTCAAATTATATGGGTATAACTAAAATGAATTTCTTTCTTTGTCTGCTGCCGTACATATTATACAATGTTTGTATTGCATGAAAAAAGAAAATAAGAACACTGAAACACCTACAGATATAGAGGCTATTGTAGCAGTATATAGGTGCATCAAAAAAAAGTTGAATATTATGCAAAAAATATTTTGGGTTTGTTATGTTAACAAGTGAAAAATGTGTATATACAGCCACAATGGTGGCTCAGTGGATAGGGTCATTGCCTTTCATTAACAAGGGGTCTTGCTTCCAATCAATGGGGCATTCACATATATACGTGGGTGAGAACCCAAACATTATATATATATATATATATATATATATATATATAATATATATATAGGGGGTGAAATCCCCCTGCTGACCTGGTGTCCTAGCTCCTCCTTACCATAGCATTGTTGTAGTATTTCATTGACCTCTAGTTGTGATAGCAGTTTTCGGTTACGGATGTTGAAACACTGGGCTAACAGCTGTTTCTTTGTTAGCCTTGATCGTGGGTTTTGAAGCATCCATTGGTCCTACATCTGCCCCATATATCCCCTCTCATCAGATTGCCCTGGTTCCCTTGCAACTGACATGGACCTTGTTAACCCGGGCAACGTCTGAGCCGGTATGACTCACGCTGGTATAGCATTAAGGGTCTTGCCTAAGGACCCTCACTGGATAGTGTCCACCATGTCTGGGGTTCAAAAACCCGTCCTCCTGCATTCCAGACCACGCCCCTCCTGCATTTGTGTAAGTTCACTGGATAGTGTTTGTCCTGTTCGGGACAATACATATAGATATATATCTATATATATATAGATATACACACACACACAGACACACACATACACACACATAGATAGATAGATAAATAGATAGATAGATTCACTCATTTTCACTACAAAAAAAATATTAATTGCACCCAAAGTTCTGTTTTGTAAAGCAAAGCCCAGGTTCATTTACAAAACAAGTCAGACTGTGCTCCTAACCTCTGTACCCATATTTTCTAGCTCGCTGCATTTAAAATGGACTGGACTGGACATAAATTGTTAGGTAGGATATCGTTCAGTCTGGCTATAATTGGGCTGTTTTTCATTTTTGTCTCAGTGACACCTGTGAATAATGCAAGACTGACAGACAGTACTATATGACAAAAGGAAGAGACATGAATCCAAGCACAACAGGAGGGGTGCACTGTGAACTACTCTCCTTCATAATTAGGCATCTTAGTGAATGTGAACAGTTCCCGTGGTGTTTGGGGTAATATTTATCTATGTGCACTTCATTTTTATGTAATGATCAGTCGTGTTTGTTCCTGAAAGAAGTAACTTCATCATTATAAAGATGTACTGTAATTGTATGACTACCTGAGCAGTCGTAACATAATTCATTGTTCATTTCCTGTTCAATTTCCCTCTAAAATCAGGTCAGTTTGGACTAATTTAATCTTTTCGCTCTGCTGAACCATATTATTTTTGCCAGTTCACGGACAAAAACATAATTTATTGAACCATTTTGTATTGAAGCCAATATTCCCTGGAGGCTTAACCTTTACATTAACAAGTCAAGTCAGACAAGTTGTTTGATTGATGGCAAGTAGGTACCTGGATCTGCTTTTGTATTATCAAATAAAATTGCAGGACATTGAACTTAAAGGACAAAATTTGATCCCACAAACAAAATCCCACAGTCCCTGAATTACAGTAAGTGGGCAAGTTCAACAATTCTGACATTTCTGACTTTGTATAAGCTTATGTGGCTTGACAGATAACAGCAAAATAGTCAAATGCACAAAGCATGTAGGATCCTTTATCTTGTGAAAGAAACTTGACTTCAGGCGGAATGGGAGTGCAGTGGGTAGTGCTGTCGCCGCACAGCAAAGTGGTTCTGGTTTTTTAGGCCCGCTCTGTGTTGGAGTTTGCATGTTCTCCCCATGTCTGTGTGGGTTCCATCCGGGTTCTCCGACCTCCCACCATCAAAAACATGCACTTCAGGTATGTTTGTGAGTGTGTGTGCTTGCATGTGTCTGTCCTTCATGTATACCTTGCCACACGGTCCAAGTATGCTCCAAGTAAGTATTCTCTGCATTTAACCCATCCCTGGGTAGCAAGTTGAGGTTAAGTGCATTGCTCAATGACACAATGACATGCAGACTGGGACTGGGGCTTAAACCATCCCTCTTTCATTATGTATATGATGCCTAAGCCACAGCCACCATCATTTATTGTTAAATGCGGTTTAGATTTTTGGGGAAAAAAGTGCTAATTCTGTGAACTTTTATCAGAAGTTCATGCACAAGCATATAGTTGTAGTACTGCATGTGTCACAATCTCATACCCTGTGGAGCTTCAAGTACAGCTTCAGATTCTTTAGGGCCCTCTTTGGAAACATATCAGATCTTCAGACACCCCAAAAAACGTGTTTCTCCTTCACCAAGGCTTAGAACACGCACTTCACTTGCTGTTGAACCTCACACCTCACAGAGTTTTCCTCTGTTTTCGCCCTTTTTCTAAGTCATTCTGTCAGACAGCGAGTTTCGCCATATTTCTGTTTGATAGTCAAAAAAAACTCACTCCATATTTTAGAGGCAAACATGAGATGTCCTTTTGATGAGGATCCTATTGAGGAAGGTGCAGCCTTGATTCACAGAGAGTTAAATATTCATCGGGAGATCATTATCAGACCATGTTTAGTTATCTTGTCATATCCAGACAGTTATCTTTATGAGAGGTGCCGTTTCATGTCCCAAACCATCGCATACATCCATGACCCAATCCGACCTCACATTTTCAGCATAACAAATCGCAGTCATGCCTACACATCCCATCAGGTCCTGTCTGTTGCTCTGCATTTGGTTATCATCATTATTTATTTATTTTCTTTGCTAACAGTATACTAAGTGGGAGATGCTCAGTGTGCCTCGCTTTGAAATGGCTTTTACCCCGGTTTGTCAATTTCCCTAGAAATAAACCCGGCAGAATCATCATGGAGGAGTTCTACACGATTGCTGGTGTTGAATTAATTTGAAATTATATAATATTAATTATGGATTAGTAACCCTAATTTTTTTAAATGATTTTCCAATGTCATCAGTTGCATAGATGGCACCTACACTCTCTACAAGGCTCCCTCACATAACAAGGCTGATGATGTGGATAGGAAGTCCATTCACAGCATAAATGTGCAGGCACATGTAGATTGTCTACTGTTTCAACATCTTAAAAATATCGTAGTTGAACTAACATCTTTTATTCTCTGCACTGTCTAGATCAGTGGTTCCAACCTTTTTGGAGGTACCGAACCCTCCTGGTTTCATATGCTCACTCACCAAACCCTTATTTTGTAAAAAAAGCTTCTTCTTTTTTTCAAAGTTAACACATACATATATGCTTTACTGGTGTATTTAATGAATTGTGCATTAAGGTCACCTTTTTCAAAGAACAAAACCAAAACAGTGCATGAACTCACATGAAATGACCTACCTGCAAATCAGTGTGACTTCTGCTGTTGTTACTGAGAGACTGGTTCAGATATGCGTGGCTTCACCTTGGGAAGTGCTACTCTTATGTCATTTTCACAGCCAAGTCTGTTTCTTTCGTTTTCCATGCAGCTTAAGGAACTGTTCCTTTATTTTTGACAGTGCGAGACTGGAGTTGCTCAACTTGACATTGCAAATCATGCAGAACGCTGACTCCCATCACGTTCCGTTATACAGTACATGTAAATACACGTTGCACATATTCGTCCAACCACTTTCTTTTTTTGCTCAACATAGTTACTATGAATCAAAATATTAAGAAAGCAATCAGATGACGTACCATCATGATAGGCATAAATCGACTACTGAGTGCGCAAAGTCCCATGTAGCACAGGTAGGCTAATCGATGTAGGGTGATCACCTGCAGCCAGTAATGTCAAACGTACACAGTGATTTGTGTATCTTTGGCAAAATCGGGTGTTTTTGCACATCGTGTCGGGTGTTTTGTCTTGACCTCCGTCTCCACCGAACACCTTAGACCGACTCACTGAACCCCTAGGGTTCGATCGAATCCATGTTAAGAACCACTGGTCTGGATCATATGTGATGCAGCATACAACGTTTCTGTTGTGAAGGCAAAGCTGTGTGGGTCGGTTCATGACTCACAGTCTTACCTGAGCAACAGTCTGCAACGTGGTCGGTAGCACAAGAATTGACTTGCCTTCAGTCTTTGATCTACTGTAATCCTCTGTATCCACTGTACATTACAAGAGAGTTTGATGGCTTTTTGCTGGGGACAGGGGTTACCTGTGCCATCTGAGACCACTGACCCCTTACACTGACCGAGACCCCCAACAAAACTTCAGCCATGCTCATTGTAGGACAAGAGCTTGGGTGGAGATGACCATATGGGACTGCTGAAAGCCCATTTCTAGTGCCTATGTCACCTCAGGATGATACCTGACAGGGCCTATGATATGATTGTGTTGTTCTTCATATCACTGAGCATCTATCTCGTTGTGATATCTCTTTGGGGTTTACTGAGCATCTATCTCGTGATAATCTGTGCAGTGGACGTTGAGGGACCCTCCTGCTTCTGGACAGCCATGCTCTGTTAAAAAGGATGAGAATATGTTAATACTTCAGCAAAGGCTAAATGTCACACTCTATTCCACCAGAATGTTAAGAAAGGGGAAGAGAACTTTCAGTAACATAAATATTAAATTACCTTTGTTTTCTTCAATTTCTTGTTAATTTATTTTTCTTGTTCATCAATTACTAACTCCTGTGTGTATGATGTGACAGACATCATACACAGACAGAAAATAAAATTTGGAATGCCTAAAAGATGTTATAAGCAGTACAATGCAACAGACATTAATGTAAGAACTAAAGCAGTTTTAACTATTATCAAGGAAACCATGGAAACTGGCTAGATGTCAGATATTGGTTTCAGTTCTTATGTAATACTGTAAAGTGTGGATTATTTATTATTTATTTATTTATTTATTTATTATTGAATTATTATTATTTATCATTTATTCCCACTGCCGGACAATAAAGGATTATTATCTTATCTTATCTTATCTTATATAGGTTTATGCGTTGTTGTTTTTTTATAGGTTTAAATATATTCTCACTGGTTCAGGTCTTTAATCTAAAATTCAACAATTGCTTAAGTACACCAAAGCTAATTTAAACTGGGATGTGTTACATGTTGAAATGTCCACCACAGTGAACAAATGTACACGTGAACAAACAAAAGCATTTGTAGTTAGTCTCCAGAGGAGATTTTACTTTACTGAAGAAAGTGAACACAGATGTGACCAAAATAATGTCAGTAAAGTACAAGTACTCTAACTGTTCACATTTTCATTAAATTCAGTACCTTATCTAAAAAAACCCATTCACTGGTAATGTTTGCAATACTATCACAGTATTTTTATTTTGGATTTCAGTTTTGTTTTTTTTACTATTATTGTTTGTGCTGGATTATGATGTAATATAGAAGTTAATCCTGGCCAATCTCGGAAATGAATGGAAACCAATATATCGCGATTGTGTACAACATATACATTAAAATCAGCCACTTAATTTTTGATGACAAGTGCTGTTGACTATGAATATAAAAAGTTGGACTTTTTACTCACATTTTGTAATAATAATATGTAATTCACATTGATAATATACTTCCAATAAATGTATTTTTCAGACATGTCGATACTAAAAAATGTAACTGTGACTTTTTGGTTAATTTATTGTAAATTTAGAGGTTGTACCTGACTTTAACATTGATGTTGACACATCTTAAAGAAAATAGATTGATAAAGTATGCACATTTGCAGGAAATGTAATTTTACCATTAGGGTTAACACATAGCTCTGTAGAAAATCAAATAATTTTCAACCAATTTCATATTAATACCCTTATCAATAAATGTCACTGGATGAGTCTGCTTTCTGACGATTTTAGTTCAATCAAGTTCTACCTCAGACAAGAAAGAACAATGGTAATGTACCAAGAATGTACTGTAAATGTACTATAAACATGTATATAAATGCATTGGAATATAACTACTAAATAGCAATAACTATATATATTGTTTTTGTTTGTTATTTTTTTCTTTTTAAAGTAAGTCTGTGCTGCCACTAGCCTGCATCACAGAGCCCTGACGATGCAAAAGCTGATTGCTGGCCTGTTTTCACAAAACACACATGCCACATACATTCCAGTTTGACGGATAACTTCATCACATTTTACAGAAGTACTTGACCTTTATTGATATAGCCTACTTAAATATACTGATCAATTAATGGCTCTATCAATTTAATATGTTACCCTTATCACTAAAAGTCTATATAAAGCAGAGATAAATATCTATTTATTCATGCAACCACATTAACATGTTGCTAATAAAATATAAATAAATGATGAGTCATAAAGAAAATATGATCTTTTACTTATGCAGTTAATACAAGTCAATAATTTTAACTGCCATATTTATCAAGACATATTCGATGTTTTATTGGACAATTTGACTTTGACATCTA
This sequence comes from Antennarius striatus, assembly GCF_040054535.1. Taxonomy (NCBI): domain Eukaryota; kingdom Metazoa; phylum Chordata; class Actinopteri; order Lophiiformes; family Antennariidae; genus Antennarius; species Antennarius striatus. The sequence continues at coordinate 24,693,254 of NC_090776.1, read as the reverse complement.
GAGAATTCACACTTTATTTTATCATTTGCCAAGTAAGTGCTCTGATACAGCCTCAATGGAATTGTCATGGCACGAGACTGTTCTAAAACACCTGAGATGCACCAGCCACTAGCAATACAGGGATCCCATTGACTGAGTGCAGAACATGAATGCAGAGAGGTGTAAGTTCTGTTATAATTGAGTGGCTTTGATCCATGAATCCTGCAGGGAAGCTGCTTGTGATCCATCCCTGTGGAAAGATCCTCTGTGGGCCTCTGCACCAATTCAGTAGCATAGTGGTTCTCACCATTCTCCTGAACCAGAGCACTAACATTTGACAGTTCAGTCTGATGTAAGGATTTCACTTTTATTTGAAGGTCACTCACTATATTTTGCTCTTGAGTACAATTGCTTATATTTTGTACCAGTATGCTTCCTTGGATTATTAGGTTAAACTTTCTTGTGGGGAAACTAGTTTCACTAGTTTTCCTGTTTCATTTTACTGACGTTTTCATTTGTATTTTTCTACATCTTCAATGTTTGGTATTTGGAAAGTGTATATATTATAATTACTAAAAGAAAACAGTTTCACACAAGCATGTCCCTATAAAGGTTGTCATGTTCAAAAAATAATTAGATATTTTTTTCCATATTTGAACACCCCCCGCCCCTTAATCCCTCATCTAAAGGCTTTTGTCATTGGCTAATATTTTGCAGACAACAAAATGTAAAGAATTTTAATAAAAAAATGAATGTTAGCTAGCTGAATCTCTTTGATTCCTTTTTAAAAAATGTAAATGCAGCTTATTGCCACACATGTTAAAACCAGTTTTGTAGCTTGACCGAAGGACAGAAATAACATTGGGTGCTTGACCAAACTCAAAGGTGGCATATCTGTCAATTCAAAGGAACTTTTTGACTGGGTCGAAAACAAAAGTCATCTTTTAAGAATTGAATCAAATGGGAATATTTGTGATGAATAAAATAGATACCGGTAAATAACGATGAAAATGCATTTCACAGCTGGAACTATAATAGGACATTGGTCCTGATATTATGAAGTCATAAAACAACATAACATTTTGTTTTGACAGGCTTCTTTTAATAAAGTTGTTAAGTGTGTTAAGATGGAATCATTTAAGTTCTTAGTGCACAAACTTTTGAATGCACCTGTGGAACACCAGTCACATGACCTGAAGGGTTCTTCACCCAGAAACAATATTAAAATATTGTAATATAATATAACAGTGTGGCATCATTACAGATTTAGACCAAAAACATTTGTTTGTTTAGCTGAAACTAAAATACATTTGCCTATTATGCTTTTCAATGCCTTTTACTTTATTCAGCTGATGAGGCTTTCAGTCAGAAAATTTTACCATTGTTAGCTATTAGTTAATTTGAAAAAATTCATAAACACAAACTGTGGTCAAAAAGAAATGTTTTAAACATTTGATTTAGAGTCGTTGACAAGTAAATACTGTAACTGGAGTCAAATTCCAGTTGTGCTATACCTCTCCAAAATAAATCATAAAAAAAGCTTCAAACAAACTAGGTCTCACCACATCTACTATGATTGTCATCATTAGAAGCTGCCAGTTTGTGGATATCCTATTTTTAATGACAGCCCAATGGGTGATGTAACTTCTTCCTGCGTGCACGTGTTTTTCCTTTGGATTTAGTCCTGCAAAGTTTGGTACACAACCACTCCCCATCCTGAGAGAGAGTCTGCCATTCATAGGCAAATTGTTTATTTTTTGACCTTTGTATATACATTCTACCTGTCCTCTGGTTTTTGCGAGTGGAGTTGTGTCCTCAAGGCAAGAAGGACATGATGAAAGATTCATACAGGCACATTTGGTATGAGGAGAGGAAGAGGGAGATCTCCACCAGCACGAGTTAATTAGGATTTCCCTTTTCCAGGCAATCACTCTGCTCTTGACATTTCATCTCACTTTTTCCTGAACAAATCTCTCTTCAACTTGAGGAGACAGGCATGGAGAAGCAAAGAAAGTGCTTGACCTTGGTAAGGTGTTGTGATGCATTGGTAGTTTTAGACCACATCAGTCTGCTTGCCCATGATAACGTTCAACATGAAACAGCGGAACAATCCTACAGCTCTCCAAGGAAGCTGTCTCTCACGGTCTCTCTCCTTTCACCTGAAAGGAAGAACCTTTTTTTTTGTACTTACTGTGTAAATCGATTATTTTTTTTAAAGAAGCACACCTTTAAATGTTCCTCACAGGCCTATTTCAGAGGGCCCAGGGTCTTCCTGCTGTAAAATTAAAATGGTGCAACAGAAAAAAGAATTCATATACAAAATCCCAGCGGTGAGGTTAGAGAGAGTGCAGCAATACAATGAAAGAACAAAACAGGCCATCAGCACTATTTTCTATTCTTGCGGCAGTATAAATAGGAAACATAATTATAGCTTGAGTAAATTGAAAACCTACAACGTTCCATATGAAAAGGACTGATCTGATGATTAAACCCTAACAAGAGAAAACCTAGAGAATTAGAGAGAGTTTTGTGAGGAGGTAAAATGTGTTCATTGTCCCCATCTCCCCCTTGTCTGTCATTTGAAATTGGAGAAAGCAGACTGTATTATTAGACACTAGTCCCTGTCCCGTCCAATCCTCCAGCTTCATGATAGCTCTCTTCAATGCACAGTTTATAGCTGGCAATTTCTTGGAAAGGATTGTTCAGAAAGCTGACAAAGTGGATGTACATAACCTGCTCACGAAGAAAGGGGAAAATGTTGCTTTGAAATTACTCTCGCTCAAAGCAGCAGAACCTTTCAGGCAGGAGTGAAATTTTCTCACCTCTCACAGATTTAATCATGATAGGAACAAGAAAAAAAGAGAGACAAGTGGGCATGTTTGTGACAAAACACAACATAAGGTAGAAATATGACTCAACGCTGGTTCTGCAAAACCTGAACTTCACAGGCGTTGGCTCCAGATATTGTATAGACACAGCTGCAGATATTTTTCAGGCCAGCTCTGCAAATGTTAATGTCATCTGTGTTTCATTGAAAGGATATTTAGGCTGTGCAGTAAATACTGAAATTAATGTGAAACTAATAAATTAAATATGTATTGCTCTAATTGCATTATGTACAAAAACAAAGGCAAAATCCTTTATTTTAGAGAATCTGACTTCAGGCTGTGAGCAGCATATCACGTGACTTAAGATCTGAAGGGTCATCCAATCAGAAAGGGCTGTCAGCAGCTCTTGGCCGAGGTTAACCATATTATGGATTCACTAATTAAAAACCTTTGAATGGGCGGAGGTTGCCTGGGTTCTGACAGGTGTCTGTGAGATGAATGGCTTGTCATGAAACAGGTAAATTCACACGCTTCCGACCTGACCACCCGCCTGGGGCAACCGCTGCCAGTAGGAATGGTAGTCAAGAAAATGAGAGTTGCTGACCCTGCCATGCTTAATTCGTAAACCGGCTGCTATGAATGATGATGAAACCAATATTTAGCCACAGCTTTATGGGATATTATAACATAAACAGTAATGTTATTAACCAATAGCCAATGGGGTTCTACTAAAAGAGTTGCATTGTACAGCAGGATGTAATTTAAGCCAAAGTAGAACTTTATTTTTCCCCATTCTGTACCCAATTCAGTACTTCTATATCACTCAGTAGAAAGGCTTTAAGGTCACTGAAACCTGGTGTGCAGTGCAGATCCCGTGGAAGCTCCTCTGAGACCGACTCAGCTTATTGAGCTTGTTGATTCAGTTGATTCACACATATCTGTGTCTGGCAGAAATAACGGAAATATTTCTGAATGGTGTGGAAGGTTTTTTAAAATCAGAACATCCTATTTGGCCACAGAAATGTGGAGCTTCAGTTTTTAAAAGTCATATCAGAGAGTCCATGGCTGATATCAGTCAAGTTAAAAATAAATCAATTTCTGCATGACTGATATTAATCATGGTCAGCTTAACTGAGGGGTTTAGAGGGAAAGTGGAATTTGCTTCATCTCTACATCAAGAACAAAAGGGATGTAAGTTTATAACATATTCTGTTATTGTCAGGTGCTGAGGCTTGTGAATGATTGTGCAAGGGGGGGGGGGTTCCAGGAAAAGTTAATGAAAAAGAAAAGAAAATTGAACTACTGAGAAAGGAGTTACTCTACCCAGATACGATCATATTAGAATGAGTACCAGAAGATAAGGGGATATAACTCATTGTGTGGAAGGGAGCAAGGTTATGTGATTTCATACATCCAAGAAAAGATCCGATGTCTTCAACCTGGAGCTAGCAGGTCATTTAAGGTAAGTTAAATTTCAGCTGTGTCACAAGAAGGAAATATAATTTTAAAACACAAAGTTAATTTAAAGTAATACTTATTTCTTCCTAACACAATTAAAACAATTTTACTATGAAATCCTTCAATGAAAGATCCCTTTCTTTTTGATACCACTTTCTCACAATTTACTTCATCCCCATAATTAGCCGGTCTTTCATCACCACACAATGGATTATTTTCAACCATGGAGCTTGGATCTCGATAAGACATCAAACGTTTGTCCGGGGACATTTCAAACAATCTCAATCTTGAATGGGACAAATTATTGTTATCTGCTTGCCTGCAATTAATAAGTATGTCATTTGTAGCTAAATGAACTCAAAGAAGAAGAACTGACAAATTATAACGAGCTAATTGTTTGAAATAATGCTAGGTTAATGAATGTACATTTGTTTCTGCGCTCACTGCTTTTTATGTATGTCCCTGAGGTCGTTGGCATGTCCATCATCAGCCATGTGTTATGGCAGATTGCCCTCAAGCAAAACAGTACCCTTGTCTGCTCACTGTAAACTCACGTATTAGAGCTTACTTTCCCTCTGTTGATATAAATCACACTGAATCTCGGTGAAGGGTGTGATAACTTAGCTGCTTGTTATATTTAGCCAGTTCTTATTTTCCTCCATAATCTGAAAAATCATTTTACCTGTAAAAGAAACCTGATTGTGTTTCATTTTTGACCTATTTTTCCCTTATTTTGTCTTGTTTTGGAATGTTTTACTGATTGTTTGTATTACATGTATGAATTTCTATCAAATTCTGTGTTACAATTACTGTATATTAATTTATCACTGTTCTCAATTGACTATTTTTTTAACTGCTTTTACATTTCTTTACATTAAAAAGTCTCCTCAACCAGAATATCATATCATCGTCATCATCATATTGCAAAGCCTACTCATTAAACTGGATGATGAGCACCGTAAAGAGCATCATTTTAATGTTGTATTTTATACAGTTTCTTTGGATATGAAAATCCAATTTTTGATGATAATTTAGCACTATACCATGCCCCAATGATAATTGATGTTTATTATCATTGAATGAAATGTTCTTAGTGTACTTGAAATTAAATTGGGAGCCATGCATTTGCTTTGATGCTACAGGGGCGAATACTAGGAGACATTAGATGTGCTCCTCAGATAAAAAACGTAAAATATCTTGCGTTGCCGAATAAGTTCCCTCTGGCTGATAGAGAGTCTTATTAAGAAAATATTGTCTGATTTGTTGTTTTGCCTTGCTCCTGTACAGTTCTAAGAATACAAAAAACAAAACACACAACAAATATTGCTGAGAGCAGCTTCAAGAGGGAGAATTAGAGGTTTTCCAAACAATCTAAAAAAGTTCAATCACTGAAACAGAAAACTTCACACCACTCACCGAATTTACCGTAAATTCAAATAAAGCAAAAGTATTCATAGATTAAGGAACATCATTGTGTGAATGCTGGAATAAAGCTGATGAGTCATACAATGAAGTTATGGGAAAGAGTAGTGGAAGCTAGACTAAGGGCAGAAGTGAACATTTGTGAGCAGCAGTACGGTTTCATTCCAAAAAAGAGTACTACAGATGCAGTATTTGCTTTGAGGATGTTGATAGAGAAGTACAGAGAAGGCCAGAGGGAGCTGCATTGTGTTTTTGTAGATCTGGAGAAAGCTTATGACAGGGTGTCCAGAGAGGAACTGTGGTATTGAATGAGGAAGTCTGGAGTGGCAGAGAAGTATTTTAGAGCAGTGCAGGACATGTATGAGGACTGTAAGACAGTGGTGAGGTGTGCTGTCGGTGTGACAGAGGAGTTCAAGGTGGAGGTGGGACTGCATCAGGGATCAGCTCTGAGCCCCTTCTTGTTCGCTATGGTGATGGACAGGCTGACAGACGAGGTTAGACAGGAATCTCCATGGACTATGATGTTTGCAGATGACATTGTGATCTGCAGTGAGAGCAGGGAACAGGTGGAGGAGAAGCTAGAGAGGTGGAGGTTTGTCCTGGAAAGGAGAGGAATGAAGGTTAGCCAAAGTAAGACAGAGTACATGTGTGTGAATGAGGGGGACCCAAGTGGAAGAGTGAGGTTACAGGGAGAAGAGATCAAGAAGGTGGAGGATTTTAAGTACTTAGGGTCAACAGTCCAGAGCAATGGAGAGTGTGGAAAAGAGGTGAAGAAGCATGTACAGGCAGGATGGAACGGGTGGAGAAAAGTGTCAGGTGTGACGTGTGATAGAAGAGTTTCAGCTAAAATGAAAGGAAAGGTGAACAAAACTGTGGTGAGACCAGTGATGTTGTTTGGTCTAGAGACAGTGTCACTGAGGAAAAGACAGGAGACAGAGCTGGAGGTAGCAGAGATGAAGATGCTGAGGTTCTCTCTGGGAGTGACCAGGAAAGTTAGGATCAGGAATGAGTACATCAGAGGGACAGCACATGTTAGAGGTTTTGGAGATTAAGTCAGAGAGGCCAGACTGAGATGGTTTGGACATGTCCAGAGGAGAGATAGTGAATATATGGGTAGAAGGATGCTGAGTTTTGAACTGCCAGGCAGGAGGCCTAGAGGAAGACCAAAGAGGAGGTTTATGGATGTAGTGAAAGAGGACATGAAGGTAGTTGGTGTGAGAGAAGAGGATGCAGAAGACAGGGTTAGATGGAGGCAATTGATTCACTGTGTCGACCCCTAAAGCGCAAAGCCGAAAGGAAAAGAAGAAAAAAGATTGTGTGAATGCTGGAGATAAAACTCTTTCTGTTTCTGTTTCCTGCTGGAACCGCTATTTCAAATATATCACACTTAACTCTGTTATAGTGGAAGATGATGCTGTGTTTATACCCCCAGTTTTAATTGTGTTTCAGCACTGCATTTGTTAATGGTTATTACTCTTTATCGGAAAATGAGTGAAAAAAATAAGGAAATTGCGAAAGATGCATTCATGCAGCTCATCGACTTGTTTTAAAACCACCAAATTTAATCTTCATCAAACTCTTTACCTTTGTCATCCATCATCTCTGCTGCAGATGTACAAGCTGTCATGCAATATGTGTTATGAGTCTATTAGGGTGTGACATATGATAACCACATGTGCTTGTGTTAAAAAATGATAATGCAAAAATAAATGATGAGGAATCCTGTCTGTAAAGTGGATAATTACTTTTCCAGTGCTGCTTTTACCAAACTCAAACTTATGTTTTCTTTTAAAATTGGGGACATTTATTAATGAAGTTGTATTCATCAGTTACCATACCGTTGTTCTTAACTGTATTTGTTTTTTATTAGTGTGTGATTAGTGTAGTGTGACATATCAGTGTTTGCTTTCTTCTTATAATATCACCACCTACAACTAAGATCATTAGGAATCCATCTTTAACATTCACCTTATCTGATACCATTGTGAAGAGTAGACCTGATCGGTTGAGACTAGACACCTCTTTTACAGTCTTTCCTACCATACCCTGCAAAGCATTAGCATGCTCCACTGCTGACATCTCTCTTGTTGACCACATATGACCTCATCACTTCTCAAATCCCAGGTGAACTAGAGTAGCTGACAAACTCTGAAGGCCGTCAAGCGAAATATTTTATTGCTCCTAATAGAGAAGCTTGCATGGCAAACAAAGAACACAACTCCCCACCACAATGAATACAGAAACAACATGTATTTGATTATGGAGGTCAGACTGCCTTACATCATACAAGGTGGCTCTTATTCCAGCAACAAAATCCCTGTCCCATCCACCTCATACTTTTTATTTGCCTGAATGGATTGTTCATCATTTTATTCATGATGATGTTGACATGGGCAGCCTGCACTATTTGTACAGTTTGCACTATTTGTTTGTTGCAGATTGCCCTTCACATCTGTAATGTGTTTTTTGGTGGGGCTTAGGGAAGGGCCATGAACTGGGTAAGCGACAAAACAAACAGACCCACACAAAATGCAAACATACGTACATACAGTACATACTAACATTAGATGAATAATGCCAGAAATGTAGCAGAACACATGCAGTCATGCGTGTCTTTTTTCTTTTCAATGATCCTTATCATTGCCTGGATGAAGTTACTTGTATTTTCTGTTATTATTGTTATTTTGATTGTTATTCAAGGGAAGCTGTGGCTCAAGAGATAGAGCAGTCATCTACCATGGTTCAGTCCCCAGCCCTTCTGAGCCTACATGCTAAAGCATTCTTGAGCAAGAAGAAAAAAAAAATGTTGTGCTTTCCTGGTCCAATCAGCCAGCACAAATTTTCAATATATTTTATGTAAATAGAATAGATAATCTACCTTTGGTCTCAAATAGTATCTAAGTTATTTCAGTCTGCAGTGAACATAACATTCGCTGCATTGGGGTTTGGTGAGAGCTCAGTGACAGGAGAGAGCGTTAATTATCACAGGTGTTATCTGCGGAACTTACTGTTCTCCATATTGCAGCGTTTCGGACCTCCAGAACTCCTGGAGAATATTGTGTTTCCTCCTTTTTTTTCTTCTTTTTTTGGGGGGTGGGGGGGTGGGGGTGGTTTTGGTTTTTTCTATTTGTTACAAATATTGTAACAAATAGTACCTCTGCTGAAAATGTATTTCATCACTTTGGTAGAAATTGCTAATAGCTGAAATTAGAGCACAGTGACAGTGTTGTAGAGCTGTTGTATTTGTACAAATGCAAATGACATCTAAACCATTACATAAATGGTTTTGACCTTTAGCAGGAAGCAAAGCATACATATACAAGGATCATTGTAAAAAATAATATTACAACTGCATTTATTACAAAACAGTAAATTTACTCACATACAGTGTCAGTGGAAACAGTGTTGCTGGTCTCACATTTATGCCATTGCACCAAACTCAAAAATGTTTTGGTGGGCTGGATTACAAAGCCAAACTGGCATTAAATGGCCCCACGGGCTATAGTTTGCCTGTGCCTACTGTGGCCAGATTAAAATGACGATAACTACAGAGCCTGACGAAGATCCTGAAGGTCTAAATGTTGCACAAATGACATCCTGGGAGCCTCCACTGGGATGTGAAGATTTCTTCTTTCTTTGTGGATAAGAATCTACTTCCCTCTTTAAGACCACAACACATGTGGTCAAATTAACATTGCTGATCAATCTACTGTTGCTTCAGGTACATCTAGCATTTGCGTACTTATTCCCTGACATGAGAGATCAGCACTGTTGCTGTTAAATATTAATTTTAATGTAAGTAAAAAAAAGTCCATAAATACCAAACAGGTTCTATAATAGATAAATATAATTTATACTTTCATGTCTGGTATTTTGTAAATGTTCTGTATAAAGTTCAAGGATGTTTTGCATGTATTGTTCTATTCTCTATGTGGAGGCAGAATTTCATTTTTATATGAAAGTTGTTCTGTAATCCAAATTATATTTTTGTACTCTACAATTACACACGCCTACACTGGTGTGTGTTTGTGTTCATCTGACTTGACTGTGTATAGCCACCTTTGTGCAGAAACACACCATTTTGGGTATGTCATCTAGAAATAACTGGTTGCATAAACAACTGCATTAGTCATCACTGGTTGATAACAGTGCGGTCCAAAAATAGCTACAGACAGAAGGGATTTTAATTGCATTATTTTTCAGGAACAAACAAAGTGTGTAAAAGTCACCCCAGATGTAATCTTACAGAGCAAAATATAGTTTTTAGAAATAAACATTGAAGACTTTCATTTTTAAAGTGGCGTTAGCCATGTCACCAGAACAAATTAATGCACAATTAGATACTGATGGTCAGAAGGTTTTTTCTGTTGGAGGATCTGGTAGTCCTGGATAAAGTTCATACAGCCAGTGTAATGAACATTCAGTAGCATAACACAGTGCAAACAATCCAAGAAGATATCACAGTATTTTCAGATATTATGAGGGCTTATTTACTGTTGTACTGTCTGCTTTAGTCCCTTTATTTCCATTATAATTTTTAATATCAGAATCTAATTCATGTTAGTGTTAACAGAGCAGGTGAGGTCAGACCTGCCTGTGATTGCCTTGTTCAATGTTTGATTATTTCCTGTTTTATTTTGTAGTCGAGTCCCTGTGTCATATCTTGTGCTTTCTTTTTCCTGTGGTCATGTTTGCTTCTTTCTAATTTTACCGTCACTGTAGGTGTCTGATTGTTCCCAAAAAGCCCCAGTTGTCTGCTCCTTTCAGTGCCATCTGTCATTGTCTTGTTACTCAATATATTTAGTCCCTGTGATTCCTTGTGCCCATATCATCTTTTTTTGCTCCCATTGTGGCTATTCCTAGGTTTTCTAAGCAATGTATTTTCTGTGTGTTTCTTTTGTTTGTTTGTGTTTTATTTTGACCTTGTTGGCTTTTTGGAGTTTGTTTTTGAATGCATATGACTTTGAATTTGAACTTTGGGTTTTGCATCATGCCCGTCCTCTTCATTAATTTCATAAAAGTTTTTTTGTTGTTGTTGTTGTCCATGTTTGATTTTGTTTTCTGTAATTGGATCCTGCATTTTCAAATGCATAACAAATGACACAGTTTTAAACAATCCAATGCCTTTTAACCAAATAAGTAGCAATTGTCATTTTTAGAAGTAAGTGAAGGGCTTTACTGAGCAGAGCCCAGTATGTATTTGATTCCTGTGCTGTCAGCATGACAGTATAGCACACCTGCATGTGTTTCAGGTCCATTTACTGTTCACTATATCATTTCAGTGTTGGGAATCTATCTATAGAAGAACAGTATTTTATGGGGTCTGAAAATGCTAATTTTGAAAACATGCTCCAGAATGGAAGTGCTTGAGTATGCCACTTCACCATTGCCATCTACTCCATACAGGAAAACTGCAAAAGGATGATGAAACAGCCCTGCTTCATGCATGCCTAGTACAGTTCATGGAGGACCTTTTTAAAAACACAGACTATAACAGCCTGCTTTTGCCAGAAGAACAACAAAAATCCAATGTCTGGTGTTGTTTGCTCTGCAGACCAGTGGGTTCATTAATGTTCCAATCTTGATCTACATTACCACTAAGATCTTATTCTGTAATGCTGATTTAGAATAGTGGTACCAACTACTACCTTGACACATATTCTACATAATATTCAATGGTTTTTGTCCATGTCTGTGTACCAGGAATGGGGCTTTTCACAAGTTTATTTTGCTTCTGCTTCAACATGGGTTGCTTTGGTTAACAGTAATGTACTACTGTACTTATGTAACTGTTGTTTATCTGCTGTGTAAGTGTTGATATTACGATTTAGGTTGTAGCTCAGCATAAAAAGACTCACATTTGTAGAATATTCCCCAAATATTCAGCCTCTGGACAGGGGCACAGCAATTAATCTGAACTTTTATGTCATGTGTACAGGAGAGAAAAGTACTGACTCAACATGAAAGACTCATTAAGCTGAAAAAACTAACAATGCTAGGAAAATAAATCAAGTTATGTTTGCTACATGTGTATCCCATGTGAATATTCGTTAAACTAATGCATAGAGTACATTTATGACTTACAATGTAAAAATTATACAGGGGACTGTAAAATCTTGTTTCAGGTAAGGTGGTGTCAAGTACAAAGACTGTGTAATGTTGTGTGTGTGATCTCCATTAGTTGCATTACTCTACTCTCTGAGTCAACAAGGATCACGTTGCTCAGAAAAGCCCATGAGTGAAGTATCCTATTTTAAACGTAAAAGGTTTTCAATTTTTCATTGACAGTAATGCACTTATTACAGAAATATGGGTTTTAAAGATGAAGGTTTCATCTGTGAAATGGGTGAAGCAGGGCACTCTCCGCAAATAGAAACAGAGAAACACGCTCTTGGTTTATTTAGCTTTCATAAGAAATTAATAAGGGCTCAAAATTGTTTTTGTTGGTCTGTTTATTTACTCGGAATTGTAGAAAAAATACTGACAAAATTAATCCTTATTCAGCCTTACCTTATCACAGCTGTTAACCAGTCACTTCTGGAGGATTCTGATTTTAAAGCTCCAAGGAGGCATACAGTATTCCCCAAACAGCAGGCCTTATCTGCTTACATAACACAAATACAAGAGAGTGTTTTTGTATGAAACAATATTTGTGTCAATTTCCATACTTCAACAACAATCATGCACTGCTAATTTCTGGCAAGCTCAGAGACCCAAGCACACCTCCCAGCACCTCCTCACTCCCAGCAGTTTGACTGATAATAAAAGGGATTTTATCCAGTAAAGAAGAGAGACAGGCATCTGAAGGAGGGACTGATTAAGAAATTAAATCATGTGTGAACTTCACCATGCTAGTAGTAGCCAGATACATTCACTGCTACCTGGATGCCTCCTATCTACTAGATGAATCATTGTATCGAAAAGCATAGGACTGTGCTATTTACAGCACATAACTGAAATAAAAATAACATGTGCTTGGCATATATTTAGTGTTAGGTTTCTTCCACAATGTTTTATCAAACACTAATGCTTTTTAAGGTCAATATGTTATTTTGACTTTGGGAAGGTACATACTTTAAATGGCTCAGTTTCTGCCTTTATTTGATTTTTAGAAGTGTTTGACGATTGGATGTGCGAATTTGTGATGTTCTAATCTGTGTAGAGTATAATGTCATTAATGCATGGACATTCATTTAGTTAGCTGCAGTGTGTATACCAGGAAATCTTCTACAGTCCTCTGCTCATGGACGATGTCCATTCCCCCCACGAACGAGACTTCCTTATTTCGTGATGACTAACTTCTTTCATACAGTCTCTACTGCTGTCAGCTGAGGAGTGGAACAATACTGACACCCCTTCACCTTTCTTTAATATAGAATGGTGTGTAATGAAGGTGCAAGACTCCCGCCTTTAACAGGCTGTATAAAAAGGGTGTGAATTGAACTGTCCCACCCCTGTAATTATGGTGATGAAGGATGATTATAGATAATAAGTATGAGTATTGAAAAGATGGGATTGATTGCATGAAGAAGACAAGACTAAAGCGATTTGATTTAGAGGAGAAAAGGACATCCCATATTTAGTAAAGAAATGCCTTTTCTAGGTTATGATGGAAGATAAGGACTCTGCTGCCTGAGGTGAATTTTAAAGATCAAACATCTGCCAGACAGACACTTGACTATGACTGATGAGATTCATAAAAACAGAGACTTAACATCAGTGAGCAGGTTCATTCTTTTGCTTAAGGACACTCAGACACATTGCAGCTGAGAGACTCCTATGGGAATCGAACCTTTGATCTTCCATCCACACCATTTTCAGGACTCTGTTCATGACAGAATACCACGTGTAGTGTCCTTTCATAAATTTATGACCACGAGTGGTTATTCTTGACATTGGACATAGCACTTTTTAGCTTTCTAGGATGTTTTCATGTATATTCTCTTCTCCTAATCAGCAGTTTTTGCAACTGTAATGGTGTACTGTAATTGTAGCAGAGCTTAACAAAAGAAGTAATGGATACTGTAACAGCTTTAATTTGTACTGTACCATATTAATGAGAATAAAGTGGTCCTTTAGGATGAACTCAGCAATCACTTCAAAACTGAATTACAAATATATTATCTTTAAAACACATACATTAATTTTCATTTCAAAATACTGTGGGGAAAATGGGCCTGCTGGAGATGTTGTTGGGATGAGGATGTCCCGAGGAACTTTATCACTTCGCTATATTCATAACCTCTGTAAATTCTTCTGCATAGTAGAGCGCAGACCATTCTGATGAATAACGCAGTGATAAGAGGAAAAGTCTTGGTTGTCTTCTTTCATTAGAGTAACTGGTGTTTTTTTCTATCAGTGGTGATGGACAGCAGTTTTCAGGATGATTCATCCTTGGATTTTTGTATGGTGAGCTATATGTCTTTCCATCTATTGTGAAATGTTAATTAATGTAATAATTATGAGTCCTTACATAAATGTTTTCTATCTGTCTGGTAAAATCTGGCATTCACCAAAGCTCATGAACTGGTAAAGCTATGCTAGGTGCACTCTAACCCCATGTCATGTACTACTGCTTGTGGTTATTGCAACTGCAACTTTACTTTTTTTGTGAAGTTCATGTCTTCTTTCGATCCAGAATGGTTTCAGTCACTACATCCGTACACTCCAGTCTTCATGCACAAGGGGTACATATTTTCTGAAAATCCACTGCAAATTTCAGTTAAAAGTTTTTGCTCATCACGCTTTGAGGGACTTATCATAAGTCACTTCCTTCTCAGTGCCCAGCTTCATAATTAGCCTTAATAACCAAAACATCCTCAACATGTTATACAGTGCGCCCTTGTTCTTTGCTGTTAATGCGTTCCAGGAACCATACACGATTAATGAATTCCGCGATAGAGCGACAAACTATTTATCTTATTATTTACGGTAACTTAAACGTTTATGACCCTCCCTATACTGATATTAAACCACCTTCTATCTGTATTACCTTTTCCCCACACTCTTACAGACTGTTTAAAGAACTTTTGTGTCTCACGTAAGGCTGGGACTCACGGAACTGACCACACTTCCGAATGCCGTCAGCCGGAATGCATGTACGGTATCACGTGACTGCCTACCAAAAATCTGCAAAGAGGTGAAGTCGCAAGTTTTGATGCACGAACGTGCGAGGGGGCACTGTATCGAGCAGATTTTGAAACACAGTCCAATGGACCTCATTGCAGGGCGTTAACAATACGTTCTATATTTCCATTTTTTTGTAGACGAGATGACTGCAATTGTCTCCACAGCGGCTTATCTGCCCTGTGGGTCTGCTGTAGCCAATCTTAGCCTGTTATGAGTGAGAGGCGGGGTATATCCCAATGAGATGCCAGCCCATCAGGAGGCTGTTCAATCACCCTGAAAGACTTGATATTTACTATTGAATTTCCTACTTCTTATATTTTCACGTTTTTTAAAATATACATGTAATATAAATCATTCCACTTGTTTTGACATCCCCTAAGTAGATAACATTTTTGCCATTTTACATGAGTTCATTTTTTAAAATTATTTATTTGTTAGCAGGATTACTCTAAATGTTCTGAACAGATTTTTGATAAATATTTCAAGAATGGTGGAGTTAAAATTAATTTTTGCATCTATCCATCACTCTATCCATCCTTCCATACATGCATACTTACATACATACAAACATACTGTACATACAGATTAGTCCATACCTTCACACCAAAGTTTTTTATAAAAATAAACATTTAGCATCATTAAAAACTGCCCATGTGCTTTTCTTGCATCATTATGTCCTCTCTCCTCATGGGTATTATTGTTTCATCAATTTATAAGTAAGGCACTCCAACATGATCGACTTGGCTTTTCTATTGTATTTTCAGAGTTTTATGAGGTGTTTGATCCATTGGTCTCCAGGTGTTCAGTATATTATTACTAAGCCAGTCAGCAATGAGTGCTCCAACAGACCTCAGCCGTATGGCTTAGCATGGCTTCTCTCTGTTTGGCTGTTTTATGAGGCAGAAAATGTGTCCACAATGTAACTGTTTTATGATGCATTTAAAGTTTGGCAATGATATGGGAGTCATTCTATTGGGTACTTGTAAAATCGATGTGCCAGGCCAGACTGGAGCCAGAGCTGATGTTTAGCTGCCCTCTTTGGCCCTTTGAGATCGATAGAATAGAAGATCGTTCATCTAGCAATGCTTTGGTTCACCTAGCTAATGTGACTTTAAGTGCAATAAAGAATCACACTTTCACTGCATGAGGGAATCAAACCCTGTCATCTTATGTGACATATGGAAGTTGCTGTAGATCTATTACTGGAGAGGTTCCTCCCCATACAAAGGATCAATACTATTTGTTCACAGGAAGACACAGCATCATTTTTATGACCTCAGCAATCAACATTGAGATTGATTGTTGTATTTTGAAGCTGGTCGATTGTTAATTTGTTCATTCATGCATCCAATGACAGACAGATTAATGTAGATATAGATATATCTCCCGGTGATTCTTTGAGTCATAAAATGACTGGTTGAGATTTACACTCTCACACACACACACACACACACGCACACACGCACACACGCACACACGCACACACGCACACACGCACACACGCACACACGCACACACGCACACACGCACACACACACACACACACACACACACACACACACACACACACACACACACACACAAATCTGTGCAGCACCAAAATAATCATCCAAACTGCAGTGTGTACCAGCATATCAGCAGCTTCTGTGTGAATGTTTGGATTTGAAATCATACACTGAAAGTGTCCACTGAATGCTTCGCTCAACAGAGTGGTCTGGTAAGGACACTGAATCTAAAGCTAAGCTATAATTGAATATCAACAGGAATGATAATTCTACTCCAGACCTCTGAAGGACAGTCCGACCTTGCGATGCTGCTGCTGATAGACAGGCAACACGGAGATCTGCCTGGCTAATTAGATTAAAAAACATGGATCCCAAGGGATGGAGATGTGACAAGCACATTGATTCACTACATCTCCTCAATTTCTATCTTTCCCCTGATTGTCTCCTTCCTTTTCACGCCTCCCCCTTCACTCACCACATTTCTCATTTTATCCTTCTCACCATGCTGTATATGTCAGCTTACAGTCATTCTTCTTTCTTTCTTTGTTGTGACATTCCATTTCTCGATCTTTAATAATATTGAAGAAATTATGTGAATTATGACATTATGGTAACCAGTGAAACTGATTATAGTATATATATATATTTTTTTTTAAATAATTTGAAGAATAATGATGGAGACATATGCCATTTCTCTAAGACATAACGTCATTTCAGCTTGTTTGATGCATGAATGGACCTGGTAAATTTTCCATCTCATCGTCAGTGGAATAGTGATACATCTTGACCCCTTCAAATGTCATGACTGAAATCTTCTCAATCTTTAAGGCCAGGATATTAATTATTAAATTATAATATTGACATTGGTGATTCATGCCTTTAGACTGCTAGAGTAAAGATATACTGAACATTAATTTCTCAGGCTAGACTGGAGCCAGACCTGATGTTTGTTTGCTGTCTTTTACCCTCACCTTTGTTTTCAATAAATGGGGCAAAAGAAAGCAGGCCCAATCTAGGTATTAGGATATCCGTGAGATAGATACAAGATTTTTCGGCGATGCTTTGATACAGTATATTTAAACTGACTTACAATAATGTGAGAACCACACCCTGCTTGTGTTTTTTTGACACTGAGTTTTAGGGCTCCATCTTCTGCCCAGTTTAAATGCCATTGCTAGAAGAGCAATGATAAAACCATTTTCAGGACCTGCAACCACATTGTTTAACTATGCACTTGAAGCTATTTGTGGTATGGGAATGTTGGCCACAAAATGCAGTGCAGTCAGGTCCATTGCTATGACTGTATTTTCACTCAAACAAAAGTTCCTGCATCACTGAGCAAAAAAAGTCTGTAGTCATTAACACAGTGTTTTTCTTGCTTTGTAAAGGGTGTATGAGATGGCTTTACATAGTTCATAGAACACATATATTAGTGATACATGGATCAACTAAGAATCTTAACCTTCTTTTGGATTTTAATGGAATTACAAAATTAAATTAGGATCAAACATATTGATTAGTTTAAAGAAAATATCAGCATATTAAGGTTTCTAGATTGAACTTAATGCCTAAATCTTGACAGTCCAAATGTGTATAGTTTAGCTTTTTCAATACTGCAAGTACTTTGGAAACTCAGGAAATTCCTCTTGGAAGGATATTTTCCGGTTTCACTACCAAGATGAAGAAAGGCAAAAATAGCAAAACTATTTAAATGTCACCAGAGTTAACCATGTAGTAGTTAGCAAAAGACCATAATTTAATCCCCTAAAGGCCAAACCAGCAGGACAACCCTACTGAGTTTAGGCTTCAATCAGTGCCAAGCACAGTAAAGTGCAGATGCATCAATTCAAGAAGCAATGCAGAAGTAAGAGGTAAAATGAACTAAAATGTGTATTCATCACATCGTCTCCCTGACCCTGCTGTCTAATTCAGCCATTTCCTGTTAACAAGGCTTCAGGTCCAGCACTGTTTAGAGGGACAGACTGAAAGGACACATCCTATTTGCCTGACAGTTAATCACTATAGTCTTATGCATTGATTCCAGACCAAAGAAAAATGTCAATGACCAAATTAGCAGGCAGCAAATGCTTGCTTTTTGAGATTATATAGATGATCTTGATGATTGTATAGAGGATTATTTTAATTATTTCATTATTCCAAGTATTTTTCTGAAGGAGTAATCATGTAGACAGTCTCTTATAAACTGTTGGTCTTTCCTTAAGGAGGAATGTAATCCTGGTAAGACAAGCACGTTCAGTGATCCTATTTGATGTATTGAGATGAATGAAATTTATCTCATCTTAGAGCACACAGCATTCCTCCGGACACAAGGGAGGGAGCGAGAGACACTCATCTGTCTGGTTAACAACTGCAGTCAGTGTCTTCTTTAATTATAACAAAGTCAACAGTTCCATTACAACCCCTTCTTATCTGTCTTTCCTACTGGATTGTGATATTGGAACAAGGCTGGGGTTTTTGTCTCATCTACAAACTGCCGCGTGGGTTTCGCCCTACATTAGAATGCAGTAAGCATTCGCAAGAAGACAAAGAATGGAGATGTCCAGCCAAAGCATATCTCCATGATTATTTGTTTTCCCTCTGATAATTTGACTCAGTACTCTAGTGGAGCAATCGTTGCTCTATTTGAAATTGATTTCCTTGACATCAAGGTAGAAAGGGAACCAGTAGCCAGTCAGCTGGGAAACCAGTCAGTCAGTGTCAGTCCAACCATTCAGTAAGACAGGTAGTAGGAGTGCAGTATCTATCAGAGCATGAAGGCATTTCTTCAAAAAAATTAGCCAGCTGTTCAGCAAATAAACAAGACAGTCAGTCAGTTGGACAGCGTTCCATTCAGGTAGTCCATCTGCATGTCGGCCAGTTCGTCAGTCAGAGGTTGATTTATGAAGGATGGGTCAGTCAGTCATCTCCTTGTCATTTGTGAAATTGGCTCTTCTGTAACACTGATGCTGTGTGTCTCTGTGAAGGCAGTGATTGATGAGATGATAAGTGTAACAAATGATATAGTTCAATCAGCGCAGTTCTAAGGCAAACAGTTACTGCTTGTCATTAATGACTAACATTTAACAACGGCCATAATATCACCTAGTAATGTAGATGAAAGCATACAAAGTCTCAAAACATTTTTGGAAATTATGTTAAATTAAAATTGGAGCAGTCGATGTTTGAGGAGTGGGTTTATGAATAGAAGATCAAAGGTTTGC
The DNA here is from genome assembly GCF_040054535.1 of Antennarius striatus. Lineage (NCBI taxonomy): Eukaryota > Metazoa > Chordata > Actinopteri > Lophiiformes > Antennariidae > Antennarius > Antennarius striatus. Next base: position 24,673,712 of record NC_090776.1, on the reverse strand, counting down.
TTTAGGAAAACCAGATGGGATAATCTGGCGTCAACAAGACGTCAATCCCTGGCATCACACTGGCCAGGAGCGACAGCTTTCACCTTCCTGTGTAACCCTCTGTGTCAGCAGTTGGTCATAGTGTGTGTGTGTGTGTGTGTGTGTGTGTGTGTGTGTGTGTGTGTGTGTGTGTGTGTGTGTGTGTGTGTGTGTGTGTGTGTGTGTGTGTGTGTGTGTGTGTGTGTGTGTTTGTGTGTGTGTTGGGGAGCGGGGCTTTGAGCAGTTGTTGTGTCTCCATCTTAGAAGAGACACAACAAGTGGAGTATTTAATGACTATTTGAGCAAGTAAATAAGAGAGGATGTTTTTTTCCTAATTTCAGGCATCTATAAAAGCAGTTAACCCTAAACCACTCAAGCACAAGATTTAACAGAGATAGCACAAATTTAAAAAAAAATCACTTTCAGAAATCCTGATTTGCCAAAAGGTGACAAATACTCTTTGAGAGTCACTTCAGTTCCTTGTACTAGTCAGGCAACAAAGTTTCATTTTATTGTGCGACAGGTAAATACATATTTTACCTGACTTTTCTATCCAATTTTGTTCTAAAAGAATTTACAAAATACATGGAGAAAAAAGAAAAGCTCACTGGTTATTTGTCTTTATAAATGCATAGAGATATCCAGACATGGTAATTGTGTTGTTGAATGTACCATGAAAAAAACTTGAATTGGACATTTGTTACTTTTGGATATTTTTTAAATTAATCTTAGTAATGTTTTATCACTGGCCAGTTTTTAAGGTAGAGAGAAAGGAGAGAGGGCAAGAAGAAGGTGACAAGATTTACAGTGAGGCTTTGGACAGGACAAATATGGCTGGATGGTGTCCAGCAGGGGAAAGGCAGAACTGAAGGGGATCAATGCACGTAATTAACTGATGATACAAGGCCTACTGGCACAAAGCTTGTGTTGTGTGTTTTCAGCAAACTTTGGGCTTAACCCATCACTACTACATGTCAAATAAATACATGTTAGGGCAGCAGAGAAGGCCTTGCTGGCCCTGACCGCCCACCACTTGTTTGACAATATATGTTTTGGAAAATATGTGTGTGTATCTGTCTTGGTATTATGGATTGTCTGTCATATCAAGTTCATTGTTGCGAGTACTGAAAACCTTCGGTTCAACAGTAACATTCTTGAGTGAGCACTGCTATCAATCATCAATTAATTGATTGATTAATCTAATTAATGTAACAAGCAATGCACATCACTTTCATTGGCAAAAAACCTCTCCAGAACTCTGACAGAAATGTGATACTAACTACAATGATTTATTTTATTTGTTAGAACTGTGGGAGTGCATACGATGTTATAAACTGCAACAAAATTACTTTTGTCACTCAATTGTATTCTATATGCCTCAGCATGACAATGGAAAGTTTAATTTATAAAAGAAAACGGAATTAATCATACAACAGTGGCAAATGCAACCCAGCAATGCTTACACAGCATTAAAATACTGATCGAGCAGCTATGACACATTCCATATTCCCCAGCTTTCTTTAGGCTGTTGGTATCTTAACATTTGCGCTTGAACAAAAAATAAATTGCAGCTGAGGCTGCAAGGTTTTGCTGTAATTTCACCATAAACCAATAAACCAGACATTTTTAGAAATTCAAAACATAGTACTCTTCAAAAGTTAATTTACTGGCGATCCAACAATCTGTTGGCTCATTTACACAACCTGTTCAAGGCGGGGACTGGTGTGCCCTTGTTCCGCCCCACTGCTCTGTATAATGAGGCTTAATGGGGGGGTTTGTGTTGTTCCACCTTTGTGATGGCAGTGCAGGTAATGGCAATGCTAAATCGGACATATTTATAAAGGTGGAAAGGAAGCATGGGCCCGTGGCGTTTTGATCAGTATTATGTATGCGGCCCACAAATGGAAAACTTAAAAAATAGGTATTTGTGGGTGCATTGCACTGTATGACATGGAGGTTGATTCTTGTATCTGTAGTTTTGAATCTTGCAGGGAGGTCCTCGAATTGATGGGCTCCCAGCTGATGAGGGCCCTCTAAGCTTCTTTGGAGAGCATAAATGCCACTCCCTCCGTGTGCGGTTCATTCTCATCTTCGTGTCCAGAGTAGAGGATGGACCCACCATAAGATCAATTTGACTTCTCCTGTCTGGAGCCATCTAGTTTCACACAGGCCGAGGATAGAAATGTTGTATCTCCTCATCTTATTTGAAATGACTGTCATCTTTGGGTTTCCTAGGAGATAAATGGTTCCAACGCACCCTCTCCACATGCTTTTTGGTGTGCGTCAATTTTGTCCCTTTAGCTTGTATGCTTGAAGAGCCTTCATCTCTTAGGTTGTCGGGTTTCTTTCTCTTCATCAATGTTTCTGCGTTGTCATATGGATGCTGTAACCAAAACTTTTTCTGTCCGGGGTTATACAGTTTATAAAGTTTATACAGTGGACAAAAATGTTGTTTTTAAGTAAAAACCAATGATATGACCAAGCATAATCACTGGCTATACCTTAACGTTACAAAAGCACACTCATTGTTCGCACCCCAACCCCAACCACCCTCCCCTCACTGTACATGTTTACTGTATTTTCATTTTCGTCATCTCCAAATGATCATTTTCCGTACTGCCAGTGTGTGTGTGTGTGTGTGTGTGTGTGCGTGTGTGTGTTTCCTGTGTACGCGTGCAAGCGTTTGGAGTTAAAAGTAATTTCCTACGGGAATTATTTACATATTCATTTATTTTTGATTTTTTACACACACACACACACATACACACACACACACACACACACAACGTGTACTGCCATCACTAAAATATACATTTTGCATACTTCCTTAGTTTGCTGACATTTTTATTCACAGGCTTTCTGCAAAATGTCACACACTTCAAACTCATGCACTTGGTTTATAATATTTGTTTTCATATGTTTTGTATGAAGTCTGATATTATTGTTTTATCATGGAATGTCCACGGGTTCACGCTAGTATACACACACACACACACACACACACACACACACACACACACACACACACACACGCGCGCACACACACACACACACGCACACACACACATAACCAACTACTAGTGTGGAAAAAGTAATTTCTCATACAGGGGATCATATAAGTGTGTGGGGCCTGTAGGCAAGCAAATAGTGAGAGGTAGAGTGACGGACAGCTTCTTCACGTTCTGTCCAATGAGCAAGTTGTAGGGGGACAGTGCCTTGCTCAAAGGCACCTCGACAATGCTCAGGAGTCGAACTGGCACCTCACCACTGGCATTTCACATTCTAAATGTTTTGGTCTATATGGGCCTTGAACTAGCCACCCTCTGTTCCCCACCCCAACACCTAGTGGACTGACAAATCTGTGTGCTAACAAGTCGATTAACAACAATCAGACGTCTATGTTCCTTTTAATCATAATTCAGATTAATTGAGAATAAAAAACAAAAAGTGATTGTAATTAAATAAATAATGTAATAAATAGTAATAAAAAAAAAAAACTTTCAATGTAAAGAAATTTTCAGATGTCTTTGGACCAGGAAGGAGAATGGTAAACCATTTAGGACAATAGGTTGTCTGATCTGCGGCCAGCAGAGCCCGCATTTTGAAGTGTCCTTGTAGAAAATGAAGAACTCCAGTTTGCCTCCAATGGCTGTTCCTCGGATGTTTGTATTATGATGGGAATGACTACTGACCCTGAGGAACATAATCAGCCTAGCATGGTAGCCTCTGCCACCCCTCTATAAATGTGCGTATGAATGAGTTAGTGCTGGCTTGTTTTCTGAAGCAGATTTGGTGGTAAATCACACAAGAAAGGAGCGATATAAGAACAGTCCATTTATCACCATGGTGTAAAGTTAAAACAATGGAATGATTTCCCATCATCAACAAAAAATCTCTCTCTGATTCTTTGGATATTAGAATGTACTTAACTGTCCTTCAAGACATGCTGCATATATCCAGCTATTTTTTCCCCTCTAAAACTGTATACCTTTGTTTAACCCTTTGTTGTATTTCAACTGATTTTTTTGATTTCTTTATTATTTCTATGTTTTTAATTGTGACCAATGACAATGCATCAGTTATTGATGATAATATTGCAGAAAAGTGACAGTGAATAAAACATAGGGGGTTGGAATTCAATACTTACTCACCTCTGTATATACATTTAGTGAGCTGAATATTTCAGTCATTATAATCTCAGAAACAGACCATTTATCCTTGGATGGCTCCAAAGGATCCTGCTTAATGGATGCAAACTTGCTTACCTTGAAGTCATGAAGCAACTCATCTGTAAAGGCACTGATTTCAATTCTGCCTGCAGAAAAGTGTCCATATTCAATATGTGCAGACATACAGCAGAGACATTTTCATTTTTCAGAAATGACAACTTTGATGAGCATATATGTCAGATGCAGACATAACACCATTTCCATTTATTTTTTTGCAGTAATATCTATATTTCAAATATGACTTACAGTTCATGAAAATCCAAAGAAAAATTACATTTCAAAGTATGAATAGAATAAAATATTAGAATATACTGTATGTATTTTTTATATATAGAAGGGATCCAACCCATCCAACTACCGGCCAATAACCTGTCTCACTACAACATGGAAGCATCATGGCGGCTAAGATGAGTAGTCACATGGATCAATATATGAGCGAGGCACAGAAAGGAGTTGGTAGTAACACCAGGGGAGCCAAGCACCAGCTACTGGTGGACAGAGCAGTACACAGAGACTGTAAGAATAGGCAGACCAACTTGTGCACCGCCTGGATAGATTACCAGAAAGCCTACGATTCAATGCCACACACGTGAATACTGGAATGTCTGGAACTGTATAAGATCAACAGGACACCAAGAGCCTTCATCAAGAACTCAATGGACAAGTGGAAGACAACCCTGGAGACTAACTCCAAGCCAATTGCCCAAGATAACATCAAGTGCGGCATATACCAAGGGGATGCACTATCACCACTGCTGTTCTGCATAGGCCTGAACCCCCTCAGTCACATCATCACAAAGAGTGGCTACGGATACTGATTCCGAAGTGGGACAACAATCAGCCATCTCCGCTACATGGATGACATCAAGCTGTATGCCAGGAATGAGCGAGAAATTGACTCACTGATCCACACCACCAGGATCTACAGCAACGACATAGGGATGTCTTTCAGATTAGACAAATGTGGCCGGATGGTATCAAGAAGAGGCAAGATGATCAGAACTGAAGGGGTCGACCTACCAGGAGGCAGGATAGAAGACATCAAGGACAGCTACAAATACCTTGGAATCCCACAGGCTAATGGCAATCATGAGGAGGCTGCAAGGAAGTCATCCACAGCCAAATTCCTCCAGAGAGTAAGGCAAGTCCTGAATGGCAAGAACAAGGTCCGAGCCATCAACATGTATGCACTGCCTGTCATCAGATACCCCACTGGGATCATTAGCTGGCCAAAGGAGGAGATAGACGCCACATATATCAAGACGAGAAAGCTCCTCACCATGCATGGAGGGTTTCACCCCAAGTCCGGCACCCTGAGGCTGTACACTAAGCGGAAAGAGGGAGGCCGAGGACTAGTGAGCATCAGGGCCACTGTCCAGGCTGAGACATCAAAAATTCAAGAGTACATCAGGAAGATGGCCCCAACAGATGAACTGCTCAGTGAATGCCTTAGACAGCAGAAACCTGAGGAGGAAGAGGAGGAGGAGTAGGAGGAGACAACATGGACGGGACAAGCCCCTACACGGCATGTACCACCGTCAGATAGAGGAAGTGGCTGATATCAAGAAGACCTACCAATGGCTGAATAAAGCTGGACTGACAGACAGCATAGAGGCACTGATCATGGCAACACAAGAACCGGCCCTAAGTACAAGAGCAATAGAGGCCAATATCTACCACAGTAGATCTGACCCAAGGTGCAGGCTATGTAAAGACACCACAGAGACAGTCCAGCATGTGGTAGCAGGGTGTAAGATGCTCGCCAGCTCAGCATACATGGAAAGGCACAACCAAGTAGCTGTGATAGTGTACAGGAACATCTGTACCCAGTATGTACTAGAAGTACCCAAATCCCAATGGGACATACCACCGAAGGTGGTTGAGAACAACAAGGCTAAGATCCTGTGGGACTTCAGCTTCCAGACTGACAAACAGCTGCTAGCTAACAAACTGGACAAAGAGCAGAAGAGAGCAGTGGTGATAGATATGGTGATTCCAGCTGACGCGAACACCAAGAAGAAGGAACACGAAAAGATTGAGAAGTATCAAGGGTTGAAAGAACAGCTGGAACATATGTGGAAGGTCAAGGTTAATGTGGTCCCCGTGGTAGTAGGAGCACTTCCAAACTGGAAGAGTGGCTCCAGCAGATTCCTCGAACATCTGAAGCCTCAATCCAGAAGAGCGCAGTCCTAGGAGCAGCTAACATACTGTGCAGAGCCCTCAGGAAATATATATATATATATATATATATATATATATATATATATATATATATAGTATATAAATATTTCCTCAGTAAGAACTGACTTCATCTTCCTCATTTTCTTCCTTTCTCTAAGGGTGTAATTTTCATGAATCTCAGATGATCAATTGTACATTTGTATAGTAAAATATGTTGTAATATACAGTATATGTCCTAAATCATTGAATGCAGGGACAAACTTTATATACAATGCCACATAGAGCTGCGCAAGAATGTCAACAGCAGAAATTATGTAACACATTTTAATTTGAATAATTTCCTTGACATTTACCAACCCAGCCAATCAGTAAAAAAAGCACAGCACCTCACATTCCTAAGAAAAGCTTTTCTCAGATTTTGAGGCAGCTGACTCCCTACCGATTAGAATACTGTTTGCTTTCCACTCTAAATTATTGAATGTCACTTCCTGCGGGAGCAAATTTTCCTTTGTATCAATGTCCATATCTGAATTAAATTTAACCAAACAGCATAAATCAACAGCATTTCAGCAACAGGTATCAGAATTATTTTGTCTTTTCAAGACCAAACTATTGATTAATAAATACCTATGCATCTGTACATACAAAGGCACTCTGGTGCTTTTTTATATCATGCAAATTTCAGAAAATCAAACTTGAAAATCTGCTTTGATGTTACAGTGAAAACAGTTTGAGTTCCCCCGTGCTTACACAGCATGTCACTGGTAACTTGTTTTCCTGGTTGATCTCTTAGTTGACAATCTCTTGGGCCTCTTTTGATTCCCCCTGGCACAATTTGCTCTGCAGTCAGATAACAGACTGCATGACTATCAAATCAACCAGGAGAGACTATTTCACCCATACTGATAACATCTCCTTCCAGCTTTGTTAGCCGTTGCAACATTCAGGAGCTGCCATTCAGGACTCCTTCCCACTTATTTACAACCTGCAGAGGATAAGAGACAGTGCGAGACATCTCTCATAATACACTGAAATGTTTGCTAATTCTGTTGAGTTCATGCTTTATATAGTATAAACAAGCTGAAATATTGCACCAGTAAAATTATCCTTAAGTGGCCTGTATGTGATAATGTGTGGTAAAAGACAGAAACTTCCATCACTAATAAAAACTGAACATTGTCATCAAATGTCAATGTGAGATTTAGAAATACAATTGTTATGTAACACCACAAAAATGAAACAACATACATGTTAGCATTGTACTTAAAAATAAAAGTTTTTTGGTTTCTGATTCATTTTTCACATATTATTTATTCATTATTATGTTTATATCTATTTGTGTTTTAAATGTTGGTTTGAAGAATCAGACACAGTAATTCAGTGCTTCAAAATTACTTCGACACAATATGAAAGAGCTATACAGTGGATGAGCTGTGGAGAATGGGACATTTTTATATGAGTTATAGTCCCTCCAAAAGTCTGTAGATGAAATGAATTACACCTCCTTAGTTACTTTCATTTTCTCCTAAAATAGTGTGCATGCTCACCTTTGCTACTTCAGATGTAGTTCAAAGAAAAAAAAAAGCATTTTTGTTTAAACTCTGTAGATACTTCCGACTGTGTTACCTACATGTTGCCTTTTCTGTGCATCTAAACTAATCTGAGTTAGTTAAGATTACAGAGATTTGGAGATTACTGTCATCTCATTTTTCAAGAAGATGAATACATGAATTATCCACAGAGAGATTACAATGTTTTGAAATGATAAGTGAGTAAGGTTTACCGGCTGTGTTTCGATTTGTGCCAAATAATGCACAAATACTAACGGTATATCAAGTCTCAACTGTGTTGTGCTGGAATTTGACCATAGTCACGGTCAGAGAAAAGTGTTACGTGTTATTACTGAATAAAATGGAATAAGCATTTTGACAAACAGTAAAGGCCTGAATGTTACCAAAAACTCTTGCAGTTTCTCAGCAAGAAACTGCATTACTGAATTTAAAATAGCTTTCAAGTTATTTTAACATTTAGAGAAAGAGCGCAAACATGACTTTAGTTATTGCAGAGTAACAACAGGGGTCACAAATTGTTTCTCGCAATGATGTTGTCTGATAGAAAGAAAATTTTAACCACTGGTAGACCTTCAGATGATAAATAAATCTTTGTGGATGCAGCTTTGTATTTTATGTGGCTTTTATGACCCTGTCACTCCTCAATCTGCAGACTCTTCTGTTCAAACACATGTAAACTGTCTATCTCATCTGGAACCAGCAGTCGTCCCTGTACATCAGAATGTTTATTCATGACACAACTCGCACTTTGGCATATCAAGAGGTTGCTGGAGAAAGAGTTGCAGAGCACTGCAGATTTGCACACTGCCAAAATGTCAGAGACAGACAGATACAAAGAAATAAAAAATTCCAAAAATTAATTTTTCCCCAATGCTTGGAATTGTAATATGAAATGAATACTCAAGCCTTTACACTGTGTGTGTAGCTGTGGCACATACAAATCAGCTCATCCAGGTGACAGCTGGAGCACTGCACATTTCAAAGAAATAACCAAAACGCAAATTCATCAAAGATGTGCAAAGCAGAAATGTCACATCCTCTAAAACAAATTTTGTGAATCCTGGGACACCAGAGTCTGTGGTGATGCACAATATCTTCAGGTAAAAGCTTTGAATTCTTGCCTTAATTTGCTCAAGGAGGGCAGACGAGGACACAGAACATACAGACGGGGAGGGAACACTCGAGGCTCACAGTGGAATTGTGAGCCTGTCCTCAATGTGGGTTCTGTATTTGAACATAAAGATCTGAGGAAATAGCTTTACTTCTACAATGCTAATAGGGTCTAAGGTTCAATATGCTGAATAAGTAAAATGGGGAAGTAACATCATATTTGCCAGGGAGTGTCAATTGAGCCTTGATACAGAATTCAATTTTAAAATGGAAAAATGACTTTTTCCTGCCACAGATGGTCTCATTAGACTGTTGTATATTTTCTTATTTGGCTAACTTTGGCCATAGAAGAAAAAGGGATATTGAGTTGATGTCATGGCTTGAGCACGACTGGGACGGGGAACCCAAAAGCACGGCAGACAAACGGGCAGGTCAAGAGTCTCAGAGCAGGTTTAATAACGCAGGCAGAGGTGAGGTTCCAAATAATCAGTCCAATAGGGAGAGGTATCCAAAAACAACAGGCAAAAGGTAGAATCTAGAATCCAGCAGGGTCAGGCACGAAACAATCAACAAACCAGGCAGACAAACCAGATGAGGAGCAGACAACAGGCTGGGTCGAGAGAGCAGATGGGATTCATATATGGTCAACAAAGCAAGCAGGATACGAAGGCTGCAGAGTCAGGGCGAACACTAAACAATCTGGCAGGGAGCAGAAGGCTGAGCTGGCATTTGTAGTGGGGGGACAGACTGGGGAGTGGCTGAAGGTGTGTGGAGAAACGGCAGGTGCAGGGAATGAAGTGATTGAGGATGAGACAGGATCTGGAATGATATATGTTAATGGCAGGAAAACAAACATGAAAATCATAAGACAGAGACGTGACAGTTGAGGGTGTGTGTGTGTGTGTGTGTGTGTGTGTGTGTGTGTGTGCGTGCGTGTGTGTGTGTGTGTGTGCGTGCGTGTGTGTGTGAATGAGAGAGAGAGAGAGAGACTCCCTCTATAGAGGAAATGCTGACTATGATTCAGCACTGCTGTATTGCTGTTGAAGTATTCACAATATGTCACAACCTTATCCGAGATTTCAACAAAAATATCCATGTATCACCTAAAAAATGAAAGAATGTCTTTTTAAAGCAGTGCAGATTGGACAGTTTGTAATGTGCACAAATGCACAGGCCCTCATAAACGCACACGCACACGCACACACTCCACAGAGATAAATATCTTATAAACGCCTTTGATCTCCCAGGGGAATGATTTATAAAAAATCAGCAGTCAATGGACTATAGATTTTGACACTATTTTCACAAAGTTATACAGTACTGGCAGTGGTACTCTGCACCAGAGAAGATGAAGAAAGAGAAGAAGAGTCATCAGACATCATCATTATTCACAGCCCTTGCGGTAATTGGGGCTTAATCGCTCAATCATACACCCATAATCCTAGATCAAGATACCTTTATAGGTTGTAGGCCTATACTTCTGCACAGCAGTAAAGTTGAGCTGACTATCAAGGCTTGTGTAATCAGACTCCAAACTTCAAGATTTGCTACAGGTGTATGTATTAGAGGGCCAAAATAAAGAGAAGAAAATGGCTGAGAGTTTGGCATCAAATTTCAAGTCATTTAATATGTCATTGGACAAATCACAGCCGTTACATTGATTCTAATCTGTACTTGCAGTAATTCTATTTAATGTAGCCACAAGAGGACACAAGCCAGTGTCTTATTGTGCCGGTCCCAAGCCCGGATAAATACAGAGGGTTGCGTCAGGAAGGGCATCCGGCATAAAACTTTTGCCAAATCAAACATGCGAATCAAACCGATGACTTCCATACCGGATCGGTCGGGGTCTGGGTTAACAACGACCGCCATCGGTGCTGTTGACCTACAGGGTGCCGCAGGGTAGTGAAAGTTGACCTACTTGCAGTACAGTAATTCTATTTGGGCATGTTGAGTTGCCAGTCACCATACCTATGGTATTTAGGCATAATATAAACAACATAAATGAACTGGAGGCTGTCATCTATGAAGCATCAGCTTCCCCACTGAGGGACAACAATGAAAAACTTAATGAGTGGAGCTGCATGGGATGCTTGTGATTATCTTTCTTTGCGTTTCTTCAGTCTCAAGTTTTTTGTGTATTTTGTCAACTTTTTCTCTTAGTTTTTCATAATCTTTGCTTTAAATCTGCTTTATGAATCTTCTTAAAATGTTTCTCAATTTAAAACAGAGCAACCATAGTTGTCCTCTTTAACATCATGAATGAAGTGGCATTACGGGAAAGGTCCCAAGAAAGATCCTGGTGGAGGAAACATCCCACCGACCAGGCTGCATGACTGTTTTACTCTTTGTATGGCTTGTATGGGAAGCTGTATGGTTTCCCATGTCTACCTCAAGTAACTGAACAGCTTTAGTTCAATGTCGTTTGCATAAGGTTTTTTTTCCTTCACCTCCAAAGCCTCCAAAGTCCAAAGCCTCAGTAGAGTCTTTCCACTTTGCACATAGACACTGATGAAATATTGATATAGAGGCAACATTTGAATAAAAACTGTAGGAATCTGAAAGAACAACATCTATCTCACCAATTGTTCAACTTACAAAAATAGTAAAGTCAAGTCATGTCTGTAAAATGTTTATTTATTGGCATGAAATACAAATGCAAAATTCTGTATCCATTTAGTCGTCTGAGCAGGCACCTCAATGCTCTGTGCTTTAAATGGGCAAGAAACAATACTGCGTGCTACAATCAACATTCTACCAATCCTGAGGTTCAATTGAAGAGACATGCGGAGGCTGAAAATGAACGGGGCCTGATTAGCGTTCTAGTCAGACCCCCATGTGTTACATCAGCAAACTCAGCCTCCCAGCTGAAGGACAACAATGTCAAAACTGAGTGAGTAGAATTACTCCAGATATTTGTTTTATATATACATTTTTCAGCCCAATGTTGTCTTCTTTTGAGTGTGTGTGTGTGTGTATATTTATCTTTTACCAGTCTTGTTTAATACTTTGTCTTGGATGTCCTATTGTTTACTCCTTGGGGTTCATTTTACATTTTATCTCCTCTGCAGCATTGTGACCTCAGTGAATTCCATGGGCCAGGAAGAGATACAGTCTGTGGCCAGGAGTAATGTTTTAGTTGAAGAGGAGGTCAGTGATGTCCAGCTTGGTCACAATAAAGGCAACACAACAGAAATGCTTAAGGAGCTGAGATTGTGTCAGTGATCAATGATGCTACAGACACAACACCCAACATGTCATCTGAGGAAGGGCTGCATCATGGCTTTAGTAAACAAGCAGAGTTGTCCTGAAGGGTTGCTGTCTCATCCTGTACCAAATAATTTATAAAGCTATTCAAGATGGTTTGTAAATTCTTCAAGTGAATATGCTATTTTTTGCATGTTATGAGTGGGTGACTTGGCCCTCTTCAGCAGCAGCTGGCATTCCCATTACAAATGGCTATACAGAGTTTGGCTTTTCCATTCTACTTGGTAGAGACAGTTTGGGCACAACAATGGATGTTTCAATATGTTGAATTGATTTTATGATTTTATAATCGATTGGTTGATCAATTGATTGATCGAACATTGATAAAGTAGTACACACATGAACATTTCAACCCTTTTTTGGCCTCTGATGAATACCACCATTGCAGAGTTGTTATGCAAATAAGTGATACAATTACTATTAGTTCATATTCTTGTTGACATGAATCCAAGTTATGTAGTATAATCATAAGGTGATATTACAATTAACCTGAGACTGTTTAATGTCCATTAAAATCCTTGTACATTTAATAAGCACATATTTATGCTATGAAGGAAAAACAGGACTGATAATCTCTGTGGAAACATCTGATATGTTGCACAACAAGTGTCATGATCCTGTTTGTTTAGTGTTTTATTTGCTTCCTCATGTTTCATGTCTTCTCTTCCTGTTTTATTTTGTCATCACTCACCCCTGTCTCTGTCCCAGGTTCCTGTCTGCCCTGCCCCCTCCCCGTCTGTGTGCACCTGATCCCTGATTGTGTTTCCCGCACCTGTCTCCTATCACCCCCATCAGTCCTGCATATATTCCCCCTATGTGTCTTGTCTCGTCGCCAGTTTGTTGTAGTTCATAGCTCTCGTCCCAGCCCTTGTCATAGTCATAGCTTATTGTGTTTGAACCTTGCTCGTTTGTTGACCTTGCCTTTTCGCCTCCCGCCTTGGATACCTCTGCCTGGATTGACTGCTTTACCTGTGACAATGGCCGATCTGGCGGATCGCTGACTAAAAGCACACACAAACATTTTTACAGATTTTGGAACTCAGTGTACACATTAGACGCTTATGTTAAAAGGTGCAGCGTTGATTTTTGAGAAATTTTAAGGCTTTTAAGCACTTCTTATGGTGCGCAAAATACGGCACCTACATATTTATATTTACAAGGAACGTTATTAACCAGTTCAGGAACTTCATTTTTTTGTTCTAACCGGTTCAGGAACATCAGTTTATGGGAGGAACACAAAACCGGAAACGTTATAATTCCGTTTCTGTTCGGAACGAACCGATCTGGGTCAAAGCCCTGGGCATGACTGAGGCCCCGTCCACACGATGACTGATTTTTTTAAAACACAAGGACGTGGAAGTGTCCAGAGTAGAGATAGTGAATATATTGGTAGAAGGATGCTGAGTTTTGAAATGCCAGGCAGAAGGCCTAGAGGAAGACCAAAGAGGAGGTTTATGGATGTAGTGAAAGAGGACATGAAGGTAATTGGTGTGAGAGAAGAGGATGCAGAAGACAGAGTTAGATGGAGACAACTGATTCGCTGTGTGCGACCCCTGGAGGGAAAAGCTGAAAGGAAAAGAAGAAGAAGGAACCAAGACTTGCTCAATTCTGTTCATTATGCCTGGTTAGTATTCACATAATCAGTCACGCACCAACTGAACAGCCACTGAGGGCAAGTTGGGGTTCTTGCCCAAGGACACTTTGTGCACTGACCTTCTGATAAATGGACAACTGCCAAGGAGTGAATATGCGAACTTGAACTTTGGTGACATTAAGTGTAAAATTGTGACTGTGTAGCATTGACAGGGAGACAGTGTCTGACATACATTTACTGAGCAGAAGTGATCTAAAGATTTATTTTTTAATAATGCAACACAGTGTGAATAAATCATCCATTTTAAATATCACAGGGCTTCCTGCTCAGCCTTAGACCTGCATTCTTTCAAATAGTCTGCAAAGGGTGAAAACATCAGTTGCATAAAAAGATGTGATTGTACATAACCATATGAGAAAATGACATTGGAGGTCTCTTGTTTTATTCATTAAATTTAAGTCTTGAATACAACATTCTTTTTATTTTGTGAAAATTTGTTTAGACAAAAATGGACACATGATTTGGGTTAGTCTAGCTTGTGATTGAAATGCTCAATTTATGAAGTTTTTTTAGAGTACTTGAATGGATCCAATCACTATAGAGAAATAAAAAATGTGTAGCTCGCTTATCAAAATATGGCCACTTCTGTTGCGAAAAGGACCACAGGTTGAGGTGCCCATAATGTGTAACGTGAGGTTCTAAAACATTGAAAAAGTGATCTTAAACCTAACATTGACAGATAAATTGTAAATACTGCATAATGACCTTGTCGTTTTGCTTCATTTATGGACTTGTCAACCTCCTGCAAGACCTGTCAAAGTAAAATGAATTAGGAGAGACTTAGTCATCGTTGTTTTCAAAAGTCCCGAGCTGCTTCCAAGTTTCCAACATCTCTGCAGCAATCCTCTGATGACCCTGTGATTGACAGGCCAGCAAATGTGGGGCAGTACCTGGGAGCAGTAGAAGCCAGGGATTGGATACAAGCTGTCTATGTGTATTCCAACAGGACATTGCCTTCCAGAGGAATTGGACTCACAGCAGTCCAAGGTTAATCT
Source organism: Antennarius striatus (assembly GCF_040054535.1). NCBI lineage: Eukaryota > Metazoa > Chordata > Actinopteri > Lophiiformes > Antennariidae > Antennarius > Antennarius striatus. The sequence goes on along the minus strand of NC_090776.1, from coordinate 24,658,687 downwards.
AGATGTCAACACCTGCTGAGTGTGCAGCAGATTGCTGTGGGGTGACATCCCCCATGTTCTCATCCACTGTGAAAACTTAATGTGGCAACTGATTCCACCCTCCCTCATGGGGGAAGTGTAGAGGTTGGTCTTTTCTGGGCAGTCATGCATAATGTTCCTTCTGGCACTTTTCTTGCTGAACTTCTTGCCTGCTTGATATCTTCTTTTTCAGTCTAGCTGCACTTTCGACCTATTTATATTCTCAAAAGCATGTGAAAAGTGTTTAATTTTTAAATAGGGTGAATTAATTTTGATTGAAAGCAGGAACATTATCACCTGTGATTCTTTAATTTCTCACAAAATATTACTTATCGAAAATTATGGCAGGACACCTCACTGTTGTAAATACAAATTTTAGAAAACATGTGCACTATTAAATATTAAAAATGATTTATTCACGGTACCCAACACATGACATAACTGATTTGTTCTTTTGAAAAGTCTTCAACCAAGTAATCTCCAACCTTCCGGTCTTACTCTGTATTTATTCACCATGGTACCCTCAGCAGATTGTTTGAATAAGATATTCAAGCCCTGAAAAAGTGTGCAGATAAAGAGGGTCCAGCATGGAGGGCAATTTATGGTTTCCATCTCTGCTGGATCAGTCCTGTAGTGGTTTTTAGGAAATACTGCATGTGTTATTCCAGCTTTAATGGACAAATCTCAGAGGAGATTCTTGAGTGAATAGTTCTTGAAGAAAATCATCAAATGTCCATTGAGTGTTAATTAAAGAATGTAAAAGACAATAACATTATATATAATGAGTTTTCCAGTGTCTAACTGATATTTCAAATTTTGATTATATTAATTTTGTTTCCCGATTGAAAGCAATAAAAATGTGTTTTGTTTCTGAAAATTCTTAGGATTATTGTAATTAAACAATAAGAGAAGCACAATTATCCATTTACGGTGAAACTGGAGTGTCAAATATTCCCCTTGACTCCAGCAGTTACCACAGCACAATCAAAACTCAAAAACTTAAACATAATGCTTCCATGAAACTAGGTTCATGAAATTATGTTGAAATTACAGCTGGATTTAAGAAAATTGTGACTTTAAACTTCTTTCATACAGTTACTACTATTTAAATAGCTGTGGTACGCCAAAGAAACCAACATTACTGGACATTATATAACATAAAACATAGTATTGCTGCATAGTATTGCTGTAAAAGACAATGCAATGAGTAAAGATACACATTTCTTTGCAGATATACCATTCTCTTGAGCACCTATACAAGCACTCTAGCCCTGGCTTCCTCAAACAGGGTGACACCTCACTCTTAAAAATATACTGGTTTTTGTGACAGAATTCCATTTAAGTTAATTTAAGTTCCAAGTGAACCAGTACTATATTTTACAGACCAATACAAACAAATTTGTATTGAAAATAAAAAAACATTCAGCGACGGATAATTCACTGGTGATCTGGAAAAAATTTTTTCCTGAGTCCACCATACATTTTTTTGGCCATATCTGTCAGTATCTGAACATTTTCAACAAGACATTTACTTACCTATTTTCTTATACACTAGAATGTTCAAGACTTACACAGGAACAACTAGAAGAGATCAAGGAAGATTGCACATAATAAACAACATTTCAAGAGATGGCTATCGAAAGATTTTGGATATTACTTGAGGAATACCCAATAGGTTGATGTAGCGTCATTGCAATTCTGCAGCAACACTACATCAACCTACTGTGTATGTCTTGAAATCTATTTTAGATTGGGGTGAAATGAGATTAACAGTTTGTGGTGGTGTAACTGAAAAAAGACAGGAATGCTGTTCTAGAATGTTTTGCACCAAGGTTCTATTGCAGTAATTAGAATACCTCCAAAAACGCTGTCTATGTCATCACTTGTCTACAGTAGAGTTGTTTCTAAAGATGCACTGTCAGAGCATCCGTCTTGAGTATGACCCACATGGCCCTGAAGCTCCATAGGACTCACCTAATCCCGCAAAATATAATTTCACTTTTGATTGCTACTCATTCCGTATAGTACAGTAACCCAACCCCAAGAAACCATCTCAAGTGCAACCACCCCCACTTACCCCTTTCCTGTACTGTGTTCATGTCTAATCATTCCAGCACACCACGTCCTTTACAATTTGTCAAATTTCATTAATTTTTTTTTGCAGATCAGCCTAATTAGATGGACAACTTGTGGTAAAAATACATCTTTATTGCTGTCATCATCAATACAGCACTTGTTATCTGGGTCACTGAGCACTGATTGGCTGCATGGTTAATAGAGTGGAAATTTTCCATTTTGTTCAGAGGCTTTCATGTTTCAACCATATGCCCACAGGGAGACAATATGCATATTGGATATTGTAAACAGTTAACAGGTTTCCTTTTCCTACGAACACAATGTAGAGAGAAAGGAAAGAGAAGCAGAAATAGAAAATCAGAAAGATAAAGGTTAGACGGTCTTAAGGGGACTGAAGGCTCTATTCAATCACACTTGATAAGAAAGCCTTGGAGATTAGTCAAAGGCATTCTCCCTGGGTGGTGAAAAGACAGCTCTGGGTTCAGGTACTCAACAAAAACACTGTTTACAGTGCAATAGCTGTGCAGAAGGCTTTGAAGCAGAACAGAAGACTATGATTTGCGAAATTTATCATGGAAGGAATAATTCCTGATTAAACAGCAGCAATTTTGTATTCAAGGTACAGTACATGCACATTTGCAGGTAAGAAAACAATAAAGTTTTGCATTATGTAATAAGCCTCTATGTAGCTTTTTTGTTTGTACCTTTCCCACAAAAAGACACTAACCACTTCTTTGGGTCAAAAAGAATGGGGCTCCCTTTCATTGCAATTTTCTGCTCTGAAGTCTTTGCAAAGTCTTGATAGTTATTGATAAAGATCAGTACTTGCTTTTTATCCAAGGCTATATAGTAAATACAGTCCAGGACAACATAAGAGAGACCATCTTCAATATGAAGAGTGAATCTGTTACAGTCCCTGCCTCTCATTCCCCTCCTGTCACACTGCTGCAGTACTTTTCCACTCTCCCTCCCTCTGCTCCACTCTACCTGCCAGCCACGCCTACTGCACCAGCCCACTCTACTCACCTGCTGCAGATCACTGCAATCAGGCCTGCCTATAGTCTCTCCAGCACCTTCACTCCTTGCCAGATTGTTCTTCAGCGTCATGCGAGACTTTCCAGCATTCATTCCCTGTCTGATCTCCCGGTGTCGACTCTGCCTGTCCCTAACCTGCCATCCTCCTCTGCCTCCCGGTAAACTCACCTGCCTTCTGTCCCTGACCACGTGCTCTGCCTCAGCATCTCTGGTATCTGCCTGCTCGTCTGGTTTTGACTCCTCCGCCTGGCCTCGTCTCCTCTCCTGCCTGCTCCCCAACGGTGCCTCTTTCTTCGCTGACTGCTCACTTGGCTACGACCCCCCTCCCCTGTCTCCGATCTCTCTTCAGCTCACTCCTCGTCGGCCTCACAGCACGTGCAGCCGGCTCTCCAGAACGCAGAGCGTCTTGCTCGTTTTCTTGGTGATAATAAAGGTCATTACCAACTGTTCCTGTGCGCCTGTGTACTGCATTTGGTCCAAACCACACCCGTTTCAGAATCATTGTCCTTGTAGTCAATGTGAGATTCTGAAAGAAACAGATGAAGGTGAGTCAGAATTGAATGACTGAAGGTGAATGCAAATTTAAAAGCCATTTAGAAATGGGGGCTTTTCTGTATATGTTTAGATTGCTACTCAAATGGCTTGGCTTTGGTTCAGCACTTGATGCGGACAAGAAAAAATTAGAATTCCAAGAAGTAATCTGCCTATATAACACTGATTATATTTAAATTTGAGGTCAGCAGGAGATTTCATGCCATGTTTATGGGAAACCATAAACCATAAACCATGTTCAACCATGTTGAAATAGCAGACTTCAAACCTTCATCACATTTATAACATCAACAACAACATTCGAAAAAAAGTGCTGACGAATAGAAGCCAATAGGCTTGTGAGATTCCCCACCCCAAAATCAACAAACATCTCTCTCATTAGAATATGTAATCAACAAACTCAGACATTGAAAGTTTTCAACCAGCTCATACATTAAATTTTGACAGACATTCATACCCTTATCCACTTTCAGATATTAGCCTTTTACCCTAAGCCTAGAGCATAACAATGTATACATTCCTCCTAGGAACAACAAGGTTTGTTAACATCATAGATAGCCAAAACAAGAAGTTGACCTTGCCAGTGTTCTCCACAAGAATATAATGATCACCTTTACCTCTTTCAGCAGACAGTGTTCATACAAGAATTAACCAGTTTGTTGCAGACACTTCAACATTTTATATGGTATTGTCAAAAGATATCAATATGCTCTTTAAGGTCTCAAAGTTAATGTTATCCCATGTTATCACAAATACATGTTTTTTTGGTTGTTGTTGTTTTTTTTTTTTTTGTTCATTAGTCCATGTTTCGGACATCAATGATTTTGATTTTTTCAACTGTTCCATGTAATACTTGATGTGTCCAAAATTGTAGCGCTCCCAATATTGAAGTGATTCTGTTGTACAGATCTTTGGTGTCGTAAAATTCCGATGTGAGGGTCGTACTGCTCGTACAAAGGTCAGAGGGATATCGCCCATGTGCAGATTGTAAAGCCCTTTGAGACATTGTTTGTGAATCTGGGCTATATAAGAATAAATAAACTTGAAACTTGTCCATCTTTATTGCTCATATTTCACCAACTCCTCTGTACTCCTGATCCACATTATTTTCATCTGGTCCGGAGTAAGCCCCTTTGTTTTGATGAAGATCCTGCAGTTGTTCGTCCAGGTGTTGTCAATCTGTCCATTCTTCTTTAGTTGTCGAGCTTTTTTAGCAGTATCAGCATTCTTTTGAGATTCTCATTAATGTAGACATGTTTTCCTTTCAGTTTGAAGCCTTGTTTCAGAAGAGCAATTATTTGCTTATGATTGTTGAATTTTATCAGCACTGCAGGTGGTCTCCTACCTCCAGATGGTAATGGGTAACATGTCTCAATCTGGTCCGGATCTATAGTTATCTCCAGATCCCTCATTTGAGAACTCACTTGTTGCTCCAGAGATTCGATGTCAGCGCTAGCCACAGCATTTCAATAATTCCTCAGCTTAATTTTGATTCCAGTGAAGATCACATCATTTATACGAACGCTTTGTTACAAATCATCCATTCTGTGTTGTCCCTGTTCCAAGACAACAATTCTTTGGTCTTTTTCCTCCATGTCTTTCTGCATTTTCTTCATTTCGACCCTCATTTCTTCCAAGGCGTCTAGCACTGGTTTTAGCTTTTCTTCCAACTTTTTATCAAAGCCACTCCCTAACTTATCAAAGTTGCTCTTTAACTCAATCTTTAATTCTTTCAAAGAGACCATTTGGTCTTTAGTATCCTACGATTTTCCTTTTCCTTTCGTCATTTTGCAGAGAATAAGTGAGAGTCAGTCTGGGTATGAGTTAGAGAGATAGCGACAACAGGAGACAGAAGGAAGACGTCTGCTCCCGTTGAGAGTTGGAAGTGGGTATAGAAGCGGGTATAGAAGCGGGTATAGAAGCGGGTATAGCATTATGAAGAAGAAGAGGAAGATGAAGGATACTATTTTTACTGTGTAATCGCAGCCCATTGCATCTAGAGTTTGAATTTTAGGCATTTGTGCAACTCTACAAGATTTATAGTTTAAATGAGTGTCTATAATGTTTTGACATTTTATCCTTACTTTGTGCTTTTCTCAAGATGATGCTGCAGAACTGCAGATAGACCACATTGAGGCTAACTGGACACATGAGACATTCCAGACTAAACCACAAATATGGAAACACAGACACACACACACATACACACACACACACACACACACGCACAGTCACACACACTCATTAACAATACTGTAGATCAATAAACACTTAAAGCATCCCCAACATAACACACTACTTAGTGACCTCAAATCTCTTGGCGCTGTCTGTGTCTCCATCTTGTCATTGTTAGTAAGAGAGGAGCTGAAACACTCTCACGACTGCTTAGAGCTAAAATGTGGATAAACACCCATGATGCACATAGTAATTATAAACCACCATCACCTACACTGGTTGTTTAAGGCCCCGTCCACACGATGACGGATTTTTTAAAAAACGCAACTTTTTAAAAACGCTTCGAAAACGATTCGTGTCCACACGACAGTGTTTTTAAAAAAATCTCCGTCCACACGTAAACGCACCAGTGTGTTTTCGAAGACGGCTATAAGCATGCCAAACAATGTGGTGGCAGTATTGAGTCAAATTTTATCCAATAGGAATCCTCCGTGTTTTGTTATCACAACACACGGGCCCATAAATATGACACCACAGCGGTTTTCATCGCAGGCAAGACTTCAGCGTTTTTAAAAAGTCCTGGGGATACAGCATCCACATGACAACGCAGACCCAGCGTTTTAAAAAAAAAATCCACCTCAGCCAGCGTCTTTAAAAAATTGCATTTTCTAGCCGGATATCTGCGTTGTCGTGTGGACAGAAGGCGTAAACGCAAAAAAGTTGTGTTTTTAAAAAATCCTTTATTGTGTGGACGGGGCCTAAGTGTATCATCAAACTGTGAACTTTGGAGCACATTAAAGCTCATTACACAACAGTAACATGCTATAACATATGCTCGTATCTGTGTGTGTGTGTGTGTGTGTGTGTGTGTGTGTGTGTGTGTGTGTGTGTGTATATACAGTATATACACACACATACACACAGTATATAAAGTACACACACACGCAAAGAGTCTGGGTTCAAACTTTGCTGTCACACATTCAAATATATCAACGTATGCTTTTCTGAGGTGCTTGTAGCAATCAAACACTGCTGACAAAAACTGGAATGTTTTTCATTTCATGCCACAATGCAGGTGGGAAATACAATGGGTTCCACAGTATGTGTGTAAGTGTGTGTTTTGCTGAAGACTGATTAAGTTTTCTCAAAATACTTTTAGAGATAGGTGAGTTAAATTTTACGGAGTCCTTCAGTACGTGGGACAGCAGAATGAGTTGGGAAATAATTGCCAAAGAGCTGTACTGTATTCAAAATTGGCAAACTGAACAAGTTTTCTCAAAAACCATTAAAGATAGGAAAATGACATTTTATGGAGAGCTTTATTATGTGTTGTAGTAGATTGAGTTTGAAAATTACTTCCAAAACGTATTTTTACTTGGGTTCTGTGCCTTGATCATGAAATTTCATTGGTTGATTTATGATTGTTATTTCACGTGATTCATGATGTAGCCATATGATGTAGCCATATGATGTAGTCATAATGTAGGCACAAGAGGACACAAGCCAGTGTCTTTTATGTTGCCGGTCCCAAGCCCAGATAAATACAGAAGGTTGCATCAGGAAGGGCATCCGGCGTAAAACTTTTGCCAAATCAAACATTTGAATCAAACTTATGACTTCCATACCGAATCGGTCGAGGCCCGGGTTAACAACGACCGCCATTGGCGCTGTTGACCTACAGGGTGCCGGTGGAAATTGGACTACTGTTCGTCGAAGAAAGAGAGGAGGAAAGTGTGATTGTAGGAAGAGAGAGAAGAGGAACGCCAAGAGTATAGGACTGAGAGTAGAGACGTTGAATGTTGGAACTATGACAGAAAAAGGTAGAGAGTTGGTTGACATGATGCAGAGGAGGAAGGTAGACATACTGTGTGTCCAGGAGACCAGGTGGAAAGGTAACAAGGCTAGAAGTTTAGGAGCAGGGTTCAAGTTGTTCTATCATGGTGTAGATAGGAAGACAAATGGAGTAGGAGTTATCTTGAAGGAGGAGTTTGTTAGGAATGTCCTGGAGGTATAAAGAGTGTCAGATAGAGTGATGAGACTGAAGCTACAAATAGAAGGCGTGATGTTCATTGTTATTAGTGGGTATGCTCCACAGGTAGGATGTGAGCTGAGGAGAAGGAGAACTTCTGGTTGGACTTTGATGAAGTAATACAGAGCATACCTAGAAATGAGAGAGTTGTCATTGGAGCAGACTTCAATGGAAATGTTGGAGCAGGAAACAGAGGTAATGGGGAGGTGATGGGTAGGTTTGGTATCAAGGAGAGGAACGCAGAAGGACAGATGGTAGTTGACTTTGCAAAAAGGATGGAAATAGCTACAGTGAATACTTTCTTCCAGAAAAGGCAGTAACATAGGGTGACCTATAAGAGTGGTGGTAGGAGCACACAGGTAGACTACATCTTGTGTATACGGTGTAATCTGAAGTAGATCAGTGACTGCAAAATAGTGGTAGGCGAGAGTGTAGCCAAACAGCATTGGATGGTGGTGTGTAGGATGACTCTGGTGCTGAGGAAGATGGAGAGGGCAAAGGCAGAGCAGAAGACGAAATGGTGGAAGCTGAAAAAGGAAGAGTGTTGCATGACTTTTAGGAAGGAGTTAAGACTCTGGGTGGTCAGAAGGTGCTCCCAGATGACTTGACAACTACAGGTAATATGATCACGGAGACAGGTAAGAGAGTACTTGGTGTGTCATCTGGAAGGAATGTAGATAAGGAGACTTGGTGGTGGAATGAGGAGGTACAGGAGTGTATACAGAGAAAGAGGTTAGTTAAGAAGAAGTGGGACACCGAGAGGACTGAGGAGAGAAGACAGGAGTACAGGGAGATGCAGCGTAAGGTGAAGGTAGAGGTAGCAAAGGCCAAACAAGGGGCTTATGATGACTTGTATGCTAGGTTGGACAGTAAGGAGGGAGAGACTGATCTATACAGGTTGGCAAGACAGTGAGACAGAGATGGGAAAGACCTGCAGCAGGTTAGGGTGATTAAGGATAGGGATGGAGTGCTATTGACAGGTGCCAGTAGTGTGATGGGAAGATGGAAAGAGTACTTTGAAGAGTTGATGAACGTGGAAAATGACAGAGAACAACGACTAGAAGAAGTGACTGCTGTGGACCAGGAAGTAGCAAAGATTAGTCAGGATGAAGTGAGGAAGGCATTGAAGAGGATAAAATGTGGAAAGGCAGTCGGTCCTGATGATATACCTGTAGAGGTTTGGAAGTGTCTAGGAGAGGTGGCAGTAGAGTTTCTGACTGGGTTGTTCAACAGGATCTTAGATAGTGAGAAGATGCCTGAGGAATGGAGGAGAAGTGTGCTGGTGCCTTTTTAAGAACAAGGGAGATGTGCAGAGTTCTGGCAGCTACAGAGGAATAAAGCTGATGAGCCATACAATGAAGTTATGGGAAAGAGTAGTGGAAGCTAGACTAAGGGCAGAAGTGAACATTTGTGAGCAGCAGTATGGTTTCATGCCAAAAAAGAGTACTACAGATGCAGTATTTACTTTGAGGATGTTGATAGAGAAGTACAGAGAAGGCCAGATGGAGCTGAATTGTGTTTTTCTAGATCTGGAGAAAGCTTATGACAGGGTGCCCAGAGAGGAATTGTGGTATTGTATGAGGAAGTCTAGAGCGGCAGAGAATTATGTTAGGACGGTGCTGGACATGTATGAGGACTGTAAGACAGTGGTGAGGTGTGCTGTAGGTGTGACAGAGGAGTTCAAGGTGGAGGTGGGACTGCATCAGGGATCAGCTCTGAGCCCCTTCTTTTTCGCTATGGTGATGGACAGGCTGACAGACGAGGTTAGACAGGAATCTCCATGGACTATGATGTTTGCAGATGACATTGTAATCTGCAGTGAGAGCAGGGAACAGGTGGAGGAGAAGCTATAGAGGTGGAGGTTTGTCCAGGAAGGGAGAGGAATGAAGGTTAGCCACAGTAAGACAGAGTACATGTGTGTGAATGTCAAGGACCCAAGTGGAAGAGTGAGGTTACAGGGAGAAGAGATCAAGAAGGTGGAGGATTTTAAGTACTTAGGATCAACAGTCCAGAGCAATGGAGAGTGTGGAAAAGAGGTGAAGAAGCATGTACAGGCAGAATGAAACGAGTGGAGAGAAGTGTGAAGTGTGATGTGTGATAGAAGAGTTTCAGCTAAAATTAAAGGAAAGGTGTACAAAACTGTGGTGAGACCAGCAATGTTGTTTGGTCTAGTCTAGAGACAGTGTCAATAAGGAAAAGACAGGAGACAGAGCTGGAGGTAGCAGAGATGAAGATGCTGAGGTTCTCTCTGGGAGTGACCAGGAAGGATAGGATCAGGAATGAGTACATCAGAGGGACAGCACATGTTAGAGGTTTTGGAGATAAAGTCAGAGAGGCCAGACTGAGATGGTTTGGACATGTCCAGAGGAGAGATAGTGAATATATTGGTAGAAGGATGCTGAGTTTTGAACTGCCAGGCAGGAGGCCTAGAGGAAGACCAAAGAGGAGATTTATGGATGTAGTGAAAGAGGACATGAAGGTAGTTGGTGTGAGAGAAGAGGATGCAGAACACAGGGTTAGATGGAGGCAATTGATTCGCTGTGGCGACCCCTGAAGGGAAAAGCCGGAAGGAAAAGATTTCACGTGATTCATGAATGTTTCTTTCTAGACATCAAAAACAGGAATCGTCCTTTGGGAAATTCTGATCATTATATCTTGTTCTCTGACATCTTTTCTGTCCTGGTTGTTAGCCTTACAGCTAAGATATTTTCAAGATAAAAATCTTAACAAATTATTTGTTGAATCTTTTCCGTTTGGCTTTCCCTTCAGGGGTGTTGAATGATAATGATAAACTGGTCATTGAAAAATATTCACAGATTCAGTCACCCATCAGTGAAACATGTTCAAAACACAATGAATGTCTCTTCCTTGCAGTGGAATGGTAGGCAGAAAGTTATAGTTTCATTTTCATCAAAACAACCTCTCTTGTTTGGTGTTCCTACCTTTCAGCCCTCTCCCTGAAGTACTCTGTTTTGGGGGTTTGACTCCTGGGAGTATCCAAACACCTAAAATGGTACAGGCTGCTGCCGTTGGTTATGCACCATAAATCACTCTACACATCTTTCTGTTGGTTATAGTACAGCGGAATTATAGAGAAAATGTGATTTTGTCAAATATTGGGTAATTTCACTGCAGAAAGTATTCAATAACTAAACTATAATATATTTTACATGAGTGATATCCTCTACTGAGTCTGCAAAATAAAGTGAAAGTTTATAGAAACTCAGAAGTTTAAAGGATTTTTTTTCTGACCTTGGGCTCTGTTGCACAGAGATCTATGATGAGTGCCCCCTCCCCCCTTTAAAAGAAAAGGCAAAGGTTTTGTGTTTCTATTATGACACATAGACCACACTTTCAGAAAATGTGATACATGCATTATTTCTAATATTCCTGACATTAAGTTGTTGTTGATGGCCTCAAATGCTGAATAGTTTCCTCCTTGTCTCAATGCACATCCTGGGGGGGGGGGGGGGGGGGGGTGATCAATCGGCAGTGTATGTGGCGCTTCTTTCATTGATTGATGACATAGTGCACAGTTTTCATGTGGTTTAGAGTATTGGTCCACACAGTGGCGGGCTGTGCATTTCACATCTAGGCCTTCAGTGATGTTCTTCATACTCAAACATGCATAAATACATCCCATAATACTGTGAGTGGCTCTCACTGCTGCCACCAATGTAGCGTTCAGTACGTTTATAACTTCTCTCAAATGGGACAAATCTGCGTCAACCCCACTCCTTTCATTGTCACTGGCACAGAAGAACCTGCGGTCACACCTTTATAGACGTCACACAACTACGTCACAGAACAAAACCGACTGAAAAAACCATCATTTATGACACCACAGCTAGAGAAACGAAATGAACACATACACGAACACAATACTAGATGTTGCATCACCTCTATCATCTATAAAACTGGCTATTTTCCAGCAGGAACACAAGTCTCTTTGTGTATTTCCACTACAATCACACAGCTGCACAAGTGCACCACATTATTTACACACATTGCAGAAGCGCAAGTTTTTTTCATTTTTTGTATATTTGTTATTTTATTTCGTTGTAATTGATTTGATATAAATTAAATTCAATTACAAGAACATTAAATATGAAAACTTAGACGAGTGAAATGCTTGTACACACCAAAACAGCTGTTCAAAAGGCTTATACACAATCCATTCTCCTTTTTTTCCTCAAGAACATTCCATTAGCTAAAACAGGTTAACTAGTTCAGATTAGCTACAGCAGGTTAGCTAGAACAGGTTAAGTAGTTCAGGTTAGCTAGTTCAAGTTAGCTAGAACATGTTAGCTAGTTCAGGTTATCTAGAACAGGTTTGAGTGAGTATCCAATCACAGGACACATACATGTTACATACAAATACAGCTAGAAGGCCTCAGTGTCGCCAACTTGTGATCTGATTGGTTATTGCATCTGTCTATTAAAGGGACAGTAAAGTTAATTTTAAGTGACATACTGTATATGTTATTCATCATTACGAAAAATAGAAGAAAAAATACATTTCATATGTGTAGTCTCATCTGTTTGGTCAAAAAAGCTTAAAATCTGCACCGCAGCAGCTTCCGCATTCAGTGGTCATGTGGGTGTCATACGTCACTGGGGCCAAACATAGCTTAACAGCCATAAGAAGCAATGCAATTCTAGACGCAATTTACACCAAAAATATCATGGTTACATGCGCGGTGAACGGTTGTGTCATCAGGACAGTAGTAAGACGCGATTTTCAAATAGATTTACTGTGGAGTTAATAACAACTAGAGTTGTTATTCCACACAGTCCAATAGTAATAAATGGCGGTTAGCTCAATGCCAACATAATATGGACAATCCCATTGACGTGCTAGCGTCAATGGGATTGCCTTTTTTATTTATACATTTATTTGAGTATATATATTTAAGGAAAATGCATTAAAATATAATTAACTTTTATCATAAATATTATCACGATTTCTGGTTTTGTTAAAGCAGCAGAGAAGGCCTTGCTGGCCCTGACCGCCCACCACTGGGTCCACAACCTTTTCTGTACCACGGACTGATTTAACCTCAGATAATATTTTCAATAATATTTTCACGGAACAAACTTTAAGGTATGGCTGATAAATACTTACAACAAAATAAAATGATGCAGCTGCTACAAAAACTGTTTTTTCTTCTACATATAATAATAAACGTGAATCCAGTGTGTATGCAAACTTTATTAGCAGTGTCCTTCTAACATCACTCCAAAGTAATCGAACCCTAACCCTAACCTTAACCCTAACCATTCATTAGATGCATTCCTGTGGTAAGCTAAAATATTGTATGTTTAGAAGACTTCCAAATCTCCGTATGCTGAGCCCCTATGCTAGAAAGTCTGATCCAAGAATCACCCTCAGATGATGGTGCTGCATCCTCTCTGACATTCGCAGCAGTCACTAACAGCAGCAGTATTGAGAAAGGAATGTATTATCAGTATGTTGCTCAAGATTCCTTTTTAAAGTATTTTTTTTGGCGGGTCTTTTGAAATGTCTTCTGTTCTTGCGAACATCACTATTACATTACTCATTGCTTTATGCAGCTGTTTAAGTGTTCAGGGTTGGGTACTCCCAAATACATAAGAGTTTTCATGTAGACAGAAATCAAAAGTAATCAAAAGTAAGTAGAACCCTCCAATTTCACACAATGAATAATGTATAGTCAGTGCCCCTGCCTACCTACATTTGTGAAAAATATTTCTTTGTCTGATCACATTTTGATCACATTGCAATTGAAAATTTATTTTAAAGCACACCATTCTTTAACTATCATGTGTAGCATCTTACAGTGTAAGTAATTCATGTAAAAATACTAATTAAATTACTTTGAGTACGGCATCTCATCCGCTATCCGTTTGAGGCAGTACAGGTATACCTTGGCTTACCTCATTACCTGGTTCCAGGAGACATGACGTAAGCTGAAAAATGATGTATGTCAAATTAATTTTTCTCCGGGCTAAACCAAATATACCCATTCCCAGTTCTGTGCTGTACTTCATTTATGACTATATTTTGAATAATATATGGTTAATATGATTCGTTTTAAGCTCTAAACAAATGTTATTTTTCAATATAGTACAAGGGTCTCAAAAACCTTTTTCTGTAAGGGCCACATAACCTTTCCCTTCAGTTTGTAACAGAAAAACTGTGACTATCGCCGGGGTGCCTAAATGTGAATATTTATTGTCTTCCAGAACCAAATATTAATAACCTCCTCTTCTTTCCTTTCGGCTTTTCCCTTCAGGGGTCGTCACAGCGAATCAGTTGCCTATGTCATTTGGGAGAGCGGTATAGAAGTCATTGAGACAATCCTGCTTGAATGGGTCTTTCATAACATCAGAGTTCTGTAACTCGGCCAACTCAAACTGATAAGAAGGCTGGGGTTCATTACTGTCGGCAACAAAGAGGTAATGGAAAAGACGGACTTCTTTGCATTAGTTCCTTGGAATCACATGCAGTTCCTTGGAATCACACAAAGAACTCTGCCTTCAGCATTTCCAGTGCTTCCACACACCTTTCAGTTGGGAACGGGACCGCTGGGTTCTCTGCAGAGACGTTTTGGGTAGCAGGGAGATGGATGAAGTTGGGTTCAGGGGGCCGTGCCAAATTTGGAGGCATGCCACATCCGGCCTGCCAGCTTCCGTTTGGAGACCACTGATATACAGTGATACCTCGTTACTCATGGTTAATGCATTCCAAGATCACCCACAAATAACAAAATTCCACGATATTGCGACAAACTATTTATTTCATTATTTACAGTAATTTAAACGTTAATGAACCCTCCCATACTGATATTAAACTACCTTATATCTGTATTACCTTTTCCCACACTCTTATACAGTAGATTGTTTAAAGCGCTTTTAAGTGTGCCATGTTCCGTGAGTCTCGGAACGCAGCGCACTTCCTGACTGCTGTCAGTCAATAGAATGAGCGTACAGTTTCACGTGACTACCTACTAAAAATCCGTAATGAGGTGAAAACGGGAAGCACAAATACACGAGGGATTACTTTAGTACAAAAAACATTGTTGTCTCATCTTCATCTCCTAGTTTGGGTCACGGGGGTTACATTCCCAAGTCCTTTCATCCACTTTGCAGGTTATGGGGGTTATCGGAGCCTATCGCAGCTGGGTGTGGGCTAATAATATGATATTATATGCTTTCATGTTATTTATTCACTACTTAATTGCGGAGCCTATTTATTGTATAGTAACATGATATTATGTGCCTATTAGTGATTTTCCGATTCCAATATTGTGGTGGAGAGACGGAAAGTCTAGTAGCGTGACGTACACTTGATTTCTATTTTTCCCTGTATTGTTTTGAAAACTGACGTACAATCAAGAACGATGTAACTCAAAATGATGTAAGCCTAGGTATACCTGTATTTCCTATATTTGTTCACATTTTACTCAGTTTGGATAATGGAAAAGTCACGCTGCTTTAGCTCCTGTTCCTGTCTTAGACATAACAGATAAGAAGTTATATGGACCATCATCATCATGTGCTAATTTTAGCATTTTGGGTATGTGTTACTTGACCAACTCCGCTAAAAAATAAAATGAAGGAAAACACTGACGTGCCACAGACAGACACAAATTGTGTTTTTCAAACTCAAATAGTGAGATAAATTTCAATTTATCATGAAAGCCTCTCCAAAGGAAATGAGACCATATATCTGACCTGAGAGACAAGACATGCTTGTAGCCACTTCAGGAGCGGAGAGATTTAGATGACAAGAGGATTTTGTCAAATTTACACATCTTTATAAGACAGGACAAAATGGAAAAGGAGATCATCTGATTGTTTGAAGACATTTTTTAAGAGAGTCACATTAATACAAAGGTCTATCATGGAATACCAGTATTTTATATACTGCAGTTGTTATACCACATTTTTATATTCTGTAACGTGTACATGGTAATATGCCTACTTTGCTTCAAAGATTTTCAGTTAGTTCATCCAACAAAAGAAAAAAAGAAAACTTTTTAAACAATATTCAACTCACCATGAAAGGATTACAATACCCTGCAAATGCTCACGGTCTGTGTCATCATCTCTTTTAAGCGTTTATCTTCACCACATGAAAATACACAAAATCTCAATGCTTTTGGTAACTTGTTGAAATTCAATCTGCCTGTAATGTAACATATTTGAAATAAGTGAATGCTTATTAATGATTTACACAGTCCCAAGACATAGATAACACAGACATTCTGCAAAAGTCTTGTTCATATAAGAAAGAAGAGAGTTCCAATCCAAAGGCTCTTTATCCTGATACAACACAATGATGTTGTAGCCTGAGGTTTATCATTCTGTGTGGGAGAAATCTTCAGGTTCCTTTGTCAAAGTGAATTTAATTTATAAACTCATCACTTAATTCTCAAAAACTGATATTGTTTGGCTTTGGGTTTTAGTTTTTTCTCTTTTTTTTGCTGCTGCTGCTTTAGGTGAGGTGGGTGTCATGTGTTTCCTGTCATATTTTGGAACATAATCTTCATTGTGTTCCCCATTTGATTAAATATGCTGCAATCATCAAAAATATAGAACACATAATACCACACAATTAGCTGATCCACTGGAGGGATTATTGTTACTTTTGATATACTGTCCATAAATTAACACAAGTGTCCCCCTTCCTCATTAACTCTTCTCTTGATGTAACAGGAGAGGCTTTTGTCAAAGCAAGAGACAGATGTAAAACCTTTCTTTTGTTAAACATGCAAAGGCCAAGAGTGCACTGAAGAAAACAGTGACTGTGAGTCATATACACTTTATGAAAAAATAATAAAGAAAAATTATTAAATGCTTTGGATGTTGTGAAAGAAGTACACGAGAAGAAACCGCCACGGTGGTTCTTTTTTTGGTTAAGGACAAAAATCATGTTACATTAATGACCAGTCTGTAGGTTTTAGGGGCTTTACTGGCAAAAAATACATGAGATATTCATAATATTACCACAAGTGTATAATCACCTGACTATAGGATGATTTGTATTGTTATTTTATCAGGATGAGACCTTATTCATTATTTATACATAGCTGGCAGATGTTCCTTCTGTAGAGTGTGTCGTGTTGAACTGCCATGTTTCTGCAATAGCCCAAAAGGTACGGACCAAACTATCCCTCTTTATTGGATGATTTATACATATTTTACCTGGAAGCTAAAATAATCAGATGGTTGTAATCTGTAACATCACCTCTAGTTGCCACAGAATCTAACACAAACCTCCAATCAATGGTTTAATAATTTAGGGAGTTTTTGTTTTGTTTTGGTGTGCAGTTACTTAAATGCTTTAAGTGGTATCACTGATTGATTGTTGGTTGTTTTTCAAGATTATGCAAAGGATACTTTTAAGATTACAAAAAAACTATTATTCAAATAACATGGTGGATTTAACAAATTTATTTTTCAACTCTTTCCCTTATTATGCCCAAAGAACTGAACTGACTTCAGTTAAAATTTGTGGAGGGTGGGACATCGACCATGTGCATGTTTATGACCTTGGTGGAGGCATGCACTCTTCTGAGTGTCATTTGTGCAATTCTCCCTTGAATGTACATGCAATGAGGAAAGAGATGCACCTTGCACACACTTGCAAAAACAACATGCAACCTGCAGCTCCATCCTACATGCAGCACATGAAAATTTTGTGCAAAAGAAAATTTGGCCCAAAGTGTAACCGTTTGCCCTTGACTAAGGCTTTGCTCCGTGTCTGGATATTTGAATGTCATATTTAAATGTCAGTATGCTTTGTGATGATGTTCAAACATGTTAATTTGTAATTTCTACAGGATCCAAACCAAACTAGGCTATCAATTTCAAAAAGTTTTCAATCTTGATTCCAGGCAATGTTCTCAGCAAAACTCTATTAAGTGTACTTCTCAGAATGTCTGACTATTACTTTGGATTAAAAATTTTATAAGGTTGTGCGCAATGCACATCTGCAACTATCAAATGATTTATGCTTTTAGTTACAAAAATGTTTTCTTGAGAGTGGAAAAGCAGTTTCACATCAAAAAGCCTCATAGAGTGAGTAAATGTTTTAAAGTGTGGTGTTAGATATTACTTAGAAATGCATTATTACGACCATAAAAAAAAAAAAAAGAACTGGAAAGTGAATCCAGGGTTTCATCACCACTCTGGCTTGTGTTGATGGCTCTGAGTTGTCACCCATTCTGTAGAGTCTCTGTAATTCAGTATCAGTAGACGTTGTGTACTGGATTCACTGTCATTCACTTTCACAAAATGAGACAACTTCCCAGCACTGACTCAGGTCATTCCAGAAATCTCCTCTTGTTTAGGATGAAAACAAATAGCATAGCTTTATACTTTTGCCACCCAGATCACAGTAAGATAAAGAACTAAAATAACACCAGAAAAAAATAAGTTAACATAATTTTGACACATAGAATTTTACAATATGTACATTATTTTTAAATTAAAATAGATTTGTCGGTTGTCTGATTGAGTAGGTCCTCTAAAGAGTGCTCTCTCTTCAACCATCCAGTGTAAATCCACAGAAGAGTTCCCAGTGAAACCTCAGTGCCAGTCAATCAGAGTGCAAGTAAGGCTACCATCGTTAAGTCCCTGCCAAAAGTTAGTGGTTGTCATCTGACAGGGCCGAGCCCTTAGCAACACTCATGGCAGGCCCTTCAATACTGTGAGAAAAAGAAATAAAAATAAAATATATGTAATATTTCTATATATATTCATGAACCCAAACCCAGGACACATTTTGACATTGGTCTCTCCATACTATAATCAAATGGAAGCCATTCTCTAATCATCAGTCCACTTGACTTCCCTTTTCATCTCCATTTTTATTTTTTTGCAGTTTTTCAAGGAAAAAAAAAGTCTTCTTCAAACCTGTACATCTCATACACAAGTAAACAAAATGTAAAAGTGCGTTTTTTTGAATATGTTTAATCCACTATATCCAAAAGTGTTGCAGGCACTTAAGTCCTTCCCAAACATTGTAGGTGTTTTTCGACAGTGGAGCAGGTTGGTTTGGTTATTCCTGGATTCATGTGGGTTGGTCTGTATGTATGTCTCTGTCGATCAATCTGCCTGTTGAGAAACGGGCCACCTCGGACTGCTGCTAGCCAAGGATGTCCAGGTAGACCGGAGTGGCTTTTCCCATAGCGAAAAGGACCTTCTGAATGTCCTTAATGTTCAGTCGCTGCTGTGGTTCCCTCTGCCAACAACCCAGCATGATGTCATAGACTTCCTTAGGACAAATCCGTGGCCTCTCTAGAACCCGACCCTGGGTTATGCACTCAATAACCTGCAGAGAAGAGAGGGCAATGGAGTGAGACAGATGATTTTCAAAGACTGATTGCTTTGCTGTGTTACTAATGAGAAACTGGCAACACTGAGCAGACTGTCCTTTGAGGTTTGAGCTAATGGAACTGAGATGAAAGAAGTAAACAGTATGTATTTGCTCTTAATGTTGTCCAATATCGAAGGGACAGAACATATTTTTTTGTACCGTACCACAAATATAATCATCCCTAATATTTCTGTATGTGCTTGCCTTTGGGAGAGGTGTGTTTGAGACTCTATTAAGAGGCAAAATTATAGTTTCTAAGTTGGATTTGTGAGATAATTAGCCACAAGATTCTCTACTGTTTCAAAGATTTGACTTTACTACCGATGTTTTGTTATATATTTTTCCTTTAGCATTGACATGATGTGCAATTATTTTGAACTTCAAATATAAGTACTGATAGCTCATTGTTTGTTGTTTTCCTGTGTGTTAGTGTTAACGAAAAAACTAAGATATCCAGACAGCTGAAAAGGAAAGTATGGAAGATGCCTTACAATGTTACATATTTTTATTCTTTACAAAATTCTGCAGAACAACAGTGTCAAGACAAATCATTTAATTGTTAAATACCATCTGAATCCTTCTTTTGTTTTAAGAGAATATATGTAAAACCCCATCTTGAGTTTTGAACTGCCAGGCAGGAGGCCTAGAGGAAGACCACGGAGGAGGTTTATGGATGTAGTGAAAGAGGACATGAAGGTAGTTGGTGTGAGAGAAGAGGATGCAGAAGACAGGGTTAGATGGTGGCAAATGATTCGCTGTGGCGACCCCTGAAGGGGAAAGCTGAATAGATATTTAAAACCCTATCTGTGTTTAAATATGATTTTACTGACATTTATTATAGTGAACAACAGTGAAATACTGGATGCAAGCAAAACTTTACAACATATACAAGAAGACTCTGTTTTATTAATCTTCCTGTTGCATATATTTACCCAGTTAGCACTGCTTTCACGCTCAGATTATTTTGTCATGTACAACAGGATGAAAATTTTTAGCAGACAAAATGTCCTGAGATTGAGCTGCTAGAGCATTATTTACTGCATAATACATACGTGGGAGCTTCTTTACATAATTTCCCAGATCAGAATTATTGCAGATATACAATTGTGTATAGGTGGGCATGCATCACAGTGGTCATGGCAACAGTGCCCAGCCAAACAAATACAAAGAAATGTTTCAGAGAAGTTGGGAGTAATTATGATTTTTCTGCTGTAATGTTGGCTATGGTGGTGTGCAGGCAATAGAAGTTTAAGATCAGTTTACAACATTAATGGAGGCACTGTGCTCTTATATTATGGTTGTGGTACTTTTCTGAACTTTCTATTTGAAGACATGTCTACTACATACTATTTTCCCACTGTTTCCATTCAACACATTAAAATATCTGGTTTTATACCTAACACAAAAGCATGTAAGTAAAATGCTATTAATTAGAACCTACACAGATAATTAGTGTTGTTGACTGAAATATTCCATGGATACTGATTCTTCTTATCTTAAAAAAGTGGTCCCATTCTACCATTATTTGACCCATGACCAACACAAAGTTGAAATGATCTTTTTTATATTCCATGTATTCCATTTCCTTGTCTGACACCAGACTAATCACGGCTTTGGCCTTGGGTTGAATGCCTTAAGCAAAGAGGAGTGAGCTACAGAGATTGGAACTCGACACTGCAGAATGCCTTACGTATGTACTGTATATATTTACTTCATTTATTTATCTACTTATTTATTTACTTATTTATTTATTTTATTATTTACTCTGTAGTTTCCTAGCTTTAACAACACCCCCAACACAAGGGTGACATATTGTGAGATATCTGTAGGTGTCCATGTGATCCTGATGAAAGGACAAAAATAACTCAGGAAAAAATCCCTGTGATTCCTGATTTCAAATTCAAAAGGGAGATGCAGCAGACAGGGTGAAGACCAGCTGCTACTAGGAGACAAAGAGAACAGGGGGGCAATGCTGAACAGAGACAGTCAGAGTGCATCCCTCTGACAGCCATAGTCTCATTTAAAGCAACTAATGTTTAGTCCCCATTCCATCAAATGTTTTGTGCAAATAGTTTATACACATTTACCCAAATATAGCCTGAAGCTCTACATTTGGCATCTTTAAAAGGTTTACTAATATTTGTGTACTGTAATCTCTGTGATTTATTTTTAGAATTAAAGTAGTGAAGTGGTGAATCCAATATAGAATACAGTATCTTCCTATAGTCTGTAAGTGATCATTTATTACTGTCACTGATATTTACATCCACTTATAATTGTTATTGTAGGCATCATAATGTAAGTGCACAATGTAAGACCGTTCTGAATAAAAGCAGCATTTTAAAACTGAAGAGAGAAATATATTATGGAGACAGATCATGAATTTTCACTGTTTTGGTTATGACCCGATAGACTCCTCACATTCATTGTATTATCATAAGGTTTCTCCAATTCATTTAATCAGCTTTCTTCAAAAACCTTTCTCTGCAAGACACTTTGAAATATGAAAATTCTCATTTTTGTTCACCGAGAGGGCATATTGATGGCTTCTACTTATCTGATCAAGTTATTATTTCAGGGTCAATTAAATTTTTGCAATATCTTCACCTTACAAAAACAATCCTGATTGATTTTTATTGATTCAATGCAGAGCTTCCAAAGAAAAAACTAACAAATCATGGGTATTATGTAATGCAGCACCTTATCTGATGGGAAAGCCACATTAATTTATCACCTGGATGAGTCAGTACAAGTCTCAGAAAGAGAACAGACATGACATGAGGTGGTAGATTAAGAGCCAAATTGAAAGTGGTGATCTACTCTTAGAAAGCTCATGGTTTCGATTGAAGGTGGAAAACTATAACTATAATTAATATAATATAATTAATATAATAACAAAACTATAATTTTCTATTAAATTACATTTTCTGATATTTTTTGAAAATGTCATTCATTCTTTCATTCATTTTCTTAAAGACAGGACAATCAGTTGTGGTCTCATTTTCATGATACGGGCGGGACGAGGGTACATTCATTGACAGCATATGTATAGTATTTACTATACTTGGAGGTTCATTTAAAGTCTTCATTTAAAGTGCTTTGTATTTTTGTTTGCTTACCTCATTGTTACCCAGTTGAAACCAAGGCTGCTTCCCATAGGTAAAGATCTCCCACAAGATAACTCCAAAGCTCCAGACATCACTTTCAGTGGAGAATTTCCTGTACATTATGCTTTCTGGAGGCATCCAGCGAATTGGGAGCATGGTATGTCCTCCAACCTGAACAGAAAAGTGAAGAAGAACCCCCCCCCCAGATTTTTTTTATAAATAAATAAAACAGCTAAAATGCAGATTAGAAAATCCAGTCATCAACACAACTCCCAGGCGCTGGGGGATTAACTGTCTTACATGTAACTGATATGATGGGCTTAACATCTCATGAATGTCTACTTTGCTCCTGAATGGTAATACTGAGGCAGTGCAGAAGGATGCTAATTTATCTGCTGCTTCCTCCGGTAATGTATTGAATGTTACGACTTAAAAATTCTTTAAATTATGGTATTTAACTTCCCCTTGTTCTTGATGAATGAAAGTACGCCATTCCATTTCTGCAGAAGCTCAAGCATAATAAAAAGGCTTTGAGTCTGAATGCTTGCTATTATATCTGTTCTGATCAGTTAAAAAAAAAAAAGAATAAAATAAAGGGAAAAAAAATGTTGAATGGATCTTATTACAAAGTCCTTATAATTTCTAACGTAAATGTAATGAAAATGTACTTTCTTTTCATAAGGACAGGAGTGTTTTCATGAAGTTAAGTAAGACAAAGGCAGTGGAGGGATCAGCTGCAAAATCTTTATTGTCCTCAAACCAGCAGAACATGAAATGAAGTCTCCCTTGCTGTACATCCTGTGAGATGATGTATTAATCGATTGAGCAATCATCCATTAATCATCCTTGCTCACAGCTGCCATTAGTAGGCATTGTTTTATAATGTATTCGCCATTCATGTCAATTGCAGTCCTATATTAATTGTGGTGATGAGCTGGACACAATATCATATGAATGGGCTGCAAAATTGCAAGTTTCAAATCAAGATTTGCGGTAATTATATATATATATATATATATATATATATATATATATATATATATATATATACACACACACACACACACACACACACACACACACACACACACACACACACACACACACACACACACACACACATATAATGAATATAAAAATAACCGTGGAAAGAAACAATTGAAATAATTGTTATATTGATCTGCCTCCTCTTCATCCAGTCAAATTCAAACCTCAAATGTCTTAGGTAAAAGAGTCAGATTCATGTGTTCAAAAACAACCATTGGCCTGCATAACACATCTGTCCATGTCTAGCAACCCCTCCTGTAACCACTGTCCTATGCATGGTGACAGGATACCAATGCATTTGACAGGTGTCACAAGGGTACAGTCCTTCACAGGCTTCTTCTGTATGTTGTTACAATGCTGTCAGATTGTCCCTGTAGGAGCCAACTGATGCAGAAACCAATGTTTTTGGTTAGGTTTTTTTGCTAGGAATCATTAACTAATGCTTAACCCTTGACTGTGAATGTTTTGCTATTTGATGTTAACTATTGGTTGAGGTAACTGAGAAACATAATGGAAATAAAACAGTGTGATCAAGCATAAAGTGGTGTGTCGGACTTCTGATTACAAGGAAGAGCATCAGTGCACCATTCACAAAAGTACTGTGGCATACTTCAGTGACTCAAAGCTTGTTTTAGCCTACACCTAAAAGTTACATTACTGCACTACAATATTTAATTTTATCTATGTGTTATTTTGTATGTCTTGCAATTGTTAGAAATTGTAATTTAATAAACAATGACTTACGAACTATTCAACTTCCAAATAACTTCACAGAAACAATTGTGTTTGTATGTTGAGGACTACCTGTAATAATGGCTTGAATTGTACAACCTGTTTTTATTCTAGTGAACATAGTCTTTGATTAACAGTTTAAACTTAAACAAGGGAAATATAACAACTGAAAAATAAAATGAAATGCTCACTTTATAGTCAATATCATGCACCATTGCCAGCGGAGTTCCTTTTATCACAGGATGCCAGTCGCTCATGCTGGATAATATTAGTAAACATTAGAAAGACATTGTTGTTATTGTCCAAAATTTCTTTAATTTCACTATTTCCTCGGTATTAATTTTCAGTCAAGCCATACACCCTCAGTGTGGTGTCTGGAAAGCAACTCACAGGGGAAGTTATGGGAAGGAAATGTTATCTTTTAATGATGACTGAACCACTTAAAAGCAGCTGATGTAACAGGCTCCTGAGGACAGCAGGAGTAAACCAATGGTCTAATGCAAAGTGCAATCTTCCCCAAAAGAGGAACATTAAATAACCTCTATAGTGTACGTTAAACTCAGGGAACCCAAGTCTTCCCTGATGTGTTTCATAAATGATAAATCAGGATGGCATGCATCACTTGCATAAACCAAACATTGTACAAGAAACTACACCATTTCACAAGAAGAGGAATGTTAGTGTATGTGTGTCCTCTAGACATTAGAATGACAATGTGGCTACATTTCGGACCATGTACGTCTTTGCTTGGGGCGTTTTCAGGAAGTCGATCATTGATATAGTTACTGCTATACAGTCACTGTACACATGGCCTGGAGGTCAACAAGGCCATTAGGGACAGTTTTCCCTCAATAGTAACTACACGCTGACAGTGATTCAAAATCACACACCATTAACCTGGACAATGTTCAAATACTGGTCTTAAATGTGTCTCAGCAAAACAGTTGAAGGGCATCATTTCACTTTTATTTCTATGTCACAGAAAAAAAATATTATCTCAACGAATAGATCAATGCCATCGCTAGACTGTTCCTTCATTCTCTATGATGATGTTGGTAGCATGAAAATATGTGCATTTACTTGGTTATAATACAAATAAGTCTTTTCGCTTTTCAGTTTTTATGTTGATACATTTTTCCAAAAGTCTGAAAAGTTTTTGCTTTGACACACTTATTTTTCCGCTCCATTTTACTTACATTTATACATATTTACACCTCAGAGCTGCCCAGTGCAACCACATTCTTCTGCTAATCTCACCAGAGGGTTATGCGCTTTGCTCAACTGTGTCTGGCTTTTAAGTTTTGTCATTTTCCCAGATCCTACAGTCACAAGACTGCTTCTGTCTAACTTGCCCTAGAGCAACTGAGTTATTAATAGAATGTCAATGATAGACATGTTCTTTACTCTTTAACAAAGATGATCTACTAATCCCTGGAAGACAATCAATTCATTCAGTAGTACCACGTAGAAAATAACAAGGTAATCATACATTTTAGGGCTTACAAATAAGGCGGTATTTTTCTATACCTTGAGTAAACTTGAGTGGATTTTCAGGCTTAGGCTTCCACTAAAACCCATGGGCCAAATGAACCTTTCACCCTACCTGGTCTCATTAGACATGCCTCATTTCTGTTTTGTATACAGCATGATATAATATTGATGCACCTACAAGTCAGCCCATTTATTTAGAACCTCCGAGCTGAGCATTAGGTGAAGGAGTCTGCAAGGGGCTGTATACCAATCTGTTCCCCTGTGGAGTTTTAGAAAGATTAAACAAAATTAATTAAGATCCTGTTAGTCTAAATGAGTTATCTGAGGTCCACCTAGCCCATTGCATGCAAGGCTAAACCTCATCAGATGCATGCTAATGACTCAACCGCTACTGCCGTGGCGAGGGGCATTAAAATTGGCTGACTCTACTTCCCAAATGATTGCATTCTATGTCCTTGGGTTTTTGAGACAACGCCATGGTAATTAGCTTGAAACATTGGGGGAAAGGAAAAAAAAATCCAGAACACATAATAAAAATAAAATAATTGCCCCTGTAATTACCCTCATCTTTCTCACTCAATGTCACATCGAGTAGCTGGCAACATTCTGTGGGGAGTGAGGAATGAGTCTGGGGCTTTTTTTTTGTTGCTGTCTAAACTGGATTAGTGCTCTGCCTGTCCCACTGTGGCAGGGGAGTGATTGGATTAACAGCATGGAGAGCATAGCAGCATAGCAGGGCGATAGATTACTAGCCCAGTTGGGGTCTTCGAAGGGTGCTCTATGCCATGTGGGGAGTCATGGGAGGCCCCAGGCATCTTAAAGGGCCTGATAACATCTATACAGTCGCTCTCTCTCTTTCTCTGCTCCAACTAGGCTGCTATCTGCGGTCTCCCAGCTTATACAGCAGCGAACACAAGTTCACATTTAGAGGCTGTGATGTCCATTAGGTGTCTACCTGCTGCGCTGCTGCCAAGTAAAGATAAAGTGGTATCCATTCTGGCTGCTGGGTGGTTAAAGCTTCCAAAGGGCTTTAAAACACACACACACACACACACACACACACACACACACACACACACACACACACACACACACACACACACACACACACACACACATACACACACACATACTCGCTGTACTATTTTTATCATTTTACATTTGCATTTTCAGTGTTTATCTCTCAACACTAACTTGTGCAATGCAATATGTAGACAGGTAATTTCTTCATGCTGCTGCTTAAGTGTCTTTCAACACACCGACTATACAATCGTTACTACACCCTTGTGATGTTGTTCACATACAGTACATATCCTCTGTAGCAGTATGCACTGGAGAGCTTCCACATAACTCACATTTGGGATGGCATAAATAGCAGGACAAAAATAAAAAATATATGTTTCTAATCTAATTGCTGGTTTAATTTTTGCCTTATTTACCAGTAAAACAAAAAAGTACAGCTAAATCTAGAATTTCCATGAGATAAAAATTGTCCTTGAAGATTTGTTCCAGACAAATGGACATATCCGCCAACTACAACCCCTCAATGTATATTACCGCAAGCTAGTGAGGAATAGCTGACACTGTGTGTGTGTGTGTGTGTGTGTGTGTGTGTGTGTTTGTACCTTTGTTCAGTTCCGCCACTCATTGAACTCAGTCAGACTCAAGTTATTTCCCTACAGTCTCTTCCTTTTCCCATGTATTTTCTGTATGTTTATGGACACTACCTCTGTTCAGCAGGCAATTAGAGCACATTACACCACAGCTCACTACTGCTGACAGGTTGAGAAACAAGAGTGAAGATGAATCCACATGTTAAACCAAGAAGTATAGAAGAGTAAGCTACCACTTTTACTAGTAGGCAGTTCTACATCACAGCAGAATGTGGTTGTTTATTCATGCTGCAGCCCTGGCTCTGCCCCCAGCTCCCTCTTCTAGCGATTTCTGAATCTCTGTAGCTGAGCAGTAGCTGAGACTGATCTGACTGGTGCTCCTCAACACATCACGCAGTAAAGCCCTAACAAATCAGCTTAATAATACTGGGTTATGATATTAGAACAACTACAGTAACTAATGACTATTTCATGTGTCCCGGTTCTACTTTCAGGCTATAGCAGACTCCCAGAAGAGATCAGTCTTCTCATTTAAATCATGATGGGAAAGCAACAGGAAATACCAGTGAAGCAAGGCCTCACCTGCCATCATGAAAGAAAAGAAAAAAGTAAATGGAACAAAATGGTTATATTATCCAGTGATATGTATTATAAAGTTATTGTCCATTTAACATCACCAATTTTAGATTATTTTTACACATAATCAGCAAATTTTCAAATTTTCTGCTGAAATACTGAAAAGAGACATGTGGTGAGGCACCAGCCAGCCGAGCCTCACCATGGATTATGCAATGACTTGGCTAGCTGTGCTGGCATACTATACAGTGAGACCCTAATACTATCTCTCTATATGTCGTTATTAAAATGTTCAAACACGTTTGATATATGAAGTACATTTCTATAGTTTAGCTAATGTATATATTGGTGATCCCAGGGAGTCTTCTTGGGACTCCTCGACCACAGAATAAGTGACAGCAAGCTCAAATCTATAGGCAGCAAGTCAAGTGCAGGCATTCTTTTGTTTTTCGCCTTTTCGCCTCTCCTTACTAAAAAAATGGAGGATTACATATCTCAAATGGTGAAATAAGCTACACTGTAGGTTCATGTTTGTAAATATTATTGTGATGAAGTCAGTGCCTCACCAGCCATAAACCTCATCGCATGTCACTGGATCATGCATAAACATGAAAAAAACTCGAAATAATCTTGTTTTTTCCTTTCGGCTTTTCCCTTCAGGTGTCGCCACAGCAAATCAGTTGCCTCCATCTGACCCTGTCTTCTGCATCCTCTTCCCTGACACCAACTACCTTCATGTCCTCTTTCTTGTGTCAGACTTTCTTGGGGATCATGTGGCATAAATAACTAAAAAAGAGACACAAATACAAGAGGTAGAATTCTCATCCATTCATGCAGCAATGATAAAAAATGAGCTGCATACTCATTAACACTAAACTGACAGGCTTGTTGAGTTAATGGAGCTGAGGATTGTGTGTTGACCCATGAAACAGCAGAAACCCAGCAATGAAATGTATTAAACATTGCAAACACTTAGTCCTTGAAAAGGAGTGATTAGTCCTGGTTTACAGTTGTTTTGATTCAAAAATTAGGATACTGGGTTTATAAAGACATGATTACATTTTACATAAATTCAGGATTATTCAGATGCTATATAAATCACTCAAGGGGAAATTCTTTCTCCACATTTGACCCATTCCTGGTGGTCAGTGGGTAGCTATTACCCATTTCACATGTAGACATGGGGGAACCAGGGATACCACTTATGGTACAGCTGTTCCAATTTCCCTAGTCAATCATTTTCAGTCATTGAGGGAAACACTGTATTTGGTATTGCCTTCTATCGAGTAACATTCTACTTTTGTGGAATGCCATTCGTCTTTGTACTCGGAAAATGTTATGTCCTTTGAAATGAACTATAAATCTCTTCACTGCAAAATGAAAAAAAAAAAATTAACCTGCAAGCAATCCTCCAGAGGAAAGTCCAAAGAATTTCATATATTCTGTCCTAAAAAAGTACAAAGTACAAAAGTACAAACCCGAAGCCTCCACATCTTATCTCTTGACAGGAACTGAGATGTCAGTGTTCATAATTTGACTGTAATAGGGTCTTTTGAAGCCAGTTCTCTCCTTTCCAGAAGAACCAGCATCTAAAATTCCTGTCTACCTGCAGCTTTCAGATTACAAAAAAATATAGCACAACTTTTTCTCGCGCCAAAATGAATTTAACACAAAAAAAAAAGAAAAAAAAAGAAAAACATTCAGGAAGCAAATCTCTTGGACTCCTGGCAGAATCAAATAAAGTACAAATACAATTACATTATTAGCTGTACATTGACATTAAATTTACTAAAAGGCATATCATTCTAGTACCTAGTATCCTACTGCATTAAAGATGACATGCAGTGTATAAAAACTCTCAGCATCCTGCCTCTTCTTCCTGCTTCTTAATCTCTCTGGATGATCTTACGACACATTTCTGATTAACACCCACATCTCACCCCATCTTCATGCCTGTAACATTAATGTAGAGACACTTTCAGAGCATTCAGTCTCATTCTTACCTTGCATATATAATTCAGTGCTTTGTTTACTGAAACATTACACCATATACAGGGGCAGCAGTATAGAACATCTTCATGGAGTCATCAGTACTACTGTTGATATGAGCAAGCTGTCCAAATGAAAACACAAAAGCATCTCCAGCACAGGCAGAGCAGCAGGATATGACAGATGGACGTGATTTAGGACAATATTCATCTCTTTCTGAAGTTGCTCTCTCCTGCTGTAAAGTGTCTCTTGAGTCCCAGAGGGCAGCAAGCGTCAATATGACGAGTGAATGATGGGAGGATTGTGTGCTTGGCAGGACGCTGCTATTTATACTCACTCAACACAGGGAAAATGTCCAATACTGTGAGGAGCTCCTTATCTCTAGGTCTGTCAATATTCCTCTGTGTAGGAGGCCAGTGATGCTATCACAATGCTGCAAACAGCAGCTTCACACAAAGGATACCACACACAAATAAATATATCCACCATCCTGAATTTAAACTGACACCGGTCTTTTTTTTTTTTTAAACCTTTTCTCAGGTTTCCAGACCCACCAGAGATTTTCTAGAGCCATTCAGCCTCCCTTACCTGCAAGTATGTGTGTGTACTCAGTCACTAAATCATTCAATAAATTATTCAAGATTTGCTAAAAAAATTCAACAAAGAATTTCGCAGAAGGTACCACCGTTTGACAAAAACAGTCCCTCAGACTTGCTTTTCCTCTTTAATTCACTATTATTAGGGCTGTTAATTCCTTTCACTTCACGGTATTTCAATGTAACCACAAAAACTGTTCTCAGTTGTCAAATATTTGAATGCAGAAGCACTGTTTTTAAAAAGCATTTTAGCCTTTTTTTAAGTACCATATATATCTTTTGTATTTGTTTTTGGGTTTTTTTCCAAAATAGATCTGGCCAACTCTCCAGACAATGCAATTCATTCTCCTGCTAACTCCATCACTGGCGAAGGTGAAGTGAGGATTCACATAGAGTCATCGGCTGCCTTTCTTCATGTCATCTCCATCTTTTCAGGTCACTTTTTTTTCCCAGGGTCCATCTACCTCTGCATAGACATCATGGTAGCTACTCTCTCTCAGTCGCTTAACATTTGTGAACGTTGCTGAGAAATGCAGTTAAGGATTCATGTTAAGTCCCTGAGGGAATTTTATCCCACACCACTCCCTGTGAAAGGCATCTTCTGCTCATGTATGACAGCATAACATGACGAGGAAAAAAGCCACCTCACACAGCTCCTTGTTTCCAAGTTGCTGCTGCAGCTACTCTGTCTGTCTTGAACCGTTAACTCACAGCACCTACATAATAGGCTTATAATTGTTCAGACAAGAACAATCAGTTGAACCATTTAATCTTTTAGCTGGGCAGTATCTGCCTGCCAAATCAGCTGTGACCTGTTCTTCAAAGACAATTAGATAAACTGTTATTCGGACTACAACAAGGGAACACACACAGTTTGGTCCTTTATTTGTCCAAAGGGGCCCACCTGAGCTCTCACAATGGACACTGACAGTGTATTCTTTCCAGTCCACCCACCGTTGTACTAGTAGTCATTACCATCCTATGGTGTAGTAGTGCTTGCTCAGTAATGATATACATTCAAATGTAGGGCTAGCTGAATTTCTTTGGTGGGATTAGCAATGATAAATGCATAAATACATCCGTATTATGAAACGTTTTATGTTATGACAAAGACGTATCTGCTGTCATTATTTTTATCAGCCAGTAAGGGCACAGGAATGTGTAAATATTCATAGAACTTAAATATATCTGTAAAAAACGTATTTCTGAATTAATTAACTAATTCAGCTTCTAAAGTCATTTCATCCGCTGCAGCAGTTTGCGAGGTGCTGGAGCCTATCCCAGCGACTGGGGGGCGTGATGCAGGGGACACTCCGGGCGTGACGCCAGTGTACCGTGGAGCCACAAGTGTACACAGACAAACATGCACACACACACTCACACCTACAGTCAATTTGGTACTGGCCAATTAACCTGAAGTGCATGTTTTTTGGGGGTGGAAGAAGCCAGACAACCCGGAGAGAACCCACGCAGACACAGGGAGAGCATGCAAACTCCACACATAGTGGTATTCAAACCCGGAACCGCCTTGCTGTGCGGCAACAGCTTTACCTACCCACTGCACTGCTGTGCCACCTATTTCTGAATTTGTCAAATGAAATAATGGCATCTATATTGTACATAATTTCAAAGGCATAACAAGGCTCTGTGGCATGATTCATTTCAGAAAGTACAGCAATAAACAATATTAAAAAAATATTTACTCTTCTTGTTTTCCTTTAAGAGTCACCGCAGTGTGTCGTCCTTCTCCATGTCAGCCTATCTTCTCTATACTCCTCTCCAACACCTAATGCCCTCACTACATCCATCCACGCTCTCTTTCGTCTTCCTCCTGCCCTCTTGCTTGGTATCAAGAGGGCAAGAGTAACACCCCTTGACCAATATACTAACAAGGTCTCCTCTGGATGTGTCCAAACCATTGAAGTCTGCTCTCTCTAACTTTGTCTCAAAGATATCTCACCTCGGCTGTTTTTCTGTTGAACTCATTTCTAGTCCTATCCAACCTGGTCACTTCTAGAGAGAACCTCAACATCTTCAATTTTGTCACCTCCAGCTCGGCTTCCACTGTTCTTTCAGAGGCACCATCTCTAATACCTCCATCATGGCTGGCCTCACCACTGTCATATAAACTTTGCCCTTGATTCTAGCAGAGACTCACTCTTGCTTCCCCACTCCACTCATTTATGCACAAATATTTTGTTTTACTTCAGCTAATTTTCAGTCCTCTCCTCTCCAATGCATGCCACCACATTTCTAAATGTTCCTCCACCTGCTCCCTACTTTCACTGTAGATCACAGTTTCATCTGCGAACATCGTGGTCCATGGGGGTTCTAGTCTAATTCCAGATCTAACGTCATCTGTAAGCCTATCCATCACCACTACAACACGCAGGGGCTCAGAGCTGATCCCTGATGCAGCCCAACCTCTACCTTGAGCTCCTTTGTGACACCTTTAGCACACCTCACCGCTGGCCTTCATACATGTCCTGTACTATTCTAACACACACTGCCTTGCGAAAATATCCCCCCCCCCCCAAGAACTTTCTGACACTTTGCCACATTTCTGGGCTTCAAACTTAATGATAACAAACTGAAAATATTTTTCAAGAATCAACATCATGTGAGACACAATCGTGAAGTGGAACCGAATTTATTCAACATTTTATGTTGTGTTTACAAATAAAAAAACTAAAAAGTAGGATGTGCAAAAGTATTGGCCCCCTTTAAGTTGACTTTCTCTGCAATCACAGCCCAAGTCTTTTTTGGTATGTGTCTATAAGTTATACACATCTTGAGACATAAATATTTTCCCATTCCTCCTTATGAAACAGCTCAAGTTCCTTAAGGTTTGATGGAGATCGTTTGTGTTCAGCAATGTTCAGATCTTTTCACAGATGCTCTATTGGATTGAGATCCGGACTTTGGCTTGGCCATTCTAATACCTTTATAAAGTTAGTTTTAAATAATTCCATTGTAGATTTGGCTTCATGTTTAGGATTGTCGTCCTATGGAAGGTGAACCTCCGCCCCATCCTCAGGTCTTTTGCAGACTCCAACAGATTTTCTGCCAGAATCGTCCTGTATTTGTCTCCATCCATCTTCCCATCAACTTTAACGTTCTTCCCAGTCCCCGCTGAAGAAAAGCCCCCCCAGAGCATGATGCTGCCACCACCATGTTTGACAGTGGAGATGGTGTTTTCAGGGTGATGTGCAGTGTTACTCTTACGCCAAACGAAACGTTTCGCATTCAGCCCATAAAGTTCAATTTTGGTCTCATCTGACCAGAGCACCTTGTTCCACATGTCCTCTATATCTCTCTTGTGGCTTCTTGAAAACTCCAAACGGCCCTAGTATGATTTTCTTCCAGAAATGGCTTTCTCCTGCCACTCTTCCATTACGGCCAGGTTTATGCAGGGTACGACTAACAGTTGTCTTCTGGACAGATTGTCCCACCTCAGCTGTGTATGTCTGCAGGTCATCCAGCGGGATCATGAGCCTGTTGGTTGCTTCACTGCTTAGTTTCCTCCTTGTTTGGGCTGAAAGTTTATAGGGGTGGCCAGGTCTTGGTAGGTTTGCAGTTTTTTTATGCTCTCTCCATTTTGATATTATTGCTCACACAGTGCTCCGGGAGACGTTTGAATATTGTGAAATCTTCTTGTATCCCATTCCTGCTTTGAACTTTTCCACAACTTTATCTCGGACCTGCCTGGTGTGTTCTCTGGTTTTTCATGATGCTGTTTGTTCTCCAGTGTTCCTTTCACAGACGTCTGAGACCATCACAGAGCAGGTGCATTTAAACTGAGACCAAATGATAAATAGGTGCACTCTGTTTGTCATTGTTAGTCATTTAGGTCAACATTGGATCATTTAGAAGTTATCAGGGAACTTCTGGAGTCGTTTAGCTGAGCTGAGAGAACAGGGGGCCAATACTTTTGCATATCCTACTTTTCAGTTTTTTATTTGTAAACACAATATAAAATTTTGAATAAATGTGGTTCCACTTCACGATTGTGTCTCACATGTTATTCTTAAAAAATATTTTCAGTTTGTTATCTTTAAGTTTGAAGCCTGAAATGTGGCAAAATGTCAGAAAGTTCTTGGGGGCCCAATACTTTCGCAAGGCACTGTACTTCTCTGCCACTTCAGACTTCCTCATGCAGTAAATGCAGTAGTAAAACAAAAATATCTACAGCATTGCATTGCAGTAGGATGAGGACAAATTCCAAACATTAGTGCTCGTTGTTCTGCTGTCATAGAGTTAAATCATATCAGACCAGAAATCACAGCCAAGATCAGGATTGCCATTTGAGACAGTACAAGATTACTGCAGTGAACAAAAGATAAACTCAGTATAAAAAAAATTGTAAACCAATACAAAATTCTTGCATTCACGGATTTTGTGTGTGTGATCTTGATCAAAAGGGTGCCTGATGATATTATGTCAGAGAAAATAAGAAAGTGCTTTGATATTCTGTAATTTCCCAAGCACAAAACAAAATTCATTTTAACGTTGGGAGTCATTTTATTTGCACTGTGAAAGTGTCTCTGATATGCATTACATTGTTTTGTCTATCAGTATTCAGTATCATTGCACTAAACTGATCAACGATCAGAATTATGCATTACTGATTTTGTTTGGAGTGAAATTTACTCATTTTAAACTGCCTGTGTTCTGCTGACTTACTGAGTGCCAAAACAGTAAGACTATTTACACCAACCCATAATCAAATTCAAAGCATGAGCCAAGCAGCACCAAACAGCACCAACCCAAATAGATTATACAGATTTTAATAATATACACACCACACACACAGATGGTGTAAATAGTGGAACCATGTACCAAACAGAAACAACATCTTTCAAATGTGCTTTCCAAATTGTTTAATGTGTGCAGAGCTGCTCACCTTTCAGGCAAGTATTTCATACAGTAACTGCTGGCTTTCCCCCCAGTAAAGTCCAAACTGGCCCAGCTGTCACGCTGGGAAAACAGAATCAGGCGCAACGAAAGTCATTTTACCAGACCCGGCTTTGAGAGGGATCCAGATCTGTAGCAGCCACCAATCCATAATATCCACTTATTTATTCAGCAAAATGCTAAATTCTTCAGCAGCAGTTGCTGCTTGGTTTGCAGCATTCAGAGTTGCTAATCATGTTAAACAGTGGAGAGTACATGAATTGGAAGCAATATAAACACGCCTCGAAGCATTAAGCTAGAGGCTCAGACAGCTCATCTTTTAGCCATACTGCTAAACCTCTCCATCCTCATATGACTTTATGGAGGCTGGTGCAGGGAGTTGCACTGGGGAGGGAGAGGTTTTGACTCCTTCCAAAAGATGAAAATCAGAGCATATAAACAAAAAAAATTACCCAGGAGAGATCAACAGTCTTCACTGCTTTGAAATACTGCTTTAGAAGCAGCCCAGGAGTATTTATCTAAGCTTGTTTTGAACCCAGTTGTAAGCAAACTGCTTTAAACAACCAAAGTCAAAATATATTTTTTGTGTCCGGTGGAATCAACTAATATCTGCATCATAAATGTATTTCATTTAGTGTGCAGGAACTGGCATAGTAATTGGTAACTGCTGCTAGAAAGGAACACATCACAATTTGCCAAGGTAACAATGGGAAGCACATGACAAGTTGGCAAAAGGATGGTTTTTCCAAGTTAATCAATCTGGCAGTCTGAACTCTGAACCTACCTAGTCCCATGTATCTTGATAGCAAAGCACAGAGCATGTCAAAAAGGTTCAGATGAAGTCTTACCCTGTAGTAGTCACTGCTGTAGATGTCCCTGGACATGCCAAAGTCTCCAATCTTGACCAGAAGACCATTGCCCACCAGGCAGTTGCGGGTTGCCAAATCTCTGTGTACGAAGTGCTGGGAGGCCAGGTAAACCATGCCAGAGGCAATTTGGGTGGCGATGTGCAGCATCTGGGATAGGCCCAGTTCTCCATTAGACTGCAGCGGCTGGCCATCCACCAGGATCATAGCATCTGGACCATGAGCTCTGGGTTATAAAAAAAAAAGATAATTAAATAATGATAGTTAAATTAAATTATATAAATGATAGAGTTCTCCAGTAATTTATTTCTGCTGTTTTCCCAAAATTGTTTTGTTTATCTTTTAGTGGCAAAGGAAGATGTCCAACAGGGAGAATGAAGTCTGGCCATATACATTTAATTAAGAAATTAGGTTAATGGGAGACTTCATTGGTGGATATTTGTGTTGTCTGAGTGCTTCCTATTTTTAAAGTGGTCACTGTCACTGGAAGCAGTACAATTTCTTAAAACCTCACGTAACTGCTGTGCTTTCAATCTGCTTTTCAATTTACAGCTTTACCATACCAGCACACCATCTTCAGCAGTCTAATTAACCTATTATTTTCTGATCAGCCTTCCCTAAGGGTGCGCAACCTCCTCGTGAGTGATCTAACACTCATGAGGAGATCTGGACCTATGGCCAGATCAAGTAAAGGAGTAGCAGAAAAAAAAACAATTCAGTGCAGTCAATTAACCAATGTCTAATTACTATTAAAATAATCATTTGGGAGAGGATATTTGTGTTAATAGTACTTTTAGAGGCTACATACGTACTTATAAAGTGAATATATGCACAAACCCTTAGCAAATTTTCAGTATATCAGACAGTAACCTCGATGTCTCCTTGATTTGTGAACCAACGCTGTAATTAAAATTAATTTTACTGTTGCAGTAGAAGTGCTATAAAATTAAGAATAATAACCTACATCAACTCTGTGAAACAATAAAAACAATAGCTGTAACCTGGCTTTAATTGCAGATAAGCTATGAGATGACAGCATATTTTTTATATTAAATATGTGGCTGTTTTATTAGTCATGATTTTAAACAGTATAGTGTTTTTAGCTGATCTTTGATGTATTTCAGTCTGCCAGAAATAAGTATTTCACTAACTAGCTCTCAGTTTAACAGCAGGTCAGCAATCTCTGTTTTAAAAGTGACCATATAATAATTCAGCTCAACTTCAGGTGGATTATTATAGTATTACTCTTGACTACTTTGTGACTGATTGTCCTTCTACTATTTTACTTCACAGGCATCTAATGGCGGCTGAGAGAGCGTCGGGTCCTTCCGATTATCTGGACATTAAAGAAGACACATATAAAATAGCACAGATTATCCTTGCATTTCATTTGTTAAATCTGACCAACAGGACTGACATGTCTTGCACTGTTCATGAAAGAATTTCATCATTCCCGACATTGCCTTTCATTTCAAAAATGATTTTTCTAACGTCATGCTCTCTTCATACACACACTGATTCATAACATGTCATCTTTCCAGCCTTTACTCAAACTTCAAAAACACAACAGACCACACACATGCATCAGTGCTGTCATTACACTTAAAACAGCACTTTTATCCCTGACTGTTCCCATGCACAATAACACTAACCCTACTTGGTTAGCTAAGACTCATCTGATATTGTGCAGCAGCAAACATTTGACAAAAATATTCTAATTCCTTGAATTTAAATTATACTTGTAGATCAGGACCATTGATTTAAGAGAGTATGAATACATGTCTATACAAATTAGCAATGTAATTAGGTTCTTTGCTTCTATGGGCTTGAATAATTGATTCAATATAATTAACTGATAAAGTGCCTACCTGAGAAATTTATTGAGGTCTCCATGCTTCATGTATTCAAAGACCATGATGAGGGGGTCCCCGTCTACACACACTCCGTAGAATTTAACGATGTGGTCGTGCTGCAGATTGGTCAGTAGCTCTGCCTCTCTCTGGAAGTCCTTTCTTGCAGACAGGTTTGGATCTTTTAGTGTCTGCAAGGGAAAAAAAAAATCTGACTTTCCATGTATGCAGGAATACTCTCAAGAACGTTTTTTGCTACCAAGCACGCAGCCAGAAGCTGGCAATGGAAAACAAGTTGGCGCTATTCTGGCAGAGCTCATCATGTTTCAGTCCAAGAGGTTTTGTCCATGGGTGATTAGTCTCCATGTCTGGGGTAAGACGGACATAAACACTACTGTTTCAGCTTTTTTAAACCCAGTAACCTGTTTCTGTTTGTTGTAGCATCTAGATCATGTTTTAATGTGCTTGTTTGTCAATGATTTCCTGTCCAGCAACAAGCAATAGCAAACGCTAGACAATGGTTGAATGTACTGTACATAAGCATTTGATGTATGGTTATTGCATTCACTCAGTTGTCAAAATAACAATAATTCTACACCAAAGTTTTTTTAAAAATCTAACAAGGATGCTTTAAAAATTGTCTGTTCTGATGCATCACCCCAAATTGTAGTAAATTTTGTCTTCATAGTTTCTCTCTGCTGCCTCATGAACATGAATATGTTTCAACAAAAACACATACAGCAACCGTGTTTTAGAGGTAAAACACATCGCAGAGGGCCCCTTTTATTAGCATTCTCTGCCACTCATTTTACTCACAATTTAATAGCAAAAAAAATAAAAAGTGATAGACACACGTCATTGTTGTTATTTGAACTCTACCTAACTTTTGAAGTTGTCAAGGTTAGGGGTTTTTTCTTGGGAAGTT
This sequence comes from Antennarius striatus, assembly GCF_040054535.1. Classification (NCBI taxonomy): domain Eukaryota; kingdom Metazoa; phylum Chordata; class Actinopteri; order Lophiiformes; family Antennariidae; genus Antennarius; species Antennarius striatus. The sequence continues at coordinate 24,619,731 of NC_090776.1, read as the reverse complement.
GTGCTGAGTTTGCAACCCCATGTAGCTGAAATATGTTTCATATTGAGATGGTTGCATGTTTTCGCTATAGGAACTGATAATTTTAACACAAAAAAAATGTACAGCTCTCACAGCAACCACATAGGGACACAGACATCTAAAATGCATGAGTGCTTTAAAGCTCATTGTCATATTAATTTTGCTTTACTGTGACTTCTGGTCCCTCGGCTGGAACTAAGAGAGGTTTTGAGAGCAAAGACATATATGGTTCTGGGCATCCCACGCTAGATGGGAGAGCCCTCACCAAACAAAATGACAACTCTTTAATTTCTTTAAATCAACATTTTGTTCATCACAGTTTTTTTTTATTTGTCACTGATAACATATCAGGGACAAATATTATACACAACTGCAAAGAGTGGCAACTTTATTTAGAAGCCTAAGGAAAACAGAAATCTGTGCTCCCCGAGTGTGCTTCATAGAATTGTAGAAAAAAATGCTAAGCCTACCTTCTATCTGGGATTAAAAAAAATTGTGCCACTTCCATTCTGATGTGGTTGTTATATACTATAATGCAACAATCAAGAGGCATTTCACCGTAACATATGTCAATGGCTTCCTGAAATTACTCCTATAATTCTCTTCACTTCTCATGACATATTGCTAAGTTTATATACTCTATACTCCGCAGTGAGGAACATTTTAAAATTTTATACACTATCAATTTGCAATTGTCACTTTGTCTTATGGGACAGAAGTAGTGTTAAATTTACTGTCAATAATTAATGTCCACTGGGAAGTGATAAATGGATGCATGCATATAACTATAAATAGCTTGAAAGCTCCCTGTTAGGTGGATGTGAGCAGATGGTGCATTGGCTAAAAACCTGAGTTGTGTCATTTTATGTAATTCTCATCACACTGATGATGTTCAAGCAATTTTTTGTAGTACCTTTGGTTCGAGTCGGTAATTTTATGATGTGTGGGTGAATCATCATAATTGCTTTGCTTGCAGTTCAGTAGGGTGGGTGTATAGATTGTAGCAGACCAACTGATCAGCCACTGCTTTCAAATGAAACTGCCATCAAGATGGCAGTGGGAAGCCATAGTGGTTTCAATTATACCGTACACACTATGGATATAATATCATCCTCTTAGAAGAGTGATGATATCACCAGAAATAGTTTAAAGAAATCGCAGAGAAAAGTTGATAACATCATGTAGTGGCAGTATGACATATCAAACTGTACTGATTAAAATACCTTTACTTAACCACAGAGTATAGACATACCTTGACAGCCACCAGCATCTTGTCCTTTGTTGGGCTTAGATTATAACACTCTGCCAGGAAGACTTTCCCAAATGCACCTTCACCCAGCTCTCTTTTCAGGATGATGTCCCTCCGCTTTATATGCTGGACAACTAAACAAACAAGAAAATTACAGAAGAGAAGCAGTGAGTCATTTAAAAGTCATTAACAGGACTGAAAATACTGACATATTTTCAGTAAATTATGTCAGCCCTGGAAATTAACAAGAGAAGAATGAAGGGAAGGAAAGCAAACTAAGAATATGACAGACAGAAATACAGTGTAAGTAAGTAGTGACACTGGAGAAGAAGCTGTACCTGCAGCACTGAACTTAGTTACTTGTGGGTTGTTTTTTTTTAAATTATAGGAAATACTTCAAGGTTCTAAAAATACAGCAGTTCTTATAGTAATGATTAAAGTGAATTGTGTGCTAAATGATGTGAAAAATATTTTTAATTCTGTTAGATGTTTAAGTGGACTAAATCTACAAAGTGCAAATGAACGGCCACTTGACGTTGAACCTGCCATGCTGTAAATCTTTTAAGTGGATTTATTGGTTTTACTGTCATTGAAATAACCAGGAGAACATTTTGTCATGGCCACTTTCTAAGGAAAAAAAAAACAAACAAGCTTAGTAGAGTGCCAAATCTCCCATTGTACTGAATCCATCCATCCATGCATCCATGCATCCATCCATCCATCCCATTATCCATCCATCCATCCATCCATCCATCCATCCATCTATCCATCCATCCAAAAATATGGTCATTGTTTGACTGACTGGGCAGTTAATTTATTTTGGCGGAAATTCAATCTCTTTTCCTCCCAGCTTGTTAATGTTTTCAACCTTTGACAATAAACACATTTTATTCATATTAGATCAATCAATCAATCAATCAATCAATCAATCAATCAATCAATCAATCAATCAATCAATCAATCAATCAATCAATCAATCAAACACTTATGAAACTTACTAAGTGACAGCAGTCATCAGGTGAAGGAGTTTGGTTGATATAAGGCAGGTTAACAAAATAACCTTTGTTATCTTCCAGGCTCAATCGGAAACACTGAAGGAGTTTCTGTGTTGGTGGCTCCAGAAAACAAAATGCCTTTCATATCTCACTCTGAATAAAAAATGAAAGCTTCCTGTACAACTGTGACCCTGAAGTGCACATCACAGCAACAAATCGAAACACACTAGTAAATGGTCAGAAATGGCACAAAAGAAAAACAAAACAACTTACAGGACATATAAAAAAACAACAAAAAATCGGCAAATGAAATTAGCAAAAGAGAAACCACAACCAACACAGAAAACTCACTAATTAATTCTCTGTGGCATTGATTATTACTGGCTGGATGTAGGTTTAATGACATCTATATGTCTGTCTGTCAAGTTGACGTTCCCCATGTTAACAGAGGGGATAAGAGGTCTTGACAGTAAATCTGGCCTTTTTAAAGTGCCCCACTCGACAGCCACAATATCTCCCTCGAAGCCTGATTAAAGTAAGGTGGCGTATTCCTGGTTCTCCTCTGACTATCATAGACAGTAACCCCTGCCCCCCCCCCAAAAAAAACAAAACAAAAAACAACAACAACACACACACACAAAAACACCCACAGAGAGCAGCGGAAAGCTGCAACCTGCTTGCACAGGCCCACTTAATTGTTGACTAAACAAGTGGCAAAAATAAAAAAAATATTAACTATTAAATAAATCACACATTAGAAATAAAAGAGATAAGTAAAAAAGCAAAAAGGTAATGGTTGCAATAACTGCAAAAAATCTACAAGCAATAAAAAGTACATAAAGAAATACAGTTTAGGAAGTCATTAGGTATAGGTATTCACCAGAATCCGTTCTTTTAATCTGACCAAAATCTTAATTACTTCACAGTAATGGTGTACCAGAGGAAATAACTATTGGTGACATCACTATTCAAAGGTCTGTCTGTCAAAACTAGCTGTTGATTTATCATCAATGATGATGCTGGAACGTAATGCATTATTTCTGCAATATATTTACATGCTTTCCACTAAAAGTTAGTTTAAACATCTCACCAAATTTAATGTGTCCCCATTAGACATGTAAACACAAGATATTTATCCATTCTTCATCCATCTGTGCAATATTTACTTCTTTCAAATAACAATTGGTGATTGTGCATATATTAATAAATCTAAATCACTGGGGACTTGTGACCACACACCATTTTAATGTGGTACAAACAAAACGTTTTCCTGTAACAGGAACTCATGAGCTGTTGAACGTGATGTCGTCAGCAAATATGAAAGAAGGATGCCGAGAAACTCTTCAGTGTATATCACCAAATGTAGTGCTTTTTTAAATCTCAGTCAAATGAAGGAGGTAAGTGGAGTTTTCAACTGAAAACTCTTTAATTTAAATAACCACTAGGCTTCTGTTTGCCTAATGCAGCTTATTGGTAATAACAGCAACATAATTATATTTGTAATGCTACCTTTTAAAACATCAGATTATTGATTTCAGACAGAAGTAAACAACAGCAATAAATGGTAACTGACAAAATTGTTGTCTGAAACAAATGCACACCAAGGGAGAAGTTTACCACACAGACACTTTAATTCATACAGTCTATCTAAAGTATGGTTAGTTTATTTATGTTTTATCTTCAGATCAAAATATCCATCCACCCATCTTCCACCGCTTATACATAGTCGGGTCGCGGGGGCGGCAGCTTCAACAAGGAGCCCCAAACTTCCCTTTCCCCGGCCTCATCCACCAGCTCTGACTGGGGGATCCCAAGGCGTTCCCAGGCCAGTGTTGAGATATAATCCCTCCACCTGGTCCTGGGTCTGCCCCGATGTCTCATCCCAGCTGGACGTGCCAGGAAAACATCCTTAGGGAGGCGCCCCGAAACCACACCAGATGCCCAAACCACCTCAGGTGACTCTTTTCGACGTGAAGGAGCAGCAGCTCTACTCTGAGCCCCTTGCGAACAGCAGTGTTTCTCACTCTATTTCTAAGGGAGACACCAGCTATCTGCCTGTTCTTTCGGTCATGACCCATCACTCATGACCATAGGCGAGGGTAGGAACGAAGACTGATGGGTAGATGGAGAGCTTTGCCTCTCAGCTTAGCTCCCTCTCAGCTTAGCTCCCTTAGCCTCGGTCTGGTACGTCGTGACCCCTTGTCGTACTGCCACCCATATGGCAGAGCACCCGACACCATCAATCTGCCCTGTGGGTGGTAGGTCGACAGGGATGGGAAAAATCTACATTGCCTTTTTGGGCTGAGCCTGGCCGGGTCCCGTGGCAGACCCGGCCAACAGGCGCTCGCTGACGGGCCCTCCGTCCAGGCAGAGCTCCAGACGTGGGCCCCAGGCTTCCTCCGGGCAGGGTCACATTTTTCCCTTCACCTAAGACCTGTTTGCCTTGGGTGACCCTACCAGGAGTACAAGACTCCCGACAACATAGCTCCCAGAATCTAAACCTCTCCACCACAATTAGGTGATGGTTCCTTGGAGAGGCAGGTCAAAGTAAATTTATGTAAACCTTTCCCTCGTACACTGACTGCACAGCCCTCACCACCTGTGATCACGCTATGCAACTTGTTAATGATTTGCCCTCAGAGATAATAAATACGACATGCATACTGTATTTACTGCAGAGTAGGATGTGGTCTCAGACTCATTTTCAACTGATAACAGAAAAGACATTTTCAAGTGTGAAGAGCTTTTAACCACATGGTGAATGCAGTAGAATAGGTTTCTTGGTCTAACTTTCCCTCAGATGTTAGTGTTTGGTCATTACCGTCACGTTTAATTCACTTATCTTCTCCTTCGCAGTACTGTGATATTTCATAGATGTATTTCTTATCACATGTGAAAATTTGCATTTTTACAATCAGTTTTATCTGAAGATCCATATTTGTTTAAAATGAGATGTAGTAATTATTAATTTCACTTAATTACTTTCACAATTAAATTGAATTTCACTATAATTAATATGCTGTTGTCTCCTAATCTTTCCCAGACAGAGGTTTTTTTTTAATGATTATATTTTTTCATGTTTTCATAAATACATATTCTAATACTAATGCAAGACAAAGAAGTCATAGATTGCAGATTTGTAATGCTACATGGCTAATGATAGCACATCAACTACATATGTTCTTGTACCAGAACCGATCTGCAAACTGTCAGGTTTGTCCATTGAATGCATCAGGAGTGAGGACTCAGAGAAGACTGAGAGCTCTCAAAGGCTCCTGCTACTGTTCTGCTACATACTGCAAGCATGCATGCATGCATGTCTGCCAAGGAGCTCAGTTGGACCTGCCTGACCTGAATCCACCTCAATATGGGCAATTCCAGTATTTCCAATAAAATGATTTCATTAGAAGATACTTACTGAGTTTGACAGCATGCCTTTGCCATCTTACATTAATAAGCATCCATATTTTTACTGATACAACGTTGATTATCATTAACTACAAACATTAGATCATTTCATAGCATTGATGAGCGCCCATGAAAAAAAAATATCATCAGGTTTGCAGAACATACAGTAAGTAGAGCAGGAAGATAAACACTGTAGTACCTTGTTTCCAAATAGCATCAAAGCAAGTACCTCTTCAGTAAGAACATGAACTCTGTCTTTTCTGACTTGGACGCTGAGCTATTAAATTTTCTCATTATTAACAGCTATTTATAAACTTGTGTTAGACTGTGAAAAAAAAAAACCCTACTGGAAAATTTCACCTCACCTTTTAATTAGCATAGTTTTTACACTTGATGCACCAGAAAAACAGTAGGATAAAATGAAAGCTTTAAGAATCCTTAACCACTATTTATTTCTTTAAATGAACTTTTTTTTATTTAGTCAGTCATTTATTGAGAATAGTAACTCGATCCAATCAGGATGTTGATTTAGCATGGAATGTCAATAACACTGTAAGATCCATGATGGGAAGTTCATGCAGAACAGTTGATGTTACTCTACGCATTGCTGTGCTACTGACCAGAATCAGAGGCAATGTACTGGATTCCATACAATTTGCTAGAACTGCAAATGTATTTTACATATTGTTTCACGTAGTGGTAGCAGTACAGGTGGCAGTATTACTCACTAAAAGCTCTCAAGCTTTTCTTATTTTCCTTGGTAAAAGACATGTCCTGTTTGAAATAAGTGTAAATAACGTAATTCTGAGTAAAATTGGCAGCAGTGGCTCAGCAGTAGAGCGGACGTCTTGGGACCAGACAGCGCCCAGCCATCGGCTGTTTGATTCCCGCTCCAGCCAGACACCTCCCAGCCACTGCCGAGGCGCCCTTGAGCAAGCCCCCCCCCCCCCCCCCCACCAAGCTGCTCATTGGGGCGCACTCCGAAGTCGCGACCCGTCCCACCACCTCTCTTGTACTGATTGTCATTAACTGCATGCCTACAGGCCCCTAGTCTGTGTTGTGTTCAGGGGCCTGTATACGATGTTTGTGTGTACTCTGACTAACACATACTGTACATATATATATGCATGTACAAAAAAAAACTGGAGTGGAAAACATAATTTCCCCATTGTGTGGACGAATAAACTGGATTTAATCTTGATTTAATCTTTAATTTATAGATTTTTTTTCTTTCCAAAATAATTGTAATAATCCTTAATTGTAAACACTATGTTGTCATCATATTAGGGTAGGTTGCTGAAGTGATACCAGATTTATTTTGTAATCAACTGGGACTGAAATGTAAAATATTTAAATTATTTCTGCACAACTCCAGCTAATTAATGCAAGAAAATGAGTTATCCAGAGAATACCACAGTCCCCATTAATAAAGCTACAACATCAAAAGGCACTTTAATGCTCTATTTGTACATGTTGGCCCCATTTTCCTTTTTTGTCTAGTTGTAAATATTCAATCTGGGGGTTGTTTCTTCGAGCTAAATGCTTGGTCATCGAGGGGTTAGGAGATATTATGAAGCATACCTACTGACAGTGGTGAGGAAAAGTTACTTTAACCTTCAGCTTTTTCTGCAGGCAAAGTGAGGCACAGCAAAAAGCCCTGAGATTAAATCTCCATCCCCATACTCAGCATCATTCATTTGTCCTGGCTCAACTGAGGCCTCAACGGCAGCAAACATTCTCCCTGGAGGCTGATAGACAACGCAGTGCCAAGATTCACTGAGCTAGTCAGGTCAGACTGCTGGGAAGCATAAATATTTTTAGGGGTTTGTTCAGTACTTTTTGTGTGTGTGTGTGTGTGTGTGTGTGTGTGTGTGTGTGCGTGCGTGCGTGCGTGTGTGTGTTTGTACCTCACAGGTGTGTGTGAGAGCACTTTTCTGCTTGACAGCTTCCTTGAGTGTGTGTGGTGGGTGGATCGATGCATGTCTCCTGGTCATTGACGACATGTCTTTTGCAGCATGGATGCTTTAACATTAAGATACAGGAGCTCAATCAAAATCAACGAGGGCATCCTTGCAAATTTCCCATTCCAAATCTACATGGGTGATTTGGACGCTGCTATTTAACTGGAATTGTGATTTTTGGTGAAATAATCATAAAAACAAAACAAGATAGTGGCTCATAAAAGATAACAGAAGAACATCAAAACTCAAAGGATCTAATAAGTGCTAATGTCTGGTTATCATAGAGACATGAAAATTCAAAGGAAGGTGATTCGAATTATTTGAGTGAATGCACCTTTCATTCATCTGGTCAGCATTAAAGGGCACTAGATGGTGTTAATACTGAAGTGAGAGGCAGTCATGCAGGATTTAATAGCTTGGAAACCACTCTGCGCCATTAAAATCACTGGAGCACAGGGGCTCTGTGACTGTGCTGCTCTGACATGAACGGCAGCATTCACTGTTGACTCACGTGAATCTCCTCCTAACCCGGAGTGGCTGGCTGGCTGTTGGCCTGCCTTTCTTTAAATGACACGTAGCTTTGATAATTCTGTTGTTTGTGTGAATAACTGCAATTATATCAGCCTGAGCTGTAAAAAGAAAAAAAAAACGCAGAAAGTCATTCACGTTATATTTAATGCATCTCTAAAAATGTGAAAAAAGGTAAAGCCTTGGATGGATGTATGTTTTAAAATTACTGTATATTTTGTAGAAAATCATTTTTGTTTGTTTAGGGTCATTTTTAGGTTTACATTTTAAATATAACTGTTTTCTATAAATATGCAGTTAAATAACTGTAATAAAGGGGAATTGTCACAACAACACCAGCATCTTCATCTTTCAACCAATTGCTTGTCCCCAGATGCGGAACCTGAATAGAACTGAAAAGTTTTCGAGAGAATGAATCCAAAGATATATCAACTTCATCAAAACGAATGGATTACTTCAGGTTACAGAACAACTCTTGATCAGGCTCATCCTACACAGTAAATCTTCCTTTAAAGAAGTTCAAAATCTGCCTACACTGTCACCTCCACAGTCCTGAACAGTCACTGGGCAACACACCCAAAGCATCCTGGTCCATTCTCTTCCATAGCCAGCTCATTAGGATGTGTTACTACAAGAAATACACAGAACTGTAAACTGTCAGTTTTATCTGTCAAGTGTTTGATGGGTGTCTCACTGTGGATGTGTGGAACCTACACATACCAGTAAAATGCAGTTACCTGGCTCTTAGCTTTGAAAATGAGTAAAATGAGCTCATGGCTGAATCTTTTATCACCATTTGATCAATGCCGTAGCATTCTGTTATCTGAAAAAAGAGCGGGCAGTAACACAGATTTAGATTAGTTTCATTTTGAAATAAAATATGTTCATGATATCATAAAAAATAACTCCAATGAAACTATTAAATGACAGTAATTATTATGAAATAAAACCTAATTATCGTATATTGTTTTTTTTACAAGTTTACCTGACTTTCTAAAATTTAGTCCAAAGATTCTGATTCTTTTGCATTATCTTCAAAAGAACTATCTATTATCTAATTAATATGTGACCCTAGGTGGCTCCCAATACAGTAGTAGTAGTAGTAGTACTGACTCTATGTATCTATAGAGACTGACAATGGCTACTCACCGAGACCATCCCCAAATTACTACTAGATGAGACTTTTGGCATTAATAAATATAACATGACAATATTTGTCATCTGCTTGACACATTGATATAGATTCAAATGCAGGTGTAAAAGTTTTCTTTAACACAATCTTAATATTCAAGGTGTGTTTTATTTACCACACAAATGCCCTAAGGCTGTGTCCTCAGTGAAGGGAATTAACTATTGATTATAGTGGTGACCTATCAACATAAATGAGAATGTGTTACTTAAGCATGCAACTTCATGGGCAGCTCTTAGTTCCAGTGATAATCCAAATACTGAGATGTTTTTTCTTTTTACACACGACAAGCCTTTTATCCCGTAAATTCCATGAAATGACAAAAAGAAATGGTTACAGGTGGAGAAATGTTTTAGTTTCTGGTCTCCTTTCTAACTCGTAAAAGGTTCACAAACCAAATTAACCCCTGGGAGAAGTAACAGTTATTATTTCACTTCATTTCAGGGACTTGCTTGATGGAATCTTCAGTTAATTTTGATGAGTTTTTTTGGCTATGTTGATATAATCCGATAAGACTGCACATGGGATCAACTAGCATCTTTGGAACTCCTTCAACAAAAAGCTTTCTTTTGGCATCCTTTCTGAAATGAGCAGAAGTTAACTCAACTCGGAAAACTTCAGGTGTGGTGTTTGAATTCACAACTGGCAAGTTTGTGTGGCTGTTCTGCTTTACACTTCCTGGAATCACAGCCGTGCAACATAAAACTCCCTTTCAATCAATCTGCTCTGCATTTTGATTAATTTGTTGGGCTTTCAAGCAGTCAAATTAATCACTTTTTGTCTTTGCTGGAAACCTTCAAAAGCATCACCTTGAGCGTAATAATGTCTCTGTTACAACAAATGGAGATGAGAAGGAGTAGGGGTTTGTCCGAGCGTGCCCACGTATGATATCCCTAATAACACACACAGAATGAAAGGCTACACATTATTTTCCAACATCACAAGCTATTGTGAAAATTTGGCCGTTGGGATACGACAAATCCGTAATTAAAATAGCAAGCTGAGTGATAAAACAAAGCCACTTGCTGGGAGACAGCGGATCCGGTTAGATATGGATCTGTCATTAGGCTAAAGAATTGTCCTTTGCCTTTTCTACCCTTATCTCCCTAATGCGGCTACATTTCCCCAGGAATGGCCTTTTTCAGCTTGCCGTGGAAAAAAAGCTGATCTCAACTAAAGTACTAATCAGTCACAGCTCGTCTGTTTACTGCAGTGAAAGTCGAGGGCACCATTTCATCTGGAAGATGAACCAATCATAATCACTAACAGAATGCCAACTGTGCTAACACTTTTCTCCCGATGCCCTCATTTTTTAAAAATTGTTTGCGACTGCATGTGCACAGGTTCACGTAGAGGGTAATTTCAGATGGATTATATTTATGATATTTGTTCAGGGTTTTTTTCCTGCAGAGACTGACAGCAACTATTTTTTCCCATCCAATTGTTTTCCTGACAGCCACCATAGTGTGTGCTCTGTGTTTCCTCTGGAACATTTAAACTCATGGTACAATATGTATATAATTTCCCTGAATTGACTTGAATATCAACCATTCATGAATAATACATTTGTTGAGGTGCACCGGAATCATTGGTGTGAGCTTGGCAGCAGGTGATTTCCCATCTCATACAGCTGTTAACAGAACTCAGGGATCAGCGACAAACTATTCCTCCTCATACAACTGTCCCTCCTGCCATTTTACTGTTCTCGTTGGAACCGAGTTCAAAATGCACACAGGCTAACAGAAAGGGATGCTATAACGTATCCAGAACTCTGGTGGTAGAAGCAAACTGGGGCTGACGACCACATGAACCTCTGATGGACGTAGCCTAGACAGTGCGTTTGAGAGAGACCTTGGCACTAAGCTATGCTCCTGTACAAGAAGCTTTCAAGTAAATTAATGAATACATTATGGATTATTGGCCACGCATCAATAAAGCAGCCATACTGTGTTCGAGCAAAGTGAAGCACAGTGTTGGACAAGTAGAGCTTTAGAATAATCAGTCTGACTGAGATCTACAGGATAATGAAAAAGCAAAGAACCCCAGCCTGAAGACTTATCGAAACATGGAGGTGGTGAAGGAATGTACCTCTAACCGAACAAGTATATGGATTTATTTGTACTGTCACACACCCACACACAATTGTTGATATGCACATGGACGCACTGATATTCCTTTCCTTTTGTATGCATTTTTAAGGGGACTGAATACATTTCTATGCAGTAAATGGCCTTCAGGAGCCATTTTGTTTACCAGTCGATGATGAACTCAGGGTTCATTTCTTGCAGTTCCTTTTTATAGAAGCACCTAGAATTAAGTAAAAAAAAAAAAAGACAAGTGATGCGACTCCTAGGGAGGAAGAACATGTCAAAGCTACCATCACGCACATCCATGGCTTGACTTTCATTTCCAGGTGTGCCGTAATCGGGAGAAGGTTTCATTTGCGCCCACTGTCATTTATTCATTAGCTAGCAATCAGAGCTCCTGAGCAGGGTATGAGATGTTATAAATCAGTCACCAGCTGGTCATTAACAATTCATGTAATTCATAATACATAAGACCCGTCATTTATTTATTTATCACCTCTAAATGGAATTTCTTTCCCTCTCATTGGAGCTGACTCAGAATTCGACTTCTGTTAGCCAGATCAGTGGCTATTTTGAGAGCAAGCCAAGCTGTAAACAAAAACTGCAACAATGAGAATCACAACAGAAATGGACAAGGACAGCCTGATTATCTATGCGGCTGATCACACAGGAGGGAAATCTTTTCTAAACCTGTTTGGGTTGACTGGTAAATCAAGAACAGCAAAAAACTGGTAGCATTTACATGGGGAGCAGAAGGAACAAGGCTGTGACTGGCTGCTGGCGCAGTTGTTTTAGTTGTTTTCTGCTCATTCTCCTGAGTGGTTTATATAATTGTGAGTAATTAGACCTTAAAATGGTCTTGTCTTTCCCCCAACCCAAAACAAATGTCCTGAGGGAGAATGGGATAATTCACTCTTGGGGGGCTCTTAACACCAGTAGCTAGAATACAGAAGGCTGCTTCATCTAAACAGATCCTATATGAAGCGCCTGGAACTGTGCAACCAGATGCTATCGCCATATGATCACACTGACTCTGTAGATTACACTAAACAGTACTATCGCCCCGAAGGTCCCGCAGCTTCTCATTGTAAAGATGAATAGCAAATTACAAAAGAGATGCAATGGTCGGAACGATCTCGTAAAGAGGTTTGTTTGATAAGTTGCCTTTCTGACCAGATGCTGAACTCTTCATTACAGTGCAGCATTCTGTGAGTGTTTCTTAAAGGGTTAGTCAGACATTTTTCAAGTTTCTTGTTTGAGCAACTGTTCAAAATTTTAAAAGTATAGTCACCAAGAGTATTATTGGTCACCAGTAGTAATAAGGGTCATACCAGCATAAAGACACAGATGGTAATTTAGTGTGACTTACGAGTGGCTGGCTTGTTGCAGTTGTGTCCATGCCTGAAGTACTGAGGATTTTCCACAACAGGAATACGAGTCATTCCGATGACGACGGCATCAGGCCCTGCATCCAGTGTACAGGGGGTAATAATACCGTGGTTAACATGATGAAGAGGGCTGGCTGAGTCTTCCTCACCACTGATGACAGCCACCGGACCTGGGAAGAGACAGAAAAATGCTCCATTATTTAATAGTAAAATTAAATTTTTCTGATTTTTCATAATGTTAAGTGTAATATGTTTTCCATCCAGTTCAAGCTGTCTACCACTCAAAATGTCCGGTGTGAAATGATAAAACAGTAACACAGGAAGTTTATGTTCCTTTCCCAAGTCACATCTAAAAGTGTTTTCGAACATAGAGTCCCAGTTATGTGTGGTTCCATTTTGATTCATACATTTATTATTATTATTTTTATCATTAATTGTCATCATCATTGTCATTATCATCAGTATCATCTTCTTGAAGATAGCAATTGTCTTATCTTCTGCCAATTATCCATAGTTAATGGGTCATGGGTTCTGCTCAAGCCTATCTTAGCTATTATTATTACCATCTATCCATTAATCCGTCCGTCCGTCCGTCCATCCACCCATCCATCCACTGGTTCATCTTACTGTAATTATCTGATATACAGCTGTTTTTCTGCGTTGTAGGTCACAGGTCACTAAGGACAAGAGGCAGTGTACCCAATGGACATGTCACACCTCATATTATTATGATTATGCTTATGATTATTATTATTCCCAGAGTTTGTAATAGCCATTTTTGACAATATATGTTCAAAATAGTTGATAAAATATAAACAAAATAAAAGCAGCGATTGATAAAACAAACAATAGTTGCCAGCTTAGCTTTCACATTTTAGTTATCTTATGCAATCACAAAATTAAAAAAGAATTGAAAAAAAATATTATGTGGATGTTATTGACTGGTTTAATTACAGACAAATTCCTGTAAAATTAGGATTTTTCTCCAGTCCATAAAAAGCAAAGAAATAACTTAAATATTTTAGTCAAAAAGGCAGTCCAACAACTGTAATATTTAGAGAGGAGTGAAGACGGATTAAATCAGATAGTCTGTTACCCCACAAAATCAATATTTAGATAATTATTTGATACTAGTATTTAAGACTAACATTTTTTTTATCACTATAGCAATCAATCTTTCCAAAGTTTGTACTGTTTGTGTTATTACCTATTCAGTCGTTGACATACAGTATATAGCAAACCATCACACAATTACTTCATTGTGTTTGCTTTATTATTCAATTTCAGTTGCCTCAGCTTGTTATACTACAGCGTGACCTCCACCTGCTTGCTCGCTCACCTATTTGCAAAACACATTGTTTATAAACACCTGAAGTTGTCCTGCTTCCTCCCTTATCATCTCTAGTTGGGTCTGTCTCAGGTAAAACATCCTCTATCAGCCTTTACAGTGTACGTATGTGTATTCTTTCCTCTTTGTCATGTCTCCAAATTTTATAAAATAAATAAAATAATTCTGCAAGAACAACAAAGTCGGGTGCACTTTAATCACCTTTGCACATTATAATCATTATTTCGTCAGCATGGCGCCAAACATCAACATTTGAGAACGTAGCTATGGAACACAAATTATTTAAGTCAGTGGTGACCAAAGATTTTCTAAAGGATCCTCAAAATGACATTAATTATACCAAAGAGCGCAATTGTACTAGATTATATTTGGAGGTCAAACATACACTAGCCATACATCTGTCATTATTTGACAGTTCCTCAGCCTCACACGCAGGTTCACCTCACACATAAGGCAAGAATGTAATTGGTCATTAAAGAACACACCATGACAGGAAAAAACAACAAAAAGAAAACATTATTCGAATGTATAAGAAAAGACAGCTGATAGATCAGCTGTCTTATAAAATGGTGTTAAAGGTGAAAAATGTATTACTTAAAACCCATTGCTTGCATCTGTTTATACTACCAAGCAATATATTTCTCCTGTAAACATTTGCTGAAGTGATGTATTTCCCACTTTTCTGTGGGAAATACATCACTCCAGCTGAATTTCCCTGATTATTTTTGGAGGTATGTCACTCTGTTTGGATTTATACACTTCCCCTGACGTGGTAAAACCGAAGTGCAGCAGATGTCTGATGTATATGTGAGGTGTAGTTTGCAGGTACATTAGCTAATTTAGCAAAGTCAATTGATCAAATGTAGTATAGGGATTGTGTGTTTCTAAAATTAAAGAAGGAAATCTAATTCACTTATAGGAGCAGCAGCACTATTGCCTTCTCCCCCTGGTTTTTGAAATTAACTTGTTCATTAAGATATTGGGCTCAGTGGAGTCGGCTCTAGTGATGGATTATAATAGCAATCAAAAAAGGGGCAAGTTGTCTCTTTTTTCTTGGACTTTTCACCTTGTAGGGATAATCAAAAGCTTCAGTCAGTCAGTTTCTGTTTTCTCTTTTACATTCATTCAGATTCATTCTTTCAAATTAAATTCTTAGCTATTCACACATACTGCTTACATAACTGGAAATATTTTGTTCCTACAGGAAAAAAACATTTTTTTTTCCAATATCTAAAGCTAAAGAAATCTGTTGAAAATCCATATTTTGAATTTATTTAGTAGTGTTGCTTTGTGCTTTATTTATTGCAAAGGTGTGTACTTATGTATATGAATGAATGTTTTGTCAAACTATTGCCTAGAAGCATAATTGATTTTGTGATTTAAAAATGCCAAAGATTTTTTTTTGATATGGTAAAATCGTTTATCTTTCCTTCTGAACATTTATCAGACAACCAATGACTTCAGGACCATTTACAACCAATAAAAGAGGGAACTTGAAAATGATGAGAGTACCAGCAGACTGTTTCTACATGAAAGTGATATAAATGTGTAACATCATCAGTCATGTCTGCATCCTTTGTATCTTTCTTTAATCTGCTGGGGTTCTGTCTATGTTATATGTCCACCTTAGTCCACTGGTTATAAGTGCTCTGATTCAATTAAACTGTGTGTCCTCATTAATGCACTCATTAGTTGTATTAGATGTAATTAATATATTCATTCATCAATTTAAGGCTCTGCTCTCTTTTGCAGGAGATATTTATTACAACAGCCTCAAGGTTTTTCTGGTCTCACCTGCAGAACTTATTTATTCCACTTCTCATTTCTCGTTCACAGTGTTTTTATTACCATAATTATTTGTGCAAATACACCAAAATGAGCAAAAATCCAGCAGGGGTGTGATTTTTTTTCTTCTTTTGTCGCTACTTCGATAGTGAGTGCTGAAGGTTGTTCTCAGGATTAAAGCAAAAACAAGAAAAAATTCGATGGGTGACTGTGTAGGGTTTTCCCTGTGGTGGAGAATAAATCGTGGAGAGTGTGATTGCTTCCGTTCCACCTCCTTGTGGTAATTATCACACAGATTCCTTTCAAAGGTAGTTAATTAGGATTGGAATTAACTTGAGGACATGTAAAATGAGCGAGAGAACACAGGAAGGACAACTTGGTGAGGCAAGGCCCTAATTCTAGTTCTCAATGGATTTAAAACAAATTAAATCCATAAGTGAAGAGGTTCAAAAACTGAAATAATGTCAGACATCTTGCTTGTGAAGAACTGCAAGACAGAAAAAGGCTGAGAGCTTATTTAATTTGTTTTACAAATTAGAGCAGTGGCATTCAAACAATTCATTTCACCAACGCATTTTTGTAATTTAAAACAGCAACACCTTAGCATAAAAGGAGAGGGTTAAAATGATTTTGCCATTTGTTCAGGATTCCTCCTGGGCCAACTCCCTTGGAAGTTTTACAGGCAAATCCAACTGGAAGGAGATCCCGGAGTAGACCCAGAACTCAAGAGATTACATATCTCATCTAGCCCGAAAATACCTCCAAAGTAGCCAGGAGGAGCTGGAAAGTGTTTTGAGGGAGAGAAATATCTGGAATACAACGATTAAACTGTGGCTACTGCAACTTACATGGAAGATAATGGATGGATGGACTTCTTAGCACCTGTCTTCAAAACACAACACAGTACTAACCATTAAGATGTTAGTACTGCTAGCTTCTACAAATCGACACAGCAGGCATGACATTAGGAGCGATAAAGACAGATTGATTGCCAAATGGCACCATTATTTGAAGAAGCCTTGAGTTTTAATGTTAAGGCGGGACGAGAACTCCCCTCTTTGCTCTGAAGGAGACATGCAAATATCTCTTCTGTTTAATGGCCTAACCTGCTCAGTCAACCTCCCACTCAGACATTGACAGCCACAGAGGCTGTCGGCAAAACCCAGACTAAACCCCATTTCTCGTAGTATTCCTAAATCAGCCTCTCTGCAAACCAGCCTGATACACCTCTGCAGCGTGTGCTGCTTCCTTCAAAGCTGATTGTGATCAACTGTGACTATTGAGCACTCGGACAATTCTTGTTTATGCTCCTCCACGTTGTAGCCTATCAAAAATTTACAGTTGCCCAGCGTAGCTCAATGTGGTTTCTCTTTATGGTCATATAAATAATAATACGAATATTGAGGGGAAAAACAGCTAAGTCAAGATAGAAATAAAGGTGCATTTGAAATGCGTTGTAAACCTATCAATCACTGCACCTGTGGCCACTTGTCCTCTGAAATCAATCATTCACACCATGTTACACATTATCTGCAATGGCACAGAACAAAACCGTTTTCAATTTCTGTTGCTGTAGATCTTTGGTTGTGATGCTCAGAATGATAATAAACAAACTGGAAATTGCTATTCAGACCCTGTTCCTACAATGGCCTATGGGCCTTTATATCTTTAACAACACATTACCCTGTAAGCTCCCTAAGGATGGACAAAGCAATTTTACACAAGTCTGAAAAGATATGGGAAATGAGATCATCCGACAGTAGAGCTGTCCAGGCTTTGCTCCTTGATTTCTGACTTCAACAGACTCAGGACTTTTGCCAACATTTGGCACTGGCATTTTATTACACGTTATGGGCCCATACAAATATTGAAAACAAAACACACAGCGGTTTGAGAATATACTCAGAACCATAGAAGCCCCTGTCCAGTTTGGGTTACATTTTTCTTTTACATTAGTGCAACCAGAAAAGGCACAGTGGTGGAACTGACAGGGAAAGCAGTTGGCACCATATGCAGTATTTTCTGCACTACAAGGCGCACTGGATTATAAGGAGCACCTTTAATGAATTGTTTATTTTACAGTTTATTGCATATAAAAGGCACACCGGATTATAAGGCGCATATAATAAAAAAAATATTAAAATAGATTTTAAAAACTTGTGGCTGTAGATCAGTAAGTCAATCAAACTTTATTAATAGAGTCGTTGAAAGTTCCTTATGTTTTGCTACGTTATTGTAGCTGTTGTCAGCAGGCTGCTCTGCAGTCAAACAGCAGGTCAGTGAGAGTCGGCACTTAGGCAACGCCCCTTGACTACTGTTGATAGGGGGCGTAGTACGGCCTGAATACTGTCTGAGGGTGCCCCTGGTGGCGTAGTGCAGCATGACTGCCGGCCAGACAGCCGGCTTTTTTTCAGCGATCTTGCTTTTAATCAATACTAATATTAATATTAGTGCTGTCAGGCGATTAAAAAAATAATCTAATTTATTACAGATTTATATTCAATTAATCTATTTTATCTCATTTTAATCTCATCCCTGCTAAAGGCCCCAAATAAAGAATTTGAATTCCAGGACATTACAAAATTGTAGTGCATGACTAATCAATAGAATGCACCAAGAAGAGAAGATTTGAAATCCACATTTTTATTGGTTAAGTGTGCTTTATAAATGAAATTCACAAGAAAGAAGCCCAAGCACATCAGCAAACCAATTAGGCCAGGTGCATTTTTCAAAAATGCAATACAAATACTGTTAAATAAAATAAATACAATTCTGAAATAAAATAAGACTGAGTCTCAAATAGGCACATAAGCAGACTCTCAATCAAAATGAATACTAAAGCTGACTCAATACAGCAATTCAAAATAAATAGTATAACATGTGTCTAAATAAGGCAACTAAATAGCAAGATGCCAACAGGCTTTTCCTTGAAAAGAGTAAGCTAATGCCCAACACTGTCCTTGACATGTTCTGCTTTTAAATGATACGTTAGGCTGGAGCTGCTTCGGTGATATGAAAATTCTCTTTTACAAAAGGCACATATAATAATAATAATAATAATAATAATAATAATAATAATAATAATAATAATAATAATAATGACTGACGGAGGCGTCTACAGCGCAGAATCACTGCGGTTTTGTTGATAGTCCCGTCTTTGTTCTTTTTATGAATAAACTTTCCCAAAGGTCCGAGTGTGCTTGCCTCGCTCTCCTGTGTCGTGCCCATCTCTGTTGTCAGTCACCCTGCTTTTGACTAGTGGCGCAGGTACGAAATGACGTGCCGCTGCAGCCTACAGGTCCTTCAATGGGCCAAATTTAAAATGCTTGCGCATTGACTTGCCACTCACGATTAATTGTGTTAATTTTTATAGCGCGTTAATTTGCAGCGTAATTAATTAATCTAATTAACGCGTTAAAGTGACAGACCTAATTAATATTAATCAATATACAAGGCACATTGGATTATAAGGTGCATTATGGGATTATGAGAAAATTATAGGCTTTTAGGTGTGCCTTATAGTGCGGAAAATACTGTACTCAGAAGCAATGTTAACAGTGAATGCTTGGAAACATCCAGTACAAACCTATAACAGTCACTAAATTAATCAGATCAGATCATGAATTACAGTGCACCCTTGTTACTCGCAGTAAATGCGTTCCAGGAACCACACGTGATTAAGGAATTCCGTGATCGAGTGACAAACATCTTATTATTTACGGTAATTTAAATGTTTATGACCTTTCCCCATACTGTTATTAAACCAGTCTTATTGACTGTTTAAAGCACTTTTGTGTCTCGTGTAAGTCAGAGACTCACGGAACTACGCACTTCCGGATGCCGTCAGCCAATAGAATGCGCATTCGGTATCATGTGACTACCTACCAAAAATCCCCGATGAGGTGAAGTTGCAAACATTGATGCGCAAATGTGCAGGGTGCAGTGTACTTCGGAACTTATTCAGGGATGGGACAATAACTAGACAAACAACTATTTCATTTTGCGCCCAAGGTCACTACAGTAAATATAGTCATGAGTCTTTGAAAAAAAGTAGGACCTAAACTAGTTTAGAAAAAAAGAATAAAAAGATTAAAAAAGAAATACATGTATCTGTAATAACTAATCTACCACATCATTTGATAGTTCAATCAAAACGACAAATGTGAACATTGTGGCTAGTAGCTTGAAGCAAACCATTAGTGAGGGGATTATCAAGGTCAACAGGATACATAATACATGATCAATGAGAATGATAGCAGCAGACTGACTACTAGCTATCCGACTAACAAAAGGCCTATTGCCCCAGAAGACAAATATTAAACCATTATATTGCTGATGTGCGCAAGACAATGACATGTTTAGAATACACCAGTGCATTGCTGATTAATTTTTAATCAGAACATCTTGTTAAGGCAAAGAGGAGAGCACTCTTTGTGGGCTTACAATGAATTGGAGTCATTAAATTAAGATCATTATTAACCATTGTTTATAGTTACACAAATGCACACAGAAAAGACACATGTCTTCTTGTGACATATCAATCAATCAATCAATCAATCAATCAATCAATCAATCAAGATTTTACAGATTTTGTTTTACGGATTAGAGTGAGTAAAAATACATGAAAACACACGAAAAACAAGTTAGAATCAAAATGTAAAATGATGGTAACCCTGATATTTCTAAACCTAAATCAAATGGGTGTAATCTGAGCAACAGCCGTTTTATTGCAGCTTCAAAAGATTTAAACTCCCTTGACCTCTGTCTGTTTTCTAACCCCAGAGGTCTCGATTCCTGCTTTACTGCTTTCAAAACTGACTCAACCACTGATTGGTTCTCTACCAAAAATATCTAGTTGCCTGGGAGTTGGAGGAGGGCGAGACAAAAAAGAGGGAGGTACTGTATGTATATGTATGAGGGAGTGTTCATTCAAATTGCTGTGAAATCAACATCCACAGTCCTGCCATCTCTTGCATAAATTCTGGGCTGTGTGATGCAGCTGTGAGTGGCCCAGCCCAACCACTTTGCATTTCAACTGTTTGCTGCATGTTAATCACAAAAAAAACAAAAACGAATTTAATACATTTCTACAAACCCCATCCTCTTTTTGCAGCAGTATTTTTTCACTTTTTTTTTTTCTACATTGGCTTATCATGGTTAGGTTTTGGACTGAATACTCCTCTAGGTTAAAACTTGATAAATTTTAAAAAATAGTTTTAAGCCATTGCACTATTGTTTAACTTTTAATCACACGTGGATCTTCGTAATATCTCATTGAAGAGCTTTATTTTCCTGAAACCTAACCATAAATGGGTTGCATGGTCCAATCCACAGTTTCCAGTACGTAAAGCCGCATTCAGACCCACAGCACACCTTGGTGTATAATATTACTTGTCTAATATAGCCAGTCTGGCAACACAACAGGGGTGCCATAAAGCTGAGTTTACTGATGTCTTTCAATGCAATGTGGCATCACACATCAACACAATGTAGTTCACCATCAAATGCAAGTGAGCATACATTTCTGGTGAATTGCTTTTTATGTTCAGTCCATATTTTTATCATTAATCTTGTTGTAAAATAGAGACAGCGTTCCAGAATTGCTCAATCCTGTCAGTGTATCTGTTCAGCATTCAAAGGAGGGAATCCCACAATTCATTTGTGAAAGATGGACCTGAATGTTTTAATGCCGGGTTGTTGGGTTCTGAGATTTTCCAAAATATAAAATGATTTTTAAGAACACAGTATCTTTTTATGACTTGTACTTTTATTAGAAATGTTGAATAGACAGCTGGTGTTACTTTTTAATGTTTGAAGGATGGTTCTACATAAGGAATTACCAACCTTTTATAAAATCCCCACCTATATATTTGAATAAACTCACTTGAAAGTCTCATGCTGTCACACTGTCACCAACTTCACCCACTACCTGTCAATCAAGCGCCCAACCAATCACCGCGCCCAACCAATCACGGCCCATCTGCCAGTAGGAATTACGTGAACAATATGGCATAAGGCATCTGCTATGTCGGGAGAAGAAATAGCTATACATGGAGAAGAGAGTCCAAACAGCAGGAAGGACACAGAAAACAGGCATCTGACAAAAACTGGTCTTTAAGTAACTACATACAGTTCATGTAGTCACCTAACAGAACTATCACTTCTCTAAAATTTCTTTTCCACTTGCTCTTTTGACAGGTGCCTTTCCCAATCTCACATTAGTTAGCTTTCTTTCTCCAGTTAGCCTGATAATATTCATCTATGGCTTCGCAATGCCCGCCCAGCGCAATCCATGATTTGCCAACACAAAGTCGTTACGTCCCGAAGTTGATTTTTGACTGTGTTTGGTGTGCTTGGTTTACAATACCAAAAAATTTGTTTTCATATATTTGGTATGAAGTCTGATATTATTGTTGTATCGTGGAATTTCTACAGGTTTCCGCTAGTGTTAATGTATAAAGAAACATGAGTACAAATCTATAATGAAATATGACATGTGCTACCACAAAACTGGACATATTAGATGCCACACACCATCTCCACCTCCACAACCGGGCTACATTGAGTACACATTACTTCTGTTGACAGCACTGATGTTGGCATACACCCAAGTAAGTCTTTGCTATAAAAATTTCCAATAAGACTGTAATTCTTAGAAATACAGTGCACACTCGTTCTTCGCGGTCAATGCGTTCCAGGAACCACACGCGATTAAGGAATTCCGCGATTGAGCGACAAAATATTTATTTTATTATTTACAGTAATTTAAACGTTTATGAAACCTCCCCATACTGATATTAAACCACCTTCTATATGTATTACCTTTTCCCACACTCTTATAGACTGTTTAAAGCACTTTTGTGTCTCATGTAAATCTGAGACTCATGGAATATGGCGCACTTCCGGATGCCGTCAGCCAATAGAATGTCCGTACGGTATCACGTGACTACCTTCCAAAAATCCGCGATGAGGTGAAGTCACGAGCGTTGATGCGCGAAAGCGTGAGGGCCACTGTACTGCAGCGCTCTTGAATTGTGTCCTGCTAGTCTACAG
The DNA here is from genome assembly GCF_040054535.1 of Antennarius striatus. Lineage (NCBI taxonomy): Eukaryota > Metazoa > Chordata > Actinopteri > Lophiiformes > Antennariidae > Antennarius > Antennarius striatus. The sequence goes on along the minus strand of NC_090776.1, from coordinate 24,596,722 downwards.
GCCACCAATAAACCAATCCAAGATCTGTGACAGAGCATCAGGGGCATATGGAGGCTACTGTAAAGTGATCTACAATAGAAGTAGTAGCTTCCATCTTCAGTTTCATAATCACAGGATGTATGTATTTACATCCTGTGATTATGTACTGTCAGTCTTGGATGGATGAATGCATGAATGGACGGATGGATGGACGGACGGATGGATAGATAGATGGACCAAAAGACTGAACTAAAGTTTCAAAGAATCTGTTCTTGTTGCACTTCAGCTACCATCCATCACATATCTACTGTATGTATAACATACTGTATATTGTACCACATACTCAGTGATTACCCTTTGCTGAGGTGCATACAGGCTCTATGTAGTATTAAATATATAAAGTATCTTTGCCCGACTTCCTGCATATTGTACAGTTAGGTATATTCTACTTTTATTACCATCCACAGGAAAAAAATCCAGTTTTGACTCAGGGCTACCCAGCATTTGTAACATCCAAACCATTTAACTAACACTTATCACAGGCCATATTTGTCTGTGTCTAACAAAGATTGTTAGTGTTTTTTCTTCTATACACACTACATGTTGCATAGAATGTTTTCAAAAATAATAAAATAGTTCTGGGAAGAATCAGCAGGATTTTTTTTTCACATCAGTCATTTTAAACTCTTGAAATGAATGATTTGTCTTTCGCACACAGTGAAGTTTTATGCAGCCTAAACATACTGAGATGTCAAGCTGAAAATACAAAAGCATATAGGCATTTCAAACAAAACAAACATCAAAACTTCTCAGAGGGTGACTGCTGTGGGCGACACGCTGTGAAACAGCATACATCATTATCCACAGTGGGCTGTCAATCAGTTCCATCCGCACAGAGATAATACTGCTAAATTTAACTTTCCCTGTAGTCCATGTGAACACAACCATGCCAGTATAAACACTGTGGACTTGAACTTGTAGGTATCTCATCGCCTCATTTCTATGCACATCAAACAAGAATCTCAATTTGGAAGCAGGTGGTAGGATGAACTATGATAATTCACAGTTGCAAAAAAACACAAGATCATGAATAAAAATGGGGGGGGGGTAAACTAAAATGTAGGTCGCCTAATCTGACTCACAGTGTCTGGGGGGAACCAAGTAAGAAGAGAAGCAAACCAACTAATACAGCCAATTAAACTTCCACTGGCCCCACGCCTTCCCTTACCCTCCTCCCAAGCCAACACTTCAAAGTGCTGCCATCAGTGAAGAGCATAAAGTGAACGTGATGGCTATAAGTGGACTTAGATGCTGAGGCAGGGGACTGTCAAATGACGCTCATCACACTGAGAAAACAGTGTTTCAATGTTGTAAGAGCAAAATGACTGCCAGCTACCGACCACACAGAGGCAAACCAAAGGCAAAATCTGTAGAAATCCACACACATAACAGCATAATGGACATTTTGTTGATGGCCAATAGGGTCAATGGCAGTTTATCTAAGTGGTATGAAAAGAGGGCTACATTATTAGCAGTCCATTTCACAATGTCCTAGGAGAAAAAGCAATCTCCCAGCAGGAGCTTTGAAATGTAACACTTTATTGATGAAGAAATCTAAGAAAATACAGACCTGCTGTGCTTGTGAGAAAGGCCCGGTGTACGATAAGAAAAATTAGCTGCATGAAGGACACCCAAAAGGAGAGATTACTATTTTCCAGCTGCAGGTAAAATTATTTCAAAGAGCCAAATCATCTTATTACACAAAATGCATTTTAAAGTAATCCCTCCCATTACATAAAAAATTCAGATTTTCTCTCACTTATTTTTCTTCAGCTGTTCTTTTAGAGGGCGGCACGGTGGCGCAGTGGTTAGCGCTGCTGCCTCACAACACGGCGGACCCGGGTTCGGGTCCGGCTCTGTGCGGAGTTCGCATGCTCTCCCCGTGTCTGCGTGGGTTCTCTCCGGGTTCTCCGGCTTCCTCCCACCTCCAAAAGCATGCGCTTCAGGTTGATTGGCCAGTCCCAAATTGACCATAGGAGTGAGTGTGTGTGTGAATGATTGTTTGTTTCTGTGTGGCTCCGCGGTACACTGGCGTCGTGCCCGGAGTGTCCCCCGCCTCACGCCCTGAGACTGCCAGGATAGGCACTGGCTACCCCGCGACCTGCGTTAGCGGATTAAGCGGGTTGGAAAATGAATGAATGAATGAATGTTCTTTTAGAAAAAAAAAAATCTATGTTTTCTCTGTTTCCCTTCCAGAGCCCAGCTGTTTTGTGTCCTACTGGGCATTCGCAATGGGAAGATTTCCACACCGATCTAGGCACCGTTTAAAGAAACATCAACAGAAAGATGTCAGAAGGAGCCTGTGAATAACACCAGAGGCTTATCCACTTCCCCATCTTTGAAAAGGAAAAAGAGGCCATCCAGACTCTTCATTTCTCTCTGCATTCTGTTTTACTAACAAGCATCTAGCCATCACTGCCTTGGCTGCCTTCATGTTATATAAGCCAGAAACACCAGACTCCAGCTGCCAGTGTGGTCAGCTTACTGCTCTCCTAGAAGAGTTGCTCTTGATGTATAAATCTTTTTTAGTGTTCATACACAGACAAGTGCTATAATTATTTGTTTCTTTTGTTTGTTATTTAAAAATTGGAAAATAATGCAAATTGGAAAATCTAGCTAAAAATGAAAACCACAGCAGATGCATTCTCTATATTTATCTCTTTTTATTATTATTGGTAATATTACTATTGCTTCTGAAGACACAAAAAATTGTTGAGGATTATTACCACTTAAAGATGTCCTAGTATGAAAAACACATTTTTCTGGTGTCTACATATTATAGTGATTCTCCTCATCCAACTCCTACAACATGGAAAACAAACGGGTCATGTATCAACTGTAAAGTCCACTCACACAAATGTAACTTGTGAGAAATTGGAAATTTTGCCTTTTTGACTGTGTTGTAGATTTGGAGCTATTGGTGTAAAATCTCATAATGAACTGTCCGTTTACTCTTTCTCCATTTTCTTTCAGCACTCCTGCACTTTCTTTTTTGTTTTTTTGATTGCAGCATTTTTTTTCCACATAGGTTTTCTTTTAGTTGTTTTACTTACTGGTGGAGCTATTGAGCTGACTCCAGTTTATTGTTAAAATTATCTATGATAACTCACAGGGTGCAGTTAAAATTTCAGCATGAGTGCTTTGTATAAACCCAATAAAATTTGCAGCCATTTCTGAAGTTAGATAGCACCTCCTCACTGTTTTCACCAATGTCTCCTCTAGGTTAAAACTGGTGATATTAAAAAATACACAGTAGTGGTCAGACACAATTCCTCCGGGATGTCTGCTTGTCTTGAAAAATTGCCAGTCGGTTTCATTTTGATCAGCTACTCTCATGTAATATATACACAGTAGGTCAGCGTTATGATTGGCTGACAGAAAGTGAAAGCATCTCCATGATTACCGTAGAAAAATTAACATCTATATAATGAATAATAAGAGAGAAAAAATTAGAAAAAGTAAAAGTGACATATGCACAAGCTCAGAAACGTGTGTACATGTTGGTGCACATGCACCAAATCAACAGGTGTGTGTATCAGGCAATGACAGAGGGAGTGTAATAACGGTGTATTAATGGCTAGCCCAGACAAACAACCTATTGTCCGGCGACCTTATTTCAGCAACTTTCAGACTGGAAATTCAGGACCACGGATCACTTTGGGGTAAAACATTTCAAATACAGTGTAGTTGGACATTTGACAGCTGTGTGAAATTAATTAAAAAGAGTAAAATATGGGAACCTTAAGAGAATAGGTATAAAATATTTAATTTCAGGGGCGACCGTGGCTCAGTGGTAGAGCGGGTCGTCCAATGATTCAAAATCGGCGGATCGATTCCCGCTCCCGCTGAGTCATTTGTCGTTGTGTCCTTGGGCAAGACACTTTACCCTCCTTGCCTCCAGTGAGGCACTCGCTGGTGTGCGAATGTGTGTGATTGTTCCAGCCACGCCTCCGTCAGTCTGCCCCAGGGCAGCTGTGGCTACGTATGTAGTTTACCACCACCAAGTATGAATGAGGTGTGAATGAATAATGGAACCAATTTAAGCGACTTTGAGTGTCCAGGCAAGAAAGCGCTATATAAATCTAACCCGTTATTATTATTATTAGATAACCGCATCTCCAAGACCTCGATCCCAGTAGTTTTGTCAATTTACATAGCAAAGCTCTTGGCATCTCTTGAAATTGTTTGATCAGACACACAATTACTATTTCAGCATGTGCTACCATACAGACACCAAATAGAGGCTTTCAGACAGGCGAAAACACCAAACACTGCTTCCTTGATAGAGGCCTAGAAGGTACTTCTGTGAGTGACAGAATGGGAATACAGCTCTTCTATTAATCCCAAGAGAGGAGAGGAGAGGAGAGGTTTCAAAAATCCCTTTATTACATACTAATAAAAAACTAAAACAAAACAGTCAACCAAACATATGTCCCTCACAAATCAACAATCAACTCTCCGTCTCCCTGCACGGAGCACAAAACCCCCCAACACTGACTGAACGCCTGTATATCGTACATCAAGTGATATTATGAAAGTTCCACTCTCAGTCGGGCCTTCAGTGACCCCTTTAAAACCAGCAATGGATCCACAAATCCAGCACTCAGAACACTGTTCTTCCTTGTCAGTCAGATGGCCAACTTGGCAGTTCCTGACAAAAAATTCATGAGTGTATGTACTGTCTTTTTCCTTGCAGAGTACTTTGGACCAATGATATATATATATATCAAACAAAAAAACATCCAGGTTCTGAAACCAATCTCTTAGAAGTCCAAAAAGTGCTACAAATTGGGGACACTGAACAAACAAATGTATTAATGTCTCATCATGAGAGCAGAAAGTGCACCCCTCCCTCAGCTCGGGATCAAGGTGTGCTCTGTGGCTGTTTGTGGCTATAGCCCCGTGTACAACCCTCTATTGGAAGTCTGCGGTCCATTTTTCAACGGGCAGCTTGTACAGGCTCCTCCAGCTGACTTTCGAGGAGATATCTGGACCAAAAAACTCAGACCACCTCAACTCCTTTACCCCCGCCAAAAGTTGGAAGTTCAACACCTTAACACGTGTTGTAGATTTCTTTTTGTCAGCATCCTGAAGTTTATTCAAGCGGAAAGCTGCAAAACACAACAGCTGACCTCTTCCTTCTTACCACTCTCCCAGAGCTGGGGTGATGAACACAGCCTGGAAACTGTAGTTCCATTCCTCACTCCATTGGTCCGACATAGTCTGGTTTCCTGCAAAAGTTCTCATTGTTTCTGGCAGGGCAGCACAGACTTTCTCCACTACCCTGTTCATCAGCCTGATAGAGCTGATTTTGTTCCTCTCCCTCAGGACGTCCAAAGAGGTTGTCATCTACATCAGTTGGCCGAGTTTAGTGCAACCAGCCTCCCTGAGACTAGCTCGCAGGCTAGCAGACCGCAGTGTCTGAGTCTTTATAAAGTTATTAAAAAAACAAATGTTCCTCAAAAAACCACATGCCGCAAGCGTCACTTGTGGCATGTATGATTTTAAAAATCTGCCATGCCTGCAGACAGAACTGTAGAAGGGGGATAATTCATTAGGATCCCCGTCTTCAAGTTGTTGGTTATGGACAAACTGTGACTAGCACATAAGTCCAATGACAAAACACCCCTTGTGTTCAGATCAGGGAGGCCGTTCATCCCATTCATCCCATTCCAGGTCTCACTGTCATTGCCCATGTGAGCATTGAAGTCCCCAAGATGAAAAAGGAAGTCCCCTGTTGGAGCACTATTTAGTACCCCTTCCAGGCACTCCAAGGACGGCTGGGTATTCCACACTGCTGTTTGGTCCGTAGGCTGAAACAGCAGTGAGACACCTGTCCCCAAACCAAAGGCGCAGGGATGCGACCCTCTCGTTCACCGGGGTGTAATCCAACATATGACAGCTGTGGTGCAACAGGCAAGCCCACACCAGCCTGCCGCCTCTCACCTTGTACAACTCCAGAAAAGTGGAGATTCCAGCCCCTCTCAACGGTTTGGGTTCCAGAGCCCAAGCTGTGGCTGGAGGTGAGCCCGACTATGTCTAGTCGGTACCTCTCAACCCCCCTCACAAGCTCTGGCTCCTTTCCCCCCAGCGAGGTGACATTCCATGTCCCTAGAGCTAGACTCTTTGTCTGGGGATTGGGTTGTCGAGCCCCATGCTGATGACTACCACCTAATCCACACTGCAACCTTCCCCTACGGTGTCCTTGGCGGGTGGTGAGTACACTGGAGGTTGGGCCCACGTTGTCCTTTCGAGCCGAGCCCAATTGGGCCCCGTGAGCAGAGGCCAGGCCACCATTTTTAGTCTCCTAATAGACAGTAAAAGTGTATGTGGTCAAATTTGGAACCTTTTCGCAAATATGTTCCTATATTCCACTTCCAGACTATATTTGATTAATTAAAAGAAGGAACCTGCAGGCACCAAATATTAATTAGTTCATGATTTATTTATTTTTTACAAAAGAAAAACTTCCTGCAGCACAAATCATCTCACAGAGTCTGATATCCTGTGCCATGCTTTATTAATTTATTTAAGCTGATGACTTTCTGCAAGACTTTCAATCAGTAACCACATAGGAGACCAATAATAATGGGTTAAGACATACGATATCATGGTGATCTGTGATAGAGATGCCTTTTGTAGGGTACAAACTTTTTTATTTCTGCTGAAAAACTAGATGAATATCTTTTTAAAAAAGGAAAAGACACCTAAGTCATTATACTCCCTTGCTAGTATTATAGGTTTATTCTGCAGCATGTTGAAAAGCCCATTCCTGCATCATCATCTACTATTATTTTCCCTGGAAAATTGTCTTTGACAATCAGAAGACAGCTTCCTGGCCCTCTTCCTCTCACAGTAGGTTGGGTTTTGCATCGTCCCTGTTTCTGTCCATATTAGCATCTCTACTTAATTGGCATCATTTTCTCAATTGCTGCGAGTTTATAAATTACTTGTACAGTTGTTACAAATGATAACATGTGTTGACTGAAATTGGAGGGATTGGTCCCCAGAGTTTTGGGAAAAACAAGAGACCGAGGAATGATTAAGTCACTACTATACTGTATACAGATTACACGATAAATATTTTATCATATATATATATATATATATATATATATATATATATATATATATGTATATATATATCTCCCCACCTTTATTTTGAATAAGCTCACTTGAAAGCCTCATGGTGTTTTAACTCCACCTACTACCGAAAGCCTCATGGTGTTTTAACTCCACCTCATACCTGTCAATCAAGCGCCCAACCAACCACGATGCATCTGCCAGAAGGAATCACGTGAGCAATATGGATTAAGGCATCGAGCAGCGAGGCTTTTTGTTGAGGTTACACCTGTTGTCCACATGACAACGCAGATATCCAGGACAAATATATATATATATATATATGTGTGTGTGTGTGTGTGTGTGTGTGTGTGTGTGTGTGTGTGTGTGTGTGTGTATATATATATATATATATATTGGGGCTGTCACGTTAACGCATTAATTTGATTAATTAATTATGCTGCAAATTAACGCGCTATAAAAATAATGCAATTAATGCATTTTAAATTTGGCCCATTGAGTGACCTGTAGGCTGCAGCGGTACGTCATTTCGTACCTGCGCCACTAGTCAAAAGCAGGGTGACTGACAACAGAGATGGGCACGACACAGGAGAGTGAGGCAAGCCCACTGGGACCTTTGGGCGGAAAGTTTATTTTTAAAAAGAACAAAGACGGGACTATCAACAAAAAGGCAGTGATTCTGCGCTGCCAATCTACGCTGTAGACGCCTCCGTCAGTCTGCACTGTCAGTACAGGTGTACATATCATTATTATGTAGTCCCATGTACATTGTTTCAGTCCACAAAGCAAGAGGGGTTTGGCCTGCAAGGGTTGTCATTTGTCAGCTGAGGGTATTTAAAATTGGACCATCACTACCCAGACATTTGGCTTAGCTATTTGTATAGCTATTTTTTCATATGGGACAATGCTTACGTTTGATCATCTCATGCTGACTCTTTATCCTTACTCAAAATTATACTGTGACAAAGTCCAGTAGCAAATCAACAGCAATTGTAGCTGTACTGTGAGCCCTCTGCTTATCTTTCACCACATGTCCAATTTACACAGAGCTGGGAACACTCAGTTCAAAGTAGTCGCATAATTGAGGACGGAACAGTTATCTGAGACTGCTTTGCTTGTCTTGTCAGTATGAGTTAGACCAGCCTTCTCAAAAGGCCAGACAATTTGGCCACCAAATGTCATGTTGCAAGAAGGCAAAGATGGCCTGGTGACAGAATGCAAGGGATGGACAAAAGCTCTGGTTAAAGACATGCCAGGCCTTATCATCCAATTACTCTAACCAAAATCAAACAACATATATGCCGCTTCATTCTGTCTTATCAAAAATATGCAGGAGATAAATTCTGAAACTTTGGCAATGGATGAATCATTGATACAAAAATGTTTTGCTTTTCTCGTTTTGCATTTTTTCGCAGTCTGCAGAAGATTGGTTTTGGCCTCTGGCACATTGGTAGAATCAGATTGTGGACTGCAGAAGCATGGATCTTATCTTACCTGCAGCAGCGGGTTAAACATATTGCCGCCCTTCTCTCTGTGGAAATAGGCTTCAACTCTGTTTTACTGTTGACAGGGCAAAGGCACACGCATCCGCGTGTGCACACACACGCACCCACGCACGCACGCACAAACACACACACACACACACACACACACACACACACACACATGCATTATTTTGTCTTTTCCCTTTTTCGTGTACACACCTGCATTCGTACATAGTCAGGGATGTGCATCCATGCATGTGTGTGTAGGAGGTGGATAGGGCCAACAGATAAATTTAAGGGATGGCATCTATCACATGACCTAGAGACTGCCCATCATGATGATTACCATGAAGACAACCTTAAATCAGAGCCTAGTCCCTGGAAATGCTATTAAATCAACTGTAGACACACACACACACACAAACACACACACACACACACACACACACACACACACACACACACACACACACACACACACACAGAAATATGCACCACAACCCAACAACTGGGTTATACATATGTTGTCATCTGTAGACATGAAGTGCCATTTTGCACAACATGATTATAGAATGATTATCACAGTTCATTTCTTGTACAGTGTGATGTATTTCAAATTCTGTATGTTAAGGCGTTAGGTTGATTTAATGTGTATGTTGCTACGGTATTCATTGTAATGTTGTTAAAGCTGTGACCAACTGACCTTACAGGACTGGAGAGATTTCTATTAAAGACTCTCAGCTGCCTCTGGAAAACCTACTACAGCAAAATGTTCATCCCAACAGGCACAGAGGAGAGACAGCAGAGAAGCCAGTACACTCATTAGGTAAAACACAGCTGAGCCAGCCTGTCGAAGCTCCTTTAACACCTCCTCCTGCTTCCTTCATTTCTTCTTCTTCTTTTCAATGCGCTCTTTCCCATTGCTCCTCCTCCCCTTTTCCTGCTTCACATCACCTCCTCTTTCTATCTCCGCTGTAAGTGTAAAGAACATGGTGTGTTTTGCAGCCTCTGTTACACTGCAACCCTTTTAGCCTGTTTGTTTAGCTCATCATCACCTACCTCCCCTGGGCTACATGGAGTTTATCTCCCTGCCAGTTGGATGCCACAAAACCCAAATACAGAAATATGTCACTTTGCCATGCAGTTAAAATACAATATAACAGCATCAATTCAATATTACAACACCAATTAGATTTTCAGAATGCTCTTAAATGCAACTAAAATTCAATACATATTATTCAATATATATCCCCCCAGAATTTTTTCCTTAATGTCATTTCATTTCATTCTTAATAAAACAGTCTTGCCTGCAGAACCGGCATGATTGTTCATATATCAGAGACATCAAGGTTTCATATATCAGAGACATCAAAGTTTCAGCCCGGACAAGGGAAGAGGTAGCGCAAGAAGTGGTGTTGCCGAGCCGGCGTCCAGGCCCAGCTACGAAGAGACCTGCACAGACCAGTGCTACCCAGCCTCTTCCTCAAGAATGCCAGGTCACTCAACAACAAGTTCGACGAGCTATCGCTCACCATCCACGCACAGAAAAACCTGAGAGATAGTGATGGAGACCTGGCTTCACCCGGGGAAAGCTATCATGCTATCAGGCTGCACAGCATACCAATGCCGACCAGACAAGCAACTCGGGGAAAAGCAGAGGAAGAGGACAGGTTATCCACTCCAACAATAGGTGGTGCACCAACGCAACAGTGACGGAAACACACTTCCCCTGACATGGAGGTTATTATGTTCAGATGTCGTCCTTTCTACCTGGCCCAAGAGCACACGGTCGTCATGGTAACCGTTGTATACACGCCGCCAGCTGAGAAGATGGTTAGGCATTATCCCAATAGGAAACAGCTCACACCAGTGAGGTGGAACAGCTGCTGAGGGCAAGACACTCTGCCTTCAGGTCTGAAGACATAGAGTTTTACAGCTCGGCAAGATCAAAGTTGAAGAAGGGCATCAAGCCAGCGAAGGCAGGTTACGCCAGAAAGATTGAGGGTCACCTCAAGGACGCGAACCCCAAACGTGATTGGCAGGGCATCCGTGAGCTTCTTAATATGAACCGCTCCAGAGTCCCACCACCAGCACCAGCTCAGAACTAGCAGAAGAGCTAAATCTCTTTTTTTTGCTAGGTTTGAAGTTGGAGAGGAGCAGGATGCCCCCATGCTGCTGCCCGCTGACACTCTGGCCCTCAGTGTGAGCATATAGGAAGTCCAGAAGGTGCTCTTCAGTGTGAACCCATCAAAGGCTGCCGGTCCTGACAGCGTCCAGGGGAGGGTACTGAGGGGCAGTGCGGAACAGCTAGCAGAGGTCTTTACATCTCTAACCTCTCACTGGCCACCTGCACAGTCCATAGTAGCTTGATCGGCCACCATTGTGCCCATCTCCAAGAAGAAGTCGATCAGCAGCCTGAGTGATTACAGACCTGTGGCTTTAACCTCCACAGTGATGAAGTGCTTTGAGAGGCTGGTCCTGAGACACATAAAATCCCTGCTGCCTCCCAGTCTTGATCAGCACCAGTTCACTTGCAGAGCCAACAGATCCACTGGTGATGCAATCAACACGGCCCTCCACACAGTATATGTGTACCTAGATCACCCTGGCAGCTATGCGAGGATGCTGTTCGTAGACTTCAGTTCTGCCTTCAAAACAGTTGTTCCAAGCAGACTGTTGTCCAAACTGCACTGTCTGGGCATTGACGAGCACACCTGCTCATGGATCGGGAGCTTTTTCACGAACCGCAGGCAACCAGTCAGGCTGGGGGGTTACTGCTCCCTGATTAACAGCCGCAACTTCCTCGTGAAATTTACTGATGACACAACTGTGGTGGGGCTGATCACAAATAATAATGAGTCACCCTACAGGGAGGAGGTCCTGAAGCTCACCACCTGGTGTTCCCTCAACAACCTAGCACTGAACTCCTCGAAAACCAAGGAGATGGTGCTGGACTTCAGGAGGAAGAGGAAGGACCCCCCGCCTCTTCTAATCCGGGCGGATCTGGTGGAATGGGTTATCAACTTCAAGTTCCTTGGTCACACATCTCAGAGAACCTTACATGGGGCACTTACACCAATGCCCTGGTGAAAAAGGCCCAACAGCACCTGTATTGTCTAAGGTCCCTGAGAAGTGTTAACGTGTCCCAGGATCTGCTGCTGTCCTTCTACAGGTATTCTGTGGAGAGCATCCTCACCAACAATATGCTGGTGTGATTTAACAGCTGCTCTCAAGCTGACAGAAAAGCTTTGGAAAGAGGAAGTCAGTGCCAAAAGTTGTAGGTGTACAGTTATCCTCTCTGTCAGACATCTACAACACCAGATGTCTGCGTAGGGCCACGAGCATCACCAGTGACCATTCACACCCCGCCCACAGCCTGTTCTCACTGCTGCTGTCTGGGAAGAGGTACAGGTCCATCAAGGCCCGGACCTCCAGACTGACCAACACGTTTTACTCAAGCAGGATCAGAGTACTGAACACAGTACTCCAAAAGTATGGGTTTACATGTTAGAAATACGCCCCAGTTAGGAACTCAGTAGCAGAGGTCTACTACTGAGTCCTCAGCTGCACAGTACACCATACAATCTTTAGGGGTCATTGTAAATATATTCTCATAATTGCTTATTTTTTGTACCTGTGTCTTGTTTTTGGTTTTTTATCCTCTTTTGTATTTATAGTTATACAGTATATACTGGAACCTTTTGCAGAGGGTTGTTGAAGAATTTCGTTGTACACTTGTGTATAATGACATTCAAGACATTCTATTCTATTCTATTATATTCTATTATGGGAATAGATATACATGTTTCATAATGAAAAGAGATAAGCACACAACTATAGATACCCTCTGCAATCCAGATAATTGACACTATCCAATTTAAATTTTAAGATATGAAAACTATGTTAATATGGTAAGAACATATATAGAATGTGTACCTGTTGTGGACCTAAACAAAAAATAAGAAGAATTCATACATCCATATAAAATAATAAAACACAAGTCTGCCTTGTAATTACACTGCTGCTCCAAATATTATACAATCATTGAGAAAAAGATAAGAAAAAATTATTTGAGTGTTACTCACAGTCATGATGTGCTTTGCCGTCTGAGGTATTTAAATGCATTGATCAAACTGTTCACAGTAAGGGCTTAAATATTGCTCCCTCACCGAAGGAGCCCACAGACCTATTTTAACGCAGGGCAGACTCAGTCAAACTATACATGGCTCCCTGCAGCAAAAACCTGTTTTCTCCTGCATAGAAGGGCTAGGTTAGAAACAACATAAGCTGAAATTGTTTTCACTGTCTTGCTCAAGAATGTTTCAGTAAGGCTACGCATCACACATTTCATCAATACGGTGAACTTCTGTAAATCACTGACATCAGATTAAAATGGTGCCACTGAGCCAGCTAATGCACAACCGGCAGAGTGCATTCAATCATTAACCCACATAAAATCAAAATGTGACAATCAGCCAGACTAGAGTGAGAGTGATTGTTGGAGTGAGGAGAGGAAGCCACAACTGCTTTCATCTGGCTTCATCTTTTAGCTGCTGTTGCATTACATCACACTCGTAATTCCTTTTTGGACTCAAGACACTTCTGGACTCATTACCAAATGTAAAGGTGTCACAGAGACGAAAAGGATAAAAAACGTTGTGACCTAAAAGACTGTGACCTGTAAAATTGACATAATCTGCTACCTTTGAGGAGCCAGTAATGACCTCTCATCGCAGTGTGACACACTCTCCGTCTTCATTTCACACCCTCTTAGAGCAGCACAGATGGCCTTGGCATTTCCTTAACAGCCCCTAAAGTCTTTCGTAATTCAGGCTGCAAATCTTGTGCTTTTTCTGTTGCTTCTCCCTGGAAATATTGGAAGATGCATGGAGATGACTGGAAGGTGAATTGTTATTCACCACACATTCTCTGTATCTCCCAGGCAACAGCCATATGTTACACGAAAAAGTCCATTAGAAGTTCCAGAATAACGCTAACACAGAGCAGGTTTTACATACATGCCCTGCTATCTATTTGGAATTATTGTTTAATTTTCTACGGGTTAATAAACAGGTTAATGAGGTAGGACTGGGCCACTGTAAAATGCTACGAAACCAGTCATGCAACATAATTTGTCTTGCTTCAGACGTGTCAGCTATTGCTGATCCCTTCTCTTTAATTCATTCAAATGAGTTTTGTTTTAATTGTTTTATCCCCAGTGCTCCCTAACACCATTAGTGTGGAAAGACATGAAAAGAGTTACAAGATGATGGAGGGACATAAGAAAACCAAGATACAAGACAAGAGAGGGAGAGATGCAACTAGAGGATTAACAGCATAGAGATACAGAAGCAATGGGATGCAGAATGTGACTTGTGTGGTTGTGTTCTGTGTTTGTGCATGCGTCTATGAATAATTAGTCCTCTCGTTGTCATCACGCAACAACTATTCTCCGAGCTAAAACTTTAGCTATCCTAGGTAGGATGGGGGCTCATTCTCTATCTATACTACAGATACTGAGTTATGAATGCCCCAGAGGTGTGCTAATGGAACTAAGCTGATGGGAACATGAGCCGTTGGGGATATGGGGAAATGGAAAGTGTGGCTGATGGAAAGACGGCTCCATGTGGACATGATCCAGAGGGATGGTTACTGTAGCCAGATGTGCTCTATACAGATATTTTAAAGCTGCAGGACATTACTATTTCACAAATGGTAATTATGGAATCATTTTGTGTTACTGCTTTTGTTACTAGATAGTAATAATACGGTCAGAGTTTGAGGTATTAATTAGGTAATACCATGCTACAGTGCACCCTTGTTACTCTCGGTTAATGCATTCCAGGAACCACAAGTGAATGACGGATTCCGTGATATAGCGACAAACTATTTACTTTATTATTTACGGTAATTTAAACGTTTTTGAACCCTTCCCATACTGATATGAAACCACCTTCTATCTGTATTACCTTTTCCCACACTCTTATCAACTGTTTAAAGCACTTTTGAGTCCGAGGCTCACGAAACGCAGCGCACTCACGGATGCCGTCAGCCAATAGAATGTGCGTACGGTATCACATGACTGCCTACCAAAAATCCGTGATTAGGTGAAGTCGCAAGTGTTAATGCGCAAATGCGCAACAGTGCAGCACTGTATTATCAATATAGTAAACAGCTTGATTTTCACAAGATATATCTGTGTAGTATTAAACTAGTATTTTAAATATATTAACTTAAAATACAAATTTGTGTTATAACTTTAAGGGGTTATAACACAGCCTTTTCATTTGGCGTTGTATCAATATTGGCTGTATTTCCATAACAACCTTCCACTGAACAGTTCTTAGTGAACTTGGTGGAGCCAGAGAGCTAAATGGCTAAAATAATTATTTTCCACCTACTTCTGTAGGTACCCTGACCAACACAACCATTACTGCGGACCAAGTCTCCCCAACACTCCTTTGGCCCTGTGCTGCCATTCTAGGAGACCCTCTTCATCAGATATTAAATCTCACTCTGCGGCTAGGGAGAGTCCCGTCACTGTGGAAGACCTCTTGCATTGTCTATATGCCAAAGAATGGAGGCCCACTGAGTTCAGTGACGACTGACCACGCACTCTTATGTGATGACGACCCTGGAGAAACTGGTTCTGGAGCTCTAGCGTCCCCAAGTGCGGGATGCGATGCACTCAGTCCAGTTAGCCTATCAGGATCAGGTTGGAGTTGACAGCGCCATCCTGTACCTCCTCCACCGTGCGACGTCCTCGATGTCGGAGGTTGTACTCTTAGTTTGCTATTTGTTGACCTCTCAAGTGCCTTTAACACCATCCAGCCTCTGCTACTGCTATCTAGACTTTTCTACTTTTTGTAAGTTTAGTTGTTCAGTTGAATTTTTAATTAGACTGCTTAATTGTGTCGTTTATGTCCTGTAGTGTCAATGTTTTTCTCTTTGTGTGCTTATTTATATCTGCTTTGCTGTCTGTGTAATGTCTGTGGAAAAACCAGA
This sequence comes from Antennarius striatus, assembly GCF_040054535.1. Taxonomy (NCBI): domain Eukaryota; kingdom Metazoa; phylum Chordata; class Actinopteri; order Lophiiformes; family Antennariidae; genus Antennarius; species Antennarius striatus. Next base: position 24,581,111 of record NC_090776.1, on the reverse strand, counting down.
GGGGGGACAGCTCCACGCTGTTAGGTTCCACTGGCAGACCTCAGAAAAGTATGCTCTTTGCATGTTGCCAGTTTTTGTGAGTGATTTGGTCATCCAAGTGTCCCACTCACCTCAGAGTGACCCTTTAAATGCGCAATTCACACTGATGTCGAGTGGCTGCAAAAACTTAGTTGTACCTCTAGGAATCACAGCTGGAGTTGAGTTTGTTCTCTTGATGGTTGCTCTCACAGAAGCCATAACATGGACCCTCATTCTGTCCAAAATAAGCAATGCTTTTTTCTGGTGAAAAATCCTCCCAGGCGTTTACTGTAGCACTCTGTCAGCCATTCAGTCATTGGGCTTTCTATCTTCCACCCTTTTTTGTTAAACTTAACGGCCATGCCTTTCAGGAGTTTATCTTTCAGAATAGTCATCTTAAAAATCACCACTGGTGGGAGCTTTTTTCAGGATGCAGTACAGTTCAAAACACAATGCGTTTTCTCATGGCCAGTTCTTTTCACCATGATAGATGTTAACGTTCTAGTTAGAGGAAGGTCAAACATGAAAGATATTTCATCAATATTTATGATGTTGACTGGTACAATGGAATTCTCTGCTATTATTTTTCCATATATTTTTGGATGTTTGCAACTTTTTCTTCATAGTTGGAAGGGAGTTGCTGACAAACAGTTGTCCAAGCCCTGATGGACAGATTTTTTCGTCTCTTAAATCTAAAAAACTATGATGGTCTACCTTTAAAATCTTCAATACACATTTCGCTGGTGAATGTTTTAGCGTTCAGTCGGATCTGCACAACGGATACTTCTTGGCCGTCTGCTCTCTGTGTGTTCGCCCAGTCCTCAAGAGCATTTTCTAGTTCAGGCCATCTGCTTTTGTGACCTCTCGTTATGTTTTGGCATTGAATCACTTCATCATGCTGCCGTCTCCAACGCCTCACCATTGATTCATTTATGCCAAGTTTGCGTGCAGCAGTTCTACTAACATTCTGGATAGACAGATCAATTGTTTTCAACTTAAAAGCTGTCCCAAACGCTTTTCTATGTGGCCTGTCCTTTCCATGATGAGGACGTGAAAATATATTTTGTGTTCTGTGCTGCGTTTTTTGTAGAGTTACATCTACAGCTAGCTAGCGCCTTCTTTGCATTGACCTTCACGCTTGTTTCGTTTTTGCACCTCCAGCGCCCACTGAAGGCCTGAATTTTTTTAGATAAATGGCATTGTTGTGTACACCCCAGGGTTCAAAATATGGAAAACAAATAGCAGCTTACAGGCCGGTAAATACGGTACATATTCAGAAATTTTAAGCAAAGCAGTTGTTCATACATCAATAATGTCTCTGGTAATAACGAGGAAACAGTTTGAAAAAAATCAAGGTTAAAAAAAAAAACCCTTAATAATGGGATATATCAACCAAATATTTACATAAATTGACTTTCTTGCAAAACAATAGGCTACTGTCAGTGTAATTGCGTAGGAAAACACAATAAATACTACAGCATGTAATGCTGTCGCTGGAAACATATATTACACAAAACACCAAGAATCAGCTCAGCAACGACTGAAACAGTACATCGCATTAGATGAAATCACTCATCAGCAGGTGAATTGACTATGCAGACAGAATGTGCAAATGCTTTCAAAATATATAATTTTGAATATTTCCATTGAAATTCACATTTGATAACCGTGCATGTTATCAAATGTGCTAAATGTGCAAGTTAGCACTGAAAACTGTGTAGGCTGGCCAGTTTCTGTAAACATCAGTGTATCACCAGGATATCACAACATAGCAAAGAAGCTGAGCAGATAGCGAAAGAACAAAACTGCAATTTCATATTAAAAAAGTTAAAACCATGATGTAATGATATAACATAATGTTACATCATTGAAATGGTCTGTATCTCTTTAAGGATCAGAGATTTGTACAAAGGACAAGGAGCAGAGTCACACTTACATAGACAAGAAAACAAAGTTAGGTCTTCTGAAACTGATCAAGAAAATGTAAATATATACAGTTGTGCTCAAAATAATAGCAGTGTCTTTGAAAAGGTGAGTAAATGTCAAAATTATTCAAATAAATTGTACTTTAATGAACACAAATGCATTGGGGACACTGCACATTCTATTTCAAGGCAATTAAATTTGATAGGTATGAATTTTACAAATTTTAAATGTGAAATTTGCCACAGAGGAAAATGTATATATCTGAGGGGGATCAAGACATTTCGGAGAAGATATACTGATGACAGGACAGCTGGTGAGTGACAGTGGGATGGATCGGTTTCGGATATGAGTTGATCTAAGTTTGATAACTTAACATACCAATGTCAATGTTGTTGTTTTTTTCAGTGTATTTAAAAATAAATGCTGGTTTTGAAGGTCAAAATCTCCTGCATGCCCTTTCTTTCCCTGTCTGTCTTGTTCTAACAGGTCAAGGCAGATGGCCATCCACGTAGAACCTGGATCTGCTCCATGTTATCTCCATGTTAAAAGGCTTTGTTATCTTGCCAATGTTTGCTCATGGGAGTGCGTTGGCTATCTGTGAATTTCAAAATCTCTATTCGGACAACTTGGTGTTGTATGAAATACAACACCACGTTGTAAAAATCTCATTATATAACCATGCCACACAGCTTTATTGTAAATATAGAATGCTGCCATCATTAAACATTCTTTCATATCATCAATAATTTAACAAAGAAATTAATTTCAATGTTGCCTGTACTTTCTGTCAGTATAAATGAAACACAGTTCTCTGCTGCGTAGGAGGGAGCATGCAGCACCCTATATTTGGTTGTTACATAATGTGAGCTATTTGCTGGGCTGGTGGCTAAAATTCACAGTGAATTAACTGGTTAAAAAGAAGGTTTTCAGTGATTAAAAAAAAATAATAAAAAATAGGTGGGAATATGATCTCAGATCCTAAAAATACTTTCCACCTCTGACAGGATGCTCTTTCCTGTGGTATTGTAAGCAAAGCAACACCTTCGGCCAGTACAAATCCCAAATGGAGTCATGTAAAAGATTTCTGGATGAGAACTACACACATACACATATTTATTGTTTTCAGCCACCAGCCTTTAACTAATCAAAATATAAAATGGATTTATTTTAATGGTAAATCAAGGGCTGCACTTTTAAAAGCCTCCTGATGGTACTGTGTGGCCAACGGGGAGGAGTCATTTGTGTATAACAGGAGTGCTGTCGAAGCTGAGTTCACTGTATTCCAAGAAAGTTGTCTGGTGAGACTCGGTCCCTTAATGTTCATTAACTTGGAAGAACATCATCAGTACAATGCCGCATACAGTACATTTATTTCAAGGCATCATGTATATTGCAGAAAATATGAGAGTAATAATCATTAGCTGAGTCCTCGAGGATAAAGGGAATACAGTGTATGGTTGGGAGGTTGAATGAAAGTTCAAGGCAGAAATAAATGTGCTTATGATTACTTACAGTGCTGATAGACTTTCTCTGGTCTCTCACAAAAATGTAAATACTCCATGAATGCATCTGTGTAGGCACCACTCCTTTAGATTTACATGGTGGATCGGCATCTTAGAGTTCAGAAAAGTGTTTCAATTTCAGTCCATTAATTTAGGGAGGATATTAATTAAGTAAATTTCTCCTTTGCAAGCCAAGGGCAAATCTGAATTCATGCAATACTGAGATTCTCCAAAGAAATATAGGCAACAGTAAAAGGCTGACAAAAGAATTTTGTTCTGCTTTATAAACATTAAAACATGTGCTTGCAGAGCAAAATAAAAGTAAAACTGACAGAATTACAGAAAAAAAAAATCTGTGTAAATTTCTGTGTAAATTTCGGTGACAAAAAACAGCACAAACATATTTTCTGAGCTACTCCCCATGGGGATGGTGCTAAATTGCTGCAGCAGGCAAGACAGCCCGTGGTAGAAAAGTGAGCCTCTTGTTCTACTCCCTCATGTGTGCTCTGTCAGAGCCAGAACATTTAAAGATGCTTTATTGCACTATTATTAAACTCAAAGGAGAGTGGACAGTCCTCTGAACTATTGATAGCAAAGACTTAAAAGGGAAGAATTTTCCGAACACCTAGGCAAAGTGCACTCTACAAGGCAACTCTGCAAGCTTGGATTTCTACTGGGAGTTACTCTAAAATGTGAGGTGCATCACAGATGTGAACACCTCTGCAAGAAGACACTGGGAGGACAGGAGGCACTTAGCCATTACCAGGCCTATGCGTATGGTGAAAGTCTAAAGTCCTGTATTAAATAAAATGAAATAAAAAATAGAAATTCTATTTGCACCAGAAAAGCCATGTTCACAGGAACAAGCCCAGGGCATACACACTCTAAATCCATCTAAGGACAGACAGCTCCACATAAAAAACTCAGCAAGGACTCTGATGCAATTTTTAAGTGAGATAAATAAGTAAATAGCCTTTTATTATATTTTCATTTTCGAATCAAGACCTAAATAGAACTAAGTAAGGACATGCAAGTTTGTGCTGCATTTGAGAGGTTGCAGAAAGCATCCAAAACCCTTTTAGGGTTTAAAAACAGCAGTGGTCTGTGCCATCAGGAACAGAGATGTTTTGATAAAATAACACAAAATGATGACATGATGGAATGATGAAAGGATCACATGGTGGACGATGAACTTTACTTCCTAAAAACTGTCTCCTGTTGTAGCAGCAAAAATAGTGAGTTACAGTTTCATGCCATAGATCAAAAGTGGTCAGAATGTCCTTGAAAAATCTGCACAGAATGAGGAAAGCCAAACAGTTAGTTTCCTACATTTGAAAGTGTAAATCCACCCACAATTGGAGAGTTAACACTGTGGCGATTACGAAAATCAAGTTTGTTAGTTTAACAATACTGTAGTGGTTCTTTTCAGGATTTTCAAATTTCCACTTACTTTATCCACTGCCTTCCGTAAACTTGATGTTTTCAGAATACTTGTTTCAATAATGCAGTTGGTTGGACTTGTGCTAAATTAAAAATTGAGTATCTAATATAGGAAATAAACAATAAATGACAGCTAAAATCAATAAAGTATAACATTTGATATAAAGAAAACTTCACATAAAATGACTGTTGAATTGGGACTAATAAAATATTCAAGTATCTTTGATTTGATTTCACGAAGTTCAGCTAAGTAATTGAAAATTGAATCTAAATAATATCTATGTAAATTAAGTAACAATTACAGCTTTAGTTGATAGTAACTAATATAAGTTTTGAGCTCAGACTTAGTAGTATTTAAGGAATGTGCATGAATAAAATGTATACCATGTTTGTTGAAATTTGCTTGACATTTGAAAAGACACAAGAATGTCTGTCTGCTCATGTTTCTGTCTCATGCTTTGAATCGTAGCTCACTGACCACTGGAGGCCAAGAGAAGCAGTGATGCAGTAAATGCTGCTGCTACTGTGTGTGTGTGTGTGTGTGTGTGTGTGTGTGTGTGTGTGTGTGTGTGTGTGTGTGTGTGTGTGTGTGTGTGTGTGTGTGTGTGTGTGTGTGTGTGTGTGTGTGTGTGTGTGTGTGTGTGTGTGTGTGTGTGTGTGTGAGTGTGAGAGAGAGAGAGAGAGAGAGAGAGAGAGAGAGACAGAGAAAGAGACTTTGTGTGTGGGCTGATCATCCCCAGGCCTGGTTCAGGTAATGTAGCGAAGAGGAGGGTAAGCTGCCCTGACACACAAGCCTGGATCAGAGAGGCTTGCACGCTGCTGCAGGGTATGGTTTGTGTCTGAGTATGTGTAGGTGTGTGTGTGTGTGTGTGCGTGTGTGTGTCAGTGTGCATAAGTGTGTTTCTGGGTATATCTGTGATTTAACTGTGTGTCTAAATGTGTGTTTAAAAATGAGAAGACTGTACTAACTCAAAATTCTAATAAGATTAGATAGGTCAATTTCACAGGCTCATGTGTCCATTCTCAGTTAACTGATTGCTGCTGGAGGAACTGACCTGTGCGTTCTGGTAAGCAGCTTTAGACAAGAAGGTACCGAACAAACAGCAGGCTACATTTAATTGGATTTGCACAGCGTCCTTACCTTCACTTATATGTTACCTCCTGCCCGGATATTATAATTTTTCTTTCATTTTGTCTTGATTTTTGTGTTTCTCTAAGTTTAAAAGTCCATTATTGTCTTGGGGAAGTATTGTCATTCACGTAGTTTGACTGCTTAATACATCAGAGGAAATAAAAATGATAACATTTCCCCAAATAACATACTATTCCTTTAACTTGGCAAAAAAATATTTTCCAAGTTTCCTATTTTTTTAAGACTCAGGGGTAGTAAGTACTAAACAGTCCATAATTTTACTCAGATAAAATAAACAATAGTCCACAAAAAGGTTTTCCTACAGAATTTGTAAGTCCTTAAAGACAGAAGAAGAATGATACAAAAATGCAAAACAAATCTTAAAGCGTGTTTGATAACTAATGTTTTGACTTCCTAAAATTAATGTCAGTCAGTGTTGTTTCTTCCATCAGTTGTCACTTCCTCCTGACATGTCATCTTTACCTCTGTTTGTTGACTGTACATTTTCAGTCTAAGCTCTGCTGTGACATTTAGCCGAAAATAGATCCTTATCATCTGCTCCATGTATAAAAACACACAGCTGCCGCTGACAAAGATTGTGGATGAGCTCCACAAATACACAAAATGCACTGAAAAATGTATCATGAATATGGTCTCAACTGCTTTGGGCTACTCAGAATTTCAGAATGGTTTTGCAGTATTTGTGTGACTCCCTAGTAGGAGGAGGTTTATGGATGTAGTGAAAGAGGACATGATGGTAGTTTGAGTGAGAGACGAGGATGAAGAAGACAGGGTTAGATGGAGGAAACTGATTCGCTGTGGCGACCCCTGAAGGGAAAAGCCGTAAGGAGAAGAAGAAGAAGATTATCATAAAAATTTGAATATTTGAATGACACTGTTTTGAAGAACATTCAGCACAGTGCAGATTTCTGTCAGTTACAATAAAGCAAGAAACAGTAATTTATTCATCTCGTTTTGCATACTTTTAAGAGATCATAGCATGTCTGATATGGAATTAACCAGCAAATGCTCTAAAGATGAGGCCAAATTATCTAAGGATGTGGATTGTTGGTTACAGAGACCAAAGTAAGCTTCCAAAAGAAGGTGTGAGGCCTACACACAATGCAAACTAAGTAGAACACCCAGTTTAATTTAATTCAGATGAAAATTTCCATTTCTTCATATAAAAAAAAAAAAGAAAAAAGAAAAAAAAGTTACAAAATTACTTTTGCTTGAGCTACACAGTGTATTGTATTTGCTTATGTAAGGTCCATGTTGACGCTATCACTGGTTGAGCATTGAGGAAATGAATCATCCCTTTTCTTACATGATAACATTAGTGAAAAGCGCTAGTTGAAAAACACAACAAAGAGTGGTGCAGAACAGCTGAAATACTCGTGAATGTATCCAATGTCCAAACGACTCAACTCAGACAATCCTGCACACAAACACATGCAGACAATATATACAACTCCAGCTGTTTGCAGGACCACACAAAAAACATTACTTGGCGTGCTTTTTGTCAAAAACACTTTAATCGATTGATTATTTGCAAAGAAATCTTCCAATTTTGGAGCTTGCTTCCTGAAGACAACTGCCATTGCTGAAATATACATTCTCTTAATCAACCAACTAGAAATGATACAAATGTTATTCCAAATTCTGAAAGGAGTAAATTATGATTTTAAGACACTATTGCCTTTTGGTGCAATGACATGATAGTGAAACTGAGCAGCCTCAATGGAGCTTTTTGCTCTCTGGCTAGTTTATTTAATAATTGGTGACAATCTTCTTATTCCAATACTTCAGGTTTTCTTCCATCAAATTCAGTAGGATTATTTTAAAACTTGTTACGATTGTAAAATTTACTGTCAAGTATACTGCACACCAGTGACGTGCGGTCAGGGGAGGCAGGTGAGGCACGGCCTTACCTGCCGTCATGACAGAAAACAATAGCAAAATGGAAGAAATAAATTAAATGATTATATTTATCGAGTGATGTATATTATAAAGTTCTTTTTCAATTAACGTCAACAATTTTAGATTATTTTTACTCAAAATCGCCAGATTTTCACATTTACCACTGAAATACTGAGAAGAGACCTGCAGTGAGGCACCAGCCAGCCGAGCCTCACCATGGATTGTAGAATGATTCAGCTAGCTGTGCTGGCATGCTAAACAGTGATACCGTAATGCTGTCTCTCTATATTTCGCTATTAAAATGTTCAAGCATGTTTCATATATGAACTAAATTTCCATAGTTAAGCTAATTTATATAATTTACAGTGTTTTTTGTCAACAACTGTATGTTTTTAATGTCTTTCTTGAGCGATCCTAAAACGGCTGGGAAGAGGCACCAAGTGAGACACGCAGTTGTCCTGCCTCATGGTAGGGGGCGCTGGCGATCCCAGAGATTCTTCTTGGGACTCCCCGGCCGCAGAATAAGTGACAGCAAGCTACAATTTATAGGCAGCAAGTCAAGTGCAGCCATTTATTTTTTGTTCCGCTCACCTTGCCTTACTAAGATTACATATCCATGGGTCAGAGAGGACTGCAATTGCATCTGTACTGTATGTAATGCATATATGGTACACTTGACAATAAAGCTGACTTTGACTTTGACATCTCACCTCAAAATTTTTTCAATGCTTTTGTTCAGGAGGAGCTGCACATGGACTTCATTTATAGTAAACATAACATAAACAAACATGTAGGTAACAACGTAACATAACCCACTCAATGTTGTTAATTAAATGGTGAATAAGCTACACTATAGGTTCATATGTTTGTAAATCCGATTATGATGAAGTCCATTGCCTCACCAGCCATGACCCTCACCACACGTCACTGCTGCACACACTCTGAAATCTTGACAGACTTGAGTATAAGGTGTAGGGAATGTGTGGTACTGCAAATAGAGAAGGTGTCAAAGTGATTGCATTGTGAAGTAATTTTTCATCAGAACATAAAACATAAAGACAGGGAAGCATAATACTTTATATTGCAGACATGATGTGTGTCTTCTTTAGAAAAAGAAGTATTATTGATTCCCCTCTGCCAAAAATTGTGTAAAAGACACTTCAGAATCCACTGGAGTGAATCACAAAGTGAAAGATGAGACCACCTCATACACTGCAAGATGGTTTATCTGGAAGCTAAGCTGGCAAGATATCGATCAGAGCAACAGGTTATCGACAGTTTCAGACGATTTTCATGTGCACAAACACACAAGCACAAAGGCTTGCAGACAAGCAAAGTCATATATCTGCAATTATATCTGCATAAAGTGAGCAGGTGTGTATCAGAGTTTTAAATGCATGGTAGCAAATGGATGCAGCCAGTAGTGAGCCGTACATTGCTTGCAAAATCAAATGAAAATAGCTTCAACACGCAAACACAGACATGAACACAGACACACTCTAGCCGCATAAAAGAAAAAACATAATAAAAAGAGTTTTTATTTGATGCCCAGAAACGGCCGGTGATCAAACTCTAACAGCCAAAAGAGCCACAGTGATTTAAGGCAGCAAAAATCCATTACGGCTCCATCCAAAGGTAATGACTTCTTCGGGCCCTCCAGCTGATTCTCCAGAATAAGAGAAGGCAGCAATAACACACACCCTCAGACACACACACTGGACAAATCAGGCCTTTGTTATGAACAGTGTGAGATTCAGAAAGAGTCCACCATCGCATCACCTCTCTTTAAGTCTTTGGTACATCCTATCACTCACAGTGACAGTCAGACCATAGCATCTATATTTAATCAGGTTGCCTCATGTGCAGTAGGCACAGTCAAACAACTAAAAAACATAAAACAAAAAAACCTATCAGCTGTGTTAATGGCTAAAATTTGTTTTATTTTTCTTGCTCATAGGAATGCATGAAGCTGAGCTCATGTTAAAAGTCTGTGCAGAGGAAAATATGACAAATTGGGTTCAGTGTCTTTTCTGACAGAAATGGAGATAAATAGGTAAAACACAACAATATTATGTATGTTAACATATTTTATGAAGCAAGTTAGCTGTAAACCTCATGGCACTCAGTGAGAAAGGCTTTCAATGTGATTGTTAGACAATGGCCTACAGCAGGGGTGTCAAACTAATTTTCACAGAGGGTCACATCAGCATAACAGCTGTAATCAAAGGGCCAGATGTAACTTATAAATGAAACTAAATATAACTAAATGTAATTTAAAGTAAATGTAAAATAAGTGTAACTTGTCTTTAATGTTAAATAACTCCGAATTTGTTAATTTTTCAAGTTACAAATGTTACAGTTACGAAGAATAACTATGTTTTCTTCTTCTCCTCCTACTCCTTTTGGCTTTTCCCTTCAGGAGTCACAACATTGTTGCTCTAAATTCTTTTAATTGTTCAGGTTATTAAACCCAGGAACTCCATCAATCAAAAACCAAACTATCCAAGTGCAAAAAGAAATATAACATCAAAAACAAGTTAGGACATTAAGATAAGATAAACCGTTAATAGTCCCACACTTGGGAAATTTGTACTTTTATCATATTCTTATCAGTATTTGTGATGTTTTTAACTTTATTCAAAATGTTTTTATCAATGTTAAAATGGGCTTAAGTAGTAGTTTTTGGTGAAAGCACACTTTAGACCTATTTATTTTTAGACACTAACCTTTTATGCTCTCGTGGGCCACATAAAATGTAGTGGCGGGCCACATTTGGTCCCCGGGCCTTGAGTTCGACACATGTGGCTGACAGTGTCCAGCAGGACTTTGGAGCTTAACTTCAACAAGATAAATTATCCCTCTAACCCTTCCCTCTCGCTTTCACCACTGCACCCCTGCTGAAACACCTTTTTGTAAGAGCTGAAACAACTCCAACATTAATGCTGGCTGCTTTCATCTTTAAAACATACTAAGTCCTCAGAACTCAGAAAATGCAAAGCTACGTGTCCTTTAGTTTGACAGCAAGTGTGAAAAGATGAGAATGTGTTCTACCGAAAATTCATGGAAGACTGAATTTTACACGATTGTGTGTCACTCAACTATGGAATAAATACACTGATTTCATTCAAAATCAAAGGGTTTATAATGCTTCTGTAACATGAAGTTTATTTACCGTGTGTGAACTAGTGCATCATTCTGTCTGGTTACTTTTATCATATTTTTATCAGTATCTAAGATGTTTTCTTTCCCAGGCCTGTATTTTCAGCCTAACTATAATTCATGTGACTTGCAATGGCATTACAAATATGTCTGTAAAGCCTCATTTACTATGAAACTCATCCTTGATTAGAGCAAGTGTTAGGTCAATGCAATAATTGTCACCACCTAAATAATTACAACTGAGTACTTCCCTGACGTAGCCAACAAATCCTAATCCTGTAAAGTAGTTAATTAAGGGTTGGCTAATGCCACTTTACACCTGACTTACAATCTAAAAATAAGCACATATATAGTTTGAGAAGTTTGGCCACAGTGGGATGCTTTCAGAACAAACGTGGCTCAGTGGGAGAAATCCAACAAATGCTAGAAAGTGATAGAAGTTGATTTAAAATAGTGAAGAAGAAATGTGGGTTATTCAATGCAAATTGATAAGCTTGAATTATACACAACTCCACAAAGACATGTTTTTTTCAGTGATGCATCCACTTTAACTGAACACAAGCAGATACAACTCATGAACAAGAAAAATAAATAACAATTGCAGTTTAGTCAAGAAACCTTATTTCACCCATTTCTTTCTACTTTTTGTGCATTCTGTTCAATAGATCAGAGCTATGACTGATTTTCCTTCTCTCATATGGCAGAAAAACAAGCAAAACCTGGAGCTGACACAAAATAAAAGCTCAGCATCCAAAAAAAGACAAATTAATCCTATTGAAGTCCTCAGCGTGATCGACGGCACCAAGTCCACTAATTAATTAAGGATCCCTCCTGAGATCGCTCAGCATAGCAGATACAGTGCAAGCATGAGGTGTATGCAAGACTTAGTTTGTATGCATGCTGTCCTTTAGTACTGATCTAGATATCTACATATGTGTGCATAAAAATGGACTATAGCACGACTTAATATACCTAGCATCAACAAGTCTAGTTGCTGCATGCAGAGGTCAGACCATTACTTGTTCACATCAAAATGTGGTGGTGTAAAGTGGTGAACAAATGGTTCTATAGCAGCTGCCAATGTATATTTCCTAGTGAACAAAAGTTTCAAAAATAATATTCACTGGTGAAATATTTTCTGCATAATGATGCAACTGGCAGAAAGATGGAAAACCAAGGTAACTCTTCTAACTTTCTGCTTGTATGTCTATTTGTGTAGACTTACCTTTCATACCGAATTTAGAACGGCGGCCGTATTTGTTGATGAGAACAAAAAGGACGAGAAGGAGGACGCAAGCGAAGCCTGCCAAGCCCACAGCAATGGAGACCTGAGAGAAAGTGTGTCAGAGTCAGGCTTATGATCACAAAGCTGTGATCACTTTCCACATTCATGACCATTCTTAACTGTGAAAATAAGGTTGCTGTTTTGACAACGATTACAGCAATCTGAATAAAGGTTAATGTCAGTCTTGGCTGTTTTATAGATAGAACAATCTAAGTGAAAGATGTTTTTTATTGTCATAGACCTTCAGTGTATTTTGGGAAAAAATGTGAATGGTGTTTTTGAGTCACAAGGCTAGCTTGTTGTCATAACAGCCGCTCATTTGATTGAATTAGTTACCTTCTGAAAGTTGAATGATCTGACTAAAACATCAAATTCTGTTATATGAAAAACCTGGAAAAGAAATACCATAACTTAAAAAATATGTTTGTTAAACCAATAAACTATTTTTACCGTTAAGACTAGAAGGGACATAAGGTAACAACTTAAAATCTAAACCATCAAGCAAGGGGCTGCTGACTGTTGGCCAAGTTATTCCTCCCAAAAAATGAATATAGTTCAGTACTAGTTTAGGCCCTGTTTACACATCATTTTTTTAAAAAAGGATCTCTTTCACACTGTTGTGCAAAAATGATTTAAAATCTGTACTATGCATGCCAGAGCAGCAGGTTGAGGTGGTGTCCTTTAAATCGAAACCACAGAAAAAAGTCAGAGAAGTTGTGCAGCAATGCACATTGGTGAGGCAAAATCAACTCTATTAGGTCTGCAGCACAAACAAAAGAAAACAGTCCAGCATTGCTTGCTATTGTAATGTCGAAAGAATGAATCTCTGTAAGGCTAGAATTGTAAATGAAATAAGTATATCTTGTCAGTGATGTCATAATTTTCAGATAATGTAGGGTCATATTACAAACTTTTTGGGGACATGTTCAATATTTCATTAGCAGATTTTTTTTTCTACTTTACATTTTAATATTCCCCTGCCTGCATATTGATGACACAAAATGATTGCATTTATTTTTGTTGAGGTAGTGTTATAGTCCTGGTACTGTCCATACTGACTAACCAGATAGGCTAAGTAGAATGCTTGAAACTTTCAAACCTCACTAACAAAAAGCTCAATAGAGGTTATTAATCTCTTAAAACACATACATACTTGAGTTTTTATGACAAAGTAGTTGCCTTTAAAAACATTAGATCAGTAAACCATCCCTGTCTACAGTGGAATAAACCAACATTATTCCCTGTCCGTCCGTCTGCCCTGTCTATCTGTCTATTTATCTATCTATCCTGTAGTCTTTGCATGCCAACACATGATAAAAACCCCTACGAGAGTCTGTAGAATGTAAATGAAACATATTTAGTTACTGTTTCATTGACATTAAGGAGAAAACTTACCCCAAACGTGTCCTCATCTGGTCGGCCTGCTTCACTGTCTGACGGCGTAGAAGGAACTATAAGATAAAAGCGCAGACAAGCATGAATAGCTGTGAACGGGGGGAAAAAATCCGCAATAGCAGTGTTCTCATATATTTATAATCACTCTATAACAAAGTAAGCCAAAGTGTTTTCTTATTTTTTACTCTCTCAACTCTGACAGAAATTTCCTTCCATTACAAAACTGACTGACACAAGCAGGATGAACCAGGTTCTTGCTTTGAATACACAAACTATGACACCTAATTATAAGCATTGCAAAAATACATGATTTTGCTTGTACATTCAAAAGACAAAGACAGAGACTGATTAACAAACAAGCTGCTTAACATTATACACATTTAAACAAGCAAAAAGCAGAAAAAGCTCACACAGCCTTAAGCATCAGTGTTAAATTAGGTAAAATAGACTCTCAGCATAACTCAAATTGAAAATCTTGATATCTAAAAATGCAAGACAATTTCTTCAAACTCTTTAACAGTGATACCAATGTGTGAACACTTCCTGTAATCCAATAAAATGAAATGCTGCATGCCAGCAAAAACATGAATTTTGGCAAACACCAGGGGACAGAAGGAGAGAAGGACAGATACAAAGCCATGAAACAAAATGAGCTTGTGTCAGGAAAACACCAGTCAGAGGCCTCCAGCCAGGACATCAGAGAGTAATTGTGGTCAAATTAATAGCCACATGGTAGACTGGCTGCCACTGGCTCAGACGCACGGTATGTGTGAGTGTGTCCTAACAATCATGTCTCTCCATCCCAGCACTCATCCCCATCTTCTCTCCTACCTCTGCCCTCCTCCCTCCTTAGCAATACAAGTATCAGTCAACCCGTCAGTCTTCCATCTACGCCTGAAATCCCCCCCACACATAGCTGATGTAGTATGTCACACTCATCACCAAAACATCTCTCTCTCTCCTGCCTCACTTCCAGAAACCCTGGCTCGCTACAACATCGGCAACCATCTTTCTCTATCCCATGCTGCAGCTTTTTAATCCATGGTTGATTAGAATGAATGACCTCATATGGAGATGGATCAAATTGAAAGATGACTCTGGTGAAGGTCAGAGATCATCTTACTTTGTTAAAGTCATCACCTGTGAGGCTGCTATAGCAGCTTGAAATGAAAACACATCACACAAGAGAGATTTACAGAGCAGTGTGTGAGTAGAGCCAAGAATTGTTCCAGTACTTTGAGTATGTGATGTATATGATCCCCTCACTGCTTCACAAACACGCATAAATCACAAGCTGAAAGCATGGGGAACTGACTTCTTCACAATTTGGCTGGTTAATTAAGGGTTAATATTACTATTTTTACTATAATTAAATTTTATATGCCAATTGAAGAAAGCAGCTAAAACATGGGATTTCCTGACGGAAAAAAAGCATAAGCAACAATATTTCTACAGCTGAAGCATTTCACATTAACAGCAGTGAGAGCCAGAAAAACACACGACGTGGTGTATACTTTGGAAGGTGGTGTGTTGTGCCTTCACAAAACCTAAAATACAAAAAATTATAATAATTATCTTAATTTAATTAGATTAAAGACATTTCTACTGCGCTGTCTTAACTTCATTCTATTCTTATAGCCTTTTTTGATGTTCCTAGAAGTGTGAAACTTGGGTAACCAGGTTTTGACTATCACCTGGATTGAGGTTCCAAAAAAGCTGAATAGGTACTGAAATATGGAATGACACACTACAGAGAATCATCACTATATCATATCATTGGTACACTGCACACTGAATATCCCTCACTGAAGGAACTATGGAGGCTGTGATTCCTTTACTGCTACTATATTCAGGAAGAGAAGATGTTCCTCAGCTCCACTGAGGTGGTTCTATCCTCTAAAGCAACCTCTGGAATAATACCTGATACCAAAGTTGAGTTACGTAGTGGAAACGGTATCTTTTTACCCTCAGTGGTAATCCAGTTTTACTTCCAAGACAATGTAGCATACCAGTAGTAGATGTAGGGAATCTTATATAACATTTCAGACTGGAAAGCAATGGTCCTGTGCAAAAAAAGAGAAACCTACGTCTCTTAACATCAAGGGATTCCCTTGTCAAAGCTTACAATCATTTGCCTTATTTAGCAACCTGCCCATTTGTCACTGGAGGTTATTAATACAACCAATGGCCATACTCATAATTGAGCAGCATTTCTGACAGCTTCTAATGAACTACCACAGAGTGAGCAAATTTCTCCATGGTTAATCGCTTATTGCTAACAATGACAGTAGCCTACATCAACAAATATATGTGTGAACAAAAAGATGCCAAACAAGTCCCAAGAAACAAAACTAAAAATAACAGGGTTAAGCATAAAATAGAAACACTCACCAAGTTCCATCATGTCTGCAAAAGAGAAGACAGAGAAAGTCACGCTATGTCAATAAATTGACACAAGGTATTAACCTTGGAATATTGACCATGAGGAGAAATTTGCCAGTCTTTCTGGGTTTATTTCCCATCTCTGTGAACCAAGGCTGAACTTCACTTAAACAATCTACCTGACTGAACTGTGGATGAACCTTGGCTGTGATCCAGCCATCAAGGATCAGCTCCACAGGCTGTAAACTGTGAAGGGAGATTTTCATAAATTTAAGAGCTCCCAATAGTATCTCCAGCTGCAGTAGACCGGAACATGTGTTTAATACAACAGGTATAAAATAAATTATCACTCGTTCAGGAACTCATGATGTTCATTGCAAAAAAGTGGGCCATGCTATCACTTGAGGGATTCAGGGAATATTTCTACTAGTCTCCTGTGCTTTCATTCTTATTTATATCCAGAACAATACTATTCAGCCAGTAAAAAATGTGTTATAAGCCCTTCCATGAATGACATTATACCAATGAGCATGTACTTGATTGTGATGCAAGCAGCTATTACTCATCAATCATAAGTGCAGAGAGAAGAGCAACCAGACAGGAATGATCCTCTCACCATCATCATCAATATCCGGAGCCATGAGGAAGTGACCATACACTGTCTTGGTGACTGTTCCTAGTGCATTGCTGGCTTCCAGTGTGTAGTTCCCATTGTTGATGTGTGTTGGGTTCTGGAAGGTAAGACAGCCCTCCAGGTAATCCTGATAGAAGTCCATCTCAGTTCTAATGTACTCATTATGGAGAATCTCCTTTTGCTTGTGAAACCAGCGTAGCTTTGGGTGGGGATAGCCGCGAACTGTGAACTCGATGCATGTATCATGGCGTTGCTCAGGTTCAGCCAGTCTCAGGATAACAGGAGGAACTGTAGGAAATTTGGAAATAAACATGTCATTTACAAAACAGAAAAAACTTTTGGGCATAAAAATGCTCAAGAGAGAAAGCATAATAAGCGCTTTTTAGGTCATTCAAATTTAGTTTTTGCCCCTTGAGACCTCTGTTATTTTGTCTGACTTTTGTTATGACAAACAGTATTATAAGGACATTTATGTGTTGAGAAAGTTCCACAAAGACTTGGCAGATGAAAACCTGTGATAAATGTTTGAATCGCCTCAAAAATGCAACAACAGAAAAAAAGCTGTTCCGATTTGTTCTGAGGAACATGACATTTTGGAGGAGGCAGGTCTTTGTCAACACATTTTCTGGAGACATGGGGAAAACAGATCTCTGCTCCTGTTTTTTTTTTCTTTTTTTTTAGCACTACACACTTCATGTCATTATATGAGGATTTTACTCTGCTGATACCAAAGTTGAGTTACGTAGTGGAAACGGTATATTTTTACCCTCAGTGGTAATCCAGTTTTACTTCCATGACTGTGCTGAATTGATGCACATTGTAAAGGCTCAATAAAGAAAACAGAGTTATTCCAATTCCTGGAATCTCGCATAAACAAGCACATAGCCTCTTATTTACAGACATGTAACAACACGCCTCTGAATCCAGCAAGCTGAGAGGCATTGTATCACTTTCACACCTTTAGAGGCATTTTATAAACAATTAATCTATTGATATGTGTTTGCAATGAGCCACTCTTGCAACTTTTGAAGGAAGCATTTGGTTGACTGCATTACCTGGTACTCACTTGCTATGTCTGCTCTATACTCTTCAGCCCTCACCCACCCCCACACACAAGTTCACCAATCATTTCCTCTCACACATTAGGTCCTACAATACGCTACACTTCTGCTAATTCTGTAATTTCTGTAGATGAGTGTAAGTAACCTTATTAACAAACAGTAATTCCTTGTGTGTACATGTTGCCATGAATGAATATGTTTTCATATCAAAGACTACAAAAGTGTACCCTGATTCTCTTAATTTTAATTAGAAAATAGGATTGCTTATAGTTAAGCAATTACAAAACAAGTTGCAAACAATAACATATTTTTCTAAAAGTAAAAAGAAAAAATTCTGTTGTCCTGGTCAGACGAGGCCAAAAATGTTACTTCAAATGGCAATCATTCAAATTATTTTACTGTAACAACGCTATGCAAAGCAGAATTTATGGCAGTTTCGTTATTTTCTTTGATGTCCAAGCAGCATTTTGGTTTTCACTGAAATTACCATGTCTGCTATGCAATGATGATAAAGCTTTTGTAAAACTGCGCTTAGAAAGTGAGAACACAAGCAGAGCAACATTCAAATGGTGATAGTACAAATCAGACAAAGGCTGATAGAAATGCATTATAGATAGATAGATAGATAGATAGATAGATAGATAGATAGATAGATAGATAGATAGATAGATAGATAGATAGATAGATAGATAGATAGATAGATAGATAGATAGATAGATAGATAGATAGATAGATAGATAGATTCATACTCGTGCTGACTCAAAACCACAACTGTCTACCTTGTGGTCATACTTAGTTAAACATAACAGCAAATTGATACTTGACAACCTCCTTACGAGCACTTGGCCTGACCAGCACACCTTTCTAAATGGCTATTATATGGTTAAATCAGAATACACACATCTGACGATGTAATTGTTGGTTGGTTGGTTGGTTGGTTGGTTGGTCGGTTGGTTGGCAAAAAACTAGAGAACGAATTTCTATGAATTCAGTGGGAGCTCAGGTCATGAAATATCAGTGATAAATTGATACACTTTCGCTTTTTTCTTGATAATTGAAAGGTTTTGTTTTGTTTTCACATTTCAGGCATATTTGGGGGTCAGGGAATTAAGAATGAAAATTGAATCTGCAGTTTGGCAATATGCAATAAGAATTTCAATTCAGCATTTAAATGACCGATTTTCACAAGTGACCTTTAGTCATGATGTCAGTGTGCTTGAAATAATTAAAGAAAATTGTTAGGTCTTGATAGAGGTATGCGTTCTACTGATTTTCTACTGCCATTCTCTTTATAACATGCAATGTTGCACTATGGTTGATTCATTTCAAACCATTGTTGGGACTTATTAGTGTTTGAAAGCTGTCATTTCATAAAAGGCTATGGTGATTTTGTTCCTGCGAGACAATAGTGACAATAGAGTCATTCAACTGCTCTAAAGGCTGAGCCATGTGCATGTGTGAATGTGTTGGTACGGGGGAGTGTGCAAAGCTGTGATTTACAGCATATAAAAGACAAAGGACAGAGAAGAATAGAAAGAGAGGAGGGAGGGAGAAAGAAGCATGAAGTGAGGGTGGCAATTGTGATGCCTAATGACAGAGAACTTAGTTCACTTGTTTGTGTACAGTTAGGACGATTAGATTTTCCCTCAGTGTGGCGGCTAGCCTAGCTCGGTCAATACAGTACAGATCAGTACGTAGCTCAATATTCGTCCTTAACAGCATAGTGTCCTCATGGCACTCATGTAGATGACAAGCATGATAAATGCACACCTTTGATCATCACTGACACTGAACACAAGGCTAGTTGTGCAATGTTATCTTGTGGTAACACTCATGTTATTTTTCAAATGTCATGTTCCTGCAGGACTACAGATTGCACAATGTAGCTGGCAGTGACAGAGCAGGTAAAAGTCACAAGGGATGGATATTGTCACACATTCCCACTTGGTTGGAGCATGCTGCG
Source organism: Antennarius striatus (assembly GCF_040054535.1). Lineage (NCBI taxonomy): Eukaryota > Metazoa > Chordata > Actinopteri > Lophiiformes > Antennariidae > Antennarius > Antennarius striatus. The sequence continues at coordinate 24,561,294 of NC_090776.1, read as the reverse complement.
GTTGGGATTTTAACCTGTAGCAAGCAGCAAAGGGATATTAGATGGTTTCTAGAGTGTTTGGAGGGATGCAGTGACCTAATTCTCTTATTATTGTTTATAATATGTGTCAATGTATTATTGAGCATGTTGAACTGCACAGGAAAAATAATGACTAACCCAGGTATTGGTTAGTGTTTGTTTTTGTTTATTGCTGTTGTTGTTGTTGTTGTTGTTTTTGTTTATTTATAGGAGATCAAGAAGGTGGAAGAGTTTTAAGTACTTAAGGTCAACAGTCCAGAGCAGGAGTGTAGAAAGAGGTGAAGAAGTGTGTACAGGCAGGATGGAATGGATGGAGAACAATGTCAGATGTGATGTGTGATAGAAGAGTTTCAGCTAAAATGAAAGGAAAGGTGTACAAAACTGTGGTGAGACCAGCGATGCTGTTTGGTCTAGAGACAGTGTCACTGAAGAAAAGACAGGAGACAGAGCTGGAGGTAGCAGAGATGAAGTTGCTGAGGTTCTCTTTGGGAGTGACCAGGAAGGATAGGATCAGGAATGAGTACATCAGAGGGACAGCACATGTTAGAGGTTTTGGAGATAAAGTCAGAGAGGCCAGACTGAGATGGTTTGGACATGTCCAGAGGAGAGATAGTGAATATATTGGTAGAAGGATGCTGAGTTTTGAACTGCCAGGCAAGAGGCCTAGAGGAAGACCAAAGAGGAGGTTTATGGATGTAGTGAAAGAGGACATGAAGGTAGTTGTTGTGAGAGAAGGGGATGGAGAAGACAGGGTTAGATGGAGGACACTGATTCGCTGTGACGACCCCTTAAGGGAAAAGCCGAAAGGAGGAGAATAATAATAAGAAGCTTGTTTATTTCTACTTTTGTTTTGTTTTTTTAATCAAAATACAGCTGTATTGTACATACGTATACCCATATGTAAGTCAACACAGCTGATGTTCTAGACAGCAGCAGGGCAATAGGACTGCAGAACGTGCATTGTGGTAAATTACACATCATCCATAATAGAAACTCGCTTTTGGATCCAGAGAATGTCACTTGATGGCTGGTAATTTCACTGTCAGTCAGATTACTCCCTAATCAGAGCAGTAGTTTAAGCTATTTTATGACATTTCCAGAGACAATAGGCTGCACAGGGGAGGAAATGTAATTACCTTCAGAGCATGTGGTGAAAAATTAATAAGTTAATTTGCAGCGCCAGCAGAGAGTGTCAACAGAAAAAAGAAGCCTACAAATGTACATTCATAGAGAGTCCGTGTGGTGGCAGACGAGATGTTGCAGAGTCAATCTGTCATTCTACTATGGTCCTGAGAAACTCTGTTCCAGTAGGGAGTGTTTGAGTTGGTGACAAATCTCTCCTGTCCTATAGTGTGATGTATTGCAAGCAGCCACAATAGATTGTGCACTACAACAGCAAGCTTTCTACAAAGAGAAAAATGTCACCTTTGATAAATATTGGCTTTGAATATATAGTCTGTCCTGTATCCGCCCAGGGCCAATCCACAGGGTAAGCTTATTTAAGAGCTGATGTGCTGGATGCTGTTATTCATGGTCTGGATATTACAGCAACATTCTGATGGTTATTAAATCACTGGTTTATGATTCAGAGATAGATAGATAGATAGATAGATAGATAGATAGATAGATAGATAGATAGATAGATAGATAGATAGATAGATAGATAGATAGATAGATAGATAGATAGATAGATAGATAGATAGATAGATAGATAGATATACTCAGGTATACTCTTAAGTTAGTGATGGAGGTAAGAGTTAGCAGGGTTTGGGCGGAACATCTCATATCAGGAAAGATTTACTCACTACAAGGACAAACCTGTCAGGTCCAAGCAGAGTTTAGAGGATAGCATTGCAGTGAACAAGACCCCAGTGTGATTTGAATGCATTTGATTGGGTTTACTCCCACCTGGGACAAACTGAAAATAGATGAGCTCAAAATATTTCTTTGAGTTTGAGATGTTATAAATGTGTTCTTGCCCGTAGACAGCTAGAAATAGGCTACAGCAGATCTGCTACCCACAAGCAGATAAGTGTCTGAAGACGAGACAATTGTTATCGTCTCATCTACGAGACTTACGAACTTTCACAGATATGAACAAACGCACAGTAAGCAGCGCCGATCCATACACACGCATCTCGTCTCCCCCTTTTCTTCTTCCATGTTGTTGTCTCTGAGTGCCTCAGCGCATCAGGCTTTGCTTCTTTCCTTGTTTATCATCACTAGCAAAGGCTAGTGAAAATGGTGGTTGTTGATGTAGATAATTTAGGGGCGGCAGTAGCTCAGTCCATTAACTCTTGGCCTGGGCATTGAAAGTCGCCAGTGGGCCAAAACATCCAGACTATAGGTTGGCAGTGGGAGGTGTCAGTTAACCTCCTGACCACTGCCACGGTGCCCTGCTGAGTAGCAATAAAGGTCAGAAGTTAAAAAAAAAAAAAAGATCCAACTCACATTGTACATTGAGCTGGATGGATGAGTTGGTCATCCCCACCACATTTTCAGCAATGCAGGTGAGCTGGAAGTTATTGTCATCTCTGCTGATGTTGACAAGAGTCAGGTTGATGGAGTGTATGTTGGGCCAGTACACATTTGACTACGGAAAGAACGTGGAAACACATACATAACAGAAGAGGGTTATTAAGGCATGTGAAAATTTATAGCGTACATAATAAAATTTTTGTGGCATAAATATTATATTAGTTAATTAAAATTGAAGTTCATTGTTGATTGATTAAATACAAAAATAAAAAGCTAAGGAGTACAGACTGTACAGAATTGCAGTCTGAACAGTACAGATTTAATGATTTTTCTTTTGGGGAGAACTGCAGCTAGAATATCAAGGTCTTGGTCTCACTCACACAGAATTTCACCTATGACTGACTGACAAATACAGACTTATGATTCTTGCTTGTCTTCTTTTATCCAGGTTGCTAAACCTTTTCCCCATCCTGATGAGTTACACTATCTGTCTGCTCTAAAACATCAAGCCTGGGGTTAAGGTCGCTTTCATCTTTAAAGTCACTGCAAGAATTAAAGATACAGATGCCAAACATAGCCACGTAGCAATTTCAGAAACTGCTGTTCTCTTCCTCTTGCTGTTTATCTCCTCTGTTGTTACTTTAGTGGCATCCCTGGGGTTTGTCTCAGGGAGCCAGATTAGCTGGCTCACAGTTAGCTGTGTTCAGCCCAGGCCTCTCAGTCACACAATAATAGCTTAATTTGAGCAGAGGTAAATCACCATTGTTACCTATGCTGCACAGAGCTGCTTATCACAGGCCAAGGACTTGTTTTCCATATGAGAAAAATAAGCGACAAGTACTAAATTCCAAATATGCATCCATTCATTCTAATTTACAGTCTTAATGGTGATTGTGACTTAATTTGAAATTGATAACATGATTAGTTTGAATGATGACATAGGACATATTTGTTACTTCAATTAAGGGTTAAATGTCGCCAAAAAATAGCAAATTTTGAAAAAAAAACAAAGATATAATGGTGGGCATAACCTTTACAATATATTCATGACTGAAGCCCGAAAGCACGGCACACAAATATGATCCTGTGAGAGGGGTCACATACATGAAAATGTATGTAATGTACTTGCATTTATAAGTAAATGGTGTTCATGCAGTTCTTAAATTGAAGCAAATATTTATTTATCAAATGATCTCCATAAACTAAAAAAGAACTGGCCTGGAAAAAGTGAGAAACATTGTGAAATGCAATGCACAACGTGGTAATAACGAGAAAAATGAATGAACACGCAATGGTTAAAATAAGATCTATTCTCCACATGCATGTAAGCTTTACCTTTAGGTATACTAATTTGTGAACAGACACATGACCACAATTCAATTTAATTTGTGTTGACAATGACAGCATGATGTTACCCACAATTAGTAAATGTGCAAAGAAGTGGATGGATATGACAAAACACATAGAAAGACAGACAGTTATGCACCAATGCACTTTTGGTATGTTTCATAACTTTTCTTACATAGAAAATCATGTTAACCTTTTAAAATATGTTGCATACTTACTGTTAATACAGTTATACAGTAACCACTTGTGACGTTTTAAAAGTCACCGAGTTGAAAGTAGATATACTGTAGTTACTTTAAACTTCTGAAGTTGTTTTCTTTAAATGTCTCTTCTTATAAGGGTGTAATGATCCCATATGTATCAAATACTCTGATAAACAAGAAAAACATTGTCCATATTTTTATTTTTCTTACCACCTCTTGCCATGTGTCATAATATTTGATAAAGGTCAAAAAATCAGTGTGACAAAAATATATTTCACAAATAATTTGAAGACTTAGGTAAACTTCAACGTGTGTTTTTCTAACCAAGTGTGTGTTTATGGAGTGTAGGCCGCTGACAGTCCAATCCACTTCAGGTAGTGGTGATCCAGATCCATTGCAGCTCACTGTCACATTGTCTCCCTCCGTCACCAACACACTGCTGTGGCTCACACTGATCTCTGGTAAATCTAAAAACACACACATGTAATACACACACGCAAAGTACAGTTGTGTCAATATCATATAACACCTGTCAAAAGCTGTGTCTAAATATTTTCACACCAAATCAATCAATTACATTTCATTAATGTAGCAAAGTACAAAAAGGAAACAGGATACACACACACAAACACACACACACACACAAACACACACACACACGCACGCACGCACGCACGCACGCACACACACACACACACACACACACATTCACACACATGCAATAGGTTTCGGATGGATGAGTCATCACCAGGAGATAATACTGCAGTCTAAAGCGTCTGTCAGAATCACCTCACAGCCTCACACATCAGATTCACCCTCTGAACTCTGTCACACCTCCTCCCATTCCTGCCTCCACTCATCTTCCTTCTCCTCTCTCCCTTTCACCTTCAACCCTTCTCTTTCTTCTGCTTTTCCTGTCTTCTTCTGTCAGCCAATCTCCACTCCCCAATCCACCTCCCCCCTCTAATGTGCTGGCCTCCCTTCTCTTCCTACTGTTGCTTACCACAGTTGTTGATGTGCATGTTGTGCAAACGTAACTTGGAGGCTCCGTTGTTGCAGTATAGCTGCTGTGTGTGAAGCTCGGCCTCCCCTCTCTGCTGCCACAACTGGATCCAGCGGATATCACAGCCACAGTCAAACACCACTCCGTCAAGACGCCTTGAGATACAACAGGCAAACAAGATAGTCAACAAATCGGCTCTGTCAATAAAAAACATGGCAAAACATTGGCTGAGTCAGATCATTGGCAGTGCTACATAATTTGAAATAATAGCTTGCAGAGTGGGTTATGGTGCGAATTCAGAGTGAGTTGATCTGGAGTGTCTGATAACAAACTAAAATAAATGTGTTGACAAAAAGTTCTCTTAGCAATTTCATATTTTTAAGATTATCTCTGGAATCAGAGTCTATGTCCTGAGCTTGTAGTATTCATGAATGTGTATTCTGATCTTTATCGGACACAGACATAAAAGCACATTTGTGGTAGCAGTGAGTAATTATTGCTGGTGTGTGAAGTGCTTTAAATTATTTTAAGACTGCTGTTTTGAGTGCTCTACCTTATGTATGACTTAAGTCAGTTAACTAATGTCAATCAAGAAAATTCATACAATCCATGTTTGACTATCAAGTTTGAAATACACCTGTTGATTCAGCATTTGCATTTTGGCAAACACTTGGAAAGTTGTGTGGCTATGGCTGCTAGCAGTTCTCGTTCTCTTTGTACAGGTAATTTAGAGTGAAGCTCTATAATTCTTGGTGAGTGCTCTGATATTTGAGATATGTGCCACTTGTAAAGAAGTGAATTATTACTTCTGTTCAAATATGAAATTTGTTTGTGTTAAAATAATGTCTAGGCAGCATAGTGGTCCAGTGGGTAATGCTGTTGCCTCATATCAAGAAGGTCCTGGGTTTGATTCTACCTTGGACCTTTCTGTTCAGAGTTGGTTTGTCTGTGTGAGTTCTCTTTGAGTTCTCTGGGTTACTCCCACCTCTAAAAACATGCAGTTTAGGTGAATTGGTCACTCCAAAGTGTCCGTAGGTATGAATGTGAGCGTGCATGTTTGTCTGCCATCCGTGTGACCTTGTTATGAACTTGTGTCTCATCTGGGATGTGCCCCACCTCTTGACCACAACTAGTTGGGAGAGGCTTCAGCAACACCTGTGACTCATTCTTTAGAAAAGTGCCTGAAAATTAGACAATTACGATTATCTCATCTTCAAGAAGATGAATGAATGACAATATCTCTATTTGTGGAAGCTGTGTCACCACTCATGTTAGAGGGCACTCACAAATTCTGATTGGTTTGAAATGGTGACAAATCACTTAATCACATAATCACATCACATAAATCACATAAAGAATATAAGTCACATAAACCTCCTGATGGAAAACAGTTCGATTATGTGCTATATGTTAACAACCAGAAGAGGTGCAGATTTACTCTGATCAATATTCTGTGGTTTGTTTTTTTAGTTCATCAGTATTGTGCTTTAAAGAGGAATGACTGTTCTGTTTCTGAAGCTGATGAAGAATGAGATGTTCAATCATCAGCGGTTTAGTCTTTGACCTCAATTCACATTTTGCCAGCAAAGAGTTGAATGTTTCTGGAAGAAAAGCTTCAATTTTTATCTTTTGTCAGTATGCCACTTACACCAAGCTGTGCACACATCCCCCCCATTATGAGCAGTGAGAAGAAGCAGTAACAATCTTCAGAGGCAAGAAAACCACCATTATCAACACCATTTGTAATTAGCGAGATTCTTCTCACTGTCAATAACAACAATGATTAACAGTATTGATACTAAAAATCAGCAATGTTGTAAAAAGACTGCTCATACAGAATAGCGTGCATGACAGTCACCACATATGTGTCTATTGTCACAGTTTAATTTATTCACACTGAGAGATGAGGAAAACAATGACGGCCCGCGCTGAAGTACTGAAATGTGAGGATGTCATAGGTCAAAGTGGAGTTCAGGGTATCAGTCTCAGCAGCCTGGTATCATTAGGCTCCTATGTGCATACATTTAATTGTCACTGAGGTGTGCAGCAGAGAACTACGTTATTCAACTCAACACGCCACCTCTGCATTTTGCATATGTCCAATTTGGAGGTTGTGATTGGTCAATTTTGTCAAGATGAATTCTCGTCCAAATGTCCTTGACAGAGGTCAATAGGATATTGCCAGATGCATGAATAATGTATGTGGCATGTCCACCATGTCATAAAAAGTAATGAGAATAGATTTCCTCAGGTGTATCTTGCTTATAATTCAAAGCTTAATGGCTTTGATACTTAAGTCAATGGAGAACCTTTCTTCACTCACTATGGCCACATGCTAATTGAAGCTCATATGAGGAAAAAATTACACGAATAAACAAATGAATGAACAAATTCACTCCATTTTTATTTGTCTTCAACTGCTTCAATTTGTTTTCTGATTATGGAACAACACTTTTTATCAGATTTTTTTCCTACCAAGATGAAAACTATGAGCTTTAAAATGAAAGACAGAATTTAAGATGACTAAAACAAGACAAAGCTGTAGAATATATTGTAATATTGCAGATGTTTTTTTGTTTTGTTTTTTGTAAATAAACAGTAAAATAGCTTTGTTTGATTGACTCACACAGCCCATTCACACATTCAACTACTTTCTACATACTGTGTCCAACCTCTCAAGCATTACGAAATGTATATATGTATTCCAAAATAATACTAAGATGACAAAAAAGCCTCTGCGAAACACTAACTATATTTGGTTAGCTGTTACACTGTTTCTTCTCTGCTTGGTTTACTTAATTAAAACATTTTCTTAAGTTGCTTAAAATTTAAAAAAACAAAAACAAAAACAAATTATTATACTGTTTCTGCCTTTTGTATAGTAGTACAGTATATACTTATTTCTAAAAAACATTTTGGGAAATTACCACTGATTCAAAAGTAGAATCAGAGGGATGTAATTTAATTTCTCAAATTGAGGCAAAAATGGTGATTCAAGAACCTCTGCACTAACAAATATGTTATTAGATTAGATTAGATTAGATTAAATTAGATTAGATTAGATTAGATTAGATTAGATTAGATTAGATTAGATTAGATTAGGCTAGACTAAGATTAGATTATTTTACATTAGATCAGATTCAAAAAATTTTTTGTCATTGCACATTACAAGCACAGTACAAAAACAAAACAGAAACAGTACAATAACAAAAAAATAACAAGTAGCAAGCAAATAAACAGTAAAATGAACGTTAATTGCACAAAATTAAAGACATACAAGCATTGGTAATATATAAATAATACTATGGTGTAATATATAAATAGAAACACAGGTATGGCTGTATACAGACATAGGTATATACATATATTCTGTAAACATTTATAGTCACTTTGTTGGTCTTGAACTAATTACATTTACAAATATTGAGTCTCCACTTGAATTTGTTTAAAATCATTGAAGTTTACTTGTAGGTCTTGTTAGTTTACAGTTTACCACATTTTATCTGTTCACCTCACATTTAACACAATTTACAGTTCATTCCACACAAAGCCTTCAGTTTGTGGTCTAAATTTATGTAACCTATCTGAGAATTTATTGCCAGAACTAAAGGCAACATCTAAGTATATCTAGAAAGTGACCATCGGCCCCATGACATATCCTGTATTTCTACATTTCATGAAATATGAACATAAAACAGCTATTTATACTGTACTATTAAAACTATTTATACACCAATACATCAGAACTATTCAAACTTCTGATTAATCTTTGGAAATAAAATAGCACTGCAATATCGCATTTAGAGAATACTTAAATACATGTACTGTATTTTCAGCAATATGTTGGAGAGAAAACAATTAACTTTATGTGGACTACATGGACTCATGACTAAATCTGACATGTAGGAATTCACTCATGAACACTTATCTCCACAAATGAGGCCACAGAAAAGAATTTTACTTTTTAATGTTTTAATTTAAGGTTGAACAAGTCACACCACAAGGGAAACAACTCACTAGCGTAGGATGGCCCAAGCCTTCCCCCTGTGCTATAATTATGTTAATTGTTAATAAGTACTGCCACCCCCATACTAACACCTTCATTAGCCTCTATTCCTCTAGGCAGCATGGTTCATGGTCAAAATGCAACTACATAAAATGCAGAAAACATATTGTAGAAGATGGTACCCACGTGATTCAAACATATATCTGGCTGCATAGTGCAGCAACAAGGTTGTGAAGATTCCACATTAGAGAACAACAAAAGAAAAGAATGGCAGTTGGAACTTGATAAATGTCCTGAGGAGAATAGATTGAACTTGGACAAAAATAAAGGTAAACAACAGTGTGACCCCAGCTACAGAGTGCAAACAGCATGACATGTTTTGAAGCTGGCAAACGATCCACCCCACTACTGTAAAGGAGAGCTAATGATGACTACTAGAGGCTGTTTTTCAGAAAAATGTACACACAGGAGCTTTGACTGAGGAGTCATGGATCACACACAGTGATAAGCTTTATACTTCAGGGTTGCTCACCTGCATCAGTTTGAATACACTCTTTCTCTTTTGTGTTGCTGGGAATTAACAATTATTTTAACTAAAGATTTAGTTAACTAAACCAGGCTAAAGATCGTTGGAACCAACTGCAGTTTGTTATTTCTGTGATGTCTGATTTTATGCTTTGAATCTACGCATTAATTCTGCTGAGCTATCTCTATTTCCAAGTACAATTAAGAGGAGCTTTGTTAATTAATTAATTATTAAATGGGTTAATGAAGTACTTTTTCACAATGGTGAAACTCAGTCTGTGGAAGCTGAAGATGCTCTGTCTTGTTCGTGTGGTTGGAAGAGGATTATTCTTAAGAGATCGAAGCAAAACTTGTATTGATATTTGCAAACAAATGTCAAATTATCTTTATTCCCCACCAACTGTGTACCTTTTATAAAATAGAAAAAAACACAATGTCACCATGTAATACATAACATCTTCTAAGTGGGTCGGCTGGTGAGGTGAGACCACTTGAATGGTGGCAACCATCATTTTAGTTGACAATGTTAATTTTTGGCTTGTTCTTGTTCTTTCAAGTGAAATGAAAAGCAATTTTCTTTTAAACATCACTGCGTATTTTAAGTGGAATACTAAAATCAATGTTAAGTATATGTTCAATGGTCTGAAGGAAATACTGACACAAGAGCAACAAGGCTTAGTTAAGAGTTCATTGTTTCTATTGGATGGAGCATCGATAGTACATTGGTTCTTGTATAGAATGAGACACTTTAAATACAATGAGACATTTTTCATGATTATCGCTGTTATAACTGTTCACCTCACATTCTCTTTCCATAGATCACTTGTCAATCAAACAGCGTACCCAGTACTGCCATTACTGTCATTGTATAGAAACAGATAAAATAGCTGTCATACCATCAGACTGACTTGTCTTCAAGCAGATGATGACTTGCAATTGATTGGCAGATTGACAGCAACTTATTCAAAGGCAATAGACTTAACGAACAGATAAAGCCATTTCTATAGCATGTTTGCTACATCATGACGACATCATTGCTCTTCTATCAGAATTTTCAAAAAGTTACCAAGTTTAGATTGTATGGGAGGATAGACGACAGAAAGATTAGATATTTGTGAAGGATCACTCTGGGGACAAATGTGGAAAACAGAGTTACAAGAAATTGAATGCACTTCTTGTCAGGAAGGGCTCTTACTATGTAAGCATTTCAGCCTTATCCTGCAAAAAAATGCTTTTACTGCACCAAACTGTGCATCATTGCTTTACCACACTCCTGTTTGTTGCTGTAACGGCTCCATGGTTCTAACACTGTATCTTCTGCTTATGTCATGGATAAAGCACTGTGTTGCACATAATAATAAATCAGTGCTTTGTCCCTTCCTTGCTTTGTTGTAAGTTTGCAGCTGCTTGGTCAGTCAGCATACCTGCAGGCTTTTTAACTACCTGAGTGTTTTTTCTTGCAAAAGGCACTTAGTTTTTTTTTTCTTTCTGAGAAGCCAGACCTGATTTGGCTTATCGCTTATCGACAGCACCACCTGCACTGCAATCATGTAGAGGAAAGGAGACACCCGAGTCAGGTCAGGGAATGCTCCAGGTATGGGAAAGGGACAAAGTGAGCAGGAGCAGGAGGTAGTTTTGGCTCAGTACCATATTTCAGCAGGGTCTCTTCAGATACCCTTAGAGGTTAGTGGCTTTGAATTGTGCTTTATTCCCACTAAACATTCAGGGTAGATTCTACTGTGATGAAATCTATTAACAAATGTAACATGCAAGAAAATTCAGTTTACGTGTTGAGAATATTTTCATGCATTCCAGAGATTATTGTTACTTCAATACTTCAACTTCACAACAGCATTTTGAAGTTTTCACTGCAGAAGTCAAGCTGTTTGTGAGTTGAACAGAAACTAAAGTGAAACACCAGCTACACAGACACTCATATTTATCATTCATTGGTGGAGACCAAAACAAAATCAAAAAGAGAATGAATGATAAACTTGCCATGCATCAACATCAATAGAATCTACAATTAAAGGCTGTTAGATCATTATTAGACCATTACCTCTGTTAGATCATTTTCTATTATATATTTAATATAGAAAACAAAACCAAAAATGATTTGGCAAAATATTTGGTAACCTTTCACTAGCCAATATCACTGAGTTGTTTTGCTCAAAGAAACCAGAACTCAGGAGGCTATTCTTTGAAGCAAATTGGAATCCAGCAGTCTTTTCAATTTTCAGCACTGAATGTTATTTAAAGCCTGATGGAACATACATTTTTGCATTATTGCACTTTGGGACATAAACTTATATTGTATACCTTTATCACCAGCTGGTGTAATTTCCTGACCTTGTAGAGGTCCCTGTATGTAGAACAAATCTGATAGACAATTTGAAAATATTGCATCATTTTATGAAGAAAATTCAAGCATGCATTAAATTTTAATTTTAAAGGGGAGACACTAGCATCAGGTTAAAATAATGGGTGATTCCTGGCCTTAAATTAATCTCCTGTTCACATGATTTAATCCCTGCTGCCCTCTAATTATCACATTAAATGTTAAATTCTCTTAAGACATGGGATCAATTCATATGCAGAAATATCTTCTATTTTCATTTGTTGTGAAGGCAGGTCCAATTTTGTTCATCAGTGTAAGTTTCCTTTTGGATGTTTATTTTCCAGCCATATATCCTACCTGACACCTTGTGTTGTGAGGTGGTGACCTCTTCAATGTCTGGGTCACTGATGCACCCCAAAATACATTTGGTATTATAATACTCGCTTTTCTTCATGTAAGCCAGTGATTTTGAGGCGTCAGTGTAAATGTTTCTTATTTTACTAAGACATGAATCCATTTGGGCAGTATTGATATGAAGATTACAAATGAATAATTTACCTGTCATGTAGCTTGTGAAAATGTAATGTTTAATTAATTCTAATCCACTGGCAGTCATGTCGGAAGATTATAGGTTTGATATTTTCATACTGTAAGTACATTATAAGAGGCATGAATGTTTAACTTTACGTCGGCCAGCCCATGCTTATAGCAGAGTACAGATTAAGGAACCACTAACGGGATAAAGAGATTTGGGATGCACGTTGCCTCAGGCAGATCCCTTCACTTGAAATGGAAGAAGAATATCTTCTTGTTTTTTATGGACAAGATAGAAGGGGCTTCGTCACAGACAGTGGTATCGGTGATTGCCGATAACACCCCTATAAATAATCTCCAATAATGTCATCCTGGAAGCAACAGCAGCAGATTTAGCATTTAACCATCCTGTTCACCCTGCTGCTGCTTTCAGGCTTGTGATTGGTTTAGCTGCGCATTGCACTGCGGTAGTTTCAGTCCTTTGGCTAAAGGGCAGACAAAGAGACAGAGCCAATTATCTGTGTCTCATCCAGATGCAGCACACAGTAGACATTTATTGTAAAGCTTCGACGTGATGCGGCCTTTTCACAGGGGCCACAATAGACCTGAGATTATTCACATTTTACTGATAGCACTGTCATTGTCACTGATATTAAGATATTGCAAGGAGTGTGAAATATCTGTGCAACCAACCTGCACGACAAAGCAATTGTTTTGCAGTTACACTTCACTAGTCTTGATAAGGAGTGCCTGATAAGGAAAAACAGACTTAATGCACATTGACTGATAGGAAGTACTTTTCCCCCTTTGCTTTAAACAGTCAGTCAGGTTGGCTTTTGTTCCTTGATTTTTACTGTGGAGTCATTAAGGCATGAGCAGTTGATCACGCTGGGAGTACACCCACTGGAGTGGCCTGCTTTTATGTTAAAGTGGCTGAATAAACAGTCCTTTAATGGTAACCAACATCTTTTATTGAGTTAAATGTAATTATGAGTGAAATAGCAACTACATACAGGAAATGTAGTTTTTAATTCAAAACTTAGCCAATCAAACCACTTTGCTGGAACTGTGATTTGATAGGCTAACTGTAAAGGACACTTAGTTTTGTCAGTTTCGTTTGATTACATTTTTGGTTTAAAATTTGACATATGTGAATAAACTCCTGTTGACATTGTTGATAAATATGTTTCATTTATTTATTTATGTATGTATTTATTTATTTATTTATTTGAATGCCTGTATCCCTGGCTTACCAAAGTAGTGCTTTATTTCATTTTCATGCAGGTCACTTTGAAATTGCTACTTGTCATTTTCTGAAAAATGAAATATGATTAGAGTAATAATGCCTAGAGACTGAGATAGCACAATGCACCAACATGGCAAAGGGACATGTTCTCCTTTCATCACATAACGGAAATTATTTCAGCTGATTTGATCTCTTTCTATTAGCATAATATGTGTTGTTCAGCAGCACGGGTTAGCACTTGTCATTGGTACAGCATTGTACTTTATTCTAATAATTAAGGGCCAAAGCCACCTGTTGAAGGCGCTTCATTTGTTGTGATTGCCTGATTGTCTTTAACAATGGTAATGTGGTTTGGGTGAGAATGTGGACATAGTGAAGACGTTAATAATGTCAAAGCCACGTAACAGACTCTGCACATGATGGAGTGATTCATTTCCCATTAGCAAGGCCTGATTCCACATGGCTTACTTCTTGCATAACGCCTCAGCCCACGTCTGTGCCGCCACGCCACTCCAACTGACACCTCTTAACCAAACACGCCAAATGGAAGAGACAGAATCCCTCTCTCCTCATCAGTATTCACTGGGAAGCAAGGGCATCACCCTGGCCCTGCTTCTCATGTAGAACAACAAAGACAGCATTTGTACTGATCTAATATGGTTGCTTAAGAAGAAATAGGTTTGCACATCAGAGCAAATTGTGCCTTGTGAGCTGTAATGGTGATTCGAGTGAGAGAGGAGATGTGCTGTTTTAATTTGTGGCATGTCATAGAAATGTGGGCAATTTTATTGCTGGGCAATGCTTTATGTATAGTTTAGTAGATTCACCATCTTGGATTTGTGCCCTGTGATGCACTGGTGATGCGTACCCCGCCTCTAACCATCAAAGCCCGTGACCTGCATCTTGTCTTCAAGAAAATGGTTGGACAGATGGACAAATGGACGGATGGATGGATGGATGGATGGATGGATGGATGGATGGATGGACGGACAGACGGATGGATGTGTAGAGCTGAAAGTGCCCAGTTTTGGACAAGACAGTGTATTGCATCCAGATCGTTTGAAGATTAGATTTGATGGTCTTAGAACAACCCAATGGCCAGACTCTTTAATTCTAATGCAAGTCCTGATTGGTATTCTGAGGAAAACTTGTGAACCTAAATCTCACTCACTACTGAATATTGTGTGAGTTGAAAACCAAGAAAAGCAGAAGTACATAAATTTCATATATCGAATTACTAAAACTGTTTGTCATAAAGAAGTGTATTAGTGCAGGCTGCTCTTGCTCATAGAAATAAATGAATTAAGGAAATTAGTTTTCAGGGTATTTTGGTATTATTCTTTGATCAAAGCTGTTTCACCGATGTATCGATGCATTGTGAAAACAGAAATACCTTTATCCACCTCTTTTATCTTTTATGTATGCGTTTTACCCAAGGAGGTATAGGATAAAAATCTGATCAGGAATAAGAGGCAATAAATATCTTAGATTTAAAATGGGAGTATTGGACAGCTGGTAAGACAACAAAATTGCAAAATTTCTACAGTCCAGTTAGTGATGAAATTCACAACCCAACATGCGCAGTGGGGGACTGAGAGACCCATCTGCCTCTCATGAGGGCCCACAGTAAAATGACATTTTTTTTAGCACTGGTATGGGGCCTGGTGATAATTGCTTCCTACACAAGATGGATCAGAATGTGCATACAGTAATATTGGTGGTCTAGGCTGCATGACAGCACATTTAGCTCAGGATAGTGATGATAGTTTAAACTAAATGCGTAGAATGTAAATTTATATCTAGCAGGGCTCCCCCTTCGTTCTGCTGTGTACTGAAGCAGGAGTACAGCGTATCAGCATTGTGCTCTGCTCTCTGAGGGCCTGCCCTGCTTTATACCTCTGAAAATAGAAGAATAAGGAGGCCTGCTTGAAATAGACTTGTATCACATCCTGCTATATGTCAGCTTTAAGAGGCGCAGGATGTGCTTGATGTTTGGAACATTGTCAAGGTTCAAATGATGGACAAGGCTGACAGGCGTAATGACGTGTAAATTACAAAAGTGCTTTGGCATTGCAATGTTCTCCCTGGTGGCGAAAGAGCGAGCTCATTTCATAAACACAATGATCACTAAAATATTCATGACAAACAAGAAAATGGGTTTGGAGGCCTTCCTCCCCCAGGACCATTACATTCCATAGGTTAATTAAGTTAACAAATGTCTTATACAATCATATTTCTACCATACTGATTATAGGTTCAGTCCTCTACATGTGCTCAGGTAAATACAGGTCAAAGACAGGAGTTACAATGGTATGTGGTGACGACAATTTGTATTGAGCCACATTGTTTGTAGGAAGCAACGATAAATTGCAGTAGTAAAATACAAATAAAAGCCAACAAGTGAGATCAGACAAGGTGAGAAGACTTACAGCTCTGAGAGTTGGAGGTGCTGAAAGAGCTGCCATGACAGCGTGGTGAGAGGATTCTTCGACAGGTTTCTGTGGAGGGAAGACAAACAAAGGGAAAAATTCAAGCACCAGTCTCTTCCTGATGTCATTCTGTTCACTTTTTTTGTAAAATTTCCTCATTTACAAGATTCTTTTCTGAATTCAGATTTCCAACTAACAAATATTTCTGTGGGTCTTTTTGACATTCTGTTGCATTATCTTTGATGTGGAAATTTCAATCTTTCCATTTTCAAAACCCACATCTTTATCCTCTTACATCTGCAGTAGGATCTGTGTCCTTAGGGATTACACAAGTACCATCAGTAAAATGAAATGAAATGCATTAAAATAAAAACAGCACAGAGCGCTCTCGCGCATTTGTGCATCACACTCATCACCTCATCACTGATTTTTGTAGGATGCGACGTGATACCGTATGCACATTCTATTGGCTGACGGCATGCGGAAGTGCGCCCGTTGCGTGAGTCTCGGACTTATGTGAGACACAAAAGTGCTTTAAACAGTCAATAAGAGTGTGGGAAAAGGTAATGCAGGCAGAAGGTGGTTTAATAGCAGTATGGGGAGCGTTCATAAACCTTTAAATTACAGTAAATAATAAGATAAATAGTTCTCTGTTCATTTGCGGAATTCGTTAATCGCATGTGGTTCCTGGAACGCATTACCCGCAAAGAACGAGGGCGCACTCGAATATCAAGTACGGAAGTTGGGGACCAGACACGCAGGCCTGCAGTGATGGCTGAAAATAGGGCAGGGTATTATTGACAACGTAAGGGAAACAGGCCCGGCTGTGTGGAGCTTCAGGGCAAACACAACTCAATAAAAGAAAGTCCACCGCTTTAAAGTCAAATAATTCAATTGACTTAAGGGACCGCACCGGCTCAGGATGCTAAATTCAATAAAACATAACCAGAATGGAAAAAGTGATATGATCAGAACTTTGAATAAATTTGAACATCAGGCATCTGTCTGTAGGGTGATTGGGATTTCAAACAATTCTGAAAGAGAATTAATAGAGCAATTTGTCTTTAAGTCTACAATTAAATACTAATATAAATCCGTGCAGTGTCCATGTACTGAAAATTTAAAGTAATATTTGATCTGTTAGTTGTATTTAATGGTTTGAAGGTTTTATTTGAACATTAAGATTCTTTTAAATGTAACCACAGCAATAAAAAGCATATAGTATCTATGAGAGCAGCAAGGTTAATTATGTAAAGTGAAATGAGAAGTGCATAATATAGAGTATGACAAAAGAGACACTTTGTGAAAATATATATATAATAAACCGTAGGACAAAAATATTCAAATTCTCTATGGGTCAAGGCACATCCTTATGAAATAGAGCAAGATTAATACACATGCATGTATTAAAACCTTCCATATCAGTTCATTGCTGATTAAATTCATTTTGACAAATGCTTAATACTAGGTTAATTTGTATGGAAAACCTATTAGACACTATTGTAACGAAGTGTCGTCATGGCAACAGGGAACTAAGGCTATTGCAGGTCTTTCCTATTTCCTGTGAGATTACACACGCACACAAGTGGACATACAAGCACACACGCAAACACACATCTTAAGGAACACATGGGTATACAGATGTGACCCTGCGAGTGCTGTATGCATAATTTTACTCAAAAACAGCTTAAATGATGTCACCTTCAAATGCCTGAATACGGAGCATAATTGGGAATATGTAAAGATATTGCATGGAATTTCACCTCCCATAAAAAACCTGTGGTCCCAAAGGGACTGTAGTGTACACAGATAGAATACATTTAGGGGGAGAGAGGCAGAAGAGGAGACAGAGAGAGAGAGATAAAGAGATATGAAGAGAGAGTGGGTGAGAAAACAGCAATTCATCCGGTGATGCACAGCTGGAGTACTTAACACATCACAATTCACACCCCCAAAAAAACACATTTATACCACAATTTTCCAAAAAGACACACATCATGAAAGACCCTAAAATGGACACACATCAGACAGATCCAAATTAATATGCTGTGAAATGCAGAAGCGCAGAAACACAGTGGGAATAATTACTATTGTTTATTTTATTTAACTATTGTTGTTTCTTTTATACCATGTAACGTAACAGGCAAAATTTCTGATTTTTGCACAGAAGCCTTCAATTATAGTGTTTTTGGCTATATCACAAAAAAATCTGAAATATTCTTTTGTGGAAGAAGTCCTAGAATCACATTCATGACTCCTGGAAATACCTCACAAAGGTCCAAAACGTCCTTGGATGTATGGACCAACAGCAGCAGGCCAAATAGCTTCAACTAATATGTAGGACTACATTTATAGTAGAACCATAGCTGTCATTTGTTAATCTGCAAATTAAATATGTTTCCAAATTTATTCAGATATATTAACAAGCTACTTGGAGTTCATTTAGAATACAGAAAACAAGAAATAAAACTAAAGTTACTGCTAACTACTATTATCATGAATATATTTACAGCAACAAATATCATAAAGCCAAGAAGGAGTTGATTATTTGTCTGTTAGCAAGAGGACACAAAAACATTTAGCCACAATTTCCTAAAACTTTCTGACATAGTTCTGCATGTGTCAGAGAAAAATCATATGAATTCTGAAGTGGACTTAGATGCAAGCGCTGATTCAGGATTTAATCTTTAACCTTAAAAGTTTCACTTTTTTTTCCAGTTTGTTAAACCATCTGGTAGAATTTGGTGGAAATTGATAAAAGGTTGAGCATGTCGCAAGAAAGAACTAATTGGTGTGGATCGGGAACAGTACGTTTTCAAAACATTTTTGTTAAGTATACATAAATTGCACAACATGTCTCCATGAAACTGATGAAGAAGTTGCAGAGGTTAAGTTCCATTATTAGATATAATTTGAGGTTAGCTAAATAACAGGAAGGTAAAACTACATATTTTTCCATTCATGCATGGAGATTTTAGAAGACATGGCAAACAGGCAAACAAGTTATGCTTGCTGCTGCCATTGTGGTATCTTTAAGATGCACCTGTAATCTATAGTCTACTTAATGCAAAAATTATGAGTATTCACTGTACCCCTCAGTACAGAATTTAGCCAATTTACAAAAAAAACACAAAATATTTATTTAATTTCACAAAAATATGATGTGCCCTCCTCAGGTTTGGGGGAGAGGAGAGGAGAGGAGAGGAGAGGAGAGGAGAGGAGAGGAGAGGAGAGGAGAGGAGAGGAGAGGAGAAGAGAGGAGAGGAGAGGAAGTGTTCTGCTTTCAAAGGTCATCCTTCGCATCTCAACCAGAAATGTCAGCGAAAATTGGATTGAGGGGGGTAAATTAAAAAATAAATACATAAATAAATCAGCAAATAGCCCATCAAAGTGGACTGAATGACAAAAGACGGGAGGTGGAAGGCCAATTGCTTCAAAGAAGGCAAGCAATGATTATTAAATTAAGAAATTAGCAGTGCACAAAATTAATCTGTGTACTGTAGAAACCACAACTCTTTTTTCAGCCATGAAGACAATATACATACATAAATACCCACACAAACACAGACACAGAAACACACACATACTGTACACACACACACACACACACACACACACACACACACACACACACACACACACACACACACACACACACACACACACACACACACACACACACACACACACACACACACACACACACACACAGACAAACATACATCTCCACTCCTCTATACTCCTCCTTTGAATAAAGAATCAAAAATATTTGATTCGCATTAAACTTTCATTATGCCGGGGTAAAAGATATGCGTTAGTAAAACGGTTATATGTAGCTGCTTATATTTGTCAGCGTCGTCTACCATGCCAGAGGGTGACAAAGTGAATTCGAAGCTGGACCTGGATGTTTGCTCCTCTGCAGAGGAGGTGCAACTCATCCTCTCTTCCTCTTTAATAATTCTTTTTGGCTCAGATGCCGTTAACCCTCCCAGGGTTTGGTTACTTGAGAGGGTTGACTAATTAGTGCAGCATCGCTGGTAGCTACTGTCTGAGCAAGGAGCTCTGCTGATTGACATTCAAGGCCACGCAGAAGAGAATCAGACAGCTACTGAGGGACGTGTCACATCAGAACAGCAGTATGGACGGTGCAAAATCTAGTCATCATCTGTCATGCTGATGATAATCTGCTAGTTTTTGCTGCAGAAGTTCAAATTAATTGCCCCTCTTTATTGTTATTTTTTAAGCAATGTTGTTTTTTTCACTTCTGAATAGGTTTTCTTTCACGTCAAATGCCTCCCAACCCTTTTGTGAGTATAGCTGATTGACTCTTAACTGCAAAAACATAGCTTTTAAAAAATGTCTGTTGGCTGTCAATCATTCAAGAAAGTTGTTTTCTTCAGTTCCAAAAAGATGACATTTTGGAGACGGAATGTTTGACTGGTAAAGCAGCCATGGGAAGTTTTTTTAAAAGCTGATGCAACATTACAGTGATTCAGGCTGCAGACATTACAGATGTAATACAAAGACAATGCTGGGTCTCTGCTTGTGATTGTATTTGCTATACCGATTACCTCACGATGTTTTGTGTGGTCATAAAAGATCCAAATTTTTATCATTATTTCTCATTTGGAGAAGGGATGTTTCTTCATAAGGGCGGCACGGTGGCGGAGTGGTTAGCGCTGCTGCCACACAACACGGCGGACCCGGGTTCGAGTCCCGCTCTGTGCGGAGTTCGCATGCTCTCCCCGTGTCTGCGTGGGCTCTCTCCGGGTTCTCCGGCTTCCTCCCACCTCCAAAAGCATGCGCTTCAGGTTGATTGGCCGGTCCCAAATTGACCATAGAAGTGAGTGTGTGAGTGAATGATTTGTTTGTTTCTATGTGGCTCCGCGGTGCACTGGCGTCATGCCCGGAGTGTCCCCCGCCTCACGCCCTGAGACTGCCAGGATAGGCACTGGCTACTCCGCGACCTGCGTTAGCGGATTAAGCGGATTTGGAAAATGAATGAATGAATGAATGTTTCTTCATAATATATACATACTCCCCCTTAGTTGTGGGGATGTTCACATGCACATATTGCAATCCAAGATAAGCCCATAGTTGGAAACAAGAAGTCAACTCCAGAATGAAAGATCTAAGTATAAATAAAGACACGAGTCTTTGCATCTGTGCCCTCCTGCATAGGTCTGCCTGATGATGCTCAGAGCTTATTTAATGCTTCTCATCCCAACCAATGTTAATGTGCATAGCATGGTCCACTGGTCCAATGCACCATCTTCTCTTTAGATGAAGCCTAATGCATGTATCCTGACAGAATGCAGATAGTCATATTCAACGTATACAGGCATGCATACTAAACCATGCCCGAAATATGCTGTCACAGGCTGAAAGTGCTCATTTGAAATGTCTCAGCCTTCATAGTTTCAGTCCATTCTTTCCCAATAGCAGCTTTCTTCCAAATAAAAACCATGACATATATAAATCGAATTATATTATAAAATAAAAATAACACATTAATAAAAAGTTTCAACAAACCTAAAGCAAGTCGAGTTGATTCTTTTCTGCTCATCTCGACTTTTAATGAGACAACTAGTGACATTTCTTATATTACTTTAAAGACAAACACAACCTCCAGAACACTGGATAACACAGCTGTCCCCTGTATTTACTGTAGCTATAAGAACATTCATTGAATTTCTCTGTAGATTTTGAAACCCTAAGACTTGCAGGCTTTTCACCAGGGATGGCATGTAGTATAAACATAAGTCTCCTCTCGCAATTTTTTAAACTCTTCCATTGAATTTGTTACAATATCATATTTCTTGGTTTCCTTTGAAAAGCAAATACAAACAGACACTGCAGACATGAATCCAGTGGTGCCGTTTCCTCCCACCACAACTTACAGATGATGTTTTCAGTATTGTACTAAGATCCAATATTATCAGATGAATACGTACTCTAAATATATACTGTGATAGTCAAGCATTATTTTGTGGTGATCACTCTTCTCAGTAGACTCAACAGATGCAAAAATAAAGGTCAGTTCCTTCATTCAAGTAAGTCTCATGTTATGTACTGGTTTTCCTCCTTAGGTTTGCTCAATCTCGTACATTTGGAAATAACAAGTATAAAAACATGGCATTAACCCTATTTAGGGAGATACACTGTTCTATCAACATGGCATGAATCCACCATGAAGACAACCTGTACGGTTTCTCAGAATGAGAATACATACCTTTTTTTTGATTCGTGGATGTATTTCAGCTCCTGTATAGGCTCTATATATTGTCAAGGGAGTTAGAATGAAGTGATTTGATACTGACACATCATAGGATGGGTGAGATCAGTAAATAGTGTTGTAGGTATAGTGTAGAATAATTTATTAAAGACAGCCAAGGAGAAACTTCAAACAAAAATAGCTTCATTAATATTATTCGCCTCATTGCTTCATCCTCCATAGGTAAGGCGCTTGGGAGGAAAGACAAAAACAAAGGCTTTTTTAATCTTAGAGAAAAAATCTGGCCGTGGTTAAATATATGTTTGCATGTGTTGTGATAATGTGAAAGGAAAATCTGCTTTGAAATCAGTTTATTCCTTCTCCTCCACACCTTGTGAGGTTAGGCATAAAACAATAGCAACCATAGTAACCCTCTGTTGTTAATTGGAGCAACTGCATGAACTGGTTGCAACTTGAAAAATGTGTTTGTTTACCTAAATTTGACCAATAAAGAATTTGGTTAAACCATGTTGCTTCACCCAAAAGATTACTGTACTCTGTTGAGCTATGATGAAGTCACATCACTGGAGACAGAGCTGAGTGACCAACTGACCAATGCTGCTGTCTCTAAAGTCACACTGCAGAACAGTGGAACATCTTTATCCTTCACTGTTTGAGATGAATTTGTCCTCAGCACAAGAACCACTGTAAACTGCCATAATGTGAAACATAGCATTAATAATGGGGTATAATATTTTCTGGTTTAATTCCAGAAACACCTGCAAATTATGTGAAAAAATTACTTTTAATAACCACCTAATCGTGTGCTTTTAATAACCACCTAATAACCACCGCATGCGTGTGATTGATAGACCCACACAAACTACAGTGTGCCTTCTTAATTTCCCTTCGGGGATTATAACGGTGTATAAAATAAATAAATAAAAAATTAATCCTGCCTTTCCAGTATTCTTTTCATAATTAGCAATAACAGCACCAAGGAATTTGTCTCTGTGAGGTGGCATTGTTTGGCTGATTTCAATCTCTTAACCACAGTACAAGCAAACCTCAGTTTTCAAACGCTTTGGACTTCGAACAACTCGGAATTCGACCAAAAAAATCACAAATTTTCTGTCTTGGAAGTCGAACAAAACTTGGAAGTCGACAGGAAACAAATGTAGTAACATCCATCCTCCTCTTCCTCTCCCTCTCCAACATTCACATATGCCAACTGCTCACCACCACAAAGGTAAAAATTTGTATCTCTATTGTCCTTATGCTTTAACTGTAATGTGCTTTTAATTGTAGTTTACTGTACCCAATATTTTTTCACTTTAATTTGCGTCCCATTGCCTATGGTACGAGTTGCGATCACATAAACTTCTGTCCAAAAGACGACGGTAACTTGTACCGGAATCTGAGTGGTGATGATAAGCGAACAAAATAAGTTTTTCTCTTCATTATTTAACCGGAGCCCGCTACGCTCACCTGAACACACAATTGAACACTGGCACATTACGCATGTCGCACTCAACAGATTATATTTACATGCAACCACTTCCGGGCACAACAGGAAGTCCCAAAATAATAGCGTCACAGGATCATACTTGACACTTTCTCGTGTTTGCTTCTTTCTTTTACATTTCTTTGATGTTTCCTTACTATACAATTTTATTCATAAATGACATTATGAAATAACATATAGTATGTGGATACAGCGGAGGAAAATGAATGGATATTATGTTGAAAGAAGGTAGTTTTCTAGCGTCTTGGAACGGATTAAATCCATTTGCATTATTTGTAATGGGAAAAATGTATTTGGAATTAGAACAAATTGGTATTCGAACAGCCTTCCGAAACGAATGGTGGTTGGAAACTGAGATTTGCCTGTATTGTGTTTTCTCTGCATTAGCCGATAGCCATTCTCCAGCAGTCGGGGTGTTCTCGATGGTTTCTGCCTGGTAAAGGAAGTTTTTTCCTCACTACTGTTTACTCCTAAAGAATTATGTTGGGTTTCTGTAAATAGGCTTGAGAGACTTGTAAAGACTAGCTCTATATGTAAAGTGCCATGACTTCTGTTATGATTTGGCGCTATATAAATTTGATTTGATTTCTTAGATAAATGAAAAAACAAGAAATTTTTATGACCATGAAAGGAATGTTTATGAGCATGAAAGGAATGACACCTCACACACAAGTTAGTTTTAACTGAAGCTTTTTACTTGAGTTAGTATGATTATGTTTTAGGTTTCAGTAAGTGAAATTCGCCCCTACATTAGGTATCTGTTTCAGTTGTCAGCATTTTTAATTCAAGATAAATAAAATGAACAGTCATACATCACCACTGATGATTATAGAGAGAGAGAGATGTGACACAGGAGAACAAAGCCACAATTCTGATTATTTACCAGATTGGGATAGATATATTTATACAGACTTAAGAGATATAATAAAAAAATGATTCCAGCCTAATGAAACAAGCAGAGACAACTTGCCACCAGGCGGATAGAACTTGGCATAGATAGATTCAAACCACTTACTTATAATTTTGACTGTACTTGTTAATTAGAGAAATGATATGTGAAAACATTCAAACTGAATAACACAATCATTTATTTGTTGTGGGGGGAAAACAGTGGGAAGACAAGTGGTAGTGGGATTTTTAGTGGACCTTTCTGGTACTTAACCTGAGCTCAGGGCTCCCATGGAGAAAAATGTGTTGCTTGTTCAGCTTAAAGTACACAATGCCAGCCTGTTCTGGCCTGCTGCTTTATGAAACGCCTCTCGCTGAAATCGATAAAATGTTAGAGTTGATTAAAACACCAATAAACACACTGGGGAGTATTTTTTCTTCAAACGAGTGCAAGAAAAATTTTCAACCATTTTCCTGGCCTTGATTTGTTTTTTCAAGGCAGCAATTCTGTCAACAAAGCATGATTACAGGTAACTGCATTTCATATTTATTTGTTTTCAATATTTTAGAACATCAGTGTCTCTAATCAAAAGTTGGAGACCTGAGGTAATAATTAACCGCAGGATTCAGCTCAGAAAACTTTTTTTTCAAACACTATGTTCTTCCAATAACTTCATTCCTGAATAATAAAATAAAAAACGAAATGAAATAAAAGGTATAGGTTCACGATTGCAGTCAAGGGAAGAAATGCAAGCAGGCTGTGCATTTTTGACACATGTCCCCAAATCATGACTCTGTAAATCCCCTGCTGTGAGCCCAACCAGCCGAGTGCATTTAGTCATAATCTTGAGGTTTCAGATAAGTATTTGAGGCCTTCACCCCAGGCAGACCTGTATCCAAATCCACTACTGACTGAAGCAGACAGCCAGACCAGAGTGCAACACTGGGCTTTGGCTGTGCCCATTTCCCTGACTCAAGGAGCAGATAAAATATTGCTTCACTTAATTAAAAATTTCTACTAGATCACAGGCATAGCCATTTGGGGGTTTTTGGGGGGGTTTTTTTATCTGTTTTTGCCGCAATAATTGTTTTCCAACAATAAAAAAAAAGACAACAGCCTTGGGAGCTGCAAGAAAACAGCCATAAATCTTGAGAGCACTGAATGATTGTGCAAATAAAGTTCTCATTATCTAGATGTGGATCACACTTTTAACTACCTACTTTATGAAAACTTCAAACCTACGGACTAAATTATTCAGAAGTTTTTCATTTCCTTGACTTTGACATCAGTGTACTGGATGTTTTATTGATCAACTACAGTATTGTGCAACTATGGCTGTATAATATTAAAAAAACCCATGTATTATCTTAATTGTGTGGATGAACTACATCCCCTAGTGATGGAAGATATATTGAGTTTGCATCTTTAACAAAATGTAACACACGGTAAAATAATTGTCACAAGTAACAACATTAACTTCACAGCCATGCCAGCAGCTTTGTAAGGCTTTTTACACAACAGTGCTTCCAAAAAAATGCGTATCATATCATGCTCACCCACATTTGGTGATCAGGCTAACATATTGATGTTCAGCAGATTATCAAACAAACATAGTAGAATATGCTAACACATTTTTGTATTAGTACAAAATGGAGGTTGTAATAAATGTTCAGGTTTGCTGGTATTTGATATGAGTTGGCATCACATCCAGGATGAATTAATGTAGAGCCACAAAATGTACCACATTTTTCCTCTGAAATGCAGAGAATCTGATAATCATTGAGAAATTTTTAATATCACTGTAAAGTATATAAAAATGCTGCTCAATTGCATCCCATTTGTTGAGTAACTTCCAGGATCACTGATTATGGTACACTGATATACACATAAATAGGTGCAAGATGATCCACTTTAGTCCAGGTGAAATATAAGTCTTGCTTTGACAACTAGACAAAACATGTTAGGATTATTGTCCACTTTAAGAATGAAATCACCAATATATCAATACATCTACATGACTGCTATCATGTTAATGCCACACCCATGTAACGCTTTGCGACAGACCGTACTCCCAGCATTTTCTAGTAATGGATAAGGTTTCGCTGATTTCAGAAAAAGCCTAACCTTGTTGACTGAAGTGCATCTTAACCTCTCAGTGCGATTCTCAGAACACAGTGAGCGTATTGGTTACCGTGGAAACCAAAGCTCTAGGTTCTAGGAGACAACACACCAATTACTGCTTGGCAAACAATGACAGGCATTATAAAAAATGAGATGCAACATATCACATAAAGAGATGAATAATCAAACTTGGTGTTCTTAACACAGCCGGTTTTCAATATTACACCATTACTAAAGTGCCCTAAAGCCTATATTTGTCTTTTAAGGTATTTGCACAATCCACCATTCCTGTGTGATGCCTAAACAGCTTGTTAATTACATGTAACTTGCAAGAGAGTTTCACTGACAATATAAAACGTGAAGACTGAAGTGACATAACAATCTGATCCATGAGAAAAGGAGACCGTTCCACTCCTTCCTGTTTGCATTAAAAGGAAAAAAAGAAAAATAAAAGAAGGTTTCTCCTTGACAGATCAAACATGCTGTCCTCAAGGACGCTCAACTTTCCAATTCCTCACTCACTAACACAAAAACAATGCTAATTTATGGAAATGAAGGTAAGGTTGTGGAGAACGAAAATTTTACTGTCTAAGCATCTTCACATAATGTGATGACCTGTCACTCACATTTGGTCAGCTCTTGCTTCGATATAACATGTAGATGTATGGGTAGGCATCAGGACAAGAAGCTCAACATGTAAGGTCACTAATGGATGACAGATACGACAATGACAATATGACTGATTGCTCTGGTGTAGAGAGGCAAAAGTGACCTGATTCTTTTTGTATCCGTCTCTATATCCTCCAAAACTGTGTGTCATATCTGAGATAATGGCTTTGTAAAGTGTGTTATACTGCATTTAATTATAATCAATTCATTGTTATTGTAAGATTATGCAGAGAGTAGACAGACAAAGAAACTGTTCGGAAATATATCAAGCTAAAATTGAATCCATTGATTAAGTAGTGTTTCACTAGCTGTAGGTGAAATAAACAGTTCTGTTATATCATAAATGCATAAAGAATGAGCCAACTATTATGGCTTTACTAGTATCTACATCACTGTGCCCCCCATCACTTGTAAACTTAAACATATTAAATGGGGCAATAAATAAATATGAATAATTAATGAATATTAATTAATATTAATATTAATATTAATATTAATATTAATATTAATATTAATATTAATATTAATATTAATATTAATATTAAATATATATATATATATCCCCAACTATATATTTGAATAAGTTCACGTGAAAACCTCACAGTGTCACGCTTTTAACTCCACACACTACCTGTCAATCAAGCGCCAAACCAATCACGGCACATCTAACAGAAGGGATCACGAGAAAAAAAAGAGCTCAAAACATTGTGGGATTACATCGGGGAATTAAATAAACAGTTGTCACCACAAAAAATACTTTATTTGCTGTTTTATGTTCATTGACATATAATGCAAACACATTGTACACAAGAAAACATGTTTTCATGTGTACAGCTTTGGCCAGCGTCTACCAGGAAGTTTGTGCCGCTAGCCGAGTTAGAGTTGGTCTTCCCATTTGTCCATGTCTCTCAGTTACAGAGCTTTTTTGTCTTCGTCAAACATAGCGTTTTATATTCTTTGATTGTGACGGACCTCACGTTGCCATGTGAGGGACTCCGATGCTTTATTCACCAGGACCAAAGTCATAAAGCCGGCGTCTACCCGGATGGCCGGACTGTAACGCCGAAGCGTCCTTCGTCTTTACGTTTGTCCGTCCCTCACACACGGAGCCGTCAAAGCTTCGTCGGACACAGCGGTTTGTTTTCTTGCGACAATGAAGAAAACAAACGAAGTCTGATATTATTGTTACACAGTACTTCGTTCTGTACTGTGCTGTACTGTCTGATGTACTTTCTGTGTTGTACTGCCTGTTGTACTGCTTGTGTTGTACTGTCTGTGTTGTACTGCCTGTTGTACTGTCTGTTTACCGTGGGTCAGAGAGGACTGCAATTTCATCTACGCTATATGTCGTGCATATATGGTACATTTGACAATAAAGCTGACTTTGACTTGACTTTATATATATATATAAATGATCAAA
Organism: Antennarius striatus; assembly: GCF_040054535.1. Taxonomy (NCBI): domain Eukaryota; kingdom Metazoa; phylum Chordata; class Actinopteri; order Lophiiformes; family Antennariidae; genus Antennarius; species Antennarius striatus. Next base: position 24,532,329 of record NC_090776.1, on the reverse strand, counting down.
AACCGAGCATTTCATGTCCGACCATTCAAACAAGATGAATGGAAATCTTTAAGTACGGTATTTTTCATGTAATCTTTTTTATCAGACAGACTAACAGACCAACAAGGAAAACAGCAGAGGTAATTATTGTTTTATATGAAGTAGCATTTTAACAGGTACAGAGAAAAATGCAAATTTGTGGTCCTTTCATGTTGTAAAACACAATTTGTGGAACTGCACATTTTCATTTTGGAGATTTTCCTTTCACATTGCAATAAATCATCCAAAGAGTGTTGTTTTTATTGTGCTAACTATGAGACTACTTGTTAGCAAAGGCCAGAATAATATGACATATCTTGTTATAAATGAGCTACTTTTAATTCTGTCAAGCACGGCAGCGCTTCAGGTCTTCTATTTAAAAGAAATAATGAAATGCACTATGGAATTGCCTTAAATGAGTTATATTCCAGGGGCAGTCAATTGGAAGTAACTGCTTGACCAACTACAACATTAATGCTAAGAACTGCTATTAACACATTTAAAAGCATATAAAAATACTGTAAAAAAAATTTGTTTTTGGTCACAACCTACATGATGCCAAAAATATGCCAAAAAATGGTGTTAAAATGCAGACTGGAAAGATTACCTGCATTACTGAACTGGTGGCAGCTATGTCATCATCAGCTGTTGAATGTTGTCTGCCATGGAGTCAATAGGACGGCAGCGCGTGCACATTCAGCATCTCCTCTCTCTCCCACCAGAGCTGTTCGTTCATGTTTTTTTGTGTCTTGTCACTCCATGTATTTGTCCATCTTCGTCACATCTACTTGCCCCAAGGCGCTCATACTCCCGTGAGTTTCTGCTCAACATGTGCAACACAACTTTTCTAGATTTACACCCAGCAGACGCGGAAGGACTATGTAAGTGCAGCCTGCTCCGGAGACCTGCTCAACCACCGACCCCCACTCCTGCGCCCAGTCCACAGTGGAAGCGCCACAGGCGGAACATGCGAAAGCAGAACAGGGGCAAGCGCGGAGGCATCTGGGCTAGTCTAGCATCTAGCTCTCACCGGCCGGTTCTGGCTGGATTATAAACTGGACTACATCCGCCTGCTCGGGTCATCGTTTAAATCTGAGGATGAGTGTTGTGTCTTTATGTTTGTGGAAACATGGCTCACCAACAGCGTCCTGGACTGTGCCATTCAGCTAGCCCGGCTAACATGCTACCGGGCTGACCAGAAGCCATGGCTGACAGGGGAAGTCCCCAGGCTCCTGAGGGCACAGAACGCAGCCTTCAGAGCTGGGGACAAGGTGGGCCTAAGGACAGCTAGGGCCAACCTGTCACAAGGCAGCAGAGTGGCCAAGAGACAGTACTCCAGGAGGATCGCCACCGACTTCAGCGACACCAGGAATCTGTGGCAAGGGATTCAGTCCATTATGGACTACAAGCCCCTTCCACAGTCCTGCGACAGCTCCACCAGTCTACTGAATCAGCTAAATGACTTCTTCACGTGCTTTGAGGCAGACAACAGCATCCCAGCACAGAAGTCTCCACCCCCTCCTGGCGACCACGCAAGCCCTCAAAAGGACCAATGCGCGGAAAGTCCCGCATCCTGACAACATTCCTGGTCGTGTCCTGAGAGACTGTGCTGACGAGCTCACAGATGTCTTCACAGACATCTTCAACATCTCTCTGAGCCAGGCTGTTATCCCCACCTGCCTCAAAGCCACCACCATCATCCCAGTCCCTGTACTGCCTGTTGTACTGCCTATGTTGCACTTGATGTTGTACTGTCTGAGTTGTACTGCCTGTTGCACCGTGGGTCTGAGAGGACTGCAATTTCATCTGTGCTGTATGCCGTGCATATAGGGTACATTTGACAGTAAAGTTGACTTTGACTTTGAAAATATACGGTATTCTCAAAGAAAGTGCCTCATTCTTACTAGCCAGCAAATGCAAGCAGAGGTTTAGTGAGCAGTGGCTGTTTGTCAGCTCACACCCAGTTGTCATGTTTCATGCTTTCACCACCAGTAACTTTTCATTGAGTTAAAGCAGACTGTCAGCTGAATTACAATGATCCATTCAGGTGGATTGGTATTGTGTAAGAAACATAAGCCTAGCTGGTGGCCCAAATCATTCCCTCTCTTGCCATCAGAAATGAGCATGGTGACATTCAGAACATGAAAAACGGCTTTGGCACCCAACTGAAGAGATTCCTCCCAGCTGCTACAGCTGGCTCTACTCATTGGGCTGCAGACTGGGCCACCTCCCTCTTTTAGCCCACAGGATCCTTTTATCCTTTCATCAGGTTGCACTCATGCGACAAACACCATCACCTTGCTATGCATCACACGGCAGAGCCACTTTGGCCAAGTGATATTTCCTTGGTGTTCCAAATATTCAGTAATGGTTTAAAGGAGTGGGGATAGAGGTAATCATATCAATTTGGATACACGGAGTATAAGCTCCTCCTGAAAATGACAGGACAAAAACAGGCTAAAGATGGAGGAAGCTCAGATGAAAAGAGAAGACAATGATGATTTCACCTGTGAGGAAATTTAGGACTTTTTATCTCACACTTCAAACCACTGACTTCTCACTCTTTTTTTACAGACTAGAGCTGAAAAAAGTCAAACAATCACACAAACTAAAGGTTTCATTTATTTATTTATTTTTATTTTATATACTGATTATACTCCTCGAAGATAAATTAGTCAATCACCTGCATATACATTAGTGTTTTCAGGCCCTGAACGCACCCACACACACACACACACCCACACACACACACACACACACACACACACACACACACACACACACACACACACACACACACACACACACACACACACACACACACACACACACACACACACACACACAAACACACAAGGGGCCTGTGGACATGCAGTGACAGGTAGAGTTGCAGGCAGCTCTTTTGTGGTGCACCCTAATGAGCAACTTGAAAAGGGGGATGGCGCCTTGCTCAAGGGCACCTCAGCCAGAGCACCTCCTGAACGCCTCTCAGCGGTGCTCTGGAGGTGAGCCAGCATCTCCTACTGTCAGCTCACACTCCAGGTAGCTGGGCAGGAGCAAGTATCGAACCGCTGTCCTTGTGATCATTGGACGACTCGCTCTACCGCTGAACCATTGCCGCCCCTCAAGTTGCAGCAGTCGTCTTTAGGAAAGACTATATAAAATGCAAATCCAGGTGGTTCCCGGTTCAAGTGCCACTCTGTGCGGAGTTTTCATGTTCTCCCCGTGTCTGCGTGAGTTCTCTCAGGGTTCTCCAGCTTCCTCCCACCTTCAAAAACATGCACTTCAGGTGGATTGAGCTTTCCAAATTATCCATAGGTGAGTTTGTGCGTGGGTGTATGTCTGTTTGTCTCCATGTGGCTACGTAGTCCACTGGCGTTGCATCCAGAGTGTACCCTGCCTCACGCCCCCAGTCAGTTGGGATAGACTCCAGCACCGTGTTACCCGCTGTGAAGGAATATGCAGGTTTGAAGATGAATGAATGAATGAATGAATGAATGAATGAATGAATGAATATAGTATATTGGTTTTAAATTCTTGCTTGATTTGACAATCCATTTATCTATTTATTTCTTTATTAGACTGACTGTATATCAACTTGTGAAAATTCTAAAGTGCCATGATGAAAATCAAAGGTAGAATACAGAATTTAAAATTGTAGGGAAACAGTCATCTCAGCCTGAAGAGATTCATACCCCAGAAATCCTTTCATGAATGATTTGTGAATTTAATTGGTCCCTTCATCTTGTTTTCTTTCAAATTCATAAGCAACATTTTACTTATGTGTTATAGTAAGTTTATGATGATACATGTGTTGCTGCCGCTGCTGCTGCTGCTGCTGCTGCTGCTCATGATGATGATGATGATGATGATGATGATGATGATGATGATGATGATGATGATGATGATGATAGGTATGGGCTTTATTTAGAGGTAAGACAATAAGGCCTTGATAAATCCTTACGTTCAGCGACAATATTATTGTAAAAATAGGACAATGTCTAAGTATTCATTTAAAGCATCAAAAGTATGGTTTAAATCAATTCAAGACAGAATGCAATGATACAAGACATTTTAGAATTTAGAAGAAATATCTTAGTTCCTTTTAGGCTCCTTAAATATTTCACTTTCTAAACAGCAACTATTATTATTATTGCTAAAAAAAATTTAATCAACTGATCTATTTTGTCATTCATGAACCTTTACTAATCTATTTGTGTGGCTTCTCTAAGATCAATAATGCATTAAGTATGTTATCTGCACACTAAATACTGTATTAACTATTAACTACCAGATGTAATGTGAGAGCAGTTCCCTATTAAAGTCAATAAATTCTTTACTATGCACTCATTAACATGTTGTCAAAATCTAATTATTTGAAATTATTTATTTTATTTATTGCAAAGTAAAGTTGAAGAAAGATGGGAAGGATGAGAGCAAAGGATACAGTATTAGACCATGACTGCAACAAAACAAGCAGGCATGAGTGGAAGTTTGTGTAACTAGGAAAGGACATTTTCATGTGTGGAGACTTTTTTTTTTTTAAATTAATTTAATTTTTTAATTATTTTTTTTAATTTTTAACAGACTTACCTGTTTATGTCAGCAGCTGTATAACCTAGATGCCATGAGCCATAGATGTCAAGTATCTAGACTTTGCAGGTCAATGTTGAGTCAACTCTAAAGACTGGTCAAGTCTCAAATTTCTTGTGGTTGTAATAAGTGGTCTATGATCTAATGTCTGCCTTTCTCCTTGGAATAATGTTTTGCTATTTCTGAGAAATTAAAATTGTGCAGTTTCCTCCCACCTCAAAAAACATGCACTTCAGGTTAATTAGCCATTCCAAATTTATCGTAGGTATGACTGTGTGCATGTGTGTTTGTCTATCTATGTGTGGCTCAGCGATTGACTGGCGTCGCACCTGGAGTTGCCCTGGCCTCACGCCTTCAGTGTGCTGGGATAGGCTAAATGATATTCAAACTCCTGATCAAGCATTATTTATTTTGTTTTGGGTTTTTTTGTTTGTTCGTTTGTTTTTTTTGGGGGGGGGGATTCTCAACAGCTGCAGAAGTGCTCATGGTATTATATTGCAGTGTCTTTTGTGGCTGAAGAAAACTGGCTTGACTTTGAGTTTCAAGTCCAGACTTCCTGTGTGTGACTGAATCCAAACCACAATGTAGAGTCCCCATCTGTTCTTCTAGTCAGTGGTAGTTCATATTAGACTGAACTGCCAATTGTTTGTGGGGTTGATAGTATTATTTTTTGGGCTTCAGTTCATTGATTGACACAGCTGAAGACATGATGGGAAATGTGGGAGAGAAAGTGGAAGGAAGACTAGCAGAAAATGGCTACAGAGAAGAGCCGCAAGACAACTGTACATGGGGCACATGCTCTGGAGAATGCGCTAAATACACCCCCAGGCTTCTGGGTTTTTTGTGAATATCCAAATTTCCACATCTCAGCTGTGAATATAAAAACATTTTTATATTCAAGCATTTAGAAACTAGACAACTCTGTGCCTTCATCAGCTCAGCCATCATTCCTCATCTTACCAGCTGTCTGATCATGGCAGGCAACACAGCTCTGCAGTATTTCCACATTTCTGCCCTCTCTTCCCCTTATTTTTTTTCTGATTGCTCAAAATAATCCACGTGATCCAAGCACACACAATGCCAGACCATTCTCAGTCAATTTCAGACAATTGCATTAGTATATTTAATGACTACAGACTAACTACGCCAGTTCCTCTTTAACCCAATATATAGAGCAAACAATCAAGCGTCTGTATAAGCTTACATACAGTGGCATACATAACAATGGTGTTTTCTGCAGCCAGTGCACAATAAAAAAGAAAAGAAGGTTTGAAAAAACACAATAATGAGAGGTACTTTAATCAGTATTTGTATAGATGATTAACATACTTAATAGATTCTCCTGAGAATTACAGTTGATGGATACAAGCACAGAGAGATGATAGAGTTTTTTCCCACAATTAAATAATTAAAAACTACAAAGAGAAACAGAATAATAGAAATAGGGCAGCAAAACTGTTGTAGCACCTGTATTACACAGCCAGCCCTTTGAAATGATCCTAAAGATAACGTTGTCTGCAATGTTGTCTTTAAACTTTGGGGATACTGAGGTGCTTATATTGTGTAACACCAACCTGGGCCTGGCTGGAGGATCACCACTTCCACACAACACATTTCCGCATCTCCCCACAAACCCTCTGCTGTAGCTGTCAAATATAGACACCTGGGGCTGCCATCTTGCCTTGTTTTGATGAGGCTGGCTGAGTAAAAGGAAGAGCAGGGACAGATGGTACTGTTAAACTGGCAGTGGTGACATGGCTGGCATTGAGCCAGGTAACCCTACAAGCTGCAGACAGCGGGAAAGCACCTTGACCCAGCTAGGTCTGCCAGATCTTAATTCCCATCAACTGTTTTGAGATTGAGGGCTGTGGTGCCATGTAAATTCAGGAAAGGTGAAGACAGCTCAGATAAACTGGCTTCCCAGAAGGCCATAGGTTAACAGCAGACTCAGCCACACAACCTATTAAAACGAAAAAGACAAAACTGCTTGGTGACTTTAAAAATCTATGACTGCTGGGTCAGGTTTCTGGGTTATTTCCAGGAAGTTGAATGTTTTTGTGGAACATGGCACCAGGGTTAATGACTGGGTGTAATGGATGTAAGTATATTTCAACTAAACTGACAAAATCAAGTCAGCAAGTGATATTCAGCAACCATAATTTCCACTTCTCGTGTTTCTGAATTGGTGTGTGTGACCCATTGCTCTCTAGCTAGCTAAATGCAATCTCTAATCTTTTACCTTTTACCTATGATGAGGTAAAAGGTTAAATACCTGTTTTGAAGGACTACTGTTTACTCTAACGCTTTTTAAACTCTTTCAATTGGATAATGAAGTCCTAAAAGACACAGCTATGCAAGAATTATACTTTATCATTCATTTTCTTGAAGGCAAGACAATCAGTCATCATTTCCTCCTCAGCCGCTTATCCGGACCCGAGTTGTAGATGGCCAAGTACAGCCTGGACAAGACCAGTTGATCACAGGACCACATAAAGACAAATTTCCATTCACAATCACAGTCACACCTACAGCACCTACAGTCAATTTAGAGTTCACCAATTCACCTAAACGCCATGACCTTGGTAGTGAGAGGAAGCCGACAAATCTGAGGAGAACCCACACAGACATGGGGAGAAGAAATAAACTTAGCACAGAAAAATCCTAAGTGAAATTGGAACAATGATCATTTTGATGTGAGGCAAGAGCACTACCTACTCAATCACTGTACTGCCCAGAAATACATTCGGAACACCTAAAACCTTACTGCTGTAGTAGAATATGATGTGCACTGACTGCAGCTGCGAAGCAGTTCAATTGGTGTGGGTGACCAAATCAAATAGGTTGCAGAAAATCGCACAGCCCCATTTCCTTTCACAAAAGCATTGCAGTAGGGACATGTGCAGTAGGCAATGACTGCAGCCATCCTGCCACCGTGCTGCCCCTAAACAGGTGCCCCTACAGTTTACAGGAATACATTAAATATGACACTCGCTGTCGCCGCACAACAAGGCTCGTCCGGGTTCAAGTCCCGCTCTGTGCGGAGTTTGCATGTTCTCCCCGTGTCTGCGTGGATTCTCTCCGGATTCTCTGGCTTCCTCCCACCTTCAAAAACATGCACTTCAGGTTAATTGGCCGTTCCAAATTGCCTGTGTGAGTGTGTGTGTGTGTGTGTGTGTGTGTGTGTGTGTGTGTGTGTGTGTGTGTGTGTGTGTGTGTGTGTGTGTGTGTGTGTGTGTGTGTGTGTATGAGTGTCTGTATGTGTCTATGTAGCTCCATGGTGCCCTGACTCACGCCCTATGCCAGCTGGGATAGGCTGCAGCTCCCTGTGACCCACGCAAGCAGATTAAGCGGGTAGGAGGATGAATGAATGAATGAATGAATGAATGAATGAATGAATGAATGAATGAATGGATGGATGGATGAATGAATGAATGAATGAATGAATGAATGAATGAATGAATGAATGACACTGGCATTGGAACTGAAGAACTAAGGTCAGCAGTATTACATTCTTTGAGAGAAACCACGCAGTGTATAGCTGACTGTGTATATTACTGCCTGTATAGCAGCAGCCATAACTTCCAGAGTCATTTCTGTGTCAGTCTTACAATAAAACTGAAGGAAAATCATTAGTTTGTTTAATCACACTAATGTACATTTTAACTTGCTTGAAATTTATTCCAGTCATTGTCAATTCAATCACTGATTATATACATTGAATTCTCTGATTAGGAAAGATGCATGCCATTTCAGAACATAATAAAACAGAAAGCCAAAGAAAATGAAATAACAAGCTTGATATAGACAATGATAATGTCAGCAGAATATGAGCGTACACGATTGTGTGTAGCACAGTACACTTGTGGTGATATTTAGTGATTATCAAAGAGTACACTGAGTCTTAAGATATGATTGTTGACATCCCTTCAGGGTCATTTAGACATCTGGAGAGAAGAAAGGAGTTAGCACTTCTGAAAATTATTCCTCAATCAAGCTGTTTAATGTCAGTGACTGTTTGTCTGTGAAATGTATGAAAAACTTTGAAAATCAATAGCCGTCAGGAATGAAGCCATTTAATGTGGAGGTGCAATAATCCATAATCTACTGACTCTAAGGGCAGACCTACAGTATTTTCCGCACTGTAAGGCGCACCTAAAAGCCTTTAATTAATGAGATTGAAAATATGACTATTGTTCAACGCATTCAGTAATAATAATAATTTGTCTACTCTATACCATGTTGGTGGCATGGTAGCACAGGGGGTAGTACTGTCGTCGCACAGGAAGGCGGTTCCTGGCTCAAGTTCTTCATGTTCTTGCATGTTCTCCTCGTGTCTAAAAAATGCACTTCAGATGAATTGGCCAGCTTCAAATTTCCCGTAGGTGTGTGTGCGTCTGTGGTTGTTTATATGTGACTCTACAGTGCACTGGCATCACAGGATAGGCTCCAGAACCCTGCGATCCGCATCAGCAGATGAAGCAGGAATAGAAATGAAGGAATTAATGTATCATATTGATGACATTCTCCTTTAACCAATTAATAGAAATTGTGAAAAGCTGCTATGGGGTCCCTGTGCTGTACTGCTTGAGGTAACATTAACCTTCGGCATAATTCTTTTACATTTCTTTTCATAATTGAAAAAGTTGTAAAAGATTATTTCAACATAACCCGTAATTGTCTGGCACTGAACACAGAGGGAAATTTCACTTCAATAAAACCACTTCTGATTTAAGTTTAAACAGAACAGACACTAACAAGTAACATGTTTCTGCCAACTTATAATCAGAAAGTTAAGGGCATACTAAGAATGATGTTACTGATGTGTGAAAAAACACCATTTAAAGACGCAGTCTCATTAGGCAGCATATTTGATGTCCTGGGACTGATACTCAATGACCAATTTTTTTTTTCCAGAGTCACTGATGCACTGAAGTTTCCTCAATAGAGCAAAATTATGACAAAATAAGAAAGCACAAACAAGATCTCTGCAGACATAAACGTCACCCCACACTTTTAATGGCTTATAAGTCATAACTTATTATTCTCTGTATGTTGTTCTAATTGGGAAAACACCCTTTTGTAAAATCACACATTTGAAACACAAAACTACAATTGAGTAAATTTGTAGAATCTGTTACCTTGACTCAGGATGTTAAACTTTCCATTTTGTTTGTTTGTCTGACTGTTATTAGGATTATACACACATTACTACATACATTTTCACTGAACTTGTTAGTAAGGTTGGACAAATCATCCATTTTCTTTGGTTATATTTAAATTAAATTTGTTTTTCTTTCTATATTTTACTGATTTTATTCTTCTTCTTGAAGAAACTTAAGGATGGAAACTGACAACTTTTTTCCATCCAACCATCTTATCATCCTCCCTGGATACACAGACGGGAGAAAGGTTATTTCCTCTTTCACATCATCAAACTCAGCCACCCCTATCAGCCTCCATCTAAGGGAAATCAGTCCACTGCTGCACTCTCATGGCAATGAAGAGCATCCTTATACAGCATGAAAAGCCAGGCCAAGCAGTGGAGTTACAGGGCTGATCTCCTCCCTTGCAAACAGCAATCTGGGCAGCAGAAATCCTCATCCTCTTGTCCAAACACATCTGAGGGTTCCTTGTCAGTGTCATTTGATTGACAGTGGCTGTGTTGAAGGGCTTGGCATTGTGTACACTGAATGCCAGGCCTCCGCCAGCCAACTGTCTGTCAGTGCACAGGTTGCAGAGTCAGTGGCGAGTGTTGTAGGAGGTTCAAAGAAGGTAGAATTAAAAGGAGGAGAGATGGGCTAAGCAAAAGAATTACAGAAACTCATCTGGCCTGCGGGATTCAGTTGTCTCCGACAAGAGCTGCTGCTGCTTCAGCTTTTCCTGTCAGGCTCACAAGCACACAGTTAACAGTGTGAGAGTGGAGCATGATGACATTGCGTGTTTGACCCCTACACCGCAACTTGAAAGCACTCCATCCTAGCTAAGAGCAGACAAGGCCCTGCACACTGCTTTAAAACCAATCATTCACTGAGATGAAAGTAACTATTTTTAGCTTCTCTCTCTGCTCAGGAAAATGTTGTCTTGCCACTATCGTCAAGTAAGCAGAGGCAGCAAGGTGAGGATGCATGAACTGTCAGTGGGAGGTTTGAACTTCAGGAGGAGAAAACTCAGTGTTACAGATGGTATTGATCCAGTCATGCCGGTTGGCATAAAATGCCTTGAGACTGAATGTCCTGTACTTCAGATTAACTGAAGCCATTATTCCTCTGGCTCATTGTGACCCACTCCCATCCAGCATCATCTCAGGACCAGAAAAGCTGTCATAAAGCATTAAGCTGCCCCAGAGTGCTGTGATTATGGATGTAAAGATCACCCACAAGGCCTGGTTTCTTTTTGCCTGCCTGAATATTTTCTTGCCTTATTTCTTAGAATCCTGCTCTTTCTCCCTCCTACATCACGATCCACCTGCAGCTTTTGATTAATAGTTTCTATTTTTGGATTTGTCTCTGTGTGTGCCATCTTTTTCATCCTGTGCGGCCTAACTTACTTGGAAGAGATAATAAAGGCGAACGGTAAAACAAAACCGTAAAAATCCATCATTTTGGTGCAGGAATCAACAACCATTTTAATGCTTTGCACAAGAGGGACCACTAAAATTAAACTTATCTCAAATCCCTAATTTCAAAATGCCACTTATTATTATGCAAAGGCACAAATGACATGATAATCTGACTATGTTAAACAATTAATGAAAAACAATATGCACAGATCTCCCACTACCAATGAATGATTTTTTTTTTCAGAATTTTAAGCATTTTATTGAACATTTTATTTTTTAATCTTTATTTTTACAATTCATTTTTTCAATAATATATTTAACAAGACTTGTAATTAACAATGACATCTTAAATATGCAAAGTCAAAACCTAATGTTAATTCATGTTTATTTTCATTTTTTTAAAGAAGCTGTACAGTATGTGCTTGCCCAGAGGGCTCATTCTCTAGACCACATCTGTCAAACTCAAGGCCCGGGGGCCAAATGTGGCCCGCCACATCATTTTATGTGGCCCGTGACAGCATAAAAGGTCAGTGTCTAAAAATAATTTGGTCAAATACATCAAACTTATGTTTGATGTAATTTTTCTTTATTCACTTGGATAATTTGATCCTTGATTGATGGGGTTGTGTGTGTTTCATAACCTGACACACTTATAACAGAGAAACAAACATTTATTTATTTATTTTTCCGTGCAACTGTAATGTATGTAACTTGAATAAATAATAAATTCAGAGTTTTTTACCATTAAGGAGTAATTACAATTATTTTACATTACATTGAGTTACAATTTAGTGACATTTATAAGTTACATCTGGCCCTTTGAGGACAGACATTATGCTGTGGCCCTCTGGGAAAATGAGTTTGACAGCAAACCCCTCTGTTTGTTTACGGTGACTATCTGCATGCACACCCAAGCATTTAAGCATGAGGAGGTAAGGTAAATCTGCATTCAGTTTACATTGATTAATGTGATTCCATCTGAATTGCATGTTTGTTGTTTTAAACCTCCTTGTCTGAGAAATGATCTTTCAAAATGACACATTAAATTGTTAAATTGTTCCTTTTTGTTACAAATTTTAATAAAAGCATCTCTTCACGTTACAACTGTCAACTTCCACCCCCTTGCAAAATACAAAATTGAGCGCTAACCCGCTTGTATAATCAAACAGCATGATTTATCTGCTGAATAAAGACAACTAGCACAGCGACAACAGTCTGTTTCCCACATTGAGAAGTGAATTCAAGTAGTGCATTGTGGGTAGAGATTTTTATAAAATTGAGTGGGTGGCATGCCGCAAAATCTAATGTTAGAGGGAGGTCCTGAAGCACCTTTCACCTCCCCATCACGTGGCTTCTGCCTCATCAGAGCAGAGTGGTAAATCAGCCTTTGAGAGGGAATCAGATCCACACAATTCTTACTCGAAGTAATGACAAATTTGAATTTTTATAAACCACAAATCAGGACCAACAAGACTACATAGGAATCAGTTCAAGGGTGAGTGTGTTTTTGCAGAGTAATACAAATACTGGCGTTCATTGCCTGAAAAAAACATTTATCCAACTAAAGAAATTACATGAAGAAAAAATAGCAAATTACTGAAGTGAACACTGCTGGTCTGCAAAGTATACAGCCAGAGCGTAGGAGGACGTTTTCCTCCACAAAAATAATAACTTGAAAAAGGACAATCAAATTGCATAAAGTGGTTTTATTTAGATTTATAATTAAACAATTCAAAAAGACAACTATGAGAGAGATTAAAAGTTCATTGTTTTGAACATGTCAGGGCAGCACCATGGTTGTAGTTATTATATTAAATCAAAGTTAATTCTCTTCTTCTACTAATGACTGAAATAGATATTGCAGATGAACACGGAGTCCTGTCTGCATTCACAGAATTTGAATGTTTGCTAACAACATAGTGTAAACATCAGATCCATCACTGAACTCTGTATCACATTGACGCATTCATCGTTGGAGATTGCCACGCCATTTTTGTTTGGCTATTGATGCACCATGGAGCACAAATGACTGCAGGTGGAATCTGGGTAATCATGGATTCCTAGGAACTCTTTACACAACAAAACATCTTGTAAAAATCGTAAACCGTCTTTGTGGCATGGCCGTTCATTTACATAAATAACAAGTGGAAAACATTTGGAATCAGTTCTATAATGGTTTGTTGTTGTTTTTTTCAAAAATACCACCATTGTCATATAAATTGTAGAAACGATTTATTTATTTTTTTGAAAATTATAGGTCATCCCCACTTTGAACATGGCCACTATATTTTGAGTCTTGGGCTGATAAACATAGTGTGTGTATGTGTGATGTTGATTTTGAATGTTTTGGTCACCCAGTTTGTCATACTGCAGTACTTCAGTTGTTATCACAACGGAAATGTCACACAGCCACAACCTGATGCTAACAAGCTCGGTTAAAAAATTGAAGATGGAGAAGAAAAGGAATATCTGAAGAGAATTAAAAAACACTGCAGAGTTAGACAGAGAATAATCAGACTTTGAATCAAAGATGGTCTCAGGCAAGCAATCCAGCTGACCCATTTTTTTAAAGTGACATTTTGCAATCAAAAAATAAAAATATGAAAAAACCTATCGAGGTGGGAAGATTTAATGAGAGAGAAACTCTCCATTTCTCTCTCACTGTGGGGAGTGACCTTTCCGACTCGCTGGTGACAACGTTCCCTCTAGATTTATTGGGCCTCTCCCTTGGTTGCACTGGGAAAAATAGTGAAAAGTTGCCTCACCATCTAGATGTTGACCTTTAATTTGACACGGGCAGCGCCAGGCACAGCACACATAGCCTGACCAGCTAGCAGCATCAAATAGAACACTAGACCCCAAGGTGGTGAAAATAAGTGAAAGAGCAAGACTTGGCGCCTTTGTTGACTTCATTTCTACCACACTTTGTGTGCATGATAAATGTATGTGAAACGAAGGTCATACCTCCAAAGCAAGATCATTGGGTATTCACAACACAGAGACCACAGATGAGCTGAAGGAAGCAGTTGAACAGAAATTATTGCAGAAATAACACTGACAGGTCTCCACCTAGCTGGCAGTCAGCTTCTATGTTAATTAGAAGCGTAAGCCTCCCTGCCTCATCTTACATGATACAAAAGTCTTGCTATTCATTGACATGCAATTGCTTTGCTGCAGAGTCATATTATAATATTGTCTGTTCTATACATATTTTCTTTATTTTGTATGCCAAAAACGAAGTTGTATGAGTTTATCATGGTTGCTGGATGGAGAGATTGACTGATTTGATTTTTTTAAATCACGTTTATTCATAAGAAGGGGCAAAAATATCAGCAATCCTGAAAAAAGATAATAGTCCCAACAGTCACTGGTCCTTAAATAGAAAGCACAAAATTCTGCACAAAACATTTCTATATGTTTACATATATAACAACCGAGATAAAACCGAGGTTACAACATATTTCTTCTTGATATCTGTTATCTACTTGATGCAGTTTTTATATACAGTATATACTGTATGTATATATATATATATATATATATATATATATATATATATATATATATATATATATATATATATATATATATATATATATATTAGGGCTGTCATTTTAACGTGTTAATTAGATCAATTAATTATGCTGCAAATTAACGCGCTATAAAAATTAACGCAATTAATCGTGAGTGGCAAGTCAATGCACCAGCATTTTAAATTTGGCCCATTGAGAGACCTGTAGGCTGCAGTGGAATGTCACTTCGTACCTGCGCCACTAGTCAAAAGCAGGGTGACTGACAACAGAGATGGACGCAACACAGGAGAGCGAGGCAAGCAGACTTGGATCTTTGGGCGGAAAGTTTATTTATAAAAAGAACAAAGACGGGACTATCAACAAAAACGCTGTGATTCTGCGCTGCCAATCTGCGCTATAGACGCCTCCGTCAGTCTGCCCCAGGGCAGCTGTGGCTACACACGTAGCTTACCATCACTAGGTACGAATGAGGAGTGAATTAATAATGGATCCGATCTAAAGCATCTTTGAGTGTCCAAAAAAGTGCTATATAAATCTAATCCATTATTATTATTATTATTATTATTATTATTATTATTATTATTATTATTAGTATTAGCATTATTATTATTACTTGTGCCTACTGTAAAAGAGAATTTTCATATCACCGAAGCAGCTCCAGCCTAACGTTTCATTTAAATGTATAATATGTCAAGGACACAGAGTTGTCTTCTGTCAGTTCCGGTAACGTTAGCTTACCCTTTAGCCTTATTTAGAGACATGTTATACTATTCATTTTGAATTGCTGTATTCAGTCAGCTTTAGTATCATTTTGATTGAGAGTCTGCTCATGTGCCTATTTGAGACTTAGCCTTATTTTATTTCAGAATTTTATTTTAACTTTGTTTGTATTGCATTTTTGAGAAATGCACCTGGCCTAATTGGTTTGCTGATGTGCTTGACCTTTTTTCTTTTAAATTTCATTTATAAAGCACACTTAACCAATAAAAATGTGGATTTCAAATCTTCTCTTCTTTGTGCATTCTATTGATTAGTCATGCACTACAATTTTGTAATGTTCTAGGCTTCAAATTCTTTATTTGGGGGCCTTTAGCAGGGATGAGATTAAAATGTGATTAATTAGATTAATTAATTACAAATCCTGTAATTAATAAGATTAATTTTTTAATCGCCTGACAGCACTTATACACACACACACACACACACACACACACACACACACACACACACACACACACACACACACACACACACACACATATATATACATGCATACATTTATGTATGTATATACTGTATATACAGTGTGTATATATATATATATATATATATATATATATATATACAGAGAGAGAGAGAGAGAGAGAGAGAGAGAGAGAGAGAGAATGAGAGAGCGCTCCTGAGAGCATCGTGGAATTAAATAAACAGCTGTCAACACAAAAAATACTCTTATTTTCTCTTTAATGTCCATTGACATACAGTATGATGCAAACACACTGTACACAAGAAAACAAATATTTTCTTGTTATTGTTATTTCTTGACATTGTTATTAATAAAATCATTAAAAGTAGCATTTTGTTTAGTTTTTATATTGTACTGTTGCCAAAAATGTCATGTTTGGATGCACAGTTTTTTGTTTAAGTACATTCTAGGGATGCACTACTTTCTTGAGGTAGATAGATAGACAGACAGACAGACAGACAGACAGGCAGACAGACAGACAGACAGACAGACAGACAGACAGACAGACAGACAGACAGACAGACAGACAGACAGACAGACAGACAGACAGACAGACAGACAGACAGTATGCTGTACCAAGTAACTTTTTCTTGCAGAATTATTGAATTATTGTCATTATGTTTCATGCATTCAAAAACATTTCTTTCCAACATCGCGTGTTCTGTAAAGTTGTGTGATCAATATTGTTGAGTATGCAAGCCAATAAAGAATTATTTGAAGTCAAGAACCAAGCGGAATTCATCTGTAAAGGTTATTTCAGGGGTCAACAGTCAAAGGCACATGCACATTATGCAGAAATTATAACTGAATCTGTATCCTTGCCAAAAGCGTAGGTGAGTGTACTGAAACAATAACCTTGGACATAATCCAGCATTGTTTAGCAATTTTTGAGCAGCAGAAAAACTCTTTAAATTTTCACAACCTGCTGATGGCATGTTTGACACTCCAAGCTCAGTGACCACTTCCATCTGAGAACATTCTGAAACCTTGCAATGGCAAGATGTTGTTGATCAATTGTTAGGTGTCATCTTTGTCTTATGATCTTTTCAAAATGTAAACAGCATGATGAGGAGGACTAATGAAATACAGATTCTGATTGAATCAGGAAAGTGTGTGTGTGAGTGTGTGTGTGTGTGTGTGTGTGTGTGTGTGTGTGTGTGTGTGTGTGTGTGTGTGTGTGTGTGTGTGTGTGTGTGTGTGTGTGTGTGTGTGTGTGTGTGTGTGTGTGTGTGTGTGTGTGTGATTGAGAGTGGTTACAGACTTGTTCATCAGACAAGTGTCAGATATGTGTTTAAATATAGCAGTTTGTTGATTTCCTCTTTGAAGTCTGCAAGGAAGTTTATTCAGTCATGCATTTGTGTCAGGGGTGTTTGTTAAACTAATTTAATGCTGGACAGTCATTAACAGTCTCGAGATGCAGTATAAAAAACTGGAACAGTTCATACTTGTGTGTTAAATATGTTATAGTCTATATGTTATGTTATTCTGCCATTTGCCTAGCAGTTGTTTGAGAAGAATGAAAGGTTTGCTGTTTATTTTTCAAGGACACGTCAGCAAACAGCAGGGTTACTGAATATAGTGTTTGCTACATGTGATACATGCATGAATCTCCTATATGTACCAGAATTTAGCAGACAACAGTAAAATATTATAATTACATTTATTTTAGGTTTAACAAAGTGTGCACATTAAGGTTTACTTAAACTGATTTCAAAATTCACCACACTGCAGCAACACTGCAATGCCCAAATTTCAGCTTATAACTCAAGACAAATTTGATAATTTGACTTTTTCTGCTTCCTGCTTCCCCAACAGGACAAGATTAACTTCTCAAACACTGCATTGCCTTCTATTACTCTCTTTTCCTGAAACACAAACACACACATACACACACACACACACACACACACTCACACACACACACACACACACACACACACACACACACACACACACACACACACACAAACATAGTGTAGTGCAGACATTCATGTCCGACAACAGTAACGCACAGACGTAAATGAGGAGCCATTCTGCTTTTCATCCGGAAATTGCAAATGGCAATGTGTTCAGGTAAAAAGACAGTGACTGAGTTCCTCACCGTGTTTACTTCTGGAAAACTGGGGAATAACAGGCTGTCATATGGGGTGACACATCTGCCTTTGTTAAAAAAATTACCCTTTCTTCGCCTGTTCTCCGACGCTCACACTCCTGCACACACTGTCCATTTGGCAAGTGCAGACTAAATGGAACTGCTTCTCTGGCATGTTGCTGTGCCGAAGCACAAAGAGCCAGGGCTGATAGAAATCCAATTATCTTAGGCAAATAATGGATGTCTCATTTAAGACATGCAGCCACAATTTTCTCAAAGCCAGTCGCTATCAACTGCATCATGTTGCTCGACATTAATTCATCTTCAATTATATACTACAAGCTGTCAAGAACTGCATATCCTAATAACTTTTTGAAGTCACAGGAAATAAGGCTGTTCAGGATGTAATATTTACTCACATGTAGCGTAGGTGTGGATTCTGAGCAAACGCACGAGGCTGGATGACCTTCAGGTTGCAATTCATGATTGTTCTGAAATGACAAAATACAATACAATAACCATGAATAACTCACCAAATGCTTCTTTTCCTCCTAGCATGACCATCTTAAAATACTCACAGCATGCTTTGTGCTCCTCACCTACTTGTAAATAAATCCGTTTTAACCGCTCATATTACTGGTCTCAAAATTCAAAATCAATCCAGCAATTCTGATTCATTTAAAGACTAGAGTAGATTGTTGTCTAGTCCAATAACTTAATATAATAAAAAACATTGTGAAAGTGTAAAACTGTGAGACAAAACCTTGAATTCACTGTAAACTACAATTTCAATAATTATTTGAGAACATCTGCGTCTTCACAATCAAGTAAATGAAACATCTGACGGGAATCTGCATTCCACTGCATTCCCCTGCATTCCCATTCATCATGTGAACCTGTAAATGAAACAGCTCTTCAGTTTACTGGGCTCCCATGGAATTCTCTCACAAAGGACTGAAATTTACAGTGACCCACTTTAGGGACCTTTTCTGAGCTACATTGGTAATGAATTCAAATTCTTGTAATCACTGATGTCTTGGGGCGGCACAGTGGCGCAGTGAGTAGAGCTATCGCTGCACAGCACGGCAGTTCCCAGATTGGGTCCCACTTTGCGCTGAGTTTGCATGTTTTCTTCTGTGTCTGCATGGGTTATATCCGGGTTTGCCGTCTTCCTCCCACCTCCAAACGCATGCGCCTCAGGCAAATTGGCCAGCATGAAATTGCCCTTACATGTGAGTGGGTGCATGTGTGGTTGTTTGTCTATATGAGGCTCTGCAGGGCACTGGCATCACACCCAGAGTGTCCCCTGCCTCATGCCCCCAGGCAGTTGGGATAGGCTCCAGCACCGCGAAACCCGTGACAGCGGATGAAACAGGTTTAGAAGATGATGAATGAATGATAGAATGAACAGATGTCCTGTGACGTCATAATCGACAAGCAAGAGGAAAGGACCCAAAAGCAGAGCTGAGGCCTAAGAAAGGTATAACAAAATAATTTTACTGTGGCCAAAGCTGGCAGCTAGTGAAGGGTGTAGTCCAAAGAACATGGGTAGAACTCCAGGTCCCGGGTTCAGAAGTTCTGGAATGGGGTGCGAAGGCAAGACTGGGTGTTGGAACAGTCAAGGGTTGCGAAGAGACAAACATGAGTTGCATAACTCAGTCAACTCGAGTCAAGACAGAGGTTGAATGGGAATAAGAATAGGAGTGTAGATGACCTCTAGGAGACAGGTGTGGACGTAGATGATGTGCCATCCCTCAACTGCACAACCAGCAAAAAAAAGCAAGGAGAACTCTCCACAGGAAAATAAAGCTATGTCTTTTCAAAACAAGAGTCAAATAACATCACGTCTTTCTCCAAAGCAGTCAATGACCGTACCAGTCGCTGCCTATTAATGCAGATTGTGGATTATTCCCAACTGTTGTTGCCATAACCTTCTAAAAAGACCGATCATGCCTGGTTTTGATAATAATGTGGCTTAGTCCAGAGTTGGGGATCCAGTGCCTTCAGGTGTGTCTTCTTATTTGGATTTATATGGTCTTTGTGTGGGCTGCACGGTGACACATTGGGTAGCAAATCACAGCAAGAAGGTCCTGAGGCCTCTGAGTGTTTGTATGTTCTTTCTGTGTCTGCGTCGACTCTCTCCAGGTTCTTTGGCTTCCACTCACCACCAAAATATGCAGAATAGGTAAGCTGAGCACTCAAAAATCGTCCATAGGTGTGATGTGAATGTGAATGGTTGTCTGTCTTTCACATGGCCCTACAGTGAGCTGGCACCCAATCCTGGCTTTACCCTGCCTCTTGCCCGTAGCTGGGATAAGCTCCAGCATAATCCATGACTTGTAGCTTCGGGTTAGAGGCTGAAGAGGAGACAATAATAGTTGTATTGTCTTCAAGAAGATGAATTAACGATCTTTGTGTCATATATTACATTCAACCATAGTGAGCTATATTGAAAATGCAGCATTTACTCCTATTCGAGTAACATTTGAAAAAAAAACCAACGTTTTTCAGTTGGAACTGGTAGACTTGGACATGAATACTGGAGATAGGATGGGGAAGGAAAACAATTCTAATGGACAGATTTCACTGTTTTGCTGGCTTTTGACAAGAAATATAGCAAACCATCTAAAGTAAGTTGTAAAGTAAAACAATAACCAGTTAATAAATGAAGTGAGCTTCAAAAAAAATGTACCTGTACTGCACAATGCTAGTGAAGCTCTTATCCTGTGCGATGCTGCCCCACTAGGCAGCAAGCATAACACAAGGTAAGAACTTTCTCTGGGAAAGCCCATGGAGGAGCCAGGCTCCCCAGACAAGCAGACAGGCAGCAAGAGAGAGACGGCAGTAATGAGAAAAATGCTAATTTAGTGGTGGGGATATTGCACTTGGCCTTCCTGATGAAGGATCAAGAGGATCACAAAAGGGGCCAGTTCTGAGTTTGGAGGGTAAAGGAGAATACGATTTTCTGAAGAGAAAGAGAAAAATGAAAAGGAAGGAAAAAAAGCAACTGTTGAAGGATTGTCAGGCTGAGTAAACTGTAAGGGACCTGGCCTTATTGTGGAGGGCAGCAAAGAAAGAAAAAAAGCATAGCGTTGGTTTAAGAGGAGAAGAACACAGAAAAAACAGCAGAACAACAGGGAGTCCTAATTCAATTTTTCCTGCTGCTTTTTAGCATTATTTGATCAGTGACTAAGGACGTAAAGGAGTGGTTAACACCAGCATGACAATTGAAAGATTGTTTAAACCTCAACTTCTGTACGAACATGAGACACAACCTGTATTCCCTCGGCTCTGCACACATGTGAGCAACAGATTAGTATTTTCAGAATCAGAATTAGGCAATATTTGTCAAATTCAGTCAGGTATTAAACATTTAATCTTGATGTGCCAGTGGTGATGCTGTTGCTGCATCCAGCAGAGCAGTGAGTATATGCTGGCAATCTGATGGAAAATAAAGATTAACAGTAGTACGTGTCCCTTTGTCCTTTCTCCATTTACAACACAGCAGGACACCGAAGTGTCGATCACTTGTCTTCCCCAGCTCCCCTCCAGATCACAGCATCAACACTCACAATCTTTGCAGTCCAGTGTAGAGCTCCATATCAACATCTCTCAGAGTCTGCAGTCCTGTCCAGTTCTCTATGTGTCTGTAATCAGAGAGAAAGAGAAAGGTAGATGAAAACTACGTCTTCATCTGAAGAGAAAGGCAAACGATCCAGAAGAAATGACAGATGAAAACATGTTTCAGGCTCCAGCCGCAGAATAGCTGTCTGTTGTCAAAGTTTTTAAATCTATATTCATTTAATTTACAATTACTGGAACAGCTCTGACAGTGTGCTCTCTGCTGCTCTCTGATAGATTTAATTGCCAAAAGGCAGCAGATGCAGCGTCTTCTGTTGTATGAGAAGGGGATCAACTGAGAAGAAGAAGTAGAAGATTGATTTTTAAAATCACGTTTATTCAAGTCAAAATACAAGATAGTCACGTTGACAAAAAGTCCAAAAGAGATTCACGCAAACAGGTCATAACATACTGTAAATGGAAAAATGAAACACAACCATGAATTGTATTCAGAACCGCTCAACTCAAATACGTTACACACATGCAGCTGTTGACAAAAAAAAAAAAAAAACACTGTAAATGATATACATTAGCTAAATTATGGAAATTTAGTTCAGAAAGCAAACCGGTTTGAACATTTTTATAGCGACATAGAGATAGCATTACGGTCTCACTCTACAGCATGCCAGCATTGTTGGCCAAGTCATTGCTCAATCCATGGTGAGGCTCGGCTGGCTGGTGCCTCCCCACAGGTCTCTTCTCAGTATTTCAGCGGTACATGTGAAAATTCAGCGATTGGAATATGCTAATCAGAAATGGACTCCTTATCTAAAATACTATGTAGATGCACTAGAAAATGTCCAGCGTTGGGCAATAAAGGAGGTACAAGGCCTTAGTGAGCGGTTGTATGAAGAAAGGTTGAAGAAAACTGAACATGCCCACTTTGGCCTACAGACGAATTGGGGGAGACATGATAGACATTTTTCAAATATTGAGGAATGTGGATATGGCACAAAGTTAGCAAAGGGGCTTGTGGAGCAAAGCACAAACACATCCAATAGAGGACATTCATTTAAGCTGAAACATAAAAGAGCCAGACTAAACTACCGCAAATACAGATTACACAGAGAGTAGGTTGAATGTGGATCAGGCTACCAAGGAAGTAGTAACATCAGCGAATATTGACACCTTTAAGAGAAGACTCAACAAGTATTGGAAAGGCCAACCGATGATGGCTGACTATGGGGCGGAACTTGTGATTTCTAACAAAAACAAATAAAAATGGCTGAATGTGGATACACAATCCACCAATTGCCAAGATTTGTGATGTCAACTTGCGTGAAATGAGCAATGGAACAGAAGAAGAGTTACACATAGACACCAAATGCATGAGGCCCAAGTGCAGTATTCAAGTTGTAAAATTTGTGATGTTGTATCCGCCAAATATGAGTGGTGGCCCAAAGCATGGCTTGTATCTCGGATTTTTGGTCATAGGTCAAGCAAAAATATGGATCAGACAACAACTCGTATTTTAAAAAATTCATATGTTGAGCAGCTCGTATCTGTGTGTGCGTGTGTGTGTGTGTGTGTGTGTGTGTGTAATACACACAAGATGTCTGTGTGCGTCTGTATAATACACACATACAGACACAGACACACACAGACACATACGTATGAGCTTAAGCCTAAATTTTTAACCACATTCCACTGTTCATTACGAGTTTGTGCTGAGCTTTGTAATGTGTGTTTATTTAAACAGCAACAAATAAAAGTGTCTTTTCAAATTGTAATGTAAAGCTTTTGCTCCTTTAGCATACCTTCCAGCTTTTGTGCATCTGCTGTACAATAATGATACAGCATCTGAAAATTTCTGTTTATGCAAGCAATGCACTCTGGGATGCATCTGTTTTGGTCTGCAAAATGTGGCCATTTTGCAGAATAAAGGTCTGCGAAATGTGACAATCACTGTTAGAACCAAGTTGCATTATGAATTACAGTAGTAAATACTAGTAAATCATTTAGAAGTCTATTATCTCCTGAAAGCACTATACAGCACTGTCCACATTTACACATCATACACTTTTGGCAGAGGCTTTTATTGGCTTTTATTGTTGGCTATTGGTTTGCCAATTAATATTAAGACTGGCAGGTGGGAACAGTTAAAAGTGATGTTCTTATTTGCTGTTTTTCCAAGAAATTATTTCTTTAATTTGTTTTCCGCATAGAATAGTCATAATTTGGATTTAATTGTGAGCTTTGGAAATTGAGCTAGGATTGTCCAAATGGGTTGGGAGATTCAAACCCAGTCCAAACTAAAACTAATTTGAATATGCGACACATTGATTGAAACTTAAGGGTTATTTGCTTTACTTCGAAATCACATTGTACCATTCACCTCTACCTGATGACCTCCCCCATAATTCCAATTTAAAGCAAATGCACTTTTTGTTTGCTCGAAACAGCAGTTTAATCTTCTTGAAGAAAAGATGGAAGCAAGGTCCTCGTTGTCATTCTCTGCTAATTACATAAACAAAGGAGCCTAAATATGATGCATCACCTGAAACTGCAGTAAGCACTCGCCTTAGACCTGCAGTATAAAACATAGCATTCAAACTTCTGGTGAACACTTGGTGAAGAAGAAACAGCACAATCACATACAAAAAAAACATATACGTTTTTTTTTTACCCAATGAAAATATTTCAATGGTTAGACAAATAGAAACAAATTGTTTTCTTCATTTTTTTTTCAAGATGTTGCTAATAAATATGCTAATAAGTCATTTTTCTGTCTCACACTAGAAGGGTCATTTTATCATTAGGTTTCTGTCATCATTGACAAAGAGCATTGGATACTGCAGTGATTATAGAGTTTAGCATAAGAGAGCTGTACAACAGATAGAATTTCAGTGTTATTATATAATAATGGTAAAATTTGAATTATGCAAAAAAAATATCATCATTTATTTGGGCAAAAAATTATTTCATTTGTGGCACCGCTTCATTATTTATTATACAATTTAACATAATCCCCATTTTCATCAACCTGCTATCGACAAACAGCACAGAGGAAGGAGGTAGCACCTCCCTGCAGAACTGTGTTTGGAACCTGTTTGTCCACAGCACAATGAATATGTATGTGGATTAAACTGATGTGAAAAGGACAATGGATATGAATAACAAAGGTGTTATGATTATACAGGGGCAATTCAATCTCTGTCCTGTTATTCACAGATTTTTTGAGGATGTGAAAATATAAATCTATATGACTTGAGAAGTTAATGAGATGCTAGCATTTTATTTTTCAGTCATAGTTTTAGTTCAGGCAGACCTATTATGAGTCAGATAGTACAACAATTTTAACTCATAGCTTTGTCAAAATTAATATTATAAAAAAGAAAGGACATTTAAACAAATGAAGACATGGGATATGAGGTTTGTGTTCTTGACAACATGATTAGAAAATCTGTCTCTCTTTTTCCCCTCATCTCTGTATTTAAATTATTTGTTCTCTATTCAGCATTTTATGACAAGCACTTTTTAAATAAATTTACCATGACATGACTTTGATTAATAACTGGTAAGTACAAAGGAAATGAGCATGATGCTATCAGAACAAGTTGTTCAGTAAGATCTATCAGCCTGCTTTCTAACATGCAAGACTATGAAATTCGAACCACGTTCCATCTGCTTAAGAGAATGGCCTCCAACAAAGTACAATCTGAACAGGGTGGCAGGGTGGTCTGGCGCTTGAGGAGAACACCCTGGAACCAAACAGTAACAGATTCGATCCCAGCAACAGCCATCTGTTGTGTTGTGAGGCCCTGGGCTACACACTCAAACCCTGTGTGGTATCATGTTCTGGGCTTTAGTGAACATGCTCTTTCTCATTTCTTAATAGGTGAAAATAACAAATGACAATGTAAAGACAGGATTTGAATCATGAGTAGGATAAAAAATGTATACATCATAAACAGGATTGCTTCAGATCAATGGAAATAATCTATGAAGAAATATTTCTGAGTTAGCACAGAATGAATAATGAATACCTACAGAATTAAGCAAGAGCCCAAGTGCTGCTCAGGATTTTACAACATTAAAATCCTGAGCAGCACATTGGTTAGAAGATTTAGAGCACCATAATTGTTAGAAGATTTACATTGGAACATTTTTTTGAGCAGAGAGCAGGACTTCTCTTTATAATTGCACTCAAATTGCTATATGTTTGTCAATACCAATCTCAGATGGTGAGCTTCTTTATAGTTTAAGATGAAACTCATCACAGACCTCATCTCCAACAGGGACCAATGGCCATACAGACTCAACCTCCTTGTGTAGGGTGAACTATTTTGTTGCCTGTATGAACAGGGTTACACAAAAACTACAAATAACTAAATAGAATCAAAGAAATTTTGAAGTCGATGTGGACAAAAACTTTTCAGACTTGGAGAATTTAGTTTACCTTCTTAAATATTTTGAAATACGAGTTGCGTCTTCCAGGGATAGTAATGAGATGTAATGACATTGACGCCTTTGTGCCATGTGCCTCTCAGAAGCAAATTTATTTAAGAGTAGACTGAAAACCCTCCTTTTTGATAGAGCCTACAATTAGAAATAACACTCACCCCACTAGATATGCTGCTATAGGCTAAGGCTGCTGAGGGTATTTTTTCGCCGTCTCTCCCGTTAAAGGGAGATACTCTGAAGCTTCTGTCACTTGTCCTTCACTTTCTTTATCTTTCTATGCTCTTAGAATTTATTACTACTCGTATAATTTATCGCTACTACTGTCAAATCACACTCTCTGTCTGCACGATACTGCCGCTGTCTTTGTGCCTCTGTTCCACAGGTGGAAAACGCGGATGGAAGACAGGACACCCAAAGGCCTGGAAATCCCGCCCCCAATTCAGCGACGGCTCACTATGGACATGAAACTCAAACTGGCCTATCTGCCACTCTCTCACTCTCTCTCTCTCTCTCTCCGTCTCTTTTACGTGACCTATCTCTTTCCCCAATGTATTTCTATTTCCCAACCAACAGGTCAAGGCAGATGACCACCCTCCAGAGCCTGGGTCCTGCCCGGAGTTTCTTCCTCAATGAGGGAGATTTTCCCGCCACCGTCGCTTATGCTTGCTCTGGACCGCATTGTTGGCTTTCTATCTGTAAAGCGCTTTGAAATGTCTTCAGATATGATTAAGTGCTATATAAATAAAGGTGATTGATTGATTGAAATTGGCAAAACTAACTGTAATGTAATTTTGTCCCAGGACTAATTTATAGTATACTATATATTAAAGTCACCATTATATAAATTGGAAAGAGCATATCACATTTATTTCTCATTGTATGAAATCATTAATATATTGGAAATTCATTACCTCACAGTTAAACTATGCTGTGTATGTTCTTACTGTGAACTGCTGGTTACTTCTTTCATCTTGTTCTGATTTTGATCAATATAGTGAAATTGAGGAAACAAGAGTAACTGAAACTTCAGAATGTTCAAATTAAATTAATACTCTAATTAACAGTAATGATGACCAACAGTGGTAGTCATAGTAGCATGAATAAAGTCAAGTTCACAAGCAGACAAGCAATATTAGGCAGGATGAAAATATACAAAATTAGCAATATCCAAAATGACCACAGTATCAACCTATGTTTTGATCCATGTCATTTGCTTCTCTCCAGAGTTCATTTCAGTCATTACACAAATGCTGCCTACTGCAACTTAATCACCATCTCCAGAACCAAAAAATGTGTTGAAAAGGTATGATGAGTGAAGTGTAATAATTTGTGGTTCTGTGTGTAAAAATGTATGGAAAGGTATGGATGATATTTCCCCCAGATTCAGTCAATCGTACAATATCCCAGTGGTGATAAAAATTTGGTGATGATTGGGATCTGGTTCGGGGAACTTTATAGCCCATCCTTCAACATTGTGATATTGGACAGTTTTCATCACATTTTATGAATTACAATTTTATAACTATGCAACAACATGAAAACTAAGATAAACCTCTTTCACAAATGCTTGCAAATGTTACAGCCTTGGCAAGGGCTTTTGATGCGTCATGCAAGAGCATATTGTAAGCAATATTTAGCAAGGCACTTTCCGGTTTTACTCCACATTGCCTGCAGTTGAAAATGCTGTCTTTGTAAATAAAAGCTTTGTAAGGTAACAGGTGATTTACTAGATTCTTGGCTGCAACATGAAGATGTGTGCTGTGATGAACACAGTATGATTTTCTTGCTATGTAATCGCTGAACCAATCCCTCATCTGAAATGCGCGATAATGCAAAGAACAAGACACATGAGGCTCCCAGCAGCACAAACACCAAATATCTTGTGTTTCTCAGTAATCTCCTTTGATTCCACCAATTGTTTCCAATACTGCTGTCTGTCTGTGATTTACGACTTTGTTGGAAGGATCTACAATGCTCGCACCACAGCCTTAATGGGAAAATGTTTAATAAAATAGAATGTCTCTAGTGAGTTCCAGGGATATTGATCTACATTGTGCCTCCCTCCTCTGTTTTCACAGAGACAGAGAAGCACTCTGTATAGCCCAAACACTTCAGAGGGGGTGATGCAGTAGTGAAGTAGCACTTCTCTAGATTAGAACAAATACCGGATATCAATCAGATAACCTGTTTTTCATTGTATTTTTTGTGTGCTTGGATCACAAGTGCATGCAAGTAGCATTAAAGAAGGAGATGGAAGACAAATGAAGACGACACAGAGGAAGTTGAGACTGACGAAAAACAGAAGAAATTAAGTTATTTTCTCTAAATGTCTACTGCAACTTGGAACAGAACAACATCTGGGCCAATCATAAGTGACATTCAGCATTCAAAGCATTTAAATAGGAGTAAAATATTGTTGAGTATGATTGCTCCATTTTTGCGCATTTGAGACAAACCCACAAATTGTTATTACATTTGCATGTTATCGTCATGCAAATGTAATAAACACTGACAGATGTAGGCTACTAATTGTTTATTTATAGGCATTTAAACCCATGAAATTATCTACCTTCCATCTTTTGGTCAGGATTTGACATATTTTACACTGAACATCATATCACACAAACTGAAGATTTTCCCTAAAAAAGTGGCAATTAAGTGCTTTGCAAGTAAAACCTGCAGCAGGGCATTTGAAGTGACAGGAATTTATTACTCGCTTCCACTCTTATTTCATTCCCATGTTGGCCATAAGATATAAAACGAGCATGCATGCTCAGTGAGTCTGATAAAGATTAAAATTAAAAAAACATGATTCTGATTTCATATTGGCAGACAGAACGTCATAAAACAAATGGACCCAGTCCTCTCCTCCACTGCACTTTCACTGGGAAAATATGAAAATCAGGCAAATTGTGACAATTTGTCTCAATTACATTTACAGCAAACAGTGAGCTGGAGAATATGATATCGACATAAAAGTGACAGACAAAATTGACCAAATTATAACTTTATTATAAATGATTCCCCTGCATAGAAACAATAGATTCAGCACTGAGGACACAACCCAATTTTTCTAGCAGCTGAATCTAGAAAAATCCATGGGGATGGACAAATAGTAGAACTAAAAGAAAGTAGAAAAGCACTTAAGTACATAGAAAATGAAAAAAAAAAAAAAAGGAATAACACCAATGATATGTCTATTGATTGTTTTAGCTATCAGAGCTTTCCTGATCCTCCTGATTATGGGCTGATCAGCCAAAGAGTTATTTCTACTAAACGTTAGTCTCTGTGGACCTGGCCATTCCTCAAGGTACAGCATATAATCTTAAAAAAAAAAAAACCACACATGCACGACAAAGACTGTATTGCTTGTTATAGCATATCCATAGTTTGGAATAAATTTGCCAACTCACACATTTTGTACTGTCATTACAACAAAGATAGAATCTCTTGATATTGATGGACTTATTTTTCAAAATCTGCAAAACAAGTGGACTTTATATATTTCTATTCTTGTATAGAAATTAATTAAAATAGCATGCCACTTTTAAAAATATAGTGTTTTATTCATCATTTATTTTTGAAGTTTGCTATTTTACACTATCTGTATTTCATGAAACATGTATTTCATGTCAGAAAGAAGTGTCCTGCTTTGTGGAAATGAGCTCTAAATTTAAACAGAATTTAAAAAAAAAATACTTTAATTAAGCATAAAATGCTACACTTTGAAAAAAATCCCGAAATACTATTGCAAAAATGTGGAATGACTAAAGGAATGAATTTGAATGAAAAAAGGGAGGCCAACATTTTTCTTTCACTTAATCAACACTGACAAAATTGAGTGAGACCTGAATGGTATGTATTTTGCTTAGTTACATCTATAAGTGAAGTACAGTCATTCATCCATTCATCTTCTTGAAGATAAGACAATTATATTTGTTTCATCTTCAGCTACTTATTGGAATCTGAGTTACGTAGGGTCCTTACTCAGCTGACTGTGAGTGAGAGGCAAGTACAGTACACTGTGGAGAAATTGCTAGTTCATCAAAGGATGACACAGGGAGACAAACACCAACTCAAACTCAACCTCACACCTACAGACAATTTATTGCCAACAGTTAACCTAAGTTGCATATTTTTGGTGGTGTGAGGAAGCCAGAGAGAACCTACGCAGACACCAGAAAACATGCAAAATTCACACGGCATGGCCACAGGTACAATCAAGCCAAGAACCTTCTTGCTGTAAGGCAACTGCACTATACACTGTGCCACGGTGCTATCTAAATGATATACAGCATTTATCAAACTCATTAACGTATTGCGATCATTTGGGATATCAAAGACAAACTGAATCACTTTTAAGGAACTCAAATGTGCTATTTAACACAATTCGGTATTTGGCTATATACAGTAGGGCCAAATGTAAACTATTACGTTATAGCTTGTAGTGTCTACATGTTTGTATATGAAAGTATGCATGGATTTATGCATGTGTTGATGCATGCATGTTTTTGGTCAGGTAAACATTGAGTATTAGCTAGATTGCAAAATCAACTATTGTTTAAAAATAATTACTTGTGAAGCCACAATACTCAAAAATGTATGAAAGTAACCAATGATTTATAATTTATTCTGTTTGTAATATTAAATGTGAAGTATAGCTCTATTGACTTCACCTCTGTGTGAGAGGGCTGAATGCTGCTTAAGTAATGCCAAACCACCAGCTTTGGTTCTCCTTACATTCCCAGGCTAGATGCTGTCCCATGGCTGCCCTAACACTGTTCTGCGTCACTGTTTCTTTGACCTGGACCTGAGGGAAACTATAAGCCTCTGAGTGTCACCGTTCACTACAGTCTCAGCCAATCCGCAGCAGATTTGTGGCAGGGCTAAACATTGAGAGATCATTCATCCGTGCACTGGAAGGTATCAGCACTTCACACACGACTAAGCTCAAATATTTCTGCCTAGAATGAGAATGGCTATAATTAGGGTGCCTTTTTGCCAAGTACCATCAGACTACAATAATCTGTGGATTCAGCCTCATACTATTGCTCAGCAATAACTGGATTCACAAATACCAGAATGTCAAATAACAATTAAAAATTTTTACTGGACTATACAGAGATTTCCAAAAGCATCATTTTGTAAGTTTCTCAATTACTAAATGAAAAATTTAGTATATTTGCTATGGTGATGAACTGTCATACTTTTGTTTGTGTTACCAAGGTAACAATAATGAGGTTCTTGAGAGAAAAACAAGGAAATATATTCAGGTGTATCAAGACCAAAAAGAAGTAAATTTAATGAACTACATTTGAATTGCAGGAGCTAAAAAGGTTTTTTGATAATGAGGGAGGGCATGAGGGTAGTTGGTTTGAGAGATGAGGATGCAAAGGACAGGGCTAGATGGAGGCAATTGATTCACTGTGGTGACCCCTGAAGGGAAAAGCCGAAAGGAAAAGAAGAGAAAAAGGTTTTTTGAAGGAACAAATGAACCTAATGTTTTTATGTCAAACAAGGACTTGATAACATTTGTGCATGACATTAACATTATTTTTGCATTATCCCACACTGGAATCCCATCTGTTAATCCAGGTATTTATTAAGGTGGGGTCAGGACGTGCATGACCTCTTGAGGGCCTTTATTTTCCCTAATATCCTACCTATAGGTAATTCAAGTATTCTATATGTGCTTTGGAATTGGGTTTCATGTACTGTAAAATACAGACATATGTACACAATTGGCTCCAAGTGGATGTTCTAAGTTAAATTATTAGTACTGTAAATTAATATTCATTACATTTAAATCACCATTTCATTACATGCCATTACTACTTTAAATACAAAAGTACACTTCCCTAAGACTTACCAGAAAAAATTACAGGACAAAAAAACACACATAATAAAATAAAATACAGGTACAGTTTGTTATGAGTTCAGTCTTTCTCAGTCATACGTCTGTTTTCAAGAAAAAATACAAAGACAAACAATAAATTTCCCAGTTTGAGATCAATAAAGTGCATCTTTGGGATTAATAACGTGCATCTTATCCCATCCAGAAGACATATTCTGTTCAAATAGACACATTTGTAATTATCTGTTGCAATCCTTTCTGTGTTTTATTCCTTCCAAAGGATCATCTGTGAGTAAGGGAAAGTGCAGAGAACAATATATATTCTACTGTCTGCCATTTTGTTGAACAGAATTCCTGAGGTTTTTTTGGGTATGCTCCACAGGTAGGATGTGAGCTGGAGGAGAAGGAGAAAATTGCTAGCTACAGTGTTAGCTTAGTCGTAGTCCGTTGTTACCTCTGTTAAAATGTGGCTTCCAAGAGAGTTCTATTCTTCTTTTCTTCTTTCAGCTTTTCCCTTCAGGGGTCACCACAGCGGGTTGCCTCTATCAAACCCTGTCTTCTGCATCCTCTTCTCTCACACCAACTACCTTCATGTCCTCTTTCAATACATCCATAAACCTCCTCTTTGGTCTTCCTCTAGGCCTCCTGCCTGGTAGACTTCAGCACCTTGTGACCCGCGACAGCAGAAGCGGGTATTGACAAGAGTGAATTAATATTTTCAAAGGATAAAAGAACTCTCGATTCGCATATTGTTCAAGGTGGAGGTGGGACTGCATCAGGGATCAGCTCTGAGCCCCTTCTTGTTTGCTATGGTGATGGACAGGCTGACAGATGAGGTTAGACAGGAATCTCCATGGACTATGATGTTTGCAGATGACATTGTGATCAGCACTGAGAGCAGGGAACAGGTGGAGGAGAAGCTAGAGAGGTGGAGGTTTGTCCTGGAAAGGAGAGGAATGAAGGTTAGCCACAGTAAGACAGAGTACATGTGTGTGAATGAGGGGGACCCAAGTGGAAGAGTGAGGTTACAGGCAGAAGAGATCAAGAAGGTGGAGGATTTTAAGTACTTAAGCTCAACAGTCCAGAGCAATGGAGAGTGTAGAAAAGAGGTGAAGAAGCGTGTACAGACAGGATGGAACGAGTGGAGAAAAGTGTCAGGTGTGATGTGTGATAGAAGAGTTTCAGCTAAATGAAAGGAAATGTGTACAAAACTGTGGTGAGACCAGCGATGTTGTTTGGTCTAGAGACAGTGTCACTGAAGAAAAGACAGGAGACAGAGCTGGAGGTAGCAGAGATGAAGATGCTGAGGTTCTCTCTGGGAGTGACCAGGAAGGATAGGATCAGGAATGAGTACATCAGAGGGACAGCACATGTTAGAGGTTTTGGAGATAAAGTCAGAGAGGCCAGACTGAGATGGTTTGGACATGTCCAGAGGAGAGATAGTGAATATACTGGTAGAAGGATGCTGAGTTTTGAACTGCCAGGCAGGAGGCCTACAGGAAGACCAAAGAGGAGGTTTATGGATGTAGTGAAAGAGGACATGAAGTTAGTTGGTGTGAGAGAAGAGGATGCAGAAGACAGGTTTAGATGGAGGCAACTGATTCGCTGTGGTGACCCCTGAAAGGAAAGCTGAAAGGAAAAGAAGATGATGCCTTTACAGTAAATAACTCAATAGAACATTATAGATTGAAGGGGATCTTCACCAACTCCTTGTTAAATTTTGTTCTCAAACTGCTAACCAACTTGGTATAAAGCAAACACGCACATGTAGTGTAGTGTACAGAGTGGTTTTATTCTTTTTATTCTGACACTTTTCCTACCAAACCAAACATTTATTGAAAATAGTTACAGTAACTAAAAATCATAGATTGTCAGCCATTAAAACCAAACATTCAGTTAAAGATCTTAAAATGCTCTGTAGAATCTAGAGGAATCTACACAATTTGAGTAATAATTTTTGTCAGACACGACTCCTTGAATGAATTCTTTAAGCCATTGCTGCTGTTCAAAGTTTAAATGAACTTGGAGTTTCAAACTGTGTATTTCTTACAGTGGAATGAGTTCCACAGCTGTGGAGCACTTTAGTCAAATAAAAAAGCCAGAAGTATTCGAGAATTGTCTGTTACCACTGTGAAGAAGGAGAATTATAAACGAGACAATCAACTGCGCATCACTTTTTATGTTAACATCTGGTAGACAGAAACGGAAACTGAAAAAGAAAAGACACCATTAATAGATGAAGAAAATACTGACAAAAAACAGAAAGGAAAATATGAGTCCCAAGCAAATATGATGGTTTCACTAGGCAGAAGTCTCTTGATAAGAAACCACGTAGCAAGATCTTTCCATTCACTGTCACAACCGACCATAATGATATTCAAAGACTTTCTGCTGCCATCAGCAGTTATACCTCAATTGTTCTGAGGTCTCTGCTGCCCCGCTGACCATTAGATGTTTAATCAAATAAGTGACCATATAGCACTGGATTTCTGCCAGAAGTTTCATACTATATGCAAATATGAGAGACCTTAAGCACGGATATGTGAGGTGTACTTTAAATGAATCCTATCTGGAGAAATATGTAATTGTATGCATTCTTGTTCATGCTTCCCATCTTCACCACATACTGTACTAGATTCCAAAAGGCATTATTAATGTGAAGAAAACTAGGACAGTCCAGGACAGAAAAGAACAGGACAAGGTGGGGTATATTATAATGAAGAGTGAGACACGATAGAACAGAATATCATTAGAGGAATAGCATATTACTCTATAAAATATAACTGGCTTCTTGTCTTACTACACTGTATTGTGGAATCACAGGACAGGATAGGGCACAATGGGATAGGAAAGGTTATACAGGAAAGTAGTAGCTGATTTTTTACTGCTAGACCTCTTTCAGTTAGGAGTATCATCTATTGTCTAAGAAATATTATTATCAGGTAAATTTGATTTTTAAATTGACAGAATTATTAAGCCTTCTTTCTGAAAGTCAAAAATTATCCTAATTATTTAAATCACTTTCCTCTATAGACAAAGAACAGATCAAGTCCTTGGTGTACAGATGGATGGATTTAATTTAATCATCTACTTAAACATTTAACTAAAATGGTAATCTTAGGAAACATTCACATGTATGCATCTAACTAAAATGAGCTGGTAATGATCCAGTATGTGTTTGAAGTATAGAGAGGAAGACAGAGAGGGCAGAGATGAGATTATCAAATAATTTAGAAATAATTTAGGATTGAGCAGAAATAAATTATACTAGTAGTATACTAGTATACTAGTAAAAGTATACTTTTATTATCCCCGTTGGGAATGATTTTATTCCACTCTATAATCTGTTTCTCAAACTTGTATATTCTGTATGTACAGGCCCTAGTACACAGACACACAAGACACACACACACACACACACACACACACACACACACACACACACACACACACACACACACACACACACACACACACACACACACACACACACACACACACACACACACGCAAGGGGCCTGTAGGCATGCAAATAGAGACGAGGATGATGGTAAAGTGGCAGACAGCTCCTTTCCGGGGCGCCCCAAGGAGCAACTTGTTCTGGGACTGTGCCTTGCTCAAGGGCAAATCAGCAGTGCTCCGGAGTTGAACTTCCCAACTACTAGTTTAAACCCAAATTTTTGGTCCACAGGCGGGTCTGGAGCCAGATACCATCCGGTCCCCAGCCCAAAATTTAAGACTTGACCCTAATCAGGGTCTAATCAAATAGGTGAGAAGAATAGGTTTTAAAATGGAAATTTATTATGGCCTATGATCAGAGATTTCAGGATAGACTGGATCTTCTAAACTATTAAATGCAATGTAAATGTAATATATGATACAGAAGATGATGAATTAGAATAACCGATATAATAGGTTTTAGATAGGATGGGACAGAAAATGTTATAAGATGTCATATAAATATGATAATGATCCAATGGGATTGGCTGAAAAAAAACACAGAAATGGAAGAAACAGAATCTATTTTCTGAAATCTAAGTAATGATCTGGTTCAAGACCTGCCATTCTAACTCTACTCTCAAGAATATATACTGACGTCTGTTGATTGACACAACAACGACCATCTTTATGGTTCACTCTCTTAGCCATGCCCTGTCTTTTAAAAAAACAAGACAACTCATCTAAAATGGGCCACTTTCATTATGAACTCGAATTTTAAACATTTCCCATTTTAAAA
This sequence comes from Antennarius striatus, assembly GCF_040054535.1. Lineage (NCBI taxonomy): Eukaryota > Metazoa > Chordata > Actinopteri > Lophiiformes > Antennariidae > Antennarius > Antennarius striatus. The sequence continues at coordinate 24,496,175 of NC_090776.1, read as the reverse complement.
CATGTCTTCCCTTTATTATCATTCATTCATAGGGTTAGACAAGATGGGATGGAATGGGATGAGATGGAAGGGGATGAGATGGAAGGGGATGGGATGGGATGGGGCAAGAGGGGAACGGTAAGGAAGGGAAGGGAAGGGAAGGGAAGTGAAAGGAAGGGAAGGGAAGTGAAGGGAAGGGAAGGGAAGGGAAGGGAAGGGAAGGGAAGGGAAGGGAAGGGAAGGGAAGGGAAGGGAAGGGAAGGGAAGTGAAAGGAAGGGAAGGGAAGGGAAGGGAAGGGAAGGGAAGTGAAGGGAAGGGAAGGGAAGGGAAGGGAAGGGAAGGGAAGGGAAGGGAAGGGAAGGGAAGGGAAGGGAAGGGAATTGAAGGGGAGGGAAGGGAAGGGAAGGGAAGGGAAGGGAAGGGAAGGGAAGGGAAGGGAAGGGAAGGGAAGGGAAGGGTAGGGAAGGGAATTGAAGGGAAGGGAAGGGAAGGGAAGTTAAGTTTTTTTTTTTTACTGTAAGAAGAGGGAGAGTTAACAGGTGGATATAATGAAAGATTTTGAGGTGGAGATAATGAAAGATTTTGAGAAGAGAGACACATATTGTGCAGTGAGCTGCATTTAAATCAGTTTGATTACAGATTATGATACCATCTGTTATGAAACGATGGTCATACTGTACATGAGAGGTAGGATATTTGTTATGGGATGTGTGCACCTCCTTCTGGTACTGGAAAAACGTTGAATAAAGACTCCTGCCTGGAGGCCAGTTGTCTACAATGGTGCAAGTGACATCCTGGCAGAGACCAAAGTGTTCATTTTACAGGAGAGAGAGGATTAAACATTCTGCGCATATCTGTCACCGAACTAGTCTCCTCCAATTTCAGGATATGATTAATCTGCAGCTGGGGGTATGTCTTCTGGAGAATTCAATTAGGCAAGAAAAGAGTGGAGGTTCACAGTGATATAAGAGAGCTGATCATAGAGCTCCTCAGCCCTTCCAGTAATGAACTGATCTGTTCCCCCACTATGACTAGATTGATTTGACTAGCTGAGCTCAGAGTTCACCCTCTTTTTTGAATCAGTCTAAAAAGGTCTGGCATCATAATGTTGGGGAGATGACAGATACAATTGACAGATTCGACCAAAGGTCAGCATGTATCATGCCTTTATAGTGCAGATGCCGGAACTTTGATCTTTTCAAAACTGGCAAATCTTTACTTATCCCTTCCACTGACCCAGGATCATTATTCTGCTCTATACTTCACAACTTCATTATCAGTATGTAAGACCTGTATCTGGTTTTGCCTGTGTGAATAGAATATTGTATCCTAGAACCCTATTTTTTCTACATATAGTTTTGGATTAAGTGACTCTTAAATATTACACATATTGTATTGCAGTGTTGTGTGAATATTATAGTGATTTTATTGTATATCAATTTTGCCAATGTCCACACTCTTAATTTAAAGTTGAGATGAGGTCACAGTCTTGAAAGTGAGTCTCAAGGATGTACCTAATTGTGCGGGTAAAAATAGTGTAATTAGCATTAATAGGATCTGATAAGGATCTCTTTATGAGATTACGAGTCAAAGGCACAGCTATTATCGCAATGATGAATTAGAAAATCACTGAGGTTAAATGTTCTTCAAAATATCTCTAACATTCCTTAAGCTTTTCAGTTGGTGTTTCACTTACCATTTCAGCTATATTTTGGCAGAAAGTAATGAATAGTGACGCCAAGATTTGAAATGTCTACTTATTTATTATAACTGGTGATACTCAGGTCAATACACCTAACAAAGTCAGAGCGAGTGAATAATTTTTAGAAGCAGACAAGAACTAGAAAATCATTTTACTCAAGTCTGGAATGTAACCATTACCTATGATAAAAAAAAAGTAAAAGAGTCCAACATTTAGGGTCGTAAAGCTACAAGCACACTCCAACCTCCTTTATCCATGTGACTTCACTGTACTCCATGGCAGCATTCATGGCAGAAAGAGATCCACCTCTCTTGGTCAGGTTCAAATGATAACTGACATTTAAAGATCTTTTCAAGTCTGTGTTCATTTCTCATTTCTTTATCTGGCAGTTCTTTATCATTCATTTAGTTGTATCACCCATTGCTGTCTCAATGGTCAGGTGATTTCTAACCTCTAAATGAAAGGATGTTTGTTTTCTTTGTCATCCAGAAAATACAAACTATAAAATATGAGCATTACTCCTACAAACTTTATTGTTGTGCACTAAAATAACATGTCCCAGTGAACCTGTAATGTATTTAACTTTTTTATGTGATTTGTTGTTCTCTTTGCAGCTTCATATCCTCATAAAGTATAATGATTGATTTATCAATCTATTAATTTCCTCCTCATTTGTCAGAGAAAACTTATCACCACAACTAATTGGACTATGTTACAGATGTCCGTCTGCAAGGAGATATGAGCACAGTTGTACTAAACGCATTGATATGAAATGATCAAGCAGCAAATAAAGTGAGTGGGGAAATATAAATAGATCATTGCGATGACAGTGTCTTTGACAGAGTCTGAGTCAGAGTCTTATTAACAGATGTCAGTTTTACATAATAGAACACATTTACAGAATATACAACAAGACTGACTTTATAGCTAGTTTATATATAAGTGTTTGAGGGGTTGAGTTCTCCTTGAAACCTACTACCAGCTCTGCTGCATTTACAGGTGGTCGATCTGCCACCTGTAGGCCGACCGTCAGAGATCAGACTAATGAGGGTGGTGTCGTCTGCAAACTTCAGGAGGATGACAGACTGGAGGTGCAGCAGAGAGAAGAACAGAGCGGCAAGTCATTAAATCCTGTAGTCCTCGTTTTTATGGGGACTGGAATAATGGAAGTCTTGAAGCCCAGTCGGATGTCATGTCAGGGTTGTCTGCTCCACACAGTGTCTAGTTTGAGTCTAAGAAAGTCTGCAGTGAAAATGAAACTCCAGTTGGGTGATGAACCTAAAGAGAACCTTAATATCTAATCTGGACGTCACTCAATATTCTTATGCACATAATATAAATATTGCATTTTTAAAAATCTTGGTTATTGTGAATTCTGGATTATTATGACACACCTAGTGCATTCCTCTTCATATAGCAATGATAGCTCGTAAAAAATAATATAAAGGTATAATGATGCCAACATGAATGGTTATATCTCTGTATGACAAATACTTTTGCAGGTTTGTGACATGAGGTAAACCAGTAGTCAACAAACAGTCCTCAAATAAATGTCGGCCCACCTTCCCACCAATTAATTTCAAGTATACTGTAGATCAAAGGGTTACAAATTTCATGGATATCTTCCAATTTTTTTAACATACTGTACGTGTCTCATCACTTTCTCCTATGTAATCAGAACTGTACTTTTTATACCAATCAACTTCTGTCCTTTGGTAATTTTGCAGTGTTGTTGTCACGATTTCAAGAGAAATTTTAGAAGAGTGAAGGAGTGAAGTTGAGGAAATTTGTGTGATCTGTGTGATTGTTTTTAATGGAAGTTTTTTTACAGTATCTCAGAAGCAGGAGGACGGAGCCATCTCACAAAAGCAACAACAGAGTATGCCGACAATACACAATCATTAAGAAGAAAAAGAAGAAATATACTTTAATAATCCCCTTGGAGAAATTATTTTTTCCCTCTTTACCATACGTATATTACTATATATTTACTACATATATATGTGTGTGTGTGTTTGTGTACAGTCCCCTGAAACAAACACACACACACATACACACACACACCAGTGGCTCTGGCATTGCACTCGGAGTGTCCCCCGCCTCTCGTCCCCCGCCTCTACAAGTCAGCTGAGATAGACTCCAGGAACCCCTGTGACCCGCAAAAGCGGAATGAATAAAATATGGAGAGCAGCACAGCTCATTTTGAAACCCAGTCATGCAACAAGAGACATTGGGAAGCTATTGTTTTCCTGTTAACAACAGAAATCAGGCTAAAGGGAAATCAAATCAAAAGGTTATGTTGAATCACGTGTGTGACACTTCAGCACCTGAGTCCTCATGCTAATTGGAGCTCCAGATAAATTAGCATTTCCTTGTTGACGAAGTGACAGCAGGAATTTACACCTGCAGTAAAGAACAAGGCTCACAGTAGGAATTAGATTCAGCCCCAGTGATATTTAGCCAGGTGTCAAAATAACAGGATTCTATTTTTGCAAGAACACAGACACTGGTTAACAAGGTTGTCAAGAAGAGAAAGTGTCCTGTTTTGGGGAGTAAAATGCACCAAGGTGTACAAGAGAGCACAACCGTCTCTTCTAAACAAATACTAGAAGACGTCCTTTGTGTGTCAAGGTTTATTTTAACATTTAAAGATAAGAGATTAAAGTAACATTCAGACATTTCCCTGGCTGAACATAAGTAGGAATATTTGTACAAGGAATTCTCTCAATGTATTAATTACATATGGATCTTGAATTGGTGGCTTGAATTTTATGAATATGAACATACAGAAGTCAAGAGCTCAAGTAATAATGGCAGAAGACTCACTCTCTTTATAATAATAAAGCTTTTTCTAATTAGAATCCTCCTTTTCATGGCACACCACAATGATTTCATATGGATCAGAAATGTCATCTGTTTCATCTGTTTTCAACCATTTTGTTATATGATTATTGGATAACAATGGAAACTCACTAAAAAGACTACTGTAATTTAGTTCAGGTGTGGAGGCAGCTGATGGCACCAGTTATCTTGGAACCGGCTGAGCAATATGAACAAACACATTCTGGGCTGGTAAATCCACTTGTACAATTTTGATAATAATTCATGAAGGCTGGCACAGATGGAGTTGCCACAATCTGTATTGTCAGGAGAATTACTTCATTACTACCCAAGATACAAGCCACGCCTGTATTACTCTTTCCATCTGGATTAATCAATAAGCATCAACTGTCTCCATTTTGGTGAAACATGATGCAGCATGGAAGGCTTGTTGAATTCTTCCTAAATGTTTATCCTTGTTCTCAAACTAAAATCTGAAATCAAATAACATGCATGCTGCAGTTCTCTCACAGGTCTTCAGAGTCAAACCAATTACCTCCAGTAGGAAAGGAGAGACTTGGAAGAGAGTTGGCTCAAGGTTGATGAAAATTTGATTTGTTTTCCTTCTTTTCCTTTTTTTTCCAACTGCTTCTCCTTGATACACACCCAATCTCCATCTTACAAACACACACACGCACACTATTCTTTCAAAAGGACAGCCTGTGAGTGATTCTAAATGTCCACTGTCATAAAGGATAACCTAAAAAAAATAAAGCACTGTTCCTTGATTATCACATCCCTGTATTGGCCTGCGGTCATAAAGATTACGGGACCTGCAATCCAGAACCTCTGAAGTTGGCATTTCATTCATTGCAAAGTCACTCAAATGACTGCAAATAAACATAAAACTACTTCAAAAATGTGCAAATCCATAAATGATTGCAAACTGTCTTACAAAGGGCATAAATGGCCTTGTAGGGACACAAAATGACTACATATGACTAATCATTTAGTGTTTCTTTCAATCTGGATATTTTGCTGGCAGGATTAAGAGCCTTTCACATGCGAGCACACAGTGACTCTTAATTTACCAGTGAACATACAGTGACAGTATCTAGTGAATAGAATGTAATGTAAAATTGAATTATTATTTTTATTATTAATAAGGAAACATTCCTAAAACAACACACTTCATCAGTGCAGAAACATGTCTTGTTTCCACCAACGTGTTTCTCCTTTCTAAAATAACCAGAGGGGAACAAGTTGGTCTTTGGAGTAACAATAAACACATTAGTGATGCTTGACAGGTGATGGCTTCCTCTGGAAATAAGAAGCCCCTGCAGTTCTCTGTGTCAAATGCAGACAGCTGCCACTGCAAGTAACTTCTCCTGACTGACGTGCCAGACAGTTTCTCCATCAAAGCCTTGTTGAAGAAGCAATACCAGTTTTCCACATGGAGGCTAATTATTGAAAGAACCAAGACATTACCGGAGGTGCCACTACAGAAAGCTATTTACTCATGATCCTTGTTGTTAAGTCCTGTTGGCATTAACCCAATGCGGGGGTCTTGTGCTATTAATACATTATACACCAAACTCTGATTTATAGCTCACATTAATACAGGATGATTTAACTCAAATCTTCTGTTCCAATTATGGTCGTATAAGTTACATGTTTGTCTGTTAGTGAATTACAAGTGGAGCTGATAGGTGCAGATCGGTGATTTAATAAGCAAATTATCCACATTACCTGGCAACTTGAGTTCAAAAGATAATGGGTGATAAAAGTGCAAAGAAAAGTGCAAGAATATTTCCAGTGAATCCAAAATAATAAATACAAATCCATTGAGCAAAATATTAATTTACGAGGGCCATGAGGGAGGCAGTTGAAAAGGGTGATGACATCAAAATCCATACACAAACCCGCAACAGAAATAATCAAATCACAAAGGCTAAATACACTGCAGATGAGACGATGGGAAAGGAGTGACAGAATGTCAATCACTGCCAAGGAAAATTTTAAGAGAAAAGGACAAAGAAGACATCAATAAACTAACAAGATGTAGAGAATATATAAGCAGAGGGAGGGGGAAACCAGCTCTGATTTGATAGCCATGACATGGACTAATGAAATTTGAAAATAAAAAAGTATTAAAACCAAATACTGAAGGTACAATAAAAATTAAAGCCATGATATGGAACAATTGCAACAGTAAATGCTATTTGAGTGATTCTTTTAAATTTTTTGGCTTCTATATGTTTGCTGATTTGTTTGATGTATGTGAAAGAGGAGATGGCATGTGAATGGAGAGGTGACATCCACAAAAAATACATCCGTAGGGGGGGGGTGTCATTGCAAAAAAAAATTAAAATAAGGTTTTTTCAAAAAAAAGAACAAGTAAAGGCTCAGGTACCACTGTGACAGAATTATGTAAAAAATGGTGGGGGGGGGGCTTTTTTTTTTTACTTCAGGGAGAGCAGATTAAAAGGGGAAGATATGAGAGAGGAGAGGAGAAGAGGATATGATTCAGCAAGAAGAGACTGATGTCAGGTGCTTCTTAAAAAGATGAAATTTTTTAGCTTGTGAAGGAAGATAGAAAGCAACCGTGATATTTCGAGTGAAGTAGCAAGGTCAGTGAAACAACAGGGAAGCAGTAGGAAGGAGAGCTGAGTCCCTGTGGGCCATTTAGTTTTAATGTGTTCTCATTTGCCTCCACACAAAGCTCTGTCAGGGTCTTAAAAAGCCCTCCTGGTGCTCTTGGCTTGTATGGCCACCGAGTCCTCGGCTCCCTGAGAATGATCAGTGAGCATAGCTGAATAGCCTGCCAGGTCCATAATGTTTTGATGTCGTACAATTTTCACCAATAGTCTACAGAACAGAACAAATACAGATATCAGAGCATCTGTAGCTATAAATAAATAGAGGCTGTTGTGATGCTCAGGGTCAAAATATATTTCTTTCTGCATCCTGGAAAACAGAAAGGTGCATATGTGCTGCCACGCTTTATTCTGTCCTTGCTGCTGATTATATTCATCCGTCTAGCTTTGATTTAGATCAAAGCTAAACAGACAGAATTTTGGAGTGATTCCTTTATTATCAGTATTTAACACCCAATCATCCGCACACTTATTTGTACAGATGGGGGACTGACGGACGGCCAGGGGAGGACAGCTCACCGTGTAATGGCTGCTTTGTTTTTTCAGAACAGAGCAAGGCAAAAGCACAAAGTAATTACTTACAAAGTCTCTCTTTAGTTCAGAATTCAGAAAAGGAAAGTGGTTTTATAAGAGATAAAATTAGAAGGAAAAAATTATAATAATCTACTGCAAGGCAGAGATAAATTCAAGCCTCCATGTGGCCCAGAGCAGATGACATTTTGTGGCATGCACACATATTCCAGTTATATTTGTTGCAGATGATAAAAAGAAATACAGAAAATGTGGACAATTCATTTCTGATGCAGAATTTTGCTTGAATGCCAGTATGTCCAAAAGATGAAGGACGTCATAAATTAGAAAACTAAGCGAGCAGCAATGTTCGTACGTTCAGCTCTGATTGACACAGAAGAAAGTGTTTTTTGCAACAAAAATCCTCCCACACAGGAATTAGCAAGAGTTTTATTAGCACTGGGCTGGTTATGGGTTGTGATATCTTGTGATTGACGCTGTTAAGGTCAGACACGTTTTGTCACTTGCAAAATGAATGATGATAGGATGGACAGAGACGGTCTGATGGAGAGAAACACAAGGAACAAACAAAGGTATAATACTGTAGTGTGAAAAAAAGATTCATAGAAGCACTATTAATAGAGACTCAAAGGAAGGAATCATTTGTAAGGCTGCTATCAGTGCAACTCCACAAAGCCAACACATTTAGACATGACTAAGGATTCATTAAAGCTCAAGGTACCTTATTAAAATGCGATGTTCTGACTTATGGTCACTGGCAACAGGTACTTGCTAACTACTGCCTCCCACTGAGCAATTACAAAGGTCATGACAAAAAAAAGTCCAGGATGAATGAATGGATGGATGGACAGACACACAGACAGATACAGACAGACAGACAGACAGACAGACAGACAGACAGACAGACAGACAGACAGACAGACAGACAGACAGACAGACAGACAGACAGACAGACAGACAGACAGACAGACAGACAGACAGACAGACAGACAGATACAGACACACAGACAGATACAGACAGACAGACAGACAGACAGACAGACAGACAGACAAGTCCAATTCAAATACATGGACCATGCTCAAGGGAAACATTCCAGTCAGGTTGTCTGTGTAGATTCTCAGTTATCCAGGTCATGGTTATTCAAAACTGTTTACATCAATCCACTGGACTTCAAGATATATGTTTCACCTCTAACCCAATAGGCTTCTTCAGTTCCAGTTGGTGGCTGGTCTTGTCCCATCTCATTAACCCTGTAGGATATGGTCAGTGCTGTTCACATTCCAACAACCGTAGTTGAAAAACAGTCAGGTTGATTTCATGTTTTTTCATGCCATCATGGAACAAATTATGGTTTAACCAGGTCATTTTTTGTCTGCATCCTTCAGTCTCCTGACATAATAATCCTTGTACACGGTGGTGACACTGACTCATAATCTGTTGTGTGAAAGCAGAAGCTCAACTAAATGTCAATCACTAAGACCATGGAATGTAGCCACAAGACTTTGAAGGGTTTCACTTATCCCAGTTTAAACAGCAGAGCCCTCAGTATTTTTCACCCCTCAATCTTCAATGCATCTTTTGATTGTTAAAGCAGGGGGTGCTTCATTAGTATGCATCTTTTAAGGCACGAAGGCTGCCTGCACATGCAAGAGATGCGGTGGTGGGGGCGTGGGAGACACCGGTTCGATCTAATGGCCAGGACTTCTCAAAACATCCCTGCATGCACAGGATCAAGCAAACCACTGCTCTCTCCTTCTAATTCTCAGATGGCAGCCGTGACCTACTTTCCACAAAGACAGGCTCATGCAAACTTGATGATATGCTTATAACAGAGAAGCCCATCGTGCACTGCCCGAGGTGAGCGATACGGCAACAGCAGGGGGTCTATATGGTAAGGGCCAACAGGCAAGACGTGTGTTAGCAGCCCTATCCTTAGTGGTTAAATGGCATTTGGGGTTGTGACACTGAAACAACCTGGCAAAGGGGATGTGTGGAAGGTTATACAGGTCGTCAAGAGCCTATGTAGACCCTTTGAAATGTGATTCATTCAGTTATTTTATATCAAATAACTGGCTAATAATCAATGAAGGAATCTTAATAGCTCTCTAAAGAACCTTAATTAGCCGACACAAAGAGCACAGTGCCGTAGCTGTGAGAGTCAGCCTCAAATACGGATCCTGCATCAAAGGAGCTATATATTCTAAAACTTCCACACACCCAAAACATCTCCAAACCAAAACCCAGGCAATCTATGTCATCACAAAGTTTCAAGCTAGGCACCGAGATTAGTGTCGTCAATCTGTTTTCAAATTATTATGAACTGTGGTCTCCATTTTGCCTTATGTTCTTGAGCCATAGAAATGAAGAACTGACAAAAACAAGTTTTTGAAGACTATTATGTCACAGGCATAAAATACCATCATTATATGCTGCTATATGTTTGTAGGAAATTCTGTCATTATTTTGTCATTATTATGGTTATAATTGTGTTTCAAGAAGTCAAAGTGACATTTGGCCAAAAAATGTTCAGGTTGTCTGTGAGTTCAAGTAATGGTTGTATCAAAAATAAATTTTGTTAATTCCACACTATTTTATGAACGTCAGTACTGTGTACAACTCTAGTTTTAGACAATTACTGTATGTCTACCATAAAACCTGAATAAGATTTCAGACAGATTATTATTCAAAACTTAGTGAATTAACAATTTCAAAAGAATTACTCAGAAAATAACAGCTCACCTAAAAAATATTTTTCATCATAACTTTAGATATAAATTCGACATCCAAAGCTGGGTTGACACAGGCTCTGAGAAGTCAAATGAAAATGGAATATTGTACAATGAAACCCCAGCAGTCTTATCAAAACATCTCACCTCTGAATCACAAAAGACACAAATGAAAGAAATAGCAAGGTGAAAAAATAAACACAGGTAAATCGAGATTTTAAATTTCCCAGTTTGGGATCAATAAAGTATATTTATCTATCTATTACCAACATATATACTTCAAGTGAGCATCTGACAGAACACACAACAAAATAAATAAAGCAGAGGATGGAGGTATAGGAAAAATAAACGAAGTAGTAGGACTGAGGTGAGCATGCTGGAGTGTTTCTGGGAGAATTAAAGTTGGTTGGTGCTTAAGGATGGAGGGGGTACATTGCTCGTTGCATCCAGCTGACATCCTGGACTAGAGGAAGCAGAACAAAACCTGATGACTGAGTTCCAGCTGACTGAGTCTGGGAAACCCAAGGCATTTTTGTGTTCCCCAGTGGTATCACTCCAATAATATTCATATCTGAGTTCATATCTAGCATCTGAAATTAATTCCATCTAGTCAACAAGTGGTTTATTAACAAGTAAACCAGACTACATTATAAATTGTCCAAAAAAGTGATATTGATTTTCAGTTGTGCCTCATATTGAGGCGTCCCACTGATGCTTCCACAATCCAGCACCTTTACACATCGATTTAAGCATGAACGTAATGAATACTTATTAAAATATGCCCCAAGGCTGAGAAATAAATACATTTTACAGCATGTTTTCCCACAACTGTATGATCTTTTTCCATTAATTATTCAAACGCCTGCTATTCCTGCATCCAGGTAGTACAAGGGCCACTCGCTGCCCACAAATGAACACCTTTGCTTCTCAGTTAGAAGGTTTAGCTTGAATCCATATTTGGGGGCTGTGTATTTGGCGTTTGGATAAAGTTACTGTCTCATAGACGAAATACATACATTAAACATGAATTGGTGACTCCAAATTGCTTGTGAACGTGACTTGTTTTTCATTTGGTGTGACATATGTTGTACTTTGCCTCTCATGCATTGTCAACTGGAATAAGTACAGTATAAACCACTTTACAACCCTTACGTTTTATACGGGCTATAATTAATCTGCACTTGTGCTGCTCAAGCTTTTTTTTTAAATTTGGGCAATCTGGATGCCTCTGTAAGCCGTAAGCCAAGTCAACAAGTACTCCAGTCTTTTAGCTGTTTGACATATCAATGATCATTCAGAAAACATATGTAATACTTGTACAGCAGATACCTGGATATGATATTGTGTTGGCCATAGTCACATGCTGTGGGCTGCACAGTAGTTGTAAAAGGTAGAGATTTATGTAATGCATTAATGCTTGGTGCCGGAAACCGGGGAATAGCCTCCCACACAAGTCACCGGCAAGCAGACCTTGGAAAAATTCCCATTTGAAAAAGGTTTATTTGGCAACATGAGCTAGTTGGCAGGTTTCACATAAAATGTGCAGTTGAAGGTGTCTAACAATCGATAGTTTCAAGCAGAGCTGAGCTGTTTTGAAATTTGAAAAAGAGAAAAGAACAAAATCTTTCCAAGCAACTTTTTGTGGAAGTAACTGGCAATGGAGGTCATGGTCGGTGTAATACATTCTCACAATGCAGTGGATGGATGGATGGATTTGGCAGCTTTGATTTCATGTTTCTCTTTTTTTTGCACTTCATACTATTTTCTGTTTGTCGTTAGAGATCATGGCTACTTACTAGAGGCCACTCTGTTATGCAGTTAAGATTGCATTTAGTTTAGTGTTATGGAAATTAAATCAAAATCTGTTTCAATTACATTCCCATGTGTCCTTCTTCATTTAAACTACACACCCTCCACGAGTAAACTAAAAAGTAAAGAAATAAATCATGAAACTACAATATTATTATGAATTTTAAAGGATATCTTAAATATTTGGAAGTGATAAATCACATACCTTTGTGTATGGACTCATCAGGTGTTTAAAAAAATTTTGGCAAAGCCGGTAAACCATAAAACAATTCATAGAGTGAAAATCTGTGTTTGCTGATAAATAAATAGCAAATCTGAGCGAGGAAAGGTCTGACTTTAAAGAAGTCAAAACTATGAAGAAGAAGAAGAAGAAGATATACTTTATTGATCCCCTAGGGGAAATTACATTTGTCACTCAGGTGTACATGATGCTTCTGGACGAGCATTTTCTTGAAAGACAAAAAGAAAACTTCTCATTTTGACATTCATTACCATACAGCATAAGACAGTGAATTAAAATAAAAGGGTAGGAGGATTTAATGGACTTTACTGGCTGCCTGTTCAAAGTGCACTTGTTGAATTACTTATAAAGACTAGATGCTCAACTTGTCTTCATGGCCAGATGTTTGAAACCTAAACTGTGTGGGGGGTTTTGCTGTTGTTAATGTTGTTGTCGTTGTTGTTTATTAATTTGGGGCAAGAATACTGGTGAGTATTTTTAAAGAGCATATTTTAACCACATTATAACTCGGCACAAGCAATTTCCTTGTAGTTTATATCCTTAGTCAACACAAAATTTATAGATATGCTGTGAGAGATTGTGTCATGGAGTTTTATTAATAAAGCCATAGCAAATTTCTTCCTTTTAATTTGATTATTACTACACAGAGTTCAAAAGAAGATTCTAAGATTTTACACCAAATTAAATAATGAATCATCTGCATACATTTCGATCGTATGACTTCCTGATTAGAGGTTGCGGCATTGCAAGGTGTTATGCTGATAGGCTGTCATTGACTTGCTGGTGGTGTTCGGTGGAGGTTGCTGTCCATGCTGAGCAGCAAGAAAACAACAGGCCCTCTGGCATGGAGCCATCAGCTGCACAATTAGTCCTGGGTCAATTGCATTACGGTTTCTCAAAGGCAAAAAGCCTATCAATAAAATGAATTATGGCATTTTGAAATGAAAACCCACAAATTGGTTCATTTTGCTGTTGATTTCACCGGATAAGAAAAGAGATTGATGACTTTGAGGAGGAAATCTTCATCAGGGGGCTCATACAAATCACTAATATTGTGATTTGACCTCTGAGGTTTTTTTCTCTTTTACATAGTTCATCCTTGAGCCTGATTTGACCTACAGATAGGAAAACAGCCCCGTAAATGACTCCAGTGTGGTAAAAAGCATTTGATTTTCAGTGAATAGAGGGTGCCAGGCTACCCTCTAGTGGCACAGGAAAGCGAAGAGCCGTGACACAAAATAAGTTGCTGTCTGCCTCACGGATAAAGCGTTTACCGGATACCAAAAACTGATGGGAGGAAAAGTCCTTTGTGGCGTAAGGCGACTTGGAAGAAGGGGAGTCCCAGCGCGTTACAGAGAGATGTTTACTTTATATGCAAATTATCCTTACAGACACCAGAGGTCTTGTTTTACGGCATCTTTTTCCCCGACTTTTCAAGAAAGAAACGTTTGATCTTGGCAGGAAGGATCGATGCCAGGGGAAGAGAAGAAAGAGAATGAGAGAAGGGGAGGGAGGGATAGGGAGAGAGGATGCAGGATGAAAATGTACTGGGGGGGGGGGTGTGTGTGAGTGTGTGTGGAGGGGGTTGAGTCTGCCGTCATCACAGCTCCTCTTTTTTAGGCTCATGAATCCTCTAAAATCCGAGCCTCCTGCCACGACGCGCCGTCTATTTGTGGGGAGAAATAAGCGCAGCCACAAGTGACGTTTTCGGCCGCATCATCTGGACATAATAAAGTTTGTCAGGGCGCATCGGCCTCGGAGGATGCGGGCTCAAATGTAACTGGTTGACCTTACTGCACCATTTATTTCTGTTTCATTTGGCACAATGTCGGAGCAGTTGCTGTGGACGAGGACGGGAGTCAAGTGGATGGGTGATGCGAGGTTCCCCGCAACATTTCTCTACCATTGTCCATGTAGGACTGCGGAGACGATGCGGAGGAGCAACTTTATAAAGGGATACACGCACATCAACAACAATATAAAAAAAAAAGAAAAAGAAATTACAATCCACAGCCTCTACAGTGAGGTTCAGCATCAAGTAGTTTTCTGTCATTTTTAAGGTTACCAAGGATGCAGAGACGAGACACAATCAGCGCGTTAATTCTACACACACAGCCGATCACTAAACGTGGTTTAGCATTAACCGACACTTAACAGGTTAGAAAGTGTCAAAATAAGAATAATCAACAAATGAGATCAAATGAAGGCAGCCCGAAAGCCCAGACGTCTTACACTGATGAGATCAATCAATAATGTATGATTGCATGATAAAGAACGCACGGATTAATCTGCGTTTACTTACATAGAGCTGATGTTTTTGAATAACTCTGCTATGTCAACGCTGGTCCCATTGCTCCCAGTGTCTTGCAGGGCGAGTAAAGGGAAAAACCTGCCATTATCAGACTTATTGCAATAGATTTCTGTTTGAGAGCAGCTGCAGGTCGGCGGGCAGTCCAGCATGGAGCTCAGATAGTCCTGGAAAATACTCATCAGAAACAAAACCCTCCACCAGCAAATCCGGATCGAGTGAAACCATAGATCCATGTCTCCGGGTAAAGGGGGAGAAGAGGTTCCGATGTCCTCTGGGTTGGAACACAACAGGAGAGAGGAGGAGAATAGGATGTAGGGAAGGAGGAGGAGGATGGTGGTGCGTCTGCACAGAGGATGCACTATCTGAGCGTTTGTGCCGTGGCTGTACGGTGATGTGTCCTTGCGCGTCAAAAAGGAAGGCGAGGGAAAAGCAGAAAGAAAAAAAAAAATGAAACCAAAAAAAAAAAAAAAAAAAAAAGCAGAAATCAAAAATAAGGTGAAATAATGCGAGGCTCCGGTCGTCCTTTTAGCATAAGGTGCATGGTGTTCCCCCGGAATACCGCGCTACTGATGTTGTCGTCTCTCTCCAAGCTGTACCAGGACGACTGGCTGTGGAAGAGAGAGAGACAAAATGAGAAGTTGGAGCATCAAGTCCCTCCTACGACCACAGTCATACTGACACCTGCAGAAGCTGCATACAATCAACGGCGATCAAAACAGGCTTTTCCTATGTTTTTTCAACGAACTAGACAGCAACATGTGTGTTTTATCAAATGAAAATACAACAGCGAATGGCAAAATCCTTACAATGACAGTCGACAAGACTAAATTAGTCTTCAAATTAACAAGTGATCAAATATGATAACAGGCTACTAAAATAGAAAAATAATTTAAAATGAAAGGTCTATAATCCATAATAATCATTATTTCATTGAACTACATGTGCTCATTACTCTTCTAAATTGATGAATTGTTGTTCTAATACATCGAATTGAAGTAGATTAAAAATGGAATGCATGAGTTTCTGACATCAGTCCACAAACAGTAAAAGCAAAAACAACTCCAAAATCCAGTCCCTATAGTCAGGACACGTTTTAAAATTCTTGCATGGATCAACTATTTGGTTTTAAAAATCATAATTAAACTGAGACCACCTAAGAGTATTTTTTTTGATGTAAACACACCTGTATGTGGAAGGTTTGAGATTTAAATAAATCTGTGATACAAAGACAAAGGTATTCTGAAGTTACAACATTAATATCTCTGATAGGACAAGTCAAAGACCATATTGGTACAAATAATGTGTGGCTGAATTTAAATTGAGTTTCATACATGATTGCTTTGCATCCTGGCAAATCCTGACATATTATGTAAGAGAACATAAACGCAAGACTGGAATTAATTGGTAAATTTAAAACTTCAGATGGAAAATGCTCACAGGCATGACATATTTTTATGTATGTATTTGCAATGTACATTTAGCCCATTAAGATGTATTTTATGTTCTTTAAACTGTCATTAACTCACATGCCTGACATGCATAATATCTGTGCTGTCAAACAATAAAACGTAAGAAGCTGCTAAAGGCTGAAAGTAGGTAGAACATTTATGTCACATGTTTTCTGGTCACATGTTTCTCAACAGTATAGTTCTTAATAGAGTGTGACAACTTAACATTGCATATGGGTTTAATATAGAAGTCACTATAAATATTAGCAGATGGTTTATAAATCTGATTTCATACATTCCTGTTTCATATAATCTCCTAGATGTTGTGACACAAGTCAGCATCTACACACATTGATGAAGATGTAAAATTAAAAGCAGCTCAGATATAGTCATTTTCAGTATTTGATCATGTGGATATCGAAAGTTGGAAAAAATGCCAGTATAATGACATCTGGTTGAATGTGATCCTGGGTTCGATGGCGACAGAGTTACCATATTTTGACTTTGTGAGGTACTTAAGGTTCAGACAATGTTTCAGTCGGAGTCTCCATGAAAACAATTTAATGTCCAACTTTAATTAGTGAAGCACTTTTGAAACTAGATGGCATCAAATTAAATTGACGTTGTGTATGCATGTATGCATTGTTTATTCGAGACAGCCCAGCAAAGCACCATTATGATAAAATTGCATTGCTCCTCTCATTATCTCCCCCAACGAGGTAATGTATTTATCGGCGTTGGTTTGTTAGCCTGGCTGTTTGCAGGATTACTTAAAAAGCTATGAGTGGATTTTGATCATTAGTTTTGAATAGTAGGACTTGGCCCAAGAAACAATCCTTTAGATTATGATGATGCCACAGATCATTGTCTAGTGCTCATTGATTTAATGAATTGTTTAACAATATGGGAAATTTATTTTTGCTGTTAACTTTATGATAATGCCTAGAATATTGAGACTAAGATCACACAATGATCATATCCAGCACAAATCAAGTTGGATCTGGATCCATGTAGAATTCCAGATGTGGTTATCCAGAATGTTTTCATTTCAGGGTTCACAGAAAATTCACAACAATGAGATATAATCGGGAAACTGAGCTGCCTTGGCAAAGGTCTGTGCTCTCTGAGTGCTGTTTAGTATTCTGAATAAAATTTATTTTTATATAACAGCACCCTCCTCCATTAAAATAATGGAGAGGGTGCTTTTCATCAATTTGCCGATAATAAATAGCACTTTATTTGACTAACTGGACAGACTGCTGAAACCCTGTCAGCTAAAACCTTAAGAATAGATATGTGTTCTGACCATAGATTGCAGGTTTCATCCCTTACATTAGAAGTGCATCCGGAAAGGATATTGTAATGAACAAGACAGATGACTAGAGCAAGAGAAGACTATTTAAATATTCATTTATAAACCTGATTGGGAGACATTTTAAAATTATGAATCAGTTTTAAATGTATTGGAAAAACAGTTGCAGTTCTCCAACCCTCGCTTTCCTTTTGTGTTGGATCTATGTCTTAAGTCAAGTTATTACAATTTCTCATTTTTAGTTTAGTCAGTCATCAATAAAGCTTAAACAATCTGAGAGCCAATGAAATGTGAAAGATTTTCAATAGTAGTTGGTTGTTGCTGGAGTGGATACTTGGGTCATTGCCATGTGTTTGTTAGAAAGCCTCTTCATGTTGGAGTTTTGTCATATTTAAATCAAATTTTTAGATCCAATTCACAGCTACCTTCACTGTGGTGTCCTACAAATGGAGAGGAGCTTATTGTCTATATCAGCGATCAGACAAATCATTGCCATTGGAATTGTGTCAAAGTTATAACATGGACCCATAGAAAATGTACCTTACTGCAAGAGATGATGTCCAGAAAGTCAATGAGGTAGCCTTAGTAATTTTGGTTTGCCATTATTTTCATACACACAGTGGGGATTTTATATCAGGACAGATGCATGGCAGTGACAGTGAGGAAGAAAGAAACTTTTGGTTTGTTTTTTTGGGCCTGTGCCATGGTTGAACTTTATATCTAGAAATACCTCTGGTGGTATACCTTCCAAGATACCGTTCAGGTATCTTGGAAAGCTGACTATGGACTGACACACTGTAGTCAACCGTCAGATATTCACCACCAAAGCTCTGCAAGACCAGATGTTGCTTTCCCGCTCATCACCATTACAGAATTGTCTCCAGCATGGGGCCCTATTTCCCAAAAATCATTTGATTTTCATACTGTTCAGTGACTTAAAAGAAAACCCTTCCAGTCAGTGATGTCAGTAATAGAATGGTAGGTTCAATTTCAATAATGTGCTTGGAAAGGAAAATGATTACACAAAAAAGATTTTAATCAATTGTTAGGTCCTCTCTGAAACTTTTCCAAAGACTTTGGGAAAAAGATGCTCATGCAGACCTGCCATTTGTTCATTTTTCATTTTGACTTTGAATACTTGTCGTCAGCAAAACTGAATATTAGGTTTTATTATTAATTGTTACCTGTCTCTGCTTACAGATAATATCTAAAAACATGTGAAGGTCAACAACGCTCTCTGATCAGTCAGTGCAGGTGCATTTCATAGTTGTGAGTGCTATGTAGTGCTTCTCATTTTGAAAAGACATTGGTGTACAAGCTTCTACTGTACTCTGAAAATCAAATGTTGTTTTTAACGGCATTTGAACAAGTGCACATGGGCTTGAACATGTCATGATGCCCTGAATACGTAAGATCAGACAGTTGAAATCAAACATTGAGACCAACAATCTCTTTCCAAAGAGGGAAATAAAGTATATTTATTGTATCACTGACTAATAGGATTTCCACAGTGCACTGGCATTCTGCTCGGAGTGTCCCCTGCTTCTCACCCATAAGGCAGCTGGGATAGGCTCCAGCAACCTCTGTGACCCACAATAGTGGAAGAAGCGGTCAAGATGAATGAATGAATAATAGAAAGCTATTGCATTGCATTGGGTCAGATTATACTGAAAAAAGAGGTGGAAAAAAACAAGAAACGTAATTAATCAGCAAAGAATGAAAAAAAAGCATATCAAATTATAAATCAATTAAACAGTGATCAATGGTAAAAAAAAAAATTCTATTGTTTTAAGACTACATTAATTTTTATGATTTGATTGCAGTAGTACTACTGTAATTTTTAATTATTTAGTATTATTTTTCCTTCATTTTCTACAAAATTTCATTCATGCACAGTATTTATTGCAAGTGACTTGTTTCATTGCTTCACTTCTTTAAATAAATTAAAATTTTCACCGTTTAATTTTCTCTCAAGTCCATACCACAGATCTGTTAAAAATGTCTCTTTTCTTGTTCTGAGAGAAATTTCCGACTTGGCTGATAGCAACAACGTCCTGTCATCATTCTCATAACCTCAGTGAAGTTTCATTTCTGAGAGCCTATACAGACATGAAAGCCTCTGCAAAAGGTCTTTTCAAGTGTCATGTGGAGCTCTATCTAATGTATCTAATGTGAACGTTCCTCAGATGCTATTTCATCCCCTTATCCCATGTCAAATGTCTGTTTGTCCTAGTCTTTGATATATTTCCATTAATGGGGTTTGAAAAACTCACTAAAGACCTCATCAAACACATGACAGCTTTCTATTACCAATCAAATGAGAAGGAGTGATGCTGTCACTCATCTATTGAAGTTCTCTGAGGCATCACCAGATTTCAAATATCTCAGGTTATCTTCAGTTCCTCTTTCAACAGACTGTCATCACGCTGATCGTGACCCATCAGTATGCCTCTCTGTTGACCAGCCTGAAGCGCAACCAACTGAAGCTTACATCTTACTTTCTCCTGCTCAGGCACTTTTCATCCTTTGCTACTCATCAACCGCGCACCAAACCTTATCATACTTAAAATGTCCCATCTGGTCAGCTAGAGATCAGTCAGGAACACCTACTGTAACTGAGTGGCCTTAAAGACTTTGAGTGGAAGATGCAGGTCTGCATGAGCAGAGCATGGAGTTGTTAAGGACTAATTAAAAAGAATGAGCGCCCTGCCATCTCTCCAAACTGAGCACAGATCTCTTCAACACCAGTGAAAGAAAAATTATGGACGTCAGCATTACAGAAACATAGATACAAATCAGACTCAGAATTTGGCATGGAATTGTATTGGCTTTCCCAAGAACCCGTTTCTATAGCACAGTACAGTCAAAGCAGAGAACTCATGTTCACGAAGCTAAAATGTTGCATTTGATTTATCATACTTTATTGATCCCTCAGTGGGGAAGTGTAAACAAAATAATGTACTTCATATGAATGGAAGAAATGTGTAATGTAGTAATGTGACTTACACAAGTATTTCTCGAATCTTTGAAAACCTTTCAGCACCAAATCCCAGAGTTACAGTATATGCTCCTATACTATATGAGTATTTTGTGTTCTACTGCCTACTCCAGTAAACAGATTTTGAACTGATGATGACCCTGTACACTACTTTTCAATTTGGATTACAGTATGAATTACATTACATAAGGTATTAAATGACAACTGAGGTACAGAGGTGGTTTAAGTAATCAAACTTCATATGTTTAATGCCATCAAGGTGCTGTACAAATTACAAATTAAACAAAAGAAATTAAAACGGATGACTAGATTAAAACACATCCCTAGAGTCAGACTGGTTTTTTTTTCTTTCTTTTTTGGTCTCACTCCTTGATACCAACTGTGTCACCATTAAAAATTGTATCCATGGTTGAATATTTCAGTTTGAAAAACAGACAAATGATAACAGAACAACTGCTAATGAAAGAAACATCTTCAAGAAACTGCTTTGGATAACCTGGATAGTTGAGAACCTACACAGACAACGCTAAATGAAATGTTCATTTATTTCCATAATTTTCAGATGGCTCACATTACATTTTGGAAAAGATGTCATGTGTAAATTTCTATCTATATTTTTGTGTAAAGATGCTAACTGGCTACTCTTAGAGCCAAGTTTAATTTCCTTCAAATAACTGCTTTAGCACATTACTCTATGTCTGAATGGTTCATTTTAACATCTGGATGAGAGATACTATGCTATAATGTAAAGTATCTTCAAGTCAACTGTTTTCAATTTAAAAATGATGATGATTTCCATATTTTTCACTCAGCCCACATGATGTCTAACACGTTTGAAAGACTTCTCTAATACAGGGTGATTAGGAAAGTCACAAACCCAGTGCCAGCATGTTTATTATTCATTCATATTTAAAAATTAATCATCAAATAATAGCAAATAAAATATAATTCTGGTGAGAAATTCTGTCACCACGCATTGACAAATGATTAAATTATCTCCCACTCTGAACATATTCTCTATTTTTTTGATATTTAAATTCAGTTACACGTCATGGGAGAACGTATGACATGTCCATACAAATTATTTTGATTTTGATTGGTCTTTTTTCAGGCTGGCAGAATAAACTTAAGTAAAATTCCTACCTCACAATATACTGAAAACACTGAAAACATGATCCAGAGTAAAAATGATCCAGTCAAAATTTTAATCAACTCTTCCTTGGCTCCATCTCCACACAAATTGTAATCAACAATTGTGGACAACATTTCAAGATATCTAAACAAAAACAGGGTTGATTACACGATCTCCTCCAACTCTTTTGGCAGAGGTAACACTTCCCATCAGAGGTTGCTGCTTCTGCAGCTGTTGATGGGTAAGCTTTCTGTGGTCACTAACAAACGAACACTGCTGCTACAAACTGCTGCCACTGGCTGACAGTGCAAGACTGACAAATATCAGCTTGATGGGGCTGAACACATCTAAAACTTCTGGGATAATCATATTAATCAAACTTCAAAGTGACAAATAAACCATAACATCAGTTACATGAACACCATGTGTACATTTGCTCATTTGGAATTATGTCATAGCTCCATCTGGTCCACGTCAACTTTCCATTACAGATACTGGCAATTTAGACAGTGTAACATCAAGATCATAATTTGATCTAAGAGATTAAAGAATCCATTTCCTTGTAGGGATCTCGGGACTAAAAATAAAAACACATTCATGGAAGATAGGAAATATTATTGTCTGTTTTTCTTGCACACTGTTTCATGGTATCTATGCAAATATAGATGTACTCTGTATTTACTGTGTGCTGAAGTGGCTCATGTAATTAACAACTGTTTTTATATTGTACTATTTTTAAAAAATGGAATATTTGTTTTATTGAAAACTGAAAGTAGATGAAACAGGAGAGAGGGAAGAATAGAAAGAAATGCAACAGATGAGAAACGAAACTGAGAAGCATGGGAGGGGAAAATGAGATAAATATGACAGGAGAACAAGGAGGATCTAGAAATCAAGGCTTCACAGGCAGGATCGGAGGAACGTTTCATCCGTCATCCACCAATATGATTCTCTAGCCACCCCACCTCCATTGAGGCTGCAGCCAACACGTCTAGCAGTCAAGACGTTACAGCAAATACACCTCACCTTCCTTCACAGCAGCCTCGTATCTCCTCTGTTTTCCCATCCATTCAGCTCCTGCCATTCAAAATCCTACGGTCAATTAGTCAAGGTGCATTACACATTGTCATCCTGACCTAAGATTTATACCCCTCAGTGCCTCTGCTACACAGGAGGAGAATGTAATCCCCTCAGAACTGATGACAGTTCGAGGTTCTTGGCGTGATTGGTGATTTCTATGATTTTTTTTCTTTGGGGATTTATTCTGTTAACTACACTGAGCAGCTGTTATCTTAAAATAAGACGTATTTGCAAAGCAACCACATCTGATTTATCTGCCCTTTCCTTGGAAGGAGGTAGGTCATTGAGAAAAAAGGCATTTGTGCTCAAAAGTTGAAGAATTTATAATTCTTAGTCAAACTCGTATTTTTTTTGCCTGAAATGTGATAAGCATTAAGACTTATGCTTTCAGGCTGAATGAATGCACCTTACCCCTGGTAAAACTCTATGCAATTGCTGTAAATTTAGCAATTCCACTCAGTAGCTTGCTATCCACATTGTTAAATGATTATTGACTGCAAGGCACAGGAGCAAAACCTTAACCTCCAAATGTGAACTCCAATTTGAGACATAGTTGAGTTAGCAATAGTTCCAATGTTTTTATCAAATTAATCACACATTTACACTTCCTTGCTAAACCAGCCCGACATCTGAAAAACAGTATGGAATGGTTTGCTTGGAAAAAAAATCTCATCTGTAAGAAATCCACAGGTCAGTTAACATGACCACACTACAGTCCATCAGAGTAGCCATCTCGGTAGTAACTGTTCACCTTTCTTCAAATATACATCCATGCCAACTGTAGCAGTATGATGTGCTACTGTTACATAATGCAGGTAGGTCTGCTGCCCTACACTCTACCTGGCTCATTATCGTATTAGTGTTTGAGATAAAGAAATAAAAAAAGGCATATCCCTCCCCTCAATCTCTCACTCCTTGGATCAAAGGCCTGCTCATATCCTGGCCGTCCACTCCTTATGCAGTGTCCGCAGCTTTGTGTTCAGCCATCATTAGCCTCCATAACAAAGAGCTCATTCCCATGTGCTGTAGTGAATGTAATGGTTATACATTTTTTGCCAAAATTATTACAGAATGCAAGTATGCGCATAGTAATAGTGTTAACATTCTGCCCTTACAAAAGCCTGTTAGTTATCAGCTCATCTGTTTGTATTTTTAGGGGATATTGAACGCATCACTGTTGAGGTTCCGTTTACCACGGGAATAGTAAAGAACCTATATGTTCTCCTCATCGGTGGGATGCCAACCAACCTTGGATAAACTCTGTCCTGTACAGGAATACAAGACTGCTGCTGCTTTCTCAACCCTGTGTGGCATGTGTGTGTGGGGTGTGTGTGTGTATTGGCTGCTCTGCTCGGGGCTGCCAGCTGTTCATCCGCCCTGCTATAGGGTGTTACAGAATGTGTTCACTGCTTCCTGCTTCCTCCCCACTTTATGCTTCGCTTGCCTCCACTGCTGCTTATGACTTTCACAAAGTAACTGCTTGGTTCCTGGTTCTTCAGTGACCGGCCTTATCTCACCCAGTGACAGGTTCATCAGCAATCGTGTGTGTGTGTGTGTGTGTGTGTGTGTGTGTGTGTTATTACGTTAAAGAAGATCAGGTAATTTTACCTGTTTTCCTTTTGAATTGTTTGGTTGGTCATTTACCATTTAATTTCCACCGTAATAAAATATTTGCTGATCTGTTGATTTAGCATCTTTGGCCTTGTTAGACCTTTGTAAGTCTTTTGTGTTTGCAGTTTACTTTGTCATTAATGGACTGTTTTTTCATCAATACGCTTGTTGTTGTTGTTTGAGTATCTGTACTTGTATGTGTTGCATGTTAGTTACAGGGACCAATCAACCCAAGACCGTACTTTGTACTACCTTTGGGCATTTTGAGTGGAAGCACATGCCTTTTGGGCCATGTAATGCACCAAATATCTTTCCAACTCATGCTATGGATTGCTGGGAACCGGCAAACTCACTCCTTGCTGTTGTACCTGGAAGACATTGTGATTTTTCAGCAATGTGTAGAGAGGCTGGAATTGCTTCTGTGGCAACTGCATCAAGAAGGCAATGATGCCCAAGTACTTGCTTTTTGGCAAAAGTTGCATTACTTAGGTCATGATATTTCTGCTAAAGGTGTTTCTAATGACACAAGCGCAGTAGAGGTGGTACCTAACTTGCAATCTCCTACTATACTCTTGGAGCTGCAGTACTTTCCACAGTTCGCCAGCTATTATTTGCCAGTTTGTGGAGGGTTTTTCAAATTTAGTTGTCACTCTACACCGCCTTGAGGCTATGCTGGAGGGATCGAAGTGCTTTTGAAAGTGTTCATGGCAGACCGAAGGCCGCTGCCCAGTGCCACATAAGAAATTGTGGTCATGCTGTTGGGTGCTGTTAAAGGATTCAATGGGATTCGATGACACAAAATTCAGGATAGTTTAAGTCAGGCAATACCCAGGATGACAAAATATCTCCATTGGGAATTCCTAGGTGCACAGTTGCACCAGCAGATGACCTCAACAAGCTCAGATGGGAGCAGGGATTCTGTTTGAAATGAAATAAAATTAAATGAAGTGAAATGAAATGAAATGAAATCAACTTTAAAGTTGACTGCAGTTTAAAGCCATAGTTTGGACAGAAAAAGCACTGTTTCTGATGGAACTGATGCGGGAGGCTGATCTGACGAAAAATCAAGCCAAGCTGTGGGTTAAGTCTGTTAATTCAACTATATATGCAAGTTTTGTGGCCGCTCAGTAAATAGTAAGGCATGGGAAACCATTCACACATATAGATAATATGAAAGAATCATTCCTTAAGATTTCAGAACATCTGACTTTAAAAACAAGTATGAAATTGTGCAGAAAATCAGAGACATGCCTCTTTCTGTGAAGACTGTCAAAAATAAAACTATAAAAATGGCAGAAAATATCACAAAAAAGTACATCAATTCAAGTGCAGCTTACCCAATCGCCTGTGATGAGTCCAAAGACAAAAGTAACATTGAAAAAATAGCGCTGTTTTGCTGATATAGGAAATCTGCTGGACCATAGGAAAAATGGTTGAACTGATACCACTAAAATGCCAGACATGGGGAAGGACATCTGCGAGGCTGTGGCTGATTGTTTATGAACCAAAAACATGCTAACAATCCACCTAGTGTCAGTGGTTACCAATGGGGCACCTAGTTTGACTGGAGCATATAGGGGCTTTTTGGTCTTGCTGCAAAAGTCGCTGGATAGATAACTGCTGACTTTTCCCTGCATCCTTTGCCAAGAGGCATTGTGCACACAAACATTTCCTTCAGAATGCACAGAGGTCATGAATGCTGTCAGATTGTCAGTATCATAATTTCAAAAGGTTTAAGTTGACATAGCTGATAAAGACATGTGGGTTGCCAAATTAGAAATGTGTCCAAACACTTGACAGAGGACCTTGAAGATGTTTCCCATCAGAAGGCCACTCTTGCCCAAAATCACAAGTGGAGTGACATTGAGAACCTTCCGGAGAAACTCATTGTTGAAACTTGGACTGCCATCCCCGACACCTACATGAATATGAAGATGTATGCCTTTGGAGTCCTGTCGATCTTTGGATCCACATATGAGCAGCTATTCTCCACCATGAACTACAATAAAAGCAAACACCGCTCATGACGACAGCTTACGGTTCTGTGAAAAGCTGAAAATGACTTCATACAGTCCCGATCTGCAGATGCTGTGCACAGAGGTCCAGGAGCATAAGTCCCATTAATCAGGTAAAACAAATATTTGTGAAAAAATTAATTTCAACTGTTTAGTGACAAAGTGCTTTTTTACCCCAATTTACTTTTTAAATTCAGTACAAGGCTCCACTAAATGCTTTGGAAGCCGGAAGGTGATCTAAAGACGGCTCACTCCATTTTTTTTTTGTTTGCTACATGGATAATTTAAGTTCAGCTTTTAAATTTATTTGAAACAGTCATTCAGACATTGGTTTTTTTTTGTTCAAGAATGGCACAGTGGGTAGCGCTGTCGCCTCACAACACGGCGGGTCCGCGTTCTAGTTCCGCTCTGTGCGGAGTTTGCATGCTCGCCCCGTGTCTGCGGGGGTTCTCTCGGGTTCTCCGGCTTCTTCCCACCTCCAAAAGCATTCGCTTCAGGTTGGTCCCAAATTGCCAGTAGGAGTGAGTGTGTGTGTGTGTGCATGGTTGTTCGTCTTTGTGTGTGGCTTCGGGGTGCACTGGCTTCGTGCCCGGAGTGTCCCCCGCCTCACGCCCTATGCCAGCTGAGTTAGGCTCCAGCTCCGCGTGACCCGCTACAGTGTATGAAGCGGCAGAAAATGGATGGATGGATGGTAAATATTCAAAATGGATTCATTACGTAGATAAAATTTAGTTTACTCTGTAGCCCTTCATTTACATGTATTTAAACAACAGAATTTAAGTGACATTAAAAAAAAATGCATGCACACCAAACAAAACTATCCTGGTGTTTGGAGGAACCAGCCATTCAGGGGGTAGAGAATGCCATGCCACCATAGACAAGGCCCGAGGTAGGGTGAATTTCTCTGATGAGATGGGGAAATAGCCATAAACATGTCGTGGGAGGAGCACAGAAAGACCAGCAAAAACACAAAATAGTTGAGGGCTATCATCTTCCAACTTCCTTTTATCCATTTAAATATGTTTGTGGAAGATTAGAGCTTACTCTTTGGAAGCATGTACTAACAGTAAATCAACAGGTACTCAGAAGGTTTTGCAACTGGGATTGGGTACAGCTGGTTTCAGCTTCTGATTGGGCTTTCCTGTTGCTTTGCATATTTTGCAAGTTTTAAAATACTTAGCCACGTTGCTTATCAGTCGAGGCTATAAAAAATGATGAAGCACTTCATAAGTTTTCTTTACATCAAGATGGCCTGCCACCTGCCTCTGAACATGGAATGACCACAATCTGGACAACACTGTCAACCACTTACCACACAAGTGCATTTCCTTAACAGTATCTCACAACAGAGAAGATAACCACGAGACACTCTTGAGATCCTGTTCCTTGATGCACTCCTTCCTTGAAAATGCAGGTAAAGGAATGGAAAAAAACTTACACAACTCCTATGCATCAAGGAGACCTTCCTGAGAAGACTGACCTTGTTGAGGTCAGACTGTTTTGACAAGAGTTTTACTCTTTCTCCAAATTTTGACCCTGTACAGGATAACTTCAACAAAGGATGGATGGCCATATGAACTTCACCACACTCCAAATCAGAATCAAGATGGAAAGAACAAACAAGAAACCAGAGTGACAGCATTCCAACAACTAATCTAAGAGCTTTCCCACCATTAGCTGCATGAGCTAAAAAGGCAGCATGCTACTCATGATAAGACTCTGATAGCTCACAAGTCCCTCAGAACCGTAACAGAATATTTACCCTGTCTAAAGACACAGACCCTATTCAGAGGTCACCAGGCCAGCTGGCTTCATATGCACACTGGAATCTTCTGATTTCTGACAGGCTTTAATAAGTAGACACTCCACTCTCCAGTGTCCATTATTCCTATAGGCCTATATCAAACTTCACATCTGTCCCTGGGACATGTCTGACAGCAGCAAGAGAACCAGTATGAGCTACTGAACCAAAAATTCTTAGTCTGTTTCCCATCCCTTTGGTCCTGGCCATCAGCAGAGCCTCTGCCACGTATTAAAACATATTGTTCCACCAACACTGCCACTGCAGCCTCTAGTTTAACCTTTTTCATTAAAAAACATGGAAGTCCTGATGCAGACCTGTAGCCGAATAGCTCCAACGTCAACCTTTCCCCTTTAACCCTTTTTCTTCTCTAATGTTTTTTGAGCCATCAGCTTCTCCAAGTCCAGCTGAAACCTCTCCCCCTCCAGCTTCACATTTTCCTTCTCCATTTGCAGGCATTGCTCAAAGTATCCCCATCCCCAGCAGATGGACACAAAAAGCTGCTGTAGCCTGAGCCACTTCCAAAAGATTGGCAGACACAGTCAGCCTTTAGTACCACTTCAGCCTTTGATCAACCCAAACATAATACCAAGTCCACCAGATTTGGCAAATTGAGTTAAAGTGCAATGAGAAGAGGAAATGAGGAAATCAGAAATCAGTGTATTACTGTGCTCAGTATTCATATTAACTGTCAGGCTGAACCACAAACAAGACAGATTTCATGGGCTTCATACAAAAAGCAACAAGGCACACAGTACATTGGTACAGAGACTGAATGACAAAAAATATCCCCCTCGTGGCTGTCTGATCCGAACCAACTAATTGCACCCTATTCTGCATGTGTGTACTGGTACTTATGCACCTCAAATCTCCCTGTACAGGGGAAGACCTACTGTCCAACCCAATACTTTGGGTGCTCTCAAAACAACCACTGCTAATTGCACGGATACCACAAACAGAGTGACTCTTCTTGTGAGGGGATTGTTATTAAAGCCTACATGAGGGGTAAAAGTGCTCCAGTCACAACCTTCCCACAGCCACACACAGTGCAAACTCACTTCTCTTTGAATGCAGGTAAACAAAGAGATTCACCACACCTTTCAGCCCTCTTTTTGACATTACAGACACAAAAAGCAACTGTGCGTCCAATTTTAATGCCAGACAAGTGCCAAACATCGACACTCCCAAGTTCCAAATCTGACAAGCCCCGGACATTTAGGAGGTAGAATGAGCCAACTTGGAAAGGTATACCCTTTCCAAGATGGGGTACATAGAAGTTGAGAGGTACATAGAAGTTGCGATGGAGACAGGCATGGAGATCTTGTTAAAGGAGGAGCACAGAAATACACAAAATGGCCATCACAATTATATAATCACTGTTTATCCCGGTTGTTTGCTAAAGATGATTAAGTCATTGGTTGCCAGAGCTTTGTAGAAATTGATCTCCTTTGAAGGACTTCCTCTAACACTCCACTCTAACACTCTAACACTTGCTATTGGCCAAGATCAGT
Source organism: Antennarius striatus (assembly GCF_040054535.1). Lineage (NCBI taxonomy): Eukaryota > Metazoa > Chordata > Actinopteri > Lophiiformes > Antennariidae > Antennarius > Antennarius striatus. The sequence continues at coordinate 24,466,489 of NC_090776.1, read as the reverse complement.
GTTTTCTTTCTGGTCTTGGCCAACAGCAAGATGCTTTGCTCAGACCTACACTGTGTTCGCAACTGCATGTGCTCTGACACATCTTTTTTGTCTTCTCCTGCTTTGCCATTCCATAAGCGGATCAGTTTTCTTTACTCTAAGTTCCTGATTTTCACTGACAAGCTCCACTAGACTGCCGCCCAGCTCTCCCCATTGAAAAATGTCTATTGACATCAATGGCAGCCAGTGAGTTAAAGAATGCAGGTATGAACAGCAGTACTGTTGACATTCTGCTCTAATACCTGTCAGCCAAGGTATTAAATGGTTCATCTGTTTTTTATTGGACTTGAACAAATCACCGGCACACTACTGGGGTTCTGTTTTTTCCACAGGAACAGCTTAGACCCTCCTTGGTCTTCTCTTCATCAGGAGGATGCCATCCGGTTGTGACCATGACTGAGTTCCCTGAACAATTAAGATAAGTACAGGAGCAATGCTGCTTGCCCATTCTTGGGCACACGGTGACTGCTCTGCTCAGAGCTGCCAGCTGTAACTGGCTGTGTTGGCCACTTCATACCTCCTCATAGTATGTTTGTTTGGTACTGCTGCAGCCTATAACACTAACTGCCTTCTCCAGGTATCAGTTTCTGGGCCTTCAGTGACCTTCCTTTTTCTACCCAGTGACGGGCTTCATTAGCAGTTACATGGCTTGGGTAGTGTGTGCGGTCATGGTCAGCTTTATGGTCATTTGACAGTGAATATATAAGTCCATGAGAGTGTTTGTTAACGGGTTGAGGGGTCAGGTCACTTTGTCTCTGATTGTGTTATTTTTGTTTTGAATCATTGATTGGCTGGTTTCTCTTGTGGGGTGTGTGTGATTCTGAGTTTAGGGGGGTTTGTTTCATGTATCACCAATTTCTGCTTTTGTATAATGTGCCTCTTCATGGCTTTAAATATACATTTAAATCTTCTCTGCATGAAACTCCCAGTGTTAGGTTGTCAGTCATTCAGAACTAATAAGGTTGAGTCTGAGCTGAATCCTTGTAATAATTTCAATCTCCTTCCTACTGCCATACCAGCAATAGCTATAAAAAACAATGACAGACTGTCAGTGTCCTGGTGAACCACTGCAAATAAACAAGGATTGATATATATGTGGTTATGTATTTGCTTACTTCATTTCAACTTCAGACATAGATCCTATCAGGAGACATAATAAACCTGCACAAGCTAAAAGAATTCGGTAGCATCTTAACTCAACAACTTGTTCTTTGCTAATGGGCTCCCACTGCCTTAAGTGAGAGTCACCATGCCACAAGGTAACATCCAGATGTCAATTATGTTTGACCGTAAAGTCCGGCATATAAACCAACTTTTTTCATATGCTTTGAACCCTACAACTTCAAAAATGATGCGGCTAATGCATAGCTTTTTATGGGCTAATGGCCTCCAGGGGACGCTCTGGCAGGAAGCGCAATAGTGAGAGACAGGTTGAAGAGATAATGTGGTGAGGAAGATGCTGCTGTAGTTTGATTGTCTTTTGAACAGTCATGCACAACCCTTATGACAGGAAACACTTGAGGAAAGCCAGATGATGCAGCTTTTAAATTGAAGGCAATCCATCTGGCTATTGAGGCTGGAAATGCACGTAATGTGGGCATAAATGAAGCGATGATAAGACATTGGAGACAGCAATCTTGTTTTGTTGTTTTAATGAATAATAAATCATTATTGATCATTATTAGATCAATAATACTGTTGTTTTTGCTATTGCCACCTCTTTTAATAACCGGAAGCTCTTGTTGTGTAATGTAAGTTAAAATCAGTAATGGTGTTTAAGTGACATTTAGTTATAACAGTAGTAGAAACTCTTAACAGTGGAGAGTTCGGAATCGACCTAATTGTTATAGAATTAGCCAAGGTTTAAACCCAAATGTCACTGAATTGAACACTGAAGGTCATTAGTTATCAGTCATTGCATGTTGAGCATTGCATGTTGAGCAATGACTACAACCCAATGCCTTCTATCTCATATCGTGGTATCATATCAAATTGCTAAAGGAGGAGAGGAAGCACTGCTGTTATTTTTGAAAGATAATGAAATGTTCAGTTAATGGAAAGCGTTCAAATATTGGAAACATTATCAAAACCCACAAAAACACTTCCTGCCAGGATAGTCAAACATAAAAAGAACCACCAACAGAGAAGAAAAGCTCATAACACCTTGTTGGCATTACTGATTGTTCTGAGTTAATGATTCTTCATTTTCTACCTTCTATCCAATAATTGTGACTTGTTGCCTCACACATCGTGAAATATATCAAACACTATGCATGCAAAAAAATAGCTTGCTCATAACGAGATGTAGAATAAATGAATTAGAAAAACAGCTGAATCATGCCTTTTGCAGTGCAAATGTATAAAGGAGTTTGATAAATATAAGAACCTTAAATGTGTAACTCAGTAAGTCCGTTTTTCATATCTTCCGTTAGTATTAAAACAACTACTGTCATATTCAGTTCATGTTATATCACTTGCTTCTTAGTATGCAACATGAGAGGCCAAAGGTTCTTTAATTTAAAAGTGTTTCTCTTCCCAGCATGGCCACTGGGAGGAGGAAGACACTGAGGGAATGATCCTGTGCCTGTCATCTATAATTAGAAGCAATTCTCCTTAGATTTTCTGTTATCTTGCTAACCTACAATAAGCAGAGAGCTGAATGCTTTACAGTGTTTTTTTCCTTAAGATTACATTACTTCTTACAACTTAAAGTAGTGCTGTCAAAATCTTAGCGGTCATATTGGCTTTGAAATGATCAGATCATTTAAAAGTTGACCAGGACTCATCTGACAAAGGCGCCATCGTCTCAGCCATCAATCTCAGTTAAATGAAACATCAAGGCACCAGTCAGCCACTAGCTGATTAAAAATGGATTAATCAAGTTTGGTTAGGGGCAGAACAGTATAGAGATTCAATTTATCACCCTGTGCCTATTTAAAATGTAATTACATCACAGGCGCTGATAGATTTGAACAAGGCACAAAGGTTTTCAGATGTTTTAAATTAGCATAACCCTGACACTGCAGCGTCATTCACTCTGTTAAAGCTGGTGACTGCATCAATATCCTTCAAGACCTGTCGTTTGACAGCATTGGAGGAATAAAAAAAACACGTCAAAAGAGAAAGAATTGAAATTATTCCGTTTGCAAAAAATAATGTGGATTATGAGTAATAACTCAGGTAAATACTAGGTGCTCTCAAATTTAAACTGCCCAATGCAGCCAAATGAAAACTAATAAAAATGCTACATAAGCAGCAAAGGATGTATTAAAATTTGTACATTGATTAAAGCTTACAAACGTAAAGCGTCTCATATAAAAGAAGAATTTGTGAACTGGATTCCGCCCACAAAGGATTTTCCACAGGACATGAAAAGAAAGAGCTTTTTTGTATTGACTGTGCTTATAAACAATGTGGAACTCCTTACATTTAGCACTCCTCCAGAGTGGGTCTGTACATTCTACGATATGTCAAAGCTTAAAAGTTGCAGCAAGTTTCAGTGCTGTGTTTTGAATTTTAAAATGGTGGTGCGATTGGCTCACCAATTACTGTATGTCTTTACAAAGTGTAACCATGAGTATAGAACAATGAAAACAATGATCAGGTTTGAATATTTGATTGCAGAAAAAGAGGAAGAGGTTTTAGAAAAATTTAAAAGAGTTGATTCCAAACACTAGAATGATTAATTTTATTCTGACATCATAACTTTTATCCTTCAAGGAGGTTAGTAAAATCTTAGAAAAAGAATATGTACATTTTTAAACAAACACACTTATTTGAAAAGCTTTGTTGAATTTTCAAAGAACTCCTCTCTGTGGAAAACAGTGTGGAAAAGAAAGTAAGTAGTAACATGGGAGATCCTAAAAACTTCACTTAATTCCTGATATTATTTTGAGAGTGGGTTGAGTCTTTGTAGTGATCCAACATGCTTTGAGTATTACTGGTGCTGGAGTCAAAAATCTCCATGTCCCCAGTGTTTCTCTGCAGGATTTGGACTTTTCCTGCATGGAGGCTGAAAAGACAGGAAAGGAAATGAAAAATTTTATCATAAGATATTACCAGAGGGGTCACCATCAGCTTGTGAGGTGCGTGGGGAGAGATTCCACAAATGCTTTTAAGATCAATTTGCAGGGAAAATATGTCAAATTTTTGACCTGGGATAATTTGGACTTACAAAAAGAATTGATGACAGGTCATCGCCACAAATTTGTCCCAGATATTGAGCACTCTGTGTAACATATAAATGATTCAGCGATGGTAGAATTGTCTTGCAAAAACAATTGAGCCAGAAAAGAGTATATTGGTTGAGGCAAACCTTCAATTTGATGCATAAAAAACATTTTACATAAATTTTAAACAATGCTACAGTAATGTGTGCTACATTAGTATAAAGCGTTGTGTATAGTGGATTACACTAATTTGGCTCTCTGAATACAGCCACACACAAACACAATACATTTGCTATATGCTACATTTTATGTACTGCATATAAAACAACAAAATGTCTTCAAATCAATCTTAAACCTTTTAAGTGAGTAGCAATGTGATCATCAGTTTACAGTGTTTAAACCACTTCACCTGCATTTTCTAGCAACATATCTGGTAATTATATTCAGAGAGAATTACATTGTTATCACAATGTGCAGGTCAACAGTGTGTATCTGTCATTTTTGGGAGACTTGTTGATATGTTTCCTCAGACAGGCTGATAGGGAGGCAAAGATATGAAAATACTCCTGTACAAGTAATCTTAAATGCTGATTAACCTCTACAGCACATCCAGTTTTTGTCAAAGTGTGAATCAGGATTCTGATTTGATGTTTTGGTGTCAGTATTTCCAGCACTGACAATGCACCTAAAATTGCATCTCACACTCTGGCCTGGTTTAAACAGACCAGAGGACTTACAGTATGTGTTTCATCATACAGCAGGGTGCATAAATTGTGTGCATACTTTTATGTGTATAAGAAGAACATAGTAAATCTCTGTAACTCTCCCTAACTCCCTCTATTAGGGTCTGGCTCATTAACACAACGTAGAACTTAGAGTTAATGGTCCAATGTGTCAAGAAGAAAATCCTGTATTCCTCTTTCAGAATTATCCAGTTGCTGAGGTGTTGGAATGATAACTAATAGCCAAACTCCTATGTTTGCTCCCAGCCAAATGGGCTAAGCTTGCTGGCAGCTAAGCTGCAAACAGATAATATTCTTATTATGTACACTTTCCCACTGTGGGGCGAGTAGAAAAATGTGAGTGGATGTCCTCAGTTATTGTTGCATTAATTATTCATTGGCTATTTTTATTTTTCTGTGAAAATCTATTTTATCCCTCAGGATCTTGTATTTTTCTTGGGCAGCCGTGTGCTGTATATCCAAGGATGGCGGTGATGCCGAACGCACAATGAGTCATCAACAGCAGCAAAGCCTCACAAGTCAATGCCTGCCGACTTCTATCGACCAATTACTCACCGAGTCAATGCCATGTGAGCAGGCCGACTGAGATGTCAGCAGTGCCACTGAGCAGGCTGTGCCATGGTCCAGGGCTGGGATTGAATGTGGATGAGGAGTCGGGGAGGGTTGTGTGGCCGGTTCATTGTGTCTGGCTGACAGGCTGCTGGCCAGCTTGGCTGCTAGGAAGTGAACATCAGCGTTCCAGCAGTATCATCAGGTCATTTCCAGGACCTTGAGAATATAAGGGAGTCAGACTCCATTTGTTTTTTGTCTCTGTTCCCTAGGGAATCAAAAGAGAAGACATTTCTTGCCGTCCCGCTTGACTGGGTCCAACTCACTTAAGAGGTCCGTTTTCAGCTCAGTCCCACTGAGCTTTGTTCACACATCCAGCAGACCTGGTATGCGGGACAGTTGTGGCTTGGCTTGGCCAGAATGACAGAAGGAGCAGGGGAGTAGCAGAAGCAGCGCTGCCTGGCAGTGAGTCAGCTGAGAGGACAAACAGCTCTGTGGAGAAATGAGGGGGAGCAAAATGAAGGCCAAAAACTGAGAAAAGGGCTTTTTTCTTTTTGGGAGGCAAGAAATTGGCTGCATGCACGTTAGGGATTTGCTTGAATGTATGCATTTATTGAAAATGTAGAGTTGCTCCTTTATAACCTTACAAATAACAACTGTTTTCTGTTGAATGATTGTATGCTGAAGGTTTTATGGCCTCTAAAATATCTTTAAAAGGTGTAGTTAGACTTCATACCTCATTACTCATAAACCAAAGCTGGTGAAACATGGAAAAAAAGGGGGGGGATAAAACGTTTTTTGTCACAACAGTAAGTAGAAACTTATATAATGGCATTTTTTACAATGATTAAGGGCAGACACCTGAAAACTGAGGACAGAAAGCACATTTACGAGAAAGAGAATATGAGATAGCATATTCTCATATCCTAACCTCTTCAGTGAGGACAGAGGTTAGGATATGTGTTCTGTTACCTTCATGACACTTCAACATATAAAGAGCAAAAGGACAAAAAAACTGCAGGAAGCTTAGAAATGTAGAGACCCCAAGATGAAATGTCCATCACTTTTACGAATGTGACACCTTCTTTTGAAGAACGACAGCTGTCATGTCTGTCAGGGCTCCGTCAGATTTTTTTAAAAACCCCATTTGTATTACATTTTCTGTTCACTGTCAAACAAATGCTCCTGTCAAAGTGAAAAAAAATAATTGTGTCCTCTGATATAAATTATGGGTAGAATGATACATATAATGAACATGCCAACCTCAAATAAAACCCATGGTTATCAATAACATTGTGTCGTTCTAAAAACTTGAACTTTTTAGTTTGTGAGGCATCTGTTAGTTAGCTTCCTCCATTTAGTGTTTCTTTCCTATTAATGTAACATTAAGAACTCCTTATTAATGTTATATGAATATGATATATAGAAATGTCTAAACTTATCAATAACAAAAGAAACAACAAAAATCATATTTATTTGGCCAAGTTTTTTTAAGCCTGTTGCCTTTATTACCGTAACACTCCATATTTATCTGGGCTTGGAACTGGCCAATTGACATTAGGTTGTGCCCGCTTTGGGCTGCAGATGCCAGAGGTTGAACCAGGGGCCTCATGCATGCGAATCATGCACTCTACCACTGAGCTACATCCGCGGTTGAACAACTGCAATATCCATGGTTGGAGTTTATTAGTATTTCCCTGGAGCAGCAAATGTGACCCTTTAGATGCTTCAATGGGGCAACAAAAAAAAACCCACAAGATTAATTGGTGGGAGAACAGAAGAGTATGCAGATTTTCTCTACACTACTGTCCCAACACATGCAGCTGGAAACTTTTTATCATTTATTTATTTATTTATTTATTTATTTATTTTGCCTCTGCGGCTCAGACAAAGTCAGTCACCTACTGTTGCATCTTATTCCCCTCATTCTTCCTAATATTTCTTTTATACATTTTACATTTTCTAACTGTGTATCTACTGTCATGAACACCAAAAATCCACATTCAAAACATAAAAATAAAATTAAAACAAAAGGGACACAAATTAAAAAGTACAGTAACAAGAAGCAAAGTAAAAGGGGTCAACCATTATTAAATCATGTATTTTAACCTGTCCAATATTATATTGTCTTTTCCAAATCCTGTTTTAAGACTTCATTCCACAAACTAAAACAATGTGCTACAAATGTATCTCTCTTAAATAGAGGTGCATGACAAATTAGTTGATTCACCAGTGTCAAAGCAGTTCTGGTAACATTTATGTCCGAATTCAAATTGTCATGTGTCCTTTCCTGAATGAGTCCCAAATTGATAAAATATAATCAATGGAAAAGATAACCCACAGTCATGATTTGTGGGGTTTCTTTTATACTGATTATATTTTATGGGTTACTTTTGGTTTCACGTTGTAATTTTCCAAGTGCATTGTAAAATTGCATCTTCTGTATGCATTCCATCCATCCATCCATCCATCCATCCATCCATCCTTTCAACCATCCAACCACCCATCCATTCACCCATCCACTCATCCACTCATCCATCCATCCATCCATCCATCCATCCATACAGACATCTTCTTGTAGATAAGACCATCACAATCTCTCGTCTACAACCACTTATCCACTTTGTGGGTCTGCTGGATTCTCTTAGCTGGCTACGGGTAAAAGGTGGGGTATCCCCACAATGAGACGCCAGCTCATTGTGGGGCCAGAGAAAAGACAAACAACCATGCATGCTCACACCAATGGACAATTATAGTGTGACCAATTCACCTAAGCTCCATGTTTTTTGAGGTGGGAGAAAGCCAGAAAACCTGAAGGGAACCCAGGCAGACTATACAAACATTGCACAGAAAGGCATTGATCTCGGAACCTTCTTGCTGTTAGGCAATAGTATTACACACAGCACCACCGTGCCACCCCTGCATGTAATGATTTCCAGAATTCTGTCTTGTGTCACCCAAACTCATTTCAATTTATTTTATTTGTTGTTTTATTCTTCAATTCATATTAGTCGACGGTAGCCTGCTATAATTAATTCTAAAGTTCAATCCATCAAAATTGCAAATTGCTTTTGCACTTTCAGTTACTCAAACCATGTTTCAGTTTGATCTGCTTCTTTTTGTTGGACCAAAGACCAGGTGTTTGATATAGACCTGACTTCAGTCTTTTCAACAAGTGCTTCAAAAGAATATTGTTGTGACCTTTAACTGGCTTCTGATCTTACCTGGAATAAGTTCCGACTGTATATTAATTCCATTTTCAAAATATGCATGAGCACCCCAATCCCCCTGCTTTTTTCCTTATTGTGTTGATTACCGGAGTTAATATTCTTGTTTCTCTTTGCTCTCATCAGTTGTACATGAGATCAAGTAATCATTGTCCAAAATTAAATCTTAAATATTTTCCTACAACTCCAGATCAAACAAATACCATTGCATGTCTAATCATTGAAGGCTGTCTCAGATGATAATTTAAACAGTGACCTGGTTCTTTCTCAGCTTGCATCTCCAGTAGTCTGGCATCTGACACTTCTGTATATTTGCTTCACAGCAGGAGTCAAACAGCATTCCACCATAGTTGTCTGCAATTAGCCCCCTGTGCATCGAGGTGCATGTTAGCCGCATACAGCTTCTGTCAAGTGGATGTTTCATCAAGTAATGGCCTGTCAATCTAAAAGTGTGAACTATTATCTGACTCTGTGTGATTGTTTCTTTTTCTTTTATTGTGATTTTTTTGTCTGTTTTATCTCTACCAACCATATTAGTAGATTCCTATCAAAAAACTACCAAGATGAAAAAGATAAAAAGAATAAATAACAAAAGAGGCTGATTTATGTCAGACAGTCAGTACTGATCTGCGGTATCAGATCAGTTGCCCAATACTGGCACGCTATGTGTATGGGTATACTCATAAAATAAGCTTGACCTGAACCGAATGGAATAAAGGGAATAAATAGAAATTGCAGCTTTGAAATGTAAAAGCTATGACTCTTTTCTTTCAGAGGTCACATGACTTATTACAAAAACCAATAAAATTGAATCTAATAGAGGCTTGTAACGATGACTTCAGAATCTACTTATCAACCAGGAAGAAGATCAACATCCAGAAATAGAGACAGCAAATTCAAAAACTGAAATGATATTTCCCTTTTTTCTCTGCCAGGGGAAATCAGTTCCATCTCCTTCAATATATATAAATATATATACTATATTTGAATTTAATTTTGATGGTTTTGTACAAAAACTGTGTAAAACTGTCTCCTCACTTGTCATTCATCATCACATTCATTATCATATATAATTCCAAGATAGAGAATCTATGATAGACATGATGAAAAGCACGAGGGGTACTTCAGCAAAAGCAGGTTCTTTTTTATATGTTTATTGATGTACCGGTACTTTTATCTTAGGAATAAGTGATTGTTATGAGAGGTAATTTCATTTATTAATCTTCAGCACTTTTCTAAAACACTGGTCACTCACTGTTAATGGTGGTGGTAGTGTGACAGGCGGGGTACACCTTGGACTAGTCGCTAGTTCATTGCAGGGCCACATACAGTATAGACATGTGGCTTATATGATGCATCTAAAATCTGGAGAATGGTTCAAGTTTCATTGAAAAAAGGCTTCTTTACCCACAGATGTGTGTGCAGGGCTTTGCCATATGTATTGTTATAATTTGTAGAATTGCTAGTGAAGGCTGTGCAGCCATTTTTAAAAAAAAGAAAACAGTAATGAGTGTATTAGTTTGTAACCATATTAGTAATTAAAGGTCACAAATTATATGATTTTTAATTCATTTCACACAGTTGCCAGATGTCCAACCATACTGTATTTGAAATGCCCCAAACTGATCTGTGGTCTTTAATGTCTTCTGTTAACGTAATGTAACTCCATGGCCGCATAGTGTACACATGATCAGCTGATCGAGCTGGGAACGTTTGTGGAGAACAACACAGTGATTGCAAAAGGGAAAGAAATCAGTGGAGGCAACATATAAGTATGGAGAGATAATATGGAGATATGGAGAGACACAGACACAGACACACACACACACTCAAATACACAAACACACACAGGCTACACGTACATAGACCAAAGCAGAGCTCAATAGTTAGCCAAATACTAGCTGACTGACAGTTTGTGAGGAACTTTCAGTGTGTAGCTCTCAGCCAGGACATTGCCACACACTGCTACCTTAGCCTGAACAAGAACTACACCTCAGGGATGAAGTTGCTCTTATCCAGGGTGTTGTAGCGCAGACGGGCTTTGAACATCGACCATTCAGATTTGGTGTCCCAAGCCTCCACAGGGATGTGAGAGAAGCTCTTTCCGAGGTGGGAGTTGAAGGCCTCACGGACAGACTCTTCCTGCAAATTTTCCAGTTCACTTACATTACTCTTTTGGGCTTGCTAGGTCTATCCAGAGGCTTCCCCTGCCAACAGACCCAAATTACCACCAGGTGGTGATTAGTTGACTGCTCTGCCCCTCTCTTCATCTGAGTGTTGAAAACAGACGGTCGAAGGTCAAATGATACGATCACAAGATTACAGGGCACTCTGCTACTAGGTACACTTATGAGCATCCTTGTTCTGTTCAAACATGGTGTTAGTTATAAACAATCCATGACTAGCACAGAAGTCCAACAACATAAAGCCTAACCCTACAGTGCTACAGTGATAGCAGAAGAAGCCATGTGGCATACACTTCCCGCAGTGCTTCTCTGACGCGTATCCACATGGAAGAGACCAATGATATCTCTCACAGGTCTCACTATCTGTAAAGCCTTTTTTGTTTTTTTGTCAATTCATCTTTTTGGTTCCATAGATTCAATTATCCTCAGGCTCTTTAAGCAAAACAAATCATCACTTAGTTTGAAAAGCAAACTGATCAGGGGGGCCATTCCTCCCAATCACGCCCCTCCAGGTGTCTCCCTCATTGCCAATGTGTGCATTGGTGTCCCCCAGGACATCAATGGAGTCCCCCAAGACATCAATGGAGTCCCCCAGGAGATCAATGGAGTCCCCTAGGTCTTGTGAAAGACCCTATTTAGGCACTCCAAGAAGGCTGAATACTCTGAGCTGCTATTTGGTGCATAAGATAAACAACAGTCAGAGTCCGGACAGGATTTTATCTGTTTACTCTGGGAAAATGTATAAGAAGATAGCTTTTTTGAAAATTTGAGTGTATGTTATTTAATCTGATTGTACCATAGATGTTGTTCCTTTGCTGTTGTTACTTCACAGTCAGTTAATGTTGATTTTAAAGCTGAAGAAGCCTAACTGCACCCATACAGTTCAGTTATCATTTAGTCACTCCTTCCAATTTGATACAGTTGTGAGACATTGACCAAATGATTTTTAGAGATGTTTAATGAGCTGTGGCAAGGTGGTCTCAGACGGAAGATGATATCTCCAAATTGTAGGTGTTTATTCATTCATTCATCTTCTTGAAGAGATGACAGTGATTGTCTTGTCTTCAGTCGTTTATCAGAGGTACGGGTCACAGGTGTTGCCAGCTCATCGCAAGGAACTGAAGACAGACAATCATGGACACTCACATCTGTGGACAATATAACCCTATCAAACCATCTAAATCGCTATTCATTCTTTTAGTTACAGGAGGAAGAGAACCTTCTGGACTTTTTTGCTATGTGGCAAGAGTGCTACCCACAACTGTACCACCATGTAAGTATTTATCATTTCAAGCAGAAGGATTAGAAACACAAGTATCAACAATTGCTACAGCGCTATGTAACCCACAAGGCTGCAATGTATTCCTGTAGGCATACTGTATTTATTTCTCTTTGAGTTATTAATACAACCACACACCATCATCATTGGCTACTCAACAAAACATGAAACATAATGTTGGGGTACATCCATTAATGTTATTTTCTATAATGGGGTTACCCCTACTGTTCGTGAGGGGCTCACAGTAGAGCCGCTGCTCCTTTGCGTGGAAAGGAGTCAGTTGAGGTGGTTTGGGCATCTGGTGCGGATGCCTCCGGGACGCTTCCCTAGGGAGGTGTTTCTGGCACGTCCAGCTGGAAGGAGACCTCGGGGCAGACCCAGGACCAGGTGGAGGGATTATATCTCAACACTGGCCTGGGAACGCCTTGGGATCCCCCAGTCAGAGCAGGTGGATGTGGCCGGGGAAAGGGAAGTTTGGGGCTCCCTGTTGAAGCTGCTGCCCCCGCGACCTAACTACGGATAAGCGGTGGAAGATGGATGGATGGATGGATGGATGGATGGATGGGGTTAGCACTGTCAGAATCCCCACCTAGACAGAAATGAGCTATGAACTTGTTTCGCTAGAGACGTAAAAGCCTCATCAGAACCAATGCACTGAGTAGCCAGTGTGTCATACTGTGAAAGAAAGCATTGAAAGAACTAAAAAAACGTGAAATGCTGTTGTTGCAACTATGTCGTCAGATGGGAACAGTAATGGTGATATTTTTGTAGATCCTTTAAAATTTTCACTTTCTGCAAGAAAGTCTTTTGAGTAAATGCCTTTTTTTTTAGTTTAGGCAACTAAAAAATTTGGTTTAAGTGTAGTTGGACAAACAACATGATGATAGTTAATGCAGTGAGGTGTGGAATGATCTTATGCGGACATAATTGTTTAAAATTCTGAGAAAAAAAATCATGTTGAAAGTCACGGGCTTAAACACATTGGTGTACTTATAAATCAAATGTTGCTGGAGTTTTTACCTTTTTAGAAATACCAAACTGGCAGGTTTAAGTAAATTTATTCTAAGAGACAAGCCAACTCATTTCCCTTATCTAGTATGTGAGAAAACTATGCACTACAGATGGAGAGACACTTTCTTTTACATCATACAAATTTAAATTTTCAGCTTGAAAGAAGAGTTTTCATGTAATATGGTCAATATTTTAAAAATTATAGTTTTTGAGAATAAAAGCCCCTAAATCCTAATCGTCATGTCCATAAATGCTGTTTTGTGTAAAAATATGCTGCCTCCTCATTTGCACCACAGTGCCCATCCAAGAGAAATGCTTGTTCAGCAAAAAGACAAGGCGGCAATTGGAGTGTGACATGCAGACAAGGTGTAATCCATAGATAAACACTGACAAGGAACTGGAAAGCAGGAGGCATGCCAAAGCAAAAGATATCTCTACCTACAATACACATCACTGGCCAGTCAAATCAAACTAGGCAGCTAAAGGTTGCTACTACACATCCATTTACATTTATTCCATATTTGCAGTTTGATTGACACTGAGGCTTGAGCAAGGGTACAATCCCAGCCCACACTGTGAGGAGCGAGGGCATGTTTCATAGCAACACACATTGCATACTGGATGGATGGATGAATGGATGGATGGATGGGTGGGTGGATGGATGGATGGATGGATGGATGGATGAGTTTAGGTAGATAGATAGATAGATAGATAGATAGATAGATAGATAGATAGATAGATAGATAGATAGATAGATAGATAGATAGATAGATAGATAGATAGATAGATAGATAGATAGATAGATAGATAGATAGATAGTTCAGCTGAGCTCTGTGTGTCTCTCAATGTGCTAAACTTTTCGTACAAGGAAAACAAAAAAAAATCTTTAAATAACTTATCCCCCCAATACGGCAGTCATTTTCATTCTGCAAAAGCTCTGTGACTGACTGGATAAGCTAATCAGCTCTTGCCTCAGGGATTACATTCCTTATCATATCTCCACCACCAGTCAGGTTAAGTATGGAGCCACATTGTAACTCTTTTTAATAAAGCTCCATTTTAAATCAAGATTTCGGTAAAGCCACCCACTCAGTTAATTGGTTTCTATTATATTAGGACAGATTGCATGGGAGCCAACTCAGTAGGACTACTTGGGCTGAAGTGTGTACAACACTGCTGACTCACACAGAGACCTCATAACTCCAATTTGCACCATCATAGAAAAGTACTTGCAAACCACTTTAATGCATGTTTGATAAGTGTTAAATTAGTGCAGAGAGTTTGTTTTGAGTTTTTTCTAGATGTTATTACTCTGGTTGTGATGACTGTCGGTGGATGTTATCAGCTCAGCTGTTAATCCAGCCCATTTGATTTCAGCACTATCAGTACCATCATGTCTAAGGGCGACAATAGTTTCAGTTCCCAACAAGTTGTTCTGCGAGTGCAGGTTTAACGGGAAGCAGATGTTAATGACAGAATAACCTCACAAATTCATGCTTGAAATACAAAATATCTTAGTTCAACACAATGTGATTGTAAGTGTAAAACAGTGACTCGTCTCATGTAGTGACTCATGCACACACACACACACTGTCTCACAGATAAACATTTTTCAGTGACAAAAAATCTCTCTGATAACCCGAATGATCAGATAATCTATAGCCTATGCAAAGGGCACTGACTGCACAGGCATTGTGTGAAAAGCTGTGCAACTTTCATTTCACAAATGAATATTGTTATTGTTCGTTCAGCTGTTGTTCAATTGACATCAGATGTCCTTTCATTTGTGCAAAGTGCTAAGATGTTATACGGGCACAGCTGGCTACTTCATCCAAGGCATAGATTAAACAGTGTGATTGCTATGGGAATACAAGAGTCCCTCAATATTTTGCTGCAAAATTTGTACTTCCTCGTACTACAAATCTGTGTTGTTTCTGCAAGGCTTGACAAAACATAGTCATTTTCCTTGTTGGCTGTTGTAAACCTGAATAGGCTGCCTATGAAACTATAGAGTATTTTCAAGACTTTCAAACACTAAATGACAAGAGACTTTAATTGTTATAGATACAAAACGTGATTTGTGTTTCAGAAATACCATTCGATGTTCTATACAAAATAATTGTAAGGGGTTTGTGGTGGAGTTTATTATTTATATGCCATCTGTCGAGTCAAAGGAATTTCAAAGAAAACCAGTAGTGCAACAGTTATAGGTTTTAGTTTTATCTCATCATTATCAATATGATCTGTGTTCATTTCAGAACTTTATCAGACTTATTAGCAATAAATTACCATTAACACAACGTTTCCCATTACAGTGACCTCATATTGTGTCTTAGACAGACCAAACCTGGAGGAGCTTTTGCTGTGACGTAGAACCTGTCACAACCGATAACTGTAGGTCCCACAAAAAGAACACACATATTGTTGAGTATGTAGATTTATTAAAAGCTAAAAAAAAAAAGCTATATATGACAAGGTAAAGGCTGAGTGATAAATGTGGCAGACAAATGTCAGTGGAAGGTAAAAGTAAGGCGGGAAGATTCAAGATCAAACAAACAAACAAAAAAGACATTAGTAGGGCGTACCATCCGTTAACTGAGACTTATAAATCGAGACTTATAAAAGACCAGGTGAGGTTCGCGTTTGATAGCCACATCCAGAGACAGTTGGAGTCACATTCAAGATGATGACAGTCATACGAAGTTTTGATGAGCTTACAATCCATACAATTCAGTGCTGATACCATAATCGATGTAATATATGTAGTATGAGTGAAGGAGGCCACATAGGTATAAAATAGACAAACAAGTCACCTTATAATTACTATCCAGCACACCCTGAAACACTGCACTTTTATTTTTTACAAATGTTTTAATTAACCACTTAAATCAAAAAAATATATTTGATCTACTACATGTTTTTGATTTTGTGACATTTACGTGTCAAATTTTGAAATAGCACAAATACAGGGCATAATTTTGCAAGTACTTTGTAAAACAGCTTGCTTGATTACACTCTCATTTGACTTGTAAGGTACTCCGATTTTTAGGATTTCCTACAGTTTAAAGGAACCTTAACTGAATGCTCAGTGAATACACTGGAGAGTTGCAACATAATAAAAGCTTTTTTTATCACGTAAAACAAATGACGTGTATAATTTCTACACAATGGTACTTTCTCCACAGCAATACCTAGTACAAGAGTTTAAGCAGCAGGACGGTGACCACCAGTATCATAAGGTGGTGATGCCCCAAAATTGCCCATTGCGTATCATCTTTGACTCATTTTCACCCGCAGGATCATTCGACGGGTTTGATTTTTTTGTCAACAGCAGACAATTACAAGCAGCCATTCACCACAACCAGTCAGCTCAGTATCCAGATGTCATTCAGACTACAACAACATGCCACAAAATGAACTATAAAAGCTGCGAAAGGCTGTGCATGTATTAAATATTTTAGATTTCCTTAAGATTTAAAATGGCTTTATTCATCTTTATTATGATGTCACACTTGGCATTGGTTAGAAGCTTTCTAGCACCTCCTCAAAAACGTCATCATTACTGTGACAAGGTCTTGGTCTGTCCTGCATTTTTTCCTGTGGTCCTGGCAGGGTTTGCTAACTATGTGGACAACATGTAGGAGGTTGTAGAACTGCTCATTAATCTCTTACATAGTAATGCTGCACACATTTGTATTTATATATGCAGAGCTCGAGCATGAAATTCGGAAACACCACAAGCCTACATTTACCCAGGAAAGCTGCATTATAACATATTCATTTGTATTTGACCTCTGAACATTACCAAAAAAAAATGCAAACCCCGTTGGAGAAATTTGTTTATTTTGTCAAAATGTATTTAAAAAAATTTTGAAAAATAAAAGTTTCTGTTATTGTTTTTCAGCAAACCGTGCCAGGACCACAGGCAAAAAATAATAATAAAAGTTTCTTTTATTTTTTCAATCTCCACGCTCTTGCCTCAGCATTCACCAATGATCCATGTGTCATTCATGACACTCATGCCATGCCATGAGTCCTTACAGGCTGTCACAAAAACAAATTGTGAATGGTAATACCACAGTCTTTATTACAAAATAAACAAAAAATTCCAAAAGGGCATCATGGTCATCCAGTGGGTGGTCATCCATGGAATCCTCCTCTGCCAAGGGTGAGAGGGTCGGTTCCACTATCATTGTGTTCCAAGTGGGGTTCCAGAGAGTAACCAAATAATTGTAAAAGTGCCAACACCTCTTTGTAATAAAGAGAATTCTGATTTTACTACAACAAACAAGTTAGGTGCTTGAATATTATTTCTGTTTAATAATGGGAATAATAAGTTTTTGTTTCTTTGGGTAAGAAAAGTGGGTTTAGATCTAAAGTGTGTTAATAAAACTAGCATTAAATACAGTATTATGATCAAAAAATAAAATCCACATGTACCCGTAACTCACATCTGCAGTAATCTATGTTTCTTTATTAAAATTCGGTCTTTTGCTCTCCTGAGCCTCATAGAAACTTACCTAACCTTCCTTGGATCAATTTCTTATCATAAATCTTCAGCAGCAGCACAGAACCTCACTGTGCAATACCTGTCCAGTACATAAAGCTAGCAGTTATCTAAAAGTAGCCCAGAATGAATATTGGGCTCTGTCTTTCCTTTCAAACACAAGCAATTCCAAATAAATAATGAGATAGGTCTGTGGCTAAATGTTGCTATGTTCACTCAGATATTTGTGAGTTATGTTTTTGTTTGTTTGTTTTTTGCCAAAAATGTTGAAAAAAGAAGAAAAGATTTAACCAAAAGAAAAGTGAAACTTAAACCTGAACATGATATGGCAGTACGACCAGAGGAAACCTGAGCCTTTTTTGACACCACCAAAATTAAGTTGGTGAAACTGAGATTAGTCATCTTATTCTCAAATTGTATTTGTGCAACCATTTTATTTTTTGGTATTCAAAATTTACTATTTTTCCTTTTCTCCACCAGTTAACAGACTGTAAACGCACGTCCTTGTCAAAGACAATCATGTGCACTTAACCCTCTGTGATCAAACACACTCAACCGTAGTTTAGGTAACTACACATCAAGCCAATTTAGCAACACAGCCCAATTCAAGTGAAATGTGACTTTGTGACTTATTCAAGATAAGGTTCCTCTGACAGCACACAAACAGATGTGTTTACAACAGAAAACAGAGTAGGAACAACCTACTAACAGATTTTCATAAGCACAATTTATATTTTTATAAAAGAACGGCATGTCAATGATGTCTTAACACTTCTATTTCCATTTTTTTACAATATGACAGGATCATTCATTTCTCTCATCCTCCTTATCACTTGAAAAACAGACAGACAGGCTGAGTGAGACACAGTGCACTTGTCATGCACCCACGTCACTATATTCCAGGCAAATATGTACAAAAAGAATAAGACTGACTCTAGATTTGTTTTCTGTTGTAGATTTTTCTGAGCAACTAGGCAATCTTGTTGCAAACCTAATAAAAGGTCACTCAGGAAAAATGAAATCTGCCCCTCTGGAGTATTACTCAGATGGTATAATATTGCTATTTTTGAGATCAACGGCATGACAGATTCCTCTAGAATGTGTGAGTTTCTCACCACCTCTTCACTTAAAATCCTGAGCTCCTCTGATGACAACTATGACAGCCGTCAAATCCACAGTAAAGTCACAAACCAGCATACTATTAAATATGTATTATTGCAGCAAAAGTCATCATTGTACCTGATTTGTTTTGATTTAAAAGTAAATATATATCAGCACGGGCAGGCTTGCAACAAGCAAATCCATTTTTTGAGTCAATATTTTTTTGTTATTGATTAATTAGACCGTCTTGAGCTGAATGATGACCACATCTGAAGCTCTTTAGTCTCCTCTCTTTTGTGGGTGCTTTTACATCTTGCAAAAGCAATTCAAACGTTGTAGTTTTGACTTTGAGACATGTTTCCTTTTTAACCTGCTTCATTTGCCCCCTGTGATCCATCATTTCATCCATAGGAATTCTGTCAATAAATTCAAAGAGCCAATCCCAGGGCAGAGCAGGGATAATGCAGTGGTGGGCCTAGTCTTCATCACAGCAACAGTCAAGGTTTCTCCTTGGTTCTTTGATGTGGGTGACTCTGAATAAGTAGGTGGGTGGACTGGAAATATGTTCATTAAACAGCACTGGAATGACTTCAGCAGCCACTTTGATCTGCAAAGAGAGAGACAGTGCATAAAGAAGGAAGGCAAAAGAAGGTGTCATTGGTGAAAAATGTTTGATTTGTTTTGGACAATTTTCTGTACTTTTACTTTTTATTAGTTTGTTTTCCTATTAAAATGTTAAAGCAAATTGTTTTAAATTATTTCAGTGTTTAATATTCTCTTATCACAGTTTACATGGTATGAGCGATCAATAAGTGTGTTTTTAACTGCCAGGTATAGCTATATGTAAACAGATGTGCATTGTTTCATGTTGGAAATATGGAAATCCTACACACCACAAAATTCAAAGCCTTATTGAGAACAGAGAAAAACTAGGATTACTGCAGAACCCGTAACCCTAGAACAGAAATGTGACTGACATGGACATGGATAGGGAAACCCGGATACTGAAGACAGACAGAAGAGTGTGCTTGGCTATGCCTGTACCCTGAGCCCTGTGTGTGTGTGTGTGTGTGTGTGTGTGTGTGTGTGTGTGTGTGTGTGTGTGTGTGTGTGTGTGTGTGTGTGTGTGTGTGTGTGTGTGTGTGTGTGTGTGTGTGTGTGTGTGTGTGTGTGTGTGTGTGTATTGGGGTGATCAGGTGGAAACAAGGTCACTCTCTCCTCCCTGATATTTACAACCTACTCTGCACTACAACCCTGACCAAAGAATTGTTGGAGGCACCAGCCTAGGGAAAGAAAGAAAAACAATGTCCCAATTTTAGGTCCGCTGACTTGACAAAATAACAAAAATTTTTGTCTGTCCCCTCCTACTGTCAGAGAGGAGCAGAACCTAGATTCATCATCACCTGAGTGTGGTGATAATGAAAAAAAATTATCTCACCTTTCCCCAGATCCAGTTCATTAGCATAATACTGTATTAATCAACACCACCTCCTACCATCAGCTGCAAGGATCTAAAAATGACCCAAAACTGTGACACTGCCTCCTCCTGCTCTCACAGGCGGAGATGTGAAGGTTTGGGGATGGACTAGATGCTGAAATTTCCCAAGGATTGAGATCCCACTTCCTGTATGAAAAGGAGTTTGAGAGGAGTTGAGTCCTAATGAAGCTCGTTACACGGCGATCTGTCCCTGCCAGACAAGAGGTGGCATCACAGAGTGGCAGCCAGCCTGCTAAAACACTCCTGCTGTTCTCAGTTTATTCAGCCAGGCTCTATCACAGCCGGCCCAATGTTAAATTTTGTGGCTGTACATCTACACTTTCAATTATTCATCGTCCTGCAGCACCATGCAAACACAAATGGGGATGTGCATCATCTGCCGGTAGCACTCAACATTACTCATTTTGAGACCCATCTTTTGTCCAACACAGTAGTTAATGTGTTGTGTGCAAATAAAAATGATGAAAATCTTTTAATTCAACAGGACATACAGCTGCTATACCCTTTATAGTTTACACCACCATATATTTTAAATGGCTACACTGTCTGTTCACACATGATGCAGATTTTCAAGAATATTTAACTAATCAGTCTGTGCTCGAAAAAAAAAAGATGACAAAAAAAACCAAAAAGTGTTTGAAAGTGTCAAAGGACATGCCAACCGAAGAGCACACACACAGTTATGGAATAATTATATAGTATGTATCAATTATTTAGTGATGAGCTGAGTGTTATGAATAAAATAATAAAATGGATGATAAATAACATAATATTGTAGATTTAATTAAGGAGGTATGTGTAGATCACTATTACATTTACTTGTCAGTAATTAAAAATATGCTTTCAGCCAAACATACTGACTATAAATATCCAGAGATGAAACATACTCATCAGTGTCATTCATTTAATACAATATATGACACATTTTTTATGGCTGTCTGGAACATAAGGCAGCGCAACATCTGCCACATACGATGTCCTTTGAATTCTTGAGGCCTTTACAGAAACTGACTTCTACAATGTAAATTTTCCCTACTGCTTTAAATGACAGGAGCAATAATTCCAAGGGGAGCCACAATGCTCTCATAATACTTGGCATCTGGTGTGAGAGGCAGCAGCGGCATCGCTGCTGGACAACATCCATGAGCTGGAAAGTAACGATCGAAGAAGAAAAGTGTGTTTACTTCTCCCACAGGATGAATCAGATATGATTTCTAATTGAAACAGTAATTTGTGCAACTGCTTATTGGGTTTTATGAGCAATTTCATCATTTAAGTCTGCTGGCCTTTTATAATGTCCGACAGTTTACAAGTAATGGTCTGATGCTTGTTATAAGTTCATTTTTTGTTTTTAACTTGTGTGCATCATCGCCAGTGAAATAATTTTGACCAGTCCTGATCTTATTAGAATCTCCTCATTTTCTGACCATCAAAAAATGAGGAGATTTTCTGACGATCAGTGCAAGACATTCCTCCTGCACTGTGGAGGAATGTCTTAAAAAGGGGTTCTGTGTTTTACTTGATTATTGACCTGTGTAAACATGCACAAGCACATGTGTGGCATAACATCAAACAAGGAGCATTATAAAACCATTTATCAGATCACATATTTTATTCGTTCATTTATTCATTTTCAATACCCACTTCTTCTACTATCATGGGTCCTTGGGTTGCTGGAGCCTATCCCAGGAGATTGGAGGCAGGGTACACCGGGCACGATGCCAGTGCACCACGGAGCCACATGAAAGACAGACAAGCACTCACACACTCACACCTACGAACCATTCAAGACCAGCCAATTTGACTGAAATACATGTTTTTGGAGGGAGGAAAGCTGGAGAGCCCGGAGAGAACCCACTCATACGTACAAACTTCACACAGAGCGGGACTCGAACTGTGACAGCGCTACCCCCTGCACCACCTCCCGCTCATTTGATTCATCTATCTTATTCGTATTCATGTGTATTACAATTGTGTTTGTCAGAACAGTCAAGCCAGGTAAGTTTTAATTGTATGATAGACTCAAAGTTATATCAAGGCCTTTCCCAAGAACAGCACATTCAGCTGTTGTATTTTACAGAGACAATTTGTTGTAAAAGTGAAGGAAGTTTCCAGTGATGGTTTGGGGATAGTGCCTTACCTCAGGTTGAAACCTTGACCAGATCTACTCAATTTGGGTAGCTTTCTGCTTTGACTAAATAATATTGAGTAAAGGGGACACAGCAGCAATGACAGCTATAGTATACAATAACAACACCAACAACAACAACAAATAATAATAATGATGTTGATGATGATGATAATAATAATATAATATTTTTTGACAAAAAGAATTATAGACAGCTTTTCTAAAGGTTCACTGCATTATATCACTCTGCGTCTGGATTAAACTTTGTAGCCATAATTGTAGGTGTCACTGTTGTGTCACTCCTTCTGACACAGTAGGTCTAATACACGTCCTTCAGTGTGTCTGCTACACATTTGGGTCAATGTATAGAAAAGGCTCATGCTATACTTTAAATGTTCTACCATCACATGTGGGTTTCTTCAGTGCTCGTCTGTGATAATTAGGTGGGTTTTGTCCTGTAAACTAACTTTGACATAAGTGAGACACTCATTAACACAAGACTATTTAACAAAAAAGTGGCACACTCGGGCACAGACTTAACTGTGGTTGAATTTCAGTCTCTGGTTTCAGTACTAATTCAGAATTGATTGGTTTTAAGAGTAAATCTATCCGGGCTAAAATCCCTTATTTTTCTGATCTCTCACAGCAGTAACACCCAAGACACTTGAGTCTGGTTTATATTGTTTCCTATTGACCACAACTGAGCTAAAACACCTCATTAGTCCAATTGACAAAAGTCCCTGTTCTGAGTATATAAACAATTCTATTGACACATTTAGTCCAGAGTTCTCTAGAGGGGTGAAGCTTGAAATTTTGCATCTCTTTCATCAGGCCCCTTCCTAGTTTTTGTATGCCTTGAATAATGTATAATATCCTGCCCAAGGATTTTGACCAGTGCATCAATGAAGTCAGTTTTTTTTTTTTTATTGTGTTTCACTTTTCTTTATCATGACACCAGCCAGTATGATCACCAATACCCATCAACCTTTTTTTTTTCTTTGCAAGGGGAACTGGGGCCTGTCATGGCTAGTATCCATGGAGAGGTCACTTATTCCGCGTAGAGCCAATATAGAAAGACAGTCACCAATATTTACATTCAAACTTATGGCAGCATTTCACCTCTAGTACAAATTAAAAAATGTTGTACAGCGGTGGAAACCAGAGTACCTAGAGCTGTGACAATATATTACCCAGTTTTGTGAGACTAAACGACACAGTAATATGACATTATTGACTACGGTAATAACATTTTGAATTTTATAATATTATTATCAATCAGTGTGTGCAGAAAATACATGTTTAGTTCTACTTTATTTATTTTATATTTGTTGGACATGTCATTAAAACAGACGTCAAACCTTCATCAACATCAACAATGACATTGGGGGGGGGGGTGACAGTAGAAGCCATTTGGCTTGTGAAGAGCAGCAGATCATAATGTTTTCCGGAAGTAAATCCCAGATCAGTATTTTAAAATGGACCATAACATCAATTATCTGGGTCATTTCAAAATCAGATTTCACACCATAAATAAAAAGAGCCCTCACTGTATTATTTTATATTGGCAGTAGGTCAGTCCGCAAGGACTTGACTTGGGGACCAGTTCATGACCACTTTGGACCAAATAATGGAGTCTAAACACTACCAGTTCATCTCCTGAACACTGCCAACATGCCCTTGGGCGAAGTACCAAACGCTACAAGGTACTCCTAGGGTGTTGCTATGTGACTGCCCTTCAGTCCACCATCTCTCCCTTAAATGTTTGTTGTGTGTGTGTGTGTGTGTGTGTGTGTGTGTGTGTGTGTGTGTGTGTGTGTGTGTGTGTGTGTGTGTGTGTGTGTGTGTGTGTGTGTGTGTGTGTGTGTGTGAGCATGCAACCGCTCTAGCCTGTATGTGTCTGAAGTATATCAAATGGGAAAAAAAATCACACCGACGGATTAATAAAGTAACTTTCTTTAACAGCCTGGTGCTGAGCTACCGTTGCACAGCTAACTCAAGTGCATTAAGCTCTTTAACATTTTTTATGCAATTCTTCAAGCACTTAATCAAGATTTAACTAGTGTCATGAATTTGAAGACAGAAAATGATCATCCACAAAAGTTATCAAGGTCTACAAATAATATGAAGTTGTATATCGATATTATGTGTCATTGAGGAAATTATTATTAATAAACACAGTAGGCTAAACAGTACAGCAAGGGGCCTCAGGCCACAGGTGCAGTGATGGTGAACTCAAACCTCCCACGCATCATCTAAGGAGGCATCAAGGACACCCCTGTCACAAGCTATCAACCAACTGTTGTATTCTGTCCTGTTAGCCAGGTCATGTTTCCATTCCGTCAGTCTGTTCATGACTTTCTTTCCTTTGTTGGTCTTATGACTCACATCCCTTTCATTTCAGAGTGCCTGTTCATCGAGTGTTTCCCAGCCTGAGACTCCTGTGATTGTTCTGATTGTCCTCACCCATTATGACGCTTAGCTTGTGATGTAAAAGGGAAAGGAACATAGATGTTGCTAGCAACATAAGATGTTTAATCAATACGAATCCGATCAATCAACAAACGATACAAACAAAGGTATGAAAATCTAATTTAGACAGCAGGGATGATGAGTGCTACTCAATACAAAGAAATAAACAGAACAAAAGGGGACTCACCCAACTGTAGCTGGTAAGAACTGAATCTTTGGCCCATTTTCTCCTCAAATCTGGATGTCTCAGTTAACTCAGTACAAACTACTGCAATTTTGTGAAGCACATATGGCGTAGTGCATCTAAATGACAGCAACCTTGACTGACATTCTTGTGGAGCAACCACAGTAACTGGTGGGCTGGCGATGGCAGCAGTATTACCTGGATCTCATAATTGCCACCTCCTACTGAATTTTTTCAGTTCAGGATTATCGTGTCCAGACTGTTCCTTTCTTTGCGTCTGCAGAAGCTTCATCCTATACAACAATGAATAAGATAATGCACAGTCATCACATCAGTTAGGAGTTATTAATTTTGACTTGTTTCTCAGCCAATAATTACATTAATGCTGTGGCTAACTTACATTGAGAGGAGTTCAGGTCAAATGGACCACGAGTTGTAAAAAATCTTGTTTAGGTATTTAGGTATGATGAGTCTATGGTACGGCAGATTAACGGCACATTCATAGGGCACTAACATAGTTTGTGCATAGATGTTTGCATATATGTAGATGTATCTATCTCTGTCTGAGCTGGTTGTTTCTTTCATTTTCTGAACAAAATCCTGTACACTTAACATTTCATTAACATTTCCAAGCACATAGATATCACACTCAGGTGGAAGCTGTGAGGCGATGATATAGAAGGCAGGATGAGGTTATAGAAGACACAAGGAGGCTGATAATTAACCCTAGCATCACCTCTCTAACGCACACACACACACACACACACACACACACACACACACACACACACACACACACACACATATATACACATACACATACAAATACACACTTTAAAATCACTCCTACATCCCCATATGTACTGAGAACACAAAAATAGTTGCCAGCTCTGCGTGTGTGTTAGACTCTGCAAGGCATGTATCATACATTGATGTGTCCATATATGCATGTGTTAGGTTTGATTTATAGTCATCAGTTAGTAGCACAGATGTCAAGCGCCTCCTCATTTAATGATATGATAGGACCACAGAGAATCAATGTAGAGCACAGGAGTTGGGACTAGTCATCTTGGCTTGCTTGCAGTGACAGAACTGTGACAAGGTCAGTCAGTCAGTCATCTTCAGAGTACCACCGCTCTATCCGCCGCAGCGGGTCACGGGGAGCCGGAGCCTATCTCGGCGGCATAGGGCGTGAGGCGGGGGACACTCCGGGCACAACGCCAGTGCACTGCAGCTGTGACACGGTGATTGAGAGAAATTGTGATGCCATCTCTGTTTGGTTTCTTGCCTTCCTAGAATTCTTCTTTATTGTTATCATCTCATTTAGTTATTTATGTTTTTTGAACAGACATTAAAGACTTTACCAGACAGTAATATGGAGGTAATCCCTGAGCACCCACAAAGAAATGAAGTTGTAAGAAATGAGGGGAAATAATAGTTAACTAAGATTTTAAAAAAACGAAATGTTTTGGAAGATCAAACTTCACCAGTTCTGTTTTGTTGTTTGTCATGTGGTTCTGTGTGTGCTCAACAGATTGAATGGTTTTGTTTCCTCTTTTGAATCTCTGATAATTTAGTAAATTTATATTGGTTTAGCTCATTCATGTTTACATGTAATAAATTCATATTAAATCACCAAAACCAGGTGTACTTTTGAAGACTTTAGAGAATTACTGTCTGAAAATTTGAAAATTGTTAGTCATGCCCTGTTAAAGTGGGCAACTTCATAGTAACGAAGAACACTAAGCTAAGAATTTATTAAACAATTGGACAGAATAACTAATTTTCTTAAATGACAAAAATATATTATAGGATTTGGTACTAAAATCTTTCTATGAGAATTTGCTTTATATTTTGCTATGTACAATATATGCCGACTATTTTTTTTGAAGGACTGGATTAACTTTTGGTAAAAGCATCAGACAGCCAGGCAGATCCAGCTACATCAGTTTGAGGGATTGTTTGAATTAGTGTGGTTGGCTGTTTCCAGCTTCACCTGATGGATAACACTGTTGGAATTTACAGACAAGAAGTGATCATTTGAACACAGAAAAATAAATGCTATCATAACAGAAAGAGATACACATGAGAAAAACAGAAATACAGAGAAAGCATGCATTAAGAACACTAATTTTTTTGTAATTTATTGTTAGACTGTAACATTTACAATAAATCTTCCAATCTATAAATACCTTCAATCTATATCCATCTCTATTTTATTTCTCAGAACCTAGTAACTAGGTTAACATTTATTCTAAATCATATTATTAAATTAATACAACCCAAAATTTTACTCACTCTAACAAACAAGCATTAACTCCAGCATGTCAGCATTTGGGACCGGGGTGTACAGTTACTTATTCAGTGTCTTCTAGTTGTGATTGTAGTCGGGATGCTTGTGCTCCAACTAGATGCCTAAATGTAAGGTAGGGCATATTTTTTAAGAGCAACTTGTCAACATGTGGTAAGACATTTTAGTAGCAACTAGTTTGTAATCAATGAGCCCTGCATCAAACGTATTATCCAGAAACATGTCCAAGAGTATCAAAATGACCCAATTAGGACCACTGCTTTGGTCTATGTATACAGTATGTAGCCTGCTTATGTATGTGTTTCCCATTTAAGAATTAAAAACAAATTGTAATAAATAGAGGAGAGGTAGTGAATATATTGTTAGAAGGATGCTGAGTTTTGAACTGCCAGGCAGGAGGCCTAGAGGAAGACCAAAGAGGAGGTTTATGGATGTAGTGAAAGAGGACATGAAGGTAGTTGGTGTGAGAGAAGAGGATGCAGAAGACAGGGTTAGATGGAGGCAATTGATTCACTGTGGCGACCCCTGAAGGGAAAAGCCGAAAGGAAAACAAGATAAGAACATAAGAATGTATATAGGTTTATGTACAGTTTTTAGTGTCCTCGCTTCCATTTATCCTAGTTCTCACTGCGACAAAGAGTTAGAGCACAGTGGTAATACAGGGACGAAGACCAACAGCCAACAGTTCAGTGTACAGTAGTTCATAAGAAGACAAGACCTCTACATTTCCTCTTACCACTCCCAGTACCATCTCTGTCACTGCCAACAGTAAGGTAGCCCTCAATGACATGGTTTTTCCATTTTGATCTTGTTAGACAGCTTTCTCTTACTGTCTGATGATTGTCAGGAGACACAGATGTTATTATCTCCTCTCCATCTTGTACTGAATTCTTTCCCATTCTCAAGCACTATGTTTTTCTCCAAAATTCCACCGTGATGTTTCTCGGTCTATAAGAAATGTTGGTCCGCTTCAATTCAACCAGCTAATGTTTAAACAGTGGGGCTATTAAGTTGTTACAGTCAGCTGTAACAGTCAGTCAACATTTTCCATGATTACCGTAGAAAAATGATAAGTTAAATTGGAAAAAAGAGCGGAAAAAAAGAGAGAAATAAGTAGAAGCTCATGCGTGTGTGCATGTCGCACATGCGCATAACATCAACGGTGGCATCTAGCAGCCGTTATCAGAGGGAACTCATTAAAATTTAATGGCCAGGCCAGACAAATAGCGTGTTTTCAAGAGAGCTCATTTCAGCAACTTTCAACAGTTGACCACAGATCATTTTGGGACAATGCATTTCAAATATAGTGTAGTTGGGCGTCTGGCCGATGTGTGAAATTAATTCAAGAGTATAATAGTGGACCTTTAAGGATTTTGTTCATCAATAACAGTCATTGAATTAACTTGCTAGATTGCTGTTCACAACGTGGTATATAAATTATAGCTATAAGAAAAAAAATTTCAGATGTGTCGCAATCCAGTTTATTTTTGTAAATAAATAACGGCACATTCATTGGGGACTAACATAGTCCCCAATGAATGTGTCAACTGGTTCCGCGATGAGTTTGCATCTTATCTGGGGTGTACCCAGATAAGATGCCTGTAGCAAACCGGTATAGGCTCCAGCAACCGATGACCCACAAGGTGAATAAGCTGTAGACAAAACAATTGCAATCATCTTGTCTACAAGAAAATGGCTGGATGGACGAACAAGTGTAGCTGTCCTCTCTTCATCAGACACAATGTAGAGCAAACCAGGGACAAAGACCTAACGTTTAGCTTGTGTTATCAAGGCTACTACCTAAGGTTACATAGTTTAGATGTTTAGCTGGCTAGCCTCATGCTAATAGATCAAATCTCCTTATTATTTGCCCTGAATTTCATTATTACTTACATTTTCACATTAGAAAGAGCAGTGAGGAAACAACTTCAAGGGATCAGGACAGGTGGCAGGTAGAAGTAATGCCCATGATGAGGCTTCACAGGTGAGTTATTCTAATTGATAATGGAGAAATCTATGGGATAAGAGTGAATCTGAGATTAATTTCTACAGCTGTGCCAGAACTGCTAATTTCTATTTTAAATGTCTCATTTTTATGCATTTTCTGTCTTTGCATCCAAAACCCTCTGAAATGCCTGGAACGCGGCTGTAGCCCACGTACTTCTTTTTTCAGTTGACTTCTTAAAAACCAAAATTGTCTGGATGTTGTGATATCCAATTAGCAGAACAACAAAAGGAAGGGCTGTTTATGAATTTAGGAGTTTAGGAATCTTAAACAGGTGTGTTTAACAAGAAAGACATATGATGGGATCTTAATATCGGACAGTCTGACTTCCTCACTTAAAAAAATTATGACTAAGCCTCTGATGTCTTTTATTAGAGTCTTTTTACCAGACATTCAAGTGTGACCATTCAGGACAGCTATAAACACAAATGATTCACATTGAGAATACCCACAAGTTTGCACAACAGGAAAGAAAAGCCTACCTACGCAATGAGAGACATGCAAAGAATGACAGCATAACAATGTACAAATGTTGTTTGTTAGTTTACTGTGAAGTTTGGTATTATAGGTTTTATCCTTTTGGGAGTTCAGTCCCTCAACAACCTTTAAGCTTTTAACCCAAACTGAATATAAAGCCGTTCAACACTCATAAATAATGCAGGATGTGTAAAGTAGATGCATTACATAGAGCTCTATTGTTCAGACACTCTGTTTAATGAATAGTCCTCACTAAGAGAGCCATTACCTGAAAGCAAAGCCTTCCCAAATGTCTCCTCCTCCCCTGTGCATTAGTTGACCATCGTCATTGTGCTAGCAAGTCATGGGCTCTGGCCTGGTTCTGACAGTCTAATGTTCATGCTCAATAAATTGTGTAAGAATTGCTCTCCTGGGGGACATGAACATGACAATGGTCCGTGGGTTATAAGTACTCGTTCATGGACAAAACTGTGAGTCTGCTTGCCCTTTTCCTTTGAAAAAGGAAAACAGCATTATTATTCATCCTCCAGTGGGAGATGAAGAGTGTAAAAGAAAGAGCAGAAGGTATTTTTTGTACACAATATTTTTAAGAATCAGTAACACTGAAATTAGAGTGCTGTGATAAATGAGTCAATGGACACAGCATCTTTAATTTAAATGAAAATGTGCTTGTATTCCCACCTAAATGAGAGCCAGCCGCGGAAATTAAAAAATTTAAATTGCTGCATGTAAGAAGCCATGCTATCATTTTTTTTTGTTTTTCTTCAGTTGCAATAGACAGCATCAGGTCAATTGTAGTCACATGTGTTGGCCGTTTAAAACATGATTTATTTCAAAAGAATCTGGAGATTTCATCGACAAATCTCCTTTTTCCTTGAATCAGTAAACTTTTTTCATCCCGATTGAACAGCAATGGCCAAAGACAGTAAAGTCACATGCTGAAAATTTAAAATCATCACATTTTAATTTAAAATCCAAGTTACTGATCAAGCACTAATTAAAATGTCTGTCGTGGGACTGCATTAAAAGTGTTGTTAAAGAGGAAGCAAAATTTCATTTTTTTGTACATTGAGATTTGAGATAATTTCAATTTATAACTGTTACTTTATCTTGGAACCGACCTTTTCTTTTAATTTCTTCCATTTCCTGCTGAATGAATCATCCCCATTTTGTTTGGCTAAATTATTTTCTCTCTAAAAGAAAATCGTAAGAGGACAGGTTGAAAAATTCTTGTATAAGCAATTAACTGTAATTGCTAATGCTGTTTTCGACTATTTCTTAAAAGCGTCAGATTTTTTATCAACAAAATACAGCAGCTTTTTCCACCAGATGGTCAATTAAGTTGTCTTTAGTAAATAACTGTTTGGTGCTGGCTATAGGGTAAAGCACTAAGAAGGACACAATATCAAAACAATTAATGTAGCTAAAAAATGCTTAATCAGTAAAGGTGAGGAGATCTGCAGTATTGGGTGATCATTCTCCGTTAGCTCCTCATTAAAGCGATTCTTCAGTATTTTTTAAAGCCCCTTTAAAGAATGTTGCTCACCAATGTAGCCAAAAAGTGCAGCTATCACCACAAAATTACTGATTAAAAATTAATAAACTAGAGGATAAATTACAGTACTCTGAAAGTAGGTCAACACAAATTTAGAAAAGTACTGTACAATCTTGACTTGTTTCATCTTCTCCCCTTGTGACTACTCCTCAACTCTGATGATCCTCGGGCATCATTTTTTTGCACAGATGCTACTTGAGAAGTAATGTGTTGCCGACAGCTACATCCTGGAACACCATGAATGTCAGGAATCAGTTGTATGAAAGGAAGGCCAGTTGGGTACGTGGGTGACAGGATTTCGGATGTAGTATCACTGAGACCAAAGGAGTCGCAGGCAAATAGACAAGGCAAGTCTGAAGAGGAGGAGGTGGAGTATTTGTGTTTGTGTGAATTATTGGTGGTAGAGTTTCAGATATATTACACGATGAGGTGCAGGAGAGAACTATAAATACAAGCCTGCTGCCAGCTCAGTAGGTAACCTCCAGCCAGGTTGGAGTCGTTTCCATAGCAGTAAATGCCAATTATCTAATGTATTGGCCTGCTACAACCCCTCCTTTTATGTGTTCTTGCTGAAGGATCCCCTGTAGTCTCACCGCATGCCCACTGATGTACAATTGATTGGAGACATATTCTATTTCTGCAAGCAGACCCTCACTCATTTTCTCTATCTTGGTCTTCCTTTACCCCCGATCCTCCCTCTACCTACCTCCTCGTTGTTCTCTATCTGTTTTCCTCTGCCTTTGCTTTTTATCTCCTTCCATGCTTCCTTCTGTTTGTTCGGTTTTTCTGTCTCTTCACTCTCTGAGAACTGGCCACAGGCGTGTTGTCAGGCCACTCTTGTAAAAATCAATGTTATCATTCTAATTCAAACTGATATCAAAAGGCACAGAGCCATTTTTCTTTAGAGTCATCATGAGCTCATGTTTTTCTGTGCCATTTATTTTTTGTTGTTTGGTTCATTCAGTCTTCTCATTTAGAAGATTCTTCTGGGCTTCAGTTGTCCAGCATGTCTGAACAGAGTTTAGATGTTACATTTGACGCTGACAAATTAGGCAGAGTAGAGTAGAATCCATTAATTCCTCTTTATGGAATGTGTTCCAGTGATAAGTATATTGGCATACACGGCACTTCTGCAATAACACAGGGAAAATGCTCAAATCTTTCATAGACTCGGCCAAGACTAAACAAGCAGTTAAGAAGCCTCAGAAGCCTAAATTTCTTAAGTATAATGCTGGGGATGGGGAGCATAATCTATGGTTCAATTATGCACTCATCTTTATTCCATTTTAAGTCAGACAGTATCACTTTCTTTATGTAATTACTGCAAATCAACAATCTCCCCGACCACCCCCCTTTCCCCCGCTCCCTTTTGGCTGCACCAAACCACTAAAGCTATTCCACACTCCTCCAAAAATGCATATCAGCATGTTTTGCCAATTACACAGTCATTTGTGAAGCTGAAATGCTGTCCATTCATATGAGGAGATATTTGAGGCCTTGAGGCACTGTTGCAGTTCAATATTAATTACATAATTCGACCATGTTAGCACCAAAGCAGACATTTTGTGGTTGGATAACTTACAGTCTACATGGTAGTTGATTTACCAGAAGCCTTTTGGAAATGCCATAAGTTGTTTATGATCATTTGCAATGGGCAAACTCAGCAAAACACAACTACAAACAACTTCTTATGTTGAAATGTTTATACTTTAAGCACTTAAAAGCACTTACATCACAATGCATTGTACTATCAACACACTTTCCGGGTGTTTTTCAGGTACTAGAAGTCTATCATAAACCAATTACTTAATGTGTATCAAGATGTTCACCTCTGTTTCTCCTCAGCAGTGCACTCTGTTGTGATGGTGACTTGCAGTTAAAGAGTAGTTGTAATGTTCAAAGGCAGTCACATATAATCTATTTTTTTATGTGTGGTGGGGGCAGTGAGGGTGTGAAACATATTTGTCATTGTTTATTGCACAAAGTCAGCCTGACAGTTGGACAGGACCTGTTTGTCACACTGAGAATAACATAGCTGTAAAAAATCTCTGTTGATTCTTCTGGTTACAATGAGAACCAGTCTCTAGTTTGTTTTGCTGTCTGTCTGCTTACTGGTTTATTTGATTTAGTACAAGACACACTTTAAACTGTAAATAATTCAAAAGACAAAATGGCCATGCAGAAAATAAACTATGTTAGAAAGAAAATAAATTAAGGATTTCACACTGGTCAATTCAGAGTCACGTGAGCCGTAATCAAATTCCCCCTCTACCATTTTACTGTGTCTTTTCACTAAGGTTGTCTGAGTTTAAGTGAATTAGTGATATGAGTTTGCAGTCTTTCTCTTGGAACATTTAGACTGATGGTGTAGTGAGAGGACAGGCTGTGCTGTGACATTGCAAAGCTTTTCCTGACACTGTGCCCGTTAATGGTGGTCTGAAAAAAATACCATAAAAGTGTCCTCTTGGATGCATCTGCGGTATATAAAACATAATGAGAGGTTCCTCTCAACTGGACAAAACACAATTAAGTTCCCTCTAGAGAAGGGGTCACCAAATGACAGACTATGGGCCAGTTCTGGAACAGGAGATTCTATCCAGAACACAAAGCACTTAAACATAATGGTGAAAAAAGATAGGCCCATTGTTAGTTCTATATTAAAATTTCTCAACAAAATGATTCACATGATTACCTTTCACCAGGGCAGGGTCTATGCATTGCAGAATAAGTGTTCTTCTTTTAGGTTGGTATTGAGCATGTTAACCTTGAGCTAAATTGCACAAATTTGAATTTCATTGTTCTTTCACTGTTTTGGGGGGCTGAGGGTTGGGGCCTAAGACATTAACAGGAAGAAGACGGTTGTCTTAGTGGATGTCTTGTAATTGCCGTTTGCTAGCCATGATCTATTACATTGGGATAAATGTTTTTATGATCCCTTGAAAGTGACCCTACCATATAAGGAAAAGTAACCTCTAGGCAGCCTTTCTACCGAAGCACTCATAAATCCCCACACCCTGGGGCCGTGGACCGGTACCAGCTTGTGAGTCAATTGGTACCGGGCTGCACAGAAAGAATACATAACTTAAATTTTACATTCCAATTCATTTATTATCTGAATCAAAACAATGTTTTGTTTTGGAAAATTACCAGATTCTCTCCACCACATCTGTCTGACTCCCTCTTGATGCATGTCAAGATGTTCACCTTGGTGACATGGCTACCTTCTTAAAGGGTCTACTCCGGCAGTAACACAGAACAACACATTACCGCTAACCTGAAACTCCCAAGCAAGCAAAATAAACCAAAAGCAAAGTTTGGAAAGTTTCTTCGTGCAGGGTAAAACAGCCAATGAAGGGGCAGAGTAAGAACCTATGACTTCAAAGAAAAAATATCTGTTTTTATGCTGGCTGTATCATTTCATTTTGTTGTATTCATCAGCCATTAAAGGCCAGACTGTGAAAATATTGTAGACGTTAAATTGGTCCCTGGCACTGATCTAGGCTACGCTGACAGTGTGGAAAATAAGGTGTCCAATAAATAATATTCTAGTTTTGTTATTTATGTCAGATTAACAACTAAATAGGTTAATATTTACTTTTTTTTTTCATGTTCTTTGCTTGGTCACTTTCTTTTCTTTATAGTGTTTCCGTTAACATCCTCTTCAGTCTCCTGTTACCTTACCTGCTGGCTCTGGTTTGGCTGCCCATCCCAGCACCACTCCCCACTAGCATGCTCCAGGCACTCTGTGCCTGAAAGACCTCCTCCTTCTAGCAATCCAAAGCTCTAGTGCTGGCAAAAAACATCAGCAATCCCTGGAGGTCAGGGCTTTTGGTTTGGTATGGACAAAATCTAGCTAACTGAGAAAACTAGCTAAAAGCAGCTTCTGTTAACAGTTATTTAGCAACAAATAAAGCTGTCCTACAGGGAACCCTATGAATTACAAAGACTTAAGGCAGAGCAGCCAGAGGACAGAGAAGAACCAGATAACATTTCCTCCATAAAATATGATCCAGTTTCATCAACATGGTGTGTTACATGGTGCCTTAAAGCATTACGCAATTCTCACTAGAGATCTTAGCCGCCAAGTGCAAAAACAAGCATTCAGGGCACAGAGTGGGAAGGACAGAAGAAACATTCTTCCTAATACAAGTCAGTGCGTTATATAAAAGATTTTGAGGCTCTTGTTTTTAGAGTTACACAATCAAGGTTCTCCTGTACAATTTTATTAGGGCGCTGATGAAAAAAAATTTAAATCTGTGTATGACTTGGCTTTTGCAGCATGTTTTTTTTTTTCTTCACAAATCACACTCTTAGGCCGATCTAAAATAACCAAGTAAAATTTACATATACAACAATGAGGATAAAAATGTTAAGTTCATTCAAACAGTAAATGAAGAAGTCTGTTTTATAAATAAATTACGAGATCATGCTTTTTTTTTTTTCGGAAATGACAAAACGAGTGAGGAATATAACCTCATGAACAGTAAAAAAAAACAAAAAAAACAAAAACATTGCTGTACTTTGGTATAAAAAATTCACAGACAGGGCAGTTTGGGTGCACACAGGGTTGACATGATTCCTGGTACATGGTAAACACTTTAACCTTCAAACTCTTAGATTTTCAAAAACAATTCTTAGAAAATTGCAAAACATTAAAAAGGAACAATTTACTTGTTTATGACTTTTGATGCAGTTCAAATTTTAATGAAATCCCTGCCACCTTTTGTGTGATATGACATGAACACGGCAGAGGAGGGAAAACGATCAGCTTGATGTGACTAAACACAGCATGAATCTGCACCTGCACACAGCCCAAGAGCAGCACGCTGTGTTTCTATCCAACACAGAACCATCATGGTTTATTACTATTCCCGACATTGGCTTCTTTTAATTTTAAAGAATGCTTAATCACTGATGAACTGAGGTTTGTTGTGTCACTTGTCGTTCCTTTCATCAACTGCCTTCTTCAGTGAATTCCACTTGCTGTTTTGCATGACTATATATTCTTTTTCTCAACACCAGGTCAGTAGCTTATATTCCTAAAGCAAGTAACTGCACATTGTAATTGACTTAAGGCCGAAATTTCCCCTCTCTAAATATTTTAATTCTACTGGTTCATGTGTGTAGTTTTTCAATTCACAGCGCTATTGTAACCAGCTTGAAAAACAACCATAGTTATGGGGATTACTGATGTATTCTCATCCTTCACCCACAGCCACCTATCATCATAATGTCAACATCCATATTTTTGTCTCCTTTATCTGGGATTTGGTACTTTGGGATGAAGCAGCAAGGAAGGTTTACAGTTGTAATGACAGTATATCACGTTATTAAGGTATGTATCATACAGTATGTCTCATGACACTCAAAACAAACAATTATCAAAGTTTCTTTGAAGGAATTATTTGTTTCAGAAAATAAGTGAATCATGAATGCAAATGTTAGAATTTTATTAACAGTTAGTGATTATGAGAAAAAAATACTTTCTTTAAGCAATCAATACCAACTGTTTATTTCCACCTTGTCTGACAGAGTCATCGGGAGGAGTCGTCTGTGAATTATTCATCCATCCTCACTGTCATAAATCTGCATCAGTCTTAGAATGTTTCAAGAACAATTGAAGTTTTAGACTTGGCCGCTGTTAATTAAGTGCTTATTTGTTCAAAATACAAAATTACTTATGCGGACCATTACTTTTTGTGCAGCTGACTCTCAACAAACAGCCAGACAGCTTTTTATTTTTGGTTTAATTTTAGATGATTATTTACTTGATTTCACAGACATATTTCTCTTCATGTTTTAGGGGAATTTTGAGACCTTTTAATTTGCATCAAGTTTCAATGGGACCTTTCTAAGGACAAGACAGTTTCTTGGTGGTTTTTAATAATGTTCTCTGTAATGCTTCATCTTCTTGACTCATTTGTAAATGGTAAAGTTACTAATATGCTGGGATTAATACAATCAATTCTATATCAAAGATAGAACGAATGAATAAAATGAGTCTGCTGGGAAACTTGAATTACATGTTAAATACATAGGAAGCATTTCTTATATCGGTAATATGTTGTGTGGTACAACATATTACATATTATCTCTGGTGGTGATGTTCTCAAAGGAATAGGAGTGGTAACTTCAAACTATGATACAGCTGTTTGAAATGGATATACACTTAGAAAAGTTCTAGGCGGCACCCAACCTCAATGGAGTGTTTCGACCAAGAATCTGTGTTCCATATCACCTGCACTTTGGTCGACTGTGGTTGTTGTAAAGTGCTCAACAAATAAATATTGGATTGGATTGAATTATCCACAATACTCCCTATTTGATGGTCTGGCAGTAGTGGTCAAGCATTACCACCCGTCCTACAAGCTTCCAGCAAGTACCCTCTGGCCGACGTATCAATCAAGTTAATTTCCATGACAGTCAAAGTGAGACAATAAACATTCTCAACAACCTGATCCGTTTGTGTCTTTCTTTTCCTCAGTGTCAGCCTCTCTAAACCTTATGTCCAGGAATCTGATTTCTTGATCTCCTTTGGCTGGCATCGCTCATTGGAAGAGAATTAGGAATTTATTCTCTGCTGTACAGAAAACAATGAAGAAGTTATGAGAATGTTGCCTCATTTAATACTTGTTTACTATTGAATAAATATCTTTGAACCTCTCCTCTAACCTTTTATTTCAAACTTGAGTTTCATTCCAATAAAGTCAGTACGCTCAACCTAACAAATATTTTACAAATTAACTTTTTTCATCACTGCCACACCGTTCTTGGCACATTGAAATAAATTTTCAACTCGTCATGCATACAAAAGACATGTTTTGACACATTTCAGAATGGCTCTGGTTCCTAGTTACAAGTGACCTCTATGTAAATCAATTGAGAATCCATCTCATGTAATACATTTAATTATTAATTAATATTAATCTAACAAAGATTAATAAAGTATCTATCTATCTATCTATCTATCTATCTATCTATCTATCTATCTATCTATCTATCTATCTATCTATCTATCTATCTATCTATCTATCTATCTATCTATCTATCTATCTACATGGCACATTGATATGTTTTCATATGAGTCATCACCAACAAGAAAAATCAGATTTAAAAGGAGTGGAATGTCAGAATGACATTACCACCAGCAACAGACTAATCCTCACTTTTTAAAAAATTGCAAGCAGCCTCCCTTTTCAGTAAAGCTGGATTGTGCAAACAACCAATAGATGACATGCATTGGGTCATCATAATCACTTGATTATTGTGTCCCTAAAAAGTACTTTTTTTCCATAAATGAGTGAATCAAAAATCTGTGTACCATATCACCTGTCCCTTTTTAGCCCTACAGGTCTTGTAAAGTCCCCATTGAGCATGACTGTAAACATAATAACTAATACAATAATAACTAATACAATAACCAATTCCTTTTTATTTATGTTGGTGCTTACATCTAATCAAAACTCACTGTGTTATCAGATCAGAAAATATGTTTGCTTGCACCAGTCTTACTTTCTGGTCTACAACCTCTCTAGCTGTCACTCTGCTTCTAACAGTAACGATATTTTATATACTCACCAGAGGTCAGGACATCATGAACATAAATCATTTAAGGTATTGGAAAAATTACAAATACGAAAGTTGGGGTTTTTTTTACAGACTGCCTCAATACCATCGTAAAATCAGACAACCTGCTTCACAACAAAAACATTCATTCTTTCATTCATTCATGTCTAGAAGCTCAGAGAGTTGCTCTGACAATGTTAAGTTGCACAAATAAAATGTATTTAAACTGGATCATTGTCAGCTCAGTCAACATGTCCCTGCACCGAAATCAATGCACGTGTTGCCATGTTGCATTATCTGTACTCACAGCCACCTAACATAACAATACTAATACTAATTTAAGCAAATCCATAGTTATTCATGGCACTCCTTTTTCATTTCATGAATGACAGCATTACCTGGTCTGCATTTTTGATACTGTCTCCAGGCTGGAATTAAAGTGAGGGATTAGGTGTTACTTTCACTTATTTTGAATTTAGCTTCATTTTACCCTCATGAGCTTGCTCACATGTTAAATAAATCTAATCCTGGACGGGAATGTCATATGAGCAGACTATTTACACTTGACATTTTACATAACTACAGGAAAATCTTGTGAAGCATTCTTGCTTTCCACGACAATAAATACTGATTGAACATGATTTCATTTTCTAACCACGGTAAGACACTTGCAGCTGAGTCTTTCGACTTGTTGTTTGAGCAATTTAAATTTAATGTGGCAAAATTTAATACAGCCAACAAAATTTGATAAAGAACAGGCAGCGATTACGGGTGTGTGTCTCTCCCAGTGAGTACCCTGCTACCTCTATCAAGAACATTAACATGATAAAAGACTCCCCTCTGCACTACAAAGTACGCTGCTGAGAAACCGCATTATGATCTACACGTTGCCATATCAAAGACCTCCAAATGCGCACGGCAACTTGAAATAGATTTCTCCCATATGGTAAGATTTTGGTTTTTATTCCTCAGATTAATACAGCTGTCCTGTCTCTTGGAACATGTTTTTAAACACCACTCTAAATCAATTGCACCTATGCTCTAACCAGCTACAGGTGTTGCTCTAGGCCAGTGGACTATGCAGTTGCCATCTGTTTGGTTCTTTTTAACCTCACTGCAATATATTGAATGAAATAAGCCTCTGCCCTTTAAAGCGACAGTGTAATATCCATCCATGTAGAACTCTGCCCATACTTACAGATTTACACAGATGGCTTAGAGCTGCAAACAAAAAAAGAACACAATCCCTCTCTTTAACTGAATGAAAAAGGCTGCTGCTCTAAGAACCATCTGGCTGATTTGAGACTGCTGATGGTGACTAAAGCAATAAATGGTAATAACCAATCATCCATTAGTGTTGCATTGATTGCTTGCCTGATTCTCTCCCTGTCAATGAACATATAGACAAACAAACCTCCGTCAGAGTTGATTTATTAAGAACAGATTTCAAATTGGGGTGTTTATAGGCACAAAAATCACCTCGCAGCAGTTTTGTTAACATTTTATCCATTAAAATGTCAGAGGCTACTGTTGATTCCAAGCTATGTTATCTGTGCAAGCAAGGCAATGGGTAAGAACCATGAGATTCCTTTAACGGGTCAAACAACTGCCATATGTAGGTTCATCTATCATCTGCAACCCTGCTTGACTTTAGAGACGTGAGACTGATTTTTAACCTGTAGACCCGCTACTTAAAACTTTGCAACAACGTAATTGGCAGCACTTGCTGCCACTTCTTCTATTTCAACCTCCTTCCTTTTGTTTCATTTGTGAAATTGTCACTTTCTCAAACCTCTATTAAATGATAATGCTCGTATTTTTTATTTTTTTATTTTTGTTATTGTCAACAAGCCCCAAAGGCTATTTGAAAATCACTCCCTTGTTCATTTATTTACTACTCCCCACATGACAGAAAGCTCAGTATTTGAACAATTAATTGATATTTTGGACAATCAAAAATTTTACTTGTGAAGGAGAGAAGATGCCATGGAGAAAAATGATATTTCACTGTCTCACTCTGTTGGGGAGTCCCAAGTTTATTCTGCTTAACCACTGTTGCTCTGGATGAGGGATTCAGCTAAATGTTGTCATGGAGAAGCCTTAAAACAACACAATTCACATGCTTGTTGCATTTTAATGTGATCCGCAGATTAGCATACATGTGAACACTGTGATTATGAGGTGACTGCGTTATGTAGATTACCCACCTGTTATAATGATTCCCACAGGCAATTGGTATTTGGCAAGGACTCGTAAATTATTGACTCTAAACTCAGGTTTATTTAAGCTTTGTTTATAGAGCCTTAAGACTCTGCAGATTGTTTAACAGCTACAATCAGAAAACTCTATGATGATTGAGTGCTTGCATGTAGTTATGATTTAAAAATCCTACCATCTATGACATTAGTTTTTTTCTACAATTTACTCTTTTAGATGTTACCCAGACTGAATAAAAACTTTAGGGTTAATAGAATAACATGTTGGAAGTCACACAGGAGTATAGAGAAGCCTAATAATTATACACACTTTTTAAAAAAAGGGAAAAAAGAGCAGAAAACTGGCTACTTCTTGAGTGAGTTTGAGCAAGAAGGAAGACGTGGGTGGGGATATGAGATGCAGTGTGGTGATTCATGGGTTTGCTGACCCAGTTTGGAAGAACTTCAACACGTTTTTCAACAATCCACCCTGACAAACAACAATATGACCAGTTACAAACTAGTCATACTGCAGAGTTGGATGTAAGGGTTGTGACTTTATACTCTCTGTCTCCCTGGAATGTAGGATGGAGTGAGGCTTTTATCAGCAGTCAAAATAAGAAAACACAAAAAATCCAGTTTCCAGTGGGTATCAATGTTGTCAGTCCAGTAACGATGGGCTTTATATTCATACCTTTTGTTATGCAGGAACAACCCAATTTAAAAGTGGAGTGTTGATGATTTATTGCTTATGTGGATGTGCTGATTTTCAGGTCAACCATTTAGAGCTACACGTGGTGGTAAACTGGGCATTGTTCATCCAGTTGCTGAAAATTCTAGGTCAAAAAGTGAATCAACTCAGAT
Source organism: Antennarius striatus (assembly GCF_040054535.1). Classification (NCBI taxonomy): domain Eukaryota; kingdom Metazoa; phylum Chordata; class Actinopteri; order Lophiiformes; family Antennariidae; genus Antennarius; species Antennarius striatus. Next base: position 24,424,426 of record NC_090776.1, on the reverse strand, counting down.
AATCGATGCAATATAAATGAAAGGTTTACTTGCAGGAACTAAAGAAAAAGTAAAAACAGACACAACAACCACCTGACAATAGCCAAGAGGGATTCTGGCCTGTCATCAGTTTGCTCATTAAATTAATATTAGTCAGTCACAGCTGATGTGACCTGAGGCCAGTGACCTCCACATCATCTGAAAGTTTTTTCCTCAATGTTTTGCAAATAGCTCTCTTCAAATAAGAGGGGACATATTGTTGGTGTTGTAACTAAGCAATTCAAATGTTTGTCAAAAGACCAAAGTTAGTGGAGATGGACAACAGAATTAACAGTAGAGTACTGTGGCAAATCAATAACAATTTTAATGAGCATTATTCTGTGAATATATGCTACGAAAGAGGCACCTGAAAGATTTCCAGGGTGGATATTTTTTTATCATTTTTAGTAGATGCTTTAAACATCCATGTCAAAGTTGACCAAACTTTGGTCTGCATATTCTAATTGACAACATTCTATTATAATGCAGACTTTGTAAAGAGCTGTCACAATTTTAAATGCAGGCAAGTCTAAGCTTTTATGACAGCCTTTTTCACTATCTTTTTTTTTTTTAATTGAATGTAGTGTATGGCTCATGTTCTGAGTAAGTGATCTACATCAGAGGGTGGAACAAGTAAAAGAAATTGACACACATGAGGGTGTAATCAAAAGAGGAAAAGTTTCACTCAGAAAAATAAATGATGCAGAGTTATCCTGTCCTATACATTGAGTTGTCTTGTGAAGGCTGGCAAGGAAGCAAAAGCGCCCAATTAAAAATGTATAAATTTATTATGCAACTCTGCCACTTTGACTGTAAATCTTTGTATGTGAGAGAAAGAAACCAGATATTTTGTAAGTTAGATGATTTGGTTAAAGCCCAGGTCTTGTTATGAACATTTATATGTGGAGGACCATTACAGTTGCTGTCAATGACAATTTTGAATTAATACAGTGGGTCAAACCATAAAGTTAAATAAACCATTGATAAAGATACAGACATTGTGTTTGTGAGTTTATGGGAATTACAGTTTTGTATCATTACCGTTTTCTATTGTATTGTGAATATTGTAATATTCAACCAGACTTTTCTTAGAACCAAAGGTTTTCATCAATGCAGAGTCAATTCAGTCTGACAAGGTGAGTGTTAGTGTCCTGTGGTACAACGCAGACAGGACGACAAGGATTACTTTACATCAAACATGACTGTCCTTTGTACTGGAGGGTTTATTTAAGGCAAGTTCTCTTCTGACTTTCGTTGCTGAAAGGAAAGGCAATCTCCTCTACACTGCTGAGAGATTTTTAACTAAATAACAACTTGAGCACCTGACAAAATGCATTCAATTCATATAACTTATTCATGCCTATATGATTAAACCCATCCATGAGCTTAATTCCTTCATCTGACATTTCCCCACCACAACAAAACAACGACAAACACACATCTACTTTACAGGGCTATGGTACACCTTTGGATACTCCACACCATACCACATCCTGATTTCAGCTGGTCAGATAAGATCAAGGTGTGATGATGGTCATCTTAAATCTATTTACTGAGAAAGTATTCACAACAAATTGTGCATAATCATGTGTGATTACAGGCAAGAGAGCACTGGGTTATGTCCCAGTGCATGTCACACAAATGAAGAGGAAAATCATTTGAAATGCTCAAGGCTTTAGTTCACACCTTGCTGATGCAGACTGCATAGCAGCAAAGGTGGACAAGTCTTCTTTAAGAACTCATCTGTTACATGTAGCCAAGCATTATAAATAAACAAATTTCTTTCATTGCACCAATAATGAAGTCTTTCAATTCTCACCCTCATACCCCCCTGCTTGTTTGAATTATCCTTTTGCAACTACTGGCAGTAAACCAAATCCCCTATGGACTGAGAATAAAACACGTCATTAAAAGTCAAAAGCTTAAGAGAAACCATGTTTGTTGACAAAGATGTGGAGTGCCATTATTGTCCCTCTTGATAGCTTAATTCACTCTAATGTGGCAGTTATCTCTGTTGCCCTTTTCCCCATTCACAATGTGCTATGATTAGCCTCACTGGCCAGTGCACTGATAGAGGGAACAGATTGAAGTTTTTTCCAGGGCACATTTTACATCTTTCAAGAGGGTTACATCATGCATGTTATCGGTTATAGCATAAAACACACTAAATGAAATTAACAACCAAATAGTAGATAACAGAAAAATATAACAAGAGAGAAGCTGACAAATAGAAACTGTTTTAGTGAAAGTCTTGGCACTGAGGCTGTCAGGTGTAGAAGAAAGTCTATCTCTTTAATCTCTTTAGAGCTTGTAAGAAATCCTTGCATATCTGCCGACATTTTGGACAAGCTGCAGCATTGAGAGCCATCTTTGATTTCACCAAAAGTATAGTTTCTTTGCAGTATATAAACAAGGTGGGATAAAAGTGCCTCAAGGTCTGCATAAGGATTTAAGGACATTATTTTATCAAAGTGCTTCAACTGTGGAAATCAAAACTAAGCAACCTGAAGCTGCACTTCGATTTGTATTTGTATGCACTTAGATTTGTATCTTCCAGCTTAGTGCATGAATTTAAAGAGTCTACATGTGCATTCAAAAAGATGTCATGCTGGGTGGCTATAGTTTGAAGGTATTTGCTACATATCCACTGCAAAAGCAGTTGAAAGGAGAGTGTGTTCCATACAGTAGAGGAAGAAATTGGGCCAAATATTGTTTCTCTGGGACGTTCTTTTGGAAGCTGAATAGAGGGGAGGTTTTACAGCTATAAAGAATATTATTTGATGGAACAGTGGTCTCTTTGTAAAATTGCAGAGATAAAAAAAGGTTACCTGAAATATACTGTATGTTCAGGGGACGTTATGACAGTATTGCTGTCTTACTGGGAATATATCATTTAAAATTCTAATTTAAAAAGTTTGTGCAGATATAGCCTTCAATTACAAGGAAACTTTATTATTCAATTGAAAATGTATTCATATTTGAGTGAGTCCAGTTACCTGTGTGTTTACCTTGTTTTTGCTTGACAATTTGGAATTTTAACAAGGTTGTTAGCCACCTTGACATTATTACAGCAGATAAAGAGACATGTTATTTTAATTCTATTTCACTTTTAAAGGAGTTTTATTGGATTGTAGTGACATTCATTCAGTTTGAAAATGTGAGAAAAAATAAAGAATTGATAGCGCATTAATTTGACCTACTGCAGAAGTTTCAAGTTTTCTGTTTTCAGGACTGACACTGCAGCTGGACATTTGCTTAGAACCCCAACCAACATGGCAGCCCCAGACTCAAGAGGCCCCCAATACCAGCCATTTCTAGCAGCTCCCCCCAGCAAGCTCTATCCATAAACATCTTGTGCACTGCCAGCAGCCCTAAATCCAGCCTAATTCCTCCATCTCTTCCTTCTATTCCTTCTACCACAACAGTTGTCCATCCTCCTCTCTCTCTTCCCCCTCTAGAGTACCTTTCCACATCCTACACAATCTCTTTCTCCTCCCTCTCTTTGTCTTCCAGTTCTTCTTCCTCTTCCAAATCTTCCTCTCCTCTTCTCACAGCTCCTGAACTCTGGTCTGCTCGGTTGGTTGAGGGTAAAAATGCCTTCATCCTCAGGAGGAAGCAGAGAGTGAGTTAGGTTTCCTCATTGACCCCATTAGATAGGCCCACTGGGACTCAGCCCTCCCTCTGCTCTTCATCCCCCTCCTTTCCTCCATTTCTTTATTATCCCCTGTCTCCTAGCTCCACCTCCAGAATTTTCCTTTTCACTGGCATCATTAATTAGTCTTCACTCAGGAAGTGTGAGGTTGTAGCAACAGGAAAATCAGTGCTATGAAGAGATGGTGTTGAAGGAAGATGGGAAATAATGTTTTGAGTGAGAATGGAATGGCTGAGGAGGACAAACAGAAAGATTGAGAGAAGGAGGAGCCCAGACCTAGCTATTCCTGCCCTGATTGATTCAAACCAAAGGCATTTGAGGAGTAGGAACAGCTGGGGGGGGGGGGGGGTATTCACCCAGCTATTTATGCTGCCCTCTTTTCTTCTCCCGGTTCTTCTTGATCATCCTCCTTCTCCACCTGTTTATGCTTGAAGTCTTCCAAGGAAGAGTCTGAGAAACATGAATAGCTGGGGGAATGGGTATCATCCTGCTCCTCCTCCACGTATTTATATCCACAAAACCCCCTCTTCTTTCTTCTCCCCCGGATCTCACTGATTTTCTGCTTTCTCCCCCAAGATAGCAGAGAATGACGTGAAGAAAATGTGGGGGGAAAATAAGATCTAGGGGCAAAAGAAAAGTTGAAGGAAGTAGTAGACATAACTGGGGGAACAGGCATTGCCTCAGCTATTACTGCTCCCCCTGCTCGTCCTTACCCTTCTACCACAAACTTCATCCTCTTCTCCCGTCAGGTATGCAATAGTTGCATCAGTTGGTTACTTTGTGGTTCAGCAATGTTAAATACTCAAAAAAAATAAGTTAACTAACCACCTGAATATAGTGAAGGACCAGCCTTTTCCATCAATCGATTTTTTTTTTTAAAAATTTCACTGGTGACACATATCCCAAGAAGACAGTGCCACAAATCATCGGGCTCATATTGTGAAGGAGTGATTCAGGAACCATGAGACATAATTTTCACACATTTATTGGTCACCATGGAGTTCAAACTTTAACTCCACTATAGGAATCTGAAAATGTGCTGGAGAAGTCATTATGCAGCAGTCCATTCACATACCATCAGTACAAAAGCTTGGCAACCTCTGAATGGAAATAAATGTTGTGAAACTGCATGAGTGTACAAAAAACAACATCACAGAGAAAACATGTCTGTGTAAGGAAGCATTTAACTATGTGACTTTGTTTTTGCCAGTCAGTGTGTCAATAGTAATTTTTTTAAATCACAGATATTCAGCAAATAAAAAAGTAAATTATTTGTAATACTATGAATGCAGAAATTTAAAGGTAAAAGAAAGGCCCCACAAAAGGAATGTAGAACTCAGTGTCAAGAAATGAGCAATGGGAAGATTTGAATGAGCTGTATTGAATGTAACCACCTCTGTCTAAGCTCAGATCCAAAATGGGTTTGGATGTGGGCACAACACTGCTTGGCTTTTGGACAAAACAGAATGGCAACGACCATGTGGCTAGTAACACAAACTGTTCCAGATAATAGTCCATCAGCAACCATTCTGTCCTCTACTACAAAAATGTCTGGACATGATTGTATCTACTCAAAATCCTCTTCCCGAGCTTATTCTCCTCCTCCTCCTCATCCCCCTCTTCCTCAATCAGTTCTCATTTCTCCACCAGCTCTTCATCTTTCTTCTCTGCCTTCTTTTTTTAAAAATAATACAACATATTAGGTTATTTTTAATTATATTTTTTGATGATTTATGAACACCATATACCTTTATTAAAAATTCTTGGAAGTGTCAGTAGTGTTAAGAGAAAAAACAGAGAAGACAGAACTCTGCAGATATTTTAAACAGCAGAGATTAAAGTTAAGAATTTTGAAAAAATTTCACAAGGTTTTTTTTTTAAAATTTCACAGACAAAATTGTGTGTGTGTGTGTGTGTGTGTGTGTGCGTGCGTGCGTGCGTGCGTGTGTGTGTGTGTGTGTGTGTTCATCAGTCATTTGAGACACTGAAAGATAGTTAGTCAATGCTTTGAGTCTTTGCTTGAATGGCCCATTAAATTGAGGTCAACTCCAGCTGGGGGTAAATCTGTATCTTGCCTAAAAAAGTGCTTTTTCAGTCAGTGAAAATTTAATTTAGGATCTATTATGTGGAATACACAGTATCAGTTCTGTCTTCTAATTGGGTGGGTGCCAACAGCCAGCCTCATTAGGCACCTACTGGTTTAATATTGAACAGTTGCAAAGACAATTAACAACCTTAAAAAAGTCAGCAGGACTTGTTTAAGGTTATGAGTTTCATACTTTAAATGTATTTATTTTATCCACGGTGAGCAACACTGGCTGTTATATAGGAATTTTTTAAAGTGCAGTAGCAAGCCTAGCGCTGCTTCCACATATAGTGATGCTATTGCAACTGTATTACATTAACAGTCCCCTCTCTTGATTAGCACAGACTAGCACATGGAATGTGACCATTTGTAAATATTGGCTGCATCAAGATGTCTCACTGGATTAGGTCTTAGTTTTATTTGAAACCCAAGATCATCTAATAAAAAAACATTCATGGAGTTTAGTGCTAAATTATGGATGAACTTTTGAGTTTGAATAAAACTATTTTTGTTATTTTGCCAAAAATGGCTATTTGGAGAGTGTCTTGCGGGATCGGGCTTTTGGGCTACTAGCATTATCTCTGGGCTACCTATCATCAAGGTTGTCCACCTATTATTTCTACCAGCCTACCTATGATGGCTGTGTAAAACTCTGAATCTTTCGATCTGATTGTGATGGCGTTAACCACATTTCATGGAAGTCATTCCAATAATTGTTAAAACATTTCACATAACTCAAAACTGTCAAATTCATATCTATGTCTATGCTGGACCAAAAAATTTATGTTGATCCATAACTCACATTTGGAAAAATGTTCCTTGATTAATGGAAATATTCCCCTGCTGGTAATACAGGTAACAGGAATGGGTTTACCCCAAATTATTAGTTTTCATCCAGTTGCCTCCATAAATGTAATTGCACAGCCATCCAATCAGTTATTATAAAGGTAGCTCTACAGGAAAACACAGCAACATAATTTCCACCCTGAGCTAGGTTAAGTTGAGTAAGTCTGTCTTTACTCTCATTCAAGAAATGTGTACTACAGTATATGTATATCCAGAATGAAGGCAGTACATGCATTAGGTTTTGTACTGAAATGGTCTGAATAGTATGAATTTTTCAGACAAATATCAAAAGAATGTAATAAAATAAATCCATGTGAAACAAGGGAAAGGAGGAACTTCTGGTTTAATGGTAGGGCATGTGATTGATGATTTGATATCTCAACTGAATAATACAAAAAACACCAAGCATCATATGGCCATTAGTATGCAATCTTCTCCACTGTTTTCCAGCACTGTGGCACTAACAACTTTCAGGATTTGTGAGCGCAATAAAGAGACCGTAGATTCAAGGTAATTTGGTCCACAATGAGGTGAGACCCAGAGCACTTGCGAGAGGCTTGCTACAATGTCAGAGCAGTTAACCTATTCATCGGTCAAAAGAAACAAGCCTCCCCATCAACTTATATCAAGCCTTTATTTCATAACCTTGACGCAAAAAATGAGAGCCTCTGAGTGTTTTATACAGACTGTGTTAAATGCTGGGAGATGGTAGTCCGTCAGAGCAGAAACCGCTCTGATCTACAGCAATCTATTGATCCAGCGAGCTTGTCCAATCAATACAAAAGAAGAGAAGAGGGGAAACAACATTAGATGAGAAAATAGCCTATTTAGAGGTCTGAAGAGGGGGCCACATACACGCTGGGAAAGAACAGATTCTGAATGTGAATCCTGCACACACACATATAGTTAGATTAAAGGAAATGCATTTTTCCACGGAGACCAAAAGAGAAACTGTATTATTTCCTTTGGAGTGCCAGAAATGTAATGAGAAAACAAGCACACACAAAAAAAACTCAGAGGAGATGCTGGTTAGGATGAGATATGAGATGAGGCAATGGAGCAGAGCCGGCATGCTGAATAGAGTCATCTGAGTTAGTTGGACATTCCAAAATACATTCCTACACCAGCAACAACAGGTCTGTCAGCTCTACATACAGATCTCTTCATATTTGGGACCAGAATGATGAAGTGGATTAAACGATTTAGAATTGTGTCATATTCGGCCCACTTAACAAGCAGTGTTTCCATATACCACCATATATTCTGTAATTATTGAAATATCTTCCTCTTCCTCTTTATGAAAATCCCATTCCTCTTAATTCACTCTGTATTACTGTGGAGAGGAGTGTTGTTATGCCTAAATTGTAACCGACAGAAGCTGAGGGAGGATGAGCGATTGAACCAATCTAAGAACAGTACAGCGATATCTTAATGTCCACAGACACGGCTAGGTTTGTTGAGCAAAATAATGTTTGTGACCTTGTTAAATAATGAGGATGCAAAAATCAGTTTTCCCTAATGAGATGTAATCACAGTACAGGTACGTTTTATAAAAATGGGAAAGATTTATACAACCACTTTTTTCTTAAATTTGCAACAAAGAATGATATATTAGCCTACGATCCTGACATGAGACAAAGGTGATGAGTCTTTATTTTTTTTCCACTTGCAGGCACAGAGCACACACACACACACACACACACACACACACACACCCCACCACCACCACCACCACCACCACCACCACCACCACCATGATACACCACCTTCCAATACCATTTGAACTGCATAAACATTAGTAATGCTCCAGATGTTAATTTCTCGTAACCATAATATTTTGAATTTACCCAACGCTCACTCAGTCTCCAATAATCAGAACTACCTGACTGAACTAATAACCACAGGAACTTAAGTCTCTCCCAACATTTAACGTGTTATTCTGGTTTTATGTGTCAGAGTCCTTGGACCATTAAATGCAATGGCTGCTACTGTATGTTACCTTCCAATCACAGATTAAGTCTGTCATGTTACTGTTTTTAATTTAAATTGCTAAGACCATTAAAATCACTTAAAGCTGCAATTTGCCACAGAAAAACAGAGTCTTAGCAGTTACAAGCTCTATGATTGTGATGGGGAGTTACTGTAGCGCAGAAGGTTAAACATGTGTCACACAATTAGAAAGAAATAACATACACAGAGAAACTAAGAGTGTTAAAGTGTAGCATAGGAAATACATTCATGCTAAGAAAAAAAATACATGCTGACGTGTGTTTTGCACCAAGATGATAATAATAATTTACCAAAGTAGCAGTTTATATGATTATAACTGTAACATAAGCTATAGGATTGTTCAACTCATGTATAAGGCAGCCAATAACTGCTTACTTCAAAATATGAAAGCACAACTGCAGAATAGTGAGTCCAACTATTGAGAGAAAACATAGCGTTTTAACAGAAGAACACAAGAACTACATTAAAAACATTTTCTATTTCTTTGACTGGTGTCAAATTACAGAAAAATTTGGACAAAGAACTTAGGGGTCTAGGAACCTTTAAAAAAAAGTATATAAAGAATTGACATTGCAAGGTTACAGAATGGACGGAATTTTTTTTTTATATTACAGATTATTATTGTTTATTATAATCATAACACTGTGTACAGAGACTGTAAGAACACTGGCTGGATGAAGACATGTGCAGACACATATGTCTATTGGAACTGAATGGATGGTTCATTACAATGTTATCAAGCGAATTCATACATTAATTTCACATTTAGTTAACACAGCAGCGACAATATACATCAAGCAACACTTTGTAAGCAAAAAATGACTTGGGAACACTGACAATTTACCGTCTGTATTACATCACAGCTGATTTTATGTTCTGCTCAGAAGGTAAGAAGTCCAGGCTGTGTGATTGTGTGACAAATTGAATGTATTTTTGTTTTTGTTTTTGTCCTACTTTATATTAGCTGATGACTACTACTAGCCACTTTTTGAGTCTCCTAGTTGAAAGACACACACACAATGTATCAGTAAAATCCTATCACATGACCAGATTAATTAAGTGCTAGTGGCACTGCTGTTTCAGAGGTGCAGTGACTCCGTTCAACATTTGTAACTATTATAATTCAGAATTTTGCACTCCAATCTAGAACAGGCTATGTGAGAATGTCTGAAGCCCAAATGATGATATCTTTATACACCATAGTCACTGCAGAATTTACTTTTATCAAGCTTGCTCTGGCCAGAAAAATGTTCACGATAGACTCCCTTTTCATTATTACCAATAAGTATTTTGTGTTAACTTTGTGAACGTATCCTGGAAACACCTTCACTTTTTCTTCTCGGCCTGTACTAATTTTATTGAATTAGGATTGCAGTGGATTGAAAACTCGCTGTGATTTCCCATAAATACAACTTCAATTTGTTTTTCATGTTCCATTTCTAACTGTTTTTTTTTAAAAGTTATTATGCAGGAGCTCTCCCTAACTTGCTCTATTGAATTTCATGACATTACTCTGAACAATAGCCCAAACTGCTCTGCCTTCGACTTTCCGTTATTTGAACATTCCTCTGGCACATTTTAGGTGCTAATCGTAAAACATTTTACTCATAATTGTATGGTTTAGCCCTCATCCTCCTACAACTGAAGAAAATCATTAGTTATGTGGGAGAGGAAGAGCAGAGGTGCTGCCCCTGCTAATGTTTCCTGTTCTGTAACAAAGAAGACTGCTTTCTCATTGTTTTCCTGCTTAAAATGTGTTCAACAGTCATGCTGTTCAGTAGCACAAATTAGTTTTTAAAAAAGCACTCTTGCAAGATATTGTAAGTTGTCCATGTTAAGGCTTGAATAATTGAAGTTGATATATAATTAATATGACTGTGCTTAAAATCAGAACAAAGCATTTTCTATACACATCACACCAATGCTGTTCACTCGAGAAATGGTGGAACTGGCACACCAAGGCACTGCACTATAAAATCCTATCCAGCATGCTTTCAGTCCAGGAGTTTGCTGTCAGTTGCAATTTTTCCACATTTCTCTTTCTTAGCATGCCACAGTGTGTGCAGGAGATATTTTTCTGTCAACGTCACATGAAGGAGTCTCTTCTTTCTATGAGCACTAAGTCTAGGAGTCAGATAATAGTGAGTTCAAGGATGGGAAATCACTAGAATAAGTAAATTATTCAAGATTCTCATTTAGTAGGAAGAATTTAAACTACTTTTATAATGATAGCACTTACTCAAGTTCTTTGTTGGAAAATGCTAATTTCACAATGTTTATTAGACTCCGCCAGTCCCATCTAGGAAAAACAATCGATGGAATGTACATCAAAAAATTAACCTCATAATTTTCTCCAGAAAAATCAATGCTTTGCATTTGAAAGAACGTTAAATACCACTCCCATCTTGGAAGAACACAGAGCTTACGATGATCATCTTATGAAACATGCTTTGTCAGCATTAGTAATGCAGATACACAAACTTCAACTTTTTTCAAACAAGTCACTAATGTACTGTGGAACTGTTTGAAGAATTGAATGTATAGCTATGTCTGAATAGATATTGACACAGAATTTCACAAAAACGTATTCCAGGAGACATCAAATGACAATGAGTTGAGTCATCTTACTGCTTTATCCAACGATAATGAGCATAATATTATACTTCAAACTAGGAATTAAGTTGTTGGGGCTGCAAAAAAATGCAGTGTTGACCTTGCTGCAAAATGAATTTGCAACATGCTATTGACAAAGTTATTATGTACAGCGCTCTGGACAGGAGTGGCTAAGCAGTATCAAATTACAATCAAAGAACAAAGGATGTGGTTCTCTGTAAGCATGGCAGATTATGAAAGTCTTATCAAAGCATGATATATCAAAATATGGTGTCATACTTTATACTTTGTTCATCAACTTTGTGTGCATGAGGGATCGCATCAAACCGTTTTTCAGTCTGTTAATCATTTTACTTTGTCAGTATTATAACAGGATGTAAATTGTGTAAAAAAATTTAAGTGAAATGCATTAGTAGATGGACTGTTTGTCCAGCTCAGTACTCTGCAGGCTTCAGTACTCTGCAGGCTTCAGTACTCTGCAGGCTGAGTCCAACATGTCGTAACCTGCATCTGCAGCTGGTCTGTACCGCATGTCAATTAAGCTGCTGGATGCTGAAAAATACAAAGTTAACTACCTGACAACTGCAGCTCACCTCACCTGATGTGAGCTTTTGCATGAACATCACAAGTAGACGCTTACATACCTAGATAAGGCAATTATATCATGGCAGGTGTTGTGTTGAGGGCCCAAGGAAGCACAAAGTGTAAACTGTTTTTTGAGTGTTTTCTAGAGACAGCTGCAAACGGCAATATTACAGAATGATTTAAACAGGGATGTTTAGAGTGGAAATGTCTTGTGTCATTACAGTTCAAAACATTACAAATCATTTGAGAGAAATAACCTCTCACTCTGTGATGAAGTCCTCCATATTTAACATCAACTGGGACAGAGAAGATGAAAAGCAGGCCATTATATGTCATTTCATTACAAAGTTACACTACATTTAATCTGGCTGCTGACATATCTAATATGGTCCAAATGAAGTGGGCTCATTTATAAAGCAGTTAATGTGTTCATCAGATTTCTAGATGTGGGGTTTAGTTCACATCCAATATGATATTCACAACAATGTCTCAAATTTTTGAACGTGCTTCAGGGAAAATCCTTGTCACTGCAGTTAGCTGTAGTCTGTGGAATAAAGTGGAGCTGCGGTTCTAAGCACATCTCAACACCAGTTGTGAAAAAATAGCGACGGAAACTATTTATTTGCAGGATCAAGCATTAAACATATTTGCATAATCTGAGCAGTACTGCAGCTGGCCCGCAATAACATCAACTCATATGGGCCCTCATTCCACTCTTATCATTTCTCGACGAAAAGAGGAGCAGCTAAAATCAACTATTCATGTCTTTTACCTTTATTAACATGAGTGCATCCACTGACTCTCTCAGCTGCCACCATTCATTTAGAGAGTGAGTCTTCTGGGAGAGACATGACAGACAGATAGATAGATAGATAGATAGATAGATAGATAGATAGATAGATAGATAGATAGATAGATAGATAGATAGATAGATAGATAGATAGATAGATAGATAGATAGATAGATAGATAGATAGATAGATAGATAGATAGATAGATAGATAGATAGATAGATAGATAGATAGATAGATAGATAGATGCTTTAATAATCCCGGACGAAATCATATGTTGTTTTATTAGTGTTAACAACCATTGGCCATGAAACACCACAGGCATAACGTCCTACAGAAACAACCTTTTAGATAAGGTGAGACAAAGCCACAGAGGCGCATTAATGTCATGAAAAGATAAAACTGCATCTCTTAGATATGATGCATTAATGTGAGGTGCAAGGGGTTAAAAAGGAGGTGTTTCTACTAAGGATGAGAATTTGACATAATTTACATATTTTAGTACTTTCATTATATTTATATTGAGAATCCAAGTACAAAAAATTAATCTATCATAAGAATGTGGCTCAAAATTAAAACACAAGTGAAAATTCATGTTCGAGACATCTTAATCACCACTGTCAGTGGTAATATGCACTTTTCGAGTTATTTGCAGAGCATCCCTCATTTTTACAGTGCTCAGTTTTACAGTGCTTTCTGCTGGAAGCCTTTTACCCCCAGAAAGCTTAACAGGAGAACAGCATCTGTCATTCATAGCTAGCTGATTTTGTATGACATGGTGGCATTGCGATGTTGCATGTTGACACTGCCAACTACTGAAGTGATGAGAGATTTCCTGTCACCTGGCTTCTCTTTGTCCTTAATGTGCAAATGTCAGTTTTTCAGTTACGATAATTGTTATCTAATGTACAAGTTTAACATTAAATAGTTTGTGTGAGAGTTTAGGAAGCAATTTGTATTTTAAAGTAACAAAGTAACAATTCTTATTTAAAAGTAAGTTCAGTAACAAATTACTTGTCTCAAACCTGCCTTATTGAATAATTTATGTCAGAATGAAAAAAAAAAATCCATTTGGCTTGTCCTGTTAGGGGTCACCACAGTCTGTCATCCTTTTCCCATTTTAGATGAATGTTCATATTTGTTTGGCAAAGTTTTGGTTTTTGGTTTTGGTTTTTCACACCAGATGTCCTGCCTGCCACCACTGTTTCCACATTCACCCATTTATTCTAAATCACTCTTTTGAATATGTCAAAAATGGGGGATTTTACTCCTGCTAATATTGATTTTGCTAAACTTAGATACAGTAGCTATCTGTGTGAGCTAAAGAGAGTGAAATGGGATTATCAGAGCTGTTTGAATGGATTAAAGCGTGAGAACAAACAGCATGGATTATGCTGAACTAAATGAATCAATAGAAAAATATGCTTTAGCCGTGTTCAATGTTGAGTAGGCCATAGAGTTAAAGTTTGTCTGCTAATCTGTTATACCTAATCGTGACTAAAATGCTAATGCCACTGCCTATATTATATCTATTATTCCCTTCAAGCTGTAAATTTTAAGGAGAGTTTCATCATATTTGGAAATTAGAGTTTACAGTGCGCCCTCGTGCATTCACACACGAACGCTCGTGACTTCACCTCATTGCGGATTTTTTGCAGGCAGCCACATGATACCGTACGCGCAATCTTGAAGAAATTTAACTGAGTAACTTCTCATTTGATTCTTCTTCAAAAGAGACTTGAGATGTGATGATTTCTCTACTATTTGGGTCAACTTTTATTTGAGATTTCAATGTTACAATATTCAAGAAAAAAATGGAAATGTGTCTGTGGAGTCTGGCAGGAAAGGGTATCAGAGCAAGCCTGGTCTGGTTATAGTTGAAGAAAAATGTTGTCATTTGTTCTTTCATAACTCATTAAGTTGTTCCCCCACTCCCCCACCAACAACCCTCACCCCCTCATAACTCTACCATATGCAGCTTCATACTCCATGGAGTCCAAGCCTTTAGGGCCCAACAATCTATCCTCATCCATCATTCTGAAGGGAGGGGAAAAGAGATTCACATTTCCTTTGGGCAGATACCATAGCTAGGGCTGTCAACCAATGGTGATTGATCCACGGGGTTATGACAGGGCACCTGGGCCAATGCACACAGCTCATCTGGGGCGCATGTTGGCTCCTCAACATCGGCCGGGCACTACTATTCCCTCTGAACCACCAGCTGTCTGGAGCAGAACATGTAGCAAAGTCGCACCTCTAGGAACAGCCATGGGTGAGTTCTCTGTCAAAAGAGCGATTCTTGTTAACAGCAGAGTTTCAAGGCAGCAGACATGGCGGCAGCAGAGGGAGAGTCGTGCAGACACCCACCACTGGGAGGATGACACATACAAAGACAGACTCTGACGCTGCTGTTGCAATACAGTAACTAAGCAACAGGAAACCTCACACACTGACCACTGACACTACATAGTAATAGAAATGATTTTAAATATCACTCTTTCTTTTCTCTCTGTCTCTCCCTATTTTTTTCTGTCAGACCCAGCAGACCTGACTCCATTGCACACAGCTGAACAGCCTCCTCTGCAGCTTTCTCTTCCTCCACCTACTCCTGCTCTGCAACACTATTATACAGCTCCTCTTTCCCTTTTGTAGTCTGTACTCCCCTCTCCTCTCACTGTAGGATTCCACACACCATCCTCCCTCTACTGAGACTTCCATCACCTCTTGCAGAGCTCCCTCCCTGCAGCTCTTTAAGTCTTCTGTTCCTGCGCTGTTCTGCACTTCCTTTTGTATCTTCTTGTGCAAGTCACCCTTCCTTTTTCAGATCAGCAATTTCATCGTCCGCCTCATTCTTTCAACTGCGCAAGTCTCTTGTCTTTTTTACCACTACCTTTCCCCAATCTCTACAGTGCATCTCCTCATCCATCTTTATACTATTCATCTTCTCACTCAATCCTTTTCCAGATCTCATGCAGCAAACAGGTGTGCATTTCACATGCCACAGTATTAGTTTCCGTGTTTTGTCACTCTACCAAGCTCCAGCGGTCATCATTAATAACCCCAGTCGCTCTCGCTACCTGTTCCTGTCTTCAGGCTGATGTTTTCTGCATCCTGTTGGCAGCACTGCTAGGCTCAGAGTCTCCAGTGCAGACAGGTGGAGGAGTTATATCAACCCAGACACATAGGAAGCTAAATCCAAGCTATATCTGAGCAACACAGAAAGGAAAGTGTGCTCTTAGAATAAAGAATGATATGATGCTAGTCGCACATTATTTAATGAAATAGGAAATACAATTCATGTGTGTGTGTGTGTGTGTGTGTGTGTGTGTGTGTGTGTGTGTGAGTGTGTGTGTGTGTGTGTGTGTGTGTGTGTGTGTGTGTGTGTGTGTATGTGTGTGTGTGTGTGTGTGTGTGTGTGTGTGTGTGTGTGTGTGTGTGTGTGTGTGTGTACATGCAGTATATATGTATGTATATACAGTGCCTTGCAAAAGTATTGCCCCCCTTAAAACTTTTTGGCATTTTGCCACATTTCAGGCTTATCATTTAAAGATAACAAACTGAAAATATTTTTTTAAGAATCAACAACATGTGAGACACAATCGTGAAGTGGAACCACATTTATTCAAAATTTTATATTGTGTTTACAAATAAAAAACTGAAAAGTAGGATATGCAAAAGTATTGGCCCCCTGTTCTCTCAGCTCAGCTAAATGACTCCAGAAGTTCCCTGATAACTTCTAAATGATCCAATGTTGACCTAAATGACTAACAATGACAAACAGAGTGCACCTATGTATCAGTCTCAGTTTAAATGCACCTGCTCTGTGATGGTCTCAGACGTCTGTGAAAGGAACACTGGAGAATAAACGATATCATGAAAACCAAAGAACACACCAGTCAGGTCCGAGATAAAGTTGTGGAAAAGTTCAAGATAGGAATGGGATACAAAAAGATCTCATGATATTTAAACGTGTCCCGGCACTGTGTGAGCAATAATATCAATATCAATATCACACACACACACACACACACACACACACACACACACACACACACACACACACACACACACACACACACACACACACACACAAGGTTGTTGAACTCATTAAAAATTAGATAGCTCCGTTATTTAAAAAAAACCAAATACATTTGATTAATGGTATTTTTATGAGGCACCTTTATTAAATTATGTTACAATTACATGAAATATGAATCTGAAAATTATTTACCAATGTAATTGAGCATACTGGTTTAGTGGCTAGTCCTTTTGGTTTACCCTATGAAACATAGGATTTGTATGTGGTATTGTGTGGTTGTATGTACAGTTGTGTTCAAAATAATAGCAGTCTGTTTCAAAACTTGAGTAAAGCCCAAAATCCTTATAATGGTTTTTATTTCCATGCATCAGCAACACTGCACCTTATATTGTAAATCAAAACATGAAGAAAAAATCAGAAATTCTTTAGTTACTTTACAGAAAATGAAGAAAAATGAACATTGGACTGTTCAAAAAAAATTTACTTTACAAACTCAAATATTTACTGTATAAACTGAAAAATATCCAGGATTCAGCATCCCTATGAATCAGTAAACTAATATTTAGTTGTATAGCCACTGTTTCTGAGAACCACTTTACATCTGTGTTGCATGGAGTTGACCAACTTCTGGCATCTGTGAACAGGTATCCCAGCCCAGGATGATTTGACAATGTTCCACAATTCCTCTGCATTTCTTGGTTTTGCCTCAGAAACAGCAATTTTAATGTCACCCCACAAGTTTCCTACTGGATTAAGGTCCAGGGATTGGGATGGCCGCTCCATGACTTTAACTTTGTTGGCCTGGAACCAAGAAGCTGCTCGCTTACTAGTGTGTTTGGGGTCGTTATCTGGTTGAAACACCCATTTCAGGGGCATTTCCTCTTCAGCGTAGGGCAACATGACCTCTTCAAGTATTTTGATGTATCCAAACTGATCCATGATCCCTGGTATGCGATAAATAGGCCCAACACCATAAAGAGAAACATCCCCATATCGTGATGCTTGCACCACCATGCTTCACTGTCTTCAGAGTGTACTGTGGCTTGAATTCAGTGTTTGGGGGTCGTCTGACAAACTGTCTGCGGCCCTTAGACCCAAAGAGAACAATCTTACTCTCATCCGTCCACAAAATGTTTCTCCATTTCTCTTTTGGCCAGCCAATGTGTTCTTTGGCAAATTGTATCCTCTTCAGCACGTCTTTTTTTTTTAACAGTGGGACTTTGCGGGGGCTTCTTACTGATAGATTAGCTTCACACAGGCGTCTTGTAATTGTCACAGTACTCACTGGTAACTTCAGACTGTCTTTGATCATCCTGGAGCTGATCATTGGCTGAGTTTTCACCATTCTGGCTATTCTTCGATCCATTCGAATGGTAGTCTTCCATTTTCTTCCATGTCTCTCTGGTTTTGCTTTCCCTTTTAAAGCATTGGAGATCATTTTAGCCGAGAAGCCCATCATTTTCTGCACTTCTTTATATGTTTTCCCTTCATTAATCGACATTTTATTCAAAGTACGTTTTCCTTCTGAAAAGTGTCTGGAACGATCTGTTTGTCTCAGGTTTTCAGAGAGAAATGCATGAGCAACATGTGCTGGCTTCAACCTTAAATAAGGGCCACCTGACTGACACCTGTTTTTTCACAGATTGAATGACTTCACCAATAGAACGCCACGCTGCCATTTTTTTGAACACGCCCCTTCAATTCATTATTCAATTACACAGACTCAGGAGCATGCATATCATGAATGTTGGCTCTGTTGGTTTTCTATGACCCTACTACAGTAACTGGTAAATTATTTGCCATGCAGTAATATAATTTCTACCAAAAACAGGTTATTCATGTTGGACTGCTACTATTTTCAATACAACTGTATATAGGATCTTTCTGGAATGACATCAATAAAACCTACTGTCTTTGTGCAGAAAATGGGTCATCTGCAAGTCAGTGTCAGCATTCAACCAAAGTTTGCTCATGGACAGAAGAAACATCACTCCAGTCCACTAGATCAGCCCGTACCTATTTCAGAAATGAACTAGCTCATCCTGCCACAATGATTTCAAGAAAATGATTTCACGACAATTATTTCAACTGAGAACCTCTGTATCAGGACCTCTTTGTTTCAGACAGATCACAAAAAACAAGGTGGACTACACCAGTTATTTCATTGCTTGGACACAGTCTGCAGTTTGTCACATACGTAGCTTCCAATTGTAATTGCATTTTTCACCTATCAGTCAACAAAACCTGATTATTTATTATTGAATGTTATGCATTCAGTGACACGTAAATGTTGAATTAATTAGATTCGATGAAGGATTGGATACTGATAAGAATTTTAAAAAATCAAACTCCAACCCACGAGAGGACAGTGTTATTCCCATCTCAATTTGAATATGTATGTGTGTTTGTATTTGTTAGTCCCATAATAAACTGACAGGTCATGGAGGGTGTTTTTATTTTCTCTCAACAATGTGCTCTGGGACAGTGTGGAGTCAATAGTGTGGGCTAACACGGCGATTTGTTGCCAGTTGTGATTGTCTCTTTGTCTAATATCATTTCCAGCCCGGACAACAGTTCCCCTAAGGCCACGGCAGCAAACACCATCACCATCCCTAAGTACCCGTAGTTTATTTATGGTTCCATATATTCACTTATGGCAATGTGCGCCTCCCACACAATGGCATTAGTTTCAATTCAACAGAGGCTTTTGTGATGCTGTAGACTTACATCACAAAATTATAAAACTTTGAAAGGAAGGAAAAGTGCTTATCTGATTGGTCATGACTGAAACCAGACACAAAGATAATGCATTTCTATAAATTCAACATAATTTCCAGCTCCCCTGTTTGCCTCTGGCCGTAATATTACCAAATTCAGTTGCCACACCCTGCTCATGCACATCCTGAATCTAGAAACAGAGCAGACAATGAGATACCAAGGAAATATTTTATTCGTTTTATCTTCTGTTTTGTGACAGCAGCCCTTTTTCACAGTAAAACTGCACTCAAGTATGGTCATATGCTCTTTTTTTCTTTTTCTTTTCTCTTTGCCCTTCCTTGAAGCTTTCCTCCCTCCCTACTCTTTTCATTTTGGCTTTTCTCTACTCAAATTCTACACCCTTCATTCATTCTTCTGTATTTATAGTTTTGATTCTTCCTTTTCTGCATCCATCCCTTACTTCCCTTCTCTCTATGCAGTCTGTTTCGTTGAGGTCATGAAAGATCTTGTGTCCCTTGGCCTCTGTGTGCCAGTGTCCAGTTGGTGTAATTATGATGGATGGAGTAATTTCCACAGGCACCTTTTGCCAAGAGGGTTGAGCCCACCATGCTTTCTCTTAGCTTTAATGACTTTTTAATAGAGCTCACTCCCAAACCCACATCTCACAGTGCCAGTGAGAATCACCAACAAATCGTAGCTGTTAAGGTAGGCAATGACACAACCAGACATGGATGGTCCAGGCTTATCAAGCACTTGTGCCCCCTCTCGTAAGAAATGTCTGCTTGAGTTGCTTCAAACATAGCTGAAATATCCTCTAATATGTCATTCAGGTGCCACAATGATGGCTACAAAATGTCAGAACAGTCACTGTGATTACCCAGTTTGTTGGGAGAAGTGGTAGTGGTTCCATCAAAACTGACCTTTTACTCTCTGATGAGAAAGTTTCTAAATAGAAAACATTTAATTGGCTCAAGAACATTTATTTTGATATTTTTTTGGAGATATTGCCATTTGTATGCAATATTGTATTTGATCCTACTTCTGCCAAATCCAGTGTGAACAGCAGGTTCAACTAATAGGAAAATGTTCTTCCACCTGACATTGAAAGTAATGCATTTAAATGCAACCAGAGAGCAGAGATAATGCTATCGTGTTTGTAGAAAGGCCAAAAAACCTAATCAACTTAAAATACTGCTTCATTATGTGATGTTATTTAAGGTTGTTCATAAATGTGAATCTCAGTCTTAGACAAATGTAGAGACACAGGAAGAAGTTTTTAAAAGTAAACTTAAATCATGTAACTCTCCATACATACACACTAGACCAGTAGAAAAATTCTGCTATTTCACTTGTCACTTGTGGGGTCATTGGGTAGCAGTTTGGGCCACAGGCACTGCAGCTGCCTCTGGACCTGCTTGGCCTTTCCCTCCACAAAGCATCCAAAGCACCAACACCCTCATACTAACATTTTGTTTTTTAATCTGTGTACAACAGAGATGGAGCTTTGGCTTGAGGTGGGCACATCGTGTGTGTCACAAGAGAGTGAATTACTGAATTCCAGTAGTGGATTGAATTGCTCCTTTGTAGAATCTTGTCAACTCAGAGTGAGATGACCTTGTTGTGCTTCAGCAGGTTTGGGACTCTTGTTGAGAAGCAGCCAGATCTCTGGTGAATTTCCGAACAAGATTTTCCAATAGAGAGTATAAATTGTGGCTAATAAATCTGAAACACAAAGGAATACAGTGGTGCATCAAAACTCCATTCTCTCCACTGACCAGCAGGACAACTCTGCAGGATCAAAAAAAAAATGAAAGGCTGAGTAAGCTTTTGAGGAAATGACACTAATAATCCCTTGAATATAACCTTAGATTACCAATGAGTTTACGGTCTCAATAGATATTTTCAGAAAAAGTTAGAAGACAACTGCCAGCTTGTTGGCTAATGTATAACAAACACTAAGATAAGATATGATACAATAAGATAAGATAAGATTAGATTAGATAAAATATACCTTTATTCGTCCCACAGTGGAGAAATTTCCAACAGGTATAGGCACTAAGATGTCTGTGAAGGTTCTCGGTCATCCAGAATGAAGTAAATCTTGCTTTAAAGCAAGTTTGGTTGATTGGGGTTTTTTTTGCTCTTCTTGGTATAGGTGCTCAATACATTTTAAACCCTTTTTATCAATTTTAAAGCATTGTGTTTGTCAAAATCTTATCTCTCATCCTCTGCTGTTTCAATCATTTTTACTCTACTGCACTTAAGCTCCACTCACCTCCAGTTTGCCAGTTTGTTCTTTGTACTTCAACTCAAGTCTTTCCTTGGAATCTCCTGCTGCCGACTCCACCAGATCCTGACCTTCCTGCTAAGTCGCTATGGTAAGCACCTCATCCTTCTGTCCCAGATCACGAGCTGAGTCTCTGCCCCTCTTGGGTCCTGTCTGCCCATTCCAGTAACTGTTTGGTGTCCTCTTGCTACAATACAGATGATACAGTCTTATGGATTCTTATCTGTAAATGTTTCTGTTCCCCAACTTGCTTACCTGGCCTCCCCTTGAAACCTGCCTACAGAAAAACCCTTGCCATTCACTGCCACTAGAAAGACTTACCTACTTGACTTCATGCAAGCCCTTCCTAAAAGTTACCTGTCCATGCCTGTTCCTGTGAAAGATTGTAATAAAAGTCATAAAGAATTGAATTTCCTGCATTAGGATACTATACCAACCCGTTAGAGTATTGTACTTTCTCATTTTGTTACGTCCCGCTTCAAAGCGGTGATGTAATTGTCAGTGTTCGTGTGTTCGTCCATCCGTCCATTCATCCATCCCTCCGTCTTTTCGTCCATTAGTCCACCAAATATCTTCGGAACCGTTGCAGATAGAAAGATGAAACAAAAAGCACATTACTCAGGCGGCTAAGGTAATAAAAATGTCAAGGTCAAATTTCAACTTTTGTACACTCAGGAACCGGATAAGATAGAACGACGAAGGATAAGGCCAGTGTAAGACAGTACTAGTGCAAGTGCTTTGACCTATGCAAGTAGGTCAGGGTAAAATTTTGAATTCAGGGTTGTCGCAGGATGTTGCAGTCTCTGACTGCCTTGTTGATATTGTGGTAGTCGCTGTTCCATCCATCCATCCATCCATCCATCCATCCATCCATCCATCCATCATAGATGAGATGATTGCACTCATCTTGTCTACACCTGCTTATCCACCTTGCAGGTCATGTGTCCGCTGGAGCGTATCTCAGCAGGCACATTACCAGTACACCCTATTACCAGTCCATTGCAAAGGCCACATGAAAGACAAACAAACACACATTCTCACACTCATGCCTATGCATAATTTGAACTGATCAATTCACTTAAATTGGTTGGTGGGAGGAGGCTGGAGAACCCAGAAAGAACTCAAAAAGAACATACAAAAAGGAATCGAACCCACAACCTTCTTGCTGTGAGGCAACAGCACCACCATGCTGCCATAGCTGCTGTTCTCACTTCTTTATATTTATCCAATTCTGCCCCACACCCATTAGACCCTCCTAGAGACTTATTTATCCAACCATTCACCATTCTCTCTTTGACATAAATATCTCATAAGCATATTTCTGTCTCTTCACCAACACACAAAGAAATACCAACATTAATTTACACAATTCTTATGAGTTTAAACAATTCTTGTAAACAAAATACCTAAACATCACTCTGGTTAAGTGGTGCACGGTGACCTGAAACATGAAAGCTTCTCATCAGCACTTGGCCCAGCCCTCTACCTTCTCTACATAGCAGTGCATCTCCTCCTCACCCCCACGGTGCTGAGCTGTGGACTTGTGGCCCGTAAAGAGGTTTAGGTGCAAACAAACAGTCCATTTAGTAGCATGTCTTCTCCATTTAGGCCATCATTATGGTCCTTAAGGCCCTGGCTCAGCATTGAATTATGAATTAAGTTGTCAAGAGACCTCTGCTTATGAGCTGAGGGGATCATTTAAATTTAATTTGAAAAGGGATTCTGTTAAGAATGTATGTTCAGCAACTTTCTGTGGAATGTCTCCATCAGAGTGAAGAGGGGTATTCACTGACAAGGGCAAATGAAATAAAAATGTCTGAAAGAGCATTGACTGGCTGTAATAATGTATAGAACATAATGGAATGAAATATACAAGACACTGACTTTACCAGCAATGGAAAATTAGTTTCCAAAAAAATTAACAAAGTTGTCTTTCTTTTCTTTTTTTCTTTTGTAGTCAGGATGTTTTTATGAACAGATGTCTTGCGTGAGGCATTGCTTCACCTTAGAGGATTAAAGTTCTGCTGAGCTGAAAGTAACTAACACGTCCCTGCTGGAACTCAGTTTGTTGTGATTATAGCTTTCCAGAATGATGCAATATTCAGTTACTTCTCTAAAAGATTCTCCTGAAGTGTATTTTTGGTTTATTTCTCATAATAGATAAAAAATGTTAATGTATTGAATTGTAAGGGGTTTGACTTTGGTCATACAAACTTGCTCAAGTTTGGTTGATGCTTGTGCATAATTACTGAGAAAGCAAGTTTCACTTGAGATAAAGGAACATTGTAGTTGGTTGGTTGGTTCTTGTGTGATTTTTATTGTATCGCTGTCTCTTTAAAGTGCTTCTGATTTTGTTAGTTTTTACATGCATTGCATTGTGCGAGTTGATAAAATTGGCATGCAATTTTTTAATCGCATGAGTAGTTTATTTGTGTATAAATAAACACAAATAAATAAATAAAATGTGTTAGAAGTTGAAAAATTACTACTATCCATCCATCCACCCATCCATCCATCCATCAATCAATCAATCCATCTATCAATCTACTAGAAAACAAGACGATCTTGATCATCTAGCCTTCAGCTGCTTATCTGCAGGTCTCATGTCTGCTGTATTCTATCTCAATTTGCTACGGGCAAAAAGTGGTGGACACCATAGATGAGATGCCAGGTCATTACAGGGATTTTTCATTCATTCATTCATTCATTCATTCATTCATTCATTCATTCATTCATTCCTTTTCAGAGCTCCTGCTTTCACTTGTCATGGGGGTTGCTGGAGCTGGCCAGTGACGTGCGGTCAGGTGAGGCAGGTGAGGCGCGGCCGCACCATAATGAGTGAAAAAAAATTTAAAATGGAAGAAATAAATTAAGGGAGGTTAACGAGGAAAACCGCTGGTTAACAATGAGTGGACGAAATTTATGTTTATTCCTCCATCAGGCAGTTCAAAACCATTTTACCTCATATGGTCTGAACACATAGCATGAATTAAAAGTGGTAACATGAAGCACCACTACGAAACAAAGCACAGATCTTTTGCGCAGAATTATCACCTGAAGTCCGAGCTGAGGGCAAAATGACTGAGAAAAATGCAAATGAATGTTCACTAAAGGCATGGTGGAGTTTGGGGCAACATAAAACATCTTTTAGTGATGTTTTAAAATACAAAACAATCCAATTATAACCAAAATGGTTCAGTCCAGGTACCGGGTTGGCCTGACAGCGCACCACAATGCGCTATTCAAGCCACACCCAGGTAGTGCCTCGGTTTGGCCCCTGACCCGGAGGCGAATCGTCAGGTGAGCGTCTCTCATACAGTTTTGTGTAGATGTGGGGAAAACACGTAGGCGCCGAGTGTGCATTCATTCATTCATTCATTTTCCAACCCGCTTAATCCGCTAACGCAGGTCGCGGGGTAGCCAGTGCCTATCCTGGCAGTCTCAGGGCGTGAGGCGGGGGACACTCCGGGCACGACGCCAGTGCACCGCGGAGCCACATAGAAACAAACAAACAACCATTCACACACACACACACCCCTATGGTCAATTTGGGACCGGCCAATCAACCTGAAGCGCATGCTGTTGGAGGTGAGAGGAAGCCGGAGAACCCGGAGAGAACCCACGCAGACACGGGGAGAGCATGCGAACTCCGCACAGAGCGGGACTCGAACCCAGGTCCGCCGTGTTGTGAGGCAGCAGCGCTAACCACTGCGCCACCGTGCCGCCCGCCGAGTGTGCATTATTTTTTTTAATTTTAGTATTATTACTATTATTATTCATTCATCTTCACAGGAAAGGGCGCAGCACTGTAGAGGGGAATAGTGAACGACCGAATGAACTAAATAGCTTTTCGGTTCAGCTCCCCCACCACTCCTGGCTCCTAGTCTCAGGCCTCTCCCCGCCCTGTGGACCGCTCCACTGATGCTCCCTCCTCCTGTGCTTCCTTTCCTTCCACCCCTGCCACTCCTCCCGAGCACACTTCAAGAGCTGCGAAGCTCAATGGCCCCACCTCAACCTCGCCACGACCTCCAGATCCCACCACAACCGAAACCGTCATCACTGCAGACCTGGTGATGACAGCACTGCGGAGGCTCCATCCCTATAAGGCGACTGGACCGGATAAGGTCTCCCCAAGACTCCTCCGAGCCTGTGCTTCGGAACTGGGGGACCCCCTGCAGCGATTGTTTAACCTCGGTCTGTGGCTGGGGAGGGTCCCGTCACTGTGGAAGACCTCCTGCATCGTCCCTGTACCCTAGAAAAGACGCCCTACTGAGCTCAACGACCACTGACCAGTCGCTCTTACCTCCCATGTAATGAAGACCCTAGGGCGACTGGTCCTGGAGCTCATGCGTCCACAGGTGCAGGGTGCTATGGACCCTCTCCAGTTCGCCTATCAGGCCAAGGTTGGGGTTGACTACGCTGTCTTGTACCTCCTCCACCGCATGCTCTCCTACCTGGATGCCGGGGGCTGTGCCGTCAGGATGCTCTTCTTTGACTTTTCAAACGCCTTCAACACCATCCAGCCCCAGCTCCTGCAGGACAAACTGACCTCCATGGCTGTGAACCCCTACATCGTGAGCTGGATCACGGACAACCTAACGAACAGACCCTAGTACGTCCGTATGGGGTACTTTTTGTCTTCTATGGTGACCAGCAGCACGGGGGCACTACAAGGGACCGTGCTCTCCCCCATTCTCTTCATCCTCTACACATCAGACTTCAAGCACAACTTGGATACATGCCACATATAGAAGTACTCCGATGACACTGCGATTGTGGCATGTGTACGGGAGGGTGATGAGGTGGAGTACAGGGCATTGTTGGCTGACTTCGTGGAGTGGTGCCAGCAGAACCAGCTCCAGCTCATCGTCTCCAAGACGAAGGAGATGGTGCTGGATTTCCGGCTGGCACCCCCCTCTCCACAGCCAGTGATCATTGAGGGCAGTGAGGTGGAGGTGGTAGGTAACTATAAGTACCTGGGACTGCAGCTAGACAGCAGACTGGACTGGTCACTCAACTCGGACTGTGTGTACAAGAAGGGGCAGAGCAGGATGTATTTACTGAGTAGGCTGGCCTCCTTCAATATCTGTCCTGAGCTCCTTCTCATGTTCTATCAGTCCGTAGTCTCCAGTTTGCTGTCATACGCCATTGTGTGTCGGGGTGGCGGGGCCAGGAAAAGAGATATGGACCGTCTGAACAGACTCATTTGCAGAGCGGGCTCAGTGGTTGGTCTGAGCCTGGACTCTGTGGAGACGCTTCTGGAGAGCAGGACCATGTCCTCAGTCAGGGCTATCATGAACAACACCAGCCACCCCCTGCCCACCACCTTCTCCCAGCAGAGATGCACCTTCAGCGGCAGACTGCTGTCACACAGCGCCTCCACAGAGAGGCTGAGATCCTCCTTTCGTGCCCGTAGCCATCAGGGGGTACAATGACTCTCTCAGTAGGAGCAGAGCGGGGCGGGGTGGCGAGGTCAGCACGCGGTTGAATGGAGGGGAGATGGGATGTCAGCCTGTGCTGCAGTGTAGTGGGGCCAAGGAGTTGTGAAAATGTTGTGATATTAGATAGTGATATTAGATAGTTACATTGTAAGAAGGGTGTACCTTACCCACCATGTGGGCCTCCTGCTAATTTTCAATTGCACTTTTTGTTTTATTTTTTGTTACTTTATCTTACTTAATTTTATACTGTTTATATTTTAGTTTTAGTTTAGAATATGTACTGTTGGTGCTGCATGTGTCTGTTAGTGTGGTGTATGTCTTATGGTATGTCCTGTGGTGTCAGTATTTCTTTTTCAAATGGTGTTTGTCCAGTGTTTGTTCATTATGTAATGCTTGAGCAGTGGATGTGTGCAATTTCCTGCGGGGTTAATAAAGTATCTATCTAATTCAGAAAATGTTTTTTTGTCCCTATTAAGTCACATCAACAAAGTGAACTCTAACTCTAACCCAGACAACATGAGCTGTATACACACAATTATCACATGATGCCGCTCATTCTCCACAAATACCCACAGACATACCTTTGCCAATTGGGAGACTATTTAAGATGTAACATTTTCCCATACCTTCCTCTGCTCGTTAACGCTGCTGCTGCCCTGCATACATATTACAACCTGCACTTTCACCCCACTATTACCCAGCATCCACCTGAAGACTCCAGGGGGTTCATGAAGTATATTCTCAGCTGTTATTTGGGGAAAAAAAATTCAAACTCTGATTTAACTGAGTTGCCTTTGTTGAGGTCATACCAAATATGCATATAAAGGTGACTTGGATATGATATTAAAGGTATGAGTAAGTAATTTGCAGAGATTAAAAAAAGTGTAAATGTCAGACATTCTTTGTTATGTCTCATGGGACCGAGGCTGCAGTGCATAGTAGTTCAACCAGCAGACAGTATTCAAATGGGTGTGCTACACTTGCAGCCACCTTGCCTGCACTACACAACAAAGTGTAACTCAGTCCCTTGGGCCTTCCATTCAAAATCTGCTTTTGTTATTGCAGAAATGTTCTGCAGAGTATGTTTCGCTGTTCACAGTCTGTTAACGATGATAGCACCGTCATACGGGCTCGTCAGTGCCACTATCTCTACTAATAACCTCCTGGACAAGGCTTTGACTTTCCTACCTTCCAACCAGATGTGTGGGTCTGCTGCAGCAGCTGTTGTCCCTCCAATCCCAGGGGACTCAGATGGGAAGCATTGCCAGAGCATAGCCATTCTGAAATCCCTCAGCGACCATTTCCCATTATCAGAAAGGTTTTTGGAAGGGGACCCGACCCTGTACAAGCCACTGCCAACAATTCATCTAGAACAATCGGCATCTATGCACATATACAGTACATCCAAACACCTTTTGTCTGATTCTACACATTTGACTTCAAGTTAGCAGTTGTTCTACATTTGTAGTTTTTAGATGACATTGAAATCAACACTTCTATTGCCTCTCTGTAGACATTATACAGTATCGAATGAATGAAATTCTTTCAGTCTTCCTCCCATATGCTGTCAGTGACCTAGAGATGTCACAATCCTCCCATCCAGCTGGTGGTTGGTGGTGAACATCCAACCCCAGCAGCCAATCAGATAGAGTTTAGGCTGAAAGGTGGTGATGGTGATGGAAGAAGCTGGGGTCAGTAAAGGGACAGTCCGTCCTGACAACACGCCATCTTGATGCTCTGTAGGGTATGACCTTACCTTCTTGCTGTCTATTCACACTGTTTTACTATCCTCCCTGACACCTCATTTGTCATCCATCCATCTATCCTCCACCTCCTCCACCCAGGCCACACAGCAGTCTGTTTTGGATTGACAACTCCCTGGGAAGGGGGAAGGAACCAGGGCGATACGAGGGAGGTGGCAGATCCAGTCAGGAGGAGTCACTCCGCAGGGCAGAGGCCTGACACAGACACAGTATGAACAGATCTGTGTGTGTGTGTGTGTGTGTGTGTGTGTGTGTGTGTGTGTGTGTGTGTGTGTGTGTGTGTGTGTGTGTGTGCCTGTGTGTAAAAATTAGACAAAGATCAAATACTGTATATATTTGTATAAACAATACAGAACATGATAAATGCCTTATTAACAGCCAAATAACCAAAGTCCAGATTTATTCAAGAAGACGATGGATTGGAAGAAGGTGGGAATGGAATGGTGCGGAGGAATGAAGATTTCAGACTGGGACAGGAGGAGGCAGCAGGAGCGTCTGTCGTCTCCAACTGTTCATCGCACACAGGCTCTTGCTATATCCTAATGGATGCAGAGTCACTTGAGCCAGACTTACACAGAGTAGGAACAGCAAAGAGTAAATTATGAAGCATTAGATCTGATGATTTACTGTGTTCCTTTTTTTAGAGATAGAGCATCACAGTACACTGTCGTAGAGGAATTATCTCGAATAAATTCACATAGATTCACGTTTTTTACATTTTCCATCATCAAAATTACCATCAAAAATGCATTTCATATGGGAAAATATGCTCCAAAAAATAAAAAGCATTCATCTCTAACATAGGTCTGTATGTGTTTTCTGTTTGAAGCGTTGGGTCAATGCTGTGATTTCTGTCTCTACACCTCCTCACATAGTTTCCTCCAGAGCTGTAATTTGCTAATGCTGTAGCCACATGTTGTACCCGGTCATTGAATCTGCTCATATTTCTCAAGATTGCCTAATGCCAATTGATTTACTAGAGATTCATAGAATGGCAATGACATTTATGTATCAGAGGTGACTTGTAATGACAAAACCCTATTTTCACTGTTTCTCACAAGAATCCACAACAACAAGGTCTATGACCTTGTTGTTGTGGATTCCTGTCTGAGATTCTTGTCTTGCAGCTTTCTTGTTTTGGGTCAGTTACACCACTCTTATAGCAAATGTATGCGTGCTACCTTTCTTGCTGCCAAAATTACACAATTGAGCAGCTAGCTGAGGAACACAGTGAAGCACTTAGCAGCTAAGACTACAATTTTCCCCACAGAGTTTGACGGAGACCTCCAGAGCTCAAAGGGAAGAAAATATTTCTTTTGAACCAGGTGACAAACATGACTGAATTAATATTACTGTTGCTCCATACATCTGCCTGATGTGTACCTATGCAAGTATATAATGTAACGATTTAACATGACAGTGTTATGTTTGAGTAGTTGGTTGCATCCTTACATTCCATCCATCTATTGTATTTTGTTTCTGTAACAAACCAGAAAGTCTGTGAATGTATGCCTTGACTTTTTTTCAAACACTTATATTGAAATGTCAGACATAGCAGCCAGTGTATATTTTTGAAGTTTCATTTTATTTGTTTCCATGGGTACAATGCTAATACTGGTGGTTTTATATTTATTTCAAGAAATTATGTTCACATCTCCCTCTGGACTGAGGAGGTGTCTTTTGGTATTTTGGGAATTTCAAGCATTTTTTAAGGGGATTAATTCAATTTTTTTTGTCCAGTATTTACCATGAGTTGAATAAACAGGAATAACTTAACAAGTCTTAACACTTTCATTAATTTTCTAAAATTGGAAACTGTACCTTACATCAGGATATGAATGTTTAATGTTTGTATTTGATGTCGACCAACTATGAGTTCTGTTTTGGGGGGGGGGGGTTTGTTTGTTTGGGAGGGGGTTTGGAGGAGAGGGGGTCATGATAAGAACTGAGAATAGTAATTGTTACTGTCTGCAGGTGGGCCCAGACGCATGAGACCATGGCTGTGTGAGTTTGTCAGCCATTATCAACTCAGTGGCAGGCTTTTGTCTTTTTTTTTCAGGTGATACTGCTTTTTAATATTAAACATTTCCAAGATTTAGATGCAATTTCTTCATTTCTCAGTAGTGCACTGACAACACAGAAAATTCAAGGTTCTTCTGTCAAGGTTTTCTTCAGATAGTAAAGGCCCCAAAAACCCTCCGTTACAGTGAAATGGGATCCTACATAAATACTGTTCTGGCTGTTTAATGTCGATAATATGTGTTTTATGGGTTTAGTCACTGCTTTAAGGTGGACAAAGTGGAAGAGTATGTGTCCCACACTTAGCAACACTGAATGGTCGTAGGGTTGTCTGTTTGTGAAGTCGATTAGATGAGTTAATGAGTTTTGAATCTAGTCTTTATGCTTATTGGTTATTCACCTGTTTTTAAGAGTTTTAATTCAGCCAAGACATTGCTTAACACATAAGTTCTCACTTTCTGCTGCTTTGTAATGTGTACATGTGTAATGACAATGACATTTAATCTAACCAAAGGTATTCTTAGGTTCTTAGGAAAGCAGGTGAGTGAATGCTCTTAAATGGCGGTTAACGAAAAAGCAGAACTCCCTTGGCAGAACTTGACAGCTATATAAAGGCAGAACAAAATGGGACTGAAAGTGTGCGTGCTCAGCTGACTGTTCCAGAATGATTAAGGGTAAAAAATTGATGTGGTGCTGTTAGCACTGCAGGATAGGAGAGTGGAACTAAGCAGGGTGGTGGTTCAGGGGCTTAATGTGGCCCAGATCAGTCGGGCTCCCCAAGTCTTCCTCTGAGCCACGCTCTTTACCTGTATGTTTGTGCGCTTTATTGTGTAATACATAAAGAGTCTACATAAGCTTCTTTATCAATGTTTTTGGTAAGCTGTGGTAAATGACTGGCCTGCTTACATCGCTCTCAGTCAAGTCATTTGCATAATTTGAGAAAAAGCTGCCGTGTATAAACACAGTGGAGGGCTATGTTCTGCTGTGTTTTTTTATGTGAGCAGAGATTAATTCATGTTGACTCCAAATAGCACTGCCCTGTTTTCTACAGATGGTTGCTGTCCTCTGGAGTCAGACTTTGTTCATTAACTGCAAATGACACTGACAAGTCCTAGTGTCTGAGCCCACAAACACTGGCTGGCCAAATGGCTGTCAAAGTGTGTAGAATTCATCTGTAAAACATATTTTTATGGATTTATATTTACTCATGCATATGAACATAATAATCAATTTGCTATCAGCATTTCAGAAGAAGACATACAGTTAGGGGAGGCTTTTTCCCTAGTGGCGCGGACAGTGCTGTAAGTGTGAGTGATAATATTAGCTCAGGTCACCCTAATGGAGTCGATCCCCTTAGTCTGGCGGTGAACTTCAGAGAATCACAAGAATATGGTGACAAAAAATATAAGCATTTGCTTTGAAATCAGTTTGAAATCCAGAGTGTCTGAGACTGGTGTGAACACAACAGGGTGGCACTGTTTCAGTGCCAGCATTTATGAAGGTGCACCACAGCTTCAGACACCATCAGCCATCTCCAAATCCTCATCCTCGGCATTTATTGCCTCTCTTTTACCCTTTTCAGTGCCAAAAAAACTGCAAGACCTTTCTGTTGACATTTGTTATCCTGGTGGTATCACGTTCTATCTAATTGGATGAAGAGGTAGATTGTGAGGCAGCCTCTGGCAGAGAGGGAGTTAGACATTCATGATCTCCTACCTCCGCCTCTCTGCTTGTTGGGGTGTTTGGGCTAGCTTGAACGTTAGTAATGTTCACCTATGACACCTTCACAAGATAAACCAACAGACTGTACAAATCTTCCCATTCTCTTTGTCATTTCTATTTGGTGATAGAAAATCAATCAATTATTGTACAAAATTAGAAACACTTTTGACGTAAGCTTCACTGGCTTTGCTCATCATTAATGATATCACTCAATTTGCGATAATCTTGTATATAATCACTCTAGCGGGAGCTTTCTTAAGTACTATGACACTACTGATTCCATCATGATGTCATCAGGGTTACCACAGCTACAGCTTGGAGACAAAGAGTTAATAAAAACAATCCTGTATTTCAAACTGGGGCATTCGGGTCGAAAGATGTGAGATTTGACCATGGAGTGAAAGTCTAACCCAAGATTATAAGATCCAGTGATTTCAGTTTGACTTACTAGAGGGACTGAAAATGTCAGCTTCCACTGCTTTGCTTTTGACCATCCTTCTTTCCCACCAACCTAAGAAGGTGCAATATTACTCTAATGGACAACACCCACTTATGAAAGTAGGTGGTGTCCACCAGAGTAATATTGCAAAAACCATCAGACTTTTCCATATCTTAGTGGCAGTTTAGATCAAGTGCCTCAGCTGGAACCACTGAAGTTTGTCAAGTTACTTTAACGTTCTCAGATTCATTTTGATGTCATAAGCTTACTGGAATTTGGATCATAACTTTTTACCTTGGCAGCATTTCTTATAACATTTATCCATCCTGTTTTTGTTTCACACCGTATTACTAAACAACCAGACCCTGATAGTATCAGAATAAGACCAATCCAACCCTCTAACATGTCAGGCTCGTTAACTACAAATCTTATAAAACAGTGGCTGTTACTCCTTTGGTATTTGCGATATGTGATATTTAGGTTTGATATCAAAACCCAATAGTCTGAGCAACAGGAGGTATTTGTAGGTGGCAAACAAAACATTTACAAATAGTTTCTATTAATTTGCGTTGACCTTCACATTTCACATCTCTACTGATGTATCAGAGATGCAAGCTGCAAAAATAAAGATGGAAAAATCAGATGCTAAAGTCAAAACATTAACTCTCCGTCCCTGCAGATGCAAATGGAAAGAAAAGGCTGATCTCAGAGAGTGGATTGGGAACATCACAATGCTCTTACCTCAGACAAATTATCGTAGCTATTCCAGAGGAACATTAGCCTGCTACGATGGATATTTTCAGTATGAGTGAGCAGAAGCCAAGTTGAACAGAAAAGCTCTCTGCAGTCCCTCTCAGGTCACCACACAGGCATAATTATACATCTTCTCAAAGGGCCGCTCTGCTGCTGGTGTGTAAACACTGCCATCTATTGTTATACAGTGGGAATCTGCTTGCTTGCAGGTCTCAAAAGTTCATCTCAAGGAGGCCACAAAGGTCCACACAGATCAGCATTCAGCTTGAACTCCAAATGGCTGCAATGACATTTGGTACTCAGCTTTCAGTGCTTAATATCAAGTCATTAAATCCAGTAGCATTTAAAAGCCAAAAAACTTCCAGTAAAATACATGATTTTAAGTTCATGATTGAAGCCAATAATCTTCTGGCCAAACACAATGCATTGATGGTAAGATTACAAATTTTAAGAAAACTAAAGAATGGTCCTAGGCTTTGATTTATAAGAATAATAGAATTTCCCCAAAATGCATTCATTCTTAAATCAGCCAATAGATCATGATGAGGATTATCCCTCCAGCATCATTGTACAATTGAGGATACTTAATATTTGACTGCTGTAAGATCAAATCAGACACTTTTGTGAGAATCCAAAATGTCATCTGGTAAATGTTCTTTTATTCGGCTATTCTTGAAAAACAACCATCAATCCATTCATCTTCTTGTAGACAAGACAATCACAATCTCATCTACAGCTGCTTCTCTGCTTCACAGGTCAAAGGTCTGCTGGAGCCTATCCCAGCAGATAGTTTTGATAGGCCTAAAAGGTGGGCTACACCCCGGATGAGACACCAGCACATCATGGGGCAACAAGATAAGAACATATGACCATTTCACATAAGCTGTATGTTTTTAGAAGTGGGAGGAAGCCAAAGAAAACCCATACAGATACAGGGACAACATACAAACTTCACACAGAAAGTGTGAAGCAGCAATTTTAGAGAAATACTGTATTTTTGCACCAGTCCTAATGATCTGAGATCAATTAATAAATGAAGACTTCCTATCATTTGCATTGATTTCCTGAGTCAATCAACCAACGCTATAGGGTAAAAACACACTAAAACCCTACTTTACATAGAATATGTACTTCTGATATGAGTTTTCTCATGAGTTTTTAACCAATTTTATTTTAAGATGATTGCATGTAAGATTTATACATGCCAGCATGAATACTAGGTCGCATAAAGGGTAGGTGAGTTCTGAGAATAAAGAAAAGATGATGCATGTGTTGAAAAACAATTTATTTATACAATAAAAT
Source organism: Antennarius striatus (assembly GCF_040054535.1). Taxonomy (NCBI): domain Eukaryota; kingdom Metazoa; phylum Chordata; class Actinopteri; order Lophiiformes; family Antennariidae; genus Antennarius; species Antennarius striatus. The sequence continues at coordinate 24,389,343 of NC_090776.1, read as the reverse complement.
GCACGTCACAGACAGAGAATGAAGCGGTTGACCTTCTTCAGGTATTCAGGTTTCAGGAAGCCCTGCAGTTCACTTTTCTTCAGCCACTGAAACGAAGCATGCGTGGCTGCACGGGGAGCCTGGTCTGATAAAACGGCTTTGAAGAAGAAGATTTTTGTTCCTACTGAGGTCTCCGTCCGAATAGCTCTGGGCAGTTTGTACTTGTATACTCCGCAGGGGGCGTTGCTGAGAAAGGTCGTTGGGATGTCAGCAACTACAGGAATAGAGAAGGTGTTGTTCATTCAGCGGAAGACAAAAGTTGAGCTGAAAAGGGGATGGATGAATTTTATACTGACAGATTTCACCCTAGTTTCTTTTTTACTGATGTGACCACAATGTACTTTTCTTCATTAATCCAGTCTCATGCCATAAAAACCATGTTCTCCACTTGGCTCAATACACAGCAGCACGGCTATGTTTGAGTGTTCACCTCTGACTGAGTCTGGCTGTATTAAAAATGGATTGCCTTGTGCTACAGTATGACACTTTAAGTAAAATCCTCAAACAAATGACACACGCTGATGTCAGGTGGACAATCTTAATGGGCAAAGATTGATGGAGTTTGCACATTAAAAGATTGTGAGCAGTGGTGAGAAACAGTTTAGCATAATCAGTCACTGCCGTATTGTTTCCATTGGAAGGAGCGAGGAAGAAAAGAAATATGTTAAATACATTGACTGGTTGTAACAGCATCACTGAGGCATGTTCAATGTGTTCCCAGCTGTGCCTACAGCGTGTCATTATCATATCTGTTGCTGATCCATGAGCTGAACCCTGATCTACAGCTGACTGTAGACAACCACAACCTGCAGTCAACTGCTGCAGTATGACAATGCAATGATATAATACAATAGATAATGCCTCATGCATTAATTAATTGTTGGTCATTAGAGGATGGCTGGTTAATATGGATGATTGTACCGAACATACACAGCTATTTTAGATAAGATCACATTAAACTTAAATGATGCTATGGAACTGGGTCATTGCAGCAAATGGGATTCAGCGGTAGATACAGTAAAAACATAGCAAATGGGGCATTCTAACAATAATGTAAGCTATAACAGCACCATACATGATGCCTTTAGCTATGGATTTCAGATTAATTGAAATACATCATAAACAATTTCCATTTGCCCTCTTCCCTCTTTAATAGCCCATGTCTGTTTTTTTGTTTTTTTTCAATGATATGTCATTTACTGTTCATAATGTCCTAAAGACCGGGTGGAATCAACAATAAACTACAGATGAAGCAGTAAAGAATGTAACAACAGGTTTAAAAAAAATTGTCCATTATAAAGTAAATGTAATTTAAGCTACGCTGACTTAAGGGTGAGGAGCCCCAGCATTTCCATGTGGTTTTATTGTTGGCGCTGCTATCACACAGACAAAAGTCAGATAATCCAGTCAAGCTGCCTGACTAGAGGCAGATGGTGTAATTATTCTGAAGCCATTATATTGTGCAATCAACATTTACTTCATGACGTTAAAGAAAAAACTTGTCTATTGCCAGTTTTAGAAGTGCATCGATAATACAGGCACGTTGCTAACTAGTGCCGTTACATGAATACTGGAAACAGCCATTTCTGAAAACCCAAACTTGCATTAAGTATTTCACAGTGCCATTCTTAGCTATATATTAGAGTATTAAATGGAAGCTATGGACTTCAGACTCATTTAAGAATAGATAAACATCTGACTGCAGCATATTTAAGATTTTAGAAAATAATGTAGATAAATAATTCCAATTCAGGGAAAGCAGAGTCTGTGATGCCTGCAAGAGATATCATACCTTAATACCCCTGGGCTCAAACAAAGTTTGCTGTGCTTCAGAGCACAGACCATGCACATGTAGTTGAAAATTTCATGCAGACCACTCTGATTAGAAAATGATGTAAAACTAAATTAAATTGTTCTGAGATAGAAAGACTGATGCACCCATGCAAAATTGATTTTTGATGAAAGACCAAACTGACAGGATTTGAAAACTTCTACCTTATGACTCAGTGAAAGTGTACAAAGAAGGAAGACTGAGTCATATATAATTAAATATTTAGCCACATAGTATCCAGACAGGGTCTAATATCATTGACAGCATAAAGTATCAGCAGTCTCTTTCAACATGATTGTATTGGCCTATAAATACTTGTGTTTGTGTTACCTGGCAGAGAAGTGAGGGCTCTCTCTGCCGTCTGCCGCAGCGTTTCTCCTTCCTGCCACTGAGTCTGAGGCAACATCCACAGTTTCTCATGGCCAACCTGCTGTTCAGCCAGAAGAATCAGTGAGTCAGCCAGGCAGCGCTCCGGTGAGGTCAAGTCCTTATCTACATCAGCTAAAGAAGAGAAAGGTCCGTCAGCAACTTCACAACCGTTGTGTCGCTCTGTGACTGTTGAGCAAAATCCACACAAACTTTGGAAATGTCACAAGGAATAAAATGCAAATTTCAAACGCTGGAGCAAATAGACTTTGAATGTCAAGAAAAATTAGAATCCTGCACAGAGAGTACCATCAGTCTCTTCCCTCCAGGGTTATTTACATCAAATTCAGATGTACGAGATGCATACAGAATATTAAATTCTTGTCTCAATTCTGTTTTAACTTTGACAGTGGGATGACGAATGACCACATAAAGACAAAAAGCGAAAGACTATACTTTGTTTCCTAAAGCACGTATGTAATGTTCACCTATGTTTTTAGTGTATGTCCTGCTTTTCTGGAGAAAAATTGTAGCCATTTCATAAGCTGACCTCTGACTCTCAAAGCTGGTTGGAAGCTCTTCAGCTTCTGCTCCCAGATGTCTTCCAGGTCTTGAGCCCACAGAATCGCCTGGTCCTTACTGCCACGCTCCTCACTGCCATGCTCCTCATCTGAGTCATAATCATCTGACTGCCCAAGAATCCTCTTGCTCTCATCCGCCAGAATCCTCAGTTCATGGTCTGACATCACGCTCTTCTCCAGCTCCATCTGAAATAAAGTCAGACTAAGTCGTTATCCCAAATTCTTGATCCTTTGCAGACCTCAATCTATCGAACTGATATGAAAAGTGTAGCTTTATACCATCTAATAATTGATGTAGAACAAGATGATCATGATGTAACCCACATTCCTCTTTCTCGTAATAAAAGAAATAGAACATGCGTGTCAAAATGTGATAATGTGATTGGACTATGTAGGTTTTTAGATATTGACATTAAGGTGGCTTTCATATCTTATATCTGAGGGTCTCACAAATGTAGTGTAAAAAGTTACATGAATTTGTAAATACTCTAAACTCTAGAGTCTAGACAAACATTTTATGTCTGTGTTGAAAGCACTCAAATCTGGTTGTTTGTAAATATAAGACCTACAAAGATGCTAATATGAAGGTTCGCAAGTTTATCATTAGTTCAGTTTGAGGTTAAGCATTATGAACCATTTAGATTTCCCTGCTGATAATTAACATTTACCTCAGTATCCAAAAACTGCTAGAAAGCTGAGATAATATTAATCATCATTTCATTATTTTTTGTTATGGAATGATCTGATTATATAAATAATACCTGGGTGTGGTTTATTTGAAATTATTGTTTTCCTGAAATGATATTTGCAGTTAATGAGTACTGTATTTATCCAATTACTATGCAGAAGAATAAAAATATGCTATGTTGGATCAGCTTTGATTATCGTATATAGTCTGAAGAGTAAGACTTTTAAGAATGTTCACAACATAGCTTAAAATAAAGGCTTTCATAAAGATGAATGTCTCTACTGTGGGTCGTTTGTGTAATGTAATGGGGTCTGTGCCACAGTAGAGCTATACATTGAAATGCCCCTGGCACAAGACATTTCAAAATAAGAACTGACTGTATGAACGACACATGTCTAAAATTCTTTGCTTCCTTACAGTATTCTGAATTCTTTCAACAATTAGAGATGTCATATTATTCACCACTGCCCATTTTTAACTTGGGGACATATATCGATTTGAAAACCGTAAACAAAATGTGTTGGGGTTTTTTTGCTATTTACATACACCTACAGTATGTTGATTGATGACTATTTGCTGTTGTTACCACAGTGCATGAATATCCGCTGGGTCTTTGTAAACTTTCCTGTGTATACAACCCCTGGCAAAAGTTATGGAATCACCAGTCTTGGAGGATGTTCATTCAGTTGTATCATATTGTAGAAAAAAAGCAGATCACAGACATTCCACAAGATAATTTCAAATGGCAAATGAAACAAAAAACACTTCAACAAACCAATAGTACTTTAATCCACATCTCTGGCTTCTATAACAGCTTGCAGTCTCTCAGGCATGGACTTAATGTGTCCATGCCTGAGAGTCCATGCTCTTCATCAATCTGGCTCCAACTCTCTGATAGCTCTTGCCATGTTGTCATGGACCATTTTAGTTTGGCGTCCAGGGTACAGAACTTATAGGGGCAGACGCTGGTAGACAGTAAAAAGCCTGGACAAAATTCTTCAAGAAGAGGTAGCAAAATTTGGTGATTTACAAACCAGAGGTAGACGACAGAGCCTGATGGAGGTCACTGACTATCAGGTAGTGGTATGGGAGAGACAGCACAGGACGGTGGTGCGTAACATAAAATTGGTGGTGGGGAATATGAATAAGAATAAGAACCGTGTGGTAGAAGCTGAGAAAGGTAGTGTTGTGTAACTTTTAGACAAGAGGTGAGACAGAAAAGAAAGGCTCTCAGAAGATTGGACCATTACAGCCAAGGTGATGAGAGAAACAGGACAGCGTTGGAGTGTCTTCTGGTAGGAAAGAGGAGAAGGAGACTTGGTTGTGGAACCTTAAAGTACAGGAAACCATACAAGGAAGGAGGCTAGTGAAGAAGAGGTGGGAGGCTGAGGAGTAAGGACAGAAGACAAGAATACATTGAGATGCGGCGTAGAGCAAACAGGGAGGTGGCAGAAGCCAAACAAGAGGAATATGATAACATGTATGCCAGGTTGGACACTTTAGGATAGAAAGATCTCTACAGGTTGGCGAGAGAGGGATTGAGATGGGAAGGATGGGCAGCAGGTTAAGGTGATAAAGGATAGAGATGGAATGTGTTAACTGGTGCCAGCAGCATACTGGGTAGATGGAAGGAATGCTTTGGGGAGTTGATGAATGAGGATAATGACAGAGAATGTAGAGTAAAAGATGCAAGTGTGTGGACCAGAAAGTAGCAGTGATTAACAATTAAATTGGAATGGCAACTAAGAGAATGAAGACCAGGAAGGCAGTTGGTTTGAATTACATTCATACATGGAAACATCTAAGAAAGATGGCTGTGGAGTTTTTGACCAGGTTGTTTAACAGAATTCTAGCAGATGAAAAAATGCCTGAGGCAAGAGAACAACCAAGTAGGAGGTGGATGGATGTAGTTAGAGAAGACATAAAGGCAGTTGGTGTTACAGAGGAGGATGCAAAGGATAGGTTGACCAGGATGGCAGGCTGTGGCGACCCCCAACGGGACATGCCGAAAGTAAAAGAAAAAAAACTGAGATCCAGAGTATTTGCAGGCCATGACAATGACCTTATGTGTCTTTCTTCGAGGAATGTTTCTACTCTATGATCTCATCATCCCCAAACATCCTTTCAATTGATGGGATAATAAAAGTGTCCAAAATGTCAATGTAAAGTTGTGCACTTATTGAAAATGTAATGACAACCATCTCCCCAGTGCCTTTACCCAACATGCACTCTCATATCATCATCAACTGTGGACATCTGCATGTTTTCTTCAGTCAACTTTATGAATTTCAGAATAGAAAAAACAAAAGTTCCAGCATCATCACCATGTCCATTTTCAAAACATACTGCTTTAAGATTTCTGTAGTGATGCTTTGATGTCTTACTTGGTATACCAGTATGCTTGCCTTGAACAACCTTCCCACGTTGTTTGTGCTTGGTCCAGACTTTAGATACAACTGAGGGTGAACAACCAACATCTTTTGCAACACTGCGTACTGTAATGATTCATCATCTTTGAGAAGTTTGGTAATCCTCTCTTTTGTTTGACATCTCTAGTGTTGGAGCCATGATTCATGTCACTCATCTTTGTTCAGAAGCTCTCAAACATCTGATCACCCCTTCTAAACTGCAGATTAACAGATATTTATCTAATCTGTTGTAGGTGTTTATTTTGGTAATGAAAAATTACAGGTCAATTTCGTTATTTCCTCAGTACTGAGTGTCCCATTGTCGGCGTTGATTAGTTTACCTCAAGACAGTCAGTTGATATAAAACATGAATACGAGAATATTTTGCTGGTGAAAATGTCACTAATTGTACATTTTTTGTGTTGAATAGTCACACCTGGTTCACCATTTCTTTGTATTGCTGCTCCATTGAGTTGCAGTCCGCTGAAATGACCGGGAGCCGTTCCAGGCACACCGCTGCCATCAACGTCCATGGACCAGTCGCTTTTTTCACGACATTTGGGGTCTGCACCGTAGCCCCACAAACAGAAGCGCTGAAAAATGCACGAGAGCTCGTGTACCGGGCGGCTGTCCTGCTACAACAAGAAAGAAAGTGTAGGACAGACCGAGTCGCCATCCTCCTACAGGGCGCTGCCATTTTGTCCTGAGACGTTCAAGAAAACTCGTACGAGTACAAAAATGATTTTACACCCACCGGTCCTGATGTGACCGCAAAATATAACACACATTTAGAAAATCATTATGTGATTTTGAATGATATTTTTAATTCTCGTGGGTTAGATACCGTGTCAATTGTTATTTTAGGAAGCTAACACTGTGTCGACATTTATATTACCGATGGTTTATGAAGTTAACAAAAATCTTCTTTTTACCCACAATTCTGTGCAGGAAAAGGAATGATCTATTGAAACAGAAAAGGGGGGAATTGTAATATACATACTTCAAAATATACACTTATATATCAGTGTGTGTGGTGTCACGGTGTCGTATGGTAAATTATGTATAAAAATCATTACCTAAAATTACATTATTCACGCCAGAATTTTGACTATAAAATTAAATGTGTTGTTTTGAACTTCCACCCCTCGAAGATTTCACTGATTTCCTCTGGACCTGCAGTTACTCAGACGTCACGTTTGTCCTAGGTCGAATAGTTGACTTAGTAATAAATATGTTCGTAAACCTTTACAGACTAAATCGTATTTTTGTTACTTCATTGAATAACGTATGCCGACAGTTGAGTGCCTCTCGAAACTCAAATGTGAAGTCGATGTAAGTGTTATTATGGGTGTGGATTTTTAGCATCCTTGTTAGCTAATGGCTAATTCTGGTGCGTATACAGTGTTAGGTCTTGCGTAGCATCCGTTGATATTCATATAACACTTGCGAAAATCACTACAGTATTAGTAGCGGAGGGGTTTTTGTTGTTGTTTTTAACAGAATGGTGCTAATAAACTGTTTTGTGCATGTCGTAGATGTGGAACCAATGGACTGCAAAGAGCAATATGCACATCTGCTGTCAGACTTCAAGATGCTGCAGCTCCTACCACTGAGGAAACCTCCAGCGAATTCACGTGAGTCAGCTCCACGCGTGCATTGGCACAAACGCTTGTAAAAATTTTGGGGCACTGTGTTCACATTGTACCTGCGAACTGACAAAAGGATTCTCTAACAGTAAAACACATTTGTTGAGATGATATCGTGACTTTCATCCCTCAGCTGCTTCCCTCCACTGCCTGGTGAGAAAAGTTCATTGAGATGGGATGGAAAGCCATATGAAGAATTACCAATCGTTCACATTAAAGCCACATACAACAAGTAAGCAGAACTTGCTAGTAAAGCTTTAGTTTGAAGTAATTATAGCTTTGGTGCCCTCAGTCAATTGACAGTTTGTGATTTGTAAACCCACATCCATGAGTTTTACACATGTGAAGGCAATTCTGTATAGCAAAGTTGTTGTTAAATCAACTTAGGACAGTGTGTCCTAAAGTGATCTAGTGAAGACATTGTGAATGAATCTGAATCTAAAAGACGTTTTAAATTATCAGGGAATCTAGGGACTGGTGAGTTAGGTAAAGGGGTTTGTGCAGAACATTTATATGCTTATGGACCAGAAAGAGAAACATTTTACCGAGAGTCTCCTAAGCTGTGCCACGTATGAGTTGTTACGTGATTCAAATTCAATTTGTCATCAGTGTAAAATAAATTTTGGTTTGGTGTGGAAAGATGAACATGTCAATCTGTTATGAGTCACTAACCCATTAAAGTGCATTCTCTTGTACCAGCACACATATCCATGTGACTGACAGTGCAGGAGCATATATCGTCTGTACATCTTGTGGAAAAGAAGGCTTTAAGAATATTAAGAAGTCTAGTGCTGTCGCTGCTCAGACGACAGGCATTTCTGCTGGGGTGGTAAGTTCACACATGCTCCATGTTGCACTAGTAATTCAATAAGAGCTCAGGTCTTGTGTTTACCGCCTGTGTCTCTTGACGATTTATCTCTTTAAAGTTGAATAAATAAATGCTGAAAGCCTCAGTTCAATTAGGCTGTATTCAGCTGCATGTTTATCTTATTGAGGGGCCTTTTTAACAGTTCAAAAATCACAGTATCAGTAATTTTCTACACTTTAGATCTTTTTTTTTCTGTTCAGTGACTCAGTTGCTCTCTACATATTAAATAGCACTTCATCAACAGTTGGCATGGGTTCACCTCATTTTAAGACCAACACTCCCATGGGGACACAGATGGGAAGTGAATTTGCTGTACGAACAGCATGAATTGAGGCATGAAAATTAAAACAGCTTTGGTCAGATTGTACCAAAGATGAGAGAAAATAGCGACCTAAATACAGTATTTGATCTCAATAAGCTGCCTTCTTTATGACTGTGATAGACTGCAGTTGATCTATACAGTTCAGTGAAGACTGTTGGCTTCAACAAGGTTAACATCACACTATTCTGCAGGAAGTGCACTGGTGGAAAAAATTATTTGACAAGTCCACACTATTGCAAAGCTATAAGTTGTGTGTTCTGCATTAACAGACAATTTACTTTAACTCTACTGGGGTCTGCCCTCTATTCAAAACATGTAGGTGACAGGTGAGTCTCAGATTACGGCAGTTATTGTTGCCAATAGAAAGAACATGAACTGTCCTGTGTGAGAATTTGTGAACGATTTCAAACACATTATTTTTGCATTTTTGTTGCAGTTCGCTATTTTGACCTTCAATGTCATTTATTTGCCATAATAATGGGTTCAGCCATATTAGATGTATGCAGCTGTTTTTATTAAAGGGTATTTGCTGATGTGTTTTTTTCTCCTGCACAGAAAGCCAAAGTAAAGGGAGTGACATCTGTCCGTGTTATAATCAAAGGTCTTGGAGGTGGACGTCTGGTCAGTGTACAGGAAAAATATGTGACTTCTTATTGTGCATTGTTGGTCTAACTATTCAAATCTAGCATCTAATTATATATTAATGTACAGTAATGTGCAGTAAAGCAAATGTGCACATTTGGAATATCTAGAACTATAAAATCTGTGTTGCTCTTTCTATTCTGTAATTTATAAAATCAACCTGAATGTTCAATTGTTGGAGCTGAATCTGGCAAATAATAGTATCCTTTTCTTTTTAATTTCAAAATTATGCCATTCAAACAATTAAATGTTCAAGAAGAGTAAATTATCCTAATAGTGTCATAGCAGTGAAGTGAAACAAGCTCTACATGAAGTAATAAAACACAAATCTTAACATGAAGATCATTTATAAAGCCTTTCACTTCCCGATCTGTCACTTAGTTTTTTTAATGAATAAATGTGCTTTTCTTCTCATGTGCAGACTGCAATTCAAGGGCTGGTTATGGGAGGCCTGGAGATTGTATCAATCACTGACAACACCCCTGTGCCACACAATGGATGCCGCCCACGGAAAGTTAGAAGACTGTGACCTCTGCAAATGAGAATATATTGCAGATAGGAGGAAATGGCTGTTATAATGTCACAATAAAGTGTTTTTTGTCTAACTGAACTGGCTCTTTACTAACCTTACTTAGTTTATTGTGGAATTAATTGTATATGGTGTCCTTAATGACCACACAATAGTTGTTTTCTGCTGGGACTTGACACACAAGTATGTCTGCACTCTTACAGCCGCTGTTCATATTCATTAGGCTGATGCCTCTCTGCTGGAAGAGGAACAGCAATGGAGCCTATTGTTATTACATCCCGCTTCAAAGCGGTGATGTATTGTAATTACTGTACATCCCGCTTCAAAGCGGTGATGTATTGTGATTGTCAGTGCTTGTGTGTTTGTCCGTCCGTCCATTAGTTAGTCCACCAAATATCCTCGCAACCGTTGCAGATAGAAAAAACAAAAAGCACATTACTCAGGCGGCAAAGGGGATGAAAAAGATGATGACCTTGAGAAAACTAGGTCAGGGTCAAATTTCAACTTTGTACACTCAGGAACCAGATAAGATAGACAACGGAGAAGGCCAGTGTGAGTTAAGACCATAGATCAAAGCTAGAGCTTTGATCAACAAAATAGGTCAGAGTAGTAGCATTGATCTTTGACCTTTGCAAGTATGGTCAGGGTAAAATCTTGAATTCAGGGGTGTTGCGGAATGTTGCAGTCTGACTGCCTTGTTAAATAATATGAAAATGTGATAGAATTTAGGTATGCATATTAAATTTTTTAATGTAAATTTGTTTTTCAAGAGTTACAGTGGATAACATTCTGTTCAAAACAAAACTGATTTGGTGATTAATAATTTTCTTATTTCGTATCAGCACAAAAATTTGGATGTGTATCAAATTACTACTTTTATTTTAAATTAAATCTCTAAGAGTTACTTTAGTAGTTCCTGCAGCAGTGAATGACTTATGCTTTAATTGCTTCGCTTTCCTTTTGGATGGTCCAACCCTACTAAAGGACACTTGATCAGTAAAGATTTCTAACAAATGAGAAGGAATACGATACACATTCATATATCAAAACTCTGACTTCAATCAATATTGAACAAAAGCCTTTGACAACGATCAGTAACTATATATATATACAGTGTATATATATATATATATATATATATACATAGTGTGTGTATATATATATATATATATATATATATATATATATATATATATATATATAGTAATGACACTTAAAAGTGTCATTACTGTGCAATAAGAACTGTAATCAAGTATGAAGGCACATTACTACCATCAATTATATTCATCACACACACACACACACACACACACACACAGTGAAGTGATGCTCGTCCCTTAAGGTTCTCACTTCTGCTCCTAATTGGTTTTCTGACTGAAGGACCAAACTACTTTGTACCTGTAGAAAAACCTGAAGCTGCAGTTGACAGATAATATTGACATGTAAAAAAAAAAGAGCAGCAAATGACTGAAAAAATGTGCAAGTCTGAAAATACAGTTTTTATACAAAATATACATCACTTTATTTCAAATGGAAATGAAATCCCTCCTTTATACAAACATGTCAACTTCAGATCAGACAAACACCAGATCATCAATTGAGGATTCTGTCCAGGTGCAACATTACCAGTCTTATTTCAGCATCAGCCACACATTCAGGAATACATCAGTAAAGCAAAACCTGAGCATCAAGAGCAATTCTACTTCAGAACAACCCCAAAACACAACTTGATTAATTATTTCACTGTGAATATGTTACAAACTCAGTCGAGCAACACCAGGACAGCTCAATGTTGACAATAAAGACATTAGCAAAGGAAAAAAGCCATTTTGCTTTGCTTTGATTTCAGGAGAGCCTGGGAAGCATTTTCAACATGACTGGATCAGAACTGGGCAGCACACACGGGGTATAACTCATGATAACAATTTCCTCATTTTGTAAGGTGCTAGCCCTTAATTTTTAGAGGCAATGTGGAGATGATAGTTGTTGGAAGTATAAAGTATCTAAATTAGTCCACATCATATCACTTTGATTCTTCACGATAGAAAATGTACAATTTGTAAGATTAGTCATTACACTGACTGTCGGCATTTGAACATTAGAATTGATGCCTATTTATAGTGACTGGAGTACCAATAGAGGAGACTGTCTGTCCAGATCCTTACTGGAAGGTTTGGAGTGAACAACACAATTGATCCTAGACACATGTCAATGTTGCCTTGATAAAGGCACTAACTGCAGGTTGTCCCAGTGTACAAGTTGTCAAGACTACCAGGAGTCTGTGTGTGAGGACTGAAGAAAAACTGCAGAATTTAATGATATAGGCGCTCTGTATTTTACACAGCTACAACATTTGGTGCCTCTTAAATATTGCACTTTGAAAAAGGGAGATACACAGAGGAAGTTAAATATTTGAGGGAAAGGAGTGATTGTGCATAAAACCCTCAGATTATGAGCTTGAAAAAAGGACTGCGTGGAAAACGCTGGAGTGGATTTGGTGAACTGAAGGAGTGTCAGTCACGAGTCCTTCACCAAGGCCATAGCAGTCCATTGCTTTGCTTTACTTGCCCTGGAGGTTGCTGAGCTCCATGTCATCCTTGCGACGTTTTTGCTGGGTGAAGAGGGAGCTGAAGGGATAGAGTTTAGCTTTGGCTGAGTAGCGTTGGCCAGCAATATCCAACTCGTAGTCCCCACGATTGATAAAGTCCGGAGTGATGGGTGTGGGGAGCCCCTCTGGGCTTGGTGGTGGAGATACAAAGCCAAGGCAGACATGGCGCTCAAGAGTGTAGCTGTAGGCGCTGCTGGTGGTTGTACCGGCTAGCTGATTGTTACAGTAGATGGGCTCGCCCCACCAGGGCCACAAGTCTAGCTCTGTATCATGGTCCTCTAGAACTAGCATGATGAACCTGCGTGACACGCCATCCTGACGCTGCTGTAGCAAGGCCTTGCGACCAAGAAAATCTGTGTCCTGTGGTGACACAGAGAGAGAGAGGTAAAACAATAGGTGAAGGGCAGAAAAAATAAAGTTCAAAAGTGAAAATAAAGGTAGAGCAACATCAGATATTATGAGAAGTGGCCTAAAAATTATTAACGATAAATGCTAACACTGCATAGCTTTGTTGAGAACAATTGTAAACAACTTTTCTTTCTCTACATCTTCACAGTGCAGTTACAAATTCAGCTGATGACTAATCATCTGTAGGGATTCTGGGAAACCGGTTCATTAATACTGCTCTAACATTCTTGCTGTGTAAAGCAGAAAGCCGACTTGATGCTCCACTGTTTTCAGAATAAACTTTACCACTGCTTGTGTAAAGCACCACCTGTTGTGCCTGCAGGTGCAGCTTGGTGATCATTTTTCCAACGTCACACAGATGTTTAATGATTTAGCAATGCAGATGGCACTTACTGATTATTATTCTGCAGCCAGCCTTTCAACTTCAAAGATCAGAAACATAATCCACACTGATATCACAGTGTGAGTTTGATGTGTCTACAGCTGATCATACCTTGTCAAACTTCACCCTGAACTCTCGTCCACACTCCAGTGGGGTGGTGAAGGTGTTGAGGTCCTGACCCCAGAAAGCAAAGAACTTCTCTATGCGCAGGCTGCGTAGTGCATAGTACCCTGCATTACGGATTCCATACTTCTGACCCACTGACATCACCTCATTGTACACATGTAGAGCATACTGTCAGGAGCAGAAAAAACAACAACAGTCTGAACTGTATCAACCATCCTGTACAATATTGATGAGATTCATGTGCTTCTATGTATGAATATGTGTGTGGAGCAGTGAACCCACCTCTATTGGTATGTAGAGCATGAAACCTGGTTCCCCAGTGTGAGTCATACTCATCACTCTGATCCCGTTGGCATAGCCAACACTCATTTCCTGTGAGCACACACAGTCACAGTAAAAGATTTGCGCCCCCATTCACAACACAATAGGTACTTCGACATGTAATATCACCATTATACCCATTTTATCAGTGAGTTTCTGCATATAGCTTTTGTTTCCTACCTTACAGAACATGGAGGGGAAGTGGTCAGGTGTCATAGAAACATATGACAGCTCAGCTAGAACATCCATTGCACGAGGTCCAATCAAATTTAAAGCTGTGGGTAAAAAGAGTACAGGGATGAATGCTTCAGAAAGACACTCTAATGAACAAAGTTCAACCCAAGTAATATTTTCCCCTATTTAAAAGCAGATGTTACTGAAAAAAACAGAAATGTGATTTGCTGTTGAAGTATAAATTAAATAATGTTAGGGGTGATAAATCCTGTAAATTCAATCCTGGGATTGAGATCTTGAGTTTTTGTTTCATTATATGTGTAAAAAGAATATAGGCTAACTTCCGAAATTATCCGTCCATTGGCTGATATCAGATCCACTCCCTTAACAAATGGAGGAGTTTGAAGCTGACCTGTCCATCCACCCTTTAACCCACTAGTTTCCATTGACGTCTATAAACATCAGTTATGTTTTCAAACTGGAGGGCTGGTTGACAGTCTGGTGGAGCTTATCAGTGAAAATTAGGCCTCTAATTAGGCTTCTACGTATGTATGCAATTTGGGTCAAGATAACTACGGCAATCAAGTAACAGAACAGAGGATGGCGAGCCAGAGCAAGATGGAGAAAGTTGGATCAGTTTGTGATGCAACAAAGTTTGCGTATGTCAGAGTGCACCCACGCACAAACACAGTGTCGCTCTGAGCAAAGCATCTTGCGATCAGCCAAGAACAGAAAGAAAACACAGATAAATGTCCGGAGAATCAGAGAAAGTCCGACGAAGGAGATCAATTGCTACAATGTGCTGGCTGTCAATAGGTCAATGATTTCTGACCCTTCACTTCAGGACCTCAACAAACTTTCTGTGTGCTTACCAGTGTACTTCCAGCTGACGTCCTCTAGGTGGAGATCTGGGTCATTTGGCATGTGTTTCTTTATCCATGACCAACAGTGGACCTGCTGGTCGGTTGGAGAAATGATGAAGAAGCTGGAGAGGGAACAAATATGTTAGTTAAATGGTTATGATCAACAGCAAGACTAGAATTGCCGGGGGCTGCAGACCTATTCTTGCTGAGGCGGACCACACTGCAATCGTTCTCATATCCTCCTCTCTCATTTAGCATGCCAGTGTGGACGATATGTCCAACAGGGACATCCAGGTCATTGGCACACAGATGTTGTAGCAGATCCAGAGCCTGGTCATTCGCTGACTGGCATATCAGAACAGACCACAGGGTTAGTCATCCAGCACTATAACATCATGGGCCATCAACTAACTTCATTCATTAAAAATTTACAGACAGGACACACAACTTCTGCACCAGTAAGAAAGAACTGACCAGAAGGTCTTTGCCTGCTCTCTCTAGACAGTGCCTTGAGATAACTTTTTGTTATGATCTGGCTAAAACTGAACAGCATGTTATTGTAAAGAAATAAACTGACTGTTTAGTTTGAACTCATACAGGGAATAGCAGGAGGAATTTTCTGCTTCAAGACTGATAATTAATTTAACTTCCTAAGTTGTTCATAGTGCACCAAAACTTACAGTCAATTCAAACTTGGTGAAGGAGGACATGTCAATGACACAGACGGCCTCTTTGCAGCATTTAACTTCTGCTCCAACAATGTCGAACCAATCAGGCTTGTAAAATGTCTTACTTTGGTCCAGAGAGAGCAGATCTGCACTCACATATACAACAGAAAAGGGGAAATACAGTTAATTGTGTAAAATTAAATATTGAGAATATTCAACCAAACTACAGCCAATAATTCGACTCAATCAGCTGCCTGAAATTATAGGCCAAGGTCAAAACGCTCAGTTTTCTGCTCTGACATCTGTACCTTTACCCGGTGGAACAAAATATTTGGGTCTTTCAAAACCATGTTTCTCCATCCAGCGAGCTCCCTGTGTGTCCAGTCGGTCATACAGAGGGCTTGTCCTCAGCTGGCGGCCAGTCTGAAAGTCCCAGCGAGGAACCTTCAATTCAAACAGCAGAGCTGGACACAAACAAAAATGAAAGAACAGATAATACCAAAGCGAAACTGAAAAGTCACCATCATTCCAAATTAATTTGGTCACACTAGAAATGTACTTGTAATTAACCTCTTTTATAGTCCAATATAGAGTATATGTTGCACAATTTTTAAAATCCTGTGCTATCCCTCTTATCCATAGCATCACAAGATCATTCCTTATCTCTACGAGAAGAGAAGGAAAAAAATGCTCTACCTTCCTTCCATGTCAAAATATATTTATAGGCGTAGTATACTTACAAAGTTGTGATGTTCGAATTAAAAATTCAGACAGCGTTTTCGCTGCCGAACACTTAACAGTAAAACGAGAGTTTTAAGATATACCTATTCTCCTCACAGAAGTTGAACAGCATTCTGCACAGAATTGTTTGTGCTGCTAATGTTGGTAAAGCCAGCTGCTGTATCGAAAGTGACTTTGATATGGATAAACAGTGATGATGTGGGGTCCTCTTGGGGTGGCGTTTTATTACCCTGTGCATTTTCTATCGGTAGCAGATTGGCCAACCTGGAACCCCTCAGGTGGTAGTGCCTGTTTAACTTGAAGGCTGGCTTCAGTCTTTCTAATCCTCTAACAGGAACTCTGGTGTTTGTTTTAGGTTTACATTGTATTTAGCAACTTACAACAACTGATCCACTCCACTGTAACTGCATACTTTAATTTGATTTGTTTCTGTTCATTTCAATTTCACTATTTTGTTGTGTCTGCCTTTTGTTGTTGTCACGAGCTGAGTCAGGTCATATCAGGAAATATAGTGATGATTTTTTCATGCCTGTGTATCCAATATAATGTTAATGGAAAGGTTCTGCAGACACACACAGCCTGAGTGTCCAAAACTTTAAAAAATGTTTTTTTCCCCCCAAAATATACAGCAAGTGCACTTAGTTACAACAATGGCATTCAGCAGAATGTGCACTTCTGTCAAGCCTGAACAGTCCCCTTTAATCAAATGAAACTTTAATTCAAATGGAAAATCTTAACAAGACAACAAAATGCAAAGACAAGTGAACCATCATATTGGCTGGATTGGCGGAGCATGATCTTATGGGTATGTGTGAATGGTGTTAATACACAAACTATTAAAAAAAAAAAAAAGCTCATTACTCACGCACAACTTCCATCACTCTGTGCCTCAGGAAGGTTCTGCTGCTCTGCAGATTGCCGAAGCGTTTTACGTCCAGTGGCCAGACGTTGGCAGTGGGGTAGCCAAAAGTCATCCACTCTGCCAGGTACCTAATATCAACGTTTTATGTGTGATTTGCACAAATAAAACAGTCCAACATATGATACTTACAGTGGTAAAAACAGATATTAATAAACTAAATTTAATTATTTTCACAGTAAAAGATTTTCAGGTCTGGAATAAAACGCAGACTCATCTTTACAAGATTTTGGTTACATTTGTTGTCACAGATAAAGGGAGCTTATCTTGTAATTCCCATGCTTACTTCCCAGCTCCTCCAGCAAAAGCTAGGCCAGAAGAGTTCATTCCTGCCAGCACATAGTAGCCGGAGATACCCGCTGTCTCTCCCATCAGACAGCGCATATCAGGAGTGAAGGACTCTGGACAGTTGACCAGCTGATGAATCTCTGCAGTCTCAAGTCCAGGCATTCTTCTCAGCAGGGCAGTCAGCATTGGCTCTGTACATAGAAGACGAAAAGTTTGCTATGGTAAGACTCTCCAAAATGTTCAGATGCCAATACATTGCAATCAGAAATGCTTTTATATAATTAGCATTATGAAATAACAAAAGGCATCTTAAAATTATGTTGGCAGTATTGTCCAACTCAATATCTGATAACAACATACCCCACTGCTTCCTCACACATATATAAATGTAAGGGAAACGTTGCTTTTTGATGACTTGCTATTTGTTTGGAGCTATCCATTTCTTAAAATGAACAGATTAGCTTACTTCCATAATGTTCGCTAATTCTGTGTAAACCTAATCAGAACTCAAGAAGTAGCTTAATTTGGACCATTAGGTCATATTTTACCATTTATGGTTACATTCTAAGTAATAATGACTTAAAGAATCAGGCTTAAAAATTTCCAATTATTATTTCTAAAGATAAAGTTTGACAAAAAATAGTGATAGTTCCTTTTGATCCTTACAAAAGACCCTAAAATTCTTCCTTCTGCTGTGCAGCAGAACCTGTATTCTTTTGCCATGTCCAGACATATACAGTCCAGCAGATGTGCCAAACATGAGAGTTGACTAGAAGCAGCAAATGCGGTACAGCTTGTAAAAATATATTAGTAGCAGTAACTGCACTGATGAAATCTTTTACAGATTTTATTCAAAGATGTCATTATTCAAGTGAAAACAAACAACCTTAGGAGACATTGCTATGTTTTTGCTTCTTCTTAAGCTTCTACTCTTTCATATAGCTCTTCTTTTTGAGCTGAGCTAGCACAAATGCCTGTCAAGTACAACTTGTGAAATACAACATGCAAATGTGTTTCATTTGAACACGAAAAACAGCATAAGAACCAATGCCTGCTAAGGGTGACTGTGTGTCGATGTCCTTCAGGGAGATATACGGCTGTCTTCTCGACAGCCTTCTATATGAGCATTCTCAGATTACTCGCATAAGGCCAAGGTCAACAGACGGGTGTGCATGAATGTCTGTAGCTACATACGTTAAAGACACTCTGAACTGAACGGCTTACAAGTTAGGCTCAATAACAACATTAAATGTTTCAAAAACATGCCTGTTTATTTGCTAAAGCAACTGGTCAACCAAGAAACCTAAACTGGCCTGTTTATTTATTTATTTTCCTTTGACTAGTGAACTTTATTCTGGCAACAGGAAATCTTTTTATTTTTGCAGTGCATTATTAAAATGTCAAGTTTGACTGTAACAGTTGTAGAATGCTGACATCATCTGCATTTGGACTGGTTCCATATCCTTCTTCTTCTTTCTTTTCCTTTCGGCTTTTCCCTTCAGGGGTCGCCACAGCAAATCAGTTTCCTCCATCTAACCCTGTCTTCTGCATCCTCTTCTCTCACACCAACTACCTTCATGTCCTCTTTCACTACATCCATAAACCTCCTCTTTGGTCTTCCTCTAGGTCTCCTGCCTGGCAGTTCAAAACTCAGCATCCTTCTACCAATATATTCACTATCTCTCCTCTGGACATGTCCGAACCATCTCAGTCTGGCCTCTCTGACTTTACCTCCAAAACCTCTAACATGTGCTGTCCCTCTGGTGTACTCATTCCTGATCCTATCATCCTGGTCACTCCCAAAGAGAACCTCAGCATCTTCATCACTACTACCTCCAGTTCTGTCTCCTGTCTTTTCCTTAGTGACACTGTCTCTAGACCAAACAACATCGCTGATCTCACAAGTTTTGTACACTTTCCCTTTCATTTTAGTTAAAACTCTTCTATCACACATCACACCTGACACTTTTCTCCACCTGTTCCATCCTGCCTGTACATGCTTCTTCACCTCTTTTCCACACTCTCCATTGCGCTGGACTGTTGACCCTAAGTACTTAAAATCCTCCACCTTCTTGATCTCTTCTCCCTGTAACCTCACTCTTCCACTTGGGTCCCTCTCATTCACACACATGTACTCTGTCTTACTGCGGCTAACCTTCATTCCTCTCCTTTCCAGGACAAACCTCCACCTCTCTAGCTTCTCCTCCACCTGTTCCCTGCTCTCGCTGCAGATCACAATGTCATCTGCAAACATCATAGTCCATGGAGATTCCTGTCTAACCTCGTCTGTCAGCCTGTCCATAGGGGTTCCATAGGTTCACCATAGCGAACAAGAAGGGGCTCAGAGCTGATCCCTGATGCAGTCCCAACTCCACCTTGAACTCCTCTGTCACACCTACAGCACACCTCACCACTGTCTTACAGTCCTCATACATATCCTGCACCGCTCTAACATACTTCTCTGCCACTCCAGACTTCCTGCTCCTTTACACAATTTAATAATTCTCAAAGACCATGTTTTTTTCAAGGTTCATTGTGAAGTTATCCTCCTCCCAACCCTCCATTACCAAAGTGGTCCCAGTCCTCCTGCATATTCTGGATCTCCAGCTGATTGCGGCCCTCCGTGAAGATGGGTTTGGGGTTCTTCTCAAAGCCTCCTGACAAAAGGCCTCCCTGCCATGGACGTACGTAAATCCTGCCATCCATATCAACCACCACTGAACACAAGACAGAACAGAATAACTGTGGTTATTTCTGACCAATCTGTTGTGTCATGTAACAGACCAACACACAGAAAAAAATCACTCTGAATGTAAATTATGATTTTCATTTTCCTTCCTTTCCTGCTTTACCAAATAGAACAATTGACTAAATAATTTCACAATGCCAAAGACATTCAATTAATGAACTGAATAAATCTACGTTTTCCCTTTATTCTTCTCCACTACAATCAGCATTCTCTAATGGCAAAATAGCAGAAGTCAGTTAGGTTTGTATTACCGGTAATCAAAAATCAATGATCTACTCTACTTGTAGTAAGACAAAGTTTTTTCCCCTTTGTTTGATTGTAAGACCTGGTGTGTTGTGTGGAACAGGTTCCTGGAGACGTTTGGTGAGGAGATAGAAGTGTTCACAGCCATGAAGAGGAATAGACACCGTCTTCTCACTTGCCTGGCCAAGTTCATAGGCCCACTGAAGCAGACAGACACATACGTCAAAATCAAAACTGAGGACCAATGTCACTTCAGCAGCCCTCATTAAACTCCAGCCATAATAATAATCCACAATTAAATACATATAAATTAAATATAAATTAAGTGTTTACTAAATCAGATGATTTGTGTTGAATTAATACAAAAAAGAGTTTCCATCACAAACACTTAAATGTAAGGTGGCACTGTAACTTGTTGATATGTTGTGATGTGTATGCCACATTTTTTTTACCTGTCCAGCACAGTTGATGAAACATTCACACTCGATAGTACCACGGTCAGTCTCCACTGCCATCACCTGACCCCTCTCCACCAGGACCTGCTGAACGCTGGTTCGTTCTAGAATTTGAACCCCTGAACAGGATGAGAAAAACATTGAGATGTAGGAAAAAGCAAAAAAGAAATAGATGTCAAAAGTAAAATTCTTGTTTTATTACGGTATATGTATTATTGTTGTGTTAGTGGTGCCTTTGAAAATTACCATGACCAGCAGCAGCGACAGCCATGGCATGGTTAACGTCAGGTGGTGATACCACAGCATCTTCAGGCAGGTGGAGTGCCCCCAACAGGTCATGAATATTTACAAGGGGGTGAAGTTTGGCCACCTCTTTTGGCTTAATGATGTTTGAACTGATTCCCAAAACTCTTAAGGATGAAAAAAAAAAAACCAAGATGAGGGCATCATATTAAAAGTTATGTGACTCTTTAGAACTTGGAAGTCATACCTGGGATGGCTCCAGATCTTTTAATCATTTGAAAAAGCTGAACATATCAGATTGAGGGTATTGTACTTCAGCATAAACAATATCATAATAACAACAGACAGCTGTCTTTAATGAATCTTTTTATAGTAAGATGGGAATGCTAAGCACCAGCATAAATGACAAATACGTATCTACACGCAGATATGATTTTCTTAATTAAAATGCATAAATTTTAAAAATAATCTACCTTGTTAATACAGTAGTACGTAGAGATACGAGCTGCACGACATATAACTTTTTTGAGACACGAGCGGTCGCTCTGTACATATTTTTGTTCAACTTACGAGCAAAAATTCCAGATATGAGTTGTGCTTTGGGACAACGCCGCTCGTTGGCGGTTGCATACAACTCAGCTGAGGCCGGATCTCATTCTCATTCATGGGGTAAAGACATAGGTAATTGTTCTCCTGACTTTTTACGTTTTATTTGCATACTTTATCACTGTTTATATAACTTGTATATAATTCCTTTTGCACAGGTAAAGTATGCATAAAGTATGCATGTTAGAGGGGTTTGTGGCATTTTTTACATCTTGAACAGATTGAAATGATTTTAGTTATTTTAAATGGGGAAAATTTGTTTCAGTTACAAGTTGTTTGACTTATGAGCTCGATCACGGAACAAGTTAAATTTGTATCTCAAAGTACTAGTGTGTGTTTAAGATCTATAGTTGGAGCTTTGTGCGACCACAAAGCAAAAAGCTTATGTCCTGCAGTGGCCAATACAGAGTCAAGACCTCAGTCAAGAATTTGTGGCTAGACATCCTAATTTATTCAAAGTACTTGTGAAACTTTATGGAGCTACAGTTGAATTGCAATTAATAGCTTCACGTGGTGCCAAGGCACCACCACTCAGTACTGAGGAAGTTTTTGGGTCTTACTTTAGTCGGGATGCCAGGCGCTTCAGAGAGATGAAGCGATCATGATTTTGGGCCAGACACAGAGACCCTGTCTGCACAAAACCTGGAAATGTTTGCAGCAAATTATACCAGTGCAAATTCTTAGAATACTGTAGTTATGTTAAACACCTTCATAAAAAGTGTCAATTAAATGAGTGGAAGCATATGTTTGACTGACCTGTTTTGACTCCCGTCTCCTCCTCAAGTTGTTGGTAAAGACTAATGGAATAGTTTGCCATTTGACATTCGATGGAAAGAGGCTTGGCCACACTGACTATACCAGCACACAGTCTGGTTGTTCCTGCACCAAGTCTGCCAAGAGGATAACAGGACAGGAAATACAGCATTAGCAGAGCAGTGTCCAAGACCGATCTCTAACTATTAGTAGAACTGTATTTGTCTCACCTGCCCTGCTCCAGCAGCACTACATCTGTCCAGCCCAGTTTGGCCAGGTGGTAGGCGACTGATGTCCCTACTACGCCTCCTCCACAGATCACCACACGGGCCTGACTGGGCAATGGGAGCATCTGGGGGTCTCCACTGACAGTCAAACAGTGTCCAGAGGTCAACAAGCCCCTGCCTGCCAGTCTGTAGCTACTGGAGGGTAGCAGCAGCCTTGGGAACAGGGCAGGGACCAGGGCCTTGGAGCTCCACACACAGCTGCACATAGCTGTGCTTTCTGAGACGCTCCCACACGCAAACAACTACATGTTCAAGAAGTCAAGGTTAATAATGGAAACAGAAACGTCCACACAAGCATACCTGTCATGTCTATAATAACACGCCAAGTTCCAGTGCAGCTCTTAAGTTGCAGTTTTGAAAGAAGGACATTTGTAGAAACTAAACTGTTGACATTTGACACAGACGTATTAACCAGCGCCGTAAGCGGGCCTTTAACTTACAGTAGTCCTTCAAGTGTCTCCACATTAACTTCACACTACCCACCGGTGTTAGCGCAAAGCATCACTGTGGTTACCCGAAGTCACAAAGTAGCTTTGGCTAACAATGTAAACATACCTTTATAAACCTTTTATTAGACGTAAATAAACCTTCAACGTCAAATAATACATACCTAGTTGAAGGTGGTTTAAAAAATATTTGGATATTTCCTGAGGTTTTTTACTTTCGCTTCTAGTTACGATTGTAGTTAGAGATGGTAGCTGGTAGCTAACGACTGTAGCTTGGCCTATGGAAAAGCTAGTTAATGCTGATTATTTGTCGATGCAGCCAAACATCAACCTCGTTGTCGTTTTCCCTGAAGTTTCTTTTTCATTACGACATAAAACTCACCGAATGAGCCGGGTTCAGGTGTTGTTATTACCAAAAGAGAGAGGTGAATCCAGTCACTGAGTGATATGACTGAAATCTTGTTTGGCTACTACAGCAGGCAGTGTCAACGTCAAACTAGCTTCAATATCAGCACACACCTCCGGTATGAACTTTCAAAATAAAATCCTTCTGACTAGAAATGAGTCAGCAGTACTATAGTTCATCAAAGCGGCTTCCGGTTCGAGTCCCGCTCTGTGATGTGGCTCCGCGGTGCACTGGCGTCGTGCCCGGAGTGTACCCTGCCTCACACCACCAGTTGGCTGGGATAAATTCCAGCATAAGAAACATTGGGCATAACAAAGGAATAATTATCAATGTAAATGTTACATGAGAAGAACTATGAAAAAACAATAAAAAGTTGATATATATTTATATCCCGCTTCAAAGCGGTGATGTATTGTAATTGTCAGTGTTCGTGCGTTCACTCATCCATTCGTTCATTAGTCCACCGAATATCTTTGCAACCGTTGCAGATAGAAAGATGAAACAAAAAGCAAATTACTCAGGCTGCAAAGGGGATGAATATGAGATGATGACATTGACCTTGAAAAAACTAAATCAAGATAAGATAAGATAGAAAGACGAGAGAGGTCATTAAAGACCATAAATCAAAGCTAGTGCTTTTTTTCTGTGAAAGTAGCTCAGAGCACTGGCTTTGATCTCTGACCTATGCAAGTAGGTCAGGGTAAAATTTTGAATTCAGGGGTGTCGCGGGATGTTGCAGTCTGTGACTGGCTTGGTTCCAGTTTATGATTTGTTTTCAATTGTGTAGGTATACATTTTCTAAATTCAAAGTAGTTTGAATCTCATTTTTGTTTTTGCAATACATAATAATATTTTATACTCCGACCATTCCGAACCATGTTTTCCATTATCTTAGTGGTGACATTTATAGAAAATGATTTTTTTCTTCACAGATTTGTTTTTCCCTATGTAAAAATCTTTAAACAAATGTATTGGTGCAGTAGTTACCATGTGCTATTTTCTAGTTTATTTTATTAGCATAGAAATAAGAATGAACTATCAACAATTATCTCTGGCCAAGCTGCTCCAGATGGTCTGAGCATTGTTAATACATAATATTTTAAATATTTACATCTATGATTAAGAATCATATGACACAAATGGGACTTTTCCAATAACAGGGATAGGGTTTGCATTGCTTTACTTTTAATGTGTCAGACGTGTAGGACTGACCACAAAGGGGGAATAGAATTTGACATAGGCCTTACTGTGTATATGACACTCAACACATAGTTGTTTCGGTTAAATTCAAGTCTGTAGTTAGAATGAGCTCCACTGCTCATATCTTTAGCACTGCTCACAGATAATCTCGCCATTGGAAGTCATGATATTTCTCTTGATGCTATATTATATTCTGTTCAACTCTTAATAAGCGCTTATTAGATAGATAGATAGATAGATAGATAGATAGATAGATAGATAGATAGATAGATAGACAGATCCATCCATCCATCCATCCATCCATCCATCCTTCTTTATAACCTAGCCTAGCCTATCCCATAACCCCGTAGGGTCGTTGCGGACCACGGATGACCCACGGTTGTCATCATATGGTGTGTCTTCAGTAATTGAACCTGGCGGTGCTCATCCTTCTCCAGGCTGTTTGCAGTTTAATGTTATACAAAAAGTAGAGATCAAAGAAACTCACCTGCATTTCTATATAAGAACAAAATACTTCATGAGACAGAATCGGTTGCTGTATGACAAACCACAAAGGAAAAAGTAAACTATTTTAATGACATGTTGAAATTCAACTATTTACAAGATCTCATACTGAGCAACAAAAACCTTTCCCGCCAAAACCATTTGAAGAAGAGAATTGCAAACACTGTTTTTACATTATGTGAGGTTCTCAGACAGATGCTCACGTATAAATCGCATCAGTTTAGCAGGGAGACGAGTATGCATGTTGTTGCTGTGTAGTCCTTACTGTTATCTTTCCGCCCACACTCAGATGTGTTTTGACACTGTGATAAATGAATGACCTTTAGCCATGTTTTTCATACTTTCATTTAATTACTACAAATTATATACAGTTTACATCACTGCTATCATGGCCGTACCCATAATGCCAATCATGAGCAAACACTGGTTTTGTCCTTTTGAAGAGAGTGGGTTTTTCATTTCTGCCACAAGATGGTAGTATAATAAAGACAGAGGTCCTACCAGACAAAAACAGATTCTCATACAATTTTAACATGAAGCATCACCACCCCTCAAACAAGAAACAAAGGTCATCACTTAACAAGATTTATCACTCTTACTGATGACCCCACACAGGGATTAATATGCAAGAATATGCAGGTGATTTGACAAACAATAACAATAATCTGTAAAGAATATTCTATATTTTACTGCAATTCACTATGTTACTATACTACTAGGAACCCTCTGAAGGACAGTTCTTTTTGTTGCTTTGAGGACAAGTTCTTGGGTGGCTAATTAAATGAAACTTGACCTTCTAAACAGTACATCTGACAAGGGCGGTGAAATCTGACGCATTCAGAGCTGAAAGGGGGGCCTGGAAGATGCTAGGACCTGTAGTCTTATAGATCAGTATTAGCTCTCGTTGAGAGGACAAATTAGTGTTCAGGGAGCCTTAAGACTTTTTTCAACAGAGTCCAGAAATTGGTGATAAATTCTTTGGATCTCAGTAAAATTGACACAAACTCAAATGATTATGTCTTGAGAATCAAAGATGAAGGATTTAATTTTATTTTTGAATCTCTTTACTTTGACTCAGTAGGCCAACGGCATTGACAACACTTAAATAAAATCAGTGAAAATGCATGAGGAAATAGTTTTATGTCAGTGGTGTAGAGTTGGACTCTGCTAAACTTCATTCTGTTGGGTGAGGTCCGCTGACACGCTATTGAACTCAGTGGCTCGAGTGCTCATCCCAAGGTACTGCTTCAGGAACTCACTGAAACGTTTTTGGTTGTTCCACTTGCGGGCTGACTTTCGAATGCCGATGAAGCCACCATATCTTTTCTGGTAAGATCTTCCTGGATACAACAGCTTCCTGTAACCGTGCCTCCCTTTGACAAAGCCACCAAACCTTTTGGAAACCGTCAAACCTACATCACCCTCTCTGTCAGCCCCTTTTTCTAACTCTTCCTCATCCTCATACTCATCCTCAAGAGAGAGGGTATTCTGAGAGTTATAGGCAGTATTCAGTTGGCTGCCCCTGGTGCCCAGAGCCCTCCCATTCACCCCAAGAGGCCCAGTCACATGATCGAACCGCTGCAAAGCAATAGGGAGCAGCAGACCTCCATCCACCTGTTCCTCTTCTTCAGGATAAATGGCCTCCACTTCCTCTTGAGAACGTTTCCACATAGTACCAGTAAGCGAGGAAATTTGTGATGACAGCACCTTACGACAAAAATCCCAGTAGGAGGATGGGGAGACCTTGTTTTGGCACTCAGCAAGACACACCTGGCAAAGACAAGAAATCATTGCTATAAATATAGTATATTGCTATATGTATTTAATTGTGGGGTTTTTTTTAAATTCACGACATGTCAGCTCAGTCATTAAAGAGTGGAAAATGGATATCATATATTATAGTACAGTATTTTCAATCAGTTCTTGGTATGGTGTAGTTTGTGACTGATTTTGGTTAAAACCATTAAAAAAAAAACCTTGTTGCGTGATGTTGTTTTTAGTGGTAACTATTTTGTTTTGTTTGTTGCTGTGGTTGTTATATTGGCTTTTTTTTTAACCACAAATTCATTCATTTGAGTCTTATGATATTTCAGATATTTCAATTCCTCACAAATTAAACTGAATAAGATAAAGATGTCTCTGAGAGATGTATAAAACAATATAAACATTAACAAAAATGTTTAAAAAAAACAAAAACAAAAAACGCTACACTACTGCTATAGGAACTGTTCAAGTGGAAAAATGTTAACAAAAATCAATATGACACAAGAGCTTTGATTTGATTTCTAGGTCATTCATCACCCTATATCCTTCACTTAAATGGCTGACTACATATCTGTGTGAGAGATCTTTCAGAGTAAGTCTGAAGACTGCAGTTATGCATGAAATAATGCATTTCTTTGAGCTCATAACCTGCTGGTTTCATGAAAGAGACTAATTATGTATGTCCTGATCCCTTATCGATTGACAAGTAATGCAGGCAAGTGTGATGGAGAAACAAAAAATTGATTTTGAAAAGGGTGCAATAATTCAAAAGATTGCATGTGAGTAGTTACAATTCCTCAAACAGCTGTCCTTAAGCAACATTAACAATGCAAAGTTTTGTGTTTGTTTTACGTGCTCTACAATGTCTTACGGTTTTCCCTGACAAAATGAGAGACACAAACATGTCATTAAGTGAAACAACCACAAGGCAAAAGCACTGAGAGGATAAATACTCATTTTTCCCCAGGAATCAATTAGTCGCAATAAATTAAAACTCAAATGCCGAAAGGGTAATTTGATGAGTCATTGACATTACACAAGAGGAGGAAGGATGAGATGAAGATGAGAGGTGGAGTGAGGGGCTTTTTTAAATTAAAAGAGCCCTGTGGAAAGTTTTTGTTCATGTGAGTTGTTTTTTTTTGTTGTTGGTTATTTTTGAGGAGTTACTTTGGAGAGACAGTGCAGTCCTGATTTTTCTATATGGAACATCTGCCAGATAAAAACATATTGTCAAAATTTATTTTATACTTCAATATCTTGAGTTTTAATCTCTTAAAGTCCTCTATGGCAAAACAAATAATTAACGGATACATTCTGCCTTGGAAAAACACAGACATCACCGATAACATGAACAAGCCATTGTTTTATACAAATAACCCATTAAGCCATTAAAGTGAGGATAAGTTTACTTTAAAGTGGAATTTTATTTTTATGTCATTCAAAAAATGTTTTCTCACCATGGTGTTGAAACCAATCTGTTTGGAAAGGATGTTGCTGCAGGACAGGCAGTCTGCCTGGCAGTCAGTCTGTCCAGGATCACATAAACAAAGGAGCAGCAGAGCCACCACAGTCCTCATGGTCCCAGTGTCTGCTGTACGACAAGGGACAGAACAACCACACAAGTTCATCACAACAATTCGATACAAACTTGCTCATTTGTAAAATGAGGTGTTGAGTATAGATGTATGCCACTCTGTTCATGAAACTACAATTGATCAAGTTAGATTAGAAATACAGACACATATTGATTTTAACCTGGCATTTAAAATGGACAGAAAAGTTCTAAATGTACACATTTTAATAAAGAGTCTGTGAAAATACTTGACCCACATAGATCAAGTAGTATACATTATTTTTTTCCATTAAGAGCTCAGCTGTATGAATAATTAGAATACTGACTGAAATGTGAAATAGGCATTTGTTAAGCATATGTCTAAAGTTAGCTTTCAGTGAAGGTTGTTGAACTATGACTTCTCTAATACAATTTAAGTCAAATTTTATCTTGATAGCAGGCAAAATATGTACAAATATTTAAAAGAACTGCTGAAAGTTTCAAAAACATTTATATATGTGTGCGAAAGATAACTTCAAGGCTTCAGAGAAGCTACATGCAGTCATTCGGTCAAAGCTGTTGTATGTCATTGATAAGCCAAATGAGGGTCCTTACCAAGCAACAGTTTTGTATTTCTTTTATTATATACATTTAATAAAGAACACATATTCAACACATAACCGAATCTTATAGTTGTGGCAATGACCCTCCATAGCTGCAGTAGCTGTCTTTAATCGTTATGCTAAAATTGTTGTCAAACTACTTATGAACAAAACAGAACTGAAAAAAGCAATTCACAGGAGAAATTTTAGTCATTTATTATTTCTCATTATTTCTACTTTGAATCTTGGGTGAGTCAGATTTTTCTGTTTAATAGCTTAGGTAATTTAGAGGCAACCACATGTGATAGAGTGTGTATCTATCCACAGCTCATTTCATATTGCTGTGAACCTAATAGAGTAATATTTATAATTTCTACATACATTAATGAATGTATGATCAGGCCCTCTCATTATTACAAAGATTAAGTAAAAAATTTTTAATAACTTCTGTTAACTCCTCACTGTCCGTAGCTGGCAGTAAATGATGGCATCAATAACAACTACACCGAGAAAAAAGGTCTCAAAAACCAACCTAAAAACAAAATATACGGTATGTACTGTTTTGTTTTGTTTTTAGGTTGTTTTGTTGTATTTGTTTCTTGTTGGAGCAGTTCAGTCTGGTGTTTTTTTGACGTCAGAAACACAGACACAATTTTCCATCAGACACTTGTTAACTTCTTTAACTGATGCCTCAATTTTAGCCTCTGGCAAAAATCTGAGTCATTGTTGATGACAAACACACACATTCATAATCACAAAACTTGTACAATATTTGCACAAGTACATGACACACACACACACACACACACACACACACACACACACACACACACACACACACACACACACACACACACACACACATTCTTTAGCACTGCAAATGTATACACATCGCTTACACAAATCCATTAGGCAGTACTTTGATTGACACAGCCATAAACAAATTCACCCAGACAGCACCTTTCTGCTCTTTTAACTGTAGGCAGTCATTATCTATCTATGAAGCAGAAAGTATAATATTAATTTGTTTTTCATCATACACTATTTGATAACATTTGTGGAATTGGATTTAATTGGAAAAATTGAAAGGTAGTAAAATTGTGGCCGCTTTTTAAATCTAACAAAATTATTCACTTCTCTATTGTTGAGATAATGAATGAAACAGCTTTCTAGCCTGATAGGAAAAAATTAGTTTTTCAATGAAGGACACTTGAGAATAGCAGCAGTGATATTGTAGAAAAGCTAAGAGTGGGACAAGGTTGGCAGCTGGCAGTGCAGTCTGACTATCAGCTTGGGTATGTTCATTTGGCCACCATAGATCTTATCTACTATCCTCGTGTCACTGGCCCAGCCTCCTGAAATTAGCTGCCATCATTAGCTGCCATCAGTAAGACCAAACAATACAACACATATGTATTTGTCTATCCTGGAGATGGGTTTGGTAGTTCCGTTTACTCACGGAACATCTATTAACACACCCTAAAAGCAAGCAGTAAAAAAATTCTGATTCACCCCTTTTCTCATCAGGATTCTCATCAAACCTGAGCTCTATGCTAGATCCTGCTTCACAGTTTTATGCAATAAAACTGACAGAGGATCATGGTGAAGGTATTAAAAATATGATGTATTTGTTAGTGTCACCGTATCAACTTGTGAAATGAAACATAAGAGTTGAGGTTGATGAGAATTAGAATGGTGTTATATTTGGTGAGAATGGTCATTTTATGACTTCACAGTCAAGTCATGGTTTCTATGTTTTACCAGATTACCAGAGTTCTGTTACATGAGAAACTATGGTTTCTGTAGATGTCTCATTTTTCATAATTCCCTCACATGTCAAACGCATCTTCTCGGATCTCCACATTTGCCGGTTTATATATGCCTCGATCAAAACAATCTTGATAACTTAATTCATTCATTTGTCTTCTTGACTGATTCTTCCACCAAGGTTTTTCTTCTTTTTGCAGCTCACAGTGGTTGCCGTAGTCTACCCCAGCTTACTTACGTGCGAGAGGTGGGGGACACTCCATCTTGATAAGTTGAATAATTAATTAAAATCCAACATAAAATATGTTCTGTCAGGTGTCGATGGAGGTTTAGGGGTTATCCTTAATCCTTTTTGAGGGTAAGTAGGAGTAACTTTAAACCACAGTGGTTAACTGCTGAAAAATAGCTGTTCCCCTTTATTCCTTTTGGAAAATGTAATTCCTGATGTCAACAGTCGCTCAAGCCTCAGTCTGGGTTTTACAGATGCTTGTGCGCATGCAGAGATTCACACGACACTCTCACCACTGAATGTCATCTTTATCTGTTTAACTCTATGAAGCAAATTGTGTTATTAAAAGCTCTGTAGAAACGAACTTATCCTCTCAGTGAGGTCAAACACTGACAGCTCTCTTGAGAGCCCTGAAGGCCCAATTACTCTTTAATAAACTGATCAACTACTGAGTTAACCAATTACATTAAGTGATTACCATACGGTACTGCACTAAGACGCTGCTGAAGTCCGACAGGTGACGATGAAAGAAACCTCTGCCGATAGAATATCGCTCTATTATATTTGCCTGGACATCTGTTTTTTGCCACCTTAAGGAGGTGTGAACATCACAAGCCTATGATCAGCGGTTTTGTCATTTTAAAACATCAGGATTCAGGCAAATCATAGAAATCACTCAGAGAGTCTTAAAGTTCGGCAACATCTCGGATACTAAAACAGGAGCAAAACACTAAACAAGATTATGTCAAAACAGGCGGTCTAAAAAAATTCCTTGTCACACGTTATTATCAATAATTACAATAATAAACATCATCCAGTTAAAAGGGTTGTTCAGATGAAGACAGTTCTTCATAAAGACTAATTCTACATCACTATACAGAAATGATGAACACTAGGAAAGAAGCCGGCTACAAGTTCCACTATTGCTCTGTTATTACACACATATTCTTATCTGTGAGTTTGCACAATGCATGTGTCTATTTTGAACCATTGTGAAGAGATCATCATATTACTGTATGTGCCCAGGGAATACACTACGGTGATGTAATCACAATGACATTGCTTTACTACTGCTGCCAAATAAAGTAACGCCAACTCATTTATGGGCCCTGGAAACCCAACACTATATCTGATATTGTGTTTATCATCTAACACTTAAAAGTCATTGAGAAAAACATGATCCATATCTGTAATATGTCCATATAACAGATTTATACTTTTCACCCACATATACTGTAACTATTGGCCTTTTATAGAAATAGAAATATACAATATTTACAACTTGTGAAGAGCTGGCAGACAGACAGTCAAATGGCAACAGCACTTCTATGAGTGAAACATAAGGGTAAAAATTGTGGCCTGTCATCTCATGAAGTATAATACAAAATATTTTGGCACATTGCAATCTGAATCATGAAAAAACTTTGACATGAATAAGTATGTTGAGTTAGAACTGTTAAACTATATGTTCCAGTCATCAAGTGTTGTCATCCCATAAGTCATGAGTCACTCAAAGCAAAAATATTTTCAAGCGTCGTCGCTCCGCTATCAACCATTTTGGCCCTTATCTCCCTCCTTTATTTCCATTTTCTCATCAAGAAAGGGAAGTACAAAATAAATTACTTCCAGCCTGGACAGCGACTTAACGGTGGATTATTCACACGTGGTTGAGCAGTGGAGCCACGGATGTCCATCCTGTGCTTTTGCTTTATTAAATGTTTTTTCAGTACACATGGGCGTGTGTGGTGGTTCTAATTCTGGTGTTTGGTATTCGCATCATGTTTCAAGTTTTTCGATTACCCAACTTAAATCTGATCTGACAGTTCAATGCAGTTCAAAACTGGTCCATATTAATTGAATATGCAACAATTTTCTTTTAATGACATCTTAACCTTTACTGACTTTAATATTCCAAAGGTATGAATACATTAAAAAAAAATAAGGGAGATTAAATAATATTGGACATGATTAAGGATTTTAAGATTAAATATGCTTTAAAAATTAAAATGAATAATAACTCCTCCTTAGAGAAGGCTAAAACATTAAATAAAAAAAAATCAGTCTTGAATATTAAGTATATACATGATGATGGCTTTGTTAGATGATGAAGCAGTTTGACAGGTAATTAAATGTTATTTGGTGTTCTGCCTGGATCCAGATTACAGACTGCTTCATCTGTCAGAAAATTCACTTTGATTGAAAGCCTGTCCTAAACCCACTCAAAACACATTGTGCACTTTGTTTCAATATTGATAGCTGGCCATTGATGTGACACATTTCAGGACACTAAATCCATACTTCCATTCAGGTTGACTGAAAATATCTGATCTATAAATTGTCTGTCACTGCCTACATAAAGTATTTACCTCATGATTCCTCACCACTATCATTACCTCCATCCACCTCTGTAACCCACATTCACGTTCTACCTCTTTAAGTCTCACCCACTCATGCTCTTCTTTTCTTTCCATCTGCCTTGGTATTTCATGTATGTACGTGACAAAACTAATATGTAAAATGTAAAATTTCATGTCCCAGAAAGTAATCACTGGACAAAAGCAATTCAGTTCTTAAAAGATAATAACATGATTGTTTGACCTGTTAATAGACAATTGCACGAGATTTGTTTTAGCTTCGTATTCTTTTTTTTTTTTTTTAACCAGGGAACATTAGCAAGAAAAAATCAGAAAAAAATGGCCAGGCAGTAACAGGACTACTCCTACAGTCATTATTTTTCTTGGTCTTGGTCTTTTCCTGTATCAAGCTAGAAGACACCTTTTTATTGAAAATATTCTCCATCAGTCAGGCTGCATGTGATGTGGAAGTAGATTACATGCTGAAACATTGGTCACGGTGAACTAAATCATTTTACCTTTTCAATGCATCTAATCACTAAAGGTCGATTACATGGAGTAGAGAGGGTGTTGCTTGTGAACACATATACAGGGGTCATATCAGACTCATTCCATATTGACTTTTTGTCTTTTGAGAAGTATTGCCTTCCAGCCCTTTGTTCTCCATCCCAACTGCATATTTTATATATATATATATATATATATATATATATATATATAGAGAGAGAGAGAGAGAGAGAGAGAGAGAGAGAGAGAGAGAGAGAGAGAGAGAGATAGATAGATAGATAGATAGATAGATAGATAGATAGATAGATAGATAGATAGATAGATAGATAGATAGAGATATAGAGATAGATAGATATTCTTTAATAAAAAAAAGATGACACTTATTACAATTTCTATTTTGATGTATAAATGCATGTTTCAATTGTCAGATTACGAAGATTACGAAAAGAGCCTGATGAAAGATCAGACCAAAAGTACAAAACAAGTTAAAAAAAAAT
This sequence comes from Antennarius striatus, assembly GCF_040054535.1. Lineage (NCBI taxonomy): Eukaryota > Metazoa > Chordata > Actinopteri > Lophiiformes > Antennariidae > Antennarius > Antennarius striatus. Next base: position 24,354,761 of record NC_090776.1, on the reverse strand, counting down.
CTTGTCTGGCTTTCCGAAACCTAAATAATCCTAAACATGACTACTACTACTACCATAGGATTTATTACTACTGAAGGTTGAGCTGTACCATCAGAGAAATGTCAGGGAGTTAAGTGCATAAACCAAGGTAAAAGCAACACAGATGCAATGAGCAAATATAAAATAAATGCTGTGTGTATTCCTATCTACATAATAGATTTGTCTCTGCTTTCCTTACAGAACAAGTTTGATATTCTATTTAAATTTCTATTAATCATTATGTTATACTGTGTTATCCTTTCAGCTGAAATGGGTCTCTTTCAAACAAAATAGGAAACAAAGTATTTAAAACAAATTGCATGCTGTAACTTTGAATTTTATTTATAAAACAAGTGCACAGCTTCAGTCAGTCTCTGTTGGAGGCAGATATCAGTTTAAAGAAGCTTAATAAAAAAAGACTTTGACAGGGCCCACAGCCAACATGAAGAAACTGGATTGTGGAAGCGTGATGCATGCACCAATCTCCTATGAATGATAATGACTTTTTCCAGAGAATTTAATGGTCAGTAGACAGGTGCTTTAAATGCTTGCTTCTACGTTTTATCTCAAACAGCAGGTTGGATGTGCAGAATAATTTACTCTGGCAAATATTAAATCAGCTTCTTAGTACAGATCATCTTTGTTTTGCCGCACAACTATAATGTGATAAACAACATCAAAATAATATCTATATCTTTACCCCAGAACTGAAATTAGTGCAACTATTATTTTTTCTTTGTGAAAACAGAACAAAGAGATAGGCACTGGGGGCAGCAAGAACACGTGAAGGACCAACTAAATCCTGCTAGCACAAAAAGATGGACAGGATCCTGCTGTGTCAGGATCATTGTAGCTTTGGATTAACTCCCCATGTTTTCAGCCATTCAGTGGACAAACCAGACAGTACACCAGCACCATGTCACATGATGTGTCATCGTCCATCCATTTTCCTCATCCAGCCTTAGAATGAGAATTGCGTCAGGTGTTGACATGTCTACATAGGAAGCTAACAGGTTATACTGTGCCTGTAATGAACCACTGATTTTACTGATGTGGCAGAATGACTGAAGGGGAGTTTTTCGGACACGTGACTGTGGAAAAGTTTGGAATGTTTTGTGTGATTTGTGAATTTCTTTTGGTGAAGTTCTTTTTGGAGAGGATACCACATTCTGCATATGGACTTATATTTTGTCTTGCTTTTGTTGATGCTGTGTTTCATGTCTCTCACCAACTACACAGTGCTTACCAGTTCACTGGTTTACCTTATTTCATCAGGTAACAAATGTGATGTCACAGCCAATAAAGTCTGAACTTTATGCATTCAGCTGTTTTTGCATTTGGACTATTGGGGCAAGTCTAGTCTTTCTGATCATAGTCTAGTGATATGATCCTGAAAAAGTTTAACAAGACATTCACAGAAGCCATATTATATGTTTTTAAAATTATATCTTTAAGCAATATGTCTTTATCAGCAACATCTCTCTTTCAGTCCAATGACCAGCATCACCTCACCTATGTTTAGTCATGAAGAAACAGGAACGCCATAAAATAGCCACAAAAAAGTGACTGAGTGTGTCATGATCCTGTTTGTTAAGTGTTTTTGCTTCCCCGTGTTTCATGTCTTGTCTTCCTGTTTTATTTTGTGATCACTCACCCCTGTCTCTGTCCCAGGTTCCCGTTTGCCCTGCCCCCTCCCCGTCTCCATGCACCTGATCCCTGATTGTATTTCCCGCACCTGTCTCCTATCACCCCCATTACTCCTGCATATATTCCCCTTTTGTGTCTTGTCTCGTCACCAGTTTGTTGTAGTTCTTTGCTCACGTCCCAGCCTTTGTCATAGTTCTATTCATAACTTTTTGTGTTTGAACCTTGCTTGTTTTTGACCTTGCATTTTCGCCTCCTGCCTTGGATACCTCTGCCTGGATTGACTGCTTTACCTGTGTACCGAACCTTGTCTGGAATAAACCTTGTTTGGTGATTTTACCGCTCGGTGTCGTGCACTTGAGTCCTGCCTCCCTGCGCTACGGTCATGACAGAGTGATATAGTTGACATAGATTTCTTTGTTGAACAGTGTTTATAATTTGTTCATAGTTGGCTGAATAATCAGAATTGGAATACTTTATTGATTCCTAAGGAGGAAATTGCTTTTTATAATGGAAAATGGCTCTGGAAATTATACACCAAGGGGGAACTTTGTCCCTATCCTTCTAGGAGTAGTGTTAACACACTTCTATATACGCTATACTGTAGTCTACATTTGCTTCCTATGGCTGTCCAATTTGTACTTGTGACTTAATAAATTCTAGGTACGTGCAAGCAGTTCTGAATGAGTCCGGTTTTGAATCCCTTGGGGATTAGAACCTCACTTGTGATCATGTGGAGAAGCTAACAAACTTGGTAAGGCGACATCAAATGCATCATCATCAGTGCAGGAAAGTCAACACAGATTTAAAGATTTAACAAAGAAATCTTAATACTGCACATTGTGACATGCAAGGATTTATGTGACGTAAGCTTTAATCAGCATTGTCTGGATTGCTTTGTCGTGGCTTGAATGTAACATGAGCACCGAAATACATATAAATGTAGTGCAGGTTTAACATACTACAAATGGCCATTCAGAATTAAATTATTTTCTTACAGATGGGTCCATTCATTTCTTTCAGCCTGGTCAAAGACATTACTGCATTTGGCTTGGTTCACCCAGTGTCTCTGGGATTGCCGGAACAAAAGCTGTTTACAGATAAATTTCACAGCTACCCAAGTCTGTTGTAGTCACGGGAATGCTCTGAGTATTTGCCCTCGGGGATGAGAAAACAGCTACTGGAATTTTCTTTGAACCAGTTCATGATGATGTTTCAGTGTGAGTGTTATTTATAGATGTACAGCAACTTAACTGTTACCGTATTTAACCTTTCCATCCCTTCATGAACTGGACATCTTCCTATTTTAGTCCAATTGTCAATAAAAGGCATAAAAAGACTTAGACATTCATTTTTGCACCTTTACTTTTGAAAGTTCATGATCTAACATCAGTAATTTCTACCGTTCTGAAACTATTCTACTGGCATTCTTTTTTTTTCCTTCAGGGAAACTCACATTACCTGTTATTTGTACCATTTCCATGTTTTTCTTATGTTGAACTTTCTGGAAATATTTCTATAACAACTGTATGATTAACTCAACATACCTTAAATAAATTGCCTGTCAATGTCTGAAGCTATAGGATAAACACCAACTGACAGCATTTCTCTGCTAAGACTCGCCTTTAATTCACTCAGTGGAGTGCAGCGCTAAATCGGGCCTTAATGATTAATGAGTAATTGGAAAGAACGATGTTTGACCTTTCCCTCGTTACTAAATACCAACGCACTGAAAAAACAAACTAGATGTGTCGCCAGCAGTCTCTTCACCTTCAGCTGTAAGTAGTGGGGACATCCCAGCATCCTTATGCTTTTAAGTCACTCAAGTGTGTAGTATTTAACCTTGGGCAAGTCGTTAATGGTCATGATAGACTGTAATAGCTCTGTTAGAAGTAAGCCATTGAACTGTTACATCAAGCTTCAGCGGTTTGTTTCATGAGATATTATCCTACGCCACCTTGTCTATCACTGAGGCCAATATAAATTCGTTGATTAGTATCATAAGAAATTTGCTGTGCAGAGGTCAAAGTTCAGGAGATCAAATATTAGCAGTAGCTGCAGCACTCAACCTATGACTACACACATCAGGCATCCTCTGATGAAGGGGATCAAGTGATTGGGGAAATAATATGTTTGATGCACTAGACCTTACAAACATCTTGTCATTGTGTTTCAGCCAATATTAAATATTACAGTCTGATCACCAGCTAGAAGGAGAAGCAACACTAGGAGAGAAAATAATAAAATAATCCTCTTTGAAAGGAGTGATTCAGATAAGACTTTTTTTAACACTGCAATGCATCCTTTCTACCTCTTAATCAAACGGTAGTTATGGCAAAAATGCAGAGGATTTTGCATCACAGGTCAGAGGTTAAGTCTCCACCATGTCTCTCCTTTTCCCTTTATCTTCTTACCTGTGTTGGGGTGAGATTGCAGGCGCCTCTAGAGGTCCCTCGGAAACAGGTTGGGGTTCGTCGGTGTATCTTTCCCTCCCTCTGTCTCAGTGTGGTTTTTCTGACTACATGGAGGCTGAACGCAGCTCCTCTTATAGAGTTCCACCCCTCCCCTCAAACCTCCGTCTCTGGTTCTCTCTCTCTCATAACTCCCTTCATCACAGAGAGAACGTGACGGAGGAGGAGGAAGAAATGAGGAGAGCAAGGAAATGGTAGAGACCATTGAGAAACGGAGAGTGAAATATAGGATAGGGATTACTTAAAAGTGTAACAAGAAGAAGCAGAAAGGAAAGAGCGAAAGGAAAAAAACTTGATGAGAGAGGAGAGATGGAGAGACTGAGTGGAGAGAAAGAAAATTTAGGAAAATTTTCTAAAAAGCTTTAAAAGTGGGGGTTTATGTTTGTTGCATAAGATGAATACATGAATCACTTAACTGATTAAAAATATTGATCATGCAAATATTGTTCGTATCAAAACTTTACTGTATATTTCATACGTAAGATATATTGTTCTTCATGTGATTCGAGGAAGTGAGGTCTTGTTTCTACATCAAACTTGGGAAAGTTTCTCTGAATCAATCAGTAGATACGTTTGAATAAGATAAGAAAAAAAATATATGGTGAAGTGATAAATGTGAAACAGTTGCAAAAATTCAATGTTAAATGTTCAAATATCCAAGCAACAATCAAAATATATTTTGGGACTGTTTGGTGCAAGTTGTAAATTGTAAATTAATTTATTGGTCAAAAAATAGTCCATGTTCCATGTGGATTTAAAAGTGACATCCAGATTATCTTGTGATTGTTCCAGTATGTGTTCTACGAGACGAAACAAGCTAGCAAATTGTTTGTGTGTGTGATACATTTGATGAGTCTGGTAAGGAGAACATAAGCAACTTTCAGGGTCAACTCAAAATCAGCTTTGCAAGGAAAATTCTAAATTGAATTTGTAGAACAACAAGCAGCATAACTTCTTAACATATTTTGTTTCTGTGTAAAAATTGGAGATGCTAGAATTGGTGTTTTTGAAGATATGCTCACTCACTTAAAAGTTAAAACCACATGAAACCACAGACAAAACAAAGACAATCAAATAAAAAAACAACAACTTATGTTAGTAAGTGCTGTTGAATATGTGGTCTGCTCCAGATAGTTTTCAATTTCCTTTAAACTGTTCCTTTAAACCAATAAGAATCATTTCACTTACAACTCAATATGATTATATAATCATCCTTCTATGCTGTTAAGACAGCATATCATTCTTACATGCTGAGCTTTTTTTGAGGAGAGGTTGGAGGACATCTGGCTGTCATTCTTCCACCATGTTGTGGGAGTGACAGTCAGACGTCCTCCAACCTCTCTTCACACAGTTGCAGGACTCTATTACTGTCATTTTGCTTACAGACAAAAATCGGCCCGGAAAACTAAAGAACCATAATAACCGTGATTAATATTGGTTATTACTATTATTATTATCATTATTATCATCATCATTATTGTTGATATTGTTGTTGTTGTTGTTGTTGTTGTTATTATTATTAGAAAAAGAGGAAGAAGAAGAACCAAAAACAACGAGTTATGCATAAACTTTATATTTTTTCTGATACTGACTTTGAATCTGGAGGTCAGATTATGTGGGTAGCTGAGTAACATTTCTAAATTGTTTTAATAGGAGATGGACGTTTTGTGTGTTCTATGATCCATAAGAACAACTGTTATATACATACAAATACAAAAACATTTTGAAGATTTTGAAGACTTTGAAGATGAAAAACACTGTGTGTTTGCGATAGAGCATTAAATCTAACGCTGGGAAATTATTGGGGTGTATTTGTGAAATAGACGAAGCTCCTGTCAGTCCTATTTCAATTAATAATTTTTGGCCTAATGGTCAACAATGTTTCTTATGGCCCCCGGGTCAATTAAGTGTTGTTTGAACAGACTGTTGGACCATTAAGTCCTGCTAAGTCTAGCTCAATAGACCATAATTATGTTTGTGTCCTCCGGTCATTGGTTCATTAGAAGATACCCATCAGGGAAGAGACATACGAAAAACTTTGTCGAGTAATCCTAAGCACTATGCCATAATCAAGAAGCCACAGCTCCAGTGTCCACATACTGTATAAGATTTTGTACTGATTACGCATTATGCAGAATCATCTAAATATCAATATAACTTGAATTTTAGTCACAATCCTTTAATGTTATTAAGCTTTGACTAAGCTTTTCATTTTTCTGCCAGCACTCAAATTATCAAGTTGAGCTTGTCAATAAATAAAAATATTGCAGCTAAATATATTTGTATATTTTGGTTTCTTGTCATAATACAGTGTGTATCCTGAAAATTAAACCTAGTAGTTACTCCTTTATTGTAGTTTTGTCTGCACATAATTATATAGGTAGTACCTTGAAATATTAGTTTCATTAGTTTTGTGACTGAGCTCGTAACAACTAACTCATAACTCAAACAAAATTTACCTATTTAAATGACTAAAATTCTTCTACATCCTCAAATTTATTTTTTTATCAACAAATATAGATGTGCATACTTTACCTATGTATAATTTAATATTTATGTTATGTTAATAATGGTAAAGTACAAAGTCATAAGAATCTTTACTCCGTAAACAAGAATAAGATTCAGCCTTAGCTAATGTTGTATTTATCTCCCAACACATGCGAAAGAACAAGATGCAGTCCCAGCTGATTTTGCATCCATCCGCCAACTAGCTGTGGTGTCGGAAGCATGACTCGTATCTTGGATTTTCGACGTATGTCAAACAAAAATAAAGACAGAACAACGGCTCATATCTGAAAAAAACTTGCATGTCGAGCAGTTTATATTTCAAGGTACTATTGTCTTGAGCAGGTCTTCTGATACTGAAAAGTTCTGTATGCCACAGTGTATCATCTTAAACTAATTTTTTGCTACATATCGCACTCACTGAGATGGTCCTGGTGTCTGTCAGTGACGTTCATGACAACGAAGAATTTCTTCATACACCATTAACAGTGCCTTAATTTTATATCACCCATAAAAGTATTGAAAAACTTCCAAATTATGGCACACCGTGTAACACTACCCAAATTACTGTAATTAAACAATTTGACTCGTCTCAGCTCAGATCAAATAATATGGAATTAGCTCACACACAAATCAAATTAACAGACAGCAGATAGTGCGTAATAATAAGAGCAAAGACAGACTCATTGGATGCGTATCTGCTTCAGCTCAAAGTTAGACTCCTCCATCACCAGAGACTAAATTAAATTGAGGAAACAAACCTTTGTGGAATCAGATGATCACCCACACCGTAATGATGGCTTTCAATGATAACTTACTTTGCGTGCTGCAACTCACGTCCACCCTTGATTACACATTCTGGTATTTTGGCAAACTGGAAGGAAATATAAAATGGTAAATGAGCAATTAGCTTGTATTGTGGAGCCAAATGCAGTTCACTGAGCCAAGCAACAAAACAGAAAAACATTTTGCTTCTACTACAAGACAAGCTGAAAGCGGTATAATTAAATAAAGTTAGAGTTAGAGAAGTGTGTTTTAAACAGTGTGTGCCTGAGACTCAGAATAAGCAAGAGTGAGAGACATTGCTCCGTCTAATCTCAGTGTCTGATCCATGAAGCATATTTTCCTTCAAAAAAAATGAATCAATGTCTTCAATTAAATACTCATTAAGATTTTTCCTGTGGGAAATGACTGATAGCTAAACAATAAATTAGATAAAACCACATTGAATGCTAATTTTACCCCACTTCAAAACCATTGTCGGTTCTCCCAAAAAAAAATACACAGAAAAATAAAAATCAATTTTGCACCATTTTACACAATTTATGAATAATAATAATTCTTGTATTTGTTTTTTAACCTTGAAAAAGTATTTTACATTATCATTCATTCGAAAACAAAGAATCTGCAATGTATGGTAAACATCTTCAAATATATTCGTGAATTAAAATTTGTTTTCCGTATTATATACCATTCATCCATTGAGCCATCTTCAACCGCTTATCTACAGTTATGTCACGGAGGCAACAATCTGAGCAGCGCTGCCCATGTTTCCCTCTCCACAGAAACCTCATTTTCCCAAGCTTGATGAGGCCTTCCCAGGTCTTACCCACAGCCTCCGATGCTCACGGAACGCAGCGCACTTCCGGATGCTGTCAGCCAATAGAATGCGCGTACGGTATCACGTGACTACCTACCAAAAATCTGCGATGAGGTGAAGCCAGACATCTTGAAGCGCGGATGCACAAGGGACTACTGTAATTAAACAAAGAAATTTGAATGAATGAATTTTGTGAGGTATAATTTCCCTCTTGTGTGGGTTGGTACACACCACAAGGTTCGCCTTGGTTGTCAAACATGTGGTCAAATGTGCATTGAACAATGTTGAACTTTCATTTTTATACACATATTAAGAGTGTTAGTGATACTGCTTTTGTCAGGTAACAAAGATTTTTCTTATGTTATTCCAGCTGGTTACCAAGAATGTTATTGCTTTATTCCACATCCTGTGATCCGTTGCATTTGCTAATGAATGTTGCCTATTTTCAATGTTGAAAGTCCTTCATTCGTTAGTTCGTTTGTGCGTTCATTCATTCATTTGTTGGTTTTTTCATTCTTTCGCTCGTTCGTTCATTCGTTCATTCATTCATACAGTACTACTGTACTACAGTCCTGTTGTTGTATTAGCGGGTGAGTTTAAGTATTACATCCCCCCCACCAGTTATATCTGTAGAGGTGAAACATCTTCTAATTGGAAAACAGAAGTCCAGACTTCCGTTTTAATTTTATGTTGTCTTTTTTAAACATTATTATCACAATTATTTTTTTATCAGTCTACACTACATCTACACTCAAGTTTTTGTCTTTCTTCTTTTTGATTCTCCTTTTGTCTTCCTCCGTTTCTGTCATGGGGAGGACAGAGGGAGGTTGCAGGTTTGTTGGAGGAGATAACAGGTCTTATCTTCTTCTAGCCAGATGCTGAGAGACCAGATCCAATCGTGACCTTTTTAAAGAAATTCATTGACTTTTACACCAAAGCCTCAAAATGAAGTACTAGAAAAACAAAGGTGCTGATGGAGATGTGATTTGCTCTTTTTTTTTAACTTCAAATCATGTTTTAGCGAGTGAAATGTGGGATAGTTTTAAAAAGGAAATATATTAGCAGAAAGTGTAGAAAGTGTACATTATGTGAGTGTTGTGTGGTTTCCTCAAAGACCAAACTGGACCATATACCCCTGCAAACACCATCACTGATACATAGTATCTCCAGTTTCCAGGCTATATATTAAAAAAAATAATCCTGCACCGATTGTTTATCAGAGGTGTCCCCAATGACTAAAGATCATACATCTAACAGATGAAAAGATTTATTCTTTCGAAAAAAAACATTTATCTAGACAATAAGACTTTATCTGAACTGGAAGTTTAGGATTTTGAAAACACTGCCATCTCTTTTTTTCTTCTAAACTTAACTTCTAAACTAAATTAGTTGTTTAGTTAAATATGGATTGGTGTTGCTGCATACCAGACCATATGAAAGAAACTCTGAAGACCAAATGTCACAGATGTGATTTATTTCCAAGGTATCAGACCATGTCAGTTTCTCAGTGACCAAGGTGCCATAAAGGTTATTGTGACTGCCCACTTCCTCTCCGCTATTGAGTGCTGCCTCTCTGTCCTATCTAATTGAGCCACTGTCTATGAAGGTTAATGGTCATCCTTTCACTGTTAACACTAATACATCTGGTGATGGTTTGAAAGTGTTTGTGCGCTGCTGAGACACGATAGATTCTTGGAACCTTAATAGCGTGCAGTACTTGGTTTATTACAAACAGCTTTGCAGCAAAAGCAAATCAAGTTATTCATTTTTTGTGGTATTGAGTGAAATAAATATATTCTGCAGAATTTCATCACAACGTAAAGGCACATGATTTATTTCTAAATATTTTAGGACAAATATGTGACTACACATGTGTATGTCTTCGAGCTGTTTTGTTTTTTGTTTTTTTTTCCCCTCAAATTTTTTTCTTTAAACCAATCAAAAGTTCTAGTGCCAGAGTTAGTGGTCAGGTTTTGTTTTCAATGTGTCTATTCCCTGTGGCATGTTAAGTCAAGCATGACTCTGTTCATTATCTTTTTTCACAGACCAATTCACTGCAGCTGGACAGTTAAAAATTCTCAAGAACATTTATTTACTATTGATAAGTAGAAGCTCAAACAGTTAAATGTGGTGATTTCAATTATCAAGACGCAACAGAAAATCACATTGTGAAAAATGAAAGTACAGCAACACACATCTATGACAGCCTCACCATACCACCACTCTCAAGTAGTGAGCAAAGATATCTCATTTTACTCTAAATCCAGACATCGTCAATGAACAAAACATGTAGCAATGAAGCAGGATGTTAATTTCCCTTATAGGAATTTTTTTTTTAACCTTTTCTCCCAAACCTTTAAAGTTTATTTTATTTAAAAGACACAAAGTACAGATTAAACATATATATGCTCATCTGATACACTGCACCAGATAATAGTGGCTCAGTGATAGAGCAGGTCGTCCAATGATTGTGGGATCGGTAGTTCAATTCCCATTCCCCTAGTCATCTGTCATTGTGTCCTTGGGCAAGACACTTTAGCCTGCTTGCCTCAAGTGAGGGACTCGCTGGTGTGTGAATGTGTGTGATTATTCCAGTGGTGATCGGAGGGGCCTTTGGCGTGGATTCGCTGCCACACCTCTGTCAGTCTGCCCCAGGGCAGCTGTGACTACAAATGTAGCTTACCATCACCAAGTATAAATGAGGTGTGAATGAATAATGGATCCACTGTAAAAACGACTTTGAGTGCTAAGAAAAGCGCTATATAAATTCAATCCATTATTATTATTGTTATTGCACCAGATAATTGTGTCAAAGTAATCTGCATCTGTAGTCCATAGGGTTGTTCAATGAGCAGATTATTTTTCAAATTCAATGCAAAGCAAGCTGAATTCCACCATAAGGAAATACTACTTGTAACATGACATGACTTGACAAAGAGGAATTGAACCCATGATGTGCCGTGAGGATAATGGCTGTTGAGGCACCGACTTCATGCCTCACCTGCCTCCCCTGACCAGACGTCACTGTATTGTGCAATGTGTATTGTGCAATTTATATATATATATATATACATATATATATATATATATATATATATATATATATATATATATATATATATATATATATATACACATATACATATACATATACATATACATATACATATATATATATATATATATATATATATATATATATATATATATATATATATATATATATCCATTGCTTTCCTGTGATGGCCTGTTGCATACAAGAAATTTAATGATGTCTGGTATAGTGCTGAAAATTCAATGCAATTCACATTATTCATTATAGGGAGTCATCAATTGGGCAGTGGTGAGAGCATCAATAATCTAACCATCCGATGTTCAGTAGAATGACATTGGAGAAAGATGACTACAAAGAGTTACAGGAGCAGAGAGAAAAAGAAAAAAGATTTCAACACTCACCTTATTTTCGAGATAAACGGGCCACAATGACACATCCAGGCACCCTACATCACATGAATTGATGTGTTCCTTCTCCCAGCCCACAGAGTTCCTTATCTGGGTGTTTGGCAGCGGATTAATAGAGTTCAAGGTTTGTATTAATAGGGTGGGGTGAAGGTTTTGGGTATAGATTGACCAGCAACAGCAGTTCTCATATCGAGCAAATGAGAGAAGAAGAGAGAAACCACAAGGTCAGTTTGAGAAGTGTTAGGTGGCCGCACATTCTTCTTGGGAGGAAAAAAAATCTAAATGTTTAATAAACACTAATATGTGATATTTATATGATAAATATATCAAATAGAAAAGTTGTAAAAACATAACTGTGAAATTTTTACAATCTACTGAACTGGTACGAATGATATAAAATTATATATATCCTGCATCTGCACATACCATCCAAAGAACTATAAATGCACAAGCTTACACGCCCATACATGTGCGTCCACCTGTCATGCAAGGTGCTGCCTCTTCACCAAGAGTAATCACTCTCACACACATAGATGGAAAAGCACTTAATCGAGTGGAAAAAGACTACCTCTTTGGTGAGCCAAATGTGGCATTCTTCATCATAATTCTGATTTGGATTAGGTGAGGAAAGATGAAAAGGAAAGAGTACACTTCGGAAACAGAAGGTGATGAGTACATGATACACTGAGGAGGATAGAAGAGGGCAGTCAGTAATGGAAAAAGGGCACTAATAGAGGTTAAAGCCTTTAGCTTGAAAATGTGGAAGGGGACAGCAGGCCAAAGCATCAGGGATACAGAGGTACTCGACGCTTTGGGTTTTAGCTTTTTTTATCCACATGAGAGACTCAAGAATAGTTGGATCAGCAAAACTGCAGAAATATTTAATACATGTCCTCTAAGAAAGTAAAAGGTTCATTGTCACACACCCCTGCATACTTGAACACTTTAAACACACACACTTCCTATCTATCTTCATGCCTGTGGGCTCTGGCTGAAAGAGGATTTGATTGGTGTTCAGCAGAGCAGAGAACAGAAACACTCTGTTATCTGCCAGTATTCCCAGGGAGCTTTGGTTCAACTGCCATGTTTCTCTCTCTCTCTCTGTCACACACACACACACACACACACACACACACACACACACACACACACACACACACACACACACACACACACACACACACACACACACGGAGCAGTAGTCAGACCTTGCAAGTTGCACTGAACACTTCAAATTTTCATTTAAATCCTCTTGAAGTATGAAACAGAAGACAGAGTTGAATTTCAGAGTTGTAACAAGTGAGACAATTCTACTTACCGACTGGTATTTCTGTTACAGATGAAGTTGTAAGACAAGAAAAAGGTTTAACAATAACAAAATCATGAAAGTTTTTTAAATTTGCAGAAACTTGAAAGAGGATGATAAAGGTCTACTTCTGCACCGTTGCTAAACAGACCATTGGGACTGGGTAGCACCAATCGGGTAGTGTTCCAAACACAAACTGACCAATCGTGGGGTACAACTGGCCAGCTTTGATGAGAGTTTGACAGTTACACCATGGAGGGTTTTAAGCTCATTGTCATTGTGTTCAGGGCAGTTATACTAGTGACCAAAGTTTTTATTTCCATTTGCCACACACTTTATACAGTACATTGTTTGAAATGTTTTGAATTCCTCATTCTCGTACTCTTAAATGTTTTGATGTCTATAATCAATCATCCTTAAGTCTTTTGCTCACTCCAGTGAACAGTCAATAATCAATACATTGATCAGCTGAAATGTGACGAGACTTCTGCATGAGGCCGAATTAGATTTTATCAGGTGAAACATTTTCTTAGGGGCAACTCAATGAACTCCATTGAGCCACACAACGAAGCAAAGGTACAATGTGCATGTTGGAAAACACATTCTTTGAAAGAACCATGATAGCAATCATGTAAGGTGTCAAGATATACACAGAATGAACTTTAAAAAAAAAACAACAAACATGATAAACAAACCTGACTTACATTTTACCCTCACAATTCACCTTGTTAGCTTTTAGATCCCTGTGTGCTATCAAATCATGTGTTTAAAAATAATTCTGTCAGTGGGGGATGTGTGAGATGAACCACTTGCAGCTCCCAGCTGAACACTGCAGACCAAGGAAGCCCCAACAAATGCCAGGCTGATGAATTTATATTGGAAAAATCGATTATGCCATTGCTGCTGTTTTCTATCACTGTCTGCCTTCTTGTGGGAGCCCAAAGATTCTGTGTCTACAAAAAAAAAAATGTACACACACATGCTTCCATACTGTGTATGCGTACTGTACACATGGCCAAACACACTCAGATGTTATGCCAGATATTTCATCAACCTTTATAATTTTGTCAGAACATGTTCATCAAAACATTTGTGAGTCACAGGTCAGAATACCCCTCCAGTTGTTAAAAGTCACTTTAAGAACAGAATGTGGTTTGGAGAAAATGTATATGACTGTACAGTAAATGTGTACTTTTTTTAAATATCTATTTTACAAGTGTTCCCACGGCTGCACAGGGAAAACCCAAGGGGGCATTTTTAACCCACAAACCAGCTTGTTTTGTCAGTGGTCACCAGCGCAGATGCTGATTAGATTGGCCTGTCTAAGTAATGAGCTCATGGCCATAAAACTGCTAAAGTTATTAACCTTATAGAGTCTGCTGTAATGGACGGCTGCGTTCTGGCGTGGACCTCTGCCACTGAGGCTATAAAGAGCAATCTCCACGTCTCCTCTTCATGGTTCTGCTTTTAGCCTCATACCTCCAACTCCCCTCTCTTCATGCCCGCACCCAGCACTAAAGCACAGACCCATTCTCCACCATGCCCTATGCAGAGGCAATAGGCAATAAAGATAATTATATTAAGCAACCATTTGAGGTGCCATTAAGGTTTAGTTGGCTGGAGCTTCAGGTTTGGGATATGTGGTAGGATTGATGCATTGCTTTGCCTTTTGTAACGGATAGAATGACATCACATCACTCAGGTCATGACCATATCTTTAAGTGGAACACTCTCATGTTTCAATGTTAAACCTCACTCAATACTTTTACTTTCTAATATGGATGAAACAGGTGAAACTACATCATGTTGAACACAGTAAGAATAATATTCATTTGCGTGTGTGTGTGTGTGTGTGTGTGTGTGTGTGTGTGTGTGTGTGTGTGTGTGTGTGTGTGTGTGTGTGTGTGTTCACATGCATAGTACACTGGTGAAAGGAGCATCAGTTTATTCTGCCTTTATCCAGTTTAAATTTCCACCAGTCTTTTGGGAATTCTATCGAGCAGTTTTCCAATCACCAACTAGCTCCTGTAACCTGCTGTCCACCTGTCTGCAGACAGACCAGGAAACATGAAAGCCTGTTCAATGTCCACTGTATGTGACATATTTAATAGATTACATTATAACTGCCTGCATGGAGAAAGAATTTGTTGTCAGCAAGTCTTTGAGCAAAGCATACAAGCCTTAATCAAAGGAGGAAATAAACTTGAACTCAAAAACTGAACTTATTGAAATGATAATGCAGTAAAATTGGACTTTTAATGAAGGAAAGGGGATCAGATCTGTGTATCTGTTAAAAAGGTTGACTTATTGTTTTCTGTTGCAAACAAACACACACAAAAACTACAGGCTTGATCAATTAGGTTATACAGATGAAACTACCTGTTATGTAGGCCTTTTCTGAATATATTGAGAATCCCCAATACCCATCTTTCAGTTAATCAGCACTCACACGAAGAAGATATATATATAAACAAACATACTCAGACACTATCTCCTTATTTAGTATGATTACTGGCCGGAACAATTACGATAATCATGTCATCTCAATGAAGGAGCAGATAAAGAATCAGCACTCCCTCTCCAGCCTTCATCCCTCCACCCTTTATCTCCCACATCACCACACACACACACACACACACACACACACGGAGAGAGAGAGAGAGAGAGAGAGAGAGAGAGAGAGAGAGAAAGAGAGAGCAAAGCAAAAGAAAGGAGCCTCCCACAGATATCCAGATGTATCCAAAAATGTAATATACATAAAAATTAAATGCTACTTAATTTTTTATGTCAAGCAAGGAAAGAAATTATTTCACTAATTGCAGATATAGTTTGGATAATTTTTGTTAATATAGTACAGAACAAAATGTCTCGTCTTCAGCTACTTTTTCTGCTTTACCTATCCCAGCTGAATGTGGCCACTAATATAATATTGTATGCTTTTATTCTTATTTATTGTACTTTCATTTATTCATTTTCTGAGCTGCTTCTTTTGCCTCGCAGGTCATGGGGGGGGGGGGTTGCTGGAGGCTATCTCAGTGGACTTACGGGCAAGAGGTGGGGAGACACTCCGAACATGCCGCCAGTACATTGTGGAGCATATTTATTCTACATTAACATGATGTCATGTGCTTTTAACAGTTTACTAGTGATTTTACTATTACAATATTTGTAGAGAACAAATGCAAAATACAGAAAACACGTTGCCACCTTGCCTTCAGCTGTTTCTTCCACTTGGCGGGTAACGGGGGTTGCTATGGGCTAATAATATAATATTACATGTTCTTATTTGGAGTTTGCATGTCCTCACGGTGTCTGTGTGGACTCTCCCCGGGCTCTCCGGCTTCCTCCCACCTCAAAAAAAAAAAAATGCAACTTAGGTATTGATGATGTCAAAATTGCCCCTAGGTGTGAATGTGTGCGTGTGTGGTTGTCTGTTAACTGGTGTCGCACCCAGAGTGTACCCTGCCTTACGCCCCCTGTTAGCTGGGATAGGTTCCAGCACCCCACGACCTGCGACAGCAGATGAAGCAGGTATTTAATGAATGAGTGAATGAATTAATGTGTTTATTTTTATTTATTGTGTGGTAACATGATATTATATGTTTTTAACTGTTACTAGTGATTTTATTATTTCAATATTTGTGGCGAATAGGAGTAAAGTGGATTAAAATTACATGCTTTTCATTTCTCCATGTATTTTTTTTAAACTGACGAATGATTGAGAATGACGTAACTTGAAAAGATGTAAGATGAGATACACCTATAATTATCTTTGTGTTTCCATGTTCCAAGTAATGTCACTCCAATGTTACAAAAAACCCCACAACACTGCAGTAATTAATTTTCCTCAGAAAGATGGCCACTATGTTCTAAACTATATCACATAATGAACATGGACTGTTCGAGGCCTGTAGATGTGGTGTATCCATTTCAGAATTTAAAGAAATCTGAGATTTAAATTAGAAATTAAGGACTGGGTGCTGTAATAAGTATGTAAAATAATCTCAAATTTACTTTTCTTTTAGGTAGTTCCATAACCAGTTATAATCTCTCCTCACCTGTGAAGTCTTTTTTATCCTCCGAATCTTGTTTTTCTATCTCACTTAACTGACGTCTCTCCTTTCTTCTTACTAGTCTGTTTTTGGTCTCCTGCTGCTCAACTAAACCAGTGGGAAGGGAGTTAAGTCATAATTGTCGTTGCAAAAGCATGCAGGGCACAGATACAGGAAGTGTGTAGGACATGTCCCACACTTACACCATGTCTGCTACAATGAATTTGATTTGAAGAATCAATGATGTTAAGCTGCTGTGCTTTGTACTTAAACTTCGATGGCGAGAAGTCCCAAAGTGTTTGACCAACCATTCATCAGAATGTCTCTTTATTCACAGAATAAATGCAATTTAGCATGATATATATAAGTGAAATCCATGCATCACTAGACTTGAATATTTCCAAAGGTATTAGAAATACTGTATGTCAAAGCATCCCACTCATACTGTATCTTATAGATCTTCCTGTAGTGTAAAGGATAAAAATATACTGACCAGTTGATGTCACTGTCTCCATATATCTCCGATGCTTTGTCTGATTGGTGTACAGAGAGCAGCAGCTTTGAGTTTCACATAAACTTTGTCTGGAATTGTCCAATTTTCATCCAATTTTCAGTAATGTTACATCATTCTGTGTCATTGTGTGGTGATGTGGGCATACTTATTTGTGTTTTAGATTGTAACCACACTGAAACAACCATAAAATTATTTTTTAGCTTTTCGATTAACTACATTTTTTCCCGTACTCCTCCATATTTACTGTTTGTTCACTCACCTTGTGTTATCTAGCTGAGGAAGAGGAGGAAACCCATAACTTAATCTTGCACGCAAAGTCAATAATAATATGTGTATCTGATCCAAGATTCAGATCCATCCCAAACTTTATTATATTCAATTCTTGGCTGATGTCACAACAGGTATTGTGAAAAATAAAGCCAGTGATTTACTTTTTTTCCATTAGCCTGCTGCCAAACTGATAATCAAATCAAATCAATAGACTGAAAAATCCCAGGCTGCATGTCTGGAATGCATGTACGATGTAATTTCAATTAATGGATCGGTTGCCTTTGGGAAAAACTTAACAAATAACACAATCACTTTTCGATAATATTTTGCATATTATTTGTTTTTCTATAGTACTGATTTGGCTAGCTGAGAGGGCCTATCATTTTCAATCAAAAGCAGTAGTGGACAGAATACCATCACTTACACAACACATAAATGACAATCCAACATTTTAAGCAGCAGGGATGCAAATGTGAGTTTGTCAGTACATCAGTTCACTGCCTTGGTGAGAACTGAAACACTGTAGCGCCTTGAGATACAAGTTTTATTTGTTCCATGTCTGACCTCGTAAGTCAAACAAATTTTTCACATTTAAAATAACTAAAATCATTTTAATCCATTCCAACCTTATAAAAAAGCCTCCAACTCATCTTTGCATAATTAATCATATAAACAGTAAGTTATGTAAAGAATTATAAAGTATGAAACAAAACGCAAAAGTCAAGAGAAATACATGAGCTACCTCTTTACAGTAATCCTTTGTTACTCGCAGTTAATGCATTCCAGGACCACCCATGAAAAGCGAAATGCAACTTGATGACTTGATTCACCAACTTTTTCTCAATACAATATTTTATAGTGAAATGATTCAGGATCTATTGAATGGATTGTTATTCAATCTAATCCGGGTATTGATGATCACATGAAAACTTTTGTTGATCCATTTTTTTTTCATTGAGAAATTGTATTTTTTTCCTATCAATGACCTTGGCCATGTTGCTATACTGATGTCATTTAGCTCAACACAACAAAAGTGTAGGTACGGCCATAGGTTGTCGCTCTTATATGTTTTGAAAAACAGATATTTTTGTAGTTTTATTATAGCACTAACAGTGATATATTTCACCACAGTCGTGATTTCAAAAATATGACCATCTTTTTGTTTTCTTACTAACCTGCTGGTAGAATTAGAATTAATACATCATGTTCTTCCTCTCCTTTGATGCATTTTTAATTGTGCCAGAATTTCTTCGGAATGAAGAAGGTGAAGTTTCAATTTAACCGTTGGATGCCCTTCAACAGTGCTTCACCTTGATGACTTCTGACCTTTCATTTGATATGTGTTTGCTGTATGTATCTGTGTAGAGGAGATAACAAGATGAAAGTACCTCATTACCCTGAGTGGAAGATGTTGACTGAAAGTGAATAAGTTAGAAGTGTTCTTAATATTCTTCAAAGACCCTGCCCTTTGCAAAGGAAAACCCCTTGGGAGTCATAATCACTCTTAACACTCCAGGTTTCCTTCCTTAGTGAGATGCAAACATTTGCTTTGAATTAACAAGCTGGAAGGAAAGCAAACAGGTACGTGTGCATACCTTAATTTTTTATCCAGTTAAAAGATGTAATTGTGAAAGTTGTGACATCCCTCTTCTTGACATGACTTGCCCCCACAACTCCAGTTTAAACCAGCTATGTTGCTATTCTGCTTTCCTATACATAAAAAAACGGTGCATTTCAAACAAGTTTTGACATCTGCATCTCCTATCAGTAGTTCTTCATTCATTCATTCATTCATTCATTCATTCATTCATTCATTCATTCATTCATTCATTCGTTCATTCATTCATTCATTCATTCATTCATTTATTCATTTTCCAGAAGAAGGCACAATCAGTAATTGTCTCGTCTTCAGCCGCTTTTCCAAATCACTCACAGGTTCATGCCAAAGCTTATCTCAGCTGACATCAGGTGGGAGGTGAGTACACCCTGGACAAGTCGCCAGTTTAGAGTAACCAATTTACCTAAAGTCTATGTTGCATCTTTGAAGGTGGAAGGAAACCAGTGATCTCTGAGAGGTCCCACTCAGAGACTGGGAAAACCCCAGTGGTAACAAACCAAGGATCATCTAGTTGTGAGGCAATGGCGCCACTGCGCCATTGTGTTATGTTACTTGTACAGCACAAACTCTTAGTTTTGAAGGTGGTGGTAGGTTGCTTAAGTTACCTTCAGGTAGACCATGGGAAGCTATCTTCACACTGGTGTGACACTGAGCTAAGCTGATATTCTCCAGCTCCATATTTAAAACATGGACATAAGTGACAATAATTTTCTTGCCTAATTCTAAGGAGAAAAGTTAAAAGGAGGAGAACCCTTCATAAAACTTCTCTCAGTTGTGTCCACCATCAACCAGCTCAGCGAAGAGCTCCAGACACTTCTTGATGATGCTCTTGCCGATGACCTTGAGGATCTTGCTCTGCTACAGCATCTCTCTGGAGATGTTGAGGGACAGATCTTCAGAGTCCACCTCAGAGTCCACGCACGAAGTTCAGGTACTCTGGGATGAGCTCCTCACAGTTGTCTATCATCAAGAAGTACAGCTCTTCCTGACCTACAGCTTGATGTTATTCTTCTTCTCATTCTCAAAGAGGTCAAAGGACGCACGATAAGGAATGAAGAGCAGGACTCGTAATTCCAGTTTATCCTAAACGTTTTAAGGCTCATTTTTGCACCTGTACCTGTTTGTATCACTTTTTGACTTGTATGGCAGCCTCCTTGAACAAGTCTTTCTTGTTAAACAGATTTGTAATCTCAATGGGACTTCCTGGTTAAGTAAAGGTTAAGAGAGAAACAAAGAAAAATAATTTGTGCTTACCAAATTACCATGGGGTGGCACGGTGGTGCTGTGGTCAAGCATTGTGTTCAAATCCACAACTCTGCAGGTTTTTTATGTCCTTTCTATGTGTATGTGGGTCACCTCCAGCTTCTTCCTACAATTCCAAATTGGCCAGAGATGTGAATGTGTGCATGAATGGTGGTTTGACTTTCCGACCTTCCCAAGGCAAATTACAGTATTATTTGAGCAACATAATGTTGTAGTGAATGTACTAGATCGGTCACTCCGATTCTAGGTTTGAAGCAGAAATGTTTTTAAAAAAATTTTTTAAAATCTTTGTTCTTTGAAAGAATGCTTTAACTAGCCATTAAAGAATATACATTTTACTTCCCGGGATCCACCAATAAAAATAATGACAGCACTAGGCCCTCATACGTCAGCAATGACAGCAGGCTAGGCAAGTACGTGTGTCTTTAAACAGGCCATCCTCTGTCTAGAACTTTCTTCTGCCTGCCTACGCTTGTGACACTGTGATGACAAGACTTAAAAATGGCCTGTCCCCACAGTGACTGTTGCAGACACTGTACAAAAAAGTTAATTGATTTACAAACAAAAGAGATGTTGTGGTAGGTTTGAAAACAATAAATGAAGAGGTAAAGTCGTGATCTCAAATCAGTGTGTGGAGGCATGGCACAATACGTTGTAATGGGCAAAATTTTAGCTGGGTTTTTTTCCCCCCACAGTATCTATATTGAGCTTCAAGTGCCCTCTAGTGGTTGCAGCTGCACTCCTCTGGTCAATGGGACACTTGTGAAGACATCTTTCCTAAAAAAAAACCTTTTTCAAAAAACAAAAAACCAAGATTCCTAAACATTTCTTAAAGGTTGCCCCATGCAATTTTATCAAGTAAAACACACTTTCATCATCTTAGTATCTGTGGCCTACATGAAAAAGATCTTTTTACTATGAAAGTAGTGTTGTACATCAAGAAATGGAGGTGTTTTTTGTTTTTTTTTAAATATCACCTTCTTTTGACATCCATCCCTGGCCCTTAGATGGTTTTATTAATAGAAAGGTGTAATGCAGAAACAATGTGGAATGCTGGTTTTGCTTTAAAATTTCACAATACATTAAGAGAGTGAACAACTAGAGAGTGCATTCCTCCATCAACGTCATTGTCACTAAAACCTGAAATGCTAGAAAATTGCCTTTTGGCAGTTTCTGCACACATTCATGGCTCTGAAAGAAGAAAGTTAGTTTGTGACACAATGTCTGCCTGCCCTTTGTGTGCATCGTTGCACCCAGGGCACAGCATAAATTATAGTGATGTTACCATGGTGACATCATATTATTTGGAAATTTCTCTTATCAAATTAAGCACTATACTCTGTAATTCCACGACCTTGAAATCCGAGTCATAGCTGTTGAAATCATATCTATCATTAGACATTTATGTCACATAAATAAAATATTGAAAAATCAATAATGACATACTGATCTATTTATCTAAATGTAATATATGACCTTTCACAAATGCAAAATGTTCCTCTGACTGACTATCTCAGTTACATACTGATGGCACTTTCTGTACAGTACATAATGACTCCTTCAAATGTATATTTTACTCTGACAGACCCATATTATCAATCAGAATATGATCTGCCTTCGATCTATTTATGCATATTGGGGATATGAGCATCATGTGACAGCAAAAAAGACCCTCATACCCCAGCAATGACAGCAGGCCAGGCAAGACCGTGTGACCTAAAAACAGCTTTTTGACGTAACTTGCAAACAGAAAAATTAGCAAACAGACAGATACAGATAGACAAACAAATGTATACCAAACGAACACAAAACAAAATGAAAAAAACAAAGAAAACAAAAACAAATAGCCTGACATAAGAATATTAACATCTTTTATTTTGAAATTGAAGCGTTTGGGCGGAAACCGGATGTTGCTAGCTGCTTGTAGCTCGACAGAGGGTGGACTGTTCTGCTGGTAAGACCGTCGCCAGGCGGTTCCTGAGACGTCTGTCACGGCTGTACGGAGAGGTTAACGGGTGTCACCCTGGTATGAGTCCACTGAGGTATGTAGATCGAAGTTTGGGCAGTGTCTGGGGATGTTATGGTCGGACAAGGACAAAACATGCTTGTTTCCTGCTACTGCAGTCCGTTACTTTGCCTGACAAATTAGCTGGCTAGCCCTTTTTTTTTTTCTTTTTTTTTTGCCTTGCAGATAAGTTAGCATATGTTTGTTCACTCACATCCACCAGCTGCTGTAATGTATTGGGCCTACTTCATTTACATTTTTTCCTTTCCTTTCCAGCTTCCCCGCCTCTGTGGATTTGAATTAGCCTGGAATATGAGCAGAAAAAGAAGATAAGGAGCGGCGGGCGGGTTCCTGCTGGATATTGCCCTCGTTTTTAGTTTAGGGTTTTGCTTTTTTTTCCGTGGACATGCCTGGTCTATGGAACAAGGCTGAGCGAAGCTAGCTGGCCAACATTTCCAGCTAGCGCAACATTCCCAGCCTCTTGAATGCTTGATTAAGCTGAATTAGCTGATTTATTTTGGATCAGCGTTACCTCCCCACCTAGGGTAAGGATTCAGCATGGGGGAACCGATCCTGGACGACTCCAATGTCAAGGTGGCTGTACGTGTACGGCCCATGAACAGAAGAGGTGAGAATGCTTCAGCCTCGTATTTAAATAGTTAATGATGTCTTAATTAATGTGTCATACGACGATTTCATCTGTCCACATTGTTTAAATGTCAGTGCTAATATGAGGGAAAAGAGAATATCACATTATACTGGGTTGCCAGTGAGATATGACCACCCATTAGAGAAATGAGCTGTTGTATGGATGTTATGTGGCTGGTCTGGATTGCACGTTTTACAGTACTGCCATAGGGCTTCTCTCACGCTGCCTCCCATCCAACAGGACTAATGGGAGCTGCTGGATGAAATACACTGATAGACAGCCTGAAGCTTCTTGAGTTGGGTAGACTGTTTTGGTGTACCAACATACCTTTAGGTTGGTATGATAACTGTCCTAAAACATTTTAAGAACCATCAGACTACTAGTTGTACAGTATTTACTGAAAAGGGGGTGTTTCTGGTACTTTTGTCATTGTGGCCTTGCTAACATTAAACCCACATAGTCCTCATGTTTTTACTGCTCTATAACACATGCACATAACATTACATCCTTTAATTAAAAAAAAAAAGTAAGCTTGCCTGACAAAGACACAGTATTACACACATTGGCATGTTTTTACAATTAAACTTTTGTTTAGCAAGCAAGGAGACACTATTGACATCTCAAAGACAACTGCCAGTTTCTAGGTTTTTAGGTGTTGGGAATTGTGTCCCATGTGGAGAAGAGCGGTTGAGCGGCATGTCTAGTGAATCATATGCCTCGCTCTCCCCCCTCTCTGAGCTGGAAAAATCGGTCACAAGACCAAGGCAGTGGGTTGTCACAATGTTCCCAGAGGCAGGTGTTTAGCATGACCTGTAATAAAGAGAAACTCAGCAGCCAGGGTTCAGGTTTATCTACAAGTTTAAGCATTTATTTTGAACACGCTACCATCCTGTGTTTTTCAGAAATGAGATAGGGGATGTTTGGCAATTTAATTATGTCAGTGCTGTAGTTTTTTAAGATTAAGTGCATGCAGATGACATTTTAGATAATTTTTAATGGGTGAGCATTGAGTCCCAGTACTTCCTATTTCACCCATGTCTGCTACGTTTAATTTATGTGAACTCTGCTGCCTTGTTCAGTAGGAGACATGTGGACTCGATTCAGATTTCCTCGCGTTTTTTCTACCATATCTTTAAAAGCATTGTTGTCCAATTAGACTTCTTATCATCATCAATCTAGTGAGGCATTGGCATTACTGTGGGCTTGTGGTGTGGTTTCCCTATGGACAAATGGCTGTGAAAATGGGTTTTGAACCCTCAGTCATATGTTTCCGCTTGTACCTTTCTGATCCCTGTTGTAATGGAGTGGACCATGTTTGGTGATTGTTGTTCACCCAGGTTGTGGTAGTCCTCAAAGACTGAATCAAACGCTACAGGACTGCTTAAGAACAACACAGCACCAATAATGGAAGCGCAAATGAGACACGATCACTTTCCTCACCCACCTCTTTCTAGCTGGTGCAGTGATTCACACCTGTGACACTGATATAACAAATATACTTTCCTAACCCTGAGGCCACTGTCTCCGTGTATGCCAGGTTAAGGAGAAGTGGTGGTGTGGCTGCAGAGCTGGACAAAGGCAGGAAGGGAGTCTGAATGAATATTTGCTAACATTGCGTAATGCTTCATGTTCCCATGGCTCTGGCCTTCGAAGAACAGAGCAAGGCCAGGCGTAGCAACACCACTACCACAGCCAATCATGTTGCTGGTTCATTTCAGGCCTGCTGTGCCAAACCTCAGCACCGTTAGCCTAGTGAAGGACCGGAGAGAAAGTCAGTGGAAAGTGGGAGCTGGTTATGGAGCAAAGAGAGGCAGATAACAATGGGTACATTTATTCTCCCAACCCCACCACATCACACTTTCCCCTCTGGTAATCAGGAAGTTCAGCTGCTTCACAAGGGGCACATGGGTAATGTAGGCCACAGCAGAAGAAGAGTGGGCAGAACAAAAACATTTCTTATTCAGCCTCTCTTTCTCTCCCTTGTTTATATTTTTCTTGTGCTTTTGTTGTTTGCCTTTGTCACTCAGCATCTGTTAGCTCACTCTACTTTTTTTTTTTTTTTTGCACTTTGTGGCATCTTTGATAGCTTGGACAGTGATTCATGTCCTCTAACCATTTAGACCAAGTTTCCATGGCTCTACCCCTATGTTCAGCACAGGAGTGGCAGGATTGAGGCCGTTTAAACAGACAATTTTGCCTGAAATTTCCCTTTGCTCATGCACCCACAGTCATAAAGATTCCTAGTACAAAGAGTTGTTTATGAAAATATATAGAAATTATTAGAAATTTGATGTCTTTCGGTTTTCCTAAGAATAAAGTGTATATTCAACAATTTATCATATATAGTAATCACAAAGAACCTTACCTTTTTCATCTACTAAGGTGAAAAATTGGTGTGAAGACAAAGAGGTTGGAAACATATTTTCCAAAAGGTGCATTAATAACACACAAAATCACATCATGCAGTGAGAATGTTCATGGAATCCATTGCCCTATATTCCCCCATGGTGGACTAAGCACTTTCACTGTAATAATGCCATTTAAAATTTCATTAGGACCATCAATGTCAAACAGATGTTCAAAAATTGCCAGTCTGATAAAGAAAACGAAGCCAATCAATATTACTATAAATACTGAAGAGTTGCGTCAACAAGAATGTTTGTCTTAGTTTGTTATGTACCAAAGAGTTATCTTGATATGAATATTGCTGTATTTTAAGAGTAGGAGTTATATCAGCCCCCTGCATACAGTAACACAAAAGTTTCTTTCAGAAGGATGATTCTAATATCTTGGTATGAGCACTGATGCCTATCACATGCATAACAGGTGCTGTCTGCACAAATGCTAAGCTTCTTGTCACAGTATTCAGATCACCATGAAGCTATTCATGCCAAAGTTCTAGCACATCACAGAAAGGTTTATTTGGAGATGCAATATTGTTACCTATGCATTGTAACCAGCTCTGGATAATATGGTGCTTGTTGAGATTATCAAACAATGGCTACATCTAGAGAAGGATGGTACATGTTCAATTAGGAATATAGAGTTTGTGCTTGCAGAGTAAAGGAATTGAAACTCAAGAATGTTTCCTGTCTTTGTTGAATTTCAAAATCATTGCATGTTCTTGCTTGCTCACTTCTGTATAATGGAGAATATGATTACTGATAGGTGGGGCATGAATGTCACCACTGGGCCAAGTGATGGTTTTAAAAAGAATCTGATTTGGAAAACCTCTGGATCCGTCTGTGGAGGAGTGGATGCTTGTTTACATGGGTGGTTTGAGCCAGGTATTGCAGTGGAAGGGTGTTATTTATTATCAAGTCAACTCTGCTTTGGTGTCCTTGAGCAAAATCTGAATTGCATTTTCTGAATTGCTGTTCTAGCCCTGACCTTTGACCTTAGCATGGAACAGTATCAAAACAACAGAAAATGATATCCAAACCAGGAGCAACACAGGGAAGGGGGTGGTTAAACCACTTCTGCTGATCATATCAACTGTGTTACATCACAAGAAAGATTGACCTTTGTTAACCTAGGTTAATACCTTTACCTCTGTCTTCAGTCATGGTTTCTGCAAGTGACTTGGTGCCTGATTGAAGAGGCAACATACAGACCATTTTATTTTGAACTGTATTCCTGGCCTGATATTATTTTTTAAAGTGCAATATTTTGCATTAGATTGATTGTTATTTTAATCCGTGTGAAAAAGAGGAATCCTGCTACTGTTAAATTAGCTTGCTCTGCAAATAAGTTTGTTTTTTAAATGTGCAGTTAGTTCTACCAAAATTGGGCGCCTAGGACATGCTGATAGTACCTAGTTTGTGTAGACAACCATCACTAGGTCTCAATGGTAGCATATATAAATGTAGAAACTGAACAGTCCTATGAATTTCCACTGAGGTTTATTTTCCAGTGCTTTCACTGGCGACTTTCACAGCAAGACTTCTATGAGAGGGTTATACTGACAGACTGCCATCTGAATATAAACCCTGTCTGCGCATAATATGTAAATAAGACTTTCAAAAAGTTTAATTTTGTACTCTAATTTATTTTTTAGTACATTAATAGTAATTGGCAAAATGGCAATGTTTATCAGGTAGCCGTAGCATATTATACAATATTTTGAATTAAGCAGACTATAGACAGACACATCCCCGCATTAGGACTTTTCCATATGTGGACTTGTGATTGGCCAGTTGGTGTTTGACCATGAGGGGCCAGGGTCACTATGGGAGGCTCTTAGTCATGTGTGTGTTTGAATAGTCCTGCCTTATTGATTAGCTCAATGCTCACTCTCTTAAGGTAAAAGGTCATTTTCATAGTAGTTGCTTCACAGCCTGCTCACATATTTTGAACTTGATGTTCCACAGCAAACATTTCAAGGGTTCTGCCCTTAAACCTTTTTCTGTTTTCGCTGCAGAATGGCCGAACAAATGAACATCAGACCAAAATTTATGTTTCTACGTCTGGACATTAATCTGTTCTACAGTTCACCAAAACATTTGATTTATTTTTCTTTATTGATTTCATGTGTATTCTAACATCAAGTTAGCTGGTGAATGGGCCAAAGATTTCAGGTCATCTTGTTTATATTTGAAGCTTTATTTCAGTATATCCCAGCATATTGGACAACAATATGCTCTGATGATGATTATAATACATTTTCAAACCTACTTTGTCATGAAATTCACAATGATATTGTGTCAATGTTGAAATGGTAGACTCTTGTCGCATGTTTGTGTTGTGTCAGTTTTTTGGCTCTAACATTATGTGTTGTCTCGTCCACAGAAAAGGAATTGAACACAAAATGTGTTGTGGAGATGGTGAAGAACCAGACAATCCTTCATCCTGCCGCTGGTAATCTGGGCAAAGGAGACTCCAGGTACGTTAACAAGTAGCTCTACTTATTCGCGAATTAACTATCATTTATTGTCTTCAGACATCTCTAATTCAACAGGTGGATGCCCACAAACTAAAACACGTTTACCCCTATATTCATTGTCCAATAAAAATATTGGATTTTAGAAAACTTTTAAGACTATATAATATCGTGTTATCTAAAATAAATTAGCATAAACATATGTAAGCACATTAGTTCCAACATCTACCATTAAGTGTTATTTCATGATTAACGCGATTGCTTTGGATGCTGATTAGTTTATGGTAAATTGTTGCTCCTCATAATTCAATCCTTAAGGAGCAGAAGGAAACACTTCAATGAATTTTCGACCATTTTTTAAACGCATCCAACAACATCAACAAAAGCCAGAGTAAGCTATTGATGTTGACAATCCACTGTACGGTAGTGTAGCATTTAACACGTAGCTTACCTTAAGAGTGAAGGAAGAAGTGAGAGCAATTATTGTCTGTCAGAGGCAAAGTTGTCATCAGAGAGATCATCACCCCCACCACTGTCTTCACTAGCCTTTACAGTACTTTATCATTCATGATAGACAGTAATGCATCCAAAGTTTGAAGCCCAAGCACTGAGATGCTCACAGAGACAACAACAAATTAGAACAAGATGGGGAGACGAGTGTTGGAGATGCGCAACCAAAAGCGGGACTGCTTGGCAGTGGGTGTGGCAGAAAGGGACACTACAGTAGTTATATAGCTGGTTATCACAGGGTGTGTTTGTTCGTATCTCCGAATGTCTGTAAGTCAAATGTTCATAAGTTCAGAACTACCTGTATATGCATGCAGATTGGATGTTGTAGTTTTGACTCTTTGTTAGCATATGTGAGTTATGGAAGCAGTTCAGGTACTTTATGATCCTTCACCTCTAATAATCCTTATCTTCTAATGAGTGCAATTAGTAATGAAAATGATAACACCTTCTGTGAGGCATTGCTCAGATCTGAGATAAGATGCATCAGTCATTCCACTAAAAATGACTTTGATTCACATACATCTCCAAAGGTCATTTCTCTTCAATAGCCTTAAATCTTCTTTCACAAGATGAAGACACACCTTACAACTCTGAAAATCAGTGTCAAAATACTCCAGTGTTGGTTGCTGAAACATCCTTGGGTACACTGTGGACAGGAAAAGCTAATTGCTTATTCTATATCCATCAAACCATAAGCTGCTGCTGAAGCTTTCAGATGAGTCAAAATTTAAGTGAATCTTTTTTATTATGTGTATTTGTAGTACTCCATTGTGATTACACTTGAACTATAATAGTGGGATAAAAATGAACAGAAGAACCCAGGTCACATGATCTACCTGACAATTAATCCCTAAAATAACCAACTTGTTGAATGTATTCAATGTTGTGAGCCTCTGTCTATTGCCTTCGCCCTCACTCATATTCAGAGCTATTGTATCTTTAATAGTAATACTTATTGCCCTGGAAATCTACTCCTGTCTTTCCATTGATCACTGCTTTTTAACAGCCAATCTTGTTTGGAATACATTTCTTTGTCATGATTTTTTTTTTGGACTTTTAAACCCACTGATTGGTCTCCTAGAGACTAGTTCACCATCACTTGTATCACTGGTCACTTGTTTTGTCTTTTACACTATTCATCCTGTCAGTCTGAAGCTCACCGAAAGAGATGTTAGATTTAGTTGCAATGGACAGAAAGTGTGTGTGTGTGTGTGTGTGTGTGTGTGTGTGTGTGTGTGTGTGTGTGTGTGTGTGTGTGTGTGTGTGTGTGTGTGTGTGTGTGTGTGTGTGTGTGTGTGTGTGTGTGTGTGTGTGTGTGTGTGTGTGTGTGTGTGTGTGTGTGTGTGTGTGTAAAAAAACATGGCTGGAAGACAGACAGCAGTACAATCAAGGCAGACGGAGACACACATAAAAAAGCAGACTTCACTCCTCTTGTCCCTCACTTCGTCAGGTCATAACTCCCTACCGCCTGGCTTCCTCCCTTTTTCGCTGCTCTTCCGTTTCCGTGGCAACATCGGTGGGGGGTGGGGGTAACTCTGGGTCACTTTTGGTTACCATCAAGTCTTTTCCTTGAGTGAGTAGACATTGGAAGAGGGGGAAAACCCTCATTTTCTTGAGCATCTGTCGACCATAAAGTTCCCCCAGTGACTTTTATGGAGCACCAAAGGAGCAGAGCTGTAGTTTCTGTCTGTCTCTCTATGACAAAGGAGCGAGGAAGCTGTGGCAGGAGGATGGGCTGAATGACTGCTGCTCAAAGCATGTAGATGCTATTTTCATTTTAGATACTGTTTACAGTGAAGGATATTGATTTACTAGTTAAATAGAGAAGAGAAATAATCCTGGATGCATAGAGGAAGTATGCTGTAGAAGTAGGATGTTGCAGTTGCTTGATGTTTTTTCAGCTGTTTTACCAGGATGTCCTTTGTTTAAGATTTTAGTAAGATGTATCTGCTGCCAAAGACATAAAATTGACCAGCAGCTTCCTACAGTAGATTCATACTGTCTTTATATGTGGCATCTCTACAAAAGCCAAACTAACCAGATTTCGTGTATAATGACTGTATGGGATGTGTGTGAAACTTAAATCACTACATCATTAAAACAGTAATTTCCTAAGAGAATAAAGATCACAGTAAAAAAATTATAGAGCTTTTAAATCAGTATTTAATTTTAAGTTGTCATGACCATAGTCCATTACTTTATAGCAAATGCAAGGCAATTTTTGGTACAATGCATTGTTTATGGACTTTGCAGTGGGGAAGAAAATCGTAGTTGATAAAGCTTTTGGTGTTGCCTACTTTGGCATCAGAGATTTTACGCAGACAGCATGGGTTCCACTACAACCAATTTAACATTTGTGTGTCTAGAGTGCTTCAGGTCTGTCACAGGAGCTAAGCTGTTCTAGATTTGGTTGAGACAACTGTGAATTTTGAGTGATTTCTGAGCATAATCTGATGTAATCAATTAAAGAAATAATACATTTTTGTGATGTCAGTTTTCTTTAGTCTTGTTGGCTTTTTAACAGATAGTGTGTACCTTTCCAGGCACTCTAGAATTTAAATGCATTCTTTAAGTTTTCCACCCCCCTGGACCACCAGAACGCATCTGTACTTTTAGTGGTTTCTCTCCAGGGTGCCTATTATGTACCCCACATTAGAGTTACTAATGAATCAGTAGAGGTTAATAAAATTTGTTTTTCAAAAACCAAAGCGGTCTTAACTATCATCGTGACGTTACATCCTGTGCTTTACCGTATTTTTTGTCACCCCTTAGTTGTGTGTTCTGCTTCTGTGCCCCATTCGGTTTTTTCACCAGTGATGCTCACTGGAGAGGCCACACTGGAGCTCCTCATGCTGCCTCTCAGTGACTCACCTTCTTTTTCTCCTCATAGAGACCACCAAGAAAATTCTCATATGACGATTTACTGGCTTTTTGTATTTTGTAAAAACTTAGGTTTATGTTTTACATTTTGTTGCCTGGTTGTCAGAATTGTGCATAGATTTTGTGCGTTTTATCTGCTTTTGTTCATGCCCTGCTGCTTTTCTAACATCCAGAGTTTGAATTTGAATTACAGAGCCAGGACACTCTGCTAATATGTCCGATAAGCAGACAGCTAGCCTGCTTGTAACTGTGTGACCAGACATCACTGCTTGCATCATAACATGAAGCTGTCATAGATGGCAGTGAGACAAAAACAACTTTTAAATGAATACACAAAGGACTCTGTATCCTCAAATAATGTGGTTATTTTTAGATTTGCATGTCAGTTTTTATTGTGTGTCTGTTTGACATTGCTGTGCTCACTAGTGTTGGGCCGTATCGTTCACAATAATAAGTCTAAGGATATAATATGGCAGTATTCTAACTTGTTGATGTAATGACATCATACATTTCATGTACAATTACGCAGTGCACCACGTATGATTCTAACAATAAAGCAAGACTTAAAAATAAAAGCACTGGTGGTGGAGAGCAAGAATGGCTGAAATAAGTTCAAAGGAAGAATTCACCCTCAAAAATGGAGCAACTTCGGTGGTCTAGATGTGTTTTGGGTACAAAAGATCAGACACATAACCCATGGTAATATGCAAACAGTGCAAGGGAAAAATAGATTCTGTAGTGCTCTCTAATTGTTTGTCAGTTTAGAAAGGTGGCGTAAAGTGGAGTAAAGTCAGTTGCTTGAAAAGTACGATTTGACTCAACCATGTGATCACGGGAGTTCCTAACAGCCCACAAACATAAAAGCCACACATTTTTCCTGCTTTGATTTTTGTCTCAAGTAATGTGGAGGCAAGTAAGTTCGCCTAAGCACAGTAAAGGCCAAGTTTACTAATACATTACTGATTTAAGACTCTTGATCTAGCATAGTGAGGAATTTTGACACTTACTGCTTACTGTATTGTTTTAGGTTGTTGCATCAGTGTAATTGCTGGTCAGCAACGCATTACATATTGGGCTTTCTACATCACCGTACGCAAAACAGAGTTTCTCCTGACTGTAATGAAGGGTTACTCAACTCAACCGTGATCCGAACACAATGTCTATGTGAAGAAAATTTGCATGAGTTTAAGCCTCATAAGACACGCAGTGAAAAGGAGAGATTAACTGACTATTTTTCATCTCCAGGGAGAAGTGTGCTAGTGGTCCTTCTCACAAACATGCTAGAAGGCTGCCAGAGTTACCCTGTCCATAGTGTGCATTTCCAACCCTGGATAGTCAGTCAGCAGTGGTGTGTCCAAATAAGCAGATTTTCCAAGAGACTGTATCCTGGCTTAGTGAGATGGTGTGAGTGTATGTAACTGGCATCAGGCTCCAATCTGGCAAAGGACAAGAAATCATGGTGTGTTTTATGGTTCAAGATCGACCACTGAGTCAGTGCCTGGCAGAAGTCTGAATAAAAGCCCAATGTAGACTACTTTAACACTCATTTCCACACTTAAATAGCATGAAAAGTGAGTTCACATTCCATCCTCTGGTTGAAGACTGCCTCCTCATTTTTTCCAGCGCCATCAGAAATGGCAAACATTAACCTCGCAAGC
Organism: Antennarius striatus; assembly: GCF_040054535.1. Taxonomy (NCBI): domain Eukaryota; kingdom Metazoa; phylum Chordata; class Actinopteri; order Lophiiformes; family Antennariidae; genus Antennarius; species Antennarius striatus. Next base: position 24,321,457 of record NC_090776.1, on the reverse strand, counting down.
CATTTATGGTTTCTCATTTAACTTTATTACATTTCTGTGAAGAATATGAATATGACACAGCAGAACAATCTTGTGGTCCTGTTAATATGTGCTACATGAATAACAATGAAGTTAGAATTTAGTGCAAAAGCTGAATACCAAACTACAAGGACTAATTAAAGATTAAATTAAATTCCTTGCAACTCCATTTAATACAAATTTCATTAAATGCGTTAACTGATATTAAATCTACAGAGTTTTCCAGCCTTAACTCTATTTTGAACTTGAAAATTAAAAAAGAAAAATTGCCTGTCCATCTTGAACCTAGCAGACATAGATAAGTGTAATTGAAAAGTGGTTTACTGAATTTTCTTTAATCGGTAAAAAGGATGTCTCAACCTTGGATTACTGCTGTCCACTGAAATGGCTTCATAAACTCAGCTTTTAAATAAACAGAATAAATGGAAGTTAAAAAAAACCTCTTTCCACAATAAAAGCCCTTAAAAGTGTGAATAAAACCATCCTTAGGCTGTATAATGTAACCTTCTTGGTTATGAGTACTGTAATCCTGGACATTGAGCTTTTTCTTGAGGCGGACAGCTGCTGAACAGTGATTGCTATAATCCCCTGTATGTCTTCAGAACATGCTATTAGTATATGTCGGAGGATACTTAGGTTATAATTTTCACTGTATGTGGAAAACTGTTGTTCTATTAATTGTTAGTCATTATGTAAGTGAGCTCAGTTATTAGCTATTTCCTGCTGTTCTGTGTCATCAGTGCGTGCTGTGTTGCCCTGATACCATTTCTGCTTCAACTCCTGTCACAGACCCAGCCTCTGTGCTTACTGTACCTAACCCCCGTGGCTATCTTCAGTCTCCTTCCCATCCTCCATTCCTCGTCCCTCTCTTCACAATCATGAGTGCAGAGAGAGAAAAAAACAACACGAGCATAGTCAAGAAAAAAAAGGTGGGGAGGTTGAGCAACAATGCATTAAGTTGTTTTTTAAATGATGGTAAACAGTGGAGGAGCATGCTGAAGGGAGAAGAGGTGAACCATCTGCAGGAGTGGGGTTCACTTTTGTTCTGTCTGTCTCATTCTCCCCACTCATGGGGGGCCCCATGCTCTGTTAATGCATGTTTGTGCACAAGACATGGATAGCCCTGCTTGCCTGGAGCTTTTCAGACAACCATGCAACTGTCAGCATTGTGTACATCAAAGCCTGCCATGTCAATTTCAGCTAGTGTTAAAAGATATGACTGGAGAGGTGAGGATTTAGGGGGAGGATTCAGAGACCATAAGTACTGGGAAATCATAAATTTAAAAAATTGAACCAATTTTATTACATTTGGTACATTTTGAGTGATTTTGATGAAGTTTAATGCCATTTAGACTCAATTTTTAACCTGATATAAACAGCTACTGAGCTATGCAGGAAAGAATTCCTTGTAAGTCTGTGTAGGTAAACAAAGAAGAGTAAAAAACAGGAATCAACCGGACTTGCTTAAGGTTTGTTGAAGATGTTTCACCTCTCATCCAAGAGGATTCTTCTTTTTGCATATTTTTAGTCTGAATTCCTCAAGTCAACAGTGGAAACTTCATTGAAATATGAATTGTTATATCCTGGTTCAAAGCGGTGATGTATTGTAATTGTCAGTGGGTTTGTTCGTCCGTCTATTAGTATATCCGCCAAATATCTTCGCAATCATTGCAGATAGAAAGATGAAACTAAAAGCACATTACTCGGGCGGCAAAGGGGATGAAAATGAAATGATGACCTTGACCTTGAGAAAAGGTCAAAGGTCAAATTTCAACTTTTGTACACTCAGGAACCGGATAAGATACTGTAGAAAGATGAGGCAGAAGGCCAGTGTACGACCATAAATCAATGAAAGTAGGTCAGAGCACTAGCTTTGATCTTTGATCTATGCCAGTAGGTCAAGGTAAAATTTTGAATTCAGGGTTACTGCGGGATGTTGCAGCCTGTGACTGCCTTCTTATATACTGTATATGGAATTGTACCCTGTAATGGTTAGTGCAAGAATTATGTATGTATGTGAAGAATTTTCATGGGTAAAAGGAAACAGGTGTACGTGTGTGTTCTATCGTAGCATGAGTAGGTTTGAGACATGGAATGTTTTTGTGATGGGCTTTAGGATTAAGGTTTAATCTTGTGTTGGTTATGGATGGTCAGTATTAATGAGTTACACTAATGAGTTTGAGCAGAAGTGTGTATACATGTGTGTGTTTGTGTTGTGTAGCCCAGAAGCGGTGTCTTGCTGCTGACCTAATTATCAAACCAGACTCAGCTCTGTGACTGACGGCTGCTTCACCCTTCGGGCAGCACTAGTGCCACACGGATGGAGTTGAAAGATAAATCCTCTCCTGTAGTGAATAAAAACATAATGGAAGAAAGAAATAGAGAAGTTTTTAGATTGTGGAGATTGTGTTTTTGTAGAAACAATAAATTATTTTAGAAGTATGTGACATTTATTAAGAAGAGAAATTCATCAGAGCGCTCCCAGTGTTGAGGATTAAATGCCTGCAGGGATTGTCAGCCTAATGCTACTGTCACATTTTAGTACAATTCTGATTAGAGTGCCTGCTAAATTACGTTAATACCGTCGCAACAACTGTCTCTAGAATCCTGAGAAAGCAAATCTGAATGGGTGTTCTTCCTTATGGCCATCTCTTTCTCTTTCACTCCCCCCCCTGTCTCTGTTTCTCTGTCCCTCGTTCTCCCACTTAAGCTGTAATCAAATTGTGCCCAAAGCAGTGCTGTGGTGTTTGATAAATGATCCATGTGTTCTCATTAATAGTTAAACTCCTCAAGAATTTCACAATCAGTGGCACATAAGACAAATTAAACTCTATTCATAGCTAAAAAAGTGCAGGTAGAGAAGAAATGTCATTAACGAACCCCAGGTAAACATCAACTGGTGTATAGCATCATTGGAATATCCTCAGAAACATGAAACCAAAGTTCCAGGTGTTCTTTGTGTAGATTTTTCAAAATGTGACCTTGATACAGTAACCCCTGTAGACCACCATCTGATTCCACCGTGCACTGCCTCAACCCTCTGCCAAGTTCAGTGTCAGCCACCCAGTCCCGCCCCAGAGATTTTGTATGGTTTAAGAAGCCTTTAGAGATGGACGTACACATCTCCTTTCAGATTCCCTGATGATTTGTTCTCACCTGCATCAAACAGGATGTATAAAGGGATATCAGATGTGTGCTAAAGCAACTTGTGAAAAAATGAAAGACTGAGGCCGGTGGTTCATGCTGTTTTTTGTTTTTATTTCTGTTTCCACTCAACCATGTCTTCATTTATTTGTCTGACTCTCTTCCCTTAGGAGAAACCCATGATAATTAGTAGACTTAGACTCCGCTGCAGCCTCATCTGAATTACTTAAAATCTTGCTTTCTCTAATGTTTGCACTAAATGTCATCTTCTCATCTTTCCGCATGCTGCTGTGGACCCGAACCCTCCCCACATCACCAGGAGTCAATCCAAGGTAACAGCACACATATAAAGGCATAATGACATTAAAACACTGAGCTGATCGCTGAGCCGTGGTTAAAACCCTTAAGGAGTTGTTGTTCTAAAGAAATATGAATGTATATTTGGCTGTGTTGCCTTCGCTACTCTGTATCTGTATATCCCCACAGGATATATCTCAACATCCGAGAAGTGCTCTATAAACTAATGGCTGTATCTCATTGTGGCAACAAAGGCATTTGCTTTTCTGTTGAAAGCCAATTTAACTGATAATTGTTTAATTTACCGTGTGATATCTTTAGTCAAGTTTGAGAAATGAGGGCAGACAACTCAAATTTTCTTTTTTTTTTATTAAATTGATATTTTATGAGGGACGTTCCGAGTTATTTCTGGACTGATTTTAGATGAAAATGTCAGTACTCAATATCAACAGAGAACACCCACTGCCTGTAGACAGAGCTATGAAAGGAAGGCAAACTGACTGAAGGCTTTGTCTGTGTCTGCCTCAGAGTTAAAGTCTATACTGTGTTGTATTTCCATCACAGTCTTTCAGGCCCACCAAGTTTTAAATTGAGAATTACTGTACAAATTAATATAATTTCGTGTCTTTAAAAAAATAGAATTTTGAAGATGACAAAGTCACTTCTGATTAAGCTCAAGTATTTTTACACATTATTACAAATTTCCCCACTGTGGGACGATTAAAGGTTTATCTTATCTTATTTCTGTCTTTCTTTACGTCACTCTTGTCTCATGCTTTTACTGTTCTCGTCTCCTCAGGTCTTTGCCTATGATTACTGCTTCTGGTCCATGGATGAGACGGATAAGGAGAATTTTGCTGGTCAGTTCATTTGGGAGTTACAATTATTAAAAAGATGGTTCAATATTTTGAATTTTTTTCAGTCTAAGTAATCAGTTTGAAAATTGTCAAATCAACACATCACTGTACTTGTCTATCCCTTAATGAAATATTTTTGAATTTCATCTGCCGTACAGAGGTCAATTTAAAAAGATTAATTTTTGGGTTTTAGAAATAAGAGTCTGTCTGTGTGTCTGTCCAGGCCAGGAGGTGGTCTTCCAGTGCCTTGGGGAAAGTCTTCTCCGCAATGCCTTCCAGGGCTATAATGCCTGTATCTTTGCCTATGGACAAACCGGTAAGAACCTTGTCCACAGCTATCTAGCTATATGTCTGTCTTCTTTTCAGTCAGTCAGACATATTTACGAGGATGAGTGACTGCAGGATATTAGAAGGACAAAAGGTATTGAATATATATATATATATATATATATATATATATATATATATATATATATATATATATATATATATATATATATATATATATATATATAAAATCAGTTCATTGTCATGCCAGTAGTAAAGATTAATATTAATTTAGATCTGTTAAGAATAACTTGGTATTCTGCCATTTTGTAGCACAACAAAAGATACTGGAGCAATTTGAATTAATTGTATTAGATTGGATAGTTGTATCTTGTGAAACCGATTTCCGTCTACATGTGTATGTTGTTTGTATGTATATGTCACAAATTTACTCCTTTTTTTACTTTTCAAGTTTTCTGTTCCAATTATTTGTTGCCAGGTTCTGGAAAGTCGTACACTATGATGGGTTCAGTGGACCAGCCAGGTCTTATTCCGCGGCTGTGCAGTGCTTTGTTTGATCGAACACAGAAGGAGCAGCGGGAGGAAGAGAGCTTTACTGTCGAGGTGTCTTACATGGAGATCTATAATGAGAAGGTCCGAGATTTGCTTGATCCAAAAGGGTATGACTTCAGCCTAACCTTCTCAATCTTTTACGAAAAGAAGGATGCGTTTCTATCCTTCTTTAGGTCACCATAACCACTTTTCAGTTCTGCTTGTTTTGTAATCTACTTAAGCAAAGCGCTACAATATTTATTTAGAACACTGAATGTGCCTCAAAGTGAATTCTTCAACTGAAGAGGTGGAATTGTGGCATCAAGTTGAAGCTTCAGCACTCTTACAGGTGTCGCATCTGATATTTGGACTGGGGCATCAACATCAACTGCCTTTTAGGTGAACAACCAGTACATGAATTTGTCCTCTGTTTAGTAAGTAGAACAGAGATCAGGTCTGGTGGATGCTGTTCCCACCAGCTGCTATGGACAGCAGATAAAAATGATTACTCTAATGTGCTGCAGGCACTGATGGAGTCCAGTTCATGTCCATCTGGTCAGCAGTAAATCAGGACCACAGGCCTGTTTTTGCTGCCCCAGACAGCACAACCTTTGACCTTCACTCTCTATGTGACCTTTTAACCTCAAAGAGAGGGCCATTTGACCCCAAAGAGAGGGCCATCTGACAGGCATATGGGATTTTCCTCAGGACTAAAGGAATGATGAAGTTCTCAGGGCCTGAATCAAGTTCCTGGGGAAGTCAGAGTCTCTATAAAGATGGGACAGTTGTAACTAGAACCAACTTAGCCAGAATTACCTCTTGTGTCGATATGTCAAATGAATATTAATCTATAAGTTACCATACTTTTTGTTTGTTTTCAACAATCTTTTACTTTCTATCTAGAGGAAGACAGACTCTGAGGGTGAGAGAACATAAAGTTTTGGGTCCTTACGTGGATGGTCTGTCTCGACTAGCTGTTGCCAGCTACAAGGTAACAACCTTTAAGCAGAAAGGGTTTTTTGCTGTTGATAACTTTGCATTTTTGTCAGGTTTACTTAGAAGTGTGTCAGCATCCAGCTGATATGTGAGCTGACGCTCTTACTTACATTTCCTCTCACTTTGAACCTGAGAGTACTGCAGCAGTGCTGCATCAGCTTGATCTTCCTACCAGTCACAATAGTACAGTCGTGGCATTCAAAATACATATATTTTTACAAATGCAAACCCAGTAACATGTTATAGTTCCTGGGTTTGCAGTTTGACAAGTTTAAGCTGTCAGTGTAATGCGCGGTATTTTCCTGATTAATCCTTGTTATTTGAGCTCTGCTGTCTGTTTCACAGGACATTGAGTCTCTGATGTCTGAGGGGAATAAGTCCCGAACTGTTGCTGCCACAAATATGAACGAAGAGAGCAGCCGATCACACGCAGTCTTCAACATCATCCTCACGCACACACTGAAAGACCTGCAGTCTGGGGTAAAAGGAGCACAAACAAATATTTTTCCTTACATTTTTTGTTGTCTCACCTCATGTTGTCATACTATCTGCTACATTTGTTGCAAACATTTACCTCAGTTTGTCTAATGGTTGATTGCTCAATTTGTATTGGATGCAATATGTTTCTATTCTAGCTTTGTCCAAGTTTTATATATTATTTTCACATGATACAATCTATACAAAGCACAGATATTTTTTCTGCGACAGAACTTGTTTGACCACCAGTCTATTTTTTGGTCAGTTGGCCTCTGGGTTGAGTCATGGGACAGTGTGACGAGGGAACCACAAAAGATGTCAGCTCAGCTGTCTGGGAAAACCCTCAGTTAAAGACATAAAAGACAAATTCTCCTTCCTCAGTGACCCACTGATCTTCTGTGACTCCTTACTCTTATTTCCAGAATGACCTGCCATCTGCAAATTCTTGTTAATAATTCACAGATATGAGTTTGATTTTGTCAGCTGATACGGCCGGCTCGCTTTCAAGGCACACCCAATGTCGGCCACTGTCAGTCAGGCAGAGGCTCATCAAGCAAACGGCTGATTTATGGTCTGAATCACTAAGCCAGCACATCCTGTATGTGGATGTTTCTTATCTGTCGCTTTGTTTCTTTTTTGTCTCCTCATTTTTAATTGTTTGTATTCTCACAATGAACATAAAGCACTACAAACCCCTCTGGACCGGTTTTAGTGCAGCTAAAATTTTACTTCACTAGTTTTTTAGTATCCAGTATGAGCTTGCACTTGTATCCCACTCTTTTGTTGCTTTATGGTGCTTGGCAGTCATTAGGGATGTTTGAAAGTGCAGGGGAGTGGAACTTAGAATAACAAAGACTATTGCACAAAAATCTATTTAATGCCATTGAGAAGCATTTGGCCTGTTTGAAATACAGTAGCTAAAGTATCATCTAACCAGTGTGGAAGCAGCAGTGTTTCCCAAACACATGCTGTGAGTCTGCATGATATAAAATAATAATTATCTTCATTTTTTTCAGAATTTCTTATTCTCTAAATGAAAAAAAGAATTCCTCCAAATTTTGTTATCCAGTTTTGATCAAAGAAACATCAATTGTCAGGCAGCAATTTATGGAGCAAAAATCAAGTAATTTTTGATTAAATTTTATCAAGCAAGACTCCAGATTATTAGTTGCCAACATCTCACATAGCTTTTGCTTCTTTGATATATTTGATCCAGTATTTAACATTTTGGGATTCTCAACAAGCAAGTCACGTTATTTAAAGACTTCACTCGGTTTGAGCTTTGACTCTACTTAATAACTTTCTACTGCTCCAAGTATCCAAAAAATGTCACAGTGGCTGCTATGTCCTCCTGTAAGTGTTAATTACAGCAGGTGGAACAGGAGCAGGCTACAAATATTGAGTAACACTGTGGTGTAGCTTTTCTGCAGGTGGCACCAATCATCAGCTCTCCAGTGTGTGTGAAATATTTTTGGCCCTATTGAAGTCTTTTATTCTATCTATAGATGTCTTCAGTTCTGTGCTCTAGACAAGGATTTGCTCTGAGTGTGTGTGTGTGTGTGTGTGTGTGCGTGTGCGTGTGCGTGTGTGTGCGTGCAAAACTCACTGATCTGTTTCAGGGCTGCTGTGTTTGATCTATAACAGCTTGAGAAAGTTATTTTTAGTGGAAGAAGTGTAAAAAAATTCTATGAGGAGATTGAGAAGAAGGAAGAAAAACTGCTTCATGGGAGACTGAGTTTTTTTTCTAAACACATGCAGATGATTGCTTATACTGATGCTGAGGTGCTGATACTCTGCTTTTGCTCTGCAGCAGGTCAGGTGAAATTCAGGTGTTAAATTCAGCCTCGTCAGCCTCTGACTTAAGTGGTTCTGTCCTTGCACAGATGATGATGTGATATCCAGATCCTGAGCAGTCCATTGCGGGAAATTGAAGGAAACTGTCGATAATAGACTGAAATATAAGAAACCGTTGTGTGACACTGGATTTCTAATATCAAGTGCTTGAAAGAATCACAAGAATGCATGAAAAATGTGAACAGGGGCAAAGGACAGCTTGTCATTGTGATCACAAATTCATTAGGAAAGTTTCTGATCCATTCAAACACCATGTTGTTTATTTCTGGGTCGCCAGTTGCGGCTATGTTCTTAGATCACAACTATGGCCATCGGAAAGCTGAATGCAAGGATTGTCTTAATTTTGTGCATCCGTGGTGATTGATGAGGCATTCAAATTGGTGAGCCAGCCAGATAATATATGACTGCTTTCAAGAATGCCGGCAGATTTATATCTTCATAAATCAACTCTCGGACATTTGTAAGTAATGTGAAAAAAAAAGTTGGTTACATTTTGAGGAAGTTAGAAATGGAAACCAAATCACATGATGTGGAGAGAAAAATGCCCATCCAGCTCAGGAAAAGGGATTGATGTAGACATTGACAGTAATAAATTATTTCCCTTATAATGCGTATGACATATATCATAATGTTCAATATTGGAAAAAACTCTACAGGTTGGACAAAATTTTCATAAAATTCAGCAGTGCAAAGTGCTGGAAAAGAATTGATCGTTTTCATCCTAGGGAGGCATTAATTTTTAAATAAAATTTTATTCTAAAGAATGAACATTCATAGACAAAATTTCCTCCCTTTTCTCTTTAGACGACTGGAGAGAAGGTGAGTCGGCTGAGTCTGGTCGACTTGGCAGGAAGTGAACGAGCAGCAAAAACTGGAGCAGCAGGAGAACGACTCAAGGAAGGAAGCAACATCAACAAGTATGCTAAAGCAGTTCTGACCATTAAAGGAACAGTTTGCCCAACAATAAAGAAGTCTGTCATTATAATTCACTCCCATGCAGACGGAAAGTGAGGTGACGTTTGTCCACTGAACATTCCTGGTCCTCCACAGCAAAACATTGCTGCAGTAATCTCTGTAATCTACAACAGACAATAAGAACAGACAAACAAATAATTTACTTATATTTATAGTAAAATCCAAGTCACCATCTTCAGCTTGCATTTGTAGTCCCATACAATAAATTCATGGCATGAAATAGAAAGTATGTGACCCTTACAATTTTGTATTTGTCAGGTCTCTGACTACTCTTGGCCTGGTAATCTCAGCACTAGCTGAACAGGGAACAGCCAAGAACAAGAACAAGTTTGTTCCCTACAGAGACTCTGTTCTGACATGGCTACTAAAGGTACACACACAAATAATCATCAGATTTTCTTTATATAGAAGAGAACTGCTGATTTATCATTCCAGCTGTTTCTGTCCTACTGCTGTGATGTTTTGCATATTTACACATTTCTGCAGGACTGTCTAGGTGGCAACAGCCGCACAGCAATGGTTGCCACCGTGAGTCCAGCAGCAGATAACTATGAAGAGACACTTTCGACGCTGCGTTACGCAGACCGAGCAAAGAGCATTGTGAACCATGCTGTTGTGAATGAAGACCCCAACGCTCGTATCATCAGGGAGCTGAGAGAGGAAGTTGAGAAACTCAGAGTGCAGCTGACTCAAGCAGAGGTGAGTTATATTTGAAATATTACAAATCAGCATTTCTCAGTTTCTGCTTTCCACGACTCTCGTCTCCTGTTTTTGATCCAGTCTTTGAAGGCCCCAGAACTTAAAGAGCGTCTTGAAGAGTCGGAAAAGTTGATTCAAGAGATGACCATTACCTGGGAGGAGAAACTTCGGAAAACTGAGGAGATTGCACAAGTAAGAAAGTTCTGAAAGTTATTTCATTTTGTTTTTAACAATTAGAACAAACTGATTTATTCTCCATAAAATATCTTAGCTTGATTTTTTTTTTTTGCAAAGGAGTTTAACATATTGGTTTAAGTACCTTTGTCTCTGTGTGCGTAGGAGCGTCAGAAGCAGTTAGAGAGTCTGGGTATTTCTCTCCAGTCATCAGGGATTAAAGTTGGAGACGACAAGAGTTTTCTTGTCAACCTTAATGCTGATCCTGCTCTTAATGAACTTTTGGTTTACTACCTGAAGGTATGAACACACACACAGGTTCCTCAAATGCTTCGCTGAATACTGTGCTATATCTTTGTGAATGTTTTTTACCTATTAATTTCGAATGCCAAACAACATTATCACCACAATTGAGTTTATCAACTAGATTTGATTGTTTTTCTGATCCCAATTCAGATTTCATACAAAAGTAGAACTGGAAAGAAAAGCTATTAAAATGAAATTTTAATAGCTATGAAATATAGCTACGAATGTAGTTATATTTAAAGATTTTATATTTTACTTTAAATGGCAAAAACATCAAATATTACTTCATAATTTTTATCAATGGCATCTATAAAATTGTAAAATTCTCAAAACTACCAAAATAAACCTCAACAAAGACATCTGTGTGTCTAAGGATCACACAAAGGTGGGATCAGCAGACTCTCAGGATATCCAGCTGTGTGGTATGGGTATCCAGGCCGAGCACTGTGTCATCGATATTACCGCAGATTCTGCTGTCATTCTCACCCCTTACCACAATGCTCGGTAAGAAGCACCAGCTGATGGGCTGAATGATGGATTAAGGTTTGTTTTTACCTGTGGAGGCGGCAGTTTTAATGTCACTCTGTCTTTATTGAATTTGTATAGGAATTGTGTTAATGGGTCTCCAGTAACCAGTGGTCTGCAGCTTCACCACGGTGACCGAATCTTGTGGGGAAACAATCATTTCTTTAGGTAAATTTACCGCAAATATTTTTGCGTCGTTTGGTGATTCATTTACTTTTTTCTTACATTTCTTGACATTTATCAACTTTACATTCTAAGACTTTATTTATATCGTTCATGTTTTTCTATATTTGTTTTAAATTTATTATCACCTCAATTCATCACGCATGATAAACAGAATCTTAACCAGAATTAGTAAGGATAGGATTCAATTATATTTGAGCAATTCAGCCAAGCCATACTAATTTTGTGGTCATTTAACTGGACATGTTGCTGGCAGGATCAACTTGCCTAAGCGCCGCTCTCGCGGAGCTGAGGATGAGGAAGGTGAGGGTGGCGTGATGAAGAACAGTGGCAGCAGTGAGCAGCTGGATGCAGATGGTGACACAGGTAGTGAAGTGTCCAGTGAAGTCAGCTTCTCCTATGAGTTTGCCCAGACAGAGGTCATGATGAAAGCCTTGGGTAATAATGGTAAGAAAGCATCTGTATTCTGTATCAATAGAGCATGAGACAGTTTAGTGTTTGTTGTGCTCACACTGCCCTATTTTTATTCCTCTTAGACCCGATGCAAGCTGTCCTTCAGTCCCTAGAGAGGCAGCATGAAGAGGAGAAACGCTCTGCTCTGGAGCGCCAGAGACAGATGTATGAGCAGGAACTCCAGCAACTCCGCAAGAAACTCAACCCGGACCGCCTGTCTGGAGGATCAATGGCTGGTCAGCAGTCCCACTACCGTAGTCTAGAGAGACTCAGTGTGGGAGGGATGAGTCACTCAAGCAGTGCTCAGAGCAGACTGAAGCAGTGGACTGAGGACAGGTGGGAGTGTCTGTGTGTACATCTGCTAGATATGGAAATACACTCTTACTTACCTCCTTGTGATATCTGTCCCTTACCTCACCTCTGTCTGCCCCTTTTTTCTCTGTCGCTTCCTGTCCTCTGTCAGAGAGGTGGTGCTAGTGAGGAGTCTACGGCGGCTGAGGGAGCAGATTGTGAGAGCAAACCTCCTGGTGCAAGAAGCCTGTTTTATTGCTGATGAGCTAGAGCGTCACACGGAGTACAGAGTCACTCTTCAGATCCCATCAGACAACCTTTATGCAAACCGCAAGGTCTCATTTATGGAGATGCTCCTGCACTTATTTCCTGTCTTCTATTTTTTACACAACCAAATCTTAAAATAATCTTTGTGCCTCCAGCGGGATGCAGTGCTCAGTGAACCAGCAATTCAGGTTCGACGTCGGTGTCGAGGGAAGCAGATCTGGAGTTTGGAGAAGATGGAAAACCGTCTTGTTGACATGAGAGAGCTGTACCAGGAGTGGCAGGATTACAATATCCATCACCAGGATGACCCTGTGAGTTAGCTTGACAAATTGCTATGTGCAGTCTAACCCTGCCACATCACGAGGACAGCACTGACACTAAAATTGAGTGAACACATACAGTACTGCATTATTTATGAAATGAGGACATGACCTCAATTGGCTGAATAATGATTGAGTGAAAATAAACTGATGAGAACTACTGTTTAAGAAGCCACAAAAGCTTTTTTCTTTCAAGAACTTAAGATTTATTCAATGTTTGCCTGTTTTGCTTGTGCAGGTCATGCGCTCATATTTCCGTCGAGCAGACCCGTTCTTTGATGAGCAGGAAAACCACAGTCTTATTGGCGTTGCCAACGTCTTCCTTTCCTGTCTCTTCTATGACGTGAAGCTGCAGTATGCCGTTCCCATCATCAACCAGAAGGGGGAGGTGGGTAATCGTTGCTCTAATCGCTTTTCAGGAATTGACATGATATAGGTGAATTTCATCAATGTATTGTGGGTTTTTTTGGTTTGTTTTTTTTTATTTTTAATTTGAGTTCCTGCTTACATTAACATTTAGGTTGTTCTCAGTAAACTGAAAATGGCTCAATCGGATCATTAAAAACCGATTAATTCATGCCTGATTAAATATGTCAGAGGGAAAGGTCACATGGTTATCATACTGCTAGAATCCTAAAGCTTGTTAAAAAATACAAGAAAAGAACAACACTTCAGCTGAATGCAAAGTAGAACCTAAATGTTGGAAGGGTAGAATTCGACTAGACTGACTCACTTTCACAGACACATTTTTAAGCTATGTTTGGAATAATATTTGTTTTGTCTTCCCTCTCTCGACTGTGGTCAGGTGGCTGGGCGTCTTCATGTGGAAGTGGTGAGGGTTGGAGGGGCATTGGAGGACAACATGGCTGGAGGGGAGGATAGCGACAACAACCAAGACACTGAACTTCAGGATCGCAAACTGGTCTGCATGGTGAGACGGGAGAGGAGAGGATCTCATTCATAGCGGTTCATGCAGTAATTTAAAACCATTCCATGTGCATAGCTTTACCCCTAGGGTTAGTTCAGTCTGTCAAAATCCCACATATACATATTTTGGTGTGAAGAATGGCTTTAAATAACTTTTGACCTGTTTGTCTTTTAGATTAAGATCCTGCAGGCCACTGGTCTCCCACAGTATCTGTCCAACTTTGTCTTCTGCCAGTATTCATTCTGGGACCAGCCTGAGCCTATCATTGTGGCTCCAGAAGTAGATCCTTCCTCCTCTTCGCCCAGCACCAAGGACCCACACTGCATGGTGGTTTTTGATAGCTGCAAGGTAAAGCTGGGGAGAGGGGTTGAATCAGTCATAATCAGTTGCAAAGCAAATATTTACAGGTGTAGCTGAGTGCATTGCCATGTCTAAATAGTTGGTATATGACTGATCTTTCTTTTGCCACGTAGGAGCTGGCAGTGTCAGTGACAGAAGATTTCATTGAATATCTGACTGAAGGGGCAGTTGCTATTGAGGTGTATGGACACAGACAGGCTGATTCAGGCAGGAACCCTGCTCTGTGGGATCTTAGCATTATCCAAGCAAAAACACGGACCCTACGAGACAGGTAGACACACAAGCACTCTTCTCTGATTCTCAATCTTGCTTAAAATACTAGCTAGATATAAAACCAAAGTGCATGTGCTGTCTGGATGTGCTGATAATGTTCCTTTTTGAAGGTGGAGTGAAGTAACACGTCGTCTGGAGCTCTGGATCCAAATCCTTGAAATAAATGAGAATGGGGACTTTGTTCCAGTGGAAGTGGTTCCAGCTAGAGATGTGCGGACTGGGGGAATTTTCCAGCTTCGACAGGTAACATCTGAATGCTCTTCATGTTTGACATGTACGTTCTGTCTGTAACTTCATAGCTGTAACTGTACCATGACATTTTCTCCTCACAGGGTCAGTCGAGGCGAATCCAGGTTGATGTGCGCTCAGTTCAGGACTCTGGTACTATGCCTCTGATAGCAGAAGTACTGCTTGCAGTGTCAGTGGGTTGTGTGGAAATCAGAAATACTACAGCAGAACAGGAAGGAGACGAGATGGATAGTTACCAGGTAGAGTAGCTTAATACAATTATAGCCTATTGCATTATTGAGAAATTTTACAGTGACTTACAGCTGAATTTGAAAACGGATGGGTTTGTCGTGTAGGAGAGAGACCTGGAACGTTTACGGAGACAGTGGTTAGCTACACTCACCAAGAGACAGGAATACCTCGACCAGCACCTGCAGAGCCTGGTTAGCAAAGCAGGTAACGTTACAGGCACATTGTTTGCACGCTAAAAAGAAAATGTGAACACTCTCAGGGTTTTAGTATTGTTTTAAACATCATTTTGTATACAGAAAAGACAGAGGATGACATGGAGAGGGAGGCCCAGCTTCTGGAGTGGAGACTAACTCTGACAGAGGAGCGAAATGCTGTTATGGTGCCCTCTGCTGGCAGCGGCATACCTGGCGCACCCGCAGAATGGTACGATGTGTGATTGTTGTCGATGGTTCCTCAGAGGATCATCATGGGTGAGTGTCGATATTGATCACTGCATTTACTGCTTGTTCACAGGGTTCCTTTACCGGGCATGGAGACTCATATTCCTGTCATCTTCCTGAACCTCAAACGTAAGTATGTTCTTTGATGAATAATCGGTACCTCTCATGTTGTTCTGCTTACAGGCTAGTTGGTAATGTTTTCATTGGTTTTTCCAGCTGATGACCTCAGCTCGCAAGACCAGTTTGAGGTTCCTGAGGCCGGAGGCTGGGATGCCACCCTCACTGGAGAAGATGAGGATGATTTCTTTGACTTACAGATTGTCAAACACTACGATGGAGAGGTGAAGATGGACAGAACAAGGTTTCTTGAATTTGTTTAGTTTTTATTTTTTTAAACTTTCTAAATATTTGTCCTGCCTCACAGGTGAAGGCGGAAGCATCATGGGACTCCACGGTCCATGAGTGTCCTCAGCTCAGTCGCGGTGGAGTGCTACCGGAGCAGCGGGTATACCTGACAGTTCGGGTGGTGGTTCAGCTCAGCCACCCTGCCGACATGCAGCTCTTCTTGAGAAAACGGATCTGCGTCAACGTTAACCCGGGCCGCCAGGGTTTTGCTCAAAACTTTCTCAGGAGGATGTCCACTCGAAGCACCATACCTGGTTCTGGGGTCACCTTTGAGGTGGTCTCCAACATCCCCGAGGTGATGCCTACAGGAAGGAATTACATTTAGGATTTGTAGAAGAACTTCTCTGCTGGAAGAGTTACTAACCTTCCATTTTATGCAATGTTTTGTACCAGCAGGATGCCCCTGGTTCAGAGGACAGGGAGATGCTGGCCCGGCTTGCTGCCAATGTACATAATAGCCAATCAGCTGATGAAGAGGCTGCGATAGAGAAATACCTCCGCAGTGTCCTGAGCCTGGAAAACATTCTGACTTTGGATAGACTCAGACAGGTGGATAGAGATACAGACAGGATGGGTAGATGGAAAGTCGGTCTTAAATAACTGCTCTGAAGTTTCATTGCTTGGTAAAATAGTATATTTATCCAAGCTTTTTGATTTTTTTTCCTCTAATATGGTGAATTGTTACCTGTGTATTTTAGGAGGTGGCAGTCAAGGAGCAACTGATGAGCAGAGGGAAGAATAACAGAAGGAGCATAAGTTCTCCTTCAGTTCACAGGGTAAAATATAAATGCAGCACTGTTACACCGCACTATATAGTACAGGATAATGATAAACCCTCTGTTCATCCATCCTTAGTTGTCTGGAAGTAGACAAGACCTGTCCACAGCCTGCCTGCTGGATGATAAGGTAATCACAATGTCAAATGTCATGTTAGAGTAAGTAGATCCAGTGTTCATTTCTAGTCTGATTTTGTCTAAGTAGCAAATATGTTTTTTTGTTTTATCATTTATGTTTTTTATAAAAACCATGACATGTTACATCTGCATTATATATGCTCAAATCAAAGTACATCATCTATTTCTCAGGGTCGATGGGAGAGTCAGCAGGACTTCTTCATGCCTTCCCAGCATCCCCGCACCCTCCCCCGGCCCGCCTCTTCTCCTTCTACCTACTCCACCTCCCCCTCATCATCCCCAGCGTCTTTTGGCATCGCGTCTCCACAGAACCAGGAACCAGAACCAGGTAAATCTCCTTCATCCCTCCATGTTCCTCTCCTCCCTTCTCTGTGATGTTTCTCATCCATGCTCTCAGCTCTGTCCTCCTTCTTCCTGTATGCTTCTTTTTCAATTTCAACAAAATAATCACTTTTCTGCTTTGCTTCACTCTTTCTCCTTTTTTTTGATGTTGCC
This sequence comes from Antennarius striatus, assembly GCF_040054535.1. NCBI lineage: Eukaryota > Metazoa > Chordata > Actinopteri > Lophiiformes > Antennariidae > Antennarius > Antennarius striatus. The sequence goes on along the minus strand of NC_090776.1, from coordinate 24,304,507 downwards.
AAAATATGAGTTTGCTGCACAGTCCCAGGTCATTTTTTACATTATTAAATACTGGATCTATGGTTCCTTCCTGCTCAGAAGATTTGTGCATTTTGTCTTCCTGTTTCAGCATTCATTTCTATTATATTTGTTTATGCAACCTGCTTTTCAGTGTCCATGTGCTGTTCTGATCAATTTTATTATTTGTTGATTTTGGAGTAATTTCTTGGCCATGTCAGTATTTGTTACTGTGATATGCTTTTCATTGATTTTGTTGCCGATATTACCAGAATTAATCATTTTTTGATTATATTCTGAATAACAATTAATGGATTGAAGTGCTTTTAATGATTTATAATAACTAATCAAACCACCTGTTTGTCTGCTGGCTCCATCTGTCCTTGTTTTGTAATTTTTAGCTACATGCTGAACTTTCATTCAACTTCTTGTCTCAATCTTCCGTGCCTACTCTACTTCCCCACACCTGCTCATTTGCTGCTTCCTGCCTCGATTCATCTTCTTCTTCCTCCTCTCTCACCTCTCCACCCCCTTCCCCAGGTCGTTCAGGACTTGCTGCCTCTTATCTTTCAGTTAAGGCGCTGGTCCCTCAGATGCCCAAACTGCTCAAGTCTCTGTTTCCAGCTCGGGATGACAAAAAGGAGCTGAGACCTTCACCACAAAGCCAGCAGGTAGGTAGAGTCAGTGCAGGAGAGATTGATACAGCCCACAATACTCTGCCCTTTATCTAACTCTGTGAATCAAGATGCAATTGACTGAAAAAAACAGGATGGAATTCACTGAATAATAATACATGCACAACTAGTGCTACTCCAAGCCTGACTGACATCTCAAATTCTGGCAGCGAATTACTGTTTCTTTATTTAGACTTTACGTATTGTTACTCAGCAGCATTGTCCTCGCATCGTGACATCAGGAACAGACGACAGCAGAGTCAAGGCGGAGCCGGTGAGATTGAGTCCATATCCAAACTCTTTGGAACTGCAGTATCATAAATATTAATGTTGTTTTTTTATGTTTCTGTGTATTAATTAGCCCAAAGGGCTTTTTTATTTGTCCAGTCGACTAGAATGTGGCTGCAAATGTCACAAGCAGACGATGTTATATGTCCTTACTGCACATATGAGGCCCTAAGCCTTATAGCACATGATTGGTTCAGAGAATGATTATGGCAATATTAGAGTAGTTCATCATAATAGCTGATTGTTTCATTTTTGGTTTGCCTTGTCTGCATGTTTTCTTCTGTCCCTTCGTTCCTGGTGGAATCGATGCTGTAGACTGCTATTCTACGGCCCACAACCAAAGACAAACGAGCAGAGTTCCCAGAAGTCCAACCTCTTCCCGTGCATGACCCGCATGACACTTCCCCCCTCAGCCCCCTCAGCCAGTCATCAAGCGGCTACTTCTCCAGTAGTGTTTCTACAGTTACCCTGTCTGATGTCCTCCAACCCTCTTCCTCGTCTTCCTCACTTCTGGCTGCTGAGACTACATCAATCACAAATCCTCAACAGCAAAGCGCTGACAGGAACGATGTTGTGACCTCTCCTCCTCAGTATGGCTCCAAAGCGGCAGTCATTGCCACTCCACATACTTCCCATAGCTCAGCCAATCACAACAATGTGACAGCGGAAAATTCCTTCTCTGAACACAAGACGGTCAACCCGGCCGGAGACGGAGGAGGAGGTGAAGGCTTTGAGAGGCTGGAGATCTTTGTGGATGATGAAGACCGCAGTCATGACATCGTACTGCCTGATTGGCTGACTGAGGGGGCAAATGTTACCGTCGGCAGCAATAAGGCTGGGACAGTGCGCTACGTCGGAATGACACAGTTTGCTGAGGGAGTGTGGGTGGGGGTGGAGCTGGACACCCCTGTTGGTAGGTATACGACTATGAAGGTTCAGTTATGACACAAATACAAACTAAACCATTTCCTAAAGCTTTGGGTATTTTGTAGAGTAAAAGACCACTGGTCCTTTACAATGATCACCTCACTACCCTGTTATACACACACTTGGCTCCCGTGTTAAGATGATGCCTTTGATTGGTTGAACTGGCCGTAGTGGTGGTGCTGAATCTACCCTCCTTTATTCTGTCCTACAGGCAAAAATGACGGTTCAGTCGGAGGCCATCGTTACTTCAACTGTAAAGCGGGTTATGGAGTGCTGGTTCGCCCAGGCCGGCTCTCCCTTCGTGATCGGAACAGTCGGCGTACAGGAGAGTTTTCAGCTTCCCCCCACGTCCCCATCCTGAGAGGAGAAGCTTCTGTTGCCCGTCGGGGGGAGAATCGCAAGTCCTGGAGCAGTTGAGAGGTGGAAAGCAGGTGTTGGATGGGAGAAGTGAACTCCCCACAGCTGTCTTCTTTCTCCTCCTCTCGTCCTCCCAGCTATGCAACAGGCTGACACATCAGAAGCTGATCTACTGCCAGTCCTCCTACAGTTTGAAATGACATTCACTTCATCATTCATCGATGAGTAAAAAAGTAGGACAAAGACAGAGACTGCTCAGAATGAACACCTGTAAGATGATGAAGAGTATACAGAGTTTATGACAGTCCATGGAAGGACTATTTATTTTGTTGGGAGATCATTTTAAATGAATGGGATGAATGAATAGAAGTCATTGCGGACTTATGGGGAGTGTCGGAGCTCTAAGAGGTTCTTTCCTGAAGTGTTTAATTGATCTGAGTGGTTTCAGAGCTGATATGCAGGGATGCAAACTCACTTGTTAACTAACTTTTTGTGTACTGACACTAAGGGATCATTTTAGACCTTATAAAAACACATTGCAAATCAAGCTCTTTTATATTTAGATAGATGCACTTAGTTCTCAGTTATCTTTACCATTCACCATAATTATTAGGTGTTGTCAGTATTCAGCTACAAACAATGGATATTTACTGATAGATACAGGTCTATATGACATGCTGCTACCTTATTAAGGTTCTCTAAAACATGTGCGTCATGTTATCAGTGAATCAGAAAATGGATCCGATTTTAATTTTTTTAACGTTTTGGTGTCTGAATGACAAGGAGGTTACAGATGTACCCACAACACTATGAGTTCTGGATGACCCACTGAGGCATTGGTCAACACTGAATCTTCAATCTCATGCAGATTTAATATTCACAAGGAAGTTGCCTGTGACCCTCCGTAGACGTCCGTGGTAGTCATCTCTGCAGACTGTTGTCACAGCTTGTAAAATTCAAAGTGGCTGAACGCTCTGACAGTCAGAAGCACGGTTACACCTATGACCTTCATTGTAGTCAATTCCCTCTGGCCGCCAGCGACTGTGTTCCTGAGTACCTACCTCATACGGCTGAAGCAGAGGAACTTGGCCTAACAACTACTACAAGTAGACAGTAGGGGGCGCCGTTTCCTGTGTGGAGAATGCCTGTAGCTTGTCTGGGGTCACAGGTGATTTTCTTGTTTTAACTGAAGTGTTTTACACGGTCTTTGTTAGCCAGAAAAGATGTTTCTTGCCTGAGATGTTTGCATCCCTGGATATAATATTACTACCAGATAGTCCTGAGACCCATAACCCCTGCTCCAGCTAACACACTCAATCTGCAGATGAACATTTCTGGCTCTTCTGTTGTTTGAGACGCGTCTCCTCCCTCTGGAATCCTCTTCTTCTCTTGTGAACATAGCCCCTCCCAGAATGTGCCTTCACCACGGCTTTGTTTGCATTTGTTTTTCTGTATATTTAATTCCTGACAGCTGTGTTTGTGTTTAAGAGAATGCCTTGAGCTAAGTGTGAGGTGATCTCAGGGACTGCAGAGGGGAAAGGACAAGGAGAACCGTGTGTGTTTGTAAATGTTGTATGGTGCTGCCATGCATGCACAAATAAGTTGATACTGTTGTGGTCGTGTTGATGCTGAAGATTATCTGTGTGAAGCAGGAAGAGTTCAGTCCTTGTCGGACAAAGCCACTATGGGAGGAAGCCGTTTGTACTGGGAGGCTTTACAAGTTGATTTTGCACTGGAGATGTTGGATTTGTGTTTGAACAGAGCTGGTCTGTCGTCATGGTGCACAGAGCATGAGTAAAGAGGTGCAGCAGATTCATTAGATTAAGTAATAATGCGTTATTGATGACAATAAAACAGTAGATGTTCTCCATCTGAGAGGCCCGACTGGAAGTCTGGTGTTAAAGCAGAAAAGCCGGTTGTGACATTTGGACACAGGGCAATTTTAGCGTTGGTGGGAAATAAGAAAGTGTATGTAATCAGGAAAAGAAAGTGATGTTCTGCTGGGTATTTCACACCTGAAAAGAGAACCAGTGCGCTTCTCTATTTTTTTTTTAATCTGTTTTTAGTCTATCTGTAAATGACATGGTGCACAACAGCAGTTCTGACTGAAAATTTCAGGCATGTCTGGTCAAGAAAATATAAGATGATGTGGCGAGCGTGTTTTTTCTTTTTATCAGTGTACTGTATATCACATTCCAGCAGGATTGGAACATTTTACAGTGTCCTTGTTCTTTTATTTGCATTAACAAGAGAACATTGGCAGTACACCACAGCTCTGGTTCACAGATTGTGTATAGCATCAGTTCCTAAAGAATGTAGACAGGATGCACATGTGTTGCCAGTACTTTTCCATAAGTCAAAGGGAACACTCCACAATTTTATACGTGCCATTGTCAACCCTGTGAAAATGGTGACATTTATCACCAATCCCAGGAACATTAGAATATTATCCAAAATGTTAAAGTCAAACTGAATGCAATATGAAGACATGATGGTTTATCTTCAGAATAACAAACATTATTCATGAATATAAGCTCACTCTGAAATTGATGCCTGCAAAGCATTTTATTGTTTCTAAGCTCATGTGGTGACGTGATTCATGGAACTGTCTGGTTTTAACGCAGTGCTGGGCTGGGGACACCCTTCCATGATACCATCACCAGGACCAATCAGGTGTGTCTGACAGTGACTTCTAAGGTGTTACTGTTGTAGCAGCTGTTCCAATTCTTTTGAGAAGTCTTGCTAAAAATTAAAAGCCTGCATATTTTCAACAATCAATACCAGTAATGAGGTATATTTCAGATGTACTGTCTTTATACTGTTTTCAGTTGACATGAATCATGTTCTATTAACATTTTACGTTGCATCCTAACTTGTTCGTTTTGCTTTAAAAAAAATTTTTTTTAATCAGGTTGTAAATTTGTCTTTAGGTCTGGAGGGAGCTATTTAAATCTGAGAAATTGATCCTGATGATGTCACCTTTGTGATGTAATCATGGTTGAAACACATGGAACAGAATGCCTGTGTCATAAACTGGGCGTGCTGAGTTTGGTTATTAATATACATCACCCCTTTAAACACATGCTGAGTCATGACTAATAGGCTACACTGACGGTGGATGATGCGGAATGACCATGTCTCACTTTCAAACGGCTAAGGTAGGTCCATATCCTGATGAAGATGGACCTGCAAATGCCAACTAACATAGAATCCATGCCGACTGAGGTATGTTTTAACGGCCTCAGCCGTTTCTATGACGACAGGTCAGTTTATCCATGTGTACTGAGACGTGTCTACAGATTTCTAATGAGCTTGGTTGATATTTATGAATACGCGACCTGGAGTACTGCATTCATGTAAACACACTCAGTATGTGCATCATCTTAACAACACGTGTTTTTCATTCTTTTTTTTATCGTGCATCTTCCTAATTTGAAAGGTGTGAACTCTGAACTATTTAAATGCTTGTAAACATGCATTTTTCGCATGTAAATTGATAAAACCTTTTTTATTTGAATGAATATTGCACAAGTGATTCCTTGTAAATTGCTGCTATTAGCATTGTAAATTTAACTAAATGGATCAATCAATTTATATAAAAATATATATCTTACTGTGTACTAGATTGGAATTTGGTAATTTGTTTTGTTAATCCCAGATGGAGAAGTCAGCGCTTCGGTTCAGGGTCCAGTTTATTTTTCATGATGCAGAACAATTCCTAAAAATGAGGCACTTTGTCATGTGGGCCTTGAAAAGGATATGGGAGGAAAAGACAGTGATTCATATTGATATTTAGTTTAAAGCAGTGATATTATTATGAGTTGTGCGTTGGAGACAGTGTATTGTAGTAATTATATTGTATTTATTATCGGCTCTTCAAACCCAGAATGCTCTGATTAGTTCCTACAGGTGGCTGTCTGGTATATTACTGGCTGTGAGGCGGTGAAGGGGTTTGTAGGTTGGACACTAGGGCGGAACTTTGTGATTCATAGTAGTTATGTGGTAATGAAGGAAAAGTTTCTCGTACGTGCGTGTGCATATGTGTGTGAATGATAAGCAAATGTGGCTTTTATTAAATTGTGTCTGTGAATTCTCGACAAGATGGGAAATGACCACCAGCTGCAACGAAACTCACCGTGCTAACTTTGTGCTGCTGGGAGCAACAGATACGATCCCCAGTGTCTCAGAACATCAAAGAAAACCAAACTATTTATGTTTGAGGATTATCACAAAAGCTGCTCCGTAGGGAGATAAACAAACTGTAAAATATAGAAAAGGTTTTCTCAAATTGGGCCAAAACCAACAAGTGGCACATGTGAGCTGGTTTATTTCCCTTCCTGGACATTGCTCGGGCCACATCCAATGGGGTTTGAGTTCATTTCAGCCTTGTAGATGTCCCTTCATGTTGTCGTGGCTCAGAAGTCATGTGACCATATAACTTCCACTCACTGTTCTCATATCTTCTGTTTTCACTTCATATGCACAGTTTCCAGAAGGAAGCTTTTCTGGAACACAACCTAATTATTCATTTTGTTTTATGATGAAATGTTTTGCCCTTAAAATTGTTTTAAATATATGCTTGGAATTCAGTACTTTGAGATTTTGGGGGAGTAGCCTTCGCCTGTAGTCCTTCACTCACTGCCTTGTCAAAATTGGGAGCAATTATTTTACACAACAGCAGCTCAAAGAAGTGGAAATAAACAACTTTCTGTTCCAGAACCTACCGTCCTTTGCACACATGTCTGCGTGATCAGAATCCTTTATTAATGATGATGAATGCATTCAATGTGTTGTTTACGTGACGGGGGACCTCAAGAATCACACCCAACTCTTTTTTTTACTCTGATTTTTTCCCCAGTCATCATCAGACTGCATATATTTTTATACCCAAATCCTAAGCCCTTGAAAATGTTTTTTGATTTTATTTTTCTAGCTTCCTTTTCTTAAGTGCTTTTATTTTGTCCCATATCTTTGATGCATTGGCCTCTTGCATTTCCTGTTATAATTATGGGATGACTGGTCTAGTGCATTGTAAACGCTCGCCTTCGTGTGGCCTTCAGTGGGGTTTTAGCTGGAACAATCTCAGCTCTCTATTTGAACAAGACAAGTTACTTATTTTTTTGTAAACAATATTGTTTATAAAAAGGTGATTGGTTGTAGATGCTGTCAGGTTTCAAGAGGGATTTGGGTTGAAGACATCCTGCAGTGTTGCCTGACTGGAGGGAATCAAGTGACCACCCTGGTCAGAGAATACTCCAATGTTCACGCAGGAAACTTCATAGACGACCAGGAAATCGTCCAAACCTTTGACTTCGCCACCGACCCCTGGCCCACATACCACACCTGACAGCTTCTTCAAACTTTGAAGGTTGCCTTTTAAGTACCTCTTCCTCGCTTGTCTCAAGTGTTCTGCCAACTTTTTCCTTGATGCCTTTTCGCTGACAAGATTACATCCTTCACAACTGATATACCTGTATCCGTTCACTATGTTGGTTAACAAATGTTAGAATAAACCACACCAAAAAGCAATAATCAGCTGTCAAATGATGGCATTTTGTTTTGGTTTTTGGTAATGACCCATAGTTGTTACTGCTTTTCCAGAATAATTCACATTAGTCGCAGGGAGTCATATTTAGATGAACTGTGTGTTAATAGATGGTAAATAGGAGATAAAGGAGAGGGCTTGGTGCTTGCTGAGTCAATTGGTACTCCTGCAAAACGGCCCATCCAGTCCCTGGAATCTTGTACACCGCTGACTCAAGTAAAATGTCAATTCTCCAAAATGCGATTTGTTTGCTTTTGGTCTTATCGACAGTATTACATCATCCTTACTAATTATTATCCTTTGTTGCTACTGTTGATTCAATGGAGTGTTTTTGACTTGATTTGTATGTGTGAGTGCACCATCAGAGTGGTTGATCTGTATGTTTGTGTATATATGCGCATATTAAGACTTATAAAAAGAGAAATCTGAGCACAAGTTTGGGTTTTTAATTAATTTAATTGTTTTATGTGATTTTATGCTGCAATCCAAAGAATAAACATGTATTATAATACATTTATAATTTTCATTTTTTTATCATCTGAACAGTAATCTGATAAGAAAAAAATAAAAGGAAGATTAACAGACCAGTTGTTTCGTTTTGCTGATATTTGAGTTACAGCATGGGGTGTCATGATTAGAGTCAACTAGTTTTGCTTTACTAAAGAGTAACTGGTGTTTGAGTATTATTTAGTTGAGTAAAATACATTTAAAGTTTGAGATATTTTACAGAATAAAACAGGCTCTGTTGACTTAAAAATTAACTACCATGGATCAGTCCCCAGCCATACTCCCAGGTATCATTTAAACTCCATCCACCAAGCCCTTGATTAAGGATTGTCAAAAGACTAATGCAAACAGATCAGCAATTATCCGTTTTATAATAAATAACTCGTTAATACAAACTCCTGCTGAATACAACTTATGACTGTAGACAACCTGGAGAAGTATTTTTTCTCTGCTCTTGTTCCTGAACTCAGTGATTCAATGGTGGGCACTGAGAAAATAAAACGATGTATTTGTGGTGAATTAAAGTATTTTTGTGACAAAGATGCAAATAAACTACACAAGGATTTGTTGACCCACTTTGAGGGACATGCAGGAAATGACTAACATGTCTCCATTGGATGAGCATGTATAACACATTTTAACTTAAACAATTAAGCAGTACCAAGTTTTGTCTTCATATCTCCCACAGATGGATGGGGGGGGTGTCATCAGTGGGACAACTGGATCCATCTGCCCCGAGTTTACCGGCTGGATGATTTGATTGTTGATTAGTTATGACGATGATGTGGATGGCAGAATTTCAGTTTCATGTTTTTGTAAGAATAAGGCTATGATTCTTTTCTGTTCAAAGATAAACAGAAGTGAAACTGATTGGAGAAATTCATGTATTTTCCATAAACATTTGACGTCACACATATTGTCCCAATATGGGGGGGGGGGGCAGGATTCCCTCATTCCAAGGTTTGTAAAAACTGACAAAACAAAACATACTAAATGGTCTCCGATTGGTTTTTATTCCCTTGTAAATAGAATATCAATAAAAACACTGTAAAAATAACAAATAAGGTTTATCCAACAGATGAAAAAGTAACAATGGCATATGTAGACTTTCTACATAGCAATTACAGAACAGTCTACTGTCCAAAAAAGGCACTAAATCTTGAAATAGAATAACAGCGATAAAGTAACAAAAGTGATAACATCCTGCTGAGGTTTGATTTTTTTCATTCAATAGAAATATTGACATGTTTATTGCCAAAATGAAAAGGTATTCAGGGGATAAAAATGTTTTTACACAACTGTTGACCAGATGTTCATTTTTGAGAATATTTACAGTCATTCGCTGATAATACAAAAAAAAAACAAAACCTGAAAGTAATGGAACATCTATTTTATCTTGAATGCCAGAGAATTTCCACCACATGTCAAATAGTGTCATCGACTACAGGAAGAAGAAGAGCATTAATTGAGTGAAAACACAGTGACACCAGATCCACTGAGGGCAGGTCAAAGCAGACCTCAGATCCGATCCTCCACAGCACCACCATCAACCGTTACTATTGGCAACATGCTCAATCCAAAATAGTTTTATTGAACACTATGATGTTAGATGTCGGGTGTTTTACCAGAGGGACGATAGTTGGACTCTGTTATATGAGTATTCCAGGGATCAGAGTGGACCTTATGTTTCAGCAGCTTTGTCATTGATTGGGGGGGGGGCGGCGGCTGGTGTCACTATGGTTGCATTTCATTTCAAGTTGATTAGAATATCATGCATTTTGTCACCCAAATTTTTGTAAACATTGTCAATTTAACTGAAAAAAAAAATAAAAGTGATCAAAAACAAGACCACTACTGGAATCTGTACATCTGAAAGATTGTTTTTTAAGCATCTGAATTTGGGGTTATTTTGATGTGGTAGTATTTGAGGATGAGCCTACAAACTTTTCTGAGATAAAAATCCACTTATGTGATAAGGAAGTGTCTTTTCAAAATTATCTGAAATGGACGGTGACACACAAAAATGTCAAAGCATGAAAAAAGATCTAATAATTATTGTACAGTTTTGTTTTTGCAGTTTGATTAGTTATATTTTTCAGACTTTTTGGTTTTAAAATGACACTAATAAACTACTTTTTTCACTTCACATCGAATTGCTGCTCCAGGCCTTCAAAGAACAACTTCATGAGAGGAACATGAAGGCAGCAACTGAAACTGATTCAAATACCCTGAAATAATCTCAAAGAACGTCATCTTCAATAAATCCAAAGATTGACTTCGTGAAGGCTTCTGCTTTGCAGATTTAAAAGAAATAAAAAACATTTTCTAACCCTTAGTGGGATAGTATTATCTGGTGTAAATAATTCAAACAGCTCATAATCACTACATAAGAGTGTCTCAGTTTAACCAACGCTTAAAGCAAAGAGACAGCTCTGCTGCCGTACAATGAAGAGACATTCCACCAAACAAACAAAAAAACAACTAAATCAACTCAAGACGAAGTGGGAAGCAACACTGATGAGCTGCATTAGCAGTCCACGAGGATGAGGAAAATTACATTATAGTATTATGGACTCTGGCAGAGACATGAATTTATGAATTAACACATTTTTTTTGAAGTGGAATTCTCCCTTTATTTTCAAACTTGGCTCAAGTTTGAGAAAGAGTTCCCCTTTAAAGAGACGAGTCGTTTCTGTTGTCTTATGTTTACAGACTCTTTACAGTAAGAGGCTGTAACTGTCGACTGGTGAAACTTTGATTCACATTGCAGCTGTGGAGGAGTCTGTGGGTGTAGCTTATAGCTGCAGGGGTAAAGTGAGGTAATTGTGTCAGTTTTCTGACTCTGAACCATTAGCTTAGCCTGTAAAGCACCTGTTGATGAGCAAAGATGAGCCAGTTTGAATGAAACCACTTCAGTGTTGACTGATCCTGTGTCAGCTGTCCTGCATCATTTTTTAATAGTGATTTATTACAGCCATTGCAGAAATCCCTCATCTGCACAAAAGAAGGCACTTCAACGTAAACCATGCAGTACTACTGTGTATGTCATCATTAACTACATTAGCTGTAGGCACTTAATATTCAGGGTTCATGTCCAATTAGAACAAAATTACTTTTCTACACTGAAATTGAATTTAGTGATTCTTGCCTCTTTCAAACAGCCTTCTGTAGGTGGGACTGCAGCACCTTTGTTCTGTCCTGCTGCTTTAAATCTTCCGAAGGTGGAACAGAGCAACATTCATTTGTGCAAATCTAAGCCAGCCGTAGAGGTCAAATGATGCTAAATTCACTCTGTATAAAGAGAGTGACCTCTGCAAGGTCGTCAAACAGGGGCCTCTTCTTCTTTGCATGTTAGTGATAACATTTGTCATAACTCATTTCATAGCTTATAATAAAAAAAACTCCCAGAAGGCTACAAAAAAAAAAAAAAGGAATATGCAGGTACCGGTAAGATTCCTACAATGGCTGTTCAGGGATTATTATTTCTCTATTTGACCGGTTATTTTTCAACGAGAAACACTCCCGTGGCTGTTTCCAACTCACTAAATATTTAACTATTAGCTTTAAGGAAAACCTCAGTCCCTTCCATTTATACTTAAAGAAGTTTTTGAACTGCAGGGACTCTAAGCACCATTTTCAACCAAGAAAAAGCATGAAAAATTAAAAGACAATTTAAACATGAATGTGTTTAGAACACATGACATATCAAGCACAAACACAAATACCCCCCCCCTCCTTAAAAAAAGGAAAAAGCAAATGCATTCTGCTTGTAATAATTTGACACATTTGATGCGTCTGAGTAGCATATCTCTAATACATAGCTCCAACCGTGACATTATATACTCAGGAAATACATCAACTTTAAACTTAATACTTTGGCTAATGCTTCACATACCTTTCACCAACAGAAAAGGACTCACTAATAGTTTCTCTCATTTGAAGCTAATATGCCTACATACTGTAAATAGAAATGGATATGATACACACACATTAATATACTGTATGTATATAACCCAAATTTATATAATATACTGTATATGTGTGTTTGTGATATATGTATGTATTTTCATTATATACCTTTATCTGGTAACAGTTTGTTACGCGGTTAAATATCTCCCACTTGAATGATTTGTATTGATTAGATTTTGTGTCACAGTGATTCATTCTGCCCGATTACCCACTGGGTATGTGGACACAAACAGATAAAACTCCATCACCTCCGCATCTAAGTTTCTAGTTTTTTGCATTATGTCGATTATTCCTGTATAAAGTAGTTTTATTTTAATGACTTGTGTTCAGTTGTTTTAGAGAGAAGCGGTATGGATTTTAGTTTTATAAACAACAGAACACCATGTTGTGATCTGTGATCTGTAGTGAACACTCATTTTTTTTAATCTTTTAACACTTATTAGAAAATCAGGCATATTTAGGGGAATGACATCTATGAATGTGATTTTATATGTGTGTCCAAATCAAAGTTTAGATCCAATGGATTTCAATACACGTTACTTTTCCCAGTTGCTGTACAGTGAGGCTACATGTTTGATTTTGGGTCAGGCTTTTGAATTTTGCTGAAGACGTGCTCTTCTGAATGTCATTGTATTGATAAACGTTACACAGCTGAATCTACAGCATTGAAGTTTTTTAATCTATTGGAATGTCAAATTATTAGTTTAAAAGCCTGCAAAAACCTAAAGCTTTAAGAATCAGATTCCAATAATAATTATAATAGTAATTCAATGTGCTGTCAAAAACTCATTTCAATACTATCAATTCAGTAGTAATCCCATTTTAAATTTTACAAATTTACTGTTATTTATTTATTTTTGTATTAGTTTATTTCTTAGGACAGTAGGCTGAGGTGTGGATTATTCTGTTTTCCTCTCTTTTGTAGTTTCAAATCGTTCTAGGCCCACAGAAATAAATCCAAGCCTGACAAAACTGAGCTTATTCTGCTGTTCTTTTCACGGGAAGGAATTGACAGCGAAACTTGATATATACCTGCAATAAAACATGCTCCATACTCCATAAAATAACTATTTGAAATGAGGTTAGCTTCCAAATTTGTGTATCAATCTTTTGAGGCTGTTCAGTTGTGTTGTGATCACAGTACAAGAACCTGAAATTATTTGAACCCTGTGTCAAATACAGTGTTGTCCTGCTGTGAAAAATCATGTCTTTAGACAGTCAGGTTACGGAATCTTTAAAATATCTAAACAAAACTAAATCACTAAAGTAAAAAACAACAAATATTACTGGATGCTTTTCATTTCATAAACCATGTTTGTTTTTATAACATTATCCGTTATCTATTTCACTTTCTTTGATTTATTTTTACTTAAGCAGCTCCATAGCCTACTGAGTAGCACTTAAACAATTGAAATAATTATAATATACTAGTAATATCTAAGAGCATAAGAGAGTAGCAGATTAGGTTGGTGGTTGGAGGTAGGGTTGGGAGGTATCTCAGCGTTTACATGACATTTGGTCATCTTTTTCACTTAACATTCCTATAAAATATGCTTGCATATTAACACACCTCTGTTCCTGTTCCATTCATTACAGAGATAATTTCACAGCCTCCTTCAGTCGTCCTCCAGCGTTTCTGTCTTGATGTCACCTCCATTGATGCACCTTGGCCCGTCCTCTTGGCTGGCTAGAGCTTGGTTGCTGTCGTTGACGGCTGCCTTCTCCAGATTGATTGGGTCCTGGTGCTCAGACAGTGTGCTGTGCATGGTGGGTTCATCCTGAAGGGAAGGGGATGGAGGAGACCAAGACACCCCAGTCAACCTGGAACCATCCGCCTGAGGGCCCACCCCTGACACCACGGAACGGCCAATCAGAGAGGCAGCTCTTTGCACAGACACACCTCCTCTGCCCAAGGCAGAAAACCAACTAGGAAGCAGAGTGGGAATCTGAGCGAGGAAAGGAGAAATGAAGAAAAACAAACTCCATGTGTGTCTTCTATGGGAGGAAGAAGCTATGCAATAGTGAAGAGATACCGTGTGTGTGTGTGTGTGTGTGTGTGTGTGTGTGTGTGTGTGTGTGTGTGTGTGTGTGTGTGTGTGTGTGTGTGTGTGTGTGTGTGTATGGGCGGTAACTACCTGGGTTGGAGAGGACAGGTCGGCCCGACTGAATCCAAACTGTCTGGCTGAGGCCCTTTTGTCAAACAAGGACACATCACAACCCTGTGAAAGATGAATGGAATTAACTTGATCATATTAGCAAAAAAGATATACAAAAGCAAGGATTAGGAGAATAATAATAATAATAATAATAATAATAATAATAATAAGTAGCATGCATTAAATACGTAAATCAAACATCTGAGAACCTCAAATAAAGCAGCAGCAGATGACCGCAGTGTTCTTAAAAGTAAATGGTGATAGAGGGAGGTATCAATGTAGCTTGGTGTTAGCTCATTTAAAATGTGTATATAATAAGAAAGGGGATCAATCAATTCTAAATGTTACAGGAAGCAACTGCAGGGCAGCTGAAACCGGACTAATGTGTTTTCTCCTCTTAGGTCCGGTCAATCGTTGAGCAGCAGTTTTAAAATTAAAATCTCTGTTATTTTTAGAGACCAGTAAACAGCGCTGCAATGATCAAAGAGGCTAGAAATAAAGATGTCAGCCAGCTTCTCAGCATCTTCTTGATTTGTGAATGGTTTAGCACCAGCTATGGAAAACCATGTTTTTGTCACCTTATTTACAAACATGTTACTGTGGAACTTGAATCTTCAACTTGCATGTGAGATTACATCCAGACTTTTCACCTCCGATTTAATTCAGGATGTTTCATTTCGTGCCCAATAATGTACGTATTTATGGCTAAACAAAAAAGTGCTGGTTGAAAAATGTCAGCTGGACAGACCAACCCTTCTGGATTATTTCATTAAGATGTCAACGGTCAATCATTTCAGATGCTGCACTTAGATAAAAAAAAGAACAATGACCTTATTGTCACCCGATTCAACTCTGAGGTCATTGACTATTATCAAATAACACAATAGATGTACGATGAGGAACCAAAGCAGAGAATGTTGTGTCACGTTCACCAAGTCCCCCTGGATATTGATTATTCAACCTAACTCTGGGCAAACAGCCACCTTTAGCTGTGCAGGTTTATGATAAGCTCAGCGTTCTGAGGACACGTCAGAGCAGAAACATGGTCACAAGTACGAGATCGCAAACGAGTGGCTCAACTGGAGCAAAAGTGCACCCCAGTTGAAAACACTCAATGTGTGCTGTTATGCTCCAGTGGAGACAGACATCATCATCCGTAAAAGAGATGATATGGAGTTAAACACACATTTCCAGGACCAAAGCTGTAAACAAATAATGTGGTACGATGTGTGCCAACAACACAGAGGGGTGGCTACGTTCCAGTTTTCCAGTGACACACTCCAAGAAACAAAAGTTCAATTTCTCGCATGGCTGCACTCTGAAGCTTATGCAGTCACATATATAAGCCTGGAACAAGCTTCTGCCCTGAGGCGTCATCTGCTCTCCAAGACTGATTTACCTGGTCGGGGAAGTCATTGCCATCGATCTCATCGCTGTTGGACTGACCTCCAGGACTCTGAACCTCGATGCCATGGCTCTCCAAGATGGCTGCTTCTTCAAAAACACAAACGTCATCATAACATACCAACCCATACAACAACACACTCAGAAGCAGTGACACCAAGCTAGCTGAACGCTACTGAAAATATAAAACTGCAAAATGAGGCTTACAGAAAGCAAAGACCAACCAGCTGGTCAACAAGTGTCCATGTCTCTCATACTAACTTAAATGATTTTTGCGTTTTTAGAGACTTCTACTACACCAGCACATTTTCAGACTAATCTCCATTTTCGTCAGCTGTTTTACAGAATACTATATACCAGTATCCTGTGAGGTTCCAGAAATATTTTGTGAACTACCAATCATCACTCAACTTTCCACCAGCATGGGTCAATGAGATAATGACATAATTTTCATATTTGGATGAACCATTTTCATTTAACAGACATAAATGACACAATTCATTGATTCATTAGCCTCAGTTATATCATGAGTACCATGAACAAAATTCACTCCTACTACCACAAACACATACAGGTAGATATTACCAATGTTAGCGCGTCTCTTTATGTCTTTGCGGCGGTTGGCAAACCAGTTGTAGACTTTCAGAGAAGTTACTCGCTCCAGATCAGACAGCTTCTTTCCTACAACACATAAATCACAGATATGCTCAGCATCATCACCATCTTCACTGTCATCTTCACCTTCTCATTCTGGGATCATTTTAATACATCACTCAAACCTATTTAATTTCACCGTTTGAAAAGTATCTTTAAAGTCACCCCAAGTTCTTCTTTTGACTAGATGATAAGATGATTTAGTTTATGACAAAGCTCAAATCTAAAATACTGCTTTGATATAATTTTTTCAATTATGATTCTCAGAATCCTCAGTGGATTTAGGCTGTGCCACTTAAGCTCATATCACAGCAAGTGTTTTTTGTTGTTGTTTTTTTACATAAAATAAAAAAATAGATAAAATGAAATTATAACGTTTCGGGTTTTGCGTTCCACCCATGAACCGACGTTCCTGAACCGGTTAGAACAAAAGATATAGTTCCTGAACCGGTTAATATAATAAATATAATGTAATTATAAATATGTAGGTGCCGTAATTTGCGCACCATAAAACGCGCTTAAAAGCCTTAAAACTTCTCAAAAATCAACGCTGCTCCTTTTAACATGAAGTGTCTAAGGTGTACACTGAGTTCCAAAATCTGTGAAAATGTTTTTCTGTGATTTTAGTCAGCGATTCGCCAAATCGGCCATTGTCCGCCGACATAGGACGTATTACGTCACTACGTATGCCGGCAGCGATGGACCAATTAGAGAACATCCCGCGAGGCTACGTCCGGCACACATCCGGTAGCTAGCGGTACACGGTATAATGGGAGCGATGGATGAGAGACAGTGAACACACGTTTACGAGGACTGGGAGGCAGCGAGCGAGTTACTCCACAATAAGTGTGTGGATTATGGATCCTGGACTAACGTGTCTGCTTCAACTTTTGTCCGATGTTTCGCAAAAGCCAGCATCTTTACTAGGATCCACCCAGAAACCAGACGGTCAGCGATAGTGATACCGAGCTATTCAATGCAGACTGAAGATGAGGACTTTGAAGGATTTAGCACAGATTTATCAAAAAATACAGAAATAAACACACATTTAAAAATAATGTCGGTGTATTTTTTATATTTTAAATACGTAGTACAATACAGTTCAACCACAGTCACCTTTTTGCTTCCGTTAACAAGTATGCACCGAACAATAAAGTGCGCCGTGTGTTCTGTGGAAGTACAGAAATAAACTCTGTTATTTAGACTGTGCCTCTTTATATAATGAGCCGAATAGTGCGCAAAATACAGTTACTTAAGGACTTTTAAATTGGCAATCAAAACAATTAGTTTATATACTATAAACTATAATTATAGACATATCCCTACCCTACAGTAAACAGTACCACAGCACTACACCTCTGCTTTATGAGTTATTTCACTGTAGTTAAGACTTATGCCTCCTTCTTAGACACTACATGAAATAAGACAAGAATAACTTCCACCATGTCATTTATTGCTGAACAACAGATCTTCATTGTGCTTCTCCCATAGCTCAACATTGCTACAAAGTGCTGGCAGTACAGGAACACACTGCACTGAAAATGACTGCAGCCAATGACTTAATGTCTAAATCATACATTTTTAAGATTGACATACTGCAGTGTTTACCTGTTATGATTAAATTGTGACTGGGAGACCTCCCTTTTCTTAACTGCTGCTGATAGCCGCTATCAGAACTCAATTCTCACATTCCCTTCCTCAGCATGTTCATGGTAGGATGAAAAAATAAAACAAGATGTATTCACTCCATCCTGCTATAGAAGGTAAAAGGCAATGGATGGCAATCGAGTCTTAAAAGGTGGACTTGGTGAACCAGTATATAAAGTCGATATTATTAGTCGTCAACAGTCTCTCAGTATGATCTCTTCACTGAACCAGTTACTTTTGAAGAATGTGGCCACACATCGGTTATGTGACAATGAACCGTTCTCAACTCACTTAGTCATTCATTCATGTTTTAAACTACCTGGTTTCTGAATGACAGCATTGCAGGCGGTAGCGATCTCCTCTCTCTTGGCCTCATCGGGATACTGGTTATCACTGAAGTAGCTGCACAGAAACACACAAAGTCAACTAAATATCATTTTTAGTTAAATTTTCTGCCATTCCACACCTCCTCCTTTTCAATATCTTTTTGATAGCTCCTCGTTCTTTTCCTCACCTCTCCATAACAGCTAAACACTCCTTCCTCCAGGTGAATCTGCTTCCTCGCCGCAGACGGAAACCAGCGGTAGAGGAGCCAAATTGAGGTGGGTGTTGTTGCCAGTCAATCATGTCATCTAGAGCCAATGGAGCAGCTCGCATAGCCAGGGTAGCGCCTGAGGTACCAAACAAGAAACGGCTTTTATCACATCTGCTCAGTGGATGAATGAAAGATGAATCTCAATGGAGTGAGATTTTAGTGTGATTTTTCACATATTTCCTCAGCTCTGTGACTCCTATGAAGAGATCTGAGCATTCCTTGCTGCATTAGAATATCCGTCGACGCTGGTGGTGGACATTGTCAACTCGGGCCACGTCAGATCTGTACAGAATTCTTTAGATGAACGCTCATATTTTTTGGCAAAGTTTTATGTTGGATGCCCTTCATGCCACAACCATCTGCATTTATCTGGGCTTGGGACCGGCCTACAAGTTGACACTGGCTTGTGCCCCCATAGGACTGCATTATGCGCATTTGATGGGTTTACAGTTTATCAGCAGGATTTTGTCAAGATTCACATACGACATCCTGACCTTAATTTATTTTACAGCTTTGACCTACTGACCTATTTACTGTGATTGAACATTGACATCATTGTGTGACGTCATGACCAGCTACCTTCAATTAGCTCAGAATGCAGCTGCTCGAATACTGACTGGAACTGGGAGGACAGATCACGTCTCTCCTGTCCTAGAATCCTGACATTGGCTCCTGATTAAATTTAGAATAAAATTCAAAATCCTCATGATCACATATAAAGCTCTTCACTGTAAGGCACTTTCTTACATTGAAGATCTCATTGAAGTATATCACCCTCCCAGGGCTTTTCGATCTGAGGATGCAGGATTTCTGATAACCTGCAGGTCTTTAGTAGAACAGGAGGCAGGAGCTTTAGCTATTTGGCTCCTCTACTCTGGACGGATCTCCCGTCCTCGGTCCAGGGGGCTGACATCCTTAGCTTAGTCAAGAGTAGACTAAAAACACTCCTCTTCGATAGAACCTACAATTTGAAATAACATAGTTTCTACTCAATTTGCAAGATACTGCTACCGTCTTTGTGCTTCTGCTCGACAGGTGGGTAACAAGCATGGACAACAGGAAGTCCAAAGACCTGGAAATCCCGGCCCCACTTCAGCAACAACAGCACAACATGGGACTGGAATTTCAATCTGGCCTATCTGCTACACACACACTCCCTCTCTCTCTCTCTCTCTCTGTCCCTTGCCCATCATAATCCCCCATCTTATTTATTTTTCACCCAACTGGTCAAGGCGGATGACCACCGTCCAGAGCCTGGGTCCTGCCTCGAGTTTCTTCCTCAATGAGGGAGTATTTCCCCGCCACCGTCGCTTATGCTTGCTCTGGAGGGTTCTGTTGGTCTTTTAAATTGACAACTAAAGCAAGTAGTTTATATACTATAGACTATAATTATAGATGTCCCTAGCCTATTAAACAGTACCACAGCACTACACCAATGCTCTATGAACGTTATTTCACTGTAGTTAAGGCTTATGCCTCGTTCTTAGACACTACATGAATTAAGACAAGAATAACTTCCACCATGTCATTTATTGCTGAACAACAGATCTTCATTGTGCTTCTTCCATAGCTCAATATTGCTACAAAGCGCTGACAGTGCGGGAACACACTGCTCTGAAAATCACTGCAGCCAATGAGTTAATGTCTAAATCATACATTTTTAGATTGACATACTGCAGTGTTTACCTGTTATGATTAAATGGTGACTGGGAGACTTCCCTTTTCTTAACTGCTGCTGATAGCCGCTACTTCCCTCTGCTCTCATCCCGCGTCCAGTGAATGACAGGAAGTGAAACATGAGGTCAAATATTTTTTTCAAGAACGAAAAAAACCCCAGTATTAACCGGTTAACAATTATTTTCTGTTCCGATTCTGTTCCGGAACATTAAAGAATATAAAGTTTTCGGTTTCGTTTTCGTTCCATGACCTGGTTCAAAGCCCTGATTGAACCAAATGGAACGTATAGTTTAAGCCATGACAGTTTAAGATTACCTTAGAAGTGAATATATGCTATGGTTTTATTTTTCAGCTTATTTCACAACCACACACTGAGATAAATAATTCTTATTATTCTGCACCAATACATTCGAGCTGTCAATCTGGACGGGCTGCTGACAATGTCCAATTCATATACTGATTTTGTATTGCAAATTCTAAGATAAGAGCTACTTATCAACAGATAGGTAGTTCTTTCCATAGGTATGAATAACCTGATATTGCTCAATGTTGAGAAACAGTTAAAACGACACTGCCAGTCATGCATTGAAGCCAAGGACTTGTTACAGAAAAACAGGTTGCCCTGGATATATGAAAATGGTTGATAACCATATTGTGAGGAAAATACATGTTCTTTCAGAACTGTTTGTCAAACATCAGCATATTGTTAATATGCAGCGAGTTTTTGTGTTTGAACAAACTTCAAAATGAATTTGGTGTAAGAGAACCGTAGATGCAATGAGAGTCATGGTCTCTACAGTAAGAGTCATCCCAATTTAGGGCCTTTGTACTTTGACTCACTGAGAGTCCAGATGAAAGTTGGTTCACAATGAATCGGTGAATCACAGCTCCCAATCTGGAAGGATTATAAAGAGATACTGTGTTTTCTGCTATACCTTGGAATCCTGATCTGAACATTAATATTTGGGCATTTTTGTCTTTAAATGGCCAAATATAGTTGTAGGAGGCTGTGCCATACTATGATTGCACTGTAAACAGGTGTATAGAGATAAGCAAGCGACCACTCCACAAACACATAGGGCAGCAAAGGAGAGCAACCACATATTGTCCAAAATGCAATGTCTTGGCATCTCAACCCAGAAAGTTTCATAGCTGCTCACACCTCGAGTCAAATGAAACTGAAAAAAGGCAGGAATTAACTAGTTTATGATTAGAATTTGGATGCCAACTACCTCATCTTAATTGGTGTGAACTGAGCTTTGAAATAGCACATTCGGCGTGTAAATTTGACCAATTTATTATTAGGGATGCAGCATGATGATGATACTCAATGTAATGACTGCTTGTATTATTGCTCATTAGTACTGATTTTTGAAAAAATATCTATTTTAAAACAAAAGGCTCTGATGGTGAAGGACTGTGACCTGGGTTGGTTTTCTCCAGCTGATACCAGCGGAAGAAGGCTCGTTTCTTCTGCTCGCTGAGATCTGATCCCTGCTGCAGGAGCCAGTGAGAGATCCGACTCTGGCTGATCCCTGGAAGAGGAGGAAAGGAGTGAAATAAGTAAACTGGATGCTCGCTGGTATGACAACTCTTTCCAGTGGTGATTCACTGGACTTGAACCAAGCAGAGAACAGAGATGATACTCACCAGTTACCTGAGCAACCACAGCCTGGGAGATCCTCCTATTTGCCAGAAAGGACTTAATCTCCTCTTTGATCACAGCGCTTTCCCTCCTACAAGTAGAGCAGAGAATCTATTGTTAACCATACAGTACAATATTGTTCACATCTGAAATAGTCTGACTTCACAAGGTAGCTACTACTGCATATGAAGCGGCTGCCTTTCACTTGCATAAGCGATTGCGGTATTGTTGAAGCTGAAGATGTCCTGCAATCCAGGTCCTGCTGCATCATTCACAGCTCTCTTCCTGCTTTGATTTTCACACACCCTCAAATCAATACCACTCTGATTGCTGCCAACTGATTACAGACTACCAAGGTGGCATTGTTGTATGTTTGTATACAGTGTGAGTGTGTCTAGGCAGTAATCCTTGCATTATATTCAGAAGCAGTGTTTGCTACAGGGCAGGTTTTGTTGATGATCAGGCTACCTGCATGAACAACAGCTCTATGGTGCAGCAATCAAATGCATACATTGCTAGTAGGTTTAAAAACTATACTTTAATAGAAAATAAATTATAGAAATTGCCCTCATTCCCATGAAGATATTGGATAGTTTCAGATTTTTTTTTATCACATTCTTTGGGTCCGTAGGGACTTCTTGTGGGAAAAAGAGGGTGGCCGGTTCAAATCCAGCATGTTCAAAAGCATGGAGTGTGAACAGGTAGCTAGAGATACCAGTTCACACCCACCAAGACACAATTCCCAACTGATCCCAAGTGGCTGTCCATCACTCCACTATGTCCGGATTTTTATGTCCATGGTCTTTGTGTAGATATTTCAGGCCTATGCATATGCAAGAAGAATTTCTCTCTCTTTAGCATGGTGGAGTTACTATCCCTTCGCTTTTGCGTAGAACGTTTTGTAAAGGTCTCAATCAACTATCAAAAAAAAACCCATGCCTATAAACATGCTCCGATTTTCCTTGGTATAAGTTCAAGTAAATACAAGTCTTATCTGGTCTTACCTCATCAAGTCCTCCACCTTCTCATCAACATCAATGTCTTCTTCACTTGTGTCAAACCCGTAACCTGGTGCCACCACGCTGCCACTGACCACACCAAGAGGAAATCGAGGAGGAGAAAGTTTCCCATTGGTGACAGCGATGAGACCATTCTGAGCTACCGAGGCTATGGTTACAGGAGAGGCTATTGGAATTGGTAAGGGTGGGGAAGTGGTGTCAAAGTTGTTGTTAGGTGACAATGAGAGTTGGGTGTCAGGGAAACTTGTCTGAGTTGCAGTAGAAATCATAAAGGAAGAGGCAGCGATGGTGTTAGAAGAGGTCAAGGATGATGAAGGGGGCATGTAGGAAGATTTCTGAATCAGTTTCTGTCCATGTTTGTGGTCAAGATGGTCAAGGGTGTCCAGGGCATGGACAACCTCCACCTGAGAGATCCCAGTCTTCCTTAACCTCTGGAGGAGGTCAATCTGCTCGATGGTGAAACGAGGCTCCTCACACTGCTGGAACATCCTGAGGAAAATGTCACAACATTAATGAACAAGTAAAATGGTAAGATGACACTCAGCACATTTACCTCCTCTTCATTGCACAGGTATATTTCAGACTGTTGTATTTAACTCATATTTTCCAAGGTGCCAAGGTAATCTGGTACTTCTGTACATGATCACCTGACACAAGTACAGGTCAATCCAATAAGTTCTGCCCCAACCCCCACCAAGCAGTATGTGCATTTCTAACACTCAACTCCCAATCTTATTCTTGTTTGTGTGAGCATCTCAGGACATCAAGCTTCGTACCTTTCATCATGGATGATAAAGCAAAGACAAGTAAAAATAGTGGCAGCGGTGCCCGTCTGGTTGAGAGTTCCTTGAAATGTCTTCTTCTCCTCAAGTATTAAATTACAAGGAGTGTTGTGGAAAATTTCTTTTGACTAAATAAGGTGCCTAACTAAAGTGAAAGTAGAGAATTTAGAGGGCATCATATATCGTATCAACCAGCTGTGACAATTAACACGGGGTACAACAATGGTTACTAAATGATCCATGACTAATACAAGTAACAACAAACTTTCACAAAGAACATAGTATTTTGCTCACACAGGAGCAAAATCTTACTGTAAACTACTGTAATATGCATTTGAAGACGAAGAAGAAGAAGCTTTAGAGAGTATAATTTTATTGATGCCTTAAGGAGGTCCGTCAGGGAAATTAACATCTCCGTCACACGCAGCACAGTGACTACACATAACACAGAAAAAACCAGCACATACAAAGTAGTACCAACATCAAATAGAAAGAGTAATAAATAACCCGTCAAGAATATACAAATAGAAAATCATAAGTAGGCATAGAAATTAAAAATATATAAATAATAAATAAACAAACAGGCCTAGTTTGTTAGGCATGGGTATTTATTGTCATTTGATGACTTTATTGTCTTTATCATCTTTATTATCATTATACAATTATACAACAAAATTGTGAGGTCAGATTGAGAATTGGTCAGGCTGCTGCACACTGGGTGCACTTGTCACTGTTGGCCAACATGACCTAAGTGTCCTTAGATGTACGTTAAATATGATTAAGTGCTTTTATTCTTATTAACTGCAACATGGTATTATGTGGTTTTAATGGTTTTGTGGTGATTTTAAAGGTGCAGTATTTGTGGCGAACAGACTTTAAGTCAAGTGAATTGATGTGAACCTTATTATTTTTACATTAATTTTTTTTAAAATCAGCATAATTGAGAAGGACTTGAAACAACCTGTACCTGTATTGTATTAAATAATGTGTTGTATGTAGAAACCAATGTTTTCAGGTGAGGTTTCTGCCTGGAAGCATTAAGTGAGGAACCTAATGGAAATAAAAAAGAGCGTGTCAGAATTTTGATTACCAGTAAGCACATCAGCACGTCATTCACATAAGCATGGTGGCTTAGCCAGAGATAATTTGTGAAAACAGTACAAAAAAAATGAAAAAAGTCAGTCCGTTTTTTTGTTATGAACAGCAGTGGCGAGCACAGAAGAACTGGATATTAAAAATAAAACATTAGTTTATAAGCTTAAAATAAATTTGTATTAACTATGTATTATTAAAATGTATTAATAAACTACAACACAGAACTGGTAATGGTTTTTGGTTTAAGTTAATTAAACATACGCCGTTTTTTTACTTATGTTGTGTCTCCTGGAACCAATAAATGGTGTAGGGTGAGGTATACCTGTATATAAAATAGAACTTACAAATAATAAATTAGTGGTCAGTGTTTCTAAAGTCTGAATCCATTCCCCATTCACAGCAGAATAAGTGGAACCAGGTAAGTCATGTAAGAGTGATAGAAAAACATCAAATGTTCAAATAAAATATTTAAATAATCCTTCAGATGGTTGGGTGATAAATGTGACATTCCTAAAAAAGTCAAAATTTGAACACGTTCAAGAAAGTGGGCCCAAACCAGCTATTTCAGGCGATGCAAAATTCTTTACTGGAATGATGATCCTACTGAAAATTCAGTACGTTTGACCAGGAGGCAATTTTACATCCTGTAGAATTGTCAATATTATACTGGTCAACAGCTACAAAAGACTAGCTAGAACAACTGTAACAAATCACAAGAAGACAAAAAACATAAATAAAAACAGTGAAAATCCACCATCAGCATCGCAGTGCACATGTTTCTTAAACCTCAAGATACACCTGTCTTATTCTGACAGGAAACATCAAATACAAGCGCTATTCAGTTCAAGATGATTATCAGCCACATCACACTATGCCTGCATTGTTTCTGTAAATCCGTTGCTTGTGAGCGCACAATTTAAATGTCACTCAGGAGAGATGAACTCCAACAACGAGAACTATTCTATACATCGCAGAAAGGCAATAAAAGAATGCAAATATGTTAAATAGGTTTTTTGCAAAAAGAACCAGCCATAAATGGTTTCAAAAATGGGGTCGGGTGTAACGTACATTCACATTTCTACTTGTGATTTACAGACGCATTTCATCTCGTTTTAGACAAGTTCTCTCCCACTGAGCTTCACAAAGAAAAACACAAATGAGACAATCACAGAACAAAATGGAGGAACTGTCACATCTCTCTGCTTCCTGCAGATTTACAGTACACACACTCACAAACACACAGTCACACAAACACAGTCACACAAACACACAGTAAGTCATCAGAGCTCAGCAGCTGCTCTCCAGATATGAAGTGCATTCCTCCACAGCGAGTAAGGCTTTTATTATAGAGGATATCTACAGCACCAACATACATATAATGTAAACCGAATACAGTCACGAATCTCATGTTTTCAGAGAATTAATACAGTCCAGGTGACTTAAATGGTGAAATAGCTGTTTTACATCTAAATTTGAGTTTTGATAAACCACATATTTTTTTCATTTCCAAAAAGAACATCATAATAACAGCGAATAGACCAAACAGGGAATGAAAATAGGAGAAGAGAGGAAGATAAATGGAGAAATTAGCTAACCTATCTGTCTCAATGCTTTTCTTTCTGACACCAAGAAGAGAAACAGGCCACAGTAGAGAATCAGAGTCAGCAGACGTGTCAACACGTCTATAGAGGAGGAGGGGGAGTGTGTATTCATCAGTATGTGTGTGTGTGTGTGTGTGTCTTAGGAAAACAGCCAAAAAGAATTTACATTTTGAGCAGCTAAGCTCCAAGCTTTCTCTTACTGCCGCAAAACATGAGTCACACTCTTTAAAGTAAATCAATAATAATAATACGTTTTCATTTCACAATGACTGATGAGAAATAGCGTTTTGGAAACTAATTACTTATAGAAACATATTTCAGTGCGGTACAACTCGATGTATAAAATGGATCCTTCTGCAACTATCCTGACAGATTCGGTTCGAGTAATTTCTTTATTAATCTTTATCTGTTTTTATTTTATTTTCATAGAAAAAAATTACAATCAAAGGATCTAACAACATTTTTTTTTCTGGAATTGAAGCCCTCTGTTTTAAAGTTGGACTTTGGTCCACATAAAGCAGGTTTCGTAACCACTCTCAACATAAAAGGTTTGGTGAAATTTGACTAACTTTTTCTGAACAGTTTTTGGTCCAAAACCAGAGCCAACACGCCTTTATTCAACAAATTCCAAATGACTACTCCTGTGTTAAACTAACCAACACTATAGAAAAGGCATGATTTGGAATAAAATTTCATCTGCAACTCAACAGCTGGAGTAAGCTGGGGCAGTGCTATTGGCAGTGAATCTCACATTCCATCATATATACCACCATTACACAGAAAGAAGGACAACAGACTGTGGGGGCCCTCCAGTCAAACATTTGTAGTCACCTAGAATCTATAATAATAATAATAATAATAGACCTTTATTATCCCACAGTGGGGAAATTTGTGAAATCTGGAGTGACATGTACACCTGCTGCTAATCAGAAACAGGCTCTGACCGACCAACACATCGGCTGCAACCATTCCATCCATTACTGGCCTATACATTCTAAAACAACAGGACGTCATCTGGAGCACAACGGACTTCGATCCCAGACAGCCTTACAGTGGTTTTGGGCTGACAGGATGCCATCGTTAGGCTTGTGTGTGGGGGGGGGGGGTGCCATGTTTTAGCTTTAGTTGGCTTAATAGCAAATCAGCAGTGCAAAGAAAAAGATTGTGTGCGGGATTATGTGCGTAGAATGGCTGGACTATTTGTGCAACAAAATGCAGATGGATGGGAATTCAAATAGCACTAAATGGCACTGTTGACAGCAGCAGGCCACATGTGTGTACAATCACTAGGTCACAACCATGACAAACTTTGGCTGTAGAGGTAACTGTTTCAAACTCACATAATCCTGACTACGCAGTCTTCAGACAGACACTGTGTGGCTGCAAGCTCTGTAGCTAATCCTGACCTGACCTCTGACCTTTTTGTATAGCAGAGACCTAGAAGACCTAAAAGAGTAGAACAATGTAATACATAAACAAGGGGTTCAAATTTACACTCATTTGTATGGTTGGTTTGTGTCATTTGCTCCTTGCTAATTTTCAATGATTATCTTAAATCAACAGATGATAAAAAAACAATGAGACGATACCAAATGAATTCGTAATACCAACAGTAATTTGTGTCCAAAATCAGCATTGATAACAGCTGCTGTTATCTGCTGAGCAGTAACGCTCCTCTTTGATTGGCAGAACTTCTAGCATTCATAGGACAGCTGTTAACACACTGTAATACAGTGTATTACAGTGTAATACGGTGTATTACAGTGTATTAATACAGAGCTGACTGCCGAACACCGGCACACTGTTGTCAGGTTTGGAGTCCATCATGCATTGGATGTTTTACAATTGATTTGTCATATACGGGCATTTGAGGGTGCTGTTGTAGCAGTGACCAACCAGAATCTGAGATAATGAATGGGTGACAGTGAATATGATTCTGGGTAATTACACATTGTTGACTAGAACCAAGGGAAACCCAACTTTTTCTGTTTGGGCCCCAAATCCCCCACAACTTTCTTGATGAGAAATTTTATCGCTGGCTATTTAACTGACTCTAATATCTTGTGTTTACAGTTTGGCCTTTAATATATAATGATTTCCTTTAGCTGCTACTCTTACGTTACTGTTCATAATTACTTATTTTTCCAATTGTTACGTGTTATTTTTTAATTAGATTACTGTACTTTAATTGATTGTTTTATATTTTATTTGTTGCCTGAATTAAAGAGTAAAATACTTTTTAATCACTGGTTTTTCGTGTTATTATACAGCATGCCAAACAAGCATCACCCGTTATGTTGCCCCAGCAGTGGCATTCTTCCAAATGTCATTATCTCCCCAATCTGTTTTCCATTGCTACTGGAGATGACCCTGGCCCACACTGGACCAGAAGCTGCGAACACTCCGGACAAGTCAACAGTTCATCACAGGGTTCCAGCCTTCATGTGTATTACTGTGTATTACACAAATCAGTCACCAAATGTCAAGAATCATGACAAAACCTACCGTGTATAAATACAAGATAAATTTTAAAATTGAAAAAATAAGTGATGCCTGTTACATCTCAGTCAAACAACAACACACACCGAACCAGGTGTTCACTTTAGCTGTGTTATTTATGTCTGTCCAACCTGTTGAAGATAACCCGCATCGATCCTCTTGAAAAACCAGTGTCCAGCATGGAAACCACGTGTGTGGGCTGGTTGAGACGTGACCCACCACATAAAAGTCATTGCATGCCCACGGGACAACTTTTAAACACAAAATGGAACACACACACACACACACACACACACACTCACACACACACACACACACACACACACACACACACACACACACACACACACACACACACATAGAGATGCCTCAGACAACGGTGTCGTGGTGTCAAATGTCAACACATGCAGTTTTTAGTCGGTAACAACATGAAGACGTAATGGAATTTAATTTTGCTCCGCTTGTGGTTCAATTCAACATGCCCGATAGATGAAGTCTTTTTTTTAAAGGGTTTTCGAATGAACAACCCCCCCGGTTCGGGACACATCTCACAAACTAATCATGACCACCACATAACAGAACATTTTACTCCATGCTCGCCCTTTGACGCGGACTGGAGCACACACTGGCTGCACAGCGCTGGAGAGGAACTGACCAACGGGAAAAGTTGTCCTTGTCTTTTACCAAGTGTTTCTCGGTGATCCAGATTCATGGCGCTTCAGAGGCTGACTGAGTGGGATATCGATACCAGAACATTAGTATCAGTTTAGGTTGGTGTGAATCTTCACCGCCAAGTAAAACGCCGCAGCACACTCGAATTGGTGAAGGAGTTTTCACTTCCCCGTACAGAGACAAGAAAATGCATCGGGCTAGCAGGACCGTCTGAAGACAGCACTAGTTGGAGCGGCGGGAATGAACTTACCTTAATATTCCAGACGAAGAGCCTCCACAGACGTTTTTTTAACCATATATCTATTGCCTTGGGCCACCCCGACACACAGACACTGACAGTTTTCCCAAAATGTCTCCCCTGTAATTGGGTTTCAATCCTCCGTCAGACAGATTCGCCTTTTGTCCGGTAGACAGACGCCATGTTGACACAACGACGCAAGGCACGATGGGAAACGAAGTTCAACAAAACTGACTGCTGTCACAGATGTGTTACTTCGTGGGGTGGCAAATGTTGTGTGGAAGATATCTCAGAATGTTGTTGTTGAATTGTGATTAAGTCACTAGAAACTTGCAGTGGAGCTTCAGAACTATGGATTCAGTGGGAATGAACTGAATTGATTCAACACTGTCCCGTCTGGCAGAAAACAAAAGAGTCACCGTAAATGGATCAACATCAACATGTACTGAGTGGGATTCCGCAAAGTAGTGTATTGAAACCCTTACTCTTTGTCATTATTATTAATGATTTCCCTGAAAATGTCTTGTGGTATAAAGCTATTTGCTGACGATGTCAAAATATATTATGTAATCAACTCCATTGATGACTATGACGACCTACAGAAGGACCTACCAGCTATGGAGCAATGGGTTCTTAAGTGGCAGATGAGGTTTAATCTTTATGTGCAAATTAATGAGGATCTGGAGCCATCACCTGGAATTCACATATGTCATGTATGACAGCATTCAGTGGGATAATGAAATTGAACTGGTGGTCAGCAACTGTGAGAAAGACCAAGGAGTATATGTTGATGATAAGCTGAACTTCCCGCCACGCAGGCAGCACTGTGTAGGTAAAGAAAATAAAACTGTGAGGATGATGAGCACATTTGAATACTGTATAAGACTCAATCTGGCCCTGTGAAGCTGCGTTATGACACCCTCAAATAAGAAAAAAATATTCTATAGAAAGAATCCAAAGGAGCGTAGCCAAACTGCTGCCACATCTAAAGGATGTAACATACGAGGAAAAACTGCTAAAGTTGAAGTTCCCAAGGCTAACTTACAGAAAAGCAAGAGGAGACATGATGAACACCTGGAAGTACTTGTCTGAGGATACAAGGTTGAAGTGGGAAGCATGTTCACAAGAGAAAATTCTGAGTGCACAAGAGGTCACAGTACGAAGATCTTCAAGCCAAGATTTGAGAGTAAGCCACTAGGGCAGATCTTCTCACAGAGAGTGATTAACCCGTGGAACAAACTACAGAAGACGCAGTGTGTGCATTCACGATAAGCAGTTTTAAGAATGCACTCAATAAGGCATGGGCTATGAAGACCTTATAATACAACTATGAATCAGACGGCTGAGCATAACTGCTGAGAGCTCTGTATAGCTTTATATCCTGTCCACCAAAGAGGAGGATAAAGTAAAGTAAATTCAGTGTGGAGATAGATGTTACACCATGAATTAATTGGATTTAAAACAAAATGCAGATCGTGAACCACCTTTTCATTTTCTTCAACATTGTGAAATGACTTTTGCTTCAACAGTTTGTCAGTTTAATTAAAGTAATGATATACCAATAAAAAACACACACCCCATTTCAGACAACTCATAATATTTCACAACCATATGCTACTGTATCTATATGACATTGTATGACACTGTATGACATTGAGATTATGATCCATGGAGTACGATGTTTGCAGATGACATTGTGATCAGCAGTGAGAGCAGGGAACAGGTGGAGGAGAAGCTAGAGAGGTGGAGGTTTGTCCTGGAAAGGAGAGGAATGAAGGTTATCCACAGTAAGACAGAGTACATGTGTGTGAATGAGGGGGACCCAAGTGGAAGAGTGAGGTTACAGGGAGAAGAGATCAAGAAGGTGGAGGATTTTAAGTAGTTAGGGCCAACAGTCCAGAGCAACGGAGATCAGAAGGTGGAGGATTTTAAGTAGTTAGGGCCAACAGTCCAGAACAATGGAGAGTGTGGAAAAGAGGTGAAGAAGCATGTACAGGCAGGATGGAAAGGGTGGAGAAAAGTGTCAGGTGTGATGTGTGATAGAAGAGTTTCAGCTAAAATGAAAGGAAAGGTGTACAAAACTGTGGTGAGACCAGCGGTGTTGTTTGGTCTAGAGACAGTGTCACTGAGGAATAGACAGGAGGCAGAGCTGGAGGTAGCAGAGATGAAGATGCTGAGGTTCTCTCTGGGAGTGACCAGGAAGGATAGGATCAGGAATGAGGACATTGAGGGACAGCACATGTTAGATTAATGGAATTACTTGATCTAGCAGGAGGCACATACTATGAAAATATCATTGGAATGATTCCAACTAGACTTTGTTTTTATGTAATTTGGAAATTTGCAACAGATTGTAATAGCACATTTCTCACATTCTGAAAAGGGACGTTGGTGGAAATATGATCTGTGAGTTATTAGCTATATACACCTAACATCATGTGAAATTTAATAAAGTACACCTTCAAATAATCCCTGCTGTTAGTGAACGGTTCAACTCGTGTTCACAGTACCAGGACAATCTTAATTTGACTTTCGGTGATGAAACAGCGCGGATTTGTCCTCCCAGCATTTGTTACTTATTTCACTCATTTCTCCAGATATTTAGAACCAAATATAAGTTATAAATTATAATATTGAATTTACTTTTCTTAGTTCTCCGTTGGCAGATTGTATTTTATCCCTAATCCTTCACAGGAATGTGGAAGGCACAGGGGTATCCAAGCAGACACTGGCAAAGAGAGAGCAAACCCTCACAGGACACCAGTTCATCAAAGGGCCGACACACTGAGACACAGTCATTAATGTTCACAGTCACACTTTTGGACATTTAGAGTTGTAAATTTACGAGTGCTTTTGGGGGAACCCAAAAGAAACTCAGTGACAACATGTAAATTCCATGCAACAAGTTCTGAACCAACAGTCCTGAACCATCTTTAATTAAACTGCTAGAGATGTTTCAAGACCAGAAGGGACTGTTTCCTTTCATTAGATTAGTAGCATTTATTGCTATGACTAAATCCAGTTGGTTTGCCTGTTAGCTGCCTACACACCAAGTGATAAACAGTTATCCAATGGGAATGTCATTGTCACTCCAGTGTCGCTGCTTTTCAGCATAAACACAACACACAACTGCAGTTGTGATGGCGATAGACAGACAGACAGACAGACAGACAGACAGACAGACAGACAGACAGACAGACAGACAGACAGACAGACAGACAGACAGACAGACAGACAGACAGACAGACAGACAGACAGACAGACAGACAGACAGACAGACAGACAGACAGACAGACAGATACTTTATTAATCCGATGGTGGCCAAGTCACTGCCAATCTGTTAAAGTTTTTGTCTTCTCTCTTTTTCCATTAAAAGGATTGTACTTCATTCTGCCTCTTCCCTCATTTTTAAATTTAGGTCAAGGTCTATGTTGATTTAAAGAGAAAGCCTCAGCAGTTTCAGGGACATCAATGTCCAATTTCTGAGTACAGTATCTTGATTGCAAATTTGCACCCTAATTTACTTCAGTTTAGATGCCTGCTTATGTTACCATAAGCAGGTTGTCATTGGAGCCTCTCAGACTTAATAGGACCTTGTATGTCACGCTAATTCTACCGTAGGCCCCTTGTGTGTGTGTGTGTGTGTGTGTGCGTGCGTGCGTGTGTGTGTGTGTACTGTACTAACACAAAAATAACACCATGAGTGAAAAAATAATTTCCTACAGGATCAATAAAGTGCATTTCTTTCTTTCTTGTTGCCCTGATCTTATGTACAGGTGTAGAGGTCCACTACAGAGAGGGTTGGGGGAATTCCCAACCATCTCATCAGGTGCTTCAAGGATTTCCTCTCAACATCTTCAGTAGCAGTCATGGGGATCTCAAAAAGATCCCCATGACTGCTACTGAAGACAGGTCAGGAAAGATGTTGCGCTAGAACAACCGAGCATTAATTAGCTGGCCAATTTACGGTACACAAGTTTGAGACTTACATGGAATACTGAATAAGATTAAACATCAAAATAAAACAAGCTAATGAGGTACTGTATGTCTTTCAAATACCATTATAAAATGTAAGAAAACAGGATGACATCAATACTTGATCATGATCGTTATTGAATTTATTGGTAGAAAAGAAGTCAGTCTACAGTACAATATAAAACATAAAGAAATGTTCATGACAATTAACATCTAAACATAGCACTAAGAGTTACAAATTATTAATAGTGTTTATTAATAGTGAGGTATATGTGTGTTTGTGCGTGTGTGTGCGTGTGTGTGTGCGTGCGTGTGCGTGTTTGTGTGTGTGTGTGTGTGTGTGTGTGTGTGTGTGTGTGTGTGTGTGTGTGTGTGTGTGTATTCATGAGGGAACCCAGATGTTGCCATGTCTGTCGGGAGCCTGGTTGTATGGGATGTTCCAGATCCAAGGCTGATCTGACAACAAAGGGACAGATCAGTACATTTTCTTTATTTACTCTTTTGTGATATTACATTCTTTACTCAAGGTTTAACTGGTATGTCATAGACCCATTAATTCTAAATAATAACCATTAAAAATGAACTGAACTGCTGAAGAATTCAGAATTCAAAGAATTGAGAAATTGTCTGTATGATAAGAAATTCTTGGAATTTATCTAACTGACAACTGCATTAATATTAATATTAAATATAATATTCATATAATATTTAATGCATTTTACAAATAAGCAGATGTCAGGTGATCAAAAGATTTACAGTCTGCATCTGCTGCACTTCAGCTTCTCTCGTGACT
The DNA here is from genome assembly GCF_040054535.1 of Antennarius striatus. Taxonomy (NCBI): domain Eukaryota; kingdom Metazoa; phylum Chordata; class Actinopteri; order Lophiiformes; family Antennariidae; genus Antennarius; species Antennarius striatus. The sequence continues at coordinate 24,269,791 of NC_090776.1, read as the reverse complement.
AAATCCTGGAAATCAATATTGAATTACCACAGGACTATTTCTATTCAATTCAATCTGAGTGATTTAAATATGTGTAATTCCAATCTATAGTGAATTACTGCAGGACAATTACTAAACAATTTAACTTCCTTGTTGGAATTATTTAATCTTTGCAGTGATTCATACTGAAAAAGGCCCAGCTGGCTGAAGCGGGTATGTCAATTTTAAAACATTGATTGATGATGGGAGTTTAGGGGGTCGATTTTGAGGATGTGTGCCACTGCAAACACATTTTTCATTTGTAAATCAAGCAAAAAGAGTATCTGATATCATCTGATCCTGTCAGAATGACCTTGCCACTATTTTAAATCCATTCACAGGGCCATTTACCAATAAACACAAACAAAGAAAGGGTATACGGTTCCAAAACATAATAAAAGTGGCATAAAGTCAAAACATCAAAAGGAACATCTGTCATTTGATAAAATGTGAAGTTTGTGCTCATAGCCTGTCCAAAAGAAGATAATAGGAAGACAGACTGACCTACTGTGTTAAGAAATTAGTATTTTCAACCACTTACACACATTATTCTAAAACTAATTGTTCTGATAGTGTCAAATGTTAAATTAGATTAAGAGAATATTTGATAATCAATCATATAATAGATTTAATAGTAAAATATTTGGGTACCTTTTGGAGAATAGGATGTGGGAGGGAGGTCAAAGGGCACAAGGAAACCAGAGGAGGAAGAGGAGACAGGAAATGGATTTTTGTGAACAGGGAAAGTCTTCATGTTCTGGAAAGAAACAAATATCACGCCAAACATTACTAGAATAATATATAATATTACAACAATGATCTCCATTACATAGTAATAGTGTACCATTATTCAGTATATGTTTTACTGCTTGCAGGATGAAAAGTTTTACAAGTGTGTACTAGGATGTATTCTGTGCATTATCCCTGTGTGTTGTTCTTACAAAGGCAGAGGGAATGAAGAGAACTCCCAGCTCGTACGACCGGACCATCACCTGGGTGTTGTTCTTCTCCAGCGCTCCCCACGCTGCTTTGGACAGATTGGCACTGAGATGCACAAAAGTTTTAATGCTTCAAAACAGTAACATCTTAGCATACAATTACATTATTTCAATTAAATTCACATTAGTATTTGATCAGTGTTGATCAACATAATCTCTAACATTTGGTGATAAACATGAGGAAATACACACAACCACAAAGCACCAAGTACAGATACACATTTTACTGGTGATTAGGGGGAAAAAATTACAAACGAGTAAAGAACGAAACATTTATGTGATTTTCATCTATGAGGGTCAGTTTAGTGGAGCTTAATAAGAAATGAGGTAAAAGGGAGCTACTTATCCCCATTGCGGGTCATGGGTATAAATTCAAAGGAATCATTTTTTTGTCACATAATCACTTATCATATGGTTAAAATAAACAATATGGATAGCTCCCTCTCTCTCTCTCTCTCTCTCTCTCTCTCTCTCACACACACACATACACACACACACACAAACACACACGCACCTTGTGACGAGGAACCAGGCAAGTTGGGTGAAATCCGGTGATGCCCTCATGTATGTCTTGATGTGAGGCATGGCCTGACTCCTTCCTGTTGAATTTGCCTTCCAACGGCTACATGCAGACACGTGCAAACAAGAATATTTTATTTATCAGTATAATTAAATTGTAAAATATATGAGAATTCTGGTTAGTCGATGTTAAGGTACTGGAAGTAAGAGTGGAGCCATAGTTGTTTCTGGGCTGTCTGGATGCTATAGGGGAGAGATCCTCCTGCTGGAAAACAAAAGACATATAGGTCACAACCAAATACAAATAGACCCCAGGGACACATGCTATATCTGTCAGGCAAAACTGATACTTGGAGCGGATAATCTAATCATTAATATGGCAGCAAAAACAAGATTATGTTGTTAAATCAGGCTGTGACAAACATCTACCTGTGGGCTTGTTTTTAATTGCATAAATACAGCACATATAAATTCACTGCTAAACGAAAGGAAAAAAAACATTACTCACCAGGATAGCCTTCTAAACTTGTCCTCACGTCTTCAACTGATGGATAGACCTGCAAAAGAATGCAATGGAAATTTGTTTTAGAATTTCAGTTTTACAACTTTGAGAAGCATCTCAGCAGCTATACTGTAAATGTGACCAATGACAGGATAAATTTAAATGAAAACCACACATCCAGAGAAGAGTTCTCAGGTAGGTCATGTCTCATAGAGCTACAATTAACTCCTAGAATAAACAATTTATGAACTGGTTATACCAGAAAGAGGACTGAACTCAGTGAGGATGACTTTCAGTTCTAATGTATCAGCTGAATTATACAGTATTTTAATTGTACTTTCTTCTAGAATATTATTTACTTTGTGAAACCGGTTTATTGTCTGTAACATAGAGCACTTTTCTGTATTTGACCAGACACTTAGGAGATCACTGAGTGCAAGTAAGGGGTTAAATTTTCTGTCAAGAGTTATTGTGTGATACCCTTTACAGTGAGTTAAATGTGGAGGGAGCCAAAGGTATTGTAAAAATTGCATGTCAAAATGACTTATTGACTACTTGAAACCTGCGGAAAATGAGATCCTATATCAGAAAATAATACCATTAGCAGCAGCAGTCATAGAAATATAATGTACTCATTATTAAAAATTGTCTTTCTGTCAGCATTTTAATACTGGATCACTCAAGCAAGAAATCACAGTCTGAATGTGTTGGAGGAGCATACCAAGTGTAAAGGGGGGTCTGAGCGAAGAGAGGATTTCCCCAGTGTGGTCATCGTACGCTGAAATTCCCCTGCCAACCATTTGGTCTTATCCAGTCCCATCGAGCCGATGCTGGAGAACTGACCAATCACAGGCCACCTCTCCTCATTGGGAACAGGATCTGTGTGATCATACAACAGCTAATGAGAGAATAAAGGAGTTAGAGAGTACAATGACATTTTTACAAGTGAAAGTAAACAAACCATTCACATTTTCCTCAGCACAAAATTTATCGTATTAAAGTACACATAGGGATTTTATATGAAAACCAGTTAATTGTGCAAGGAATAAATTCAACAGAAAACCTACAAGAATTTGACAGAGAAGAAAAATGGAAATGTATACCTTTCTCAGCCTTAGATGGCCCCAGTGCTCCATGTCTGAACCCATATATCTTCCAGGGGTTGAGCCAACCAAATAAACCCTGGCAAAATAAGATTAGAACATGAAAACCACATCTTTCTTTTTATTTTCTAATATGGCTATTCCAATTAAAAAAGAAAACGTCAAGTTAAGTGTTTATAACGTCTATGCATGTGTGCAACCATGTACCTCGTCTCAGACAGGTCATGTTCTTTGATTCTCTGGATCCACTCCTCCAGCTCTGGTGCGCGGTATGATACCAGGTACTTCAGTAGGTCCCTCTTAAAGAATGTTGGGGACTCACCTGCAGTTGCACTGCTGCCCTCTGGTAACCGTGGAAACAAAGGACTCATCCACATCCTGGTTCAGAAATAATAAATTTAGGGGATTTTCCATAAACAACCTTTCTACAGTGCAACACAGACTGACCCTTGTGTTTTCTGGTACCAGTCAGCTCTGATGAGGTTGGAGGTAAGAATGATGACTCTGAAGCCTTCCTCATACCATAGCAACATCATCTTCCTGCATCAAGGCACAAAAAAATTTCATCCATCCAACACTTGTGAAATTCTAGACTAGACGAACAGCCCCCATTAACCTCCACTTGTATGTTTCAGCTATCAGGAAAATAAAAATCTCTGACAAAGGAGGAAATGCTTACGTGTGGTGAGTTCCAAAAGCAATATCAAGCTTGGCCTATCAGGGAAATTGAAACCATTAGTTTAACCAAAGGGGAAGCCAGAGTCCTTAAAGAAGAATATTTAACTAACAAATGTCTCTGCATGATTTAATTCTATAGATCAGGGTGTACATAATGCCAGTCAAATTGTTCTTCAGTGGGACAGTGGTGGTGAGTTTGTACCTGGCAGAATCGAACGTGTGGAAAAGGCTGTGCCTGCTGCACCAGTCGGGCCTTGGCCTCCCGCTTATCACCATGAACAATCAGGACTGGACGATCCCTGTAAACACCACCCAAAACAAATGTCTGACTAGAGAAACATTGCTTTCCTCCATTCCAATGTATTATTTAGCATTACAGTATTAGAGTCTTCTTTATGTTGCCGCAAGAGGACACAAGCCAGTGTCTTATTGTGCCGGTCCCAAGCCCGGATAAATACAGAGGTTTGTGTCAGGAAGGGCCTCCGACATAAAACTTTTGCCAAATCAAACATGCAAATCAAACCTATGACTTCCATACCAGATCGGTCGAGGCCCTGGTTAACAACGACCGCCATTGGTGCTGTTCCCCTACAGGGCGCCGGTGGAAACTAGACTACTTTTGGTCGAAAGAGGAGGAAAGTGTGTTTGTAGAAAGAGAGCGAAAAGGAACGCCAAGAGTACAGGACTGAGAGTAGGGATGTTGAATGTTGGAACTATTACAGGAAAAGGTAGAGAGTTGGTTGATATGATGCAGAGGAAGAAGGTAGACATATTGTGTGACCAGGAGACCAGGTGGAAAGGTAGCAAGGGTAGAAGTTTAGGAGCAGGGTTCAAGTTGTTCTGTCATGGTGTAGAAGATAAATGGAGTAGGAGTTATCTTGAAGGAGGAGTTTGTTAGGAATGTCCTGGAGGTAAATAAAGTGTCAGATAGAGTGATGAGTCTGAAGCACATCAGATGCCCTTCCTGACACAACCCTCTGTATTTATCCGGGCTTGGGACCGGCATAATAAGACACTGGCTTGTGCCCTCTTGCGGCTAAATTACAGTGATTCATTGAAATATTTCATACGTGTTCTTTTATGGCTGAATACATGCACAATAGGCTTTCACATACAAAAGAATAAACAAAATTGAATTGTGAATGTATGCAGTTTATGTATACAGCACAAGAAAAGACCTCAGATACATCAATAAAATTGCACAAGCCATAACACACTTAAGGGTGCTGCCAACTATACAGGGCAGAAATGAGCAGATTGCCACTAATAAGTAAAATGAAGTGATCATAATGACATGATGCTAGCAAAAAAGAAGCACATACCTGAACTCTGATGGGTATTGCTTTACCATCCAGGCAATATCAAAGCAGTAGTTAAACTATGGATAAAGAGAGTATCACTGAAAACAACATCATACCACCACCGCTACTGTTAACACATGCATATTCATAATGGTATCTATGTACATAAAATACCATAGTTGACTAAACATTCAACATCATTGTGACATTAGCTAAATGAGAAAAACAATGAATTAAGAAATAGAAAACAGTTCATTTATTTATTTCTGTACTCACCTGAACAGATTCTTTCAGGGTCCCAAACAAGGGAGAGAGAATATCTAGATGGAAGGAAAGAGTTATTAGATAAACTAATAGAGTGATGGCAAGCTGTGGCTGCTGCGGTCCACCTGTTCAAACAGTAGACATCTAAAGCAAAATGATTCATTGTAAGAGGAAAGAAACACACACTGCTTGTGGGGACTAAGACCTTCATTTCATGTTTAAAGTAACAGAAAATGACCATAGTTTTAAGTTACTGGCTTTAAACAACTACGCTGAACTTCTACAATAACAAAAGATATTCAGACTTGATTTAGAGACACATCAACTTAGTTCTACAATATGACATGTTAAAAAAACCTATACCAAAAGCTTCCCAGTACTGAATAAACAACCATTTATTGCTGACCACTGGGGAAATATTGCACCTGATAAAACCATCAATTAGTTTAAATGGTTGTGAAAGCTTCAAAAGCTGTGTTCTTGATTTCCTGCTTATTATATTGCCTTTGTGACAAATGTGAGTGATCAGACTAAACTTGTCTCACCTCTGATGTGTAGGGCCCCACTGTTGTTGTTTCTGTCCAGTCCAGTGACCTTGTTGAGATAAAATCTGTAGGTATCATTTAGACAAGGAATACTGGTTTCAAAGAAGTCCTCTGGCTCGTCGATGTAATAGACCCTGCCATGAGGACTTGGAGGTCGATCTTTCTCAACCTTCATTTTCTTTGCTTTGGGGCTTGGAGGTGCTCTCTTTGGTAAGTTACTAAGACTCTTTCCATTTGCTCCCCCATCATCATCATCACTATCTGAGAGAGCCCAGCCTGAGCCATCTGACACCTCTTTGTTACGCTTTCCCGCCAATGATGGATTAGTTTCAAACTTCACTGGATTTAACTGGTTCATTGCTGCTGACTGTCTGGCCTCAGAACCAATAAGAAGTGAGGATGCAGGAATTGTAGCTGGTTCTGGTTTCACTTCCATGATGGCTTCCAGTTGGGCATTTAGAGAAGACTGGGAGGAGCTCAGATTGGAAACAGGTTTGATGGTTGTAGTCCCAGAAGAGGGAAGAGCCTCATCTTCATCATCACTGCTGGAGACGGTCCACTTGCCGTGTTGACTGTCCTGAGACATACCTGAACAGACAGAAAGGTTTAATATCATTTGGGATAAAGCTACTGGTCAGTCATTACCACTCTGACCTGAAAGAAAGAAAGAGCGCTGCAGTACAGAAATGGACAAGCATAAATTATATAGCTAACAATTTATCCAAATTTTACCTGTGTTAACAACCCACCATCTTATCCCAACATCAACTAATAACTATGAAAACTGGATTGAAACAAACCAGTTCTACTAATTCAGACGTGATTTACAGTTTTTATTATTTGACACAGGAACCGACTCATTGTAAAATGATGAAAAACACATTTAAAAACACATAATTTATTGTTATCTTTAACTGACAAAACATTTTCTCACTTTTAAAACTGACATCAATATACATAATTGATTATCATTCTTAAGGCTTAATCGGGTTTGATTGAAATCACAGGATGGCATGTGGAAGTTCCATCAGTCCATGAGGATTTCTGCTATAATCAATTCTGAAGGGAAAACATAGAACCTTGATTGTGTTAAATGTTATGAACGACAGTTGTGTCACCTAAGAAATCTACGGTGCTGATGTAGTTTTATTTCTAATTGTATTTATTACTGATTAAATAAAAATAATTTTTTAAAAAGTGATAAAAAGAATCCCAAGCAAATTTATGTACATACATCTGAGAACATTAAATAATTAAGTTTAAATTTGAATATACAGTACTAGAAATCAAGAGTTCATTGCGACACACACACAGACACACACACTTGGATGCATAAACTAGAATCGAGTTATTCTTTCATTGCCTCAAGCCTATTGCGTAGCAATACAATAAAATAATCCTGTACACATCTGTTGACGTAATGTACAAAAGTATACGCACATGTAATGTAAATTGCAATTTCTAATAATGAAAAAGATCATTTAAAATACTGTTCACACTTTAAATATATACGTATTATAAACGTGACATAAACATCCAAAGTTACACAAGAAAACAGATCGTGCCACTTCTGCAACTTAGAAACAGAAAAGATGAACTCATATGATTTCAGAATAATCGATCACACCAGGGTGATCTTTGTTTTACCGAGTCAGTTAAATGAAAACCGTTCAGGAGCAGGTTGGGATGAATCCAGAGACTGATATGTTCATCCACCGCTAATTTAAAAAAACAAAAAAACAACAACATTCAGAATATCTCCCCGGAAATACAACAACTAAGCGCGGGACGCGCACATGAGACGCATGTCCGGGTAGAAACTGGTTCCTGTCGTCTTATGGTTCCGACATGAGGGAGAATCCAAACAAGGCAGCGGCTTAAAAAAAAGTGCCTCGAAAATTCGAACTAGATGGCCACTTTAGAATGACTGATACAAAGGAGTCGTTTCATTACACACCCGTTGATTGATTTATTTGTCCTTGTATATTGTTTCTTTATTATTTTTGAGGTAGTATATTTGGTGTGATTGTTACACACAGTACCTTCCTCCTCTGCATCATGTCAGCCAACTCTACCTTTTCCTGTCATAGTTCCAACATTCAACGTCCCTACTCTCAGTCCTATACTCTTGGAGGTCCTCCTCTCTCTCTTCCTCCGAACACACTTTCCTCCTCTGTTTCTTCGACCAACAGTAGTCCATTTTCCACCGGCGCCCTGTAGGTCAACAGCGCCAATGGCGGTCGTTTTTAACCCAGGCCTCGACTGATCGGTATGGAAATCATAGGTTTGATTCGCATCTTTGATTTGGCAAAAGTTTTACGCCGGATGCCCTTCCTGACGCAACCCTCTGTATTTATCCGGGCTTGGGACCGGCACAATAAGACACTGGCTTGTGTCCTGTTGTGGCTAATTACTTCCTCGGGAAAAAGGCAGGTCAGAGAAAACTACATCCACAAATCATCAGGAAAACATGGACAAGCAGAGGACACCGAGCAGTGTGTAACAGAGTTAAAATGTTGTTTATTTTTGAGCGTTTTGATTTTCATTAAGTGATGACTATGTGATAGATTTTGTGAATTTTATCGAAACGTTTTTCTTATTTTCTTTTTATTGCGAAGTTTGCCTTGTACGCGCTTCATTACTTTTGTACCTCCTGTGCTTCCGTAGTCCCTCCCGTCTGTCCCCCAGAATGATAACTGCATTGCTGGGGAAGCAGAGGTGCAGAAAAGAAACGTGGGGAGATTAAATAACTGTTGTCTCCTACAGGACACAAAATAAAGAAGCAAAAACTCCGTTATTCGAGTCATCCTTTCGCCGGCCCATTCACGACCGTTACACTGGTGCCGTGACCTTCTGGATCATCAGATCAGCTTGATGCTCATCGCCATGGATGCTGTGCTGTTGCCCTGGTCCACAGTTCAAGTTTGCTGTGTAGTTACTTTTGAAAAAAGTTTGTGAATGGGCGTGAGGGCTTGGGAGTATTGTCCTCAGTGAACTTGGTGATTTCTGTTAAATTTTTTTTTTTTCTCTAACACTACCATTCTGTGTTTGTTTTTATTTTTTTATTTCTGTTTACAAGTACACAATGCAGATACTTTTGAGGGCTACCAACTACGATAATTATGGACAGCTTTGCTCGCCCTGAGTTGCCAAAAGGTAGGGGTGCTTGGCTAAACAGTTTGGCCAATAGTGGTGCTGTAGGTTACTCTAAGGCTTTATCTGCTGGCGGTCTTGTCGACTCAGGGTTAGGCCAGAGCCCAGGTTGTACTCCTGCTAGTGGGTTTGTGAGGGTAGATCCTTGTACATCCACACCTGGGAATGATTTAGAAGCAATTCACCAACTCACAGACATGGTGGGTCAGCTAGGTGCCCAGATTGGTGAGTCCATTGTTGAAAAGCTGATGTCAGCTGGTGTTGTTAACAGTATAGTGACCCCCAGACTGCTTCTACCAACCAACATGTGCACAATATCTCGGAAAAGCATGATATGCCTCATGTGACAGTCCGTGTTAAATCGGATAAAGGTCTACAGACATTCAGGGGTGACAGTACGGATAAATACTCAGTCCGGGACTGGATAGACATGGTTAAGACTCATCTCAGGAAACAAGAGGTCCCTGTGTATGACCATGCAGAGGAGATTATGAGCCACTTGATGGGAAAGGCTAAAGATGTTGTAAAGGTTGCTTTGCGTAGTGATGATACGCTGGATGTTAGGCAGAAACCTGGTTTAATATATGATATTCTCCTCCACTATTTCAGCAATACCCCGTCTTGTCTTCCTCTCGCTGACTTTTATGCCACACTGCCCGTGCGCAATGAAAACCCAGTTGATTACTGGATACGGCTGAATAAGGCGGCAGACTTAGCTGTTGAGGGTCTGCGGAAAAAGGGGAGGCAGACAGACAGTATGGGTGATGAGGTGGCCCTTATGTTCGTCAAACACTGCCCTGACCCAGAACTATCCTGCACCCTAAAATGTAGGCCGATGCATGAGTGGAACTCTCGTGATGTGCAGCTGAGGATTGATGAGTACCAGAGAGAGTTTAGGGCTCACAACAGGGGTTCTGTGGCTACGCAACTGAGAAGTCACATCACTGCCATCAGTCCTGACCAGTCCAGTCGTTTGACATTAGGTTCAGTAGCATCTCCGCAGTGCCATGCTCCAAGCCCTACACCGTCCTCTCTCGATGGCCAGTGCAGAGTTTGCCAACCAGATTGTACACTTCCGGTGAAAGTGCCAGTTCAAGGTGATTCACATCATGCACACTCCGTGCCGGTTGTAGCACAGAATCTCCAACAGTCTGAGGAGAAGCTTCTCTCTCGTATAGTCGACATTTTTCAGGGGATGATGGAGAAAGTGCAGAGACGCAATACTTCGAATTCAGTTCGGGGTGGTAGGTTCCAGTGGGTTCTTCGTGACAGGCGCCCCAGGGAGACAGTTTGTAGGGTTTGTAATGACCAGAACCACACTGCATGTCTGAGAGACTTTGTTTTTCCTGCCTTGCCCCTGGCCACACAGGAGTCGGGTGCCCTGGTAATGACTCCTCCCAGCCCCAGTCAGGGGGAAACTAACTGACCTGTATGCAGAGGGAGGCCTTACGGGTCACACCACAAACTCCCAAACTGATGGCGTAGTTGATGCTGAAACAATTTACTCATTTGTCAAGATGTCATGTGCTGACTCTGAAGCTGTTGTTGTTTATCAGAATGTTCAGAGAGTTGGCAACAGTGAAAGTCTTTTCTACACTCCTGTTGTGATGGGTGGTAAACTGATGATGGGTGGAATGTTGGACAGTGGCTCGATGGCCTGCAGCATCAGTGAATCAGCGGAGATGAAACTGAGAGGGGATGGTGTAGTACCTTACCAAAATCAGAATGTTGTCAATGTGGTTCTTGTTGGATGTGGTGGGCTACGTGTTCGGCCCAAATGTTCTTTTGATGTGGAGATGGAAGTGTATGGCTGCAAAATATTGGTTCCTGTACTCGTTGTCCCTGGGCAGCATGACAAATTGATCCTGGGGACCAATGTCATAAAACATATCCTACACCAGTCTAAGTCAAGTGAGTCCTATTGGAAGACTGTGTCTGGCCCTTGTCCACCTGGGGATCCTGAGGTTGAGCGCTTCCTGTGCATGCTCTCTGGTCTGCACCCCTGGAAAGGGGCAGATGTCCCTGATAAGGTTGGTACAGTTCGATGCAACTCAGCATCCTGTCTGGAGCCTGGCCGTGAATATCTTATTTTGGGTCGACTACCCAAGAACACGGTTGTTTCTCCGGGCAGTACTGTTTTGACTGAGCCCACATCATCACACTCTGCACCTAGGGGTGTTTTGGTCTCTAGGATCGTGACTCCTTTGTGGGGTGACAGGTGGGTCCCCCTGAAGCTTATCAATACCACTGACAGGCCGGTACTGTTGCGTCGCAATGCTAAGATAGCCGATGTCTACTCTTGTGTGGCTCTTGAGGACATGGAGGAGGCTCATTCAACTGAGGTCCCCCTTGTTAGCTGCACTCAGTCAGCCATACCATTGCCTGTTGATGTACATTCTACCAAAGCCAAGTTGGAGTCGGTTGGGCTCGGCCCTGTTGATATTGAGTCATGTGAAGTGTCAGAGAACTACAGGGAGGAGATGGCTGACTTGATTGTTCAGTATGAGGATATTTTTTCACGCCACCATCTTGATTGTGGGGAGGCGAGAGGTTTTGTCCATCGTATCCACCTGTCAGACAATAGGCCTTTCAAGCTGCCATACAGGAGAGTATCTGCTGGGCAACATCAAAAGTTGCGCCAGGTGTTGAGTGAGATGGAGGAAAAACAAATCATACGGAAATCGACGAGTGAATATGCGTCGCCATTAGTGCTGGTGTGGAAGAAAAATGGAGATCTTCGGATCTGTACTGACTTTAGATGGTTGAACAAGAGAACCCTGAAGGACGCTCACCCTCTCCCTCACCAAGCTGATTGCTTGGCAGCGTTGGGCGGCAGCTGCCTTTTCAGTACGATGGACTTGACTTCGGGGTTCTATAACATGCCTTTTCACGAAGATGATAAGAAGTACTCAGCCTTCACCACTCCCATGGGCCTGTTTGAGAACAATCGTTTGCCGCAGGGCCTCTGCAACAGTCCTGGGAGTTTCATGCGTATGATGACCAGCATTTTTGGGGACCAGAACTATATGAGTTTGTTATGCTATTTGGATGATTTGTTGGTGTTTGCACCCGATGAGGAGACTGCCTTGCAGCGGTTGGAGTTCGTATTTGGCAGATTGCGTGCTCATAACCTGAAACTGGCCCCAAAGAAGTGCTTTTTCCTCCGTCGGTCTGTTAGGTTTCTTGGCCACATTGTGACTGAAAGTGGTGTTTCGACAGACCCTGGCAAGGTTGAGTGCATAACGAACATGACAAGCGCTTATCTCATGGAATCTGATGGTGTGACTCCTTCCCAGAAACGGGTTAGGTCATTTTTAGGGATGGTGAATTAAGGGATTAAAGGGATGATACAACACATGTAGGGCGGTCTGACACTGCTTTCGACGTCTCAACGCAGACTGATGTTACCGACACCTTGCACACTGTAGCTCTGGGTTCTCCCACGTGTTGTACTCACTCTCCTACGCAAACGCAGGTCAGAACGCGGTTTGGTCGTGTAGTCAGGCCTGTTAATAGGCTCATTCAGACCATGTCCGCACAAGCTGTCGTTTAGGATGAGTTCAATGTTAGTGGTTTTTGACAATCTGCTTTTGTTTTTGAGACCTGTATTTTGTTTTCCGGGCCTCGAGTATGTCCTGATGGCCATCGTGGTGTAGTTATGTTACCTGATGGTTCTTCTTTGTTGTTGTTGTTTTTGTTTTGTTTTCTTAGACTTGGTACTGTGAGTTTATTTTGCAGCATCTGGGTTCTGATGGGGTGTAGATGGCACCCTATTACAAGTTGTTGGATTGAGGGTTAACACTGCTCTCATACCACTACATCCTTATGGGATACATTTGATGTTTGTTTTCTCGATGCTGCGTCCAACGGCGCCCTTTTTCTGGTGACTGTGCTGCCCATGCTTTATTTCGCTAAAATTCAGTGGGGGTGGGTGTAACAGACTTAAAATGTTGTTTATTTTTGAGCGTTTTGATTTTCATTAAGTGATGACTATGTGATAGATTTTGTGAATTTTATCGAAACGTTTTTCTTATTTTCTTTTTATTGTGAAGCTTGCCTTGTACGCGCTTTGTTACTTTTATACCTCCTGCGCTTCCGTAGTCTCTCCCGTCTGTCCCCCAGAATGATAACTGCATTGCTGGGGAAGCAGAGGTGCAGAAAAGAAATGTGGGGAGATTAAATAACTGTTGTCTCCTACAGGACACAAAATAAAGAAGCAAAAACTCTGTTTTTCGAGTCATCCTTTCGCCGGCCCATTCACGACCGTTACAAGTGCACATTTCCAATAACTTTGTGTCATTAATACTCGGGTAATAAGGAAATAATTTCCAGAAAATACCAAAAACAATGAAGAATTAGAGCTATTTTTAAACATCCAGATAGCATTTAATAGATAAATAAGATTACATTATTTTCTCTGTGGGCCTATCACTAGCGAAATTCACATCAACACATCCTGTCCAATGTAAAATTAGTAAATGTTGAATGGATAGTTTACAAGATCTGATGAGTAGAAATGAGTCACGACAGACTCTTCAATACTTAAAATAACTGAAGATGCATTTTCAACAAACAACTGAAAAAATAATCTAGCAGTGCTATAGCTATACCATATGTTGATAAAAAATAAAGTCAAAGTAAAAACTAAAACAAAAATATTTTTAAGTACGCATATTATTTATCTATCTATCTATCTATCTATCTATTACATATATTACAAATGCACAAGTAAAAAAAAAAGTTATGAAAATGCAATAATATAATTAAAAGTGGAAATTATTTGTAATGAACTGTTACAGCTACGGTGCAGCCAAACGTTGTAGAGTCTAGAAAGAACAAACTGTGTCCAGAATCTAGACGCAGTTGGTTTTTGAACACAGGACTGTGGACCAGGACCAGCTGTTATCCTTTTGTCCACTTGGTGGGAGTGTTGCACCAAACAGGCGCTAATCACAAAACGAAGAAAAAGTGACACCGCAGCCCCTCAGTCTGTTTCTGTACATGCTGTGCTGCTGTTCTGGTACCGGTGGCTTGTGTGGAGTGCTGACTGTCAGCTGTTGTTGGGTTTCCTGTGAAAAGACTTCACTCTGCTTGACAAACTAATTTCACAGTATGGCGTTAAACCTCATTATCAACACGAGCAACCCGCCTTTAGGTGAGCGGCAGCCTCCAAAACGACCATTTCATTAGTCGTATGTATAAATTACAGCTAGAAAGCTAATGTTAGCTTGCTTGTCGTCGTGGCACTTCAAACCACAACATGTGGTCTTCTTTAAAGTCTTTTTATTGCTATTAGCTACGTTAAGGTTGTGCATTACACCTATCCTGCACTGCAGTGGGATTGTTATAAATATGCTTCTCTATGAAAAATAACTTTATGAAATTGACACATGGAACACTAACCTTGCAAATTATGGATGATTTAACTCGTTGACGTTAGCTAATCTAAATTAGCTTAGCTGCGTGGGTACTCTTAGTCATATACAAGATCAGATGTTGCTAAAATTTATTTATTATATATCTTAGTAATATGCAAGAGTTTATTGTATGGGATGCTTTATAAGATTTGATACTTCATTGACTATAATTGACCGCGGCTAAACAGCGCTGTGGCGGTGGTGCTGAATATAGCAGTCTGATGCAAGCAAGTTGAAACGCTTAATATGAAGGCATTTAGATGTGAGTGGAAAGCTGGGGAGATGTTAGACACATTTATGCATGACAAGTGACCCTGATTGTGGCTTTGGCAGCATAAAAAAAGTTTTCAAACATTGCCACACATTAATTCAGACGAGTTCTTTGGCCAATAAAGGGTTAATCAAATCCTGAGGCAGGTCAGTGACTGAAGTAAGGATTGGATATTTTTAATGATCACCATCATGAGATTTGGCCTTTTTAAAAATTATGTCAAATTTTTATTTTTTTTATTTTTAACAATGGGCCAACTATAAATAAATCAGTGCACACACATGGACATAGCATGATGTTCTGGTACCATGCACACTGATATCTAGATCAAGATTAGGATTTGAATAAAGATTTCCGTCATAATCTGGACCTGGAGGATAAAATATACATTATACAAATAGTTAATATGAAAGAAAGAAGGCAGAAATAACTTCTTAAATTCCATAGAGGAAATTATGTAAATTTTAATAAAGAGTTGGAGACATGGGCCTTACTAATGTGAAAATGAAAAGTTCATTATGATAAATTAACCAAAGGGTATATGTTTTAGTTACTTTGGTATGATTATGAAGACTCACAATGAAGCCCATCCGTGGGATAATGTTTCTCCTATTTTCTGCAGGGGCTCTTCTGGCAGCAGAACATGTGAAGGACAGTGTGCAAGTGTCGGTAGCAGAGGGAAAAGACACTCAACTCCATGTCTCAGAGTAGGCCACTTGATCTTTAATATTGTGTTACAGAAACTTCAGTATATTTAACTTTCATTTTTAATTTTTTGTGATTTGTTGAATTTAATTATCATTCATCTTAACTTTCCTCTTATTCTTTCCCGCAGTGCTGTCCAGTTCAGTGATTCTAACTCTATCAGTAGGTATTTGGCTAGGGTGGCTCCTGCTTTTGGCCTCTATGGAGCAAATGCAATGGAACAGGCTGAGGTAGGTGTGTGTGTGTGTGTGAGAGAGAGAGAGAGAGAGAGAGAGAGAGAGAGAGTGTCAGTGATGTAATAGTTTGACAGTGCAGACTTTTTTCTGACATTCTGGTGTCTTTAGGTTGACCACTGGTTGGAGTTCAGTGCTCAGCGCCTATGCAGTCAGTCTGCTTTGACTGAGGTACTGGGGGAACTTGATAGAGCCCTTTCCCTACGGACTTTCCTGGTTGGACATTCAGTCACCCTCGCTGATCTTTCAGTTTGGGCTGCCCTCAAATGTCAGTCTTTTTTGTTCTTTTGCTTAAGTGGAATATCTGCCGACGAACTGAAGTCCAACTGCAGCACAACAGGTTGTTCTTGTTTTTTTCTGCAGGTAATGGAGGCTGGCCAAGTCAAGGCAAATCCTTCACCCATGTCAATCGCTGGTTCTTTTTCCTGAGTTCACAGGTTCCCTTCACATCTGTGGGGAACAAGTATTCCTCTAAGAAAGCTACAATGAGCAAATCCAATGTGAGTATTATTGTATGCTTATTATACTGAATAACCTAAGTAAAACTGCATTGTTGAAATAACAATAGCATTTGCTGTTATTGTGTTGCAAAAGTCAACTTGATAAAACCACAGCTATCTTGATAGGTGTCTTTGTCTTCATTTTAATTGTAATTTCCCCTTTATCTGTAACTTTTTTGGTTGAACCAAAGGAGCGTTAAAGTACAAAATCAATGCTATGCAGTTGTTTACCAGAGGGTTGTTGTGTCTTTGTTTGGCAGTCAGATGAGAAGAAGCAGGATGTTGGCAAATTTGTAGATTTGCCAGGAGCAGAGATGGGTAAGGTGGTGGTTCGATTCCCCCCTGAGGCCAGTGGGTAAGTCTTGATCTGTAGATTAGAAGAAGTAAAAATTGTGCATTGTCATCCACTGTGTGAATGTGAAACTGGAGCGTTGTTTGGTGACACATTCTTCTGTCTGTCGGCCTAGATATCTGCATATTGGTCATGCCAAGGCTGCTTTGCTCAATCAACACTACCAGCTTACTTTTAAGGGCAAGCTCATCATGCGGTTTGATGACACCAATCCCGAGAAAGAAAAGGAGGACTTTGAGAAGGTGAAAAACCCTTAGAGCACAGAGAAAAAAATAGTTGTTTGATAGAAATTGAAAGTGGTCTTCTTATAATTCACGTATTAAAAACACTTTTATGGTCTTGTTTATGTATTTGTTTTTCCTTAGGTGATCCTTGAAGATCTTGCCATGCTTCAGATCCATCCTGACCAGTTCACCTACACGAGCGATAGTTTTCCTATCATCATGCAGTTTGGTGAACAGCTGCTCTCGGAGGGTAAAGCCTACATCGATGACACACCTCCTGAGCAAATGAAGCAGGAAAGAGAGCAGCGCGTGGAGTCCAAATGCAGAAAAAACAGTATGTCTTGGGAAAGATGAAATGATTGTCAGTCATAGTGAATATTCAAGCTGAATGCTCATTTTTCTCTTGTCTAGCGGTGGAACAGAACATGAAAATGTGGGAGGAGATGAAAGCTGGGTCAGAGTTTGGTCAGACCTGCTGCATGAGGGCTAAAATGGACATGAACTCCAACAACGGCTGCATGAGAGACCCCACCCTCTTCCGCTGCAAGAATGCACCCCACCCTCGCACTGGAAACACATACAAGTATTTGAATTTAATGAGTCCAAGGAGAGAAATTGTGGTTATTAGTGATAAAAAAAATAAAATGGCAATAATTTGCCCATTATCTTCCATTGTATTTGTGCCAAATATTTGCCAGCATTCTTGAAGTTGTTAAAGCTGTCCCGAATCTGTCCTCCAGAGTATACCCAACGTACGACTTTGCATGTCCCATTGTGGACAGTTTGGAGGGGGTGACCCACGCCCTCAGGACCACCGAGTACCACGACCGTGATGAGCAATTCTACTGGATAATTGATGCCCTGCGCCTCAGGAAGCCTTACATCTGGGAGTACTCCCGACTTAATCTCAACAACACTTTGTTGTCCAAGAGGAAGCTCACCTGGTTTGTTGAGCAGGGATACGTCGATGGATGGTAGGTTCATGCGGCGACTTACTCCGAACATAGAAGTTGGCTATTGCCTTTAAAATTTCCAGAATCATTTCCATCCTCCTATCCTTAATGTATTCTTCCTCCTCATAACTTTTGGGTTTTCTATTTAAACTTATCACTGCCATGTTCACTTTTCTCATCTCAACATCCAGGGATGATCCTCGTTTTCCCACTGTCAGAGGAGTCCTGAGGAGAGGAATGACTGTTGAAGGTCTGAAACAGTTCATAGCATCCCAGGTAAATCTGCCACAGATGGCGATGGGCAGGGAGAAAGGTGCTGTACCTCCTGACACAAAGAGGGTTTTATGATTGCAGACTTAATGGGAGGTGGTGTTCTCTCCACTCTACCAAATGAAACCACACGGAACTATGCAGTACTTCCACCAAGGGGCTTAGTTTGTCTCTTATTTCATATAAATTTCAGTAGTCCCATAATAACCCTAATTTAATTGGCTCTCTTTTTTTGCCCATTCGTCTTCCATATCTCGTGCCAGATAGTTTTTGTGTAACCCTGCAAACATGCAGACAGAAGCAGAAAATAGGACAAACCAACACAAGTAAAATGTCCTTGACAGAGATAACTATTGTATTCTTTTTAGTTAGTGCACACATGGCACAGTGTACACTAATGAGATGTCATGGATTAGCTTAAAACTTCCCTGCGTCTGTGTTTTGTTTAATTTAAAAATGTTTTTTATGGTTCTCTTTCTAGGGTGGATCCAGGTCAGTGGTGAATATGGAGTGGGACAAGATCTGGGCCTTCAACAAGAAGGTAAATTTCATTCTTTGATAATTCTTTATCTAAGTTTAGTGGTATGAATCCGGCTTTTTGCTTGAGGAGTAGTAAGATGATTCTGACTTAAAGTTTTGTTCCTTTTTGTTTAAGCACTGTTTGTTGTTGTAAAATTAAGACCTAAGAATGTCTAATATTTCAAATTGTCCTATAGACTAGTGTCTGTGTCAAAATCTGAATTAAAGACTAAATGTATTCTTTATTATCAATCTGACATTTACAGTGTTTTATAATAAATGTTTTTGATGTGCCGTTTTAAAAGGATGAGATCAACTTCTCAGTTTGTTAGTTTAATTTATATATAAGAGAAAGACAATATGAATGAATGAATATGTAACAAGCTTGAGTTACTTTTGGTTTTGGTGCTGGCATGGCTTCTTAGTGCTTTGCTCTTCTCATTCTGTTAAACTTTTTATTTTGCTGCCTGGTTTCATGCCTCATTACTGCATCTTTATTCTCCACATCACCCCCAGTAACATGGAAATCCTCATAAGTTCAACCTCTGCTTCATTTCACATTGGTTTGTAATCATTTTTCTCGTGCACCATTTCGTCTGTGTGGACATCAGTGTTGCTTCCACTGTGTCGCTGTCCTTGCTGGCACCTGCTACTTCATCCCTCAAGATAATATCTTAAAATGTACATAAACAGAAGTGAGTGAGTTAGACACAGCATGCATAACTATTGCTAGAGAAAGAAACAATCATTATTTTCAGTTTCAAATTAAGAATAGGAAAGGTCTTACATTATGTCTGATTGTAGGAGTTGATGACAGGCTCTAAGGACACATTGTGGACAAGGTGCATTTGGACAGCAATGTTGTATCTTATTAACAGCTTCTTCTGCTTTCGTAAAAGGCTTTGCATGCACCTCCTCCTTGCTGCCTCCTTCAGATAGATAAGAGTTCCTTCATGTGAACTTTAAAATTCCTTTAACAGGAGCTTATGTTTGAATATGCATTAGTTATAGATCGTTCTTGCAACTTTTTGTTGGTGGTCCAATATAGGATTTGATCAGTCTGTGATGACATTAATCAGTAACGGTGTGGTGCAAATTCTACTGTCTCATGCTTTAATGTGTGTGATTTCAGTATTAAGTTTTGTTTTGCTCTCCTCCCATCTACTCAGTGAAAATTACTGCACTACATCTACAGGAATGTTTTTCTCAAATGAAGATTTTGTTGTCAGTGGACAGAAACCTTTCATATATTAACAATTTATTTTAAAGCAGTTCAAGGACTATTTTGTGTCTAGCTGATACTTTTTGTGAACTTGCACCAGATAGTTTTATTCTAAGTTGACTTGGTCAATGAATAGAAGTAAGGTCAACAGGTATGTCATAAGGATTGGCATTTGAAGGAAAAATACTCTTCAGGTTGAAGGTTGATGATGATGATTGATTGATTGTGGTAGCGTGTTCCTGATGCCTTCCTGGTATCCAGCATAGTGTGTTCTTCTTTTGTTAGTAGCAGCATGTGAGTTGATTACTATCACCATCTGGTGGGCATGTTCCATTACTAGCAGCACAAAAAAACAATCAAGACAAAACAGTTTTGTGAGAATTTACAGTGTATACTAGTCATTTTTAAATAAATGTAATGACTATCCCAATATTTGAGTTTAATGGGACCGTCACTGATTAATTAGACACATTTATAAGCAACTATAATTGTAAAAGTTGCAATAAAACAAAAGATGTAACAAAGCTTGGTTGACTCAGTTGAGTTACTAAATATGAATTGAGATTTGATCTGCTGTCTCTGCAGGGGGTGTTATTTGTACTGCTGAATGCAGTGTACTTTGTGGTGTTAAGTAAATTTTTTGAACATTATAGCACTTCTCTTGACACTTGCTGTCATTTTTGTTTCCCCTTCTAAGTTGGGCATCTCTGTTTGCTTCTGTTTTGTTTTGTTGGGCAACAGAAAAAGTCCATATTATAAGCGATCACTGGATTCATTCAGTACATATTTGCAATTCATTGTCGAAGAAAAATATATTTTATCTGTCCAGTTTATAAACATTAGAGTTTAGGGTTTTCTTCCAGTATTGGTAAATCAAAAATATACACAAGATAAAAAAAGGAGGATTTAATAGTATCAACGTCAAAGCAATGAAAGGAATTTGTCAACAGTCCATTCTGTTTAAATGTTTGTCTACCTTTTTCCTCTCTCTCCCCCCCTTTCTGTATCTGACATTAAACAGCATGTCACTCTTCTGTTTCCAAGCTGCCAGTTAGCTGTCTGAAGGTACTCCTCCACCATCTTCTCTCTGCTTTCATAATGGGCTGGTTTGTAGCGTTCACTATGTCACCAGCCAGGCAGATTTACATATGTTTGTTTGTATGAGTTGAAGAGAACGCGTCGAAGAGAACGCATTAAAAACAATCAAATATGTGGGTGTACAGCACTGTTTTTTAATTTGACCTGTAGAGGGTGCAGTACAATAGCGAATCAGCAATCTTGTATCATGGCATAAAGTTCATGAAACAATTTAAAATAATCCGTTTTTCTCTCTTCAATTCATGTTGTTTTCTTTTCCATTTTGTTGCTTTCATCGACTTAATTTCTGCATCTGTTGATTTGAGTAGTTTGCGTTGTTCTGATTTAAGTGTTTAAAACATAATTTGTTTTGAGAAAATTATTGTGACTTTGGAGATGTAGAAGAAGCCTTTGGTTTAAACCGACGCTTTGTAGAGAAGAAACGGTTTGATGGTTTAGGAAATGCTGCGTGTCTATGTCCGGGTTTAGTTATAATTTGTGACCTAATCTAAAAATCAGTGAGTTAGGCTGATTTAAACCCAAGCGGTAATGTTGTCTGAATGTTCTAAACTGAATTTAAATCTTTTCAATATTGTTTACATAAATGGTAAATTATATTAAAAACACCCATGAACTTCACCAGCTTTAAATCATCCTCATCCTCTCCTTCCTTTCCTTCATCCGTTAGGCCATTGTAGATTTAAAGATGGGCAGTTAAGGCCAGATCCACATTTAATGACTGCATCCACTATATAATATTTGGCTTATTAATATACACTGAAGCTCTCACCAAAGGGACAGTTTATGTAACAACCACATCATTTTTATTTTTAGGGAGTCAGAGGACACTGAGCTTTTCATTCCATCATTATTATTGTTACTGTAATTTCAACATGGAGCCTGCTTACTGAAAATACCTATTTCTGGTGTATTGTGAAGCAGTTGGTGTATCTGTACACTAAAACATTTGGTTTTTGTGTTTTTGCTTGGACCATCTGTTCTCATGCTCATCATAGATTGTTTGGGCTTGAGCCGGCAGTGAATCTTAGTGGTGGCTATAAACACCAGCAGAAGAAAGGCTTGGTCCCCTCCATACGTTAATCACATCACAGCTTTTCTTTCTCAACTCATCTTTCTGCTTGTGTCTTATACTTTGTTCATTTCTTCCTTACTGAGCTGGAGCTGGAGTTTTTATTGATTTCTGTTGGAGTTTGCATTCAGTGAAAACTGTTTTTTAAAATAAAGCCATATTGTTTTCTTCTTTGTCCTTTCATTGTTCAGCATTTTGTTTGTTGAAATTAGTGTGCCTTTAAATTTATTGACCTGTGTGTATATATGTGTCTCTGTATGTATGTGTGTGTTAGGTTATCGATCCAATCACTCCCAGGTTCACGGCTCTCTCCAGCTCCTATGTGGTACCTGTTTCTGTCCCAGATGCTACAGAGGAGATGAAGGAGGTGGCCAAGCACCCAAAGGTTAGAGCTCTGTCTTTGATCATTCTAATCCTTGCTTCATTCATACACGCTTTGAGTAGAGAAACATGAATTTTTGCTCTTGTTAACTAGGCAGTACTCTTTCTCAAAGGTAAAACTCATTCTTCTGGCATTATTCTGTCTGGCAGCGACGTGCAGCGAGATTCGCGGCGGTGATACACCGACGTTAAAGTCAGTTCTATGAGTAAAACAGTGTCGCATTTGCCAGTAAATTAGCAGCCTGACATTAAAAACTAGTTAAAAAATTGTTCAGGACACACAGCAGCAAATAGCTGCACCTCACCTCCGACTGGACTACCGATCGATCGAAACAATATTTAATTAATAAACAAAGACGAACGTCGGAGCTTAAATATCTGCTTCAGACTTCAGATCAGGAAATAATCTGCCCTGTTAGCACTGAGTGGTCCACTCGTAATGAATTTAAACAGTTTTTAATGTCAGGTTTTTGAATATGCGTGTTGACTTCTTTCTAAGATGGCAAAGTGATCAAGTGATCAGGTTTCCTTGATGACGCTCAGAACGGCCTCATTGAAATAACAATAGCTGTTCACAGCTGATTAAAGGTACTCACAGTCATGAATGCTCTAGCTAGTGGACGGATAGCGCAACTACAGCCACTAGTTTTTTAAATCTATTTTAATTTTTTTATTATATACGCCTTATAATCCGGTGCGCCTTATATATGAAATGAATTATAAAATAAACAACTCTTTAAAGGTGTGCCTTATGGTGCAGAAAATACTGTAGGTATTTTATTCTAACTCATCATTGTTTAAATTCTATGTTCATCCAGAATGCAGAGGTGGGCCTGAAAGAGGTCTGGTATGGACCCAGAGTTTTTATTGAGGGAGCTGACGCTGAGACATTCTCAGAGGGAGAGATGGTCACCTTCATAAATTGGGGCAACCTCATCATCACCAAGATCAACAAGTACAAAGGATTATTAGTCACTTAATTCATATTGGGTCACATTGTATCGCATTAAAATAACACAGTGCTTTTCCACGTGTCTGTCTCCAAACTTTACTATTCAGAGGGGCTGATGGTAAGGTTGTATCCATGGAGGCTCGCCTGAATCTGGAGAACAAGGATTACAAGAAAACTACAAAGATCACTTGGCTGGCTGACACAAACAATGCCCCTCTGCTGCCCACCATCTGCATCAACTACCAGCCTCTCATCACCAAAGCAGTCATCACAAAAGACGACAACTTTAAAGACTACATTAATAAAAGCAGCAAGGTTTGTAATTTTAACCCGCAGTGTTGCCCTGGTTATTTTTAAATCTTGTTGACTTTGTGTGGTCGTTACTCTCAGTTGGAGGAGAAAATGCTTGGAGATCCATGTCTGAGGAGCCTGAAGAAAGGAGATATGATTCAGCTTCAAAGACGAGGCTTCTACATCTGTGACCAGCCCTATGAACCAGTCAGGTGGGAGGAAACAGAGTGCAAGGAAATATCTGCACTGATGTATCAAATCAGATGAAGTCAACGTTATTTATAGAGCACTTTTCATAAAAAATGCAATACAAAGTGTTGTACAAAATTAAAATAAAAAAGAATTAAAAAAAACAAACAAAAAATTACGATCAACCCCTCCCCCATGCTGTCAAACCATAACAGTTCTCTGACGATCCATGATCAACTATGTTCACAGTCCTCATAGCTGTAAGGAGAGCCCCTGTGTTCTGCTCTACATTCCTGATGGACATGTCAAGGAGATGCCAACTGCTGGATCCAAGGACAAGAGCAAGAATCAGGCCTCCAAAAGTGCAGTGAGTACTTCTCAAGTACAAACTATAAAGCAAGCTTGTGTGTTTGACACTTGTGCACTGTGGTCTTTTGTTTCCTTTCTTCTACTTGGTGAGAATGCGAAATGTTCTATTATAGTTTATTGTTTAAGCTACTTACTTAGAGGGAGATGTCAGGAAAATCACGAGGAAACGTTTCCCTCCTGCAAGGTTGTCCAGGGATGGGGTTGGTATAGAGAGGTGGTCAAACCCTGTCAGACCTCACACAGGTGGTTCTTGTCACAATTCATCTGTTTGACTACAAAAACAAATTTTATTTAAACAGTCCATCTCAAATTTGCCTGTGCTGCTTCACAGCCGGTTGAGCATACAACAGAAGTGGTGGATGCCAACCTCTAACCTGTATTGCAAAGACTGACCAAAGAGAGATGAATCTGTGCTCAAAGTATATCTATTCTCAGTATTAATAACACCATGGAAATGGATTAGAAGAAAGAAATAGCATCTCAATCATGTCCAGCAGTACCTGCAATGTGTGGGTGTTTTTCTCCGTCTCAGAATCTGCCTTATCTCTCATCTTAGCCTGTTGCTCCTTCCAACGCTGCCTCAACCTCAGCCCCAGCACCTCCCTCAGTCTCAGCTGGTGATTTGTTTTCAAGCATTGTAGCACAAGGCGAAACTGTCCGCCAGTTAAAGACAAGTCTCCCAAAGGCTCCCAAAGACCAGGTGGACAAGGCAGTTCAGCAGCTGCTTTCTCTAAAGGTACACCGACTGAAGTGTAATGTAGGCAAGACCAGATAAAGACAGATTCGTTTTTGTGACTTGAAGTTTCATTCAATCCCTTCTCCTTCTATAGGCACAATTTAAAAAGCTGACTGGTACGGACTACAAGCCAGGCATGACTCCTCCAACTTCTGATCCAGCTCCACCCACAGAACCAACAGGCCCTGCCTCCTGCCCTCATGCCCGTGTTGCTCAGCAGGGTGAGCTGGTCAAGAAACTGAAGGCAGAGCAGGCACCTAAGGTAACCTCATTTTACTGTTCATGTGTACATCTGTGTGTCCATTTAGCACCGACTTCCTCAAAAGCAATGCTTTGTCCAGTGAATTTGCGTTCAAAGTCATTTGAATAGACATTCTCTTCTAGTGACCCCATTAATTTGTCCCATCATTAATCATGCCCCTACATTATTTGCATGCCATACAAGTTTGGCTCTAAACTACCAACCCATTTAAACTGGTTTGTTGATGGCACCAGGGCCAGATAGATGCAGCAGTGAAGCAGCTCCTCGCTCTCAAAGCAGAGTTTAAAAAACTGACCGGTCAGGATTACAAACCAGGAATCACTCCTTCCACTCTTGCTTCCTCTGAGCCTCCTCCTGTGACTTCCATCTCCTCCTTCGTTTACTCTTCCTCTTCCTCCCCTCCTGACCTGTATCACCATGTTGCACAACAGGGTGAGATGGTCAGGAAGCTGAAGGCAGAGCAAGCACCTAAGGTACCTGAATATTTTTTGACCGGTTACCGTTCATGTCCACATCTTTTACATTTAGTACTGCTGTCCCAGCCCCTCCCCCTCCTTTTCTTAAGCAATTTTAAGTCATTGGCATCTTCTTCTTCTTTTCCTTTCGGCTTTTCCCTTCAGGGGTCGCCACAGCGAATCAATTGCCTCCATCTAACCCTGTCCTTTGCCTCCTCTTCACTCACACCAACTACTTTTCATGTCCTCTTTCACCACTTATAATTTTTCCACTTAATTTTTGTGGAATTATTTCAGTCAACATTCTCTGTAAATGATTTGTCCCATCATTAATCGTGTTACCACATCGTTTGTTTGTCAGTCAAGTTTATCTCTCATTACCCTCAACTCTAAACTGGTTTGTTGATGATACCAGGACCAGATTGATGCAGCAGTGAAGCAGCTCCTCGCTCTCAAAGCAGAGTTTAAAAAGCTGACCAATCAGGATTACAAACCAGGGATGCCCCCTTCCAATCGTACTTCATCTGCTCTTTCACCTGTGACCTCCTTCTCCTCTTCCTCCTCCTCATCTTCCACTTCCTCTTCTCCTTCTGGCCTGTATGGTCGTGTTGCACAACATGGTGAAGTTGTGAGAAAACTGAAGTCTGAGAAAGCCTCAAAGGTATTCTGGTGCAGATAGAAGCGACTCTGTGATTGAAAAGTGTCAGATATTATGAAATGACTGAGTGGAATGTCTTTTGGTGTGTCACTAGTCTGATTAAGGTCCCACCCAAACAAAGGAAAAGCAGATCAGCTTTACAGTTTTACTATAATTATTATTTTATTTTGCATTATTTATGAATCTGTAATATCAGAGAAAAAATTTAGATTTGAAGCCAGATTTTCAGAACAAAGTCACTGGTTAAAACTGCCAGCAGCAAGCTGCCAGACAATTATTACAAATTCATGGAAAAATAAGTACACTTTCTTACTCCAGCAGCCTCTGCAGATAAATTCCATATTTCTTAGAGGTAGCGGTGATTTCACATTCATCGATCTAGGAAAGCCTCTGCAGTTTGGGCCAATATAAACATATTTGCAGTAACAGCAAAACTTCAGCAGGAGTCCGATGTTTCTTCATATCATGATTTTATTAATATTATTTTTAAATTTGGGAAACAGAAGAATATACAAGAAAGGAATTCTTAAAAGGTATAAAACAAGGATGGGTTACCTAGTAACATTAAAATAAACAAAGCAAACTATGAATTACACAGAATAAAAACTACAACTAAAGAAACAAATAATGAAAAGCTTAGCCCTTCCAGTGATTTGGAAAATTGGCCTTTAGACTCATATGTTTATATAAATTTCTTATCACAAACATCTGGATATTTTATAATCTTAAGGTAAATATGAATGTGTTTACCTGATTTATAAAAGCTGAATGACCTGAATCGTTGTGCCTGCGTTGACAGGACCAGATTGATGCAGCAGTGAAACAGCTGCTCGCTTTGAAAACAGAGTACAAACAAATCACAGGTCAGGAGTACAAACCTGCAACAGCCCCTGTTCAGAAGGCCCCCGCCCCAGTGGAGAAAGCACCTGCTCCAGTTCAGAACAGCGCTGCTCCTTCCGAAAGCAGCCTCTTTGAGAAGGTTTCCACTCAGGGAGAATTGGTCCGGAAACTAAAGGCTGAAAAGGCCCCCAAGGTAAGAAATGGACCACAGAGTGAAAAGAAATATACTGGTACCTTAAGAAAAAGCGAGTTGAAAAGATGACTGTCCCCCTTTGCAGGACCAGGTTGATGAAGCCGTCAAGACTCTTCTGGACCTGAAGACCAAGTACAAAACGCTTACTGGACAAGAATACAAGCCTGTAGCTGCTGCCGGAGCAACTGGAGGAGAGGACAAAAACCGCAAGGAGAAGGAGAACAAGTCTGAGAAACAAGGAGGAGGAGGGAAGAAAGGTAAAGGAGAAAAAGCAAGCCAGGGCAAAGATGCCTCAGGAGGAACAGGAGGCTCAGGAGATGGACAAGGATCAAAGAAACAAACACGGTGAGAGACTGACATCAGAAGAGTTGAGAAGTAAATCCACCCTTCTCAAGCAGCAAGCACAATGTTTAAAGTTGAACTGGAGTACTTGATGCGTGATATCAGTCCAAATTATCATTTTTAATACAAATAATAATAATATTGATATTGAGGAACTTAATTTTATTTACTTTATGCATCTGAAGTCAAAATTTCGACTTTGAAACCTTTGAAGTGTAAATTTATTAAACTATAATTTGAAACATCAGCTTATTTATTTCAGAAATTGTAAATATAGTGACATTATTTATGTACATATATATATATATATATATATATATATATGTACATATATATGTGTACAAGTGTGGAGTGTAAAGATAATTTCCCCATTTCTGTGGACAAATAAAGTGTTAGTGATTTAACCTTTAATTTAATCTTAATTAGAAATATTCTGTCCTGTGCAGCAAGGCTTTGCAGACTGAAGTGAAGTGAAGTTAAATGAATATCGTCTTTTGGGTCAAACAGATTTATGGCAAGACAACAGTTACAGTTGTTTGTACTTTAGGTTACTTTACTGACATTGATTGGGCTAATAAAAAGCGTCATACTGAATTATCCTGGTAGAATTCTGTATTAATCATATCAGAGTAAACAGAATGTTTAACAAGTAGAGTTCTTTCGTATGGAGGTGGTTTGATAACAGCGGATGGATAGTTAATCAAACCATGAGTTGTATACTTTAACCTTTAAACAAATGCAGCAGCTTTATGAGGACAGAGGCACATGCTTGGATTTGTTTTTTGGACACGGAAGATGGATCGTCTGTATGCACAACTCTCCACTGCTGTAGTTAAACAACTGAAGACACTTTTTTTTCCCTTTTAATATTCCTATTCGGTGAGTTGAAATGGCTGGTATGTTTTTCATGTGCTTGATTTGTGCTTGTGATTTGTTGTCAGCCTCAAGGACGTCCAATTGCTCAGTGATTGTACTGCTTGACTAATGCATATAAATATTTATATCTTGCATGTTTTTTTTATTTCTAGTAAAAAACACATTTGGCTCATCGAGGCGCACAAACACCTACAACCCTCATTCTGAAGACCTGCTTAGGTTAACAGTGAAGGCTTTAATACAAGATGCAAAAAGTAGAATAAAAGCAAAACAGTTGCGTTCCTCAAGTAAAGACTAATAATTTTGATCATGCTATTGTGTTCTGATTTCACGTTCAGGCTCTACTTCTGTTGTTAATGAGCTGGTTTGTTGGTTTAATAGTTGATGATGTGTTTTGAGTTGCATGTTTGGCTGGATTTGGAATGGCAGTGTATTTCCTAGTATTTTGTTCTTATGCACTCAGGAGCCATCTTTGACCTGGAGCTTCAATAGCTAGTCTGCCATGTTCATCAGTTTTCAAGCTATAGCAGTTTTCCGATTTGTTCTACAACTATAATTTGACAGTCTAGGGTTCGGCCATTTGTCATCAAAAATTGAAAACCATTTGAGTAACAAATACTTGAATACAGGGCCAGGAAAAAAGAATGAAGTCTAAATCACCAAAAATGTTCTAAGAATTCAACAAGTTTTCTTGACACACACATATATGATGTAGGTTATGTGTGTCACAAGCTCATTGCTTGCATTGCATTGCCATCAGACTAACTTTGTCTCTTACAGGTTAGGGTTGGAGGCCAAGAAAGAGGAGAACCTTTCTGACTGGTACTCACAGGTGACCTAAAATGATACAAATTATTACACAATTTAATCATTTTATTTCTCCTGCCAAATGGTACGACTAAACTGATATTAACATAAAGAAAGAAATCATCAAAAAGTCTCATCTGAAGCATCTTTTGAAAATTCCCCTTTAAATGCAATTTTACTCATCTCCTCCAGGTCATCACTAAAGCAGAGATGATCGAGTACTATGATGTTAGCGGCTGTTACGTGCTACGGCCATGGTCCTTCGCCATCTGGGAAAGCATCAAAGAATTCTTCGATCGGGAGATAAAGAAACTGGGTGTGGAAAACTGCTACTTCCCGATGTTTGTCTCTCAGGCTGCCCTAGAAAAAGAAAAGTCTCACATTGAAGACTTTGCCCCAGAGGTAAAAAAAAAAAAAAGAAATCGACACTAAAGGAAAGAAAATGCATGCATGCATTACAGCATTAAAGGCAGTAAAAAATCCACACTACTGTATAGAAAAGATACAAATATTACGAATTATTGAAATAATACAACTACATGATGTTAATTTGATATTGTCAACTTTTTCAGGTTGCCTGGGTAACGCGATCAGGAAAGACTGAGCTGGCTGAGCCCATCGCTGTCAGACCCACCAGTGAGACAGGTGTGAAACACAGCTTTTTACACTAAAGACCAGTCAGCGAATATCAGTACAGATGTCCATAAAATATGCATAAAGTACATCTAAGTAATGATTCTGTGATGCAGTTTTGTATCAATTTGCCCTGAAATGTATGGTTTGACCCTTTGGCCCTGTTTTGGTTTGCTTTAGTGATGTACCCTGCCTACGCTAAATGGGTCCAGTCCCACAGAGACCTGCCAATAAAGCTCAACCAGTGGTGTAATGTTGTGGTCAGTAGTCTCCCACAATTTCATCTATACCATCTTCATTCAGAGTTTTTAATGTATATCCCATGGAGTCCTGAATTACTTTTCTCTTGACTAACCTCTTTTTCCTTCACTTCCCACTCCAGAGATGGGAGTTCAAACATCCCCAGCCCTTCCTGAGGACAAGAGAGTTCCTGTGGCAGGAGGGACATTCAGCCTTTGCCACCAAAGAGGAGGCAGAGGAAGAGGTATCCACAAGCACCCCAGTGCTGTTGTTTCAGTACTGAGTCGTGTAGAACATTCAATGTAGGGTTGAGCCGGGTACTACGAGTATCCGGTACGGATAAAGCGTTTTTGACGAGTACAAGCATTACAAGACTAAAACTCGTCAATACTCGTGCTCGGATGCTGAAGAATCCGCATGACCAGCGGTCCCCAACCTTTTTTGCGCCATGGACAGGTTTCATTTAAGAAAATATTTTCACGTACCAGCCTTCATTTGCTAGATAATCGTTAATGATTGTTAATCATTATGCGTCATTCCGTACAGACGTCATTTTTCAAAATAAATCATCTTTAGACTTGTAATCAATAAAAAAAAGAAAGTCAAACATTCGGTGCCGCTCGGTACCTAATGTCCCGTGACCCGGTGGTTGGGGACCACTGACATAGACGGATGGAGCAGAACAAAGAATCTCTGCTCTTAGTTTGACACTTTAACTCTTCAGTTCAAATTAACAATTTATATACTGTATAGATATTTTAACAGTTAAATATGGTGCGTGCACACACACACACACACACATGGTCTCTCTCGCTCTAAAAATCAAAAAAATCAAAGGGTAAAGAAGAAAAACAATGAGAAAGTTGTGTTGAGTATGACAATTCTTGTTCATGCATACTTTGTAGTTCATAATTTCCTATGCGTTGTTTTCATTAATGCACTTCATGCTCTGAGTTCATGAAAAACTTTATTGATCAAAAACATTGATTTGAATCTCAATTTTTAAGCTGTTCTGTAGATAGTTTTAAAATAAACAGTAAATATAGCAACTTCTGATCAATCCATATCAATTTCAGACTTAAAATAGTCAAACCGCACCCACTTCCGCTTTATGTCCCACCCATTCCGAGTACAGATACGGATACAGATAATTTAGATGGTTGAACAGATACAGATAATGGTGTACTCACTCATCCCAAATTCAAAGTACCAAAATTTGTATATATTTAACTATGGTGTGTCTAAGCAGCGCATATATGTCTGCTTTGCATGTTATTTATTTTTAGGTGCTTCAGATCCTGGAACTCTATGCCAAGGTTTATGAGGAGCTGATGGCAATCCCTGTGGTGAAAGGAAGGAAGACCGAGAAGGAGAGGTTTGCTGGAGGAGATTACACCACCACGGTGGAGGCATTCATCTCTGCCAGTGGCCGAGCTATTCAGGTACTCCAGTAAACAAGAGTAGTCATCATTCATTCAAGTTGAGGAAAACAGAATTTTATAATTGATTTGTAGATTTCAATACCTTTTCGATGATAGCTCAATGTTCAACAGTTAGTTGCAGAAAGTAAAGAAACTGCAGAGGTAGACATTGTTTCATGATAACTTGTCGCTTCCACTCAGGAAGAAAGTTTGGACTTGTTTAACCACATTGTGAAAAAAAAAGTCAGCTGGGCATTACGTTATGTTTCCTCAGGGTGCTACTTCCCACCATCTGGGTCAGAACTTTTCCAAGATGTTTGAGATCATGTTTGAGGATCCGAAGAGGCCAGGTGAGAAACAGCTGGCCTACCAGAACTCCTGGGGAATCACAACCAGGACCATCGGAGTCCTTACTATGGTCCATGGAGACAACATGGGACTTGTACTTCCACCCAGGGTGGCATGTCTGCAGGTACAGTAGAGATGTTTTACCAAAGACACAAATGATAACAATACATTTTTCTATTTGTGTGGGGTTTGTTTTTTTGTTTTGTTTTTTATTGATAAAATTTGACTTTGCTTTTCCAGGTTGTAATCATCCCTTGTGGAATCACCGCTTCCCTCCCAGAGCAGGAGAAAGAGGCATTGTTGACCCAGTGCTCCAAATACCTGAACAGGCTGCAAGATGCAGGCATCAGGGTAAAGGTCGACCTCAGAGACAACTATTCCCCTGGGTGGAAGTTCAACCACTGGGAACTTAAGGTAAAGGAACAAAATGATAGCATTTGTTAATTAAATGCTTTAACAGAGTAGGAAAATATAAAAGTTAGGTAATATCAACAGCCTGGGGTTGTGACCATATTTATAGTTACGGTGGCTGCTAGTACTTATATTTCGATCTATGTTTCTTGTCCAGGGTGTCCCTATCCGTCTGGAAGTAGGGCCTAAAGATATGCAGCAGCGTCAGTGTGTTGCAGTGAGGAGAGACTCAGGTGTAAAGATCACAGTTCCAGAAACTGAGGTGGAGAAGGAGCTGCTTGTCTTGTTGGAAGACATCCAGAACAGCCTGTTTAAGAAGTAAGATGCAGCACCGCACATCGGGATAGACTCGATACTATGTTTGGATTATTTAACTGATTGATAATTAAAAAAATATAGAGAAATTTAAGATCCATTTTGTTAAAAATAGGTCATCAAATATGGAACATATCAAAAAAGACTTAAAAATAGAAAAGGCATGTTTTTACCATTAGTGTAGAGGAATTACTGGTAGATAAAACTCAATAAGTCACATTTAGAGTCACATCCCAGCAAATGGCAGATTACCTGGTGAACATAGTAGAATGTTTAGTGTCTTTAGAGACAGATTCTTCCCTTCCAGAGTTTTTTAGAGAGCAGAGGTAGGCAACCAAAAACATAATCTAAATTTAAGTGGACTGAATGTTGTTTCAAAAGAAATTTAATGTTTACATATTACTGCTGCTGCCACTAGTTGACCAAAAACAAAAAGTTATTAAACAACCTGTTTCCCAAACAGCTGGGCGGTAACACGTTTAAAGAAATAAATTGAATAGACAATGAAAATCCAGCTGTGAATGTGAAGGAGGTTTTTACATGCGTCAAACATAAAAGAATGTGTTTGCTTTTGTCAGAGCTTCATCTGACTTGAAGAATAGCATGGTGGTTGCAGACACAATGGAACAGTTCCAGAAGGAGTTGGAAAATGGCAAGGTGAGTAACACAACCAGCCTTCTGTCTGCCCTCACGTAAGTAAATGACCAATAATACATGTGCCTTGCTTGATAGATCGTCCAGATCCCATTCTGTGGAGGAATTAAGTGTGAGGATTGGATCAAGACAACCACTGCCAAGTACGTCCTATGTATTTGATATGATGGCTGAACATTGTTTTAACACGAGTATCCATCAAATATGAGTCAGTGCAGAGAGAAAAAAAATGTTTTTCATCATTTCATGTCATTATTTGTCTTCTTTACATTGTTACGTCATGTTTACATTTGGAAAATACAAAATGTTAAATATTATTCAAATCTGGCATACGTCACAGCTATGGCCAAATTCTTTTAATTTTGACAGCTACTTTTGTGCTTTGCTATTTTGTAGGGACCAGGACTTGGAGCCTGGAGCTCCATCTATGGGCGCCAAGAGCCTCTGTATCCCCTTTTCCCCTCTGAAGACACTTCAGCCGGGTCAGATGTGTGTTAGCGGCAAGGAGCCTGCCCAGTTCTACACTCTGTTCGGCCGCAGCTACTAAACACATCCTTAGCTGGAGCAAGATGGTCTATTATAGTCAAAAAGGGCTTCCCTGTCTTTTCTTATCTCTGTTGACCTCTTTTTTTTTTCAGGTGTCTTCTTTTATGGAGGTGGGGAAGTAAGTTTAGATTATGGATATGATGTTTTTTTGGTTTTCTATCATGTTAGCACTGTTATTATACATTTGAAAAAAGTGGAGATAGGCAGGGTTTTATAATAGGATGGTAAGCAATTTTCAGCAAAGTATTAAACCTTTCCCATGTATAACCTGTGATCTTTTTTTTTCAAATTATGGCAAATAAATGTGGAAACCATTTGTGAATTTTTTCCCTCTGCATTTATGAATTTACTGGGATGTTATTCGGAAAGTTCCTAAAGAGAACATCAGGGGGAAAATACACGGTGCCTGTTAGCTATCCCATGTCACTGTGTCGGGAACTCTGCAATTGCTTAGTCTTATATGGGATGTTATCATCACAGCTTTATCAGCCCTCTTGTCTGTGTAAATGTTACACTAAAGGTCTCAAAGTTCAGACTGAGTAAAAAATTCTGATCCAATCAAGAGTCCAATTTCAAATGCTTTGATGAAAAGTGTATTTTTAAGAATCTAACATGTCCCAGTATGACCCAGCAACTTATCTATAATAAAGAAATTTCCATCGTAAACTGCTCTGCATTGTTGTTTGGTCCTCAGTGGTTGGCAGTATCTCAGTGGCTTATTGAATTATTACTGGTGTTGTTCCACTCCGAGGGCTGTTTGTCAAAGGGAAATAAGTCATTGAAAGTACTTGCAATGACACAAAATACTTATGACTACCTAACAATAATATAATAAAACCCAAATGCCAAACTAGAGTACCATAAAGCTTCACACTGATTGTTATGAGCTTCAAAACAATTTGCTGTTACTAGATAAAGGCATTTGTTAAAGTGTTACTTTTAAGTAATGGTGTGCTTGTAAGGAATCTATGGAGTACTTGTTACATTCCTTGGTTACATATTATTGGACCACACTTTGAATTTATTTTCAAAATAAAATTGGTACCTGTTAGAAAGTCAAAGTGAGTTGAAAGGTGATTCACCCTCATACAACATTCATATTTTTAGGACGATAAAGACGTTAGTTACAAACGTACAACCTATTTTATTTGCTGTTCTTTTAATTAAATCTTCAAATGTAGCCACAAGAGGACACAAGTTAGTGTCTTATTGTGCCGGTCCCAAGCCCAGATAAATACAGAGGGTTGCGTCAGGAATGGCATCTGGTGTAAAACTTTTGCCCAATCAAACATGCGAATGAAACCTATGACTTCCATACCGGATTGGTCGAGGCCCGGGTTAACAACAACCGCCATTGCTGCTGTTGACCTACAGGGCGCCGTTGGAAATTGGACTACTGTTGGTCGAAGAAAGACAGAGAAAAGAGGAGCCAAGCATATAGGACTGTGAGTAGGGACGTTGAATGTTGGAACTATGACAGGAAAATGTAGAGTTGTTTTACATTATGCAGACAAGGAAGGTAGACATACTGTGTGTCCAGGAGACCAGATGGAAAGGTAGAAAGGCTAGAAGTTTAGGAGCAGGGTTCAAGTTCTATTGTGGAGATAGGAAAAGAAATGGAGTAGGAGTTATCTTGAAGGAGTTTGTTAGGAATGTCCTGGAGGTACAAAGAGTGTCAGATAGAGTGAAGCTAGAAATCGAAGGTGTGATGTTCAATGTTGTTAGTGGGTATGCTCCACAGGTAGGATGTGAGCTGGAGGAGGAGAAATTCTGGTTGGACTTTGATGAAGTGATGCAGAGCATACCTAGAAATGAGAGAGTTGTCATTGGTGCAGACTTCAATGGACATGTTGGTGCAGGAAACAGAGGGGATGAGGAGGTGATGGGCAGGTTTGGTATCCAGGAGAGGAACGCAGAAGGACAGATGGTAGTTGACTTTGCACAAAGGATGGAAATGTCTATAGTGAATACTTTCTTCCAGAAGGAACATAGGGTGACCTATAAGACTGGTGGTAGGAGCACACAGGTAGACTACATCTTGTGTAGACGGTGTAATCTGAAGGAGATCAGTGACTGCAAAGCAGTGGTAAGCGAGAGTGTAGCCAAACAGCATAGGATGGTGGTGTGTAGGATGACTCTGGTGGTGAGGAAGATGAAGAGGACAAAGACAGAGCAGAAGACGAAATGGTGGAAGCTAAAAAAGGAAGAGTGTTGGATGACTTTTAGGAAGGAGTTAAGACAGGCTCTGGGTGGTCAGGAGGTGCTTCCAGATGACTGGACAACTACAGCTAATGTGATCAGGGAGACAGGTAGGAGAGTACTTGGTGTGTCATCTGGAACAAAAGTAGATAAGGAGACTTGGCGGTGGAATGAGGAGGTACAGGAGTGTATACAGAGAAAGAGGTTAGCTAAGAAGAAGTGGGACACTGAGAGGACTGAGGAGA
This sequence comes from Antennarius striatus, assembly GCF_040054535.1. NCBI lineage: Eukaryota > Metazoa > Chordata > Actinopteri > Lophiiformes > Antennariidae > Antennarius > Antennarius striatus. The sequence continues at coordinate 24,233,514 of NC_090776.1, read as the reverse complement.
ATAGACATGAGTAAAGGCAGCGTAAGGTGAAGGTAGAGGTAGCAAAGGCCAAACAAGGGGCTTATGATGACTTGTATGCTAGGTTGGACAGTAAGGAGGGAGAGACTGATCTATACCGGTTGGCAAGACAGAGAGACAGAGATGGGAAGGACGTGCAGTAGGTTAGGGTGATTAAGGATAGAGATGGAAATCTATTGACAGGTGCCAGTAGTGTGATGGGAAGATGGAAAGAGTACTTTGAAGAGTTGATGAATGTGATAAATGAGAGACTAGACTAGAAGAAGTGACTGCTGTGGACCAGGAAGTAGCAAAGATTAGTCAGGATGAAGTGAGGAGGGCATGGAAGAGGATGAAGAGTGGAAAGGCAGTTGGTCCTGATGATATACTTGTAGAGGTTTGGAAGTGTCTAGGAGAGATGGTAGTAAAGTCTCTGACTGGGTTGTTCAACAGGATCTTAGATAGTGAGAAGATGCCTGAGGAATGGAGGAGAAGTGTGCTGGTGCCCATTTTTAAGAACAAGAGAGATGTACAGAGTTGTGGCAACTACAGAGGAATAAAGCTGATGAGTCATACAATGAAGTAATGGGAAAGAGTAGTGGAAGCTAGACTAAGGGCAGAAGACAGTGGTGAGGTATGCTGTAGGTGTGACAGAGGAGTTCAAGGTGGAGTATGGACTGCATCAGGGATTAGGTCTGAGCCCCTTCTTGTTCGATGAGGTAATGGACCGGCTGACAGACGAGGTTAGACAGGAATCTCCATGGACTATGATGTTTGCAGATGACATTGTGATCAGCAGTGAGAGCAGGGAACAGGTGGAGGAGAAGCTAGAGAGACGGAGGTTTGTCCTGGAAAGGAGAAGAATGAAGGTTAGCCGCAGTAAGACAGAGTACATGTGTGTGAATGAGAGGGACCCAAGTGGAAGAGTGAGGTTACAGGGGGAAGAGATCAAGAAGGTGGAGGATTTTAAGTACAGTCAACAGTCCAGAGCAATGGAGAGTGTGGAAAAGACAGGAGACAGAGCTGGAGGTAGTAGAGATGAAGATGCTGAGGTTCTCTTTGAGAGTGACCAGGATGGATAGGAGGAGGAATGAGTACATCAGAGGGACAGCACATGTTAGAGGTTTTGGAGATAAAGTCAGAGAGGCCAGACTGAGATGGTTTGGACATGTCCAGAGTAGAGATAGTGAATATATTGGTAGAAGGATGCTGAGTTTTGAACTGCCAGGCAGGAGGCCTAGAGGAAGACCAAAGAGGAGGTTTATGGATGTAGTGAAAGAGGACATGAAGGTAGTTGGTGTGAGAGAAGAGGATGCAGAAGACAGGGTTAGATTAGATGGAGGCAATTGATTCGCTGTGGCGACCCCTGAAGGGAACAGCGGAAGGGAAAAGAAGAAGATAATTAAACCTGCAATACATGTTAATGAACTTAAAAGCCAATCTTATGTGCGCCGTCTTATTAGTCTTCATTTAAAATGGAGTAGTAATCATCAGGGGGTTATTGCAGCTCAATAAGGGCTCACAAGCTGCTGCCAAAGTAAAATTCCATTCGTAGCTCTACCTTTTATTTTGAAAATCAACGGAAGTGTTTGTGTTAATTTCCCACAGCGGACTCCCACTCCCTGTCAGTCCGACCGGCCGAGCTGCGGATCGGGTTTGGACCGTCTGTCAAGACAAAATGTGCGACAAGGGTCTGTCAGACGAGGCGGTGGCAGCAGCTTGTAAAGATGGAGATCCAGCCACCAAGGTAGGCTGACTGTTCGTCTTAAAATTAACCTAGACCGCGGCCGAACATAGTCACCCACTCCGGCTGGCTAATGATTTCCATACAGGGAAAAGTTCTTTTACAAAATGTGTTCGGTCAGTCGATGACAAGTTATTCCTTGTTGTTAGAAAGTAATTATAATGAGTTACTAACGCCTGTGAGGAGCTGTGCCACTTCTTATGCTTCAGGGTTTATTCCGTGTTGTCAGCTAGCTAGCTTAGCTAACTCGCTAACGAACTTTCCCGTTCGGACACTGGACGTGAACTTGGTGAGAGTCGAGGTGACGGTCAGCTCGTCCGTCCACCACTGTCCGTGTTGTCAAGCTGGTGTTAAGGTGCGGCCGAAGCAGACCAGACATGCTATGGCTAAAGGCTCATGTGGGCAGTGGTGCGAGCATAACCTGCCAGACTTACAGCATCCAGCTAAAATCATGAAATCATGCGTTCAAGCAGTGGTCCCCAACCTCTGGGCCAATGCAACACTTATATTACCTTGGCATTTATTATCTGATCCTGAGTTTTGCTGATAGTTGATTGATATTTGTGAATCATTTTTAGACTCAGTGCCTTTAACCAACAAGCCCTAAAGATAATTACTGACAACAACAACTTACTGTCATCTAGAAAGTCCAAGACTTTGAGAGAATTGTAAGACAGGAGTGCAGCAACATGACAAGGGTTGTTGTGTTGGCATTCTGGAGGCGGTAATGATGATAATAATAATTAAAGTAATAATAGTGACACATTTTATTTGCGGGCACCTTTACAACACACAAGGACACCACATCCTGAATTATACTCTACCCTCATCCACTGCTACTTGCGATGGGTTCTCCATTGCAGCCCTGCTGCCAAAATCCATCTCGTTTTTTTATGTGCAATCCTTTTAACAGATTATAGAACATCAACAGCTGCTGGTAAATCCACTAAAGTCCTGTGAATTACGCAGAATGATCGAGCATTTTTTTAATCTTAGCAGGTTGAAATACTCACTTTCTATGGTTATTGATTTTTGGCTCATGATATAAGTTTGTTATAAAAAGCCTAGTTCCTTTCTTTTACTTTACAATTACATCATAACTGTATTATGTTGCAGAAGCTGACAATAAGTTACCAGACAAGTTGGATTATGATCTACAAGTAAACACTGAAGATTTAAACAATGTCATCATGTTGTTGTCCTGCTCTTGACTTCAAACTGATGGAGCCGCAAGGAGTAGAAGAGACGAATCACCACTGGTCGCTGATCACATCTTGTTTTTGCTGGCTACAGGATGAAAGTAACTATTAGTAATTGGTATTATTAGAAAGGAGAGCAGGACCATGTCCAAAGTCAAGGATATCATGAATAACACCAGCCACCCCCTACACACCACCTTCTCCCAGCAAAGAAGCACCTTCAGCGACAGACTGCTGTCACACAGCGCCTCCACAGAGAGGCTGAGGTCCTCCTTTGCGCCCCATGCCATCAGGGGGTACAATGACTCTCAGGAGGAGTGGGGGGGGGGCAGCGTGGTCAGCACGCGGTTGAATGGAGGGGAGGAGATGGGATGTCAGCCTGTGCTGCAGTGTAGTGGGGCCAAGGAGTTGTGATGTTGTGACATTAGATAGTGACATGCCTTACAATGTAAGAAGGGTATACCTTACCCACCATGTGGGCCTCCTACTATCTTCACCTTCACTTTCACTTTTTATTCTGTTTTATACTGTTTATATTTTAGTTTAGTATATGTCCTGTTAGTGCTGCATGTGTCAGTTAGTGTAGTCTGTCTTGTGGTATGTCTTGTGGTGTCAGTGTTTGTTTTTCTCCTGGTGTTTATCCAGTATTCATTATGTACGCCTGATGAGTAGATATGTGCAATTTCCTCTGGGATTAATAAACTATATATCTATCTATCCATCTATCTGTTTGCTTTGCCACACAGCCAGCATGCTCTGTGTCATCCCATAAAGTCTCTTGAACTTTAAGAACTCCCTGAGTAAAACTCTACATGTTCTGTATCTACATAGTTACTCTGCAGCAGCGTGTGTTTGAAGAGTGGCTGTGAAAGAAATGTGTGACATTTTTTCTCCTACTGGAGGAGCAGCACAGGAAGGGGGAGCAGTTACTAGCCAGAGAGATAAACACCAACTGTGAAACACACACACACACACACACACACACACACACACACACACACACACACACACACACACACACACACACACACACACACACACACACACACAGCAAATGTTTGGTTTCACAAACGTGGAAGTTATATATTTATTTTACTTCTTACAATTTTACAAACTGTACTCATGACTAAATGTTAGAGATCACTGCAGAATTAATGTAATGAAATTAAATTTACTTTATTGTTCCCCGTAGGGGAAATTCTTTATATATATACATATACACTGTATATATATTTTAAAAAATGAGTACAGGCCAAAAACACACACATACGGCACCTGTATGCAGGTGATGGGGTGGTATAGCGGCTGGCAACGACTTGGAGGTGCGCTCAATGAGCAGCTTATAAAAGAACGCCTCAGTAGTGCTCGGGAGGTGAACTGGCACCACACTCTGCCAGTTCACACTCCGAAATTTTGTCCTAGCCGGGTCTTAAACCAGCAACTTCTGGTCCCCAGCCCAAGACTTATCTTTTTATTTTTTACCCACCATTAAATACTATATAGGAAGTATAATCACAGATTCATAATACAAACACACCTTTTAGAGAAGACATTTATTAACTTTATTATTTATTACTCCAGAATATTTATTATTAATTATTAACACTGTCACTTTTCATACTCGTTTGAAAGCCTCATCAATAGATAATAATGGCTGCAGCTCCATCTGTCGACGTTCACTGAGTTGTGTGTGGTCGTGGATAATGGATTTTTGTGGGTAGGTTTGATCTATTAGTGGTTTTGATGGTGATATTTTTACTGCAATTTTGACAGATCACCTCCTGAAAGTCAATCAAACTCTGTGGTTTCTTTTGAATTAAAACCAATAAGTGGCCACAGTAGTGCTGTAGTGTTTTTCTGTGCTACTAAATGGTCGGTGATCTTCACGTCAAAAGTTAAGTGGTACAAACGGTTAAATTCATTCTTTGTTCGTACCAAGTTTAGAAAATTTGGAACAGTTGATGTGTTCTGTAACTTGTCTGCATAGAAATCCAAGTACGTAAGCATTAATATCTAAGCAGGTCTGATCTCGTCACCGTTAATATTGGCTTACCCAGGTCTCTCTTGCAAAAGAGATAAATGCTGAAGTGATTTCTGGTTAAAAAGAATAAAATAACATTTCCTACAAGTGATTGTCAGGATATTTTTTCCATCTTTTCCCTTTTGGAACTGAGGAATAGTCGGAACAAAAAAAGAAAAGAACTGCTCTGCAAACATTCATATGGTATTTAAACAGCTGGGTTATGAACATGTAGTATTTGTGGTTGCCTCATGTTGCTGCAGACCACTTGATATAAGATGTTATATACATATGAGACTCATATAAGTGTTTATATAAATCCAAACTGTTGCTTTTCAGGACTTCATGATGCAGCAGACTATGCTGCGGGTTAAAGATCCTGTTAAATCCTTGGATTTCTACACCCGAATCCTCGGAATGACGTGAGTATTCAGGATTCAGCTTTAGCTTATTGAACAGAAACTGATTCACAGTTTAACATAGAGGATTCATGTATGAAATTAAGGTAATTACATATCTTGCAAAGCAAGAGTGTACTGAAGGTTCAACATTGAAGAGGTTCAACTTCTGTGAATAGCCATTTCCACCTATTGTTATAGTGGCCAGCGTTAGTAATGACTCTCCAAGTAAAGCAGCAGGATATCGTTAATAACATTCTGAAAATCCGCAATATGTTCAACAAACGAGAGCAGACATTGCAGGCGATACAAAGCTGTCAAAATGAAAGCCTGGAGACAGTGAAGTGTACACTCCAGGCTAGGTATTACTAGCAGGATGTCTATATAATAACATCTTTATCTAGATAGATGCTGGTTTTTTTTTTACTGAAGTGATGTTCCCTCTCTTGTGCAAAATTTTTCAGGCTACTGCAAAAGTTTGACTTTCCCTCCATGCGTTTCTCTCTCTTCTTCTTGGGCTACGAGGACAAAAAGGAGATTCCTACAAATGTGAAGGATCTGACATCCTGGACTTTTTCCAGAAGAGCCACTATTGAGCTCACACAGTAAGTGTTCATGTCTTGGCATTAGATTTCATCAGTCTTTTTAGACTGATTTGACCTGGTTCAAGGACACAATAAAGAAGGGGAACACACCATGAATGAAGTTAACGCAAAGATATGTTATTAAATGAAAATGGACAAAACTAAATTAATTTAGATCAAATTAAAAAAATTACAGTAATCCCTCATTACTTGAGGTTAATGCGTTCCAGGACCAACCGCGAAAAACAAAATTCTGCAATATAGCAACCAAGTATTTATTATTTATGGTAATTTTAATCTTTATGAACCCTCCTCATACTGATATTAAACCACCTTATATCTGTTTTACCTTTTCCCACACTCTTATTTACTTGTAACACCCCCGGTGTTTCTTATGATGGGCAAGGATGACGTACACAATATTTCTTAAACGGTCTTTATTTGGCGTCTAGTTAACAAGGAACAAACAAGAAATGACAACGATCTCACTCTCAGTCTCGTGAACACATGTAGAACACACACACGTAGACCAACTCAGGGTAACACACACAACAGAACAACACGAGTTATCACAGACTTTTTAAAATACTTTTGTATTAAAGGAAAGCTGCAGGAGGAACCTTGAGTCTTGGAACGCAGCGCACACACAGATGCTGTCAGCCAATAGCATGCGCGTACGGTATCGCGTGACTACCTACTAAAGATCCGCGATGTAGTGAAGCCGCGCATCTTGAAACCCGAATAAGCGAGGGATTACTCTACGAGTATTTATAGGATGTAGATGAGTCATGATTCAAGTCAGTGAGTATGAGTGAAAGTGAAGGAGTGTCAGAACGGGAAAAACAATAGCATCAACGAAACAACACGTAGAGCTATACAATCAAAGAAGAATGAAGAATGTGGAATACTTCTGGGGAAGGCTGGACACAGAGCAGAGGGAGCAACGAGAGCAGCAAAACTACAGGCAGACTATTTAAAGACCGTGATGACTATGCCCCACAGGCTCCCTAATCCTACCCTAATTCCTCAATCAGGCATCTGTTGAAAAGCAGAGGTTAATACTGGATAGCACACCCAAGAGGACCCCAGGGGCCATAACAAGACAAAATTATTTGATTGCAAAATTGTCATCTTCAAGGCACAGTGCAGAATTTTGTTCTATTTTTAAAACTTTGATTTTTAACATTCCTGTAACACATTACCACATAACAATCTGGAACATGTCAGTCCTCAACAGTTTTATGAAAATGATAACTGAAATGTTATTATCTACATTTCTCTTCTAATCCTTCATTCTTCCTCTTTTCCCTCCTGCCTCCTAGTAACTGGGGCTCAGAAGTTGATGAGAGCCAGTCTTACCACAACGGAAACTCAGATCCTCGTGGCTTTGGTAAGGTCACTTCTCTATTTTTAAAAATGAACAGCATAGATGGCAATTTTTAGCTTGTCACTGGAGATAGATAGATCCTTTATTAATCTAGAATGATTATCTGTTTACATAGATTTACACATGACACTGTAATAAAGGGGAAAACAGTTGTCACAAAAACAACAGACAAAAAACGCAACAAAAACAATTGCATCCTTTTTATCATCCTTGTGGCACTACCATCTTTTTTCTCCTGCCTCTCTTTCAATGTGATTCTCAGCTGACTTGACAAAAATGTAGGAATGTTCATGCTGTTTCTTTTTAATCATCAGCCACTGTTTCTTGACAGGACACATTGGAATTGCTGTTCCTGATGTCTACAAAGCATGCAAATTGTTTGAAGAGCAAGGAGTCACATTTGTTAAGAAGCCCAAAGATGGTGAGATATTTGTGGATAAACGGGTCTTTATTATTTTACCTACCCTATGCTCTCTAAATGATTGTTATTGTCTCATACTAAAAAAATATTTTTGACTTAAGAATTATGACGAAACTTTCCGCGTTCCACCTCTGAACAGCAGTCACTTCTGGTATCAACATTAAATATGGATTTCTCTTGTGGATGTTGTCATTTTATTCCTGCGGTGTGACTAGAATGCTTCTAGAAATTTCAACTTTACAATAGTAAATATTATTTTGCAATTAACGTTTCTTTGTTTGTTCTCCTCCTTTTTCTTCTTATATTCCCAGGTAAAATGCAAGGCTTGGCTTTCATTCAGGACCCTGACGGTTATTGGATTGAGATCCTGAGTCCAAACAACATGGTGTCTATTACTTCCTAAAAATAAATAAATGAATAAACTCACCTTCAACAAGCTACCTGCTGCTGCATAAAGACAATCCTGCTGTGGCTTCACTGGGAAAAAGAACATTGAGGGTTAGTCAAGAATTTAGTAGGTTGCCAGAGAACAAATGGAGCACGATCACTTGTGTTCAGTGTGCTACTGTGGACTGGACTGATGGATAAATACATTCATTCTTTAAAGTACCAACTACTTTGTGCAGCTGTTGAGTTTATCTGCCATCATCAGTTTGTATGTGTCTTGAAGCAGCATTGCTGGAATAAAGCTGTACTGCATTGTAATAAATGTGAGAGCCACCGTTCAAATGGATTTGTGGTTTCTTATACGAGTGAGAGTACGAAATCAATCAAGGCAGCAAAATTCCAAATATATGAATTACATCTCACAAAGAATACATTCTCACTTTACTAAACTTAATCAACCATGATAAGCAGTTGTGACTTAAATTATTGGGACTTTTTTTACACAAATTTCTTGAGATTTACATTGAAAGATGAATTTAAGGTGACAGGTCAGACAGTGAGGACAGTTTGTATGTTCTCCTTGTATCTGCGTGGAGTCTTGGGTTCTCCGTCTCCCACCCACCTTCAAAAACATATTCTTCAGGTGAATTGATAGTTCCAAATTATCCGTAAGTGTGAGTGTGTGTGTTTGAGCCATTATTTGTCTTCTACGCAGCTCTGCAGTGCACCAGGGATGTGCCTGTAAGTCTGCTGGGAAAGGCTTCAGCAACCCCCGTGATCCACACAAGTGGAAGAAGCAACCGTTAAGATGAATGAATGACGGAAAGATCCAACGGTTGTCTCCATAGCATTTATTCAAATTAATTTGACAAAAAGGAAAACTGTTTATCTATTATGTACGTTTATGCCTGAAGAGTTGGATGGAATATTAAAATGCAAACTTATAAAAAGATTGCAGGAGTTCGTGTAATTTCAGTCAACTTAAAACTCATTGACATTTGATATTTTTTAAGAAGGAAGCTGAAAGGAATTCACACTATATGCAGGAGAAACAAGTCAACACTGCAGAAAAGGCTGTTTTATGTTCACGTTACCACCTACCTTCTACCAGAGCCTGGCGGTAGTTACTGAAACTTTAAATTTCAATAAATGCTGTCTATAAACTTGTTCAATTATCTGTTCCAGATTAACATGCCTGATTGTACCAAGTTTTGATTCTGGCAGGAATTAGTCTTTATGTAAAGAGAAAAAAAACAACAGCATTTTTATTGGTAAATGTCAAAGACTAGTAATATACAGTATGCTATGGGAGATTTTTTTTTGTCAGGTGAGTTCTCTCAATTTTTATGTAAACAGTTGAAATTTGACATTGAGGTGAGTTTCTTTAGCCTTGTTCACTGCAGTGTGAACACTCTAGTGTAAACTGTAGCCAGTAGGTTTTTTTCCCTAATTAATTATTCCATCCATCCATTTTCTTGGAGGTGAGATGGTTGATATCTCGTCTACAGATGCTTATCCACCTTGAGGGTCACGGCTCTGCTGGAGCCTACCCCAGCTGGCAACAGATGAAAGACAGGGTACACACCAGATAATACGTCAGCTCATCGCCAGCCCACAAGGAAGACAAACGACCACTCACAGACTTTTTGGTGTGACCAGACGTTACACATGCATGCTGTTGAAGGTTGGAGGAAGCCGACATGGGGGGAATATGAGGCACAGAAAGAAACTGAACCCAGAAGGGCGGCAATGGCTTAGTGGTAAAAGGGGGCGGTAGAGCGGGTCGTCCCATGATTTAAGATTGGCGGTTCGATTCCCGCTCCCACCCCCCAAAAAAATACCCGGAGGTGAGCTGACAGTGCGTGGTGTCAGCTCACCTCCAGAGCACTGCCAAGACAACCTTGAGCAAGGTGTCGTCCCCTTTACAAATTTGAGGCGCACCAAGAAGGAGCTGCCTGCCACTCTACCTCCCCTGCATGCCTACAGGGGCCTGTACTCACTAATATATATATGTATGCATGCGTTTGAATCAGTAGCTAGAGTGTGCATTCTTAATTTCCCTTCGGGGATCAAACCAGTGTATAAAATAAAAAAATTAAAAAAGACAACAGCGCTACACTGCACCACCATGCTGCTCTTAAATATTCCAATCAATTTAATTTTTGTTTAAGTGCAGTCTGGTGTGTACCTCTTGTAAAACACATGCAAATCCATATGTAGGTGGACTAAATGTAAACCAAATAACATGATTTTGTTTGAAGAGTGAAATCCCTGTACTCGTTCCATTTGACTACCAGGGATTTATTTTGTTTGTTGGGTGCTTGTTCAACTGAGTGATTCCTGATGTTTGTTGTTTTTATACACTGCTCTGATCGTTTCTGTGCAAATCAGGTGAATCAGAGCTGTTGAAGGCTATAAAAGTGGTTCACAGCTACTACTTGCCTTCGCTTTGCTGATACAATCATTTGTGGTAAGTGTAGAAACAGTCTTGTGCATTTGACAAAAGTTGATAACAGTGGACTGTTGTTTTTTTTTTTGTTTTTTTTTAAGGCAGGCCGCTGTATAGTACTCTGGGTTCATCCTTATTTATTTTTGGTTAAATGTAAGAGAGATTTCGTAGACAGCAGAGATCCTTCTCAACTATTGTAGACTATCCTCAGGTGGGAACAATTCTACCCACTGCACCACTATGCTGCTGGAAATTCAATTTAATTTACCTTTGTCCAGGGTGCACCCCACCTGCTTCACAGAATCACCTGGAACAGGCTCTAGCTCCCATGACCCTGTACAGGACAAGTTGTCAGAAACAAGGAATGAGACACATTATTGCTCTTTTTTTGTTATTATGCATACACCTTAGATCATATGATGTACTTGTTCAGTGATCAAATTCTACTTTACAGATTTCGAGCAGTAACCATGGAGAGAAACATCCATCTTCTCCTCATCCTTGTGGTCCTTCCTTCTATACCATGCTCTGCGACTTCAAGCCTGAGAGTTTTGAAAGTTGTTCAAATCTTTCATGTGAGGACCTGGGATAATGCTCAAGCTTTCTGCAGAAAGAAGTATTCTGACCTGGTCACTATTAGTAACGTGGGTGAAGCAAAGAGTCTTGCCTCGTTTGAAGGATGGATTGGTTTAAGGTTCTATGGATTTCATCAATGGTATTGGTCCAAAGGAAATAATATTTCCAACTTCTTCTTTTGGGATTCTGGTGTATCTGGTGAGTGTACTCACTGAGTGTCATGAAGTTCTGTTTCATTGTAAACTTGTTTCAATGTTGTTTTTATTGTTAGGTATTCAAATTTGATCTCAGAGAACAGTCAGAGGACAATGTTTCTATGGACTAAATACCTTCTTGTGTCCCGTATTGAATATTTAGCCATGCTGAGTCTGTGAATGTGACTAAATGTAACTGGAAACTTTAAAACTTTATCTTGAACATAAACATTTTTACCTGACACACACACACACAGAGAAAGACATCTCCCATGGTCCCAAGGTCCCTATTCACCTTTCAATTGAGAAACACCTTGTAGCACACAGTATGTGCTTTGTTGCACTCAGAAAGACGGAATCTTGGAACAACAAACAACAAGTAAAAGAACTTTGGTGATCAAAGAACTTAAAGGCAATAAATGCTACAAGCATTGTGTGTCTGCAAGAGGATGCTGCCTCCTCAGCTTATCAAAACACTGTTATGTCAATTCAATGGTTATGTTTTTGTCTTTCCTTGTAGGTGTTCAGCCTATTCTAAATAAATATTGTGCTTTCAAGAATAAAAGTAATGCATACTGGGCAAGGGATCATTGCCGGGCCAGACATCGCTTCATGTGCTTTGATGAGACAATGATTCTGGTCAAGGAGCTGAAGACATGGGAGGAAGCCGTGCAGCACTGTAGAGAACTGCAGGATGAGGGACCAGATGGAATAGCAGCATCAAACTCATACCACCTCGCCAGCTTGCCAGAAGTAAATAATATTGTCTTGGATAGAGAGACGATACAATTGGCAGACTCTCACGAGGTTTGATTTCTTCTGGTTTGTTACCATCAAAGGAAACGTTTAAAATGTTGACAAATATCCTGAGAAGGTTTGTTAGATAATTAGAACTGTGACTGTTTAAGCTTCAGTACTGATGGAACATGGCCTCTGTAATGCAGCAGTCTGAGCCTGGAAGAAGACAAATACAGTACTACACATTGTGTTTAGTTTCCCTAAAAATTTGAAACTATGGGGGTGTGTCAGGAATGGTGATTGTTTCTTCTTATTTTCGTGTTTCTTGCTGAAGGTGTGGATTGGACTGCGTTTCCTGGCAGGTGAGTGGGTGTGGATCAGTGGTGAATCCGTTACGAGCTCCTACCTTCCTCCATGTCCAAGTCAGCAGCAGTACTGTGGCGCCATGGGTCCAGAAGACAAACGCTGGAAGATGAGGGATTGCAATGAACGAAGAAACTTTCTCTGTAGTATAACACGATGAACGATGGCAGAGAAATGACCCCCCTCTCTCTCTTTCCCTGTCTCTCTCTTTCTGTCCTTCTCTCCTGTTTGCTTTCAATAAAAATTTTTGTCATGTGACAGTAAATTCTCTTGCACAAAATAAATAAATGGTATTCAGAGTAGGCAGACAACTTGGCAGGTTTTGAGTATATAACATACATTCCCGTAATGAACGTCAGAGATTGTTATAATCATCTGAAACCACCTCTGAATAACAGTCAGTTCTGGAATCGACATTAATATAGATTTTTCTCCTATAGATTTCGTCATTTTATTCTTGCGGTGTGACTAGTATGTATGCTTGTAGACTTTTCAACCTTCAACAAATAAACTCACCTTCAACAAGCTATCTGTGCTATGCATGTCTACAATCCTGCTGTGGCTTCACTCAGAGAACAGAATATTAAGGGTTAGCAAAGAATTTAGTAATTTGCCAGAGAATGACTGGAGCAGGATCACTTGTGTTCAGTGTGCTGCTGTGGACTGGACTGATGGATAAATACATTCATTCTTTAAAGTACCAACTACTTTGTGTAGCTGTTGAGTTTATCTGCCATCATCAGTTTGTATGTGTCTTGAAGCAGCATTGCTGGAATAAAGCTGTACTGCATTGTAATAAATGTGAGAGCCACCGTTCAAATGGATTTGTGGTTTCTTATACTACTAACAGTACAAAACCAAGAAAGGCTCCAGCAACCCCTGTGACCCAATAAAGTGGAAGAAGCAGCTATGAAAATGAGTGAATGATGGAAAGATCAGACGGTCGTCTCTTTGGCATTTATTCAAATTAATTTGACAAACAGGACAACTGTTTATCTATTATGTAGGTTTATGCCTAAAGAGTTGCATTGGAATATTAAAATGCAAACTTTTAAAAAGATTGCAGGAGTTCGTGTAATTTCAGTCAACTTGAAACTCATTGACATTTGACATTTTCTAAGAATGAGTCTGAAAAGAGTTCAGGGAGTTCACACTATATGCAGGAGAAACAAATCAACATTGCAGAAAAGGCTGTTTTATGTTCATGAGACACCTCCTACCAGAGCCTGTCGGTAGTTACTGAAGTTGTACATGTGTTTCTGCAGGTTTATAGAATGAACACAAACATTTTCACTCTTCTATAGGATTACAGTTTCTACAAAAACCTTTTCCCAATATTCCCACACACAGTATATCTTCAAAGGGGCTCAGCAGTGTGAATTGGTGACAGTGGGGTCATCAGAGCACATGACACTTTAAATTTCAATAAATGCTGTCTATAAACTTGTTCAATTATCTGTTCCAGATTAACATGCCTAATTGTGCCAAGTTTTGATTCTGGCAGGAATTAGTCTTTATGTAAAGAGAAAAAAAACAACAACAGCATTTTTATTGGTAAATGTCAAAGACTAGTAATATACAGTATGCTATGGGAGATTTTTTTTTTTTAATGTAAACAGTTGAAATTTGACATTGAGGTGAGTTTCTTTAGCCCTGTTCACTGCAGTGTGAACACTCTAGTGTAAACTGTAGCCAGTAGGTTTTTTTTCCTAATTAATTATTCCATCCATCCATTTTCTTGGAGGTGAGATGGTTGATATCTCGTCTACAGATGCTTATCCACCTTGAGGGTCACGGCTCTGCTGGAGCCTACCCCAGCTGGCAACAGATGAAAGACAGGGTACACACCAGATAATACGTCAGCTCATCGCCAGCCCACAAGGAAGACAAACGACCACTCACAGACTTTTTGGTGTGACCACACGTTACACATGCATGCTGTTGAAGGCTGGAGGAAGCCAACATGGGGGGAATATGAGGCACAGAAAGAAACTGAACCCAGAAGGCAAAAGCACTACACTGCACCACCATGCTGCTCTTAAATATTCCAATCAATTTAATTTTTGTGTAAGTGCAGACTGGTGTGTACTTCTTATAAAACACATGCAAATACATACTGTATGTAGGTGGACTAAATGTAAACTAAATAACATGATTTTGTTTAAACATTGAAATCCCTGTACTCGTTCCAATTGCATCAGTGATTCCATTTGACTACCAGGGATTTATTTTATTTGTTGGGTGCTTGTTCAACTGAGTGATTCCTGATGTTTGTTGTTTTTATACACTGCTCTGATCGTTTCTGTGCAAATCAGGTGAATCAGAGCTGTTGAAAGCTATAAAGGTGGTACACAGTCCTCCCTTCTGTACTTGGATTTCAAATGTCCACGAAAATCTACGATGTTCCTTCGCTTTGCTGGTGCCATTGTTTGCGGTAAGTGTAGAATCAGTCTTGTGCATTTGACAAAAGTTGCTAAAAGTGGAATGGTTTTTGTTTATTTATGGCAGGTTGCTGTATATAGTACTCTGGATTCATCATTCTTTTTTTCTGATGTAATAGAGATTTTATAGACAGCAGAGATCCTTCTCAACTATTGTAGACTATCCCCGGATGGGAACAACTCGACCCACTGCACCACCATTCTACCCAAAATCACCTGGAATAGGCTTTAGCTCCCATGACCTTATACACGACAAGTTGTCAGAAACAAGGAATGAGACACATTATTGCTATTTTTTCGTTATTATTCTTACAGCTTAGATCATATATTTGTTCAGTGATCAAATTCTACTATGTAGATTTTCAGCAGTAACCATGGAGAGAGACATCCATCTTCTCCTCATCATTGTGGTCCTTCCTTCTATACCATGCTCTGCGACTTCAAGCTTGAGAGTTTTGAAAGTTGTTCAAATCTTTGATGTGAAGACCTGGGATAATGCTCAAGCTTTCTGCAAAATTAATTATTCTGACCTGGTCACTATTAGTAATGTGGGTGAAGCAAAGAGTCTTGCCTCATTTGAAGGATGGATTGGTTTAAGCTACAATGAATCTCTTCAATGGTATTGGTCCAAAGGAAATAATATTTCCAACTTCTTTTGGGATTCTGGTGTATCTGGTGAGTGTACTCACCAAGTGTCATGAAGTTCTGTTTCATTGTAAACTTATTTTAATGTTATCTTTATTGTTAGGTATTCAAATTTGATCTCAGACAGCAGTCAGAGGACAATGTTTTGCTGGACTACATTCCTTCTTGTGTCCCGTATTGAATATTTAGCCATGCTGAGTCTGTGAATGTGACTAAATGTAACTGGAAACTTTAAAACTTTATCTTGAACTTAAACACTTCTATGTGAGTCACAAAAAAAAAAAGTATCTCCCATGGTCCCAAGGTACCTGCATCATCTTTTAATTGAAAAATACCTTTTGGCCCAAAATATTTACTGTTTGTTGCACTCAGATAGATGGAGTATCTACAAGTATTGTGTGACTGGAAGGCGATGCTACCTGTTCAGCTTATCAAAACATTGTCATGTTAATTAAACGGTTATTTTTTTGTCTTTCCTTGTAGGTGTAGGAGTTCAGCTAATCCTAAATACATTTTGTGCTTTTAAGCATACAAATAATGCATACTGGTCAAGGGATCATTGCTCCACCGAACATCGCTTCATGTGCTTTGATGAGACAATGATTCTGGTCAAGGAGTTGAAGACATGGGAGGAAGCCGTGCAGCACTGTAGAGAACTGCAGGATGAGGGACCAGATGGAATAGCAGCATCTAACGCATACCACCTCGCCAGCCTGCCAGAAGTAAATAATATTGTCTTGGATAGAGAGACATTACAATTGGCAGACTCTTACGAGGTTTGATTTCATCTGGTTTGTTACTATCCAAGGAAACGTTTAAAACATTGACAAATATCCTGAGAAGGTTTGTTAGATACTTAGAACTGTGACTGTTTGAGCTTCAGTACTGATGGAACATGGCCTCAGAGAAAGCAACTGTTCTGTAATGCAGCAGTCTGAGCCTGGAAGAAAACAAATACAGTACTACACATTGTGTTTAGTTTCCCTAAAAATTTGAAACTATGGGGGGGTGTCAGGAATGGTGATTGTTTCTTCTTATTTTCGTGTTTCTTGCTGAAGGTGTGGATTGGACTGCGTTTCCTGGCAGGTGAGTGAGTGTGGATCAGTGGTGAATCCGTTACGAGCTCCTACCTTCCTCCATGTCCAAGTCAGCAGCAGTACTGTGGCGCCATGGGTCCAGAAGACAAACGCTGGAAGATGAGGGATTGCAATGATCGAAGAAACTTTCTCTGTAGTATACCACGATGAACCATGGCAGAGAAATGAGAGAGACTTTATTGAGTATCTGGAACTCTGAGGGAGGAGTTGTACAGCCCAGTGGCCACAGACAATAATGACTTCCTGCAGCAGTCAGTGGTGCACGTTGGTTATGGGAGTCTCACATGAAAGGATGTGAAAGATGAGAGATGTTGTCCAGGACTGCTCACACCTCAGACAAAGTCCTCCTCACTGGCTCCATTTCTCAGAGAGTTTAGCTGCACCACTACCACATCTTATTGTTTATTTTGTGGTTTGGTATCTGCAATCTTCAACCTAATTCATCTTTATAAAATTTGTTGGAGATTCATGACAGAAATATTTTAATGTAAAAACTATCTATCTGTCTGTCCGTCTGTCTCTGTCTGTGTTCAATGTTATTGTGACAATAAATGACGATAAACAGATTAAAAATACCACAAAAGGTCAATGTTGAACTGAGTTTCTCGTAGCCCAGTGACTTTTCACTGTACTGTGAACGCTGTAGCGTAATTTTTGGCTAATACTTGATATTTTGCATTCTCCTTACCCATTATTCCAATCAATTTTTTTCTGTAAGTCAGTCTGTTGTGTAATTTTTGTAAAACACATGCAAATACATGTAATCAAATAATCCAATTTTGTTTGAACACTGAAAACCCTGTACTCATTCCACTTTGCATCACTAAATCCATTTGACTACCAGGGACTTATTTTGTTTGTTGGGTGATTGTCCGACTGACTCGTGACGGTTGTTGTTTTTATGCACTACTCTGATCGTTTCTGGACAAATCAGTTGAATCAGAGCTCTTGAAGGCGATAAAGGTGGTACGCAGCCCTCTCTCTGGTGTCTTTGATTGACGAATATTCATTAAGTTTTTAAGAAAAATCTACTATGTGATTTCACTTTGCTGGTGCCATCGTTTATGGTAAGTTTAGAAAATATATATAAAAATAATCAGGATTCATTATTGTTAATTTGTTAATTTTTTATTCCGTATTTCTGTCTAAATGTTTTTAATGTATGATTTGTTATACGACATGGAGCCTTCTCAATTACTGTAGACAAAAAAAGATGACCAACTAACTTAATCTTCAGCAGAGCACCTTGTCCTCATGATCTGGATCATCTGATAAAATGAAATGAAATGAAATAAAATAGTCAATTTCGCACTCACCTCTCTTTCAAAATCACCTCGAATCGGCTCTAGTCCCCCACAAGCCTATACGGAATAAGTAATCAGAGAAAAGAAAAGACTGGCATTATTGCTCATTTTATGTTATCATGAATGCAGCTCATATCATACTTGTGATCACTTCTTTAAAGGTTTTCAGCAGATAACATGGAGAGAAGGATCCCACTTCTCCTCATCCTTGACATCCTTACTGCTTCATATTCTGCAAGTTCAAGCTTGAACGTTTCAAAGGTTGTCCAATTCCACTATCGTCTAACGTGGATTTCAGCTCGAAATACCTGCAGATGGCACTATACGGACTTGGTCTCCATAAAATCCCAGGAGATGGCAAACAGATTTCCCTTTTTTCGAGGTTGGATTGGCTTAAGGTTTCAGAATAATATTTCATGGAAGTGGTCCAGAGGAAATCAAACTTCCACCTTCTACTTGTGGGATTCTGGTGAGTGTCCAGAAGTTATGTTTCAGAGTAGACTTCTTTTAATGCTCTCAATTGAAGGGATTCAAATTTGATCTATAGGAAAAACAAAGACCATTGATGAGCTGTACAACCTCCCTTCTTTATCTGGGATTTTAATCGTCTTTAGTGAACTGATTTTAACATTGGTCTGTTATTTTGGTCAAGACATCAAATATTCACAATTTCAAACTCTCTTACCAGCGCCCCTGATGTCAAAGCTTTTTCTATTTTAGCACAAAATAACAACTATTGAATGGAATGATGTTCATGTTCTTCACAAGAAGAACTTGATGATCGCTTAATGGTTAATCTCTGCAAACCAGAGGGTAAAATTATATGAAAGGATATAGCATGAAGCATCACTACCTTACATCATTAAAAAATGATGGAACCTTTAATGTGTTCAACAAAAAAACTTCTCTTCTGACTGCTTGTTTGTCTAATTGCTGGGTTTACAAAGAAACTGCTTCACAGGTGTTCATGCAATAAAGCGGGGATTTTCATTTCAGTTTCCATAACCCTAAATGCATGATGGATTAGAATGGAGATTTACTTGGTCATCTGTTTGAGGTGTAGTCACACATTTTGGTGGTTTGTTTTCTTATACTATCCTCAATATTTTTAACAACCCTTTGCCACCTGTACTTCGTTCAAGATGTTGTATTTCATTTGGTTAACTGTCACTGGAACCTTCAGCAAGGCGCTGGATGAAGTCTGAACGTGAGTAAGTGTAATGGAAAAACTGAAACATTACTTTGGTTGCGAACGTTTCTCCGTGAGGAACACTTAGTGACAGAAAATGTGTACCGGTGCGTTCTGTCCTGTAATGTTCAGTTAAATTAAAACAAAAAACAAGAAATAAATTAGCTTTCTCAAAAGAATGTTACAAACACTTCTAGCATTTTATCAAGCTTCTGGGATAGCTTAATAGGCTTATCAAAACACTGTTGTGATAGTAATTTTCTTCTTTTCTTGTTCTTACAGGTCAACCAACTCCTGATAGATCTTGTGCATTCAAGCATAAAGATACTGTACATTGGTCAAGCGATCGTTGCTCGAACAGACATTACTTCATGTGCCTTGATGAGAGAATGATTCTGGTCAAGGAGATGAAGACATGGGAGGAAGCCTATCGGTACTGTAGAAAGTTGCAGGGTGTGGGACCACCTGCAGTAAAAACGTCAAACCCATTCCACCTTGCCAGCCTGCCGGAAAAACACCACGCTATCTTGGATAGAGAGACAATAGAAATGGCAAACACTACTGAGGTTTGGTTTTCTCTGGATTGTTGTAATTAATATAAAATGTTTGAAGTGCTGACAAATGTCCTGAGAAGGTTTATAAGATAATTTGAACTCCACTGATGCGACATGCCCTTTGAAAAAGGAAATATTCTGTAGTGCAGCAGTCTGAGCCTGGAAGAAGACAACAGAACAGAATCGTGACAAATAAAATATTACACATTGTGTTTGGTTTCCCAACAGTGTGTCCTACCATTTTGAAACTATGGAGCTGTCAGAGGTAGTATTTGTTTCATCTTATTTTCCTGTTTCTTCCTGAAGGTGTGGATTGGACTGCGTTTCCTGGCAGGTGAGTGGGTGTGGATCAGTGGTGACACCGTTACGAGCTCCTACCTTCCTTCATGTCCAAGTCAGCAGCAGTACTGTGGCGCTCTGGATAAAAGCAACGAACACTGGAAGACTATGGATTGCAAAGAACGAAGAAATTTTCTCTGTAGCATACCACAATGAACAATAGGAGAGAAAAATTGATGCCTAAAATGCTGGTGTGCTCCCCCCTGTCCCCCCTCTCTCGCTCTCTCTAAGGTTGAAGGTTTTTCTGACTGCAGAAGCCATCTTAAGAAGAATGTGTAAAACAAGAATCAGAATCAATTTTAACTATTTCAGAGCTATGAATGATTTAGACACTTTTACAAACCTATCGTGTGTCAAAGGCGTCTTGTGTTCCGTGTTGGATGAGGAACTCATGTTCAGTCAGTGGTTTAATTCATGTATATTTTTCCTATATTTCATATGATAGTTTTTTTTAAAAGTGTGTGTTCATGTTTAAGTGAATCTCTCTTCGACGTTGTTAACGTAACTATCTTGTAATATCGACTTCATGAATGAATGTGATTTAAAAAAAAAAAATTCTATCTCTTCTTAATTTTGTCTATTTTTTTTAGTTTGATAAATGTTAAAAGGTTAGATGTTTCTTTGTTCAGAAAACACAAGGTACTATTGAAAATCTTCTTTACAGGAATCTCTTTTGGATTTTGTGTCAACATGATTATTTTGTAATTTGACATTTATGAATAAACGTGATGTTAAAAATCAAATCTGTCTCTTTCTTTCACTCTCTCTCTCTCTCTCCCTCACACTCCCTCTTCTATAAAGCATAGAATATAAGTTACTAAATAAAATATTGCTGATGTAACTGAAGGAACTCATAATTCTTTGATTTTTTCCTGGAAGAAGTGTGTTTTGAGAAATGCTTCAATAAAAATATCTTTAAAATATACTGTCACTTATAACAAAACACAGGAATTTAACATGTGACAAAACACGTCACACATAGCACATATAATACATGTGATATATCAGATGCAAACTCAGACAAATTATGAAAATCTGAAATTATGACAGTAATCAAATTTAAATGTTTTTCACTTAATTGAGTTAATATTAAGTGTTACTGTCAGTAATTAACAAAATATGTGCTGCAAATGTATCAAGTTTTGGAGTGTACCTCTGCTTTTTTAAAAATTTCTGTGATAATGTTTATTTTGAAGAAATTTAAAAAAAAGAAATACCACGATATGAGATCAAAATAGATAAAAGTGTGCAATTTCCAATTTGTGATCCAGCTGTCCAACTGTTTTTCACAATTTGTTTCTTGATGCATCATCAGGGTTTCAATAGCATAAAGTCTGGGTCGGTAAAACATTTGCGGAACTTTATAAGACAAACTTTAAAAAATAATTGAACAACAATGATTAGCTTAGAGACGGTCTCGTGTTCACACATCGTTAACTAGTGAAAACGCTAAAGATGCATTAAAATAAACTTAAGTGATTTAACTTATTTTGCATTCTCCCTACTGATTTTTCCAACCAAATTCTTTTTGTAAGTCAGTCTGTCATGTAATTTTTGTAAAACATATGCAAATACACATGTATGCAGACTAAATGTAATCAAACAACATGATTTTTTTTGGATTAGTGAAAACCTTGTACTCATTTCACTTTGCATCACTAAATCCATTTGACTACCAGGGATTTATTCTGTTTGTTAGGGGGCTTGTTAAACTGAATGACGTGTGACGGTTGTTGTTTTTATGTACTGCTTTGATCTTTTCTTTGCAAATCAGTTGGATCTTGAAGGTGTACCACACGCACTCTGCTCTGCTGTCTTTGGATGGCAAATATCCATTTTGTTTTGAACAAAGATCTACTACGTGACTTCACTTTGCTGGTGCCATCGTTTATGGTATATTTATGAACAGGTATCTGACAAAAGTTGCTCACAGTAGGATAGTTTAAATTCTTTATTTAATATTTATTTTAAAAAAGAAAAAAAAGAATATATATATATTCTTTTATATATATATATACTGTATATAGTACTCAGGATTCATTACTCTATTGTTATTTCTTTATTGCGTATTTCTGTCTAAATATTTTTAATGTAAGAGAGATTTATCATACGACAATGTGCCTTCTCAATTCCTGCAGACAAGAAAAAGATGACCAACTGACTCGATCTTCAATAGAGAACCTAATCCTCATGCTCTGGATAATCTGATAAAATAAAATAAAATAAAATAAAATAAAATACTCTATTTACTAGTCACCTTTCTTCCAAAATCACCATGAATAGGCTCTAGCCTCCCACAAGCCTATACAGGATAAGTTGTCAGAGAAAGGGATGGACATACTTTTATTACTATCTTTCTGTTATCATACATGCAGCTCATGTCATACTTCCTCCGGGATTAATAAAGTATCTATCTATCTATCTATCTATCTACTTGTGATCATATTCTTCTTTAAAGGTTTTCATCAGATAACATGGTGTGCTGTGCGACTTCAGAACGTCAAGACGCTTCAACTTTTGACATCACTGCTGATCAAAATTCCGCAAGTTCAAGCTTGAGAGTTTCAAAGGTTGTCCAAATCTACAACCCTACAACGTGGATTACAGCTCAAAGTAGATGCAGATGGTACTTTACGGACTTGGTCTCCATAAAATCCCAGGAGGTGGCAAGTTAATTTCCCTTTTTTCAATGATGGATTGGCTTAAGGTTTCAAAAAATTTCATGGCACTGGTCCAGCGGATATCAAGCTTCCTTCTTCCTTTGGGATTCTGGTGAGTGTCCAGAATTTATGTTTCAGTGTAAACTTCTTTTAATGTTCACAACTGAAGGGATTCAAATTTGATTTATAGGAAAAACAGAGACCATTATTGAGCTGTACAACATCCCTTATTCACAGTGTCTGGGATTTAAACCAGCTTTACTCTAGACTGGTGCTAACATTGGTCTGTTACTTCGGTCAGGACTGAAATATCTCAAGAAAAATCATGCTGCTAGACTCTCTAATATGTCAACGATTTTTACTTTTTTAGCGCAATATAACAACTATTGGATGGAGTGATGTTTAGGTTCTTCACAAGATGATCTTAGTGATCACTTAATGGTTAATCTCTGCAAACCAGAAGGTAACATTATATAAAGGGATATAACATGAAACATCACTCCCTTCATGTATCAAAAAAATGATAGAACCTTTGTTGTCTTCACCAATATCTTTAGCTTTTACCAGATTTTGCTTGTCTTTTCTGACTGCTTGTTTGTATAATTGCTGGGTTTACAAAACAACTGCTTCATAGGTTTTCATGAAACAAGGTGGGGATTTTCATTTCAGTTTCCGTAACCCTAAATGCATGATGGATTAGAATGAAAATTAACTTGAAATTTCCTGGCAGGTGAGTGGGTGTGGATCAGTGGTGAAACCATTACGAGCTCCTACCTTCCTTCATGTCCAAGTCAGCAGCAGTACTGTGGTGCTCCGGATAAAAACAACAAACACTGGAAGACTATGGATCTTAAAGAACGAAGAAACTTTCTCTGTAGCATACCACAATGAACAATAGGAGAGAAATGATAAATTAAGATTAGATACACTTTATTAATCCCCAGAGGAGAAATTCTCTTTACACTCTTCAGCACAATACATGCATATATATGTGTTAGTCAACACACAAACAAAGTTGTATATAAGCCCCTGAAATACAACACATTAGGGGCCTGTAGGCATGCAATTAAACAGTAAAGGGGGGTGACATGTTGCGACTTCGGTGTGCGCCCCAAAGGGCAGCTTGCAGGGGGGGACGGCGCCTTGCTCAAAGGCGTCGGAAGTGACTGGGAGGTGAGCTGACAACTCCCACAGTCAGCTCACACTTTGAGGATGTTTTGGCGGGAGTGGGAATCGAACTGACAGGAGTGGGAATTGAACCGCCGATGCCTGGGGCGATGTCTGGTTGTAAGATGTCCGCTCTACCTCTGAGCCACTGCTGCCCCCGAAATAATATTGATGCCTGAAATGGTGTCCACATTGCATACAGTTGTTTTTTAAGTGTGTTTTCATGTTTGAGTGAATCAGATGCAAATTCAGACAAATTATAAAAACCTAAAAAAATTAATTAAATTTGAATGTTTTTTGCTTAATTGAGAGTTACCACCTAATTTTCCACAGTTGATACTGAATGTAACTTAAATTCAGCCTGTTGTTGCTCTCACCGTTAAACAGTTTTTTATATGTAATTACATAAATATCAGTTCCTGTGTTAATGTCTATTTTGAAGAAATAAAAAGAACAGAGGCGGCACGGTGGCGCAGTGGTTAGCGCCGCTGCCTCACATCACGGCGGACCCGGGTTCAAGTCCCGCTCTGTGCGGAGTTCGCATGCTCTCCCCGTGTCTGCGTGGGTTCTCTCCGGGTTCTCCGGCTTCCTCCCACCTCCAAAAGCATGCGCTTCAGGTTAATTGGCCGGTCCCAAATTGACCATAGGAGTGAGTGTGTGTGTGAATGCTTGTTTGTTTCTGTGTGGCTCCGCGGTACACTGGCGTCGTGCCCGGAGTGTCCCCCGCCTCACGCCCTGAGACTGCCAGGATAGGCACTGGCTACACCGCGACCTGCGTTAGCGGATTAAGCGGGTTGGAAAATGAATGAATGAATGAAAAAAGAACAGAAATACCAGGATATAAAAGTCTGCGTTACAAAAAAATTTGCAGAACTTTATAGGACAAACTTTAAAAAATAATTGAATAATTATAATTAGCTGATATAGTCTTGTGTTCACATATGGTAAACTAGCAAAAACACTAAGGATGCATTAAAATAAACTTCAGTGATTTAACTTATTTTGCATTCTCCCTACTTATTTTTCCAATCAAAATTTTTTGTAAGTCAATCTGTTGTGTAATTCTTGTAAAACACATGCAAATACACATGTATGCACACTGAATGTAATCAAACAACATGGTTTTCTTTGATTAGTGGAACCCTGTACTCATTCCACTTTGCATCACTAAATCCATTTACCAGGGATTTATTCTGTTTGTTAGGGGCTTGTTCAACTGAATGACTCGTGACGGTTGTTGTTTTTATGCATTGCTCTGATTGTTTCTTCGCAAATCAGTTGGATCAGAGCTCTTGAAGGCGATAAAGGTGGTACACAGCCCTCTCTCTGCTTCGTCGGATTACGAATGTCCATTTTATTTTTAACAAAAATATACTATGTGACTTCACTTTGCTGGTGCCATTGTTTATGGTAAGCTTAGAAACACTGCATTTGAGAAAAATTTGTAACAATCAGATGGTTTTGGTTTATTTTAACTAAATGCTTTATTTACAGACAGGTTGCTGCGTATTTATAGTACTCTGGATTTTATATTGTTTAATTCTGTCTAAATGTTTCGAATTTAAGAGAGATTTCTCATAAAGCAGGGATCCTCTTCAACTACTGCAGACATTTAAAATATAACTGACTGGTTTAAAACATGCAGCTGAAATCATGTAAGTGTAAAGTGAACCAACTATACTATAAGTCTTTCACATGTTACTATTGAGAGAGACTGCTCCTCTCCTTCATACATCTTTGTTATCCTGCCCACTCATCCATGTTCTTCAACTTCAAACCTGAGAGTTTCAAAGGTTGCCCAAGTTACCAGAGCAAAGTCCAGGATTCATGTTCAAAGTATCTGCAGGTGGCGGTATTCTGAGTTAATTTCGCAGACCACTGAAAGGTAGACCAGCATTTTACTTGAGCAGGTAATAATCCTATTTACAGCAGCATAGATGCAAATACGTACACAATAAAATTCTATACATACCAGCATTAGAAAGAATAAATTCTCACAAGATTCAACAACTAACAAGACAGATGCTGGCAGCACAGAAATTTAAAATATAAACTTGTTTCTGCCAGATCCATGCTTCAACACCAGAAGCTGTTTTGGACCACACTGCTCCACTTGCAGCCTCAACACATCACGCTCGCATACACAGCTCATACCAACACCAACATATACCCCTTTCATCCATATCCATAATATCCCGTTTTTAAGGCTCTGTTGCTGCACCATCCCATAATAGTTTTTTTATACGCTTTCTTATATGTTTATGTTGGATTTGTAGTGTCACTTTTGGTCCATGCGATCTTCAGATAATTGATAGTTTTCAGACCTGTTTTAATTAACCTTATTAACCAGGTAAAGGCAACAGAGTCAGTTTTAACCAAACCTGAACATATTTATGAAATCATTGGGATATTGGTTTGTTCATTGGGTCTGGAAATGTGTTCACAGGGTTCCCTTTATGTGTCTTAGCTACTCGTTCTTGCAGTGACATTGTTATCGAAACTCTAATACTAGTTTCAATAACTCTAATATTAGAGTTTCAATAACAATGTTGTTTTATAGACGTGTAAAGCTCTCCTTTCGCATGTGGTGTGTGTGTGTGTGTGTGTGTGTGTGTGCATGCGTGCGTGCATGCGTGCGTGCGTGCGTGTGTGTGAGTGTGTGTGTGTTTGTGTGTGTATGTTTATGTGTTTGTGTGTGTGTGTGGGTGTGTGTGTGTATGTGTATGTTCCAGCTGTGCACAAATAAATGCACTTTAAAAAAAACAGCATAAGGGCAATTAAATGTAGTTGCCATTGGCATGGTCGCCACTTTGAGTGAAGCTGAGCAGGGTATCGTCTCTTTGGTCTGGAGCCCAGAGTTTGATATCTGCTTGAAGCATCAGCTAGCAACAACCAGCTGTTCCACCACATTGAACAGCCCTGCCGATCCAATACTACAGAAGTGCATAGGCAGCTCAAAATTAAAACAGTGACATGACAACAGCAGGTTTTCTCCTCAGTTTGTCTGCTGCACAGTGTCCAAAATGGCGCAACTGGTTAAAATCAAATCAAAAAAGAACCATTTCCATCCATTCTTTACAAATGGCATCAGACTCAATTACAATTACTCCACTTGCCAAGTTATCAGGAGCCTTGGCTTCCTATCAGATTATGTCAGAGTGGCTGTAGAAATTCAGCTGTCAGTAAAGGGCATGCCTTGAACAGCTTAGCACCAAGGTTGTGTTGGCCTGGGGCTTTTCCATTATTATCTATTATCTCACCTCTGATTGGTAGGTTGGTTCTAATGTCTAGATTAACTTCTGCTTCCTGTATATTAGCTTCCACTCTTGGTGGTGGTCTGTTTAAAATTTCACTGAAATGCTGATTCCATCGAGCCAATTGTTCTACCTAATTGTTCTACCTCAGTCATAAGAAGTCTGCCTTGTTTTCTGTTTTTCTTCTATATTTTCAACTCACTATTCCTCCGCTGAGTTCCAAGGCATATTTCACTTTCCTCCTGGTTTGCAGTCTTGACCTTTTCCCATTTGGTGCTTATTTCATCTGTATCAGGATGTGTGTGGTTCTCCATGCTTGATAGTGCTTGGAGGTGGTTCTTTAGTTGTAGTACAAATACATTCTTTACTAATGGATCACAGAATTTCTCTACAGTACATTACTGGTATATCATAATCCAACTTCTTCACTCCTGTTTTCCTCAATTTCACTTTGAATATTGCTTTTTCAAAGTGGTTGTCACCACCAACTTCGACTCCTTGCTTCATTCTCACATGAAGTTACGATCTTCTCCAGGTCCTATTAATCAGTAGCTGGTCAGTCTGCTTTCAGGCTCTGCCATTTGTTGTCATGTCAACTTGTGAATGTCTTTGTGTGGAAAGACAGTCCCCCACGCAACAAAATCATAGTTGTTTTAATATTCTAAAAGCCTTTTCCCATTATCATTCCTATTACTGCAACCTTCTTTTCTCACAGCTCTTTAAATCATTCTGTTGTTTCCAACTTTTGCATTCCATTCTCCCTTTATAATCTTCAGATTGTGCTTTGGTTGGCTCTCCATTTCTGCCTTGCATAATTCATCTCTGTGATTGCTTATTGAATCACTGGATGAGAGGGGTGTTAAACTGTTCACTCTTCATTCTGATCTTGATGAGTCCACTATTAAGGCTCTTCTCATTACCTTTCTTCAGTATGATATGCACAAAAGAAATTATATTCACAAAACACAGGAACAGAATAAATTTATAATTATGTTAGCATAAAATGAGGCAGAAGTAACTAAATAGTTTAGGACTAGTCACAAAATCACAGTAAATAAAACTGTATTCATTCCAATTCTAAAAGTGCAATATCCTGTCCACACTGTAATCTGTAATTTAGTGGGGGCTCAAGAAAAATAGACGTGACGTGGAGTGGAGAAGACATGCCCATACGGACAAACAGAAGCTGCAGTCTCCACCTTAGAGTCCAGGAGGGAGATGGAGCTGCTGCCGCTCCGAGCACTTCGACAGAGAGGATTTCACTTTTACCACTGACCTGGAAAAAACAGACTCAACACGGACCTAGATGTGAGTTCATTGTTACATTTTAAATATTTTTTTAGTATTTTAATTACTGAAAATACCTGGTTCTGTCTTTTATGAGGGAGGGAAAGAGAGAGATAATACATATGAATACTGTATATATTTACAGTATTCATATGCATTAAGTAAATGGATTGGCTGAGAAAACATAGCTGTTAGTGGAGATATTCACTGTTAAAAGACTTGAGTTCCTAAAAGTAAATGTTTCTTCTTGAAATTGTCGGTTGGGTTTCACCACAGAAAATAAATGTGTGCACACCTGATAAAAAGCAATTCCTTTTTGCATGTATGTCAGATAAGAAAATACTGTATCATTTTGTTCTTAGATCTCCATATTCATTATTTTACAAATATCACATGCTATAATGTGGTTTGCTATTGACAGTCATCATCAATAGTGCACATCAGTGATTTGTGTTCTACACATCACACTGGACTCTCTTTGTATTAATGTCTACTTTCCTTCTTAATCCTTCTTATGCAAATACATGCAGATGAATATTTTTGCAACCACTGCATGAAAAAAGCTTATTTACATTAAAATTTTGTCTTATCTTCCTTTGGCAACGCCAGCTAAAAGAATGCTGAGTCTTCCATGAGGGTCAGAAAATGAATGCCTCCTCTTGTTGCGGTCCTCCAGTCATCATGTATCAGCAGAGCCTAGGATATGACCTCAATGCCAGCTGTGACTGGCAGGCTTCTCCCTGCAACTGGACATCCACGGACTCACCAGTGCAGCTACCTACTTTTTCTACAGCGGCCAAAGTCAGAGTGATTATAACCTTTACATTGTGTGGTATTTCCACATTCTGCAATCTGGCTGTGTTGTGGGCAGCCAATCGCCAAAAGCTCAAATCCCATGTCCGTGTGCTGATAGTCAATCTAACTGCAGCCGATCTCTTAGTTACATTCATAGTGATGCCTGTGGATGCAGTGTGGAACATTACAGTTCAATGGCTGGCCGGTGACCTGGCCTGCAGGTTTCTGATGTTCCTCAAACTGCAAGCCATGTATTCCTGTGCCTTTGTGACAGTGGTGATTAGTTTGGACAGACAGTCTGCTATCCTCAACCCTCTGGCCATCAGCATGGCCTGGAAAAGGAACAGAATCATGCTGATGGTGGCATGGATTATGAGCGCCTTATTCTCAATCCCTCAGGTAAGGCCAAGTTTGATTGATGACGACAGATGTTGTTCAAGCAACAGATTTGACCACATTTAAGACGGTGATTTGAATCCAATTTTAAACTCGACTGCCACGGTGAAATTAAATGAGATCAGTTATATAGGTTTCATTTTGAAAGTTGTTAAACTGAACCAAAGCAACTCGATTGGACTTCTGAGAATATTGTTTTAGGGTATTAACTCATTGTTGTCTGCGGTGCACTGGCGTCGTACCCGGAGTGTCCCCCACCTCACGCTCTGTGCCACCAAGATAGGCTCCGGATCCCTGTGACCCGCTGCGGCGGATATAGTGGTGGTAATCTGAAGATGACTGACTGACTGACTCATTGTTGTCATTTGCTAGGATTCTCTGTTTAACTGAAACCTCTCCTCCATATAATATGTGTGAGCAGACATGTGGTAACAGATGACTGGATGAATCTGCATACATTACTTCACTCCCAAAAAGATATTTAAGTGCACACAAACTGCTGCTGCACATACTGGAGAAAACTTAAATCTGGCTTTACATGTACTTGAATTCAATCTTTACATACCATATGGTTTATCATTATCTCTCGTCCCAGTCTTCTGCATATTTGCATGAAAGGTGGCACATTTTTGTGGCTTTTCGATGCAAGAAAATCTGCTGCAAGATTTAACGGTCCTGGAGGGACTCTGTGAGGGATTAGTGACTCTATCATTGGTTTGCAAAAAGGACTGGTATTCCTAATCCTAGAAGTATTGATGCTTTGCTGCTAGCAATGAGACATGATAATAATAACAATGTTTGTAATAGCAAAATGTGTTAGGGTTATATAATAGTGAATACACACAAGTGCATATGCAGTATATATCCCCACCTATATATTTGAATAAGCTCACTTGAAAACCTCACACTGTCACGCCTCTGGCGTCTATCTGGAAGTTCAGGCCACTAGCCGAGTTAGCTCCCGTCTTCACATTTGTCCATGTCTCTCACTTACGGAACCGTTTTGGATTTATTCACCAGGACCGAATTCACAAAGCCAGCGTCTACCCGGATGGCCGGACCGTAATACCGAAGCGGCCTTCTACTTCACGTTCGTCTGTCCCACACACATGTAGCCGTTACCGCTTCGTCGGACTCAGCGGTTTGTTTTCTTGAGACAGCGAAGAAAAAAAAAGAAAACAAGTCTCATATTATTGTTTTATCGTGGAATTTCCACGGGTTCCCGCTTTGTTTGAAGATAGCCTTGTTTCTTATATTGAACTAAATTAACTGTACAATAGTGTTGTTGTTTTTATACTAAAGCACTTTGTATTAGTGGTTAGATATATTTATGTGTGTGTGTGTGTGTGTGTGTGTGTGTATATATATATATATATATATATATATATATACATATATATATATATATATATATATATGTGTGTGTGTGTGTGTGTGTGTGTGTGTGTGTGTGTGTGTGTGTGTGTGTGTGTGTGTGTGTGTATATATATATATATATATATATATATATATATATATATATATATATATATATATATATATATATATATAAAACCACTAATACAAAGTGCTTTAGTATAAAATCATAAACACTATTGTACAGTTAATATAGTTCAATATAAGAAACAGGGGTACATATCTTCAAACAAGTGATTGAAACAGTAAATAAAAGAGTATACATTGAGAAGATGAATAAAATACTCAAGCGCAGCACTCTCAGAAGGTATACCTTCACCAATGCCATGGTCACTAAAACGTGAACAATTGAAAATAGTTTCCGCTCTATATCAAGACAGAATCCTGGAACAACTGATTATCAGTGAGCCAAATCATGGTTGCTGTTGCTAGTGTGCACAACACATGCATTCCATTTTGCATTCTTAATTGTTTGTTCATTGGACCCTGGAAGTAGCTACAATGATGTTCATTCATCACATTTGTTTCTTAAGTAATATCATATTATATCTCCCTCCTGGAAACCTAGTCCATATCTGAATTTAAATCAAAAGTTTAATCAGCTCTTCCTTTTCTCAAGATCCCAACACACAATTATAGTCAACTTGCAGACATATAAACACAGGTGACCAAATAACATAATAAAATACAATCTAACCACCAGTATAAAGAGTAGTAGTAGTAGTAGTAGTAGCAGTAGTAGTAGTAGTAGTAGTAGTAGTAGTAGTAGTAGCAGTAGTAGTAGTAGTAGTAGTAGTAGTAGTAGTAGTAGTAATAATAAATTAATAATGTGCAGTCGGGCACGTATCACTGGTGGTCATGTTATGCTCTAACTAAACAATAACACAATGTGTATATTGGGCAACCCTCCATAGGACTGGATCACAACCAATGCCTATATGCTGAAATGTTTAAACCATCTATTCCAACCATATACAGACACACAGTACACACTCGTATAAAAATATATTCTTTCGCAGCATGATCTCCGACAGACAGCTGTCTATTCCACATTTCAAAACCAAAGCAGATTATCTACAAGAATGTCTCTGTAAGGAAAACAGATTTATGTTTCTCTTTCATGATGCATATTAAAATATAAATGGAAACACCACTGTCTCCAGACAATGCCTCAGTACAGCAACAACCCCTGAATAAATTGAAAAGGAACCACACCACCACGCTTTCATTTTGACATAAAAAAAAAAAGAATTTTGCAAAAACTACAGATAACTATACTGGCAGAAAAAAACCCTCAAGTTACAGCTGAACGTCAAAAAGGAAAATATCCTCACCATGCACAAATAGGGAAAATAAATTTGGAAGAAATTCATCATTATATTCTCAAAATTAAGAAAATATGAGACTGGAACTTTATTTATTTACAGAATAGCAAGCAAGGCAGTTAGAAGACTTCAACCTTCTGACAGTTGTGCTTTTTAATGTTTAATGCAACAAGAGAAAAGACTTAGAGTGCTGTGTTTAGGAAAGGCAATGTGGTTCACATTATGTGGTAATGTGGTTAATGCATTTGACTTAGGAAGCTAGCTTACTTGTTAAAGGACAATTTAGCTATGATAGCTTATGTTTTTAACATGACGTGCAGCACAACAAATGTGATTTTTAATTCTCAGCACCCACAAACTGTTCACTCTGTTCATACAGACATCAATTCATCACTTATTACCGTCACTGCAGGCTCAGAGGTGGAGAAATTCAGACCCTCCCATTATGTCTTTGCAACATTTATGCACAACAGAGGGGAACAAAAAAGGCACATGAGTTCAAGGGTCAAGTTGCCCATCACACATTTGATTGTTGCCATAGTAAGAACACATTAGTAACTAACGCATCTAGAGGCAAATTATGAGACCTACAACACCGTAATAGGATTATTTAGTCAAACCACTGAGACATCATTGCTTTGACCATATATATGGAAACTCAGGGTATTTTCTGGCATTTACTTTACACTTCAATGTTTTTTAATGTGTATATTTTTTGCAGATATTCATTTTCCATAATGTGACCATCACCTATCCAGCAAATTTTACCCAGTGCACAACTCGGGGGAGTTTTGTTGCTCACTGGCAAGAGACAGCCTACAACATGTTCACCTTCTCCTGTCTCTTCCTGCTGCCACTGGTCATAATGATCATTTGCTATACCAGGATCCTCATTCAGATCTCCAAACAGATGACGAAAAAGAACTGTAAGTTCACAGCTAAACCTGGTTTTGGTTGGTTCGATGTAAATGATACTATTTCATTATTTTGTTCCAGCTCAACTCTCTTTCTTTTCTTCTAGTGTTCTCAAATGAATTACATCTTCGTTGCTCCAAGAACAACATCCCCAAAGCTCGAATGAGAACGCTGAAAATGAGCATTGTAATAGTGATCAGTTTCATAATCTGCTGGACTCCATACTATCTATTGGGCTTGTGGTATTGGTTCTTCCCAGACGACTTGGAGGGGAAAGTCTCTCACTCTCTCACCCATATCCTGTTCATCTTTGGACTCTTTAATGCCTGTCTTGACCCCATCATCTACGGCTTATTCACTATACGCTTCTGCAAAGGGCTGAGGAGCTGCTACTGGAAAGCTAGAGTCATGAGAGAATTGGAACCTCACAAGTCGATCACAGGGTCTTTGAAACACACTGCCACTGTTTTACCCTCGACAAGAAGGATGACCACTGGTAAAAAAGACACAGGTTGTGGACAAACTGAGCCAAAAGTCTCTGACAGTATGTGCCCAACTGCTTTCAGTCGAAGAGAAAGAGAGAAAACCTGCCGTTTCAGCAAAGAGAGCTCAATATAATGAGACGAGCAGGACAGAGCACAGAAGGTCAAACTCTGACAACTTCTGGACAATCTTTTCAGTGATAGCTGTATACTGGTTGTGTATATATCTTTCACCTGTAGATGTGTGTCAGGTGCTCAAGACTCTCCATCCTTACTTTAAAATTATACTGTATACCTTTGTTTGTAGTTGTTTGTTGGCCTGTGTGTTGTAAGTGGTATTAGTAGTCATAGTAGTAGTAGTAGTAGTAGTAGTAGTAGAAGAAGAAGATTTTTGATTTTTACAAAAACACTTTAATCACACTCAAACATTTTACAATTTTACATTATATGAAAAGTGCTTCAAAAATACTAAAAAAACCCCAAAAACAAATAAAAGTAAATACAATTTAAAAATCAGTGCACTATATCAGGAAATTTGCAAAACTAAGGTGATCATCAACTAAAGTGCATAAAACAGTTTTGTAACACCAGATGTTCCTAAAGTTATTCAGGTCTTTTGTCATTTTATAAAAAACCAATTCTAGTAGTAAGCGACATCTGACATTACAACAAAAAACAGTAGCTGCTTCTTGAACGGTATTAGTTTCAATTTAGCTCTTTCTGGTCACATAAATTGCAGGTTTTGCTTCACCAGAAATAAAATTTAAAATCGGCCACCTTTTTTGATTCAATTTCTTGTACCCAGCACCATAAATACATTTTCTGATATTAAAATTTTCACTGAACAGATTAAAAACATTTGTTAAAAGAGTGAAGAGCACTGCAAGTCTCTTACACTCACTAAAAGAATGAAAGACTGTCTCACAAAGGGCACAGAAGGGACACTGGCTGGACATAGCAGGGTTAAAAACAGAGATAAAAGCATTGGAAACGATGGAACCATGTAAAATCCTCCACTGGAGGTCGGCTGTTTTTTTCTTGAGGGGAGATTTGTATAAAAGTCTCTACTGTGGGTCAGGTCCATTTCCCATCATCCTGTTGGTCCAGGCAGTGGGCACTCTGTCACACAGGGCTTTCTTGTTGATTACTTTTACATAGAATTTGTACAGTATTTTTTTGTTGGCTGTGTGCAGGCTAATTTCTCGTTCATCCTCGAGGAGAGGACCCTCCAGCTCTCCAAACAGGGGACTGATGTGGACCTCAGAGAAAGGATCTTTATTGTCAGGCACAGTCCCTGTACTATAGTCTAGGAGGAGGCTTCTCTCCCTCCCGGAGAGTCTTTGCCTCCACAGTTGTAGCACCCTCTGAGCCACCCTGGTGGACTGGATGTTCAGCAGGGAGCTCACAGCCTGGGCATCCGCCAGCGCAGGCCCAGCGTTGTCCACCAGTTGCTGGAGGGTCATGGTCCTGGTTCTGCAAAGCGCTGCAGACAGCCCAGGTGTGGCTCCACTGCAGACATCCAGCCTGGCTCCATGCACTAGTGGTGCCTTCAGTAACCAGAACAAAGAGTCAGAGCTTTTTCCTGAACTACTTTTAAAAAGGGCCCATGACTTAAAAACACCATGATAAAAAGGAGGCAAACCATTTAACTTTAGAAATTTAGAATCCATTAAAAACAGTGCAGCATCCAGCCCCAAGTTACTCACACGTCTGAATATGCTGCTGGCCACCTCTCTCCACGTCAGATCTGCTGGTCTGGTCAGAAAACACTGGATAAATTGTAGTCTAAACGTGGCTGTTCTACCAGCCAGGTGGATGAGGCCCTGTCCCCCCTCCTCTCTTGATAAAAACAACACTCCAAGAGGTACCCAATGTAGCCCATCCCAGAAAAAGTTAACAAGTTTGGTCTGGATTTGGGCTAGAAACCCTGATGGAGGGTCTATACAGGCCAAGCGGTGCCACAGCTGTGAGGCCACCAGGTTGTTTATTACTAAGTCTCTACCTCTATACGACATTTTGGAGAGAAACCATTTCCATTTATGAAGTTTCAATTCTATTTTTTCAGTGACGCCCTCCCAGTTCTTCCTGGTTGTGGTCTGATTTCCCAGGTGCACACTGAGATATTTGAGACCATCAGTCGTCCAACACAAGTTTAGAGGAAGAACCGGGAGGTTGCCTTGCCATTCACCAACACCAACGGCTTCACTCTTGCTCTGGTTTACTTTTGCTGCAGTTAAAACTGAATAAATTTGTTAAAACCACTAAAATATCAACATCCCTCTGGTTTTTGATAAGAACAATAACATCATCAGCATGAGCAGATAAAATAATGCTCTCTCTAAAACCAGGTAAAATAAAACTGTCAATGCTTTTGCGGATTTTACAGAGGAGGTGTTCCAGGGAGAGTGCATAGAGCATCCCAGACAGAGCACAGCCCAACAGGTTGGCTAAAGCCATTGTTTTGGACTTGAGGATATCAACATACCTTTGACTTCCCGTTGAAGCGCTTGTCTAACTCCACGATCTCAGCCTCCAGGTCTTGCATAGACTGGCATGTGTCACGTGGGACGTCCAGAGTGTACTGCTGTATACTAAAACCCCGTCCTCAGTACAGTTAAAATCCCCACCCAAGAATAAAAAATCCTCAGAGCCACAGCAATCCAGTCAAGCTTGTATTTTTTCTAGAAAGCTCTTCCTCTCTGCACCGTTTGTTGGACCATAAATATTCATAAAAACCAGGGTGCGGTGCTCAAAATATGCCCTTGGTAAAATACACCTCTCCTTTACGACATGCTCGACCTCCAGAAATGTTGGGTTAAAACTTCTAGAGAACAGGAAGCCCACTCCACCACTGAGCGTGGTGTTATGGCTCAGGACCACCTGTCCTTCCCACTCTTTCAGCCTCATCAAAATTAAAAACTCAGTTGTTTACGGACTTTATTCATTTGCTTTTTCAGTCGGTATATTTCTTAGGCACTGAGTTCCAACGTGGCTCTGTTTTTAATAATTTGTTTCACCAAATTATAAAAAATCAACTTGTCAGGAAAAAACTGTTCCAGATTCAGACCTTTCATGCCTTTAGTTTGCTGTAAGAACATTTTAAACAAAACGTGCTGTTGACTGACAGTGACTGGAGTGTGAGATAGCTCACTGCAATCAGACATACCAATCATCACTGTCACTACTGTCTTGAACACTTGGTGTGACCTCAAGCCGACCAGCTTTACATCCAACAGAAAAAGTCAAAACATTTTTGTGCTTATTGCACTGCCTACCAGGAACAGGAATCCATTCAGATGCATGGCCGTCTGTGACAGCTTCAGCACCTGTCTGGTTTCCTGTCTCAACATTCTCATTTTTATCACCAGTCTTAGTTAATGAAGGTCAAGGTTGTGATCTAATTATAATTCCCTTGCCTCCCTTAATATAACGCCTTTTGTTTCGTCTTTCTATCTAATCCGGTTCCTGAGATGTGTGCA
The DNA here is from genome assembly GCF_040054535.1 of Antennarius striatus. NCBI lineage: Eukaryota > Metazoa > Chordata > Actinopteri > Lophiiformes > Antennariidae > Antennarius > Antennarius striatus. The sequence goes on along the minus strand of NC_090776.1, from coordinate 24,196,312 downwards.
AAAAAGTGTACCTTTGCCGCCCGAGTAATGTGCTGATATTTGGTGGACGGGCGTACATACGTACACACAAACACTGAAAATTAAAATTGATCACCGCTTTGCGGGGATGTAATAAGAAATTCATGTTTTAATACTTCAAATCAATTACCTGAGACTTATTTATATAACAGGTCATGAGGTCACCCATGTTTCCTTTTGCATGACTGTGTATGAGACCTCACAATGTATTGACTGATTCTCATTAAATTTTACGGATAGATGGAGTCAGGATCAAACAAGTTAGATTGAGAGAGAGATCTGTTTCTGGATTTGGATTCCTGTTTTTCTCTGTAAAAATTATATCATGAGAATAAATGTATTATAGTGTACTGTACTTTACAATAGTTTGTTTCTGACGAACATTTATTATAAGCTTTTGTTATGACTCATGTTCCTTGTTCTTTGGCATGATTCTTTGAGAGCTTTCTATTTCTTAAACAAATTCTGTGTTTAATATTTTTATTTTCTACTTAGATAAAAAGATAAAAAAGAGTTGATGATTTAGTTCAGATAATCAAAATTATCAATTTGCTGAAATACGCCAATGCACCTTAAATCCATCATGATCCATGCATCCATTGGGAGGACTGGGGACAAGGGGACTGGAGCACATTCCAGCTGGCAACAGGTAAGAGGTAGGTTCATGTGTCATCCTCCATCCTGGCAGAGTAGAGTGGATTGTGTTGTTATACTTGTGAATACATACAGTAATTATTTTCACTGCGTAGAGTTTCTGGCTGCTTTGTTGAACAGGGTGAAGTGAAGGGATTAAGTCTTCAACAGTATTTCAGAAAGTATTTGGAAGCTTCAACATTTTATCCCTGATTTTCATCTTGTAGGCAGTCCAACTGAAAATTCTGAAGACCCAAACCAGTCCTGGTCACCAGAACAGTCATCACATGGGGCCAAGCCTGATAATGCTCCTTTGATCTTTTGAAAACAACTGAATAGCAGCTGAAATGAGTTTGCTCCGTAGAGTGGCTGAGTGCACCTTAAAGATAGGGTGAGGAGCTCAGTCACCAGGGAGGAGCTCGGAGTAGTGCCGCTTCTCCTCCACCTTGAGCAGAGCCAGCTGCGGTGTCCCGGGCATCTGTTCCGGATACCTCCTGAACTGTCCAGCTGTTATTCAAGAAATAATCAAACGGCACTTTAGCCTCTTTCCGATTCATAGATTGTAATACATTTGTTGTATTAATTGTGGAACCAAACGTTGTAATCCTCAGAATGAAGTACAGAACACTTGAAAACATTCATGATGTACATGTAACAGCTGGAAGAGGTGTCTGGAGAGAGGGAAGTATTGGGTACTCTCCTGAGACTGTTGCCCCCACGACCCGGCCCTGGATAAGTAGTTGAAGATGGACGGATGGATGGATGAATAGCTATTATTTTAAAATAATACCAATGCGTTACATACAGCTGTAGTGACCCATGAAAATACTTTTGTTTTAATCAGTTTGTTCACCTGACAGGATCCATATCATTGACACTGATCCATATCATTACACTGTTTGTGTAACTGTTTATTGCTGTAGTTGGAACAAGCTATTGCTGACATTGTTTTGGACTTGGCCTAAATTATCCTCTCATCTCACCTCTGCTGGAGGAAGATAGCTCATCCACTGCTCACTGATGGTTCATACGCCTGTCCACTTCCATTATGTCTCATCTCTCGACAGGAGAGCACATTTTTTGAAGCATATATCATCACACAGGCATCATTTCAACACATATCTCAACTGTTGTGCTGACAACACAGATGTACGTACTTGTGGCTTACAAAAGGACAGCTGCCGTAAAGGGCATACATGTAATGTGTTTGCCTCACTGCAGCTGTCAGATCATTGAACCGATCAGCGTACATTTGTAATGTACAGCAAGAGTATCCACATACACACAGTCTGCTGTTACAATCTAGCCCTTGCCTAACAAATTTGCTTCAAGTCATGTTGTGTCCTAGCCCTGAATCAGCCAGCTGCTGGGGTTTGGATCCTTCAGCCTCTGGTAAAATCCTCACTTCTTGTTCTCATTTTTGACATTATATCAGCAGAGGTTGATGATGTGTCTAACCAAAATATTATTAAGTTGAATCTGGCCAACAGAACATCAGTTGTTGCAACTCTGACGTAATTTTGTGGGCAGAGCTCATGTTTAAATAGTGCCTGTGAGCCGTGTAGGATTGTTTCTCCCCCCAAGTTCTTCTTGCTGTGTATAAACTACACTGGGACCAAATTATAATCTATGGAACTCAGTTCATATTTTATTCAGTTGTTCTTTAACACAGTTTTGGATGTTTGAACTGTATGATTTCTCCTTATTGAGCTGGAATGCTAATTGCAGATTTAGCTGAGGTCAACGTAGGTATTAACTTGTCTCAACTTTTCACACAAGCTTTACGCACTATACGGTATTTCAGTGACTGTCAGCAGACGTGCCATATGGTCTTATTGTAGCATCATGAGCAAGAAATCATTCCAAAAATTGACAAATTGACCTTTTAATAGTTCTAAGATCCGAGGATATAGGGGAAATCAGACTTTGAAACAAAATCACTTCCCTTGTTCAGGTCAGTTTTAGGTAATGACAAAATTGCTGGGTTGCAGACTCCGTACTCTTCCCCCAGTTCAGTTGCATTTGGACAGCATAGTCCATTTTCTCCACCATGGATTGGTGCAGATAGAGTGCAGTGATAAGTTAAAATCATTTAGACCAGCCCTTATTTTCTAGATGCAGACAAAGGCAATCATTTGTAAGTGCTTTTGTCAAGTCAAAGTGGCATGTTACTGCATCTACAATGATCTTTTCAAATATATCAGCACTATGAGAATTTCACTAGCACTAAGAGCTGTGTTGCAAAGTCAACCTGGAGGTGTTAAACATAGTCCATCTCTCATGTGAAATGGTGCTGAGTCGGTAACTTGGATTCCTGACATTTTGCCTAACAATCACTCAAAACCATTTCCAGAATTGACTCTAAACTGTTGTTTTCTGATCATACATCAGGACGGACACCACTCCCTCAACTGCTCTGTAGGGAGAAGCATATGAGTCTCCTCAAAACAGCAAACCTCCAGAAAAACAAATATCACTTTGTTCAGATTTGATTTGATTGACTTCATTGCACTCACATACAAGTCTGTTTGAGGATAAATTTATCCAAAAAAAATTGTTGGGAAAAGCTATAAAGGTCAAAAACAATGCAATAAAAACAAATTTTCACTGTTTATTTGCTCATTGGATCAGTATCACACATTTCTGTCAAATGTCACGCGTCGAGAATTTAAACTCAGAGAATTCAAGTCTTCTTCTTTTCCTTTCGACTTTTCCCTTCAGGGGTCGCCACAGCAAATCAGTTGCTTCCATCTAACCCTGTCTTCTGCATCCTCTTCTCTCACACCAACTGCCTTCATGTCCTCTTTCACTCTATCCATAAACCTCCTCTTTGGTCTTCCTCTAGGCCTCCTGCCTGGCAATTCAAAACTCAGCATCCTTCTACCAATATATTCACTATCTCTCCTCTGGACATGTCCAAACCATCTCAGTCTGGCCTCTCTGACATTATCTCCACCAGAGAATTCAAGTAATGTTGGTTATCTACTGTTTCACTGAGTGCAATCCTTTCATTTGCTATAGAATAAATAATTGACAAGGGGTCATCAACCTTCAAAACTCACAGATCTATTTGGACCCATTTCCCACTGAGAAGAACACACTGGGTGCCACAAAACCCTTTGGACATAAAAATGAAGATAACATTTACATTTTGGTGTAAGTGTCGGGGACAACACTCATTGTTTCAAATATTAGGTGGTCCGGTTTGGTTTAGTATTCAATCTCACTCCATTTGTGATTATGACTAATTATGAACTTCTAATGGGAAACATATTGAAGAACCACTGTCAGTTACTGGAACTTGGAGGCCTACTTGAATGCATGCTTTCCACTTCGTCCGGTAGCAAACAGAACCGAAGGTGATTTAAAACTTTTGCCATTATTTTGTTGACAATCTCAGAGAAAACATTCATAACTTCTGTCTCTTGGTGCAGGGTTCAGTAAATGTCATTTAGGCTGTTGTTTTGTGATTATTCAATGTCAATGTCATGACACTACTACGACTACTACTACTACTACTACTACTACTACTACTACTACTACTACTACTACTACTTCTCCTACTACTACTACTACTAGTACTACTCCTAGTACTACTACTTTTGCTCCTACTGCTACTACTAATATTACTACTGCTACTACTACTACTCTTAGTACTACTACTACTACTCCTCCTCCTCCTCTTCCTCCTCCTACTACTACTGTTATTACTTCTACTACTTCTACTGCTACTACTACTCTTACTACTTCTACTACTACTACTGTTTCTACTACTACAATAACTACTACTACTACTACTATTACTTCTAATACTATTACAACAACAACAACACAACTACTATTACTACTACTACTATTACTATCACTGAATACTGCTACTACTACTACTACTACTACTCCTACTGCTACTACTCCTCGTCCAGCTACTGCTATTACTACTACTACTACTACTACTACTACCACTACTACCACTACTACTACTACTACTACTACTACTACTACTACTACTACTACTACTACTGCTACTACTACTACTCTTACCCCTGCTCCTACTACCCATATACTCCTTCTCCTCCTCCTTGTCCAACTACTACTACTACTACTACTACTGCTACTACTACTTCTCCTACTACTACTACTAGTACTACTCCTAGTACTACTACTTTTGCTCCTACTGCTACTACTAATATTACTACTGCTACTACTACTACTCTTAGTACTACTACTACTACTACTCCTCTTCCTCCTCCTCCTACTACTGTTATTACTTCTACTACTTCTACTGCTACTACTACTCTTACTACTTCTACTACTACTGTTTCTACTACTACAATAACTACTACTACTACTACTACTATTACTATCACTGAATACTGCAACTACTACACCTACTACTCCTACTGCTACTACTCCTCGTCCAGCTACTGCTATTACTACTACTACTACTACTACTACTACTACTACCACTACTACTACTACTACTATTACTACTCTTTGTACTCCTACTACTAATCCTACTCCTACTACTGTTACTACTACTACTACTACTACTACTACTACTACTCTTACTACTTCTACTACTACCATTACTACTACTACTCCTACTACTACTACTCCTTCTCCTCGTTCAACTAGTCTACTACTACTACTATTAGTAATAGTAGTAGTAGTGATAGTCTAGCAGTAGTAATAGTAATAGTCTCTTACTACTACTGCTGCTGGTACTACTACTACTGTTACTACTGCTGCTACTACTACTACTGCTACAACTACTACTACTCTTACTACTTCTACTACTACTACTGTTTCTACTACTAGAACTACTACTACTACTACTACCACTATTACTTCTAATACTATTACAACAACAACAACACAACTACTATTACTACCACTGAATAATGCTACTACTACTCCTACTAGTACTAGTTACTAGTACTACTACTACTACTACTACTACTACTACTACTACTCTTTGTACTACTACTCCTACTCCTACTACTAATCCTCCTCCTACTACTGTTACTACTACTACTACTACTACTACTACTACTACTACTACTACTACTACTACTACTACTACTTGTACTACTTCTACTACTACTACTGTTTCTACTACTACAACAACTACTACTACTACTATTACTTCTAATACTATTACAACAACAACAACACAACTACTATTATTACCACTGAATACTGCTGCTACTACTCCTACTACTCCTACTGCTACTACTCCTCGTCCAGCTACTGCTATTATTACTACTACTACTACTACTACTACTACTACTACTACTACTACTACTATTACTACTCTTTGTACTCCTACTCCTACTACAACTACTATTACTGCCACTGCATACTACTACTACAGCTACTACTACTACTACTGTTATTACTACTAGTACTGCTACTACTACTTCTGCTACTACTACTATTTCAACAACAAGCACTACTACTACCGCTACTACTACTACTACTACAATTACTACTGCTAGAACTACTACTACGATTACTACTACCATTACTTCTAATACTACGACTAACATTTCTACAACTTAAAGAACAACACCTACCACTGCTGCTCATACAATTTATGCTTAATCTGAAAATGATGGGAAACAGCTTTTAAGGGTATTAAGGGTGTTTAAGGGTATTAATTCCACATATAACCAAAAATATTTGTTTAAATATTATGTTTGTGTTGTTTTGGTGAGATCAACTCTCATCCTTGAAATGAAATCCCCCTGCTTTCTGTTGTACTTATTACTAATTTCATTCATCCATATGTATAAATAATAAATTTATAAAGCAAAATGTTTCCCCAGGTCACAATCTTTCCTAAAGCTATATTACTGAAGAAAGTTTAAAAATTGAGGTTAATCCCTGTACCATCTGTAAAGAGGATGAAGAAACCTTAGACCACATGGTTTTTCTAATGCCCTATGTCTTAAAATTTTTGATAATTATGATTATTAGCAGGGCGGCGCACGGTGGCGCGGTTAGCGTTGCCGCCTCACAACACGGCGGACACTATTTCGAGTCCCGCTCTGTGCGGACTTCTAGGTGGATTCTCTCCGCGTTCTCCGGTTTCCTCCCACCTCCGAAAGCATGCACTTCAGGTTGATTGGCCGGTCCAAATTGACCGTAGGAATGAGTGTGTGTGGGCATGGTTGTATGTCTTTGTGTGGCTCCGCGGTGCACTGGCGTTGTGCCTGGAGTGTCCCCCGCCTCACGCCCTATGCCGCCGAGATGGGCTCTGGCTCCCCATGACCCGCTGTGGCGGATACAGCGGTGGCAATCTGAAGACGACTGACTGACTGATTATTAGCATTCGAACATTGTCCACATTCTTTTTTTACATAGATGCTTTGAATTCATCTGTCCCTGACAAAATAAATATAATCTTTACGGGTAAATGTCTTATTCATTGCTGCATGTGGAGATATAGAATGCTCTCGTTTATTCCTGGAAATGAGCTCCGGCAGGACTGCGAGAAAGACAAACCTTGGCTCTGAAATCGTTTTATTCATACATAATACATGCATAAATCATATATGTATACTTTTACTTTTTGCATATTTTTATTTTATTTATTTGTATTTATTTTATTTATAGTGATGCTACATGTTCATGCTTTTGTGTGTTCTTAAAAAGCTCAAAGTTAAACTTGACTTGGCGGCCGCGTTGGGCTTTCCGCAGGCCACCTTTAAGACAAGACACTGGGCTGTTAACACAAATGTAGTTCTTGCGCCGATAAAAATGTGTTTCCTCCTGCGGCAGCATCACATGATGTAACTACGCTGGCTAGCAAGCGAGCATGCTAGCTTAGGTTTTCGGTGCCTGTCAACAGTCACGACCGGACAACATAACCTGCTGCATTTTAAAAGAAATACCGAACTAAAGAAGTTTGTGGTAAGTCACTCAGTTTCGCCTTATGTTGTGTGTTTGTTGTTTCCGTTATGCAAAGTTAGCTAAGCTAGGTGAGTAGAACTTGTTAAGGGTGTTTTGTCGCTGGTGAAGCTTTTCGGCTAACGTTAACGGGGTTGGCCTGCTTGGAATGACTTTGAAGCTAAGCTTACTTAGGCTAACATGCTAACTGTTCATACTTTTCGAGTATTGATAGCGTTTGCTTATTTAAACAAGCCGAACTTGCAGGTAGCTGACCAAATCCACCTCCTGACATTGAAGTCGGTGGAAGGTTTAAAACAAACTTGGCTAATGTTAAACGCACGGCAGTTATCTAAATAACCACGACGTAAAGTGTCAACACGAAAGTTGTTTGAAATCGCAGTTAGTGTTTGTTTGTTTTTTTTTGGTTGGTGCATGACTAGTTTACGACATAGCGCTAACGTGGAGTTTTAGTTGACAGCTCACAAGCTAACCACCGAAGCTAACAACAAATTAGCTAACCCAGCCTGACAGATAATGCAAGGCTGTGACTAAGGTTTTGTGTCCTGCACTACAAACCGGTTTCAGTCTGTGTATCAAAGCAAAAATATCTCTTCCGTATACATACATTTGCTTTAATTTGTTTCGCCTATTTATCCCTGGTTGTTGCAATATCAACCCATGACATCTATTCCTCTACCTTAAATCCGTCTTTATCGGATATTTAATAGCGTTCAAATAATTTTTGAGCCCAGGTCCATCTAATGTTATCATAAGCAGAGTGCTGGAATGAGACATCTTGACCCTTCAAGACACTGGTTGTACTTCGTCTTCATAATGGTGGGAACTTTGATCTACATAGGAGAAAGTGGTTCCTGAAAACCCTGACTCTTTGCTTTCACACCAGGTTGTTGCTGAGTATGATGATATGTTTTTGCTTCTTTCGATAGTTACATCCGTTAGTACTGTGAAACTTTTGGAAAGAAACATTTCCCAGTCAATTGTGCTGACTAATTTTTAAACTTATAATTTGCTTAATTGACACTGTGAGAATGTCTGAACACAGCTTTCTCACAGTTCCTCTGTTTCCAAAAATGGCTTGCCTAGCTTGATTGAGATGTCTATAACGTGTCAGGAGTCAAAAAGTTTTAACATGAATATTTTAAAAATAATAGTTTGTTTAACCCACAGTCCATAAAAACATTTTAATCAATAATTCTAGACAAAATAAAAAATCCTTAACATGAGAAGCCTTTAGCAGTTAGTTTTTGTGTTTTAACCTTGAAGATTATTGAATGAATAGTTGATTATGTAAATTGTTGATGATTCATAAGCTATATATAACTGATTCAAGTAATTGCTTAAATTATACGGTAGTTCCTCAATTGTAGTATCATAATAAGTTACATGCTTAACCAATGCTAAATAAGCAGTAAAATTCTAAGTTTGTGGTATCGATTAGAAGTTTCCTTGGTGTTATATGCAATCTTAAATGATAAAATTATAAAATTGTTTATCGTAGCACAAACTGGAGTTTGCATTGTTGATACACAGGATGAGATTTCATCCTGTTTTCCATTTGATACTAAACTTTTATATGGTTTGTGAGTTATGAATATATCCTTACAGTGATAATTATTTGAGTTTCATTCAGTTCTGTATTGATTTTGTTGGTGCTTTCATTAAATTCCACGGGTCTATAAAAACATGCACATGGACAAAGGTGACTGGCTGATAAGATGTAGGGGACATTGGACTTGAACAGAGAGATCGAGGTGGAGATGACACAAGTTTAAATATACATAACAAAAGAATGTAAAATTCATAACACAAAGACTTTTCTTTCATTGAATTTATTGTGTCCAAGTGAGTTATAACATGGTTTTGGTATAGTTAAATCCTATATGCTATTCCAAGGAGTGGAAAAGAGCATAATGCTAAGATTTTAAAGAACTAGAGAAAAGATGGTATCAACTTAAGATTTTCTTGTGGCATTAGGCTGTGTGAGTTAAATGGGGTGTTTAAATACACAGAGCAAAAATCTGGAACACCTTAGTCCTGAGTATCTAATGGCCATGCACATGACCAATAGTAACCTTTTTGTGTTCCCTCTTTCACCCTCCCTCCTCCCTCTGTGTGTTTTCCCTTCTGTCGCCCATTGGGTATTGTAGAAAGGGACTTGTCCTCTTCCCTCCTCACTTTCTCGAAGATAGTGAGTAATTAAAATCCTATCCAATAAGCCACAGTGACATCCTCAAGACTTCTCAGATGAACGAGTCCTCCATCAGTGCAGGGATATCAACAGACTGAAACTGTGGACTGTCATGGGCAAGATGGATAGACGATAAATAAGGCATCAGCTCCTGAGGTAAGGTCAGCCTGACACTAGACTTGTCACAGAATCCTTGTGGCAGTTAAATCTGACTCAGATGGACTTTTGTATTGTAGTATTGTTTTTTAGTATTTATTTTTATTTACTTAGCTTTGTAGTTGGAATATGAAGGCTTTAAAAAATAATCATTCATTTCTATCAAATTTGCAGACTAATGCTGACATGGATGCTTTAAAGACAGAGATACTATTGGTTAGAATCAAACTTTGCTTCACTCTTGTGTGATCTTAACATTAGGCGAATGAACCAGTTACAGCTGGTGTTATATTTTAAAAGGGTTATTAAAGCAACTTTATTCCAGGTATTGGTTTCTTTTTTGTACCTTCCTATGTTTAGGCTTCAAACATTTTTCAAGAGCAAATAGAAGCTGATAGTGCTTTCAATAGTTCAAAGAACATTTGCAGTGTTTCAGTTGTTTAGTGTTGCAGGAATATTATAGATACTTCCCATATTTAACAAATAACAATGATGTAGTAAAAGGTTACATAATAGTCTTTCTTTTTGCACTCACAAAGAAATGGGACATCGTTGCTTATGGAGTGGTGTTTATTGTAATAATTTATTAGTGTTACATTATACAATTTATGAAGGATATTATTAAGAAATTACGTCCTACAAGCCTGATGTGATTTGTAGTCTTCAGTTAACAGCTCCTTTGGTCTATAGATATGGAAGTAATAGAAAGTCAGGAAACATCTTTTCATGACTTTTACACTTTTTTGAAAAGTTAATGGAAAAGGTAAAAGTTTGGAAAAGTTAATCTCCATCTGGTTGTCTTTTAAATCCTATCATACGTCTTGATACCTGAGAATATTCCTTGATTTTAGTTGCTTACTTTTTTTAAGCAGATGGAAAGTTGAAGCGGTCTGTGATCAACTCAGTATAATATGAATAATGCAAGCTTGAATAAATTGGTAATTGAAAAAAGGAGTAACTGTATAGATTTGCATCTTTCCTGTTCATTTTGTTAATGTTTGTCGGTGTTGATGGCCTTGTCATGCTGATTATCACTAGGTATGAATTTTTAAAATACTAAACAGGAAAGGCTGTGTTGTGCTTTACTGTCCATTGTCACCATGTCATGGGCAGTGTTTCTGAAAGATATTTTACTCCAAGACAGAACATGAAAGCAAGACAAAATACAGTAAACGGTTCAATACAAGTTTTAGCTAATCTGTGTCCCCGATCAGTGAGTTAAGTCTTTGAGTAATGCAGTGTTCGTAGAGTGTCCTAATTTGTCATGAACTGAGTTCCCTTTATCTTTCAGTATTTTTATATTTACTACACTTAATATTATGGATAGTGCCGTAATTACCAGACACGCTCTTAAATCTAGTACTTTCACTTCAATGTTGTAACAGACTGCATCCTCTGAAATGAGCGCAAAGTTTAAATCACATCACTATAACAGTTTACAGTGAAATTATGATCACCAGTATATCAAATACTAATGAACTTGCATATTCTTATGCATTAAGCTTTCCATTGGTCAAAAGAAATTACAGATTGTATTTCAGAGGTTCCTGTTTGTGGCCTGGTTGTCACCCAACATAAAAATAATTGTAAAGATATTTTAGAATCTTTTTTTTTTTTTTTTAGTGAAATAGATGGTGTGGCTTCATTAAACTTGGACTTATTTATATTGATGTTTTGACTTTGACACCTTTTTTATTGTGTATTTGGTGGAAATGTACGCAGTTAATTCTGAAGGTGATTAATTTCCTCCGAGTGTTGCATGATGTTGTTAAGAATGTCATCTTCAGATGACTTTTGTTAAGAATAGCTATAAATCATGCATGTGTCTCTGCTGAATCAGTTTCCTGTAATGGATCCATATGTGGCCCATGAAAAACTTTCATTTCTGCTTTTAGCCAGTTGGCTTTCCTGCAGAGGTCTTTCTATTCTATTCTATTCTATTCTATTCTATTCTATTCTATTCTATTCTATATTAAGTGATTAATTATGATATGTAAGATCACCTTGTTATTGATGGAATTTAAACACATTACTGTTTTACTTTTTCAGAAAACCCACAAGAGTTGTTATTGACAGTTGACTAAAGTGAAAATTTTGTTTCAGAGGAATTTTACTTTCTTTTTGTTCCACTTTGATTTAGATTTGATTTTTTTAAAATTAAATGGCAGAATGTGAATTTTTTTGTGCTGTTTTACAGGTACATCTTGATTTCGTTATGACAAGCTGCTGTGCAGAAGATGTCCACGCTGTCAGTGACTGATATCCCAGATGTTGGTCATGGTAAGAGGAATACTTTGTCATTCTTTCATTTGGTGTTTGATGAATCATTGTTCTGAAATTCATCATATATATATATATATATATATGTGTATATATATATATATATATATATATATATATATATATATATGTGTATACATGTGTGTGTGTATATATATATATATATATACACACATACATTCACCGGCCACTTTATTAGGTACACCTGTCCAACTGCTCATTAACACTTAATTTCTAATCAGCCAATCATATGGGGGCAACTCAGTGCATTTAGACATGTAGACATGGTCAAGACAATCTCCTGCAGTTCAAACCGAGCATCAGTATGGGGAAGAAAGGTGATTTGAGTGACTTTGAACGTGGCATGGTTGTTGGTACCAAAGGGCTGGTCTGAGTATTTCAGAAACTGCTGATCTACTGGGATCTTCACGCACAACCATCTCTAGGGTTTACAGAGAATGGTCCGAAAAAGAAAAAATATCCAGTAAGCGGCAGTTCTGTGGGCGGAAATGCCTTGTTGATGCCGGAGGTCAGAGGAGAATGGCCGGACTGGTTCGAGCTGATAGAAAGGAAACAGTGACTCAAATAACCACCCGTTACAACCAAGGTAGGCAGAAGAGCATCTCTGAACGCACAGTACGTCGAACTTTGAGGCAGATGGGCTACAGCAGCAGAAGACCACGCCGGGTGCCACTCCTTTCAGCTTAGAACAGGAAACTGAGGCTACAATTTGCACAAGCTCATCGAAATTGGACAATAGAAGATTGGAAAAACGTCGCCTGGTCTGATGAGTCTCGATTTCTGCTGCGACATTCGGATGGTAGGGTCAGAATTGAAAGCATGGATCCATCCTGCCTTGTATCAATGGTTCAGGCTGGTGGTGGTGGTGTAATGGTGTGGGGAATATTTTCTTGGCACTCTTTGGGCCCCTTGGTACCAATTGAGCATCGTTGCAACACCACAGCCTACCTGAGTATTGTTGCTGACCATGTCCATCCCTTTATGACCACAATGTACCCAACTTCTGATGGCTACTTTCAGCAGGATAATGCGCCATGTCATAAAGCTGGAATCATCTCAGACTGATTTCTTGAACATGACAATGAGTTCACTATACTCAAATGGCCTACACAGTCACCAGATCTCAATCCAATATAGCATCTTTGGGATGTGGTGGAACGGGAGATTTGCATCATGGATGTGCAGCCGACAAATCTGCACCAACTGTGTGATGTCATCATTTCAATATGGACCAAACTCTCTGAGGAATGCTTCCAGCACCTTGTTGAATCTATGCCACGAAGAATTGAGGCAGTTCTGAAGGCAAAAGGGGGTACAACCCGTTACTAACATGGTGTACCTAATAAAGTGGCCGGTGAGTGTATATATATATATATATATATATATATATATATATATATATATATATATATATATATATATATACTGTATGTATATATAAAATTGTGTTTATGCATGTTGACATTTGTTTCACACACAATGACACAAATATGACACACAATGACACAGTGCTATCAGGTGTTATCAGGTGGCTTGTGGTTGATTGAATGTTTTGCCTCCTGTTAGATGAGAGTAAGGTGTTCGACGGGGCCTCTGAGCTGCAGCTGGACTGCATGGTTGAGGAGAGCAGTGGAAGCACCACAGTAAAACTTGACAGACAGTTGTCCATGGCTCATCGCTCTCACACAGATGACTTCCCTTGCCCCTCCCACAACGGCCCTTCATTTACTGAGATGAACAGCCCACTACCGGTAGAGCTAAGTGACATTAAGGCAGATCCAGCGACAAGTGACACGTCTGCCGTCGCAGGTAAGGGAAAACAGCTCCACTGCACATTCTCTCTAAAATCCTTGTTGTATTTAAACCTTAAAAACACTTCTTTGGGTTGAAAGATGAAGAAGAACCTTACTTTATTAATCTCTTTGGTGGTTCCTGTGGGGAAAAGCACACATACACCTATATACACCTATATATATATATATTTTTTTTTTTTAAATTTTATATACTGTTTTGATCCCCGAAGGGAAATTAAGAACGCACACTCTAGCTACTGATTCAAACGCATGCATACACATATATTAGTGAGTACAGGCCCCTGTATCACACACACACACACACACACAGGGGGGCCTGTAGGCATGCAGGGGAGGTAGAGTGGCAGGCAGCTCCTTCTTGGTGCGCCTTAAATGAGCAATTTGTAAAGGGGACGGCACCTTGCTCAAGGGTACCTCGGCAGTGCTCCAGAGGTGAGCTGACACCTCCCACTGTCAGCTCACCTCCGGGTATTTTTTTGGGCGGGAGTGGGAATCGAACCGCCGATCTTGAAATCATAGGACGACCCGCTCTACCGCCCGCTTTACCACTGAGCCACTGCCGCCCTATATATACATATACAGTCAGTCCTCAACTTAAAAACATTAGACTTACAAACATTAAAGATATGAACAAATGTGCACTGACTGCTGTACTGCAGTTGCACTTTCTGCCAAAATTGCTGCCGAGCAACATCTCTGCAGTCGCGCATCTCGTCTCCCCCTTTTGCTCTCTTTTGTTGTTGTGTAGTGGTTATGATTGTGTGGTTTTTTGTTTTTGTTTTAAATTGGGACATCTTCTGGTTTCTGAAATCAGGACACCTTCTGGGAGACTTTATTTTATCCTGTGTGCTTATCCAGGTTTATCCCATGGGCAACTTCTTCGTCAGTCATAGAGGAAGTGCTGTTTTTTTTTCTTTTCAAAATAAAAGCATATGCTTCTGCTACCGAAAAATTCAAAATACACATGGGTTCTCTCCGGCTTCCTCCCACCTCCAAAAGCATTCGCTTCAGGTTGATTGGCCGTTCCAAATTGCCCGTAGGAATCAGTGTGTGTGTGCATGGTTGTATGTCTTTGTGTGTGGCTCCGCCGTGCACTGGCGTCGTGCCCGGAGTGTCCCCCGCCTCACGCCCTATGCCGCCGAGATAGGTTCCGGCTCCCCGTGACCCGCTGCGGTGGATATAGCGGTGGTAATCTGAAGATGACTGACTGACTGACATTGTTCATCATACGGCACAACAACATACCACACTACACCACAGCCACAGTTGTCTCTGAGCATCTCAGACCGTCAAATATATGTAAATATATGTAAATGTATGGTGAGGAATATTCCACATTTGTGCCAAAATACCAATTTCCCACAGTTTTTTCGTATGTTGGTTGTATTCAGTCTGGATTTGTATGATTTTTGCAACTCATGAAATTTGCATCGTAGATCTTGCATTTCATACTACATAGGCCCTCATTACTTGAGGTTAATGCGTTCCAAGAACCACACGTGAATTCCGCGATATAGCGACAAACTATCTTATTATTTACGGTAATTGAAACATTTATGAACCCTCCCCATACTGATATTAAACCTCCTTCTATCTGTATTACCTTTTCCCATACTCTTATCAACTGTTTAAAGCACTTTTGTGTCTCACAGAAGTGCGCTGCGTTCCAAGACGGAACGTAGCGCACTTCCGGATGCCGTCAGCCAATAGAACGCGCGTACAGTATCACGTGACTGCCTACAAAAAATCCTCAATGAGGTGAAGTCGTTGTGTGTTGATGTGCGAGTGCGGATCAACACTTGTATATTTTGCATACAAAGCTGTCTGTCTCTTCCTGAGAGATGGAATGTTTAGAAGTACTCATCTTTTCTTCATTCCCATCATTGTCATCTTTGTCATCCTTCACAAATGAAGGATGACAAGCTGACATTGTCCAACCTCCATCATGTATCGGAGCCTATAAGCTTTTGTTTCAGAATTTATATAAACATGTGAAATTGCTTAACATGGTTTAACACCTCTTCAATTTGTTTGCAGATGGCCAGCCAGTCAAAAGAAAGAAGGGACCTGCTCCAAAGATGCTTGGCAATGAGGTGTGCAGTGTATGTGGTGACAAAGCCTCTGGTTTCCATTACAATGTATTGAGCTGTGAGGGCTGTAAGGGCTTTTTTCGACGAAGTGTCATAAAAAGTGCCCAGTACTCTTGCAAGAACAACGGCCACTGTGAAATGGACATGTACATGCGCCGCAAATGCCAGCAATGCCGCCTACGCAAGTGTCGGGAGGCGGGCATGCTTGAGCAGTGTGAGTATCTGTACGCTAAATGAATCAGAGATGAAGAAAAAAGTGTATTCCACTGCATGTGTAGCCAGAGTGAATAGCATGGCAATAATCCTGTTTGCCCAAATTGTGATTTTTTTTTTTTTAATGAAACCATTCCTTTTTGACCTGTAGGTGTGCTCTCCGAGGAACAAATCAGACTGAAGAAGATGAAGAAGCAGCATGAGGAGGAAACAGCCCGCACGTCCACAGAGGCCCCCCCCACTCCTCTACTGGAAATAGCCACACTGGATCAAGAGCAGCAAGAAATGATAGAGAAGTTAGTGGCCATGCAGAAGCAATGCAACAAGAGGTCTTTCCTTGAGCGACCAAAAGTGACAGTAAGTAAACTTCAAAGAGGAGAGATTTTATTTGATTTTGACCAGTTGAAGGTCTCTTGTGATATTAATAATATAAGAATCAGTGATTTGTTTTAACGCAAAGCTACTTTAAGTCACAACCAAGGAAATGAACTGCTTTGTTTTTTAAATGTTTGTAGGTTGAAGTGGATAATTAGCTTAGTGCAGTAATACCTCGCTTGTTCGTGCTACAAGATGCACACTTTCCATGCATTGCAGGTTTTTAGTAGGTATAATCATACAAGCCCTTGTACAATATTGAGGGCTCATTGTAAATATATTCTCATAATTGCTTTTTTTTGAATTCTAGGACATTACAAAATTGTAGTGCATGACTAATCAATAGAATGCACCAAGAAGAGAAGATTTGAAATCCACATTTTTATTAGTTAAGTGTGCTTTATAAATGAAATTCAAAAGAAAAAAGGCCAAGCACATCAGCAAACCAATTAGGCCAGGTGCATTTCTCAAAAATGCAATACAAATACAGTTAAATAAAATAAATAAAATTCAGAAATAAAATAAGGCTGAGTCTCAAATAGGCACATAAGCAGACTCTCAATCAAAATGAATACTAAAGCTGACTCAATACAGCAATTCAAAATGAATAGTATAACATGCGTCTAAATAAGGCAACATCAGTAGCAAGATGCCAACAGGCTTTTCCTTAAAAAGGGTAAGCTAACGCTCAACTCTTGACATGTTCTGCTTTTAAATGATACGTTAGGCTGGAGCCGCTTCGGTGATATGAAAATTCTCTTTTACCAGAGGTACTACTACTACTACTAATAATAATAGTAATAATAATAATAACAATAATAATAATAATGGATTAGATTTATATAGCACTTTTCTGGACACTCAAAGACGCTTTACATCAGATCCATTATTCATTCACTCCTCATTCATACTTGGTGATGGTAAGCTACGTGTGTAGCCACAGCTGCCCTGGGGCAGACTGACGAAGGCGTCTACAGCGCAGATTGGCAGCGCAGAATCACAGCGTTTTTGTTGATAGTCCCGTCTTTATTCTTTTTATAAATAAACTTTTCCCCAAAGGTCTGAGTGGGCTTGCCTCGCTCTCCTGTGTCGCGTCCATCTCTGTTGTCAGTCACCCTGCTTTTGACTAGTGGCGCAGGTACGAAGTGACGTTCCACTGCAGCCTACGGGTCACTCAATGGGTCAAATTTGAAATGCTCGCGCATTGACTTGCCACTCATGATTAATTGCGTTAATTTTTATAGTGTGTTAATTTGCAGTGTAATTTATAAATCTAATTAACGCGTTAAAATGACAGCCCTGATTTACAGTTACTTTATTCTTGAACCTTATGCACAGAGAGTTGTCGAAGAATTTCGTTGTACACTTGTGTATAATGACATTAAAGGCATTATGTTCTATTCAATTCTAGTCATATGATGCCATAAGCGCATGCTATTGGCATGCAGCATTCGGAAGTGCGCTGTGTTCTGAGACTCGCGGAAGGCAGCACACTTCCGTGAAACACAGAAGTGCTTTAAACCATCTCTAAGAGCGTGGGAAAAGGTAATACAGATATGAGGTAGTATTGGGAGGCTTCATGAACATTTAAATTACCATAAATAATAAATAGTTTCTTGCTATATTCTGGAATTTGGTTTTTCACGAGAGGTCCTGGAACTCATTAACCACGTGTAACGAGGGATTACTGTATCACGTAAAGCAAGAAAAGATAACAGTAGGACCTGCCTTCAGGGTAAATGTTCAGGGTGTGTGGCCAGTTTTCTGACAGGACATGGCAATTTTAAGGGAGAAAAATCCAACCCCCCCCCCCCCCCCCCAAAAAAAAACAGCTAATGTGTCAGTCACATTGTTATCAACATCAGATGAAAGCATACGTGAGCCAATGTCTGTAGTTCTGCTACCTCATTAACATACATACATCTGTCCAACAGCCATGGCCTCAGAGTCAGGACCTGCAGAATCGAGAAGTACGTCAGCAGCGGTTTGCCCACTTCACTGAGCTCGCGATCATGTCGGTCCAAGAGATTGTAGATTTTGCTAAGCAACTTCCTGGTTTTCTGGAGCTCACAAGAGAGGACCAGATTGCTTTACTGAAAACGTCCACCATCGAGGTTTGCTGTAACTTTGTTATGAAATGTTAGTTGCTATTTGCATATCAGTTTCGTGTCTGTTTGATGTGTGTTATTGTTCTTCTCATCAAGATTTGTTTTGTCTTCCTCAGATTATGCTACTCGAAACATCTCGACGGTACAATCCTGCGATTGATAGCATAACGTTTCTTAAGGATTTTAGCTATAATAAGGAGGATTTTGCCAAAGCAGGTGCGTCAATATTTATTAGATCTGAATATTTTGGTGTAATTTACTAACTGCATGTATTCAATTTGTCTTAAATGTTCTGCAAAAAAGTCTGAGCATAACCAAATTTGTTGTGTTTTATCTTAAGACAAATGAACATTTTTGTTTACATTGCCACATTCGCTCTCATCATCAAAAATGGAATGCTGTGTTAAGGTTAGACAAAAGTATATATGTAACATCTAATTTTGAAAAAAAGAAACATGTTGCTGCTCCTACTTAGTTTTTTGTTTTTTTTTCCAGTAATTGCACTCTTGCTAACAAAAACTTAATTCTACTTTTCTGTGACCTTGTGTTTCCTTTCCCCTTTTGTCATCTCCTAAGGGCTTCAGATTGAGTTCATTAACCCAATCTTTGAGTTCTCAAAAGGAATGAATGACCTGCATCTGGACGAGGCAGAATATGCCCTTCTTATTGCCATCAACATATTTTCTGCAGGTTAGATTCATAAATGTGTGTTTCAACCTATCTATATAGTTGTGTCTGTGTGTTTATGAAATATGTGGAGAGAAAGGGAGACAAACAAAGACACAGAAAGAGATCGATATTCTCTGAGCAGCTTGAAATTGTTTTATTCAAAAAGAGACCATATGCCTATTTATCAGAGTGGCCTGTACAGATGCTTCTGAACTGTGCTGTGACATACCTGGTATAATCACCAGAATGGCCACAATCACTCTAGTGTTTACTTCTCAGCTGGAACACAACACCAACGTGCCCAGTGGAGTCCAGTTTTTGGAAAGAATGTCAATTATTTAAGGGACAAATTTGATCTGTTACTAGAGACTAACAGTGTATTTATTTTGTTTAGATCGGCCAAATGTACAGGATCATGATTTGGTGGAGAGGCTGCAGCAACCCTATGTGGACGCTTTGCGCTCTTACATCATGATAAAGAGACCAAATGTAAGTGCCTGGTTGTTCACATGACCCTTTAAGATTTTCACCAACAGTATCATTGTATTTCCGCTGATTTAAATTCAAATTGATCAAGTCTGAATGGTCTAAAACTGCTGAAGAATTTATAGGGATGTCAAGTCCCTTATTGTCTTGTTAATTATTTTTTCTCAACTCAATTTTGCAGCGCACTGCAAAATTAGAAATCAAATAACTTTTAAGATGTGCTTTAACAGATTGTTGGTTGGTCGATTAATTTTTAAAAAAAAATGTTAATCTACTGTAATGGTCCCTGTAGGGAAATGATTAATTTAGACAAATGTAACACTTTAGACAAATGAGAATTCTCGTAACATTTCACACGATTGTCAGAAATTTGCTGCAAGCAAACCAGAAGGAATTAAAGATTAAGGTAGCGGAGAAGTTGGAAAACCTAGCTGCAAAGAAGAGAAAGTTGTTAAACTAAATTGTAATGAGTATAATCTGTAACTAGAAAACAGCTCTTTAGCTGAAGAGAGATGTCTTGTATTAAACCTTCTTATGAAAACAAGTGTGAAGGATTGAGAAAACACAATCACTGAATATATTTTCAAAGTAGTAAATCAAGTTTACATTTGGTATATTGGCTGCCTTTAATTCTGTTGTCTTTTTGTTGTCAATAATTTCACTTTAAATCTATTATTAATTACTGTAAAGCTCCAAGCTTCAGGGGGGATATACCCCCTGAACTCCCCATTGTTGGTTCTACATTAGGAGTTCAGCTGAAAAAATACTTTCCTGTTGTCATCCATAAAGTCAGCATAGCCTAGTTTTCATCATCTCAGCAAGAACATTGGTTCAGTACTGAGGTTACATTGTTTTGGGTTAGTAGGCTTGAACAGTTACAAGATGAGGAAGTGCATTAGAAGAATTACGTTTTGCTGTAATCCAAATGTAATGCAACTAAATGTAAATCTAGCGGTAAATAAGTAATTCATACATTTTCACCATAGTATACAGTATGTATATGTGTATCTCTTAAATTTTTTAAAATGTTTCCCCAGGATCACTTGATGTTTCCACGTATGCTTATGAAGCTGGTGAGTCTTCGTACACTAAGTAGTGTCCACTCGGAGCAGGTTTTTGCCCTTCGCCTCCAGGACAAGAAACTTCCCCCGCTGCTCTCTGAAATTTGGGATGTCAATGAGTGACTACAAACCTCAAGTGATACTGTTGCTTTGTAAAGCTTGAGACGGACATGGCATTGAGTAGGAACACTGAATCCTTTCTGCTCATTTGCTCTGGGATTGTTTATAACAATGAGATTGTTTTTGTAGGGGCAGGAGAGCATTGTTGCCATTTGCTCTTCGTCAGACTGCTAAATATTTTTTGTGTTAAGAGAAGAAACACAAGCACCTAGTTTTTTGTTTTTTGTGTAGATGCTGACATAATTGATTGTTGATATATAAATACCAGCATCAGGCTCTTTAGCCAGTTTTCTCTGCATTTTTTTTCTTTTTTTAAGTTATGTTGATTTGTTATGCAGTTCTATACTCACCTTTAAGAATTCTAATCAGAAGTTTCTGGTATCACCTGTGGCTTTCTCAAATGAGATATAGCAATTTGTGCAACAGGTGCACATGGAGAGAGAGTTGAAGAGACCCGTATCTGCTCACTATTCATGTTAAGGTTAAACGGTAGAGCTTCTGGTTTGTGTCCATTGTGTTTGTTTTGGACTAAGGGCAGAAATCAAATGGTTGGAGTAGTCACTCAGGTAAAGTAATGTGAAGTAGACCTCTATTTACTAGAGGCATCTTTAATTTTTATTAGATTACTTGAGTTTTCTTCAAAGTGCATAAGGGACCCTTTTGGTCATTTATAGTTTCCCATTAACTTTAATGTAAATTGTATATTTATTTTTCCACAAAAAGAATTTCTGCACAAATGAATCCACAACTATCCATATACCAATGCACAAGACACCTCTGCAGATGACTGGCAAAGTACATCCTCATGAAAAAGTGACGGTGATGCGACTGAATTCTCCTCCATTTTCCTTCTTAATAAACCTTGGTACCTTGGAATAGTTGCTACTGATGTGTCTTCAAATTCCACATAAAAATTACATGTTAAAATGGAAAGACAAATGATCATCTCTGTGACCCTATTTTCAAATGAACAAATCCCAAATTGGGAGTTATCTTCTTAAATAGGAAGGTTTGTCTCTTGTTTTGCCACCTAATTTGTTTTTAGTGTTAGATTGTACATTTATTCATTTCATTAAAAAGCAGTCCAGTTATTTTCATTTTTGAAAATGACATGGAAAATTTCACAGCCTTTTATTTTTGGTAGTGCACTGGATAAATGAGATTGAGGAAAAGATGTATAGCTGAAGGGAGGATTACCATAACTGCAAGTGCCTGTTCAAGGCAAGTACAACACAGATAGCTTTAAGTAGTCGGAAAGCCTCACTTCAAGTGTACCAAAACCTTGTACTGTCAACGCAGCAGCAACTGAGTAAAAACATGAGCCTCCCAATGACGGAGCCTGATATGCTTCTGGGCTCAGTTTGAATTGTTACAGGTGACAAATGAATATCAATGCAGTTTAATTTTTGTGAAGGTTATTCTCTCTCCGTATTCATGTGGCATGAAGAGTGCTGAAAATTGGACAACATGTCAGTGCAGCCTGCTTTTGAAGTTTCAAATTTAGTGACAGTTATATTATGGTTTATTACATTATTTTAACACTTTTAACCAGCTACAATTTCTTAATGGCTTTCAATAAAATGACATTTCATATTACATTTTGATTTTGTTTAAATGTTATGGATGTTCCAGATATTAATTTCTTTTATTTTTTTTTAAAAGTAGGACTTGTCCACAGCAGTGTACTTATGACTGTCGTTACACTCAGGTAGAATAGTCCGGGTTGTGTTTACGTTCAACTAGACTTTTTTCATTTAATGATTTAACGGTGATGTATTGACACTGACCTTACACCATGAGATATGACTAAATGAACAGGGCGGGAGCTCCACCAATTAGTTGCTTGAAAGAATGCAAATGCCCGCTTCCTTTTGACAATGAGCCTGCAGGATCAACATGGATACTGTGGGTAACAGAGTGGTTTATAGACAAACATTTTATGAAAAGATCCAGTTCAGTAAATCATTTTGCTGCTGGAGGCAAGTTTGGCTAGTGACTTAAGACGACTTTAGTTGAACATGATGTTTCATTCACGTCTTCAGCTGAATTGCCTTTTGTTGCTAATTTGAAAACTGAATCAAATGTGGAAGCTGAATCATACTCAAAAGTACAAAAAAACTTTCCAAACCAAGCTTTTTCATACAGAAGTAACACATGAGTGAGTGAATTACTGAACATAAACTCCATCAATCCGTTAATCTCTCAATATTTGATATTTTGTTGATTGGTTCTCTAACAATGTAAACATTTCCCACAGTCTGCTAATCCCTCAGTAAAATGTTTGTTTCTCTTTTAATATCTCATTGCTGAAGAGTGCAGCATTTTAGGACATTGCAGTACTTCTCTAATTTGGGTATACAGAACTTTGTGTCATTTTGAAATGACATGTGATGTTTGCTTTTGGGATTTGGGTTGCTGCTTTCATTGCCAGTGGAATACACATGATCAAGTTTAAAAGTAGTTTCTGTATTAGCTGGATAAATCTTATCCCAGTTGAACCACAGGTCATTATTTCTTTCATGGTTTGCTGTAATCTGGTCATATGAGCAAAGCATCAGTTGTCCACTTGTTTGGCTCTTCACATACACATTATGTTGATACTGTAATGTATCAAGTTCCATTGTACTGTATATATTGAAATTGTATCTGATTTGATTTCTAATTCCTGTCTTCAAAGGTGGAAGTGTAAACATTAACATAGAAATGCAAACCTATTTTAATACTTAATGTTTTGTATGTACAGCATAAATTAAAGCTATGCAGCAGTGCTGGCAAGGTTGAAATCAAATGTTTTCATAGATTGCTTTCATCAATGATGTTTAGATAATCACATTACAGAAAAGACTGTTTACATTTCCTCAAATTTATGTGGTAGTAAAATGACGTTCAGTTCTATCTGAACTGACTTTCTGAAGAGAAAAATCTATGATTTAGGTCACTTTGGTTATGTAGGCAATGACCTATGTTAGTGTCATATGTTTTTCATGAGATACATTATATACATGGACATGTATTTTACCTTTTTTTTATTATTCAACGTTTGTTTTTTAGCTGAGTGGAGGTGGAAATGCTGACAAGCCTATGGAATTAAATTGGTACGAAAAGCTCATGATATTGACAGATAGACACATCAGGATATTTAAGTTTTTTCCTGGTATGTTTTACAAAATACATACCAGAACAGTAACTTTCTCACCAGTTATTTTCTAAATTTATTATAAACACATTAAAATCGTGGTCCATGGTTGAGGTAAGGGTTACATCAGTATACAAATACATCGATGCAGCAGAGAATCATTTTTCAACTATTGTCCAAAAGAATGCCGACATCACAGTAGTGCAACTGGTCTTTTAGAGAGTTATTTTTTTGTGTGGTGGTGATAACCACAAATATAGCATAAGAGCAACTAGCCAACAACAGAAACAAGGCCTAGTAATCTCATCTACATCTAAATCTACACCTGCACATTGTTTTTTTCCCCGATAAAACTTCACTAATCTTGTACCTTAACAAGTAGTGACTTTAGTGACAACACTTAAAGCCCTTTGTCATATGTCCCACACCTGCTGATGTAAGGCAGTAATAATTAGCTGTGCATTAGGTTTTTAAGGGTGGCCCTGATACACCAATCAGCCAGAATATTATGATCATCTGTCTAACATAAATTTGGTCCCTTTTTTTTTCTGCCAAAACAGCCATGACTCATCATGGTAAGTACTTTACTAGACCTCTGAAGGTTTGCTGTGGTGTCCAGCACCAAGACCATTACTGCACATCCTTGTCCAGGACATGCCACAGATGTTTGACCACTTTGAGATCGGAGGAATTTCATGGCCAAGTCATAACCTCAAACTTGTTATGTTCCTCAAACTGTTAAAGAACAATTTTTCACTTTTTTGCAAGAGAACATTACCCTGCTGAAAGACCATCAATCATTATGGAATACCTTTTCCTGGAAAGCGTACTTGTTTTTGCAAAAACTCCAAGGTAGGTGGTATGTCTCAAAGTAACATCCACACGGATGGCAAGAAATGTTCCCTCGAATGTTTCCATGTGTTTGGGCAAACACAAGCCTCTTGAGCACACTGCGGACCACTTTGAGCAACATCAGATGTGCACGCTGTGGCCACACAAAAGTATCACAATTGTTCAAAACCTTGGATCATAGCAAGTTACATGGCTTATTAAAAGAAGAAATTACAGCAGCAAATTTTATTTGTTTATTTTTAATATAAGTAATTTGGCCCACTTGAAACAAACATTTTGTTCATTAGTGTGAGAGTCCTGATTTGGCCAGGGGATGAGCTGCTTTGGTCTAGGTGAGGTCCAGTTGTGGCCTGGCTTAGGGTCCTGAAAGAAATGATACATATACTGTACACCTTTCAGACATCAGTTTGTTCAAATCAAAACATTCACATTTTGCACAATGACGTCTGTTTCTGCTTGGGATTTAGTGTAAATTCCTGTGACTCTTGGTCTGTAAAATACTTTTATTTAGCATTTCTACTATTATCTAGAATGATTTAATGATTAATATCCATTAAAAAAAATCTTAATAAAAGACACGAAAATATGCACAAATCTGACTTAAATTTGACCTTATATTTCATGTGGTTGTACAATTTGGCCAGGTTGATGGCTTCGTCTGCTTCCTGCTTTGAGCTTTCTCAAAAAGAGAAAAAAAAGTCACCTAGTTTCACCGCTTGTTCCTCTATTTGCATAAACTCGGACAGTCAATCCCTCTCAAAAGAGCCGCGTTTCTTTTTTACTTTGGCTTGGTGGGTGAATGAGCCGCTGCCCATTCATTTCCAGCTATAACCTGCACGGCGCTCATGCAGCACCGTTGTCATGTATGTGTGCTGTACTGGAGGCCACCAGTAGGTGATGCTGTAACACTAAGAGCATGATGGTTTATGTTGTACCTCACGCTTCCTCATGGTCTGATGTATAACAGCTGTCAATGCTCTGATTGGCTGTGTAGCGTCATTGAACCGTATCGTATCATTGGCTGGACACCTGTCACTCACTGAGCTACAATGCGCAATAGTACAGAAAATAATATTATTTTTCTAATTAATTAGATTAGGTCTAATATTAGCAATTACTTACGGTAATACGTTTGTATCGGATTTTATTTTGTGCGCTACATAAACTTTGATGTGAGAATGTGCTTTCATGAACAACACCAGGCACCCCATGCACACCACCTTCTCCCAGCAGAGAAGCACCTTCAGCGGCAGACTGCTGTCACACAGCGCCTCCACAGAGAGGCTGAGGTCCTCCTTCGTGCCCCGTGCCATCAGGGGGTACAATGACTCTCTCAGGAGGAGTGGGGGGGAGGTGGCGAGGTCAGCACGGGGTTGAATGGATTTAATTTAATTTTAATTTAATTTTATACTGTTTATATTTTAATACTGTAATATTTTTTAAATTTTATACTGTTTATATTTTAATTTTATACTGTTTATATTTTAGTTATAGTTTAG
Organism: Antennarius striatus; assembly: GCF_040054535.1. NCBI lineage: Eukaryota > Metazoa > Chordata > Actinopteri > Lophiiformes > Antennariidae > Antennarius > Antennarius striatus. The sequence continues at coordinate 24,169,678 of NC_090776.1, read as the reverse complement.
TATATAAGTCCTGTTAGTGCTGCATGTGTCTGTCTGTTAGTGTAGTGTATGTCTTGTGGTATGTCCTGTGATGTCAGTGTTTCTTTTTCTCCTGGTGTTTATCCAGTATTATTATTTGTTATGTAATGCCTGAGCAGTGGATATATACAATTTCCTCCGGGATTAATAAAGTATCTATCTATCTATCTATCTATCTATCTATCTATCTATCTATCTATCTATCTATCTATCTATCTATCTATCTATCTATCTATCTATCAAGCAGTGTGTAATTGAGCACACGCGGTGTTCAGAGGGAACACTGATGACAAGACTTATGTTTACCAAAAACAACTACTGTTATGGCTGATCGGTGCATACATAATGTAATGAAAACCTTGAAATTCCAACCAATATCAACTGATCAAATAGACAGCTTATCAGAAGAGCAATATTGCTTGAAGTGTGTAGTCTCATCCCACTCTCAGCCCGTAGAATTCAGAAACTTTGTTAGTTTTCCAAAACTCAAAACTGCTATATTTATCAAAGAAAGTACACATTAAAGATTTCCTTTTCCACATCGATGTAAATTTGTCAGTTAATTCATGATCAAATTTTTATCTGCATTCCCTGGACGAGTTGGTGCCAACTGTCAATGCACTGCTTCAACAAATACTATAATCGCATATATTCAACATATTACAGAAATTCAGTACAGAGATGATGAGTATAAGAGATGTACCGGAGATGAGCCAGGATTATTACTCATGACCACAAGACTGGTTTTCTTGAATTTATTGTTATGTTTAAGGGTTAAATAATCCCTGCGCTCTTAACTCGGTTGGTCAGCTAGTTATTCAAAAATAATATGTCTGTTGCCCTTGCCCTGTTGATGCAATTCGTTTGTAGTAATGGCTCAGAGAAAGAGGCAGAACCAATATAAAACCTTGAAAATTATGCAAAATTCTGCGAAATGTTCAAAACTATAAACAAAAAAGTACTTTTTAACTATACAAAAAATGACAGTGACATCTGCTGTTTTTTTCATCATACTTTTGCTCTTTTCCTCAAGGGATTCAGCTAGTTAGAGTTGTCACACTGGCTTGTGAACATCTTGTACATAGCATAGTATGATACAGAAGATCATAACATGCATAAAGAGGTCCAATGTATCTGTTGTTCATTAAAACAGACCACTGTGACAGTTGGATCAGCACCGTGGACAGCACTACATCGATAAACAAAAGGACAGTGTGAGGTTTTATTCTAATGCCAAATTTCTATTACTTTAGTTTTGCAAACATATAGTGAAAAAGGACAAACAAAATGTCAATGTTTGTTCCAGCTTCATAACTGGAATTTATAACACAAAATGATGCTTCCTCTCTGACCATGCCTGTCAAGTGACAATCATTATTCTTTGAGGGTTTATTTTTGGTAAACCATTTCCTGTCCATTTTGACAGGAAACAAAAGCAGTGTCTGACATTTAGGCTTAAAGTATTCAGATGCTGATGAAATTGAAGGATCCTACTTTTTAAAAAATAAACAATAAAAATTCATGCTTACTCTATGATTCACAACTAAACGACAGTATCAAGGATGACCAGCAGAGGGACATTAGATGATCATAAATGAAGCCAATTCTCAGACTTCATCACACAATACACACAATCACACAATCCATCCATGATATGATCTCTTACATCTAGTTTATTTGACCCTGAGAATGGAGGTATGGTCCAGAGTGAGCATAAGTGACAACAAAGGTCATGATCCTTCTTGTGGCTCCCTTGTTCTTAGACATGTTTCAGCTCACATTGAATGTGAAAATACACTCTTTTGCCACTCTGGGTGTTCAGGCTCTGCCTTCAGTTTGAAGACGTACACATGGATGAATTTATGGCAATGACAGTCTCTTTTTGACAGTCTCTTTCCTTTCACTTGGTTTATTTACCGTGAACAACGGTACACCACTCTAGTTTGTGACCTTGCAGGGGACAGATTTGTCCAGGGATGAGCTTGGAATGAGTTTTAAAACAAACATCAGGTCACACCGTTTCCCCCAAAAGGGCTTTGACCGACCCTGATCGGCAATTAAACACAGAAAAATCTTTGCAAACTGTTCAGACGTAAAATTGCATCGCCTCCTGCAGCCATAGATGGATTAATGTTTGGTGAAGGGGTGGTTTTCGTCAGGCTTGTTTGTAGCGTCCTCTAGGTCGGGCGGTGAATATGCGGAACTCCTGCAGACGGATGAAGAGGATGTTGTGAAGGCAGGCTCACACCGACCGGGCTGCCCGTTCATCGAGCAGAGAGGCTGAGACGTTCATCGCATAATTTATCCTGCTGTAAACCAGTTAGATGGAGAAAAACACATTTTCATTGGCCATACTTTTCCAGTGTTTGCATATACCGTCGTCCGAACGGAAGTACTAGCGAATCAAACACCGCTGCCTTCCTCCCTCTGTGACCGAAAAGGACACCCACCACCCAGGCCGTCATCAGCAGCTGCCTTCGCACCGAACATTAGCGGCTACTCGGCTAATGGAAACGAGTAAGCATGTTCTTGTCTACCGTCAGTGATATTCAAACCCAAAAACACTGTCTGCGGTGTACATTCAGAACTAATTTTTTATTTGCCACTGTGCGCTGCATGTGACAAGTAGCTATTTATAAGGTAAATCGATTTGACTACCCTTAGCAGCTATGTGGCTAACTAGCTAATCCATAGGTGACGTAGGAAGCCATGAAGCTAGCTGGGTGGATGTGAGGGGATGCATCGTCGGGGTGAACATGTAGGACGAGTCCAGGCCTGACGGCGTGTCACAGAGACTTCATCCAGAGCAGCTACACGGTAATAGAACACGATCAGCTTCCTCGAAGCTATCAGGAAACTTCGGCATCATTTTGATCGTGTTGGGCCGTTAAATAGCGAGCTTGTTAAATGCTAACATTAGGACTACACCAATATTTACTAAGGTGTGAGAATTCGTCGGATTTTGGCCTGTCCTGTATATTCGTCTTTGACACACATTTAGTTGAAATCCCGTGTCATTGTGAAATCACGCATTTTGCAGCGTTTTGCAAATTTCTATTACACAATGTCTCACCTGCTTCCGACAAAACAGAGGAGAGGAGACAAAAATGGATTGACATTGGAGATGTTATGTCAGCGAGGTAAGGTGAAGAATATATATATATATATATATATATATATATATATATATATATATATATATATATATATATATATATATGAGCTCTCATCGTGATGCAATGTGAAATGAGAACGGGTACACCATTGCAACATCAACGCACTGCATGAGCATTAGATCAACAATATTTATGTTACGAAGAGACAAGTGTCATATTTTTGACTTTTATGCCCTCATTCAGCTGGGATAGGCCCCAGCTCCCCATGACCCGCTACGGCGGATAAAGCGGTTCAGAAGATGAATGAATGAATGAATGAATCCTAGACAACACTCTGCAAAACAATAGTTCCACAACAGTTTGACCTTCGGTATGACTCCTTGGGAATGGAACCCACCCCTACAATTTGGAATCCCATTGATATCATGTTTATGGCAAAAGGCTTTACCAGATACAGATAATCATGAAAAACACTTGATGCAGATGGTGCTCTGAATCAGCACCAGTAATCTAATGATTGTTCTTTGGGTTTTACCCTTTTTGAATATTCTATCAAAATTTGCTCCCCACATTTCTGTAATCCTACCAATTGAAAGAAATGTTATTAAAAGGGTCCTTTAAAAAATTTGATGCAAAATGTGATCTACTGATCAACACCTGTTTGGTATAGATGTAAAAACAGTCGATAAAAAAACAAGTACCCGTATTGGCCCGAATATAAGACGGCCCTGATTATAAGACGACCCCCTCTTTATCAAGACTCAAGTTTGAAAAAGTACTTTTTGTACACCAAATTTAATTTGAGGACTCTGCCTTTCTTACCGCCATTTTTTATTTTTCTTCTTCATGAGAGGGGTTCGCTTTGGCATGGGGACTTAAGTTCAGCATTCGCTTTAAAGATATCTGGCGCCATCTAGCGTTGTGAATGGGTAAAATGTCTAGACCCTGAATGTAAGATGACCCCCACTTTTTCAGTCTTATTTCAATGCAAAAAACACCGTCTTATATTCGGGTCAATACGGTATATTGTCTTCTATACAACAGAGTATAATTAGTGGAAGGTGAAGATCTTGTCTGTCGTTTTAAAACAATATATAATTCAGTGATAGTAGCTTAAAAACAATGCGAAGGTCATCATTACTGAGATCCCTCCCATCTTTTCATGATAATGTAAAAAACATAAATTTGATATGACAGCTTGCTTAATGGCACATGTCAGGACGGTAATTCGTAATGACTCCATTTCACCCCCCACAACTGTTACTACAACAGGGAAGCATTTCCTGCAGGAATGATTGTAAATTAAGACATGCAATTATTTTCCAATTGAGAAGGCCACTATAAATGTTTTGTTTGTGAAGTTTGTGAATAGAAATGGGGGTGCCAGATTTAACAAGGTCTTGACACATGCATCTGTTATTAAAGATGTATAAAGAGGAGAATATAGAGAATATTATACTATAACTGTACACATGGAGCATGTCATTTATTGAAATCGCTTTGAATGACAGAAAATAACTTGTATGCTATTTTGTTTGTGATATGTATCATTACTTCATTCAGATCATAATCTAAGAGCGAGAATGCAGTCATTGATAGCTACAGTATATATCTTTTCCTTGTTCTCAGTGGCCATTAGTAGGTACTGCTGTTCCCTGTGACTGGTAGAAAATGCTGTCCATGTTGGCGGCATATGAATCATATTCATCTTCTCCCTTGGCTTATATAACCAGTGAGTGTTGCCTGCAGACCATGCTGACCAGATTCATCTGTTGTGTTACCCAGTGTTATTATCTTGGTTTAGAGAATTAGACAGCACTTTGGTATCTTTTTTTTTTTTTTAATGTTTTTCTTTTTTAAGAGTGAAAATACAATGTTCAGCACCAGGCTCAGTAAATACAGTGAGTGAATGGTATTGTCCTTCGATTGTTTTTGAAAATGATGCTCTGCAGTTCCGTGTCTTGGATGAGTCTGCCTCCAGCTCCGCTGCTATATAAAATAGCCATTTTGATGTTTCCAGACCTGCATGTTAATTCATTGTCCTGATGCCTTGGGAGATAAACCGTTATAATTGCAGTGTGTGTATTTTGTATCAGTCTGCTACACCATTTTGTTGGTGGAATGTTTTTTTCTGTGTTAAAAATCGTGTTTCAACACTGGTGTGTGCATTCTTACTGTTCTCTCAGAATATACACCATGTTAATCTTAAGTGACAGTCTGCTTTGGTCTTGTACATATGTGTATTTGAATAAGGTTGTGTGTTCATTGAGTAAAGTAAGTTTACCGGCGAAAGTATTCTTTGATCCATCTGTTTTTATGGCATGACACATTTCAAATACATTGCAGTATTACCCAGCATACCTATTACTCATTTCAAACCAGTCATGTGGATAAACTTGATTTTGTTCCAAACTTAAAAAGTCTCAAATTACAGAATTTATTATTTTATGTTTTGATGCTAATCATGTAAGCTTTGTTATGTTCTGAGTTATTTAATAAGTATTAAATAACTGAGACTCTTTTACCATAATCTCTATTAAGATGTCTTTCTGGTCCTCACAAAGTTCCATCTAACAGACGTAATTAGACCCAAGGTAGATCGACATCAGAGAGCATAGATCAATTACACATTCTGTGCTTGCACACCGATGGCCACCTGAGACGTTCTTAGTCACTACTGTTCCGCTGAGCTCATTACAGCTTGCAGCAATCTGGTCTTAAGAATTTTTATAAGCAACATGCATGTTAATGTCATCAGGCTCACTAATGTTAGCTGCTAAGTATTTAGCAGCTAATTTAGTTATTCTTATTTATTTGTTGTGTAGTGAGTGGTCTGATCACGACTGGTCTACCTTGATACCTTTTCTGGAATTTCAATTAAAATAAATTCACTAATGAATGGAAAATTGTAATCTTGAAGCTGCTACTTCCAAGTTGCTTGTTAAAGGTAGAGCTTTATTAGTTTCAAACCTCCCATCCCAAAATGTACCCAGTTTTTAATTGCAATGCATTAATGGAATGTAGTGTGCATTAACCACTAGCAAGCTATAGACCCATTAGCTTATTGGCATTGAGGTGACCACCTTTAAGAGATCGTCACCTTACATTTTAGGGTTTGTGTTTCATGTTGGAGTTTCTCCATATTCCATTTGTTGGTGTTGGAATGAAGGCTGCTTGCTCAACATAGTACTGGCTTAGATAGAGCACATCAATATGTATTGTTTTTCAATTGTTTTTCACCACACATGTATTACAGCTGCTAATTTGGAGTCTTGTCAGATTAGTTAGAATGTCTTTGTCATTGTACTCGCTCACTCTTTCATTTGTTTAATATGAAAATGAAGTGTTTTGCTCCCATCCTCAACAGTATAATAACAGCTATATAAGCTGTTATTTTTACAATGCTGTTACCCACTTCTCCTCAGACTGATGTTATTTTATGACACATTTACATCCAAGAGGGAAATTTTTGACATGACAAAGAGGCTGTTATCTTAGGTTCATTTCTCATTGCGTTTCCAGTGGCCTGCTATTTAATAGTGCAAATGACTAAACAGGAAGAAGTAAGAGTGATGTGAACCAGGCTGCCATTGGTCAGTTGTTGATTCCATGCATTCCCCTATAAGGGAAAGATACAGGTCACTTGCAGTTGTGCAAACATGGCAGACATAACTATTTACCAAGTCAAACACATTTTGACTTGATTATTTTTGATCCTCATTCATTTGTTTTCCTGACCGCTTCATCCGCTTGCGTGGGTCACGAGTAGCTGGAGCCTATCCCAGCTGACATAGGGCTTTAGGTGGGGCAAACTCAGGGTGCGACGCCAGTGCACCGCGGAGCTACACAGAGACATACTGTACAAACACGCACACACGGGAAATTTGGAACAGCTATTTAACCTGAAGCGCATGTATTTCGGAGGTGGGAGGAAGCCGGGGGAGAACATGCAAACTCTGCACAAAGGGGGACTCGAATCTGGACACGACTTGCTGTGTGGTGACAGCACTAGCCACTGCGCCACAGTGCTGCCTGACTTGATAATTTGCTTAACAGAAAAGAGGAACTGATCAGAAAATAAGGTGACAAATTATTTAGAGTTGGGAGAGACTTCAGAAAGGGTGGTTATGATGTAAAAAATGTCTACCAGTGAGACCTGGTGAATGTACTTATTGTAAGATGCTGGATTGTACATATATTTGAGTGAACATGCCATTAAAGCAAAGAAGCACACAGTTGGGATGGCAGATTGGCCAGAAAAGAACCTGTTAAATTCAGAGGAAGATCCAGATGAAGAAGTGGATTTAGGAATTTAAAAAAAATAAATTTCTGAAGTGATTTCCATAGAACCTTCTGGAGGGGTGGGACTTTGGTCAGAAAACCTTAACTGACATTTGGCCTTGGCGTAGATATGCTGTCTCCTGAGTGTACTGTATTCTAGATTGGAATTTGAATTGTATTTAAATGAGTCTTAAGTTTTTTTGTTCAAGTTTTCTTCTTCCCTTCAAGCTTTATTTTCAAAATGTTGCTGTTCTGGCCCTCTAAATTAAGGGTGGTGGGAAATAGCCATCTGTAATGGTGCCTGTTAGGACAGCTTGATTATGGTGGATATCCTTTTATTCAGTCATATCAGTGAGTTTGCTTTCAGTATTGTGTGCGCAGCTCTGGGCGTGTTTTGCACACACAACCATTGCTGCAGAGATTATGCACAGTAAACTGTCATATGTTCAGGCCGTCCTCCAACCTAAGCTATATGTGTTAAGATTGAGAGTCCTACCATTTGTAGTAACTCCTGCATGATCTGACATGAATATATTGTGTAATGGATGGGTGTTTGCCTAATGATATAAGCTTTCCAAGTATGCCTGTGTGTAAGGTGATACCTCCTCGTCTGCAGTTCAATTGGTTTTACCTTTCTTGATGGCAAGCCTTTCTTTCCATCTTGTTCGCTTGGGTCAAAGAAAATGTTAAACATTCAACCCAGCAGTGGGTTTGTCATTTTAAAGAAGGACCAAGTAGCACACCCATACAGCAATAGGGTCCTGCCTGAATAAAGGAGCACTAAAGCATCTTTATAAATTAAATGCAATACAATAATTATTTTATCTCCATTTTATTGCTATAACAATTATTGGAATCGAGATCATAAAGGAAAAGAAATGCTAATCACCCTTGTGCCTCTATGTTGCTTTGTTTGCCTCAGTTCATTGGTGTCAGTCACATGGCTTTAAGGGTCATTGGAAAGTCTGTGAAGCCTGCTCATTCCATCATTAGCCCTAGGCTGCTTACTTTATCTGCAAGCCTCTACTGAGCAGCTTTTTTATTCCAGCAAAAGCAATCAGCTCCGCTGACATGAATCGTTAGAACAAGCATAATCAATACAAAAACACTTAGTTTAACCTTTATTGCCTTCCTGCTATTTGCTGGAGAAATGTCGGTCGCATTGTTTCATGCAATGCGATGTTGACTCACCATGTCTGACACTCAGCACAGCTTTATGTTACTGTCTACCTTGTACAATCTCTGATGGAAATGTCAACTGTAAAATGTGATATTTTTTTTTACTTTGCAATGTAGTTACTGTCTTTAATGTCCTGAAAAATTAAACTCTATATGTAGACCAATGAGAGTGCAGTTATGCTGTTTGATAGCAAGAAAACATCTTGCAAAATATTTTTCTCCAGCTAGACTTTCCACACATGTATAGTGAATAATCAAGAATTGTATTTCAGAAGTGGACGTCACTGGCAAATCAGAATGCAATACAAACAACTTTACTGATGTATTATTTGTTGTGGATCTGAACAACAAACCACAACACAACATTGTTATTTGGCTTCTATTGTGTTTTCTCATTAAAAATACTTTGTAGATACCTCTGACAACTTGCTTGCGAACTACCAACTCTTTAGTAGAGTTAGAAGGCTCCTTAGAAAAAATTGATAATGTATTTCAGATAACATGTAACATGTGCAGGGAAAACTGACACTGGTTCAAATTTGTGTGGACAGCACAGCTTCTGTATAGTCTGATATTTATAACATTCAGAGACTGTAAACTAGACTGACATTTTATGAAGTAAATATTTGCAACAAGTCTGAACAATCCTATACTTCTGTCTTGCTTGGTTTACCCATCACCCATCAATCCACCATGTGAAATAGTCATATGGATACCAGTATTTCCTGCCAATTACTTACACTCTTGAAAATCACTTTGCAGGTGGGTGGCATGGAACAATTCCACTGGATACAGGTTTTAGTTGGTTAGCAGTTATGCAGTGTTAAGCAACAGCCTGTCTTAAAAATGCATCCACATTGTTTGTCAATGTCTTTAACTCTAACTCGCTTCATTGAGCTGATGGTATGATCTAAAATAATAGTCTTTCTGATTTTCTTGTGTTACAGGTTTTACCCATTTTCTGAACCATCATAATGATAATTGTAGAGCTGCATTTCATCTTGACACTTGAAATGTCCCAGCTCTGATGGAAAGACACCACTGACTCTAGAGGGAGGATAAATCCTGGATGTCGTGACATACAGTCTGTGCTCAATACAGGATGGAGAAAAAGAAAATATGCCCTCGTCTTCTTGACTACCTGGTGGTGGTCGGAGCAAGGTAAGAGCATCAACAAGTCAGAATAACCATGAGACTGGCTGTAAAAATTGCTTTTAAAGTTAAGTGATAGAGGAGTGCCATTTGTTACTAATTAACATTTATTACTTTTCTTGACATGCCATTTTGACTTAAGTCAGAGGACTACTGTGAGAAGAATTAAAACCCCCCAAAACATCTCCATTCACTTTATGCTACAGCACAAGGCAACACCATCACTTATAATCACCCCATCAAGTACAATAAGCTATGTAAAAGCACACATGCTGTTGTATGGTCAGACATCGGTTTAAACTCAGTATTCACAGGGGAAAAGGATGATTCACATGAACACTCTAAAAGTAGAGGGACAAAATATCTGCCACTGTTTGTCACCAAGTACCTAGTCAAGGGGAACATTTAAGGATTTGATTTAATAGCACCTATGTTGCAGTTTTTTAAAATAAAAAATGTGTTCCGCCCTTCCAGGCAACCCAGTAGTGACAGTGTGGCCCAGACACCTCAGCTCCTCCGACGCTACCCGCTGGAGGACCACCATGACTTCCCGCTACCACCAGATGTGGTGTTTTTTTGTCAACCAGAGGGCTGTCTAAGTATTCGCCAACGAAGGGTTAGCCTTCGTGATGACTCCTCGTTTGTTTTCACACTGACTGATAAGGACTCAGGAATCACTCGCTACGGAATCTGCATCAATTTCTACCGTTCTTTTCAGCGAGGACATCACCGTTCTCGTGGGGACAAGAGCGGCCATACAGAGGCGGCGACAAAGTCGGCGGAGACCACAAGTGAAGGGTCTGACGGCAGCACTGGAGGCCCACCCTCTGTGTTATGTCCTCCTAACAATGCTGAACCAGCACCTCCACCTGCCTCTGGAGAAGAGAGCAGTGGACAACTAGGTGCAGAGCTAAATGCAGCCAAGTCCCCACAGCTCCGACGAAGCGCTGCAAAGATGGCAGCCAGGAACCGCAACAGCACGCTGACCTCGCTGTGCATACTCAGCCACTACCCCTTCTTTTCCACCTTTAGGGAATGTTTATATATTCTCAAGAGGCTGGTGGATTGCTGCAGTCAAAGGCTTACTCAACGGGCTGGGCTTCCTCGTTCCACCCAAAGGTGAAGTCCAAGTTTGCCTTTTAAAGTGGTTTAAGGTTTATTCTTAGAAGTGATAATCATCTTTGTTGTTGCTTATATCTGATATTAACATCTTACTTTGGTGTACATTAATCGATATGTTACTTTAGAGACTGTCTTTTATGTATGCTTTGGTTTGAGTCAGGTTCTTGGAACAATGAACAAAGCTTAAAATACCGAAATGTGTTGTTTTTTTTAAAGTTGAGGATATCTTTACATGTTAATTGTAGGTTTTGACACTTTTGACAATTGCGCCCCCTTGCTGCTGCAATCATGCAAATTTCCCCACTGTGAGACCAATAAAAGTCTATTTTATCTTAATCGTCGTAAAGTAAATATACTGTATGTCAATGTACTTCAGTATCAAAAGTAAGTTTGTTGCGATTAAAGTACAGGTCAAAGTAATTTATGCATGTGTTTACAGTATTTTCCGCACTATAAGGCGCACCTAAAAGCCTATAATTTTCTCATAATCCCGTAGTGCACCTTATATGTGGATTAATATTAATATTAATATTGGTTAAAAACAAGATCGCTGAAGAAAAGCTGACAGTCTGGCTGGCACTCACGCCGCCCTACACCACCAGAGAACACCCTCACAAGGTACTGTGGCTGGCCAAGCCCCTGGTAGTCAAGGGCTGAAGTGCTGCTCTCACTGACCTGCTTTCTGACGGCAGAGCAGCCTGCGGAGAGCACCGGTGAGCGGTTACGATAACGTAGCAAAACATAGGGAATTTTCAACAATTCTAGTAATAAAGTTTGACTGACTGACTGACTGACTGATCTCAGTATTTCCCAACCACTGTGGCGCCGGAAATAACCCACTTTAAACTTAATTGGTCTAAAAAATGCCAATATCGAGTGTCAGGGCTGTAATCTGGTATCTAGTGACGGTCCATTCTATTAGTCTGTGAAAACACATGGAGAAACTGGCATAAAGGCGAATGAAAGACCCTCAAAGCTGAACTTCCAGGCTTTTCTGAAAATTCGAGAGTCACTGCTAGACAAAGGTGCCTGGTGTGCTGCATTGATTTTCAAATGTCGCTGATTGGGGGGCGGAGCGGCACAGTTTAGGCTTGTGTATTCTGTTTGGCAGCGATGTGCTGTGAGATTCACGGCGGTGAGACATCGATGTTAAAGTCAGTTCTAGGAGTAAAACAACGTCGCATTAGTCAGTAAATTAGTAGCCTGACATTAAAAACTTGTTAAAAAATTGTTTCGGACACACAGTGCAGCAGCAAATAGCTGCACCTCAACTCCTACTGGACTACCGATCTACTGAAACAATATTTAATAAACGAAGACGGACGTCGGAGCTTAAATATCTGCTTCAAACTTCAGATCAGGAAATAATCCGCTCTGTTCGAACTAAGTGGTCCACTCGTAATGAATTTAACCAGTTTTTAATGTCAGGTTTTTTAATATGGCGTACGTATTTTGCCAGAGTGGCAAATACGCCACTTTGTAATTTGACTGTTTTTAGATAATTTTGTACTATTTTGTAGTACTTTTATCAGTAAATCTCAGCAGCTAAGGAAAAAACCCAAGCGTGTCGACTTATTTCTAAAATGGCAAAGTGATCACGTGATCAGGTTTCCTTGATGAGGCTGAGGCCCCGTCCACACGATGACGGATTTTTTTAAAAATGCAACTTTTTAAAAACGCATCAAACGATTCGCGTCCACACGACAGCGTTTCTAAAAAAAATCTCCGTCCACACGTAAACGCACCAGTGCGTTTTCAAAGACTGCTATAAGCATGCCAAACCATGTGGTGGCAGTATTGAGTCAAATTTTATCCAATAGGAATCCTCTGTGTTTTGTTGTCACAACACACGGGCCCATAAATATAACGTCACAGCGGTTTTCGTCGCAGGCAAGACGTCAGCGTTTTTAAAAAGTCCCAGGGATACGCCGTCCACACGACAAGGCAGACCCAGTGTTTTTAAAAAAATCCACCTTGGCCAGTGTTTTCGAAAAGTTGCGTTTTCGTTCCGGATATCTGCGTTGTCATGTGGACAGAAAGCGTAAACACAACAAAAAAGTTGCGTTTTTAAAAACTCTGTTATCGTGTGGACCAAGGTTATAATAGTTTGAGATTTTTCATTAGTTTTTATTTTTATTTAGTTGTAACTCTTTGTTTTCAATTTCAGTTTAGTTTTAATTAGTTTTTAATGCTAGTTTGCTAGTTTAGTTTTTATTTTTTGAAAATGCTTAGTTTTAGTTTAGTTTTTCTTAGTTTTAGTCTTAGTTTTAGTCTTTTTTGGTAGTAAGGGATATTTGTCAGATTAAAAAAATTAAGTGCAATATGTGTTCTATTTCTTAAGTGAGATGCAAGTAGTATCTTTCTAAAACAAAAACATGAAAAACTCAAAACCCAGTACCTCATTAAGTTAAGCTATCTGACTCCTAACAGTAGTTGTGTCGGGCTGCATCGTGCTGCCTGGCCTGGGGTTAGCATCTGTTTCAGAGGAAGGAGGCTGGGCGTTCTCCCTTACTTGCTCAAGGTAAGCTAGGTTAGCCTTCTTTTGTGCGCTTTTCAAATTGACTTTAAGATTCGTGGAATTTTTCCCCCCCAGAAAGGTTTCACATATTTTATCATGTTCCACTACAAGGCACTTACTCTTGTCTGAGACAGTCATATTCAAAATATTCCCAAATAGGACTCTGGAGGTTTCTCCCTACTTTCGCTGCCATGCCGCCCGACAGATTGATACACTGACAAAGACAGAAACTAAGCAAATTTTTCTCAATCATTTCAGTTTGTTTTAGTTAGTTTTGTAAACACACAATACAGTTTCAGTTGTCGTTTTTTTGCAAAGCCTCGTTTTTATTTTTATTTCAGTTAACGAAAATATTTTTACACATTTAGTTTTCGTTATTTCGTTAGTTTTCGTTAACGATTATAACCTTGGTGTGGACGGGGCCTGAGAACGGCCTCATTGAAATAACAATAGCCGTTCACAGCTGATTAAAGGTACTCACAGCCATAAATGCCTCATCTAGTGGACGGATGGCGCAACTACATCCACTAGTTTTTAAATTTAAAAAAAAAAAAAAAATTAATATTATGTGCGCCTTATAGTCCGGTGCACCTTATATGTGGAACAAATGATAAAATAAACAATTCATTAAATGTGCGCGTTATAATCCAGTGCACCTTATAGTGCTGAAAATTCTGTACTTGTACGAGTAATTAGTCTGAAAGCTCTCAAAGGAAATGTAGTTATCCGGCATGTCCATGTGTAGCCATGTTTCACTGAAGCACATTAGACCACATTCCCAATTCTCTCTTTGGTTCTAGACAAGTCCTGTTCGCTCCTCCATCTTTTTAGCCAGCAATTTGTCATTGTCCGTGATGACTGTCGGACACAGCTTTTATTCTCTCCTGTCCATATTCATCCCTTCTCTCCGCTGATTTCTTTCCCCATTTTCAAACATGAAATGTTGTGTTGAAATTCAGAACCACAAATCTGTTTGTGGTCAAATACAGTGTACTTGGAAATTTGGCAGCTGTTTGAAATTAATTAAAAAGAGTACAATCTGGGACCTTTTAAAACTGAATGGTTGATGAAATTAACATGGAAATTGCTACTTTTGCTCTGATGCAGCATGCAGTCTGACAATTATATAATCCTTTCTTATATGATTGACTTGAGGACAAAGATACCACCCAATATTTCGTATATTATATATTTTAATTGTTGCAAAGTTTGTGTGGGTTCTCCGGCTTCCTCCCACCTCCAAAAGCATACAGCTTAAGTGAATTAGTCACACCAAATTGTCTAAGGTGTGAGTGGTTGTTTGTCTTTCATGTGGTCCCATGATGAGCTGGCGTCTTATCTTGGGTGTACCTCACCTATTGCCCATAGCTGGCATGAGTAGGCTCCAGCAGACCCATGACCTACAAATTACAAAGGGTGGATAAGCGCTGTAGATGAAACTATTGTAATCGTCATGTCTACAAGAAAATGGATGGAAGTAACCAAAAATATTCCTCTTTAGTTGAATATTCCAAAACATTTTCGATATTTGAAATGCTCTTTAGTTGTTCTACTGTTTTCATGAAGATTTGTTTATTACCATATATGATCGTAATTTCCAAACTATAAGACTCTTCTTCCTTCTACACGGTCTTTATGGTGCGCTCTAGCAGGAACATATTGTTCAGAAAAAGGCAGTGATTAAAAACTTTCTGTGTACCACCTTTCTGTATAAATATCTTAAGTAAAAACACCGAGACATCTGTGGCTTATAGACAGGTGCAGCTTATATATGTACTAAGTTTTTCTTTTAAAAGTTAGTTGGTTTGGCTTATATTCATATACGCTCAATAGTCTGGAAGTTACAGTATATATTTTTCTCCCTTTACCACCAATTGTGACCCAATCACACCTCAAGACTAAGATCAGAGAGACCAAGGAGTACAGCAATAAGCTGGAGAGGAAGCTCCAGCAAAAGAATACTAGGGAGGTGTGGAATAGCAAGTGGACAAGCACTGGTTACAGATAAACTGTCAACAAAGGATTTAAAGGCACAGTCAACTGGGTCAACGAACTTAATCTGTTCTTTAACAGATTCAACACAGCGGTGCCCTCACCCCCTGCTGATCCAGGTCTTGCTGTAAATACCACTACGGTGACTATTAATATCAAAGCAAACGGTCCTGCAATGGGGAACACAACTTCCCTTGTCGATGTACCCTAGACACCACATCCAATTGAATTGAAGGATTACAGACCTGTAACATTGACTGCCCACATTATGAAGTCCTTTGAAAGACTTGTTCTGGAGTATCTCCGATCGCTGGTCCAATCACACTTGGACTCTGCAGTTTGCCTACCAGCTTCCTATTGGAGTAGAGGATGCCATCATCTACTTGCTAAACCATGTCTACTGTCACCTGGGCAAGGATTGTTAAAAGCTGTTGTTGAGACATTATTTTAGGGAAAACAGAAAAATTAGATATGTGGAAAAACAAATCACAATGGCAATTTCAACAGCAACCAGAAAATCAGAAATATTAACAGCTTAATACAGCTATTCAGGGTGCACCATGCAAACCTTTGGCCATTAATGAGTGTACAGATGTTACCGGTAATGCCCAGCTTTTTGTGTGTATCAGGTTCCTTCACAAAGATAAGGAGCTCTTTGCTGGGTAATAACACCACTAACACACACAAGAGGAGAGGACATGTATGCAGCAGTAAAAGAGATGCTGACACAGAGGGACATTTATCGGAAGTGGGTGGTCTCTTGTCACCTCAGATGGTGCCCCTGCCATTGTGGGAAAAGAGAGGGGGGCTGTGCCAAACAGTCAAGGTGTGCACCCTTGAGAATTATCAAAAACAAGTACCGTTCTAAGCTCACCAATGAACACCTACTTGTCTGCTTGAGAATCGCACTGAGCCCATTCCAGCCAAGATTTAAATTACAGTGGTACTTTTCTTACGAATTTAATTGGTTCCGTAAGAAATTACGTAAGTACAAAATTACGTAAGTAGAGATGCGTTTTCCATGCAAATGCCCTAATCCGTTCCAAGCCCCCAAAAATTCCGACATAAATGTTTTATAAAGCATATACATACATCAAAACATGTAACAAATACATGTTACAATTAGATTATTGCACAATAAATAAGAGTTGTGCATAACGTAAAAAACAAAGAATAAAGAATAAAATGATGGTCATTTACCTTTAACTGCTGTCCTCATTGTTTTTGCCCTCTTTGGTTCATGCGCTCCTATCTCACGATGCCGAACAACAGAGTGAATTCCAGTCCTCCTTTTGAACTTCTCGAATGCCTTAAACTCCTTAAACTTCCTTTTGTTTTAATAACGTGGTGATTGTAGATGTATTCCGGCCATATTCTTTGGTGAAATCAATCAAACGCATCCCTTTTTCATGCTTTTCTATTATCTCTTGCTTTGTTTGCATGGACAAAAAAACTCTTTTCGTCGTCTTTTCTTTTCCTCTTTTCTCCGTCAGTTTCTTGGGGTCCATAGTGAATATGTACTGACAAAGTCATTATATTTGCGCAAAACTATCAGACTACCTCACGGGTCAAGTGCCGAATGCAAAGAAACTCCATAAGCACCGTTCTAGCTCCGCACAGAGCTGGAGTGGCATCCCTCTTAGCCAATGGGATGCCAGGAAGATACGCAATAGGTAATAGCCAATTGCAGAGCAGCTACGAGAATGTTGCGTTGAGGAACCTGTGGGAGATTCAAGTATCAGCCGATACTGTGTTTTTACATTACGTAAGTCGAACTTTCTTTCGTAAGTAGAGGTAATATTTTCCTGCTGAGAAATTTCGTAAGTAGAAAATTTCGTAAGTAGAGGTACTGGCAGGCCAGTCACAGGTCCATTTCTCTCATTAAGAAAGCTCTTTGCATTTTTCCCCAGTTTTGTCTATTCTTTCTGAAGATGTTTTTTTACTTGAAGTTTAGGCTTAGGTCTACTTTTATTAATGGTAAGAGAGGTAGCTGTGCACTTAGTTAAACATATCCTGGATTGAAAATTGATAATAAATGAAAATGCCGGCTATAAGACACAAACTCGACCTGGTTTCGGACCTTTTACTAAGATAAAATTTTAATAACTCGACCTCTGTGACTTTTAATTGAATACCCCTGCTCTATGCTATGAAGTGCTGGGGCAGTGGTCTAAGGGTGGCGGACGCTAACCGACTGGATAGACTGATCTGCACGGCTGGTGACGTTGTTGGAGGGAAGTTAGACTCATTTTCTACAGTGTTGGGGGGAATGACATTGTCCACACTAAGGGCCATCCTGGACAAATAGTTCCACCCACTGTACATAATGTTTATAGGGCAAAGGAGTATGTTCAGTAGTAGAATGACCCTTCCCAAATATACTACTGAATGACATAGGAGATAGTTCTTGCCTGTGGCCATCACTCTGTACAATGCCTCACTTGGAAAGTTAGTAATGAGGAGGATTGAAGTGGACAGTAAATCTGTATATATATTTATGTATTGTATTTATTCTCCATAGTTTCTTTGGTCTTTTCTTAATTATAAATTCTCTATTCTTATTCTGACTGTGTCCTTACATTCTGAAACAAAGCAGCTGTAACTAAAATGAATTTCCCCTAGGAATCAAAAAAGGATTCTGATTCTGATTGATTCATATTTTATTTGAGCTTTGATGAAAAACCTACAGCTCTACACCATCTTTTGTTGGCTTGTTTGTTTTGTTTTGATGGTGTTGTGAGTGACTGGAGAATATTTGCTGAATTGTTACCATGGGTGAAAAATAAATTGCTAAGTGTTAATTAGGCTGTCATTTTCAACTCGCTGAGCCTCAGTGTGATTGTGGGACACCTGAGGTATACTTGTCTTCCCCACAGTCAATTATATAAAGTGTCTGTTGAACTTTTGGAGCTTCATGCTAATTTTTGTTTGCATAACTAAAGTATGTAATGTATTAATTAAAATTTGTAAAAAAAAAAAAAAGACCCCTCCGCACCAATGGATCGTTATTGAAGTACTGTGGTTTCTCTGAATGCATTGAAAATACCATTCAATGCAAAGGCTCTGTCAAAGCCAAAGAGACCTTTGTTTCATGATGTGGTTAAATGAAGTGTATTATAGCAATGACAGAGAAGGACAGACATTGTTTAATGGCTGCAAGTGCTTTGTGCCATGGCTGCTTTGACAGATTGAGGTCTCTGACTGCCTTTGGGGAGCAGCTGCAGTTGGTGGGAGGCCTTTAAAGGACTTATTTATCTTCCCCTTTGCTGCACACCGGCTGTGTTTCCACTGGAACGGCTTTAATGTCAGAATGTAGAGTGAAGGGTTTTCATGTGACTATTCTGGCAATTGCTTAGAGCTTCTTATGTGTTTGCAATCTCATTGTATTGATTTTTCCCAGTTTGATGAGTTTTAATGCAGAAAGAAAATTATCTAATTATTTAGACTAACCTATTTTTCGTCCTTAAAACAGAATTTTGCAGATTTATCTCGGGTAGGATGCTGTGGTCCCTCATATTAGATTTTGTCTTGTGAATCACTTAACACATCACAGCGTCAAATATAACAACAAATCTCTTACCAATATTTATGGAACCAATTTACAGTCTGTAAATATATTTTGAGGGTAAGGTAATAGTGGTCAATGTCAGAGTCAACAATGAAACTGTATTCCCTATAGATAAAATGTAGCTGTTTTGTCATTCATTATGGTTAGCCTTATGGTTAGGCACTCTTAGTACGAGAGTACACTTCAGGAAATAACATATCTGTTTTAAAAGAGGAAAGGTCAGCAGTGATTTGAAACATACTTTACGTGACTAAAATTATAATCTTCCCCTAATCTCAACAGTGCTTTTCCTAAACACTTCTCTGGTTAAAGGGACACATTTCCAAGCATAATCCAAGCAGCCATTATGTTTGACCAAATATATCAAGTTTGCTATCTTAAAATAGAAATTACAATTTAAGAAAACAGGAGGAGAACAACACTTAAAACAACAGTCTGTGGACACATCTTGACAGTAATTGTCTGCTGACATGTAGGGGCAGGCTTCAGTACAGGAACAGTTGCAATTTTGAGTTCCTCAATGTTAGAAAGTCACACCATAATTATATGTCTACCGATGCCTTTGCTGTTACCACAGCAACCCTTGCAGATAGGTTAGTGGTATGTGGACACATCACATCTAACCTATTCAATCAGTCATAGATGACACTCTATCTTACATATTGATTTGTGGTCTGCGGTGTCTGTGTTCATCAAAAATTTCAGATACAGTATTCACTTATTTTGGGTTTTCAAGAGAAATGATCATTTGTCTTAGTTTTATGCCATAGTGATTGAATATCCTTTGTTTATTCAGACTACTTAAAGTCATAATATTTACAAAAAAGCAGTTTTATAAAATCTATTCAGAGCATTGTGTTTATTCAAAATTGTTTTTGTCATTTTCAAATTAAGAGGTAAACAATTGTGTCTTCAAATAAGGAGATGTTCAAGTCTAGAGTTTTGAATGATATTTTGATTTATGTCTTATCCAGGGATACCATGTGGAGGGTGTTCACTGGCGCTCTGTCAGTTGAGGAGAAAAGCAGCCAGCTGCTGGCTGACCTGCGGGAGATTGAATCCTGGGTGTACCGGTTGCTGCGTTCACCCGTACCTGTTGCTGGTCAGAGGCGAGTGGATGTGGAAGTCTTGCCTTATGAACTTAAACGGCCACTCACCTTTGCCCTGCCCGACAACTCTCGCTTCTCCATGGTTGACTTCCCCTTGCACCTGCCCCTAGAGCTGCTTGGTGTTGATGCTTGTCTCCAGGTCCTCAGCTGTGTCCTACTAGAGCACAAGGTAAGGACAGAGCTGGATCCATCTTATTAGTCAAGTACGTTTGTCTGTTTGCTTTCCTTTCATTCAAGGAAGATGTGTGGTAGTCCATCCATCCATCCGTTTTCTGCCCCTGTATCCACCGCAGCGGGTCACAGGGAGTTGGAGCCTATCCCAGCTGGCATAGGGCGTGAAGCAGGGGACACTCCGGGCACGATGCCAGTGTCTTCATTGCATTAAACATCCAGCTGATATTCCATATTTTTTATGCTGTGACCGGTCATTGGTTTCTTGTAGTCTAGATTTGGACTCCGAGGCTAAAAAGCTTTCACAAAAACTAACGAGAAAAGTCTCCAATGACCTTCATCATTCGTCAGTTTTCTGTTGGCTCTAAGCTCACGTTAGCTATTTTACTGCTGTGTGGATAAAGCATGTTGGGAAAACGAAAACATGTGCAAATCATGTGACTGAAAGAGCCTCTGTTCTATAGTTAATACATGATGTATGAGTTGGTATGTATTTGAAATGCTTGTTTGGTTGGTAGTTGTGTGTAGTATTTTGCTATTCTTTTGGTTTCGGGTGACTCTGATGCAAAGATTCATTTTGTAAGAACAGAAAAAACTTCACTGATAAATGCATGTTCTCACTTTGAAAGAAAAGCTGTATTCTGTTATTTGTAAATTTCTACTTTTCAATGTATAAGTAAGAAGGAAGTACTGCCTAAAAGCACAGAAAGTGACATCCTGCCAGTTAAAATTTCACAACCAATTTCAGATATTGAGTTTATAAATGAGAGGCAAAACCTAGACATCCATCCATTTTGTACTACAGACAAAAAGAGGAAGCATAAATGGTTCATGCAAGACATAAGTGAAAACCCACCGTGTTTGTTTTGTAATACACAGGAAATTAATTTTTGTAATGTTTGTCTGATAAAACCTCTGTGCTGTGTTTTTTTAATTGTTTCATTTTCCCCTCACACAGGTCATTCTTCAATCCAGAGATTACAATGCTTTGTCTATGAGTGTTATGGCCTTTGTGGCCATGATCTACCCTCTGGAGTACATGTTCCCAGTCATTCCCTTACTGCCAACATGTATGGCCTCTGCTGAACAGGTAACATTTCACTTCTGTTTTAAGCACAATTTTAGGAAGTATTTTTCCCAAAATATTTAATTCGTAACTGAAGAGGCTGTCCAGTGTTGACGTACCGATATACTTTCCCTCCCCACAGCTCCTTCTTGCCCCAACTCCTTATATTATAGGCGTGCCTGCCAGCTTCTTCCTCTACAAAGCTGATTTCAAAATACCGGATGATGTGTGGCTTGTAGACCTTGACAGCAGCAAGGTCAGTGCAGCGACATCTGATATACTTTGTCTGTTTGTATAATGTCCAGAAAGTCTAATCCATCTATTAGTTTAACACATTATCTTACTGCAATAAACTCAGACTGTCTTTCTATAGGTTATAGCACCCACCAATGCTGAGAGTCTGCCACTTCTTCCAGAGCCAGAGGCAGGGGAGCTGAAGAAACATCTCAAACAGGTACTGCGTGTAGTTTGGCTGATTCTTTCCTAGGTGTTACTGTAGGTGTACCATTTTGAATCTGTTGTTCTGTGACTCAGTCCAAAGTCACAGGGTCTAAAGGAACATATGAACCGCTTGCAGAAAGATTTTTGGGACCCACATACTGCTCTGGAGCTAAACATGTGTGTTCCCATGTTGTTTCTTGCACAGCACTCCTATATAATTTGAAAACTTCTCTTTTAGCAGTGTGAAGAGTAGAGGCCTCATTCTTCAACGCAGTTGTATGTATTGTAGAGAAGTGTGAGACCATTTGAAAATGGTTTTGTATGGCACTAACATAAGCAAATGTTTTTCTTTTTTCCTGTTTTCTTTGCATGCTGTAGCTCTTGGAGGTAAAATCATATCCTAGGACATTACTACCAAAGCTAAACCTTTAGTCATAGTAGTAGTGACTAACTCACCCATCTAACCTGATAATCTTGTTAAACATCAGAATCTGGTTCTGATTCATGGATGCACATTTCTTTTTAAAGAGCAGCACCATTAATTGTTTCACAACTATGGAAAGTCCTGACATGGTCTTCATCCCGTAGTGCGTTAATTTATAGTAACAGCTTAACTTCCTGCTGTCCTTTGTCTACTGACAGTCAAATTGCTTAGCATTCATGTTTATCCACAATTTTTCTGAAAACTTGTTTCTTCATGCGAAAACAACTCTAGCTTATTAAAATGACCTAATATTCACTTTATTCACGTATTTAAATTTAATATGGATTAAGTCAAACATTAATGTTATTAACTGTTTTGTTCAATAGCTTCAAGAGTACTTTAAAGGAGGGCAAGTCAAAGCTTTTAAAGGAAAAGAAAAAGGCATTCATTTAATGTTAAATATAGACAAATCATTTCTTTTTCTTTTTTTTAACTTTGTTTTTAGACACATTTAAAACAAATATGACTTAAAATCCTTGCATGTACTGAAGATTTATGTAGTGTGCCTTGAATCAGAACCGGTACATTAGCCATATCTAATAAGCTGCTTTTTGTGTGTGGATGTGTGACTGGGAGGCTGGTGTGTGGGAGTATGCCAAGCCTCAAATTAGTGTATTTCTGTTGTATATTTCTGAATAAACAGAGTATTGATGTCTGAACAGAGAGAATGACATTACTGATTATCTGAAAAACGTGACGCAAAAGCAAGAAGCTGCTGTGAATTTATTATAATAAAAGGGTCCTTAAGAGGGACTGATTTATTTATTTTAGGAAAAACTGTATTTGGAATATTTCTGCTCACCTGACATTTCTGTTTTAAATATTACAAGTTAAACAGACTTTTATTTATCTACAGATGCTTCATTGTGGAAGTATTTTATGTTTTTCTGAAAAAAAGATCTGCTGTTTTATATCTCATCACCATTCCATTTAATCATTTGTATGTCCCAACTGGTCACTATTGATGGCCTTAATGTCTTATTAGTGGCTGGGCTCTGTCTTTTTTTTAAATTATAATGATTTCATTGATTTGTCTGTGTTTTTTTGTTGTCTGTCCTGTTGCGCGTGTAAAACATTGTTGCTATGTCATATGCTATGTCCGAAATTACATACTTTGCAGTGCATATCCAGTATGTGTTCTGTTGTTCAATACTCTTGTGTTGGTGAATGGTAGTATCTTTTTAGGATGTACTCCTCGGTGCATATCATAACTTTCTAAATAGCTGTAGACGTGTTATCAGGGAAATCCATGACAGTAATTTTCTAATCAAATAAAGCTTGACTAGAGAAGGGAAGCGTAAGTTGCATTTATTTAAGAAAAAATAAAATTATTTTAGAGCGTCCTTGTTTAAATTCCACTATGTTATGTTGTAATGGTGTTATCATCACCACAGCATTGCATTTTAATATTTATGCCAGTTTAATGTCTGGTGCTCACATACTGTAATATTTCCCCCCAAATTTCCTCATTTCAGTTCTGTTAGCTTCACAATAAGAGTTTGGACGAACTGAACAATCACATACTGTTTTGACACGCTAAAAAGCATGCTGTATGAAAGTTCGGACCCAGCCGTCTTCTGTTTTTATAGTCCTCTCCCTTTCTTGGTGTTTCTCTTCACTCACTCAGTCTTGCAGTTTGCAATACTGATGCCCCATCACCTTGTCAAGAACTCAATTGTCTCTTTTCCTGTCTCCCTTTGTCAGTAAATTACAGAATAGAAATTGGGAATTGTGAAGCCACAAGACACATCTTTTGTTCAACAAAAAAAAAAAAAAAACACACAAAGAAAATGTTATCTGTACATTTTTTTAAGCTAGTTCTTTGAGTCAGATTTTGGAAAATCCAAAAATATTGTTATATACATTTATTACTGATGAAAAGAGACAAAACTGAAGGGAAAGGGCCATGATGGTGACCCTTCCTTCATGTGCTGTTTGAGTGTCAGTCACTAAGTTATCATCCTAGGCCTCCATGTGATTGTCCTCGCATCTTTCTTATCCCCTCCTAGTGTCTGGTTAGGTTGACCGTGATCACCCAAAAGCAGATCTTCTCCTCTGAAAATAAGGTTACTCATTTCTCCTCCTGTGGAATGTGTAATGCCCCTGCACGGATATCTCCTCTTTCATATTACTTTGCTTGTCACTACTATTTGTCTCCTATTTGTCAACACCTTAATAATATGCTAAGAGCGTCAACGAATGCTGTGGATTAGATCTTTTGTACACTGCTTAGCTCTGGCTTGAGCATGACTGAATGTGCGTGCATCTATCTCGGCATTAGTGGGTGTTCTCGTAACTAAAACAAGATACGTTGAAAGAGCAGTTAACAGTCATCCAGATCTACCAACTAAATGTTTCATTATGCTAAGCTAAACATTAACTTTTGATTTGGCAGCAGTTCTTTCAAAGCAAACCATGCATAGTGATTTACCTCCTTTCTGCCTTTCTAAAATAACCCTAACCACCCACCACGGGCATCAACATGTATAACACCTAGCTTTCAACTGCTGGACTGTACTTAATGAGTAAAACAGAAATCTAAAGAGAATACAACACAGTAAAAATGAACAAAACCAGAATGGGAACCTGTAGCTCATCATATCTTAGCTGGACATGAGAGATGCTTGGCAGTAAAAGTGATTGGTATTTAGATCCATTTTAATAATTTGGATCATCTCAAAAACATAATCCTATCCCTTTAACCAGAGTTTTCAAGTCCTTTTCAAGCAGTCTGACACTTTGGTCTTGTTTCCCCTTTATAGAGAAAATAAATGATTTGACGAAGTCCCATTGATATCAATGTTGATGCCAATTGTGGGAGTGGTCCATCTTAGACCTATGGTGATGTTTTTAAATCCACTGCCATGATTTTAATCTGTATCACTGTCACCTGTTCTAGGCCTTGGCCAGTATGAGTTTGAACACCCAACCCATTCTGAACCTGGAGAAGCTCCAGGAAAGTCAGGAGATGCCCCTGCTCCCACCTGGACGAGACAAGGCGTCACCATCCTCCACAGAGTTCAACCCTCTGATTTATGGCAATGATGTTGATTCTGTGGATGTCGCCACCAGGCAAGCCACAGAATATTTCTATTTTTTTTGGCTGCATTTTTTAATGCACTGATGTGGAATTTCATAGCTAGCGGTAATCTCTAATACAGGTAGTCCTCAACCTATGAACACAAAGTTTTCTGAGGTTATTTGTAAGCTGCATTGTTTGTAAGTTGTTATCAATCAATTGATTCAATCAATTTTCATAATCAACATTTGAAGTCCTTTAAATTCCATTACTATTCTAAATACAAAAGGGCTATTCTGTAAAACTTAAAAGAAACAATTACAGGACGTAAAAATGACAAATAGTGAGATAAAATACAGGTACAGGTTGTTTCAAATTAAGTCGTTCTCGATTATACATAACCGGAAAAATTTACATGTACGCAACGTTGCTGCTTGGCAGGGGTTGCTGCAGAAAGGGGAGTGGATATGATGGTATTCGCTTGTTCTTATCTATGAATGTTCCTAAGTTGGATGTTCGTGTCTTGACGAGTAGATGTAATCATATGTTTTTCTGGAAGATATCAATACAACAGTTGATTATGTTAAGCATTTTATTTTTAGGTTCATTTTTCTGCAACATTGAATTTATGAATGATAATAGTTATGAAGACAAGGTTTATAATTTTGACACAGTATTGCAGATTAATAAAACATTCTTTTGAGTCTGCATATTACATGTCAGCACCAATACATTGTGTTGTCAATTTTACATTTTACAGCTCAAAAGATATTAAGCTAAACAGACTTTTTCCTTTTACAGAGTTGCCATGGTGAGGTTCTTCAACTCTGCAAATGTTCTTCAGGGGTTCCAGATGCACACCCGCACCTTGCGCCTCTTTCCCCGGCCAGTAGTGGCTTTCCAGTCCACTTCATTTCTTGCATCCAGGCCACGGCGCTCTGGCTTTGCAGATAAACTTTCTCACACTCAAGCAGTGGAGTTCTATGGTGAATGGGCTCTTAATCCCACCAACCTTGCTTTTCAAAGGATACATAACAGTAAGACTCCTTTGCTCATCCCAGTAAATATTCTTGACAAAAAATATGTGTGGTGTTTAAGACATAGTGTGTACACGTGTTTCAGATGTGTTTGACCCCTCTCTAATCGGAGACAAGCCAAAGTGGTATGCTCACCAGCTACAGCCAGTAGTCTACCGAGTGTATGATGGCAGCTCCCAGTTGGTTGAAGCTATGGCTGGTCCTTTGGAGGACGAGGGTAATGATTCTGACCCTACAGACAGGTAGGATAGAACAGCACCCCTTTTTGTACATTTTACTGTACAGTCAACCCTCGGTTTTCGAACATAATCCGTTCCAGAAGGCTGTTTGAAAAGCGAGTTGTTCGAAGTCCGAAACTGTTTTTCCCATTATAATTAATGTAAATAATTTTAATCCGTTCCAAGTCTAAAAAACAAACTTTTTAAAAGTTTTTTCCCCACTATTTTACACCATAAACTGCACTGTATACTGTTTACCATAAATAAAAAGGGGTAGAAATAGACACTGTTTTATTTTAATAAAAGATATCCTATCGAACTTTGAACACGAATGCGCTACGGAGGAAGCATCCTGGGCAGTTCACTCAGCTACCAAGTGAGTCGCGTTCAGGTACGCTCGGCTTCTTTCGGTTTGGTCGAGAGACGAATATTGGTCGAGTTCAGAGACGTAAAATTCTCGGATTTTCTGGTCAAAAACCGATTTGGTCGAGAACAGAAGCGTTCGAATACCAAGGTTTGACTGTACTTAGTTAAGTGCTTGGGTTACTTTACTCCATGTGGTTTTATTCGTGCAGCGCTTGATAATAAAGTCACTTTTTTGCAGTGGTAGTGACAGTGAAGCATACGATGACTCCAGCTCGTCTTATTCTTCACTTGGAGACCTTGTGAGTGAGATGATCCAAGGTGACATCCAGGGGGACACAACAGGTACGTTGTTTTTTTTTTTTTTAATGGAAAACGTCCACTAAAGTCAAACCATTATGTTTCCAATGACATTCTTTGATTTCTCAGTTTTGGACCCTCCAACCCATGCTGCACTGGGAGATGCTAGTGAGGTTGAGATTCAAGAGTTCAGGGAGGACTTCAAGGAAGGTCATGGCTTGGAAGGTCCACCCAGTGGGGATGGACCTGCCGAATCTTCAGATGGACAACCCCTGCGTTCAAGCTCCAGCACAACAGCCAGTTCCAGTCCCAGCACAATCATCCAAGGAGTCAACCATGTGTGTGAACATTCTGATCAGTAAACCTTATCTATATATCTGTGAAAACCAAAGGCCTTGATTACTAATTTGGTCAGGTATTAATTACAGGGCAGGTATTAATAACTATTCTTATTTTTTGTTATGTACTTTTGTCATTGTATCAACTTGTATCAACAGAAAAATACAATAATGAGAATTTTAACTCAGTGTTTTGTGTGCACATTTTTTTAGGAACAGGTTGAGGTGCCTGAAATTGAAGCATCAGCAAGTGTTGCTTTACAGAACCCTGTCCCTGCTTTGGGCAGTCAGACTTTCCTTAGACCTCCAGCCCCCTCCAACTTTGTGGATCCAGCCAAAAAGAATCAAGAATATGACAACCCATACTTTGAGCCTCAGTACGGCTTCCCCACAGAAGATGATGCTGATGCAGAAGAGCAAGTGGAGTCATACACCCCTCGATTCAATCTCAATGGCAACAAGTGAGTTTAACTTGTTCATCTCTTATAAATACTTAATATATTGCGGCAGTTCCCCAAGATAGGAACATCCGAATTACAAATAGTCGGATGTTTGTATCTTTAAAACATTGTTTTTAGGGCACATCGTCCATTACGTCCCAGTAGCCTAAGGCTTCCAGGAGAGTCTGATGGAGAAGGAGACTCGCGCAACAGCTCACCAAACTCCACCATATCCAACAGCAGCAATGATGGATTTGGGGGACTCATGTCTTTTGCCAGTAAGAACATTTTAGTTTTACTTCTGTTCAGCTGAGTTTGTATTGTAAACCATGGTTAGCGGGCTGATTTATGTGGGAAATAAAGATTTGGATAGACCAAACCAAAAGCATATAAATCTTTAAACAATTCATGCGTAGTTCAAACTTTAGACAAACTCACTGAAATGCCTCAAATACAAAGTTTGTTATAGGTTAAATTGCCTTTAATGATGCACTTTCATATAATTTTTTTGAGATATTTATTTTTTTTCTTAAGGACAGCAATATTTATTTTGGGGCAAATCATCATTGAAACCAGCCTTTTAGAACTGGACTAGAATAAATGGAGATTATTGTTTGAGCATAAAAGTAAATTTTGTGTTAATTTGTGGCTATAAAGGGTCAGATATGTAGTGGTGAAAGGGAAACTGGACTCAAAATCAAAAGTAATTGTCTTGTGTACTTGATACTTGTGTACAAAACAGCAGTGAAGTCCACCATAAGATAAGATAGTATATCTTAGTATGTTACCTCTTATAAATACAAAATATCGTCCAGTCACTTTGTGCTTCTCTAAATTCATGTGAATGATGATGTAACATCTAAGGGCTTTGGTTTCAGGGCATTATATCATTTGCATTTTATCATGTTTTGTCATTTTATTTTCATATCCACCATAGGCAATCTTTACAAGAACCATGGTACCAGCTTCAGTCTGTCCAATCTTGCCCTTCCCAATAAGGCAGCAAGGGACAAAGCAACACCTTTTCCCAGTCTGAAAGGTACAATAACACACCCAACCTGACATCAAGAAATCTGTATTTTTATTTGTTTCTCTTATTTGTTCCATGGGGGTTCAGGGAACATTCTTACAAAATATGTTGGACATATAGTTACAGTAAGTACAAGTTACAGAATTAGTGATAACAGATGATTACATTTTTCAACATGATTACTGTAGTTTTCTTATCAAATTGAATATACAGTATATATGCAATTAATATTATATTTAAATAATTTGCTTCGTATTTGCAGTCTATCCATCTTATTTTATATTTATTTGAATTACATCAAAATACAGTATTATCTAAATATCTGAAAAGTTAACTTCGAGCTCATAGAAATTTTATATTGCTTATCATAATATAAAAAAAAATACATTTGTACATAGAAGTACATAGTATTTTCATTTGATTTAATAATTTTTTGCTGTCTGCTCTCTGCCTTTTCATTTCTTTTATGAAATCATTTTTGGGTCACAAGAATATTTCAATATTGATATTGAGGAGGAAATGGAGGAAGCAGGTTTGTTGAGCTGTTTTTGTTGCCTGAATTTTTTTCGTCTGGAATGCCAATCAGATATGGCACTATTTTGAAGGAGAATATTGAGCACATATCCACATTTTTCTCTTAAAATTAATGGGAAAATCCACTAACAGCAGAATTCACAGTACTTATAACTAATATCTGAACAGTTTGTTCAGTTGTAATTGTGTCTCATTTGCAAATTTTTTCCGGATACTTTGCTTTTCCCTTTCCCTTCATAATGTACCACTTCCGTTGTTGTTAACTTGTAAAGATTTTTAATAATTTGCACAATCTGCTGGTACAAATCATATGAATTTAGGAAGCCAGGTCTTTTCTAATCAAGCAGAGCAAGGAGAAGCGACACAAATGATCTGTAAGTTTTATGGGTATAATGCCAGTTACAAAAGAATAGACCAGAGCTATCAACTGGAGAGGAAGTGAATAATGCAGAGCAACAAATAAATCTGTTGTAATTCACTGAAGTTGAAGATGAATTTAATTTGTACTTGAGAACAGAACCACAAGGTGTTTAAGATTTCTTAATTTGTCCAAATTCATCAGGCTAATTAGAATTATCTTTTGGATGGATTTTCGCAAACTGAGAGAAAAAAAACAACTGAAGCATGGTGATCCAATTCAATAGCATCACTCCATGAGGAATAGCTGCCATAGAAAATGTGTTTGATCATGATGTGTTTTGTCTCAATTGTTCAGATGCCCCTGACAGCCCGGGTATGTTCTGTCTGGTGTGATAGTTTGTTTTTGCCCTCTGACTAGGCATTTATTTATCCTTGTAGTGGACTGTTCCTATCTTGCAGCCTGTTTCTCAGCATAGGACTAAGATAGAAGACACATCTTTAATGTGTGTTTGTGTGTCTCTGCCCTTTCTCCCTTCCTTTGCCATTTTGCTGTGTGTGACTGGTGGGCGTCTCTTGTCAATACAGATTGTTACTGGTGGTACTGGTACATCCTTATGAACACATGAAGGATGCTAAGTCCTTTTTGAACTACATATAACTAATTCATGAAGTAATGTTGTTACGTCGTTATTCTCTCCTCAGTGAATGAATTGCATTTTCTGCTTTTTGACTTTATCTGTTTTGCCTTGCTTGTTTTGCTTATTTGGTGGCTCTCCCCTTTTTGAGGTCACTTAGTATTTTAACCAAAACACCAAAAAGATGTAATTGTTCTCAGGTTTCCTTTTGAAATATTTTATGCCGTATGATGATTTTTTTTGTTTGTTTTTTAATACAAAAGCTGTTCCTTACATCCACCACCGACATGTAGATTTGAATTGCATTGCATTCACTGCTATAGTTTGACATTTAATAGGCAGTATTAACTTGATGTATATACAACACAAAGTATGAGCTCTACACAACTCCTTATTGTTTTTATAATTTTTTTATTTATTTCAAAACACATTGAGTTAGTCATCTTTATTGAATACTTTCTGGGTCGATGTCATCATCAGTGCATATTGTGTTTTTCTCTTTTACATTTTCCTTTTGTTTGTTTGGCGCCATGTTGAGTGTGCATGTTGTGTTACGGGTTGATGTTCAGACTGGTTGTTTCTGGGCCGGTGTGCCTCTCTCTGTCCATCTTTTTTGCGGCACTAATTCTGGGTTTTGTGTGCAGTATTTGGGCTAAATTCTCTAATGGAGATAATAACAGAGGCCGGCCCGGGGAGCGGAGAAGGTGGGTTGCGCCCATTTTTTGAGTGAGCTGCATGCTTCTCCAAGCCAGTCAACTACATCTTTCAGCATCCCTTACATCTATTCTCATTTCCTTCACGAGTTTGTGTTGTCAAAGATCCAGTGGAACGTCTTGTCTGTTACCTTACATGCTGAGTTTCATAGTGATTGTTTCTCATCCTCAGACTAACTCCTCCTATGTGATTAATTCATTTTTATTGAACTAGTCTTACCATAAGCAAGTTCAATGGAGTCATGACTAGAAGCATAGTTAAAACCAACATCCATTAATCACAGGAAATAGGGACACCATACATCATGTAACAAATAGAGAAGCAAATTAAGCAGAAGACACCAGACATTATGGTGGAGACACACAACAAAAATAGAATAGACAAATTTAATTTGCAAGAATAGATTGTCACTGTTTTTTTCATAGTCTCCCTCAGATGACAAATGTGGTTTTACAGAAGCGTGCTGTAATAGTGTTGCTCTCATTAAAAAGTGACTACAGTAGAACATTTTACCGAGCTTATGGAAAATGTATTTTATCATCATCACACTAAATCCCAGGGTTTTATCAGACACAGGATATTGGCTAGTTACTATGAGTTTACTTGTCATTTGTTTGGTCTAGGAAGTGCGTCAGAGTTCACCTCATATCAATGTACATGATTGTTTCCCCTGTATAGGTAATTAGTCCCTGTCAATAAAAACAGAGCAGTTATTTTCTTGTTAGACATATTCTGCCTTGCTCTCAAGAATCTGTTGAATTGTGTCATGCATACTCAAAGTTTCGCCAACATCTTCTAACACTACACAATTCGCACCTGCTTCTAAGACCTAACACTACTTTCTCTCAACAGAGAGACAAAATACCACTCCTTATATTTTTCAGCATTTGTAAAATAAAAAATGTATGAAGTAATATTTCAGTTGATTTAAAGGACAAGCATGTAAGCTTTTATTGTTGAGGCCTATTGTGCAATTACATCTGTGCAGATATTAGTTTGTGCCAAGTTTATGGTTTGCTTAGCTCACAAACTCTAAACTGCAAAGATAAAACATGATGTTGAATCTTGGTAAGCTGTCCTTATCTGTAATGGATGGACACTATTCCACTCAACTTCAGAGCTGCCATTGTCTATTATTACAGTTCCATAATAAATTTAAATAATGACATCAGTCATGCTGACCAACGTCATGACCTTGATGGAAAACTTTCCAGGATGTTTTCAGTGCTAATGATATTAGTTTAGGTGAAATGTTCAGCTTTTAGTCAAGATGAGATCTTGATTAAGCGTGGACCATCCAAATTGGTAGTTGGTGCCACAGGAAATACTGGATAAAGCTGAAACATACAGTAGGTAGTCCTCAACCTACGAACACAATTGGTTCTGAGAGGCTGTTCCTGTGCTGCATTGTTTGTAAGTCATTATTTATTAAATTTCAGCCTGTAATCACAATTTGGGGTCATTTAAATGACATTACTACTCTAAAAATGAAAGAACTATTTCCTAAGACTTACCATAAACAATTACGGGATATAAAAACCACAGATTAATGAAACAAAATACTGTTCTACTTTAATGTGATTTACTGTAATTTCATATCTCACATTCCACCTTATGCTTAATTACTCTGTTTTACTTGTATTAAGTTTTTCAGTTCATGCAACCAGTAGATAACATCAATGGGACAGTAAACTCATTTTAAAGTAATATGTATTGTTTATCATTGTGAAAAAACAAAATTAAAAAAAATTCCAGGTGTCTGGCATCATCTCTGGTGTCAGGAAACCTTAAAATCTGTGCTGCAGCAGCTCCATGACGTGGGGTCACGTGTCATCGGTGACACCCGTGGCTTCATAAGTCAGGGGAGCCATTACAGCACAATACGATTAATGAAGCGATACATCTGATAAAATCATGGTTACCTGTGAGGTGAATGGATGTCCCAACACCACAGGAGTTAGACACAAAGATAAGAACCTATCTTTCTTCAAGATTGGAAAGATTGGAGAGCAATGTACAAGCAAGGATAAACGGGGTCAAAATGACCAAAGATCCAAGAATCTGCCATGAGCACTTCACCCTGGATGATTTTGAAAGAGATTTGAAGGTAAGATCATTTGCTGACAACCCTTAGTATTTATTCTGAATTCCCAAGGTTTAGTGGACAATTGATTCATGTCTGGAGCTACTGGAGGTATTGCATAAATGTTTTTATGACCAGGTTATCATGCAATTATGGCACTCGCGAAAAGAAAAGAATATCAGAAGTGACAGGTCAATTGATTGGGTTTGTTTTCCCTGGGGCTTGTTACTAATTTAGAACAATTACCTCAGATTTTGTGGGGTTATTGCCTTGCTTGTATAGTTTGCAGTTATAATGCAGTTGTAACATCGGATCGTAGTTAGAGGGGATAATTACACCACCAGCTGGGTTCACAGGGAACTCTTCTTCCATATCTGATGATGATGACATGATTTGAGATAATTTTGTGATAATGTTGGGTTGTTATGTTGTCTCTTGCTGTATATTTATATAACGGCGCTGATATGGATTCACCCCAATATCTATGATTGTGTCACTTCCGCTGTGAGGGAGCATATTGTAACTTGTGATGTATTTTGTTTTTCCAAGGTCCTCATTGATCTTAAAAAAAAATAATGACACTGAAACATTTGTTTAATTATGTACTTCAAATAATAGCCCAGGTTCATTTTGACCTTCCTGTCCCTTTAGATAGCAAAACATTCAGTCCAGCAGTTAATGCTTTCGGGCAGAACCATCATAGGTTCCTACATTATTTAGTTCCTGCACAGGGACAACCCCGTCAATAATTAAAAAACAAAACAAAACATGAAATAACAGGCAGGTTGTGACCGTTTTCTTACAGGAAGCCTGTAGTTTACGTTGCTCGCTCTGACTTTCAACCTGACCTGAACTGTCAGATGTCTCAATGGTCGCGAACGTCCGCATGTGCATAAATGTATTTTCAGCGTTGTTTTGCTGCTCAGAAGTTCACAGAGATGTAGATACAAGGACGGAATGCTGTAGTTGATGCACCAACAGGAAAGCCACATGAAGTCCAACATCAGAACAAACTACTCACTTAGTTTTATACTTTGTTATTTTGACATGACATGTGGAACCTTAATCTAGGGTATGTTGATGTTTGCTGCTTCGTGTGGGTTGTGGTAGAAAGGGGAACTACAGTAGTCGGACATGGTGTTGCACAGTTGTTCATATCTACGAATATTTTAAGTCAGACGTTTGTATCTTGAGGACTAAGGATTTGGTAGAACTGATTTGGTAGAACTGTTGGTAATACTGCCTTATATTATTGAAAACTCAAAATGAAACATGTTCAAAGATTCTCTTTGCAGTCAGAGTATTGTCATCGGGATTAAAATCTAATTTCTTGTTTCTGTGGTGCTCCTGAAAATATCAAAAAAGATCTGACTCGACAATAAAACAGCACCTAATTACAGATGTTGGATCAGAACCGAGTTTTGTCTTCTTGTCATAGGACTAGATTCCCCCCTCATTCTTTCATATCTTAGAAACACACACAGTATAAATCAGTGTAGGTGTTGATTACTGTATTATGTGTCATCGTGGATACAGGGTAATATTTAAGATGAAAGTTTCGTAATTGTATGAAAGAAAATTAGCTAGCATAGTTGACAATCATTGTTTACTATAGTTTCCCTGTTATTTTCATATCCGTTATGGGATACTTAATTTTTTTGCTCACTGTAAAGTATTCCTATTGCTATGGCAACTCCATCAGTCGTTTTGTTTACGTACACAGGTTGTTGTCTGGAGGTGGTGCAGTGACTGTTCTATCAAGGACAAGAATTTTACTGCAGTTATGTAATGTGTGATCTCCACTTAATATTTTATGTGGTAAAGAGTGCATGTTTAAAAGTCAAGAGAGAAGGATCTGTAAAGATTCTCATTTTGTGTGTGACGAAACCTGATTCCATAATTCTTTAGGATTTTAAAATCTTAAACATCTGGCGAGCGGACAACTGCTTGGGTTTCTAGCATGTTACCTATTTTTAGTCAGCTGTTTTACTTCCAGTTACATAGTTCATTTCTTTCATATCAAGATTGTTTTGAGCTTATTTTCATGTTAAAGTGTGTTATGTTACCTTCTGGTATAAGTGATATTTTTAAATATAGAATTGAACTTCAGGGTAGAACAGAGGCCATATTGTTTGCTTGCTATTGACACTTTCAGACTATTAAAAGCAGTGTGAAAAATCTAAGGCATGTCTTTGATCCAAGAAACAGATCTGTGCATCAACATGTGATAGTCATTATCTTTTGGCTTCATTAATTTCTATGGTGATTTGGCTAAAGTCTCTATTAAGTCTCATATGTGTTTTACTTTCACTCATTTGAGTGAGAAAATATTGAGATGAGAATGAGATTTTCCAAAATGTTTTTGTAGCTTTGACTGATTATATTGCAATTATAAAACAGTGCCTAGCTTATTGTGTTTCTCTCACAGTTGCTTAGCAGACCCACAGCATTTATTAGATGGGGTCAGCTTGTGATGTTGTACCGTGTCTCATTTACTACACCATTCACACATTCTTTGATTTCTTCCATGCATGATGTCCCTCATGTGGTTGATGCACCCACTGTTCTCCATCTGACTTAACACCACCAACTGCGGCGTGTGTGTGTGCGTGTGTGTGTGTGTGTGTGCGTGTGCGTGTGTGTGTGTGTGTGTGTGTGTGTGTGTGTGCGCCCCATGTTTGATTTGTACTTCACCTCTCTTGTGACTGTCCTGTTCAGCAGCAGATAACGCTGTAGATTCCATGTATGTCTGTCCTCTACACAAACTGTATTCTTTTCCACTTAATTAGAGTAGCTGTTAAAAAGGCAAGTTTGAAAGTCCCCTCCTCTGGTTTACAGTCCCTCTTGAGAAAGTGCTTTTGTGTGTCAGCTCACCCTCTACTCTCCTTCTAGTGACCATGTAATTTGCAGTTTTTTTGTTGTGATTTTCTTGCTCTGTGGTATGCAGACACCTCATTACTTTGGTTCTTCATCCAGGTGCACGTGCACCTCGAGCACTTGTGGACCAGAAGTCTTCTGTAATCAAGCACAGTCCAACAGTGAAGAGGGAATCACCCTCCCCTCAGGGTAGAGTCAACAACACAAGGTAACTAATAATTCTGTCTGTTTGTCACAGTGAAAGCTTTGAGCATTTTGTCATCACATGAAATGTTATTTTGTTTCAGTGAGAACCAGCAGTTCTTGAAGGAGGTGGTGCAGAGTGTTCTGGATGGTCAGGGAGTCGGCTGGCTCAACATGAAGAAAGTGCGCCGCCTGTTGGAGAATGAGCAGCTCCGGGTCTTTGTGCTGAGTAAGCTGAACAGAGCCATCCAGTCAGAGGAAGATGCCAGACAGGAGATCATACGTGATGTGGTGAGATACCTGTTTTTTAACATCCGCAGTGAGACACAGCACAATGAAAGAAAACACTAATGTAGCAGCTGTAGCTCTGGCATCTACATGAATGATTTTATGCTAATTCTCAATATTTAACTAAATATTTACAGTAGTATGTCAATAGGAAGTAGCATGCTTCGAGTTTTTCTTCTTTTTTTTGTGGTCATACAACTTTATATTTACTGAAGCTAATAACTTTTTCCTTTGTAGATCACTTTGTTAAAGGAGTCCTATTATGAAAAACATTTTAGGTCTCTACATAAACATAGTGGTCCTCCCCAATCCTACCATCTTCTAAAATCTGGAAATCAAACTACTCCTGTATCAACTTTTATGTCTAGAAAAATGTCCAGGAGTCAAAAAATGTCCTGATTAATTTCTTGACCGTCGTGACATATGAATGGGAGTGATTGACAAGAGTGACATATCCCAAGCACATCTGCGCAAGAACAACCCCTCTCCCAGATAAGGGCGTCACTGACACAGCTAGACACTGAAAGTTCCTCACAAGCTGTTGAAATCAGCTAGTATTTGGCTAACTAGTTAGTTCCGCTTCAGTCAGGTATGTGTGTCTGTGTGTGTCTGTCTGTCCGTCTATTCTCAGTGTCATAGTGTACACACACAAACACACACATACATCACATATGCATCAGACGTTTTTATATAATTTACAGTTGCTTATGAGTAAAGTACTATATTGATACATACTTTTTTGATTCCCGAGGGGGATCAAAGTAAAGTCAGCTTGTATTTGGTTAACCTGTTAACGCAGCTTTGATTCGTGTTTCTGTACTCTCAGCATCATAGCGAACACACACGTGCACACATCACATACCTAACGTTTTTATCCTATTTAGAGTTGCTTATGAGTAATTGTAAAGTACTATATTGATAGATACTTTTTTGATCTCCGAGAGGGGGAATTGGTTTTCGTTGTACTGCTCCAGAAAAATCCATGGACAATGTCAGAGTGAAGACAATTTAAGGATGAAGAACTAAAAAGAAATAATCACTTCTCTTATAATAGATAAGAGAATTACTAATCTATGCACAGGTATGTACAGTTTTCCTATCTTCTTTTCATCATACTCCTCACTGCGACGTATGGTTAGCGGACGGGAATAGTATATGGATCACGTCCAACAGTTAACAGTTCAATGTAGTTCACGAGAACAAGACATGTTTCGTCTTAACGCTTCCGGTGCCATCCCTGCCGTCGATGGAGACATTTATCTGACTGAGAAAGAGAGCTCCATGATTACCACAGAAAAAATAATAGCTATTTAATGAAAAATAATAGTGAAAAATACGTAATAATACAGTTACTAAAAGTATAAGCACCAGAGCTGGTGCATAAGTGCACCGTGTCGGGTACAAGTGGTGAATGCCCACCATATCAACGGGGGCGTGTAGCTGATGTTGACAGAGGGCCCTCATTAACATTTAATGGCCAGCCCAGACAAGGAGTTTTTTCAGAAGAGCTCATTTCAGCAACTTTCAAGCAGTAGGACCACGTATCAGTTTGGGGCAATACATTTACAATAAAGTATAGTTGGAGTCTTGGACCTGTATTTCCTTTTCTAGTGCATCACTGACCAAGAGTGTTCAGATAGCTTGTTCACTGTCAGGTAGTCTGACCAAGATCCAAATACATTCAGCTCAATGTCATTTGACAAAGAAAAACAATGATTCCTTAATTCTCCCATGTTAGACTCAATGAATGAGTCTGATGACTAACTAATCCCTTAGTTAGTCATCAATGTAATTTACAGTAGTGAAGTCTGAATGTTTCTGAAGTGATGTTTTGCACCCACAGGTTACATCATTATTCTAGTGAACTGACAACAAGAAGCTGCACTGAGTTTTACTTAAACCTATTTAAAAAACAAAACTTTCATATCTTGCACGAGTTTAGAAAACTTCATGAAACTTCACATTTGTGTCTTGGATTATAATCTTTGCAACATATCACACGATCTGTCATCAGTGGGACTTATATTGATGCTTACACTTTCCTTGAATTCTCCATAAACCTCATAGCAGTGTATTCTTTTCAGGAGGTGAGCAGAAAGGTGTACAAAGGCATGCTGGACATCTTGAAGTGCACAGTTTCCAGTCTAGAGCACTCTTACACTAATGCAGGC
Source organism: Antennarius striatus (assembly GCF_040054535.1). Taxonomy (NCBI): domain Eukaryota; kingdom Metazoa; phylum Chordata; class Actinopteri; order Lophiiformes; family Antennariidae; genus Antennarius; species Antennarius striatus. Next base: position 24,130,871 of record NC_090776.1, on the reverse strand, counting down.
CTCGGGGGAATGGCCAGCGTCTTCAGCTTGTTGGAAATAGCACGCACACACTATCAGACTAAAGGTACCGCCAATATTTTTAGTACAGCAGTGAAAAAAAGCATGAAAACAACTGGCCTGTGCTAACAAAACTTGTCCTTGTATTTACATGTATGTTTAAATTGAGCTAAAATCTGCATGATTTACAGAAATATTCACTATAATTGTAATGTTTTGAACTCATCACTAATTTTCTTTCTCTGACTCATACTAATACTCCTCTCCCAGTCTGAACCTTGTCATTTCCTTTCCTGTAATTTAATCAACTCTGTCTTTGGCCCCTAAATTTTGGTAATTTATCAGACCCAGAAAAACGCAAGCGAAGCCCCACAGACAGTGCTGGCAGCCCAGGGAGTAAAGAGAGTCCTTCTGGTCGTGTGGAGACTACCAGACCTCAGGGCCTTCTAAATGTTCCACACCTGCAGCTTCCGCATCACACAACGGGCAAAGGAGCCCGACATTTTGATACCCGGAGTCTGAATGAGGAGAACTTTATAGCCTCGATTGGTGTGTACATCACTCCAACCCTGGTTGCATGTGCACTGTGAGATCCTCTGATCCGACCCCAATAAGCTCATCAACCCTCAATACCAGTCTCACACCCTCCTCCAACCGTCTCAGAAAATATACTGTAAAGATGGACAAAATATTCCATGCATTTGAATCTGAAGTACAAGTGAAAATCATTGACTTGCCTTGATGTTAAAAAAATATAGTGCTATGATTTTATTACTAGTACCTGAGTAGTTTTAAATATACAGTGCGCCCTCCCACTCGCGGTTAACGCGTTCCAGGAACCACACGCGAATAACGAATTCCGCGACATAGTGACAAACTTTTTATCTTATTATTTACGGTAATTTAACAGTTTTTGAACCCTCCCCGCACTTATAATAAACCACCTTCTATCTGTATTACCTTTTCACCACACTCTTATCGACTGTTTAAAGCACTTTTGTGTCTCATGGAAGTCCGAGTCTCACGGAACGGAGCGCACTTCCGGATGCTGTCAGCCAATAGAATGTGCGTACGGTATCACGTGACTGCCTACCAAAAATCTGCGATGAGGTGATGTCGCGAGTGTTAATGCGCAAATGTGCGAGGGCGCACTGTATTATATAATTTCTCAGAATTTGACCGTTGCTTAAGATATTTACATGTGGGTTGGTGTCTGGAAGTGTCTGGAATATTTTCTCTGTCTTCTAAGCTAAACTGTGTGTATTTGTCTCCCCTTCCTAAACCATCTGTGCCCCTGTTTGCCTCCTCTCAAAAGTCATGTTGTCGGCCTCTTAGCACCTTGAATGCATGTCATTTGATCTTCCAGTACTAAAATCTGCAGTAGTGGAGGAGGGAAGCTAGAGGTATGCGCATCAATAGTAAAATCAGTTGGCCGTTACTGTAGGTTTCTGCGAGGAGTGCTGTAGTAAATGGCAGCTCCCTTTATTCTCAGCATGGAGGGTGGAAGCATCACTCCCCAGTAAGCAGTCCCAGTAAGGAGACACGTTTGTTTTGGCAAAGTGTCTATTGATCAACAAAGAACCAACTGACTTGAGAAATTCTCAATCACTTTACTGTTTAATTTTCCAAAAGTTATTCTGGGTCTGTATACGGGGGACTTTCTGAGTTAGCCACCCTGACGCCTCTCCTGCCCGCACCCCTTCTTTTCCTTTTAGAAGTTGCACCTTCAATTCTACAGAATGCTGTGAGACTTGCATCCCGGCTTCTGCAACTGCTCCATTTCACCCGCTGGCTAGTCAGCCTCTCAACCCCATCCCATGCTCTTTTTCCGAATCAGCCATCTCTCTCTCACCTTTGCTCTGGAGAGCCAGACAAACATAGTTTGTGGTCAAAGCTCATTATGACATCACTGTGTGGCTCTTCAGGACTTTGGGCCACAAGCTCTGAGTGTGTTGTAATGTTACCTTTGTAGCTGTTACACACAGAGGATCCCACTTGACAACTAAATGCTTTGTTTTCATCTTGTCGAGGTTGAAGTGCAGCTACATGCAAACATTACAAAACACCATTTTTCAATATTGACAGATTCTTAATGCTTATTTTGTTTTCATTTGGTTTCAATGCTCATCCACCATACATTTTCAACCAGCTCTCTGACTCTCTCTCTGTCTTTCTCTCCTTGCTTGCAATGCATCTTGGGTAGAATTGTGGAGCAAGCACCAGGATAAGCAAAAAGCTATGGAAAAACCACAGAGTAAGAGACTGTTCACACACCAAAAAAAGAAAGGATTGGGGTGTCCCGCTGTTTTTCCCACCCCGTTTTCTTCCCTTTTATCCAACTCACCAGTGTCGTACACAAATAAGTGAAAAGCTATACTTCCAATAAATTGTAAGAATTGATAACCAACAAAAATGCAGGTATCGGAATCTTGATGCAAGATTGAGAGTGGAATAATAATGTTTAAACAAATAAGATGCAGAGTGGGATGGTTTCAGTTGAAAACTCATTTTGTGTTGATATGCAGATTTTCTGTTATGTGCCTATTCCAAAACACAGAGTGGTTCTTATAGGTGGTGGTATTGGTATTAAATACTGGTTTCTTGTATTCTGAGAAATTATACGTTTTTTATTGGTAGTTGTATTCAGGCTACAGTTCAGATAATAGCCAGTCTGTTTCCTTTGTCAGTTCTTCCATCTGGCCTCATAACAGTGTGTGTGTTTTACTAGAATATATTACATTAAGCCCTGTTAGCTTAATAGCCGTAGCTCAGTAATTGGAGTGGACACAATGCTCACACATGGAAAATAACACACATGGAGAAGGCTATGCTGTAAACACTTTCTCAAAAAATTCTGTTCCTTCTCATGGTCTAAGCAGTATTTGTGGTTATTTAATTCTTTGTATTAAACATAAAATCACAAACATTGACTGATGTGGCTATTTGAGACAACATCCTATGGACAATCTCATTGATTTTAACAGTGGAATTTTGTGTCATAGTCACTTTAGGTGTTTCATCTTGACAATGTATATCAAGATGAACAAATTAATACCCGCTGCCCCGTCATCCTCTTGTAAACAGTACTTTTAAAAAAATATTTCATGTATTTTATAGTATTTACTATAAATTAGTTTTCTTCAGCCAACATTCTACTTCTGCGGACTCATTCTAAGACTTTGCTAAATGATTTGAAAGCATTAAAACAAAGATGTATGAGGATGATCGAGATCGACTCGTCACCAGCTCTTCACCTCCTGAGGTGTTTGTTCTGAAGTTATGAAGTACAAATCACACTTGAAACAGAATGCCTCCTTTACTGTCCATCAGTTTGTCTGCATGCCTAACTGCCTGTGTCTGTTTGCTGTTTTTATGTAACTTGGGGCCCATTTGCAGCATTGACTTGAGAATTAATGTCACGCTCTTGCGGATTTGTTTGCAATTAGTAACTTTTCTCCAGTTGTATGGCACCCTCTGCTTGCCCATTCCTAACCTGTCCTTCTGGTCTTTAAAAAATTAATGTTACTATCCAGTTATGCAGAAGTAATGAGGTAAAAAAAAAGACATAATGGACTTTTTTGTGTTTGTTTTTTCCCTAAGCAATAAGCAGCTTAAGGCTGAGTCAATGATTAAATGATGGTTCAAATATGAATAAGATAGTGATAGACTTTGTTTCACTGTGGCACAAGTGTAAATGCAGTGTTTGAATAGGCTTTGGCACTTTACATGGATGTTGCATCAGTGTTGCTGTGTAGTGTTGGCTTTCAGTAAGACGACCCAATGAGGCAAGAAAATGTAGTCGTACTGGCGAAAACATGCTGATTATAATGTCTGTTCTTCAGGGTCTGATGGAGCAAAGCAGCAGCGCCCGCAGGTGACTGATTTAGAGGAGAAGAAGTCACAGATGAGTGCTGACAGTGGCCTCAGTGTCACATCTGGATCTCAGGTTTGTTTCGGGGCTGTTGTACTGAAAGAATGCAAAATTATGAAAGCGTGATTTTCAATCAACCTATGACAGTGTGGCTTTATGCCATGATTCAATGAGGTTGAAAACCCCCGAAGTAGAGACAGCAATGGACAGCGATCGAGACATCTGGGATGAATTGCATAAAATCTCACTAATCTCCAATCTCAATAAGAAACGAAAAGTAATTTCACATTTTTAAAAAAAGAATTGTTCAGCTTTTGGAAATTCCGAGCCTAATATGATTCACCAGTTGTTTCTTTTGAGCTTTTCGAATCACTGATGTCACTGAGATGCTGATATCACAGTTGAACATCCTCATATGTACTGTATATACATTGTACATACGTACGGGTTGAGACCTGTCTTCCATGTCCGTAATCAGTTCATATTGAGTCTCTTTAAACATTATCACAGGTCGACAGTGGTGGTGTCAACATTTAAGGTATAGTAAGGTCTTCATCAACCTGCGCTGAAATTCAGACAAGCTACTTCTGTCGAGACCACAAAGCCTTGTGTTGAGCTGCGAAAAAATAAAATGCCTTTTTCTTTTTTTCTTTTTTTTACCTTTTTGTCATCAATAGAGCACAATCAGCATGGTAGAGCACCCTAGGTCCTCATGCTCCTAAGCTTCTAACATCTGCACACTATTGCTCGAAGGCATATAATGTGTATTAAAGATGTGATGAAAATAATAAAAGTTGAGTCATGAGAGGTGAAATGACAGACGAGGACACGTTTTTTCTCCCAGAGAGCTTATCAATCTTTTCATTCGCTTATCCTTTCTGTACAGAATTGTTTTTACCAGATTTCTCGCAAGACCTGTTATTTATAGTGTTAGTCTGGATGACAGAAACTTCTGTTGGTTTTCTGCACATTTTTACTGTATACCCCCTTTTTAAATACCACTGCATTCCACCCCCTTTTTCCCTTTGTGTTTACAGAAGAGTGACACAGAGTCTGTAACAAGTTCTGAGCCTCCCATCCTGACGAGAAGCACCAGCCAGGACTCGGAAGCTAGTACAGTGGTAGGGCGCAGCCAACTCAGATACATTGTTATGCAACCTGTTCTCATCTATTCCAGCTACTGTACATAGTACATAACAGTAGTGAAGTAACTGTTCTCTCGGCTGAATAAAGCCAACCAGATCTGGACTGGTTCCACCATAATTTTCACACTATACAGTGTATTCTGCGGTGAATATACGGAGAATATAGAATAGATAAATGGATGGATAAATGTGACCTTTAAAAGATATTTTCTTGTGTTGGAATATGTGTTATGCTATTTAGTGAATGGCTTTATGAAGCTGTTCTAATTTTTATGATTAACCATAAGATCAATAACAAATCTTGCTCTTGTAACACTATTTATTGTTGTTGTTTTTTTAAGATAAGCAACAGCTCTGGAGAGACTCTTGGAGCCGACAGTGACCTGAGCAGCACAGCAGGAGACGGTCCAGCTGGTAGAATTGCTCCTCATTTGAATCAGTCCAGAGGGACTCTCTCTGACAGTGAGATTGAAACCAATCCAGCCACCAGCACAGTGTTTGTAAGTTCACAACTCACCAAAAGTGAAATATAAATAATTCATTTTGTGTTATAGATAATAGGCAACTTGAAATAGACTTATTTGGTGAAAAAACTATTTTATGTGAACATATGCAATCTAAATTAGTCAATTAACTCTGTAGCAGATGATATTGATGAATTTCAGGATTCCTGTGCAAATAATTTAAAAAAACCCGAGAAAATTACAGTCGAGTTTTCAGGTAGTCTGGGTGTAGACAACTGGGTACAGTGAGATGTCTCACTGATGATGAGGATAATGGTGTGAGCCGGTTCATTTGATAGCTCAGCTAAGGGGTGGCAGTGGCTCCGTGGTAGAGCGCACGGTACAACGGCTCGTCCTATGATTCAAGATCGGTGGTTCGCTTCCCGCTCTCGCCCAAAAAACACCCGGAGTGTGAGCTGACAGTGGGAGGTGTCAGCTCACACTCCGGAGCACTGCCAAGGCGCCACCCCCTTTACAAATTGCTCATTAGGGGTGCACCAAGAAGGAGCTGCCCGCCACTCTACCTCCCCTTGCACGCCAACAGGCCCCCTTGTGGTACAGGGGCCTGTACTCACTTATATGTGTGCATGCGTTTGAACTACGAACTAGAGTGTGCCCTCTTAGTTTCTCTTCGGAGATCAAATCAGTATATAAAATTAAAAATTAAAAAAACAACAACCTTGGATAGTAGTTATATTTGAAATTAGTATTTAATTTTGTTATATAAAGTTAAGCTGCCTTTGTGAAAATCTGAACTATTTAGTTTTAATTAATAAATACCTTTCAAGTTGGTTGGTGTTCCTCATGCCAAACTAGCTTTTCATCCATCCATCCATCCATCCATCCATCCATCCATCCATCCATCTCCATCCATTTTCTTGATGATTATGGTCGTCTTGTCTTGAGCCGCTTTTCTGCCTTTTGGGTCACGGGTGATGTTGATGCCTACCTCAGCTGGCTCAGGCTATGCGCGAGAGCTGGGGAATCAAACCGGGAACCTTCTCGTTGTGAGGCGACAGTGCTGCCCACTGTGTCGCCCAGAGCAGCTTTTGTCTAACATTTTAAACGAATAATTACTATTTCGAGGAAAAACAAACACAAATTTTTGTTATCACTTATTGAACTACGATAACTGATGGGTCTCAAACTGTGTTCTGTCTCTTCAGGGAAAGACCCACACTCTGAAACCAAATGCAAAAGACCATGTTCTTGCAATGGCAAAGGGGCCACCTGCACCAGTGGAGGACCTCAGCATGAGGATTTACCTTTGTGAAGGCTTGCTGGGTATGATCCGTTCTCAGTGCCCCTTTTGCATATTTTTCTTAAAGTGAACATCTGCTTTTAATGTTAACTCTCATTTTATTATTCACTTATGATTTCTGTCACCGGATTGTTCTGCATCTTTAATGATATCAAATCTAAAGTATTTAAAGAACATAAGCGCATCTGTTTACATAGCTTTCAGGCACTACATGCTCTTACTTTGGTTTGCTAATAATATAACTTTCACATGTCTATTTTGAGTAAAAACAAGTCAGACATGTACTCACCTCAAAGTTGAGCAAAGTTAAATATTTATTCTTAAACAGTGAATTAAACATGGTTTTGTGAAGTGTGACCTGCAGATCATAACTTACTGACTAAAGGATTGGGAAGTGTCTGTGTTTGTCTTTGTTTTTGTTGCCTGGTGTGGTTCTCAGCTTGGTCTGTTGTTGTTTTTACTATTAACCATTCTCACCTCTTTGCCTAACCCCCTCCTGCTTTTGCTGCTTTTCGTCATTCCTGCTGATCCTCCTGGGAAATTCTTCCAGGCCGCGATAAGGGCTCCGTATGGGATCAACTAGAGGATGCCGCCATGGAAACCTTTTCTCTAAGTAGGGCTAATGTCTTGCCTTCGCCCTTTCCTCTGTATGTATGTGTGTTGGGTGGGGAGGTGAACCCATCTTTCACACAGGCTAACTTGGTGTAATGTTTGATGTGGTGTGGCTTTTTTTGTCTGTTGGTGAGTATCTGTGTTTTTTAACACGAAAAGGGTTGGAAATTATAAGCAGAATTTAGTCAGGGAAATGTGTGATTTCCATCCATTCTAAAAAAAATTTCAATTTCACTCGTGTTTTCAACCGGTTTACTGACTATCTTTCAAGCTGCCCTAAAAGTTTGACGTGTCATGCGTTCACATACAGTACAGGGTGACTAACTGCTTCTAGCGTCTGAAGTCCAAATTATGCTTTAGCACATTCATTAGCATTGGCTTGTAAATAACAGCAAAATGTTAAGTATTTCTGCAATGTGAAAACTGAGGCTTTTTCTATAATTGTAAAATTGTGTTCATTCTTTTGTCACACATTTTTGATCATGTTTTTGCTGCCTATAATTTTGACTACTTTCATTGTAACATTTAAATTAGATGGTGAAGAACATTCATTTCCACAACAGAAAGTAACTTCTGACTGGAAGTTAAACATCAGACAACCCCTGATGTTATGGAGTTATTGATAAAAATGTTCATATGTGTTCAGGTGGCCTGATTGACTCATACTTTTGTTTTTCAACCCATAACCTATGATATACTTGTTCCTAAAACAGATTTAGTTGGAATGCTAGCTATATTATAAGCATTATAAAACATAAAATGCAATCATCATTACATATATAAACCAAAATACTAAATAAATCATTCAAAAACTGTTGGGCTGGGGACCGGAGTGTAGCCGATTCAAGACCCGCATTGATAAAAAACATTTGTTGGAGTGTGAGCTGGCAGTAGGAGGTGCCAGCTCATCTCGTGAGCACTGCCCCCTGAGCAAGGCGCCGTCCACCCTCAAGTTTCTTATTGGGGAACACCAGGACGGTGCTGCCTGCTGCTGTAACGTTCACTGTATACTGGGCTTGTGCTAGCCATTCACCACATTGCGATAGACGTGTAAATTCCAGATTGGCTACAAGGTTTTTAGACTGTGTAGCCACAGTGGCGTTCTTATATTTAGGAAAAAAAGGCTAAAACTTACAACTTTTTTGGACTTGCTAAAATCCCCGAGCGATAACAAACTTTTTCCTCTCGCTAGCGCCGCTATTTCGGTGGGCGCATGCTGGCGGAAATAGCCGACGGAAATAGCCGAAGTGACCCGAACGCTCCCGGTCATTAAATATGCACTCGGGTCATGACCTCCTCTCATCCAATGAAAAACAAAAGATTCAATTTTTACAAGCTAAAAATTGGTGTACGACAAGGCGAGGACGATCGATTGAAAGAAATTAAGAATTCAGTGTTATATGGTAGAGTTTGTGTGAAAATTGTAATTGAACAACAAAAAGTGAATGCTGAGAGGGGGTAGGAGTGGTGACAGACCGATCAGAAGGTAAATGAAAGATATTATCAAAGCTTTTTGTAGTCTTAGAGTTTTATTCCCTATGACCGGCAGAAATAACCAGCGATGCATGTAAATGTGTATTCACCTCGCTTGCTATTTTTCATGCCTTTTTAAATTGAAATGAAAAATCATGTTATCGAATTAAAAAACTAAAAAACTAAACTAAACTATGGCATACCGATGGTGGTGGTCAAAGTTAAAATGTCTTCTAGTCTGAGTAAAACCTACAAGTAAACATTGAGTAATATTTTGTATGACTATATCTTGACATAGTGAATGCAAGTTTTCAATTGTTGAATCTCACATTTATACCTGCATAAAGTAGGATAGAAATAAAGAATAGTTAAGCTTGAACTGTTGACTTTAAGTGTATTTTTGTGGGTAAACTGAACAGAAGATTTTGCACTCAGAATGCACCAGAATGCAGGACAACAACCCCATTTTCTAAAAAATTTCCTGGGGGAGGGCCCTCGGACCTCCCTGTGCGGGTGTATCCCCCCATGTCCCCTTGCAACGAGCATTGGTTGTTCGCACGCTGCACCGCTGTCTTGGACACCGAGTGTAGCTTTTTGTGGCTTGCTCAATTCTTTCACAGTGAGCCACAGTGGCTTCTTCATACTAGCTCCTAGTGCAAGCCCAGTATATGCATGTTCAAATATGCATATGTATATGGAAACCATGGTTATAAAAGTAATGTCCCCAAGGGGAATAATAAAGCACATTTCTTTTTCTTCATTTTTCAGTCAAACTGTAGAAGAAATTTGTAACAAAATATTTGGGTGCACTATTAATTTTTATCTCATAAAATCAAAATGTAAATTATTGATTTAGAAATGCAAGCGTGTCTGTCTAAATACAATGTGGTTTGTGTTTGAGCTGTGCTGTGCATGAAATTGTCCAGCCTTGCATCATTTACAAGCTCTATTGTGTTACCCATTTGCAGGTAAGGAGCGCTCCACACTGTGGGACCAGCTTCAGTTCTGGGAGGATGCCTACTTAGATGCTGTGATGTTGGAGCGTGAAGGCATGGGTATGGATCAGGGACCCCAGGAGATGATTGAAAGGTTCTGATTTTTTTATCAGAAGCATTGCCTTCTTCACTGTTGGCAGATAATGGTTTTTCATTCTGATCCTGGAGTACTCATACTCATTGTTCTGTATTTTATTCGTCGACACAGATATTTGTCATTAGGAGAACATGACCGTAAGCGTCTGGAGGATGATGAAGACAGACTTCTAGCCACCCTGCTGCACAATATGATCGCATACATGCTCATGATGAAAGTATGGGTCCTTTTAGTCATAACACTCAAATGGTGTGTATTTACATAAGTGTAACTCCATATATCTCAATGGTTGTTCCTGTTGTGTCTGTTTGTTTAGCTGAACAAAAATGACATCAGGAAGAAAGTGAGGCGTTTAATGGGGAAGTCCCACATTGGCCTCACATACAGCCAAGAGATCAACGAGATACTGGACAAACTTGCCAACATGGTGACATTCTGTTCTTTTTTAATTCTGTTATTTCATAATATATTGATTGGTTGTAATTATTTGTACAAACTATCTTTTTAGAACGGCCGTGAACTGCCCATCAGGCCCAGTGGAAGCCGTCACATCAAGAAGCAAACATTTGTTGTCCATGCTGGCACAGATACCACTGGAGACATATTTTTTATGGAGGTGCTTTTAGGTCTCCAAACTGCATCTGTAACTAAATCTGTTATGCTTTTCCACAAACCTTGTTGGTAATTATTTTGCTTTTCATCTTTGTTTCAGGTTTGTGATGATTGCATTGTTTTACGCAGTAACATCGGCACAGTCTATGAACGCTGGTGGTATGAGAAGCTCATCAACATGACCTACTGCCCCAAGACAAAGGTGCTCTGTCTGTGGAGACGCAATGGCCAAGAAACGCAGCTCAACAAGTTCTACACCAAGAAGGTCAACAGTTCATCCATCTGCATCCATTACTTTTATTCTTATTTGGGTGATCTTGATTCGTAATTAAAACAATTTTCATTTTTGTATTTTAGTGTCGTGAACTGTACTACTGTGTTAAAGACAGCATGGAAAAAGCTGCAGCAAGACAGCAAAGCATTAAACCAGGTAAGGAGTGAATGATCCACATATTAAAAAATGTCACCTTTCAGAACACTCAATAGAGTGTACATCTGTCAAGCTCTCTATCAATTGGGTGTATAAGTGACTAACTGCATAGAAATCATGAAATAGTCATATATCATAATGTTATCCAGACTTACTTCAACAGGTTCTTCTAAGTTGCATGGCAAACCCCAATCATGGCAGACATAATAAAATTCTAGACTCTGAGTGATTTTCCTTTTTTTTTTTAACCACATGTCAGGTTTTTGAGAGAATTCTTCATCTGTGTTGTTTCTTGTAGGTCCAGAGCTGGGTGGAGAGTTCCCTGTCCAGGACATGAAGTCTGGTGAAGGTGGACTGCTGCAGGTCACATTGGAAGGAATCAACCTTAAATTCATGCACAGCCAGGTAAGACGCCAGTACAACAGCAGAGAATCTGTTCTCGTCTCACACAAGGCAAAGGCATGAACATAAAAACTTAGCTCATCACACCCTTCTGTCCACTTCTCTACTCATCTTTCGTGTTTGCCTCGTTTTCTTCTCATCTCATGACGTCTTCCTCTATTGTCATTAAAATCAAATAAGCCATAAAAATAGTAGCGACAGTGTTTGATTGGCATTTACTCATTACCTGATGGTTATCCCTTAGAGGAAGAATTCCTGTGTGTGCTTTTGCTTTTTCGAATTTGCTTCTTTTTCAGTTTGTGTTGTTTGTGTTTGTGTTTTTGTTCGTATGCACGTTTCCCAAAAAAATAGTATTAACACATTCTTCCACACAAGTCCCCTGTTGACATTTGTGGTGCTCAAACCTCATTGTTCATTTATTGTGTGGGAGATGAAGTGTTAATGTGTGTGTTGTGCGTCAGTGGTAAGACGGATAACCTGGAGCAACGACTTTTCATTAATAATTGGCTATTTTATAGCAACTATTCACGTTTAAGTTTGGACCCTTGAACATTGCCATGTGTTGTCCTCACATCTGTGCAGGTAGTCCTCATCAGGGTTGGTTTGTTGTTCAGGTGGATTTGAATGTAAAGCTGTGATGGAATGGTCTCAGACTGAACTACGGGGAATGAACTGGCTAACTGACATTTTATTCATGTTGTGCTTCTTAAAAAACATAAACAGAAATCTGAGGTGTCACGTAAAGGAATTTGAACAGCTGTGCTTTCATAAGACGTCCTACATCTCTGATTGGATTCGGTAAAGAATCCGACCATAAATCAGTTTTTGTCGATCTTATATTTTACTATTTGACTTTATGACCTCCAACCTTTTCCAGTGCAATGAAGGTGAATGGATTCTCATTTGTGATGCTCACAACATGACTGATAATCTAGAGACCCTGCTGAAGGGAAATAAATAAGAGTTTCCTGTCTCTGCAACTATGAAGTGAAAACTTTAAAAAGCGATAAAAAAGAAAGTCGAAAGTTAATGGTTAATTGATGTTTCACAAGTGCATTCAAAAACTTTACCTATCCAAAGCACATGTTACTATAACACTGCTTCAGAGGCTCAAACAGAATATCATACAGGTACAAAAAAATCTTCAAAGAAGACAGACTTTGGTTTGATTTTTCCACCACACATTTTTCATGGTTTCGTCACAAATTTGTTGAATACTTCACCCAGCAGGTGACAGAATGAACCGTTCATAACTGGTTCAGGCTACATTATTAGAAATCAATCACTTCACAGTGCTGTTCGGAGGGAGGCACACAAATCAAATACATGCTGTTGGACAGGTTATTATTATTATTCACTTCATTACAGAGAAAATAACCATTTACTTTCCAAGTATGGGGCCACCTTATTCACATAATGTCTATTTGGGAAGTTGTCACCGCTGGTCACCAAAAAGCAGTTGTTATCAGACCACCTCACCCTGCCTGAGCGAGGTCCTACCCCAGAGCAACTGTTTCCTGTCTGGAGGAAACGGCAGAAAAGATCTGGAGATGGAATAAAGTCACACTCACTAGTCGTGCAGTGTTGTTTACAGCAGCATTCAGATGGTCTCTGCCGTTCTTCTCAGATGTTAGCTTTGTGTACCTTAAAAGTGATTCGGTGGTTTGACCTTCATTCTCGCCCAGCCTACAAGCTCGTCAAACCTCTTCAGCAGTCTTGTTGTACACGCTGCTGTCTGGAGGATGGTGGTGACGTCATCCATAAAGCCTCGCAGCGGTGGTAGCCTTTGTCCAGATGGCAGCTTTACTCCTCTGACCATCTTCCTTGCCCCAATGAGGATGATCTCGAAGGCCGTGATGAACAGGATGGGAGAGATGGAACATCCCATCGCTATGCCCACTTCGAGCTGCTGCCATCCCGTGGTGAAGTCCTGGTGGGCACAGCACAACTGCATGTCTGCAAAGTATTTGGCCACCAGGACTTCGATGCAGATAAATAAATACTTGGTCACTATATCAAAGATTTTCATTTTTCGCAGGTGGTTCTGGAACACATTAATCAAGTAATGAGGGATTACCGTATATCAGACATCTTGTACCTGTATGATATTCTGTATATGTTACATTGGCGTATATTGAATTTGTGAATCAAAATAATTGAGTGTTAAAAATGTTTTGCAGTTAGAGTGTTTGGAAAATGTTTTGTGAGGAAATAAAGTCAGGATAAACCTGACTACATATCAGGCCATAAATAGCAACCAGACAAGGTTGGGCACTCAATGATAGATGTAGTGGAGCATTTAGCAGTAGAAGAGTTGGTTAAACTGAGTTAAAAGATAGCTGAAGATTGAACTTGGTTTTGTCCAGTTGTCAAACACAACCCTAAATGAATGCTACATTTTACAAACTATAAAGCTATTATCTAAATGTTGTCTCTTCTGCTTCTGCTACTTCCGAGTGTCTGAAAACATCATCATTACAGATTTAATTGTTTATTCTATTACTGTGGGCATCACAAATAAAATTCTAACAACTGCTGTTGTAAAACCAAAACCTTCTGCTTTGTCAGATGTAATATCCTTTCATAATTTTAACTGGCCATTTAATTCTGTTGTTAAACAGTTGTGATTACCATTACCATTTTTTCCACTGCTTGTACTTGCTGTACGTCAGGCTTGTTTTGGCTCAACTTGATCACTGCACCTCATATTCCCAGGGGTTTGAGTGCCACAATAAGAATTTCTTTTATTAAGTGAAATAGAGTAAACATATGATGATTCCCATTGCATTCCAACAACTGATTTTTACGAGCTTTGCTAAGAATGGTAGTTTGCGGGTGTTTGTAGGTCAGCTCATTAATCATCCTCTTAGATGTCGTTATGGTTACAGAGTACAGCTTTCACCAAACTGTCAGTGGGAACTTTGCTTAGTGTTGGCTTTTAAAATATATTTCAGTGAGTAAAAACTAGTTCAGGACAGCTCTGTAGTGAGATGATGTCACTGTACATTGAAGCAAGATTTCCTGTCCCTCATTTATCTGTTCTGCTGTGTGAGTAAGTGTTGTTGGTGCCAGCCCTTGTTGCTGGAGGAGGAGGCATGGAGGGCTTTTGGGGACTAAGGTGTTTAAAGTCAAGGATAACAAAGGTGAATTCAGTGTTTAATACCCTAGTGAAACCTTTATTCCTCTTTTTGTCCCTTTTTCTCTTTTTGGGGCTGATCCCTCTTGTCCTGCATTTTTCATTTGGCTCTGGGTTTTCTTAGCTGGATTCTTGATATGAAACAATACGAGGCTCCTGTGGATATCGCCCTTGAGGAGTGTCGTCGAGTGTCTGTGCTCTTGTGTCCGATAATAATCCAAACCATTTCTCTCCCATGCTCTCTCCCCCTGCAAGGAGCGGAAGGTACACAACCTCTGCTGTGTTTGCTTATTAGCAGTTACATCTTATTGGGTTCCTTTGTTTCTCTATCTTTTCTTTTACTCTTGTAGCTGTACGGCAAATCTATTTTTTTGTCCTTGTCTACATTTTTATATAGAACTTCCATGTATGCATCATATGGGCCATATTGCATTTCTGAGTATAAAGTGTTTATTTGAACTGCTTTTATAGTTTACGCCTAAGTTTAAGTGTAAATTATTCCAGTTCTGATACACTCGATTGATGAAAAAAGTCATGTTGAATTAGTCTTGAGCTTTGAGCAGACTAAATGCATTTCTCCTCATCTAACCATCGCCCATGTATGCGTTTGATCATGGAAACTTCTCATAGAGGGCTTTTGTGTTCTTTTATTAGCTCATAAGAGCTTGCATTCCATGTGTAGTTGTTTTATTTTTACCTTTCCTACTGAAAAAAGTACAATTTTAAAATGGTTCATTTTTAATATGAAGTGTTTTTGCTTTTCATCCAGTGTTGTTGAGTTAATAATGTTCTGTCTTGTTTTGTTTGTTTTTTGTTTGTTTTTAGGTTTTCATAGAGCTGAGTCACATTAAAAAGTGCAATACAGTGAAGGGAGTCTTTGTCCTGGAGGAATTTGGTAATTACACCATCTATTGATTCTAGGCCTGTACTCAGCACGGCAGTAACTCAGCTTCATGGCTAATGTATTGATGAGATTTTATAAGGGTTCATTAAATTGGATAATCACTCTCTAGGAGGAGACACAGATGCCTGTCATGAGCGATGAATTCTGCTGAAGATAAGCTTTTCTTTAAATCACATGGCAGCACCACAGTTCAGACCAGGTGACACATTTCATTTAGTTGATAAAGGGGGACAGAGTTTGGGAGAAGTGATTCAGTTCGGTCCAACACAGAGCTGTCAGAACAGAAATTTTGGGCCATATTTTGGACACGAGTACAAATTAAACTGGTTTTAAGTGGTTCACCATAAGAAGCAGAGTCTTCACTTTCAGTGGAGGTAGAGACATGACTTAATAAAGAGAAAAAGATCGCAGTCAGTGAGCACATACTGGACTGCCATGGCCCAACAGTCTTCAACCAATCCTTATCCACAGCTCCATAAACAATCTTTAATGTTTAGAAAATCACATAGACGCCAAGCCTCTAAACATACTTCCTTTTTTCCATCGAAATCGATCCATGCATCACCATTATTACTGTATTATTATTATTATTATTATTGTAAAATGTCAAATAACATATTTTCTTGTAAAAGAAAGGGGGAAATGACATCTTGAATCCACTACACAGTTTAATGGTGTCTATTCCAGCCTAGGACACCCTCACACCAAGACTCATAGAAATCCATTTGGTAGTTTATTTTTTTTGGTAGTCCTGCTTAAAATGCAACCAGTGGACATGGGTGAAAATGAAATCTTCTTGGCACACTTAGTAAAATGTACTAAAAGTCAGTTATACAGGTCCAGTAATGTCTGGATTCTATTACATCTACTTTAGAAAAGTAGTAGTGTGATTTGTAATTGCTGATTTATTTACATGGACAGTGAAACCCTTCTTTTTTGTGTACTGAAGCAGACCAGTTGCCATGTTTAAAAAGCCAACATGATTGATGGCCCCTTTTTCCTTTTGTCTTGCCCATTGGAGAGTGGTGGGATTAGGCTGTAGTTTTGAGATGGTTGTGAGCAGGAATGTGAAGGTTAACACACTGAGGACAGAAAGTTGACTTCCTGTCTGACAGAGTAGAGGTCAGAGGTAGATTGCCAGGCTGGGTTACTGCCGTGTCTCTGTGCTGCTTTTGTAATGTTGCCCTCATCTTTGCCACTATGAAAACCTTCATTCTCCAGCAGGTAAAGTCTTGTCACCTTTCTTATTCAAACAAATTCTGACTATTTCCTCACGGCCCTTTTCATAAATTAATTTTTCTTTATATGTACCCTTAGTTTTCCTCTGCTCCCTCCATTAACTGCTTGTCAACTCCATTTCTACATTTTCTTAGTGTGTCTTTTAGCAAGTTGAGATTTTTGGTGGGACTGTTTAACATTTCACATCTATCCAGACCTCCGCTTTTCATCTCTATGGGTTCACAGTTACTAATGAAAAGTCAGTATGTCCTGTGGACAGTGACGTGGTCCTGGGCCAAAGGGTTTTGGTGTCTTGTAGCTGCTTTTCTGTGATATCTTTTATTGTTCAGTTCACCAGAGGGGAGGATGTTCAGGAGGGGAAGGTGTGCCTTATTTTTCTTGTATTTTCTTTTCTTATCTGAAACTTAATGATATTTTTCAGTCTCATGTTCTACAACATTTGTGATTTTGTCTGATTTTGTCTGTCCATTTTGTGGGCGATGAATGTCTCATCAACAGATCAGATTTAGTCTTGTCTCTTAGGAAAAGTGTTTGATACTCTCAGGATTCAAATAGATTTCATTTAAGCAGGATGTAGCAGAACCTTTGTGGTACATACAGTAGACACATTATCCGTACCATTGTTGTCTACTTTGTCTGAACTTCTTGACTGTTGAGGTGGATACTTCTTTGCCCACATTCACCTTTACACCTTCTTTTAAGTGTGCCTCTGAAACCCCCAAAACTCTCAAACAGTAACTCAGTAATGTTCCTGCTGCCTTTGAATCATTTGTTTTGTCTCTTGCACTGGCATAGTTCCTGAAACTAAAGAAGTGGTGATCCACAAGTACAAGACACCCATGGTGAGTCCTCGCTTCTTCTACTGGAGTCATGAGCACTGCATGTAGAGTCTCAGTCTAGTCACGTATCTGACTTAACGTGCTAATGCACCAAATTAATCCCAGCTCCCCACCCTATATGTGAAATAAACAGAATCTCAAGGGATTTAAAAATACACCACTCTGTTAATTTGCAAATATGCTTTGAAAGTTGTTTCATCTGGAAATAAAAACCCACATTTTATTCTTATTAATTTTTAATGATTATCTTAATTTAGTCAGTAACAAAAATAGAGAAAAAAAATGCCAGAAAATGTAAGCACCCTATATTTTGGGGCTAAACATTATGTTGCACATTCAGTAATTAGTCTGTTCCCCATCAGAAGTGATTAAAGCAGTAATTACCCTTGTCGTGGACTGGCACAACCTCCATATCATCTTGTGGGATGGTTTGGATCCTGATGACATTTTGGTCATTGACCAGTGGTGGGTCATCTGTCCTTGTTTTTCTACATGCTGGTTTTGACTCGCTCTTGTGAAATGGTGAGCATTCACCTCTGGCAATTTGCCTGGTGGACCCATCCAGTACTGGTATGTCAATATCAGGGTCCTGATCATGCTTCTCCCACAAATCATGGTGTTTGTCTTTGATCTTTGTCTTCAGACCTTTTTAAAGCATAGGAGGTTCGATACACAAAGAAGTGGTTGTTTGGGAGTAGTTTGATGAAGGCATTGTGACCATTGTGCTCTCAGATAATTTATATGGTAATCACAAATCAATCAGACATAACGTAAGCTCCCTTAGAATTACCTACATATACATGCAAAAGTAATCTTAAAGGTAAGATTATATCAAACTAAAAAAACAAAACAAACCCAAACAAAAAAGACTGGTGTTTTGTTATGTCCCTGGGTGTTTGTTCGTCTCACTGCTTAGTCGAAATCACAAGAGCTTCCTGTGCAGGAAGGGGCTTTGAACGTCATCAGACACACCTCTTGGCTCTGACTGGTGTAGATTTAGGTGCGCTGGATTCTTGTAAGTAGCATCGCGAACACTAGATGGTGCCAAATGATTTATATCTAGCTGACTGCATGCATTACTGCTAGGACAGTCTGGCATTCAGGATAATATGAGAAGTAAGGCCCTGTCCACAGGATGACAGATTTTTTTGAAAACGTAACTTTTTGAAAACGCATCAAAAACGATTCGCGTCCACACGACAGCTTTTTCAAAAAAATCTCCGTCCACACGTTAACGCATCAGTGCGTTTTTGAAGACTGCTATAAGCATGCCAAACCATGTGGTGGCAGTATTGAATCAAATTTTATCCAGTAGGAATCCTCCGTGTTTTGTTTTCACAAAACGCCTACAAGAATGCTTCGTACATCCGTCATGTACATCCGTCATGTTTGTACACACGGGCCCATTAATATGACGTCACAACTGTTTTCGTCGCAGGCAAGACGTCAGCGTTTTTAAAAAGTTGCGGATACACCGTCCACGCGACAACGCAGACCCAGCGTTTAAAAAAAAATCCACCTAGCCCCGCATTTTCAAAAAGTTGCGTTTTCGTTCCGGATATCTGCGTTGTCGTGTGGACAGAAGGCGTAAAAGCAACAAAAAAGTTGCGTTTTCAAAAAGTTCCGGCATCGTGTGGACGGGGCCTAAGTTTTGTTTGTTATATTTATTTACTGTTGCTTGAAGGAAAAGGAACAAACTAATTAAAGGGTTGTAAACAAAATAATTTTGAACTTCAGTGTTAAACTGTTTTTTAAGCTGAAATGCACTGACTGAAAGCTCACCTATTCGGGTGATTTTGAGGGTTAAGGGTCATTTATGTCTTTATTCATTTGATAGCAGTGTTTGGTTAGTTGCTCCGCTTTTTATTGCTTTACTGAAAAAACTTAAAACAGCAGTGATGTTTAGCATGAAGGCGACATTCAATCAAACAATGTAAATTAAACAGGTGGGCACAAAGATGCAGAGATTCTTTTTCAGCTTTTTTCTGTATCTGATAACTCATGCTGGTTTCTTCCTCTGCAGGCACATCAGATCTGTTACTCCGTCCTCTGCCTTTTCTCCTATGTGGCTGCGGTGAAGGGGAAGGAGGCGGAAGGAAAACCCAGGCTTTTGTCACCAAGACCCTTCCCTAGCTAGTCTACAGCTCACATCTTCCTCTTTACTCTGTCTCTCTCCCCTGCCCTCAGTGTGCCTCTCTACTTGAAACGCATCTCACCGTTTTTTCTGACAATCCCTATCTTAAGTCAAAGCACACAAATCCTGCACCCTTCTCCTGTATATTCAAGCCTCAGACCCTTATTTGACCTTGTTGTGTAGACGTGTTTGTTCTGTGATGTCATGTAAATACTTCAACCCCACATCGCTGTCGTTCTAATGATAATAGCTAAATGTTTGCCTGATCTGTGATATGGGCGAAGTTGCTCAAGCTCTTCTCCGTGTGAACGTCCTCTAATGTTCCCACTGCACCAACTGTTTTACCAGTATGAGGTGACGTGAGGGATGCCCTTGAGGCAGAGTGCATGCAGGTCCCATGCACAGCCTTGACAATTCACTACAAAGTAGTTTCCCCCCCCCCCATCTCCATTGGACTGTGTAATATTTTGTGATATGTGGTTTCTGTAAAGTTCCAGTCTGTCCAAGTTAAATCTGGTGAAACATTTGGAGACCCTCTTGTAGTGCAGGATGTTCCATACTGAAGATGCTATTGTATACTGCACCAGAGCACCGCATGTAAACGCTTCTTCAAGTGTTTGAGGCCAAAGGCCAAAATTGTGTGAGTGTTCTCAACTGTGTTCTCTTGCCCTATATCTGCCCACCAGGCTGAAATTCTGTTCTTGTTTCTACTGTAACACTTCTTGTCTGTGGTCTGCTGCATGTTAATATGAGGATGACAAATAAATATTATATATATTTCTATATATAGTATTTATTTAATATATGCATATATTGACTGTACATTTTTACGGAAAAAATGTTACAAATTTTTGATTTAGTAGATGTGCAATACTTAATAAATAGGTAGTTAGCCATTGCCAGAGCCAGGTCTTTTTCTGTTAACTGGCATTCACAGGGTGATGAATGTAAGAAAGAACTTTTTTTTTCTATTGTACAATATTGATCGAATATATCGACTTCTGTTTGACATGTTTCATGTTTGTCTTTTGAGTATCAACTCACATATGACCAAAAACAAAAATTGCTGTGTTGCTCTCTAGGCTACAAACTCAGGCCACACCCCCTCATGAGTGATGTCACTGCAGGTGTTTTTACACAGCAGCAAGTGGTGATGTGATAACTTGGCAAAGATACGGTAACTTTTCCATTTGAATTCAGTGCAGGTCGTGTGAAATGTATCTAGAGAGAAGGCAGAAAAAAAACCCACATTGATCAAACCAGTGTTGGGGGCGCTGTTGCAAGGCGGTTTCTATTACTGCTTGGTAGTCTTTCAGGAGGGTTTCAATTTTTTTTTAATGTAAAGGAATAAATTTAATATAGAAATGTAACCTATTTAGCCAGTAGTACATTTGTTGACCCAAACCAGGAAATTAAATGGAACATCCTAAAGTTGTCAGCCTCTGAATATTGTAATAAATAGTGTATAGTAATAGAAATGTTTTTCTCTTTCAGTTTCTAATCACAGAAATTTAAAAACAAATGTCAGTTTCTTGGCCTCTCACACCAGCTGAAGATTAAATATAAAAGTGAAAATAATGATTGCAACCACTTGGAGGAAGTTTGACCTTAACATCCATGAACATTGTCTCTTGTAGTCACCCTAGTGCTGCAACTCATAATTAGATTTTTTGCTTAACATATAATTAGTAGTTATATATAGTGGTCTGACAATTCAAAATGTCAATTAGCTACTCAGTGAAAATGATGCTGAAGTGAGGTTTTTTTTTTGCCCAGAAAAGGAATTTAGTGATAGTCATAGCGTTACATGCTTGCTTTTTTTGTTGTTGTTTTTTTGAAGAGCCCTTCATAAGCAGCCACGGAAATAAACCAGTTTACACATCAGGTTGTGAAAGCTGCCTCATCAGCGTTAGCAGCTTTCTGTTGAAACCTCCATTGTGGTCACTGGCTCACCGGGTCCATCGGGTCGATGTTGCTTCTGTCCTGTGAGAGTCCAGAAGGGGTGACCTATTGTTGTCCCATTAACTTTAACACTGAAGTGTGTGTGTTTGAATATGCGTTCATATGTTCATCAGTGGTTCATCAGTGTCTGCAGATCTTAAGTCCTGTTATATCACTGGAGATGTTTTTGTTTTTAATTGTGACATTTGTTAAGCATTCAGGAAGGAAAATGACCTGTAGGATGTTCAGAGGATGTTATTCCTGTAATGAATACCAATACGTCTGTGTTAATAAGACTGAACTTGACCTGAAGCAGATTAAAAACGGTTGTTAGTTGCTGGGAAAGAGACAATTGTTTCTGCTGATGGTCTTTTTTTTTAAAAACTGGATTGTTATTGCTCATCTCTGCCATTGTACTAGCCAGCTGCTGTTACGAGAGGGAATAAATGAACTGAGATGCCAGGTGTAAGTATTCCAGTATTTGAAAAAGTATTTATAGAATATGTACAGCTTTGGCAATATAATAAAGTTGTCGCAAACACACTTGTTGCAGTTTGTCTGTCAATGAAAAAATAAATGATATAAACAAGTGGTAAGCAAAAGTCAGTGCTGAAGATTTATTTGACTTTTCTTAAAATTCTAAAAGGTATATGTTGGAGTTTATTTAACAGAAGTTCAATCACCAGAAAGGATTTAGAGAACCGTTCACCCCAAAATGATTAAACAAAAAGCTATTGCTCTAATCTTTAACACGATTCTTACATCAAGACTGTTTTGGTCTGCTGGAGATGTGTTTCCTGGAGTACAATGGCACCAGCTGAAAACAAAGAAAAAAGGGTAAGGGTCAAGAAATCATGACTCAGTTTATAATTTACTAATTTGATGATTTGTTCCATAATTATTTCCTTTCTGTATAGCAACACCAAACCACTGCATAGAAGGAAAGCTAGATAATTTTTAAAGCCCATGCTACCATAAGCTTACACATCGTGTCAGCGTGCTGTCAAATAGGGTGGAATGAACCTTCCCCAACACTTGGAGGAATACAGGTTTGTTGATATCTTTTAAGTTTAAACATATCTAAGCTTATCATAAAACCAGCAGGAATAATGAGTCAAGAATACTATAGACCAATGCTGGGCAGTCAGGGCCAGCAAGGCCTTCTCTGCTGGTCTAACATAACCAGAAATCATTTATGATAAATGTTAATTATATTTTAACACATTTTCTTTAAATATATTCAAATATGTGTATAAATATATGATTAAACATTGGGATATACTGTAAATGACATAGGCCAACGCTGGGTCAGTGTTCTATTTTTAGGTTACAGAGGTTTTATGCAATCACAATTCAGCTAGCTTGTGTTGCCAGGTTGAATGAAATCTGCCCAGGACCTTCAGATTCTAGAATGCAGGTCTCCCTGCACTGTGAGTGAAGGGGAACATAAAGTTAATAGATGCAATAGCCAATCAGCTCACGAGTTGGCGACGCTAAGGCCTTCTAGCTGGCCTCACGTTCACCTGACACGTACATGTCCTGTGATTGGATACTCAGAGAAGGCGGCGCTATGCAGACGCACATTTGAAGAGAAGGTCTAGTGAGAGGAGGGTCCTGTCCCTGAAGGAGCTAACCTGTTCTAGCTAACATGTTCTAACTAACCTGAACTAGCTAACCTGTTCTAGCTGACAGAGTGTTCTTGTGGAAAGAAAGGAGAATGGATTTTGTGTTTAAATAAGCCTTTTGAACAGCTGTTTCGGTGAGTACAAACATTTCATTTATATAAGTTTTCATATTTAATATTCTAGTAATTCAATTTGATTTATATCAAATCAATTGTAATAAAATAAAGTGGCAAATATACAAAAAATCTTGCTCTTCTGCGATGAGTGTAAATAATGTAGTGCACTTGGTGCAGCTGTGTGATTGTAGTGGAAATACACAAAGAGACTTGTTTCACTGCTGGAAAATAGCCCGTTTTATACATGATAGAGGTGATGCAACATCTAGTAGTGTGTTAGTGTATGTCTCTATTTCGTTTCTCTAGCTTTGGTGTTATAAGTAATTCCAGTTGGTTTTGTTATGACATGCGGGGTTCTTCTGTGCGAGTGACAATAACAGGAGTGAGGCTGACGCTGGTTTTTGTCCCATTTGAGAGCAGTTATAAACACCTAAGTCCTGAAAGCTACATACTGTAGGTGGAATTGGTGGGAGCAACTTATAGTATTATGGATTGTATTTATTCACATTTGACTAAGGAGAACATCACTGAAGGTCTAGGTGTGGCCTAGGCCCACTGCTATAGAATAAGGTTGAGCCGGGTACTTGTTTCAGACGAGTATCTGGTACGGATAAAGCATTTTTTACGAGTATGAGCATGACACGAGTAACACTCGTCACTACTCCTGCTCACACTGAAGGAAAATTCTCATAACCAGCGGTCCCCAACCTTTTTTGCGCCACGGACTTCTTCATTTGCTCGATAATAGTTAATGACGGCGGGACAGCTGTAGTCTAATAATAAATCATCCGCAGTGGTTTTATGTAAAATGCAGACAACAACAGACAATAAACAACCTTTTTTTCATAAATTGATAATCAACATCTCTGTAATTGTAAGAAATAATTATGATAAAAAATCGGTTCAAATGACTGCATTAATGAGGTTTATTTTGAAATATAGCGACGTACAATCAATGCATTCAACATAGGAGAAATACTGATCATTTCCAATAAAAGGGGGAACAAGTCAATCAAATAATAAGAATTACAATAATAAGATTTAGTGGTTGGGGACTGCTGATCGAGAAGAAGCCAGTGTTAATTCACAATTCACCTACAAAGAAGGCTCTACAATAAGGGTCTCTGTAGAAGTAGAAACACTTACTACTCTACATTAATAGAGGAAAATAAAGACAACCCTTAGTTTATTTTCAGCACTATGGCCAGGCTGACTCAGAAATACAACAGTTTTGAGCCTACCACTCCTTTGAATCTAGACTGCGATGACTTTTTTAGGTTCTTTCAAAACAAAATAACTAGATTTAGGGATGAGATCCATCACACTCTGCCATACGTTAATCCCATAGCAGAGGAACCGGTTAAAATTAACAACAGTCTGGAGTGCTTTCAGCAAATGGAACTGTCCGATTTAAATTAACTAATTTCCTCTGCTAAACTGACCACAATATTCCAACTACACTACCTCAGAATGAGAGAGTGAGCTGTGGAGTACCTCAGTCCTGGGCAGACACCCTTAGCCTATTTAAGAATAGACTGAAAGATTTCCTCTTAGTTAAAGGTTACAATTCGGAACAAGGCAGTCAGAGACTGCAACATCCCGCGACACCCCTGAATTCAAAATGTTACCCCGGCCTACTTTCAGGGTAGGTCAGAGTAAGTTGCAGGATGTTGACCTTAGATCAAAGCTAGTGCAGAGGTAGATCAAAGCACTAGCTTTGATCTACGTATGGTCTTACTCACACTGACCTTCTCACTCGTCTTTCTATCTTATCTGGTTCCTGAGTGTACAAAACTTGAAATGTAACCTTGACCTAGTTTTTTCATCTCATTTTCACCCCCTTTGCTGCCTGAGTAGTTTGCTTTTTGTTTCATCTTTTTTATCTGCGGTTGCGAAGATATTTGGTGGACTAACAGATGGATGGACGGACGGACAAACGGACGAACACACGAACACTGACAATCACAATACATCACCGCTTTGAAGCGGGATGTAACGACACAGATTTTGTTAAATAAGCTGCTACAGGCCTAGACTTCTTGAGGGTATTTCTCTGTCTCTCTTGTTAAAGGGCGTTACATTAATTATCTTAGGAGCTTCTGCTATTTCTCTTTATTTTTCTTGCTCATAATATATTGATACTTGCAAGATACTGCTGCTGTCTATGTGCTTCTGTTCGACAGGTTTGGGAACAAGTATAGAAGACAGGTAGACTTTAATCACATTCAAAGGTAGAAGAAGAAGTATACTTTATTGATCCCTCAGGGGGAAATTACAAAGTCACTCGGTTAGTTTGACAAGCACAAGCACACAAGTGGGCCTGTAAGCATGCAGTCAGTACAATCACATCACTACACACATCAGGGAGGCAGAGTGACAGGCAGCGGCTTCGGAACGCGCCCCAATTTGAGCGGCTTGTAGGGGGGACGGCGCCTCGCTCAAGGGCGCCTCGGCAGTGGCTGAGAGGTGAACTGACACCTCCCACTGTCAGCTCACACTCCTGGTGGCATCATGGCAGGAGCGGGACTCGATCTGCTGATGGCTGGGGCGATCCATCTATAAGGCATCTGCTCTACCGCTGAGCCACTGCCGCCCAGAGTTTTTCCTCGCTGCTGTGGCTTTTGCTTGCTCTGGAGGATTCTGTTGGGTTTCTCTCTGTGTTAAAGCGCTCTCTGTGTTAAATGTCTGTTGATGTGTTCAAGCACTATACAAACAAACGTTGTTTGATTGATTGATATGTTAAGAAAAGATCTATATGAGATAAAAGCGTCAAGCTACTCCAAAAAAGTGCTTGAAATAAGTTTTGTAATGGTTTCAGTTGTTTCTGTTTCTGTCAACATTTTTGGCCTCTTGTCTCAACATTTTTATTTGGGAACATTTCTGTTGGTTCATACATCTATATCACCTGACACCATTTGAATTTATGGCAAACACATACATCTTTGTGTTTTCTGGAGATCATGCGTTCTGTTGGACTGCGCAGCGGAGTATCCGAAGGCGAGAAATGACTTCATCCCAGTCCAGGTAGGCGCCTTCCAGGTGTCGAATCATATCTGGCTTGTTAATGTAGTTCTTCCGCCCGTGCATCAAACGCCAATTGTCAAAGGTCACAATCTCACCTGGAATTAAGCCACAGTTCAGAAACAGAGGTCAAAATACTAATTGTCTTTGGTTAGTATAAAAATATTTTAAAAATTGGTGAATGACAATTGGTAATTCGTTGGCAGCGCTTCTTAAACAAGACTAATTTAGGTAACATTAACTCGTTAGAGTTAATGTTAGAAAAACACCAAGCTTTGTTCAGTTTAGACATGTTTTGAGATGAGTCTTGTAGTAAGAAATTTATACATAATAATAATAATAATCTATACTTTAACCATCCATCTTGGGGAAATTCTTTTTACACTCACACTTCACACATGTACATATATATGTGTTAATTACACACACGGGGTTACAGGTTACAGGCCCCTGAACACGGCACACACTAGGGGCCTGTAGGCATGCAATTAGTCAGAAGAAGACATGTAGAGTACAAGGGAGGCTAAGTGAGGGGTCGCGCACGAGGGTCGCGGTGAGCCGATACCCTCCCACCGTCGACTCACACTCGTTTGGATGTTCTGGCAGGAGCGGGATTCGAGCCCCCGATGGCTGGGCGATCCTGTAAGACGATTGCTCTACCGCTGAGCCACTGCCGCCCCAATGATGAATGTAATAGTTTCTTAAATAATATCATACTAAAAGAAAGAAGCAACTTGATGCATGTTTAGAGCAAAAAGCCATCGGTCTCAGAAATTACTGGACTTATGTTTTTGGAATGTTGAACCTGTTGAACCTGACCTGCTAATGTCAGCAAAACAAAATTCTTTCATTAAATTTCTTGGACGTAACAGATTTTATGAAAAGAAACACCAACCTCTGAATCTGAGAGAAACGGTAATTATTTAACATTAATGCTCTGTTTTAAAACATGGCAAATAACAACATAAAACCAGTTTGAATGCCAGCGCTGAGAAACATCCTGTCTCACCCTGTCTTTGCCATAGCAATCTCCTCTCATTATTGTTTGCCAAGTTTAAAGGCTTAAGCTGCTTGACTGACACAAACCAGCAGGTTTGATTTTAGTTAAAAAAATAACCTAAAGGACTCCCCGTCAACATGGATGAGCTTTAGTAGATGTCTCTTCACACATGGCATCCCATAACACCTTAACTGTGAGTGGTCATTATTTAGTGGAACAACGTGGCAGACGATGTTGATTCTGAGGTTGTTGTGGCTTTGATTGCAATACAGTAACTACAAGTTTATGTATTAGCATTGTTTTTCTAATAATGAGATGTCACCCTTTCACACTGGACTGATATCCACATCGCTTTTAATTAAACAAAAACAAAACATTTTTAGGAATATTAGAACTTATGTGATTTCTGTGTCGGTTTGCTCAAGTTTAAGATTGTAAGGGTTTTTTGTGACTGAATAAAAAAGTTGATCAGATTTCTGAAATATATTTTTTATGAAACTAAATATGAAACTGTTAGAATTCCTGTTCCTCTACTGAGTTGATAGGTCCTTGTAGAATTACATGTAAAACTCAATTTTAGTCATCTGAAACTCCATCCTACCTTGAGTCGCTGATACATTGATGAAACGAACAAAAACTCAAACCACTGACCGGTCATTTGGAAAAATGAGTTCACAAAACTCCACCACCTGGTTTGAGTCACACTTGGGTTGGCCAACTCACATTGTTATCCTATCATTTAGAACAGGGCTAGCATCATTCCTCTACACAGGTGACTATTCCTACCTGCCAGGAGTTCTCTGATTACTCTGCCATTGTTGACCTTATCACAGATGTGGACAGCAGTCCATTCAGAGGACTCATCAAGGATTTGGACAGAGCTACATCCAGCTCAATGTTGCTAAACCAAGGAGCAGGTTCTGGACATCTGTCGGTACCCTACTATTCACCATCACCAGTGAACATCCAGGGAAGGGAAATTGTGATGGTGACATCTTATAAGTACTTGGGTTTTCATCTCATCAATAACCTGGACTGGACTGATAACACCACTGACTATCTGCTAAGGAGGCTGAGATCTTGGGGTGCAGGGGACACTACTGAAGACCTTCTTTACTCTTTTGTGGCCTCTGACATTTTCTACGTTGTGGTTTGCTGGTGGAGCTGCATCACAGCAGCAGATAGGAGGAGGCTATCTTATCTTAGCAGGCATAATTCACAAATATTTCCTATCGGTGGACTTTGAAGAATTGCACTCTAACCTGGCTCCAATTTGAAGGTGATCAAGTTCTCCGGTCGGTTCAAGATGTCCACGAAGGCTTTGTAGGCTCTGTAGAAGGGCTGGACCTGGTGTAAGGGCAGATCCAGTACAGAGTCTCTGGTGGCATTGTTGCAGTTTATCATCCTGACTTGGCCTTCTTCATTAAGTCTGCTCAGAGCAAAGAGGAAGGCCAACGTTCAGTATCAATGTAACCCAACATGAGTAAATACAAACAAGGCCTGAATCCCCACACGGAGACTTAACATGTACATAAGGAATTAGAAGATATCTCATTTTCTGCCACCACTCACTCAATGGTGAGTTTCTTGGACTGCAGCATGAAGTCGCAGTAGTCTGTCCCTCTGTCAGTAAAGTCCACACGGAGGGTGGTGAGAGTCTTGAAGGCCTCGGGGTCCTCTCTCTGTAGCTGCATGGCTGCGTGAAAACCATCCACCATGTCGCTCTCCCCTCCTTCAGCAGCCTGCTGGATGCAGTGCAGAAACTGCACCTACCATAAAAGACAACAACACACATACTGTAAATGGGGATTTTACAATCTTTCATTAGGTCAAAGCTAAGTGCCAGCATTTGATACAAACTTCCAAAAGCAGGATCATAAATTTGTTAATGATGGAACAATTCAATCTGGTTTCCTCTTTTGAGGAAGGAACGGAGTAAAAACACTCACTCCAGGCGTGTAGCGCAGGGCAGGGTAGTCTGTGTGGACACTCAGCTTCTCTGCTGTGTAAGCTAAATTGACTGCCATGTTTTTGTCCGTGACCTCCCAAGTGTACCTGAGGACAAACATAACAAGGTTAACTAATTCCAAATTAATTATTTAACTTTAGCGTTGGATGTCAAGCAGCAACAACTAATCTTTGTTAAGTAAATGCGGAGCTGAGATGAACTTTACGGGGACACCTGAAGACAGAGTGGACAGCTTCCAAGGATTTCATAGACTCTAGCCTCCTGAGCAGACACTTCATTGAGATGCTGTAGGAGTCAAGGACTAATGACGTAAATTCATCTTCTACGTTCTGTATGCACATCTCATTTGGATGCCCCACTCATACAAGTCTGGTTTCTCTAATGGTGGCTCCTCTTTAGTCTTTTGACTTTCATCAGGATGAGCTTGTCCGCTGGCAGTGGTGCAGCGTTACACTCCAAACCTCTGTTCTGACTGAGTGCACCAGGTAATTCCTCTGGCTTAGAAAAGCTGGAATGACTTTTAGTTTGTTATCCTTGTCTCTGTTGTCAGACAATCAGCGCCGCAGCAACTCAGAGTGATGAAGGGCCTCAAAGTGTTTCCTTGGAACCAAAATGAATCAATGGACTGGTGAAGTCCTAAACTTTTAGGCTGTACAATATGTACAATAAATACAATATATGTAAAACATATAATGGATATTTTCTGATAGATGAAAACTGTAAATTGAGTCTTTGACATGCATTTTACAAAGTATTACTACATGTGCTCTCCCGTAGCTGAAATACAATCGGTGGAATATTCAGACTTGGCAGTGATTACTCCACGTCTTGGCTAAGGATGAATGCCGTAACATTGATTTTCGTCAAGCGGTCTTACCCATAGTATGTCGTCCTAAGATAGCCAATCCTCTCAGAAAGCCTGGCCACAGGGCCGCTCTCTTTCGGAGCCCCCTTCAGGTGAACAAGGCCAACACGACGCAAAGCAATGAGCCAATCCAGAGCGGCTTTATCATCATGGATGACTTCCTCGTAGTTGGCTGTGGGGATCTTCAGCTTAGAGTCCCAATAATAATGTTCTGTCAGGAGAAACGGGAAATGGAAGAAATGTCATTTCATCTCAGCAAAGATTTAGTGGAGGTCTTTGTGTGCAATGATAAATAAGCCGTGTCTATGAGGCCCCAACTCAAAGCTTTTCCACCCAAGTGTCTTCACTGTCTGGGCACTGCTCTTTTAAACAACCTGTATGCAATATCTAGAGAAGTGTCAGAATCAAAGTGACGGAATAAGATTCTATATTCCTTTTTTTAATGTCTGTGACAAACCTGTGGGATTTCTTGTTGAGTGACAATCTGCAAGTAATGTTTTCAATATACATTCACCGCATGCTGCATAAATAAATTTCAAAAACTGCTTCATGGGCAGGATATTGGCAGGTTTGTGTTCAGGCATAAATAATAGCTACTGATTCTCTGAGTTAAGCTCACATTCACTGGTAAAAACTCACCAGACCCATCCCAGTGTGACGTAGGGATAGTAATAGATCATGGTCGTTGCTTTGTACTTTGTACCAATAAATCAATGTAACACTAAGTTAGACAACTTTAAGTGTTGTGTAATGGACAAGTGAAGGAAAGCAAGAAGTCAAAGTTGAAAAATAACACTTAACTTACTAACTTAACACAAAGGAATACATTAACGATCATTTTTCATATTTGAAATCAATCTTGCCACTCTATGCAAGTTTGCCTACTTCAAGATGAATAGCTTGCTGAGAAAAAAATAAATCAGCCTGTCTCTGTCAGACAGACACAAGTGGAAAAAATCCTCCCACAGCCCTCCACCCAGCTGGCTTTATTCCTTTTTCCATGCAGCCTCTCTCCAGTGACTTCCACAGAAACAGCTGGTAAGTATATTTTCAGCAGGAGGCGGAGGATGTGGATGGTTAAGCTGAGGAGATTGTGTACCTGTCTAATGTTTGTGACTCTTCCTCTGGTCTGCTTTTCAAATCCACCCATTTAAAAGCAACTTTTTTAATGGATGCATCGCAAATTCATCATTCAGTTAAAGTGCTCAGGAGCTGGACATGCAGCAGGGTTCGCTCACTGACCTTCAGGGTCTAAATCATTAAAAGATTATATGACTCCTCTTTGTGAAAACCATAAAGATTACAACAGTCTGGTGTTACCAGTGATGTGACATTTCAGGACTTTTTTTTCAGGCAGTGAACAATAAAGCACTCAGAAATGTGACTTTAATCAGAAACATAGTGACCATTATGATTGGGAGACCTCCCTCCAGGCTGTTGTCACAAATGATCAGCTTCTGGTTGCACAGTTTAAAGGGTCAAGAACCCCCTGCCTGTTAAAACCTGTCGAGAGGGCGGGTGGAAACAAAGGCTAAGAATGAGGGACTGTGGCAAAGGTCATGCATGAATGTTACAATTCCTCTTGTGAAACTGGACCTGGATGTCTTGTATAGAGACAGCTGATTCAGCGGTCTAGGCTGTCACCGGTGACAGAGAACATACAGTACAGCTGCAGTTCAGGACGGATCTCATTTTGAATGCTTATGACTAGTTACGGAGAAGGAGCTCACAGTCTGGGGGTGAATAAAGGATGAGAGCTTTGTATGAAAATCTGCCGTTTTGTCACATGAGTCGCTCACATATGTCTAACTAGGTTTCAAGTTAGGTGACCAAACTAGGTTTCGAACTAAGTCGTTTTTGAATTCACTAGGTTTTAAACCAAGTAGGTTTAAAAATTAACCAACTAGGTTTTTAAACTAACTACTGTGGTTTTGGAACGAACGAACGAACGAACGAACGGACGGACGGACGGACGGACGGACGGACGGACTAACTAACTAACTAACTAACTAACTAACTAGTATTAGGGTAGGATTGATTTAAACAGCTTTGAATAAACAGTGTTGGATAAACATGACCTGGTTAAGTGAGAACCTACACAGATGTCTCACATATGGCCGTTTTAACTCCTCTAACACCTAAAAGATCACAGGGAAGTTCTTCATGTTTGCTGATTAATAATATATAAAAAAGAAACCTACATACACCCATTTAATGAATAAACTCACTATTGTTACTTTTGGGTTGGCAATGGCTCAGCGGTAGAGCAGGCTTCTTGAAGATAGATTGCCCAGCCATTGGTGGATCGAGTCCTGCTCCCGCTAGGACATCGCCAGAGTGTGAGCTGACTGTGGGAGGTGTCAGCTCACTTCCCAGCCACTGCCGAGGCGCCTTGAGCAAGGTGCCGTCCCCCCTACAAGCTGCTCAATTGGGGCGGACTCCGAAAGTCGCTGCCCGTCACTCTGCCTCCCCATGTACAGTTTGATGTTGTGTGCATACTAACTGCATGCTTAAAGGCCCCTTATGTGCTGTGGTTGTTTCAGGGGCCTGTACACACCATCTGTAAAAACTAACACAAAAATGTACATCCTGAGTGATAATGTAATTTCCCCATGGGAATTAATAAAGTATACTTTCTTTTTTCTTTATTTCAGAAAACCATTGATGGTGTTGGTTACTTCTGAGATGTTCACAGTGATTTATCTGTTACCAAATGACCCATATTGTATTCCTGATATTTTCTTGTTACCTGACCTATAGTTTAATCCTGATTCTATTTGTTCTTTCATGCGTCTGCTCCAGTTTCTTTTGATTGCATCAACTTATTGCTCATTATTGAGAGTAATTATTTAGAGATACTTTTTACAGATACATTTGTAGTAATGTTCCTATCTGTTTATTTTATAGCTTTGGAATGCTTTCGTTATATTAACTACAGATACTAAACGAAGTTTGATGTAAAGAAATATCAATCTTTTCAGCAAAGAGGCCACTGAGCACCAAACTAGCTGCTGAATGTGTTGAGTTCTAATAGTCTCATATATGTCCTGCAGGAGTTGGTAGTGAACAAAACCTGAGCTAAAACAGAGTGAATATTATAACATTCCAAGGTTATCAGACAACTGGCTTCAAAAGAATCGGGATATTGCTCTGTAACAGCTGAAACGAAATAATAAACAATGAATAATTATTTCTTAACTTTAATGATGTGTAAACACTTTGACAACTTGTTTTTGTTGTCTCTGAGAAACCAATTTTTTAAAACTCATTTCAACATTTATTTCACTCCCATTTTCTCAGGAAAGACTATTTTGGCTTTTGCTTTAAGGGACACCACTGGGTTCATCTGCACCTCTGTTGAAACTAATCTTCGCTTTTTCAATTTTCAAGTACAGAGGTAAAAACACTGCAACTTTGAGAAATATGAAAATAACAGATTTGGCAAAATATTTGCCAAATCAAACATCAAACCTATGACTTTCATACTGGATCCAACCGATTGACAGTATGGTAGTTGACTTCACAAAAAGGATGTAAATGGCTATAGTCAATACTGTCTTCCAGAAGAGGCAGGAACATAGGGTGACCTATAAGAATGGTGGTAGGAGCACACAGGTAGACTAAATCTTGTCTAGATGGTGTAATCAGTGATTGCAAAGTAGTGGTAGGCGAGAGTGTAGCCAAACAGCATAGAATGGTGGTGTGTAGGATGACTCTGGTGGTGAGGAAGATGAAAATGGCAAAGGCAGAGCAGAAGACGAAATGGTGGAAGCTGAAAAAGGAAGAGTGTTGCATGACTTTTAGGAAGGAGTTAAGACAGGCTCTGGGTGGTCAGGAGGTGCTTCCAGATGACTGGACAACTACAGCTAATGTGATCAGGGAGACAGGTAGGAGAGTACTTGGTGTGTAATCTGGAAGGAAAGTAGATAAAGAGACTTGGTGGTGGAATGAGGAGGCACAGGAGTGTATACAGAGAAAGAGGTTAGTTAAGAAGAAGTGGGACACTGATAGGACTGAGGAGAGTAGATAGGAGTACAGGGAGATGCAGCGCAAGGTGAAGGTAGAGGTAGCAAAGGCCAAACAAGGGGCTTATGATGACTTGTATGCTAGGTTGGACAGTAAGGAGGGACAGACTGATCTATACAGGTTTGGCAAGACAGAGACACAGAGATGGGAAGGACGTGCAGCAGGTTAGGGTGATTAAGGTTAGGGATGGAAGTCCATTGACAGGTGCCAATAGTGTGATGGGAAGATGGAAAGAGTACTTTGAAGAGTTGATGAACGAGGAAAATGAGAGAGAACAAAGACTAGAAGAGGTGACTGTTGTGGACCAGGAAGTAGCAAAGATTAGTCAGGATGAAGTGAGGAGGGCATGGAAGAGGATGAGGAGTGGAAAGGCAGTCGGTCCTGATGATATACTTGTAGAGGTTTGGAAGTGCCTAGGAGAGGTGGCAGTAGAGTTTCTGACTGGGTTGTTAAACAGGATCTTAGATAGTGAGAAGATACCTGAGGAATGGAGGAGAAGTGTGCTCATTTTTAAGAACAAGGGAGACGTACAGAGTTGTGGCAGCTTCAGAGGAATAAAGCTGATGAGCCATACAATGAAGTTATGGGAAAGAGTAGTGGAAGCTAGACTAAGGGCAGAAGTGAGCATTTGTGAGCAGCAATATGGTTTCAAGCCAAAAAAGAGTACTACAGATGCAGTATTTGCTTTGAGGATGTTGATAGAGAAGTACAGAGAAGGCCAAACAGAGCTGCATTGTGTTTCTGTAGATCTGGAGAAAGCTTATGACAGGGTGTCCAGGGATCAGCTCTGAGCCCCTTCTTGTTCGCTATGGTGATGGACAGGCTGACAGAAGAGGTCAGACAGGAATCTCCATGGACTATAATGTTTGCAGATGAGATTGTGATCTGCAGTCAGAGCAGTGAACAGGTGGAGGAGAAGCTAGAGAGGTGGAGGTTTGTCCTGGAAAGGAGAGGAATAAAGTTTAGCCGCAGTAAGACAGAGTATGTGTGTGTGAATGAGAGGGACCAAAGCGGAAGAATGAAGTTACAGGGAGAAGATATCAAGAAGGTGGAGGATTTTAAGTACTTAGGGTAACCAGTCCAGAGCAATCATTTTTCAAATTTAAGACATAAGAATATGTTATAATGGCGTATTTAATGAATTGTGCATTAATGTCACCTTTTTCAAAGAACAAAAATCAAGACAGTGCATGAACTGACATGAAATGACCTCTGCAAATAAGTGTGACTTCTGCTGGTGTTATTGAGAGACCGGTTCAGATATGAGTGGCTTCACCTTGGCAAGTGCTACTCTTATGTCATTTTCACAGCAAAGTCTGTTTCTGTTGTTTTCCATGCAGCTTAAGGAAGTGTTCCTTTATTTTTGCCAGTGTGAGACTAGAGTTGTTCAACTTGACATTGCAAATAATGCAGAACGCTGACTCCCATCACGTTCCGTTATACACTACATGTAAATTCACGTTGCACATATTCGTCCGACCACTTTCTTCTTTTGCTCAACATAGTTAGTATGAATTAAAATATTAAGAAAGCAATCAGATGATATACCATCATGACAGTAGAGGTAAGATATTAAGCCAGAGCCAGAGTCGAAGTCCGACTCAAAATTCAGCCGGGTCAAATTGTCTATAATTACATTCGGGTCGGGTCGGGCTTTAATACCCGCAGGCTCAGGTTGGGTCGGGCTTTTTAAACCCAATCTTACCCCTAACTGACAGGCATAAATCGACTACTGAGTGCGCAAAATCCCCTGTAGCACAGGTAGGCTATCCGATGTAGCGTGATCACCTGAAACAGTGATGGCTAAGGGGGCGTGCCATCACGAATTGACACGATGTATCAAATGTACACAGTGATTCGTGTATGTACGCACTGATTGCATAGTCCCTACGCAATCAGTGCGTGAAGTTGCTGTTCTAGACCTTACCGTGTAAGGTCTAGAACGTGATGTGGAAATGTTCTTGAAATGTCATTATACTGTTTGTTTATGACTTTTGATCTTCATACAGTCTCCTTACGTTCACAATGTTTACAATAGGCCTATGGCTTATCTTTGATAAATACTTACCTGCAATTTGGTAATGAATATGACACTAATGTTTTCTATTTGTTGATACTTACCTCAGAGTTACTGCTTATTTTACAGATTAATGGTACTCTATTTGTTATTTCTAGTTGCTAATGGAGTAGATTCTTATGTTACTGTTTTAGGGTTTATTGTAACAAAAGAGGAATGTGTGGTATCGTGCAATACACTCCCCATCCAGCGGTGGCACTGCACTACGGTATTGAATGAGATGAATGCATGAAGAAGGAAGGTAAACACATTGTGAAAGTTACGGATTGTGTCTGTCCTGCAATCTACTTCCCTCCATCTACATACACAACAAAATTGAGAATTAAAAGGGCTCATTTAGATTCAGTACAGGGTCTAAGATGTGTGAACTATGGTGTTTATAAAGGTATGTTGTCTATACTGCGCTTCAAAGAGTCTTCTGGTTGGCGAGTCAGATAATTATATAGGTTGAACCTTGTTTCAACAACACAGCCTTCATTCGTGCACAGTCACAGGATATGATATTTAAGACATTCTGATTAACAAGTACATAATGAATGCCAGAACAGAGTGTTCCATTATAAGTGCCTGACAAAGATTACCTACATGAGTACAAAGATAGAACTAAATGTACCTCCTCCTTATTCCCTCACAACAACACATCATGTACCTGAATGAGAAAAATGCTCTTAGATCTACGTTTCTCTGGAGGACTTATTTCTTGGATATTATTTCTTACTTTTTCTTTTTGTACTTATTTGAACTTCTTTTATGCCACTTCAGCAATGGAAGTTGGACAGGTCAGAGCCTGTGTACTCTGGAGGGGTGTTATGATTTAAAAAAAAGCCGATTCTGGCTATCTGAACGACTATAAATGAGGCGGACTGAAAAACACAAACAGCTGCAGGTGTAAAGCTGTACGTTGTAGGAGTACAGGATACTAATGTACATCGTGCTAAACAAATCAAAACCTCTCTACAATAAAACCCAGATTTTAATGTTTATGCACGTGGAGCTTATTGTGCCGGTATTAGGCTACACTAGTTTTGGGTATCTATAAAAAAACCCCCACCAGTGTCATTAAAAGAAAGTCTATGATAGTTTCAATGTAAAATTGAAAAACTGATCTCACCTTTGAGGAAAAGCTCCTCTTGCAAAGTTTGTCTGGCAGCAGGAGAGAAGCAACGTTTCTTCAGCCAGACTGGATCAAAAACACTGGTGTGCTGGTCCGGCCACAGAATGGAAACCTGTGGTGAAACAAAAAGATTATTGATCCCAAATGACCAAAATATTTTAGATTTCTTTCCCACTATGCTTCCAACTTTCAATATTTTGTTCTTATGAGCTGTCACGTTAAATCACACTGCCTTTCTTTTAGGAAAACTGTAAGCGGCAGCCTTCTTTATGAAGTAATGAAGGACAATAATTTGGTAAAAATATTTTGTGAGTGCTCTGTGTTTTTTATAATTACACACAATTTTAAGTTCATTCATCTTGTTTTAATAATGACAACTGGTTCACTGCTCAAAGGTCAAGCCGAATTATTGCATGATTCTGGGAAACAACCATATTCACTATTACTTAAAAGTAGTATTTCTTAGAAAGAGTGTCATTTTCACTTAAATTGAAGAGATGAATTCCGCATCTTTCAATAATGATAACTTGATAGGTCAAGAAAAAAGTTATTGTCATTTAAATTGTTGCTATTTAAAGATTTGGTTTTACAAGACTGTTAGTGAAAATGATAACTAAATGAATGGAAGTGCTCAGACCATCCCTTTGTTTTATTTACATTTACACATCCTTAGTAATCTAAATGACTGAAATATTTACAATGTTTAGTAATCTAAAAAAAAAAAAAAAAAAGCACACAACACAGAATGCTGAGGCCAGGGACGAACCATCGTCCTTTAAAGAAAACATCTGCTCTACCTCTTGAGCCTCACATGTTCGAGACAATCGCAACAATTTACCTTGTTGTCATTGGTGACCTCAACGGTGTCAACTCCTATGTTGACATCAACATCAACCATCAACAGTTTGCGTTGTTGAGCAGAGTCCAGGAAACACTTTGGGCACTGGCAGTTATCTCTCAGCCAGGTGAAAGGATAAAAGCTGCAGCTTCCATCCCCCCACTCCACCTCTATCATCCTCTCCTCATGCAGAGCCTGGGCATGTCTCACCAAGTGGTGAGACAGAGGGGGGGACACTGACTCCATTGTTTTCTGACCACGGATTTGCATTGAAGGATGACAAATGCGAAGTAGGCCTGCTGCCTCTCCGGGTCTACGGCAAGACCTCATTGCCCATAAGGCCTTGGTAGAGATGCTCCTCTGCAGGGCTGGCAGGGCTATACGTGAAAATGAATTCATCCACATGATGAATGTTTCTGTTGTGACAAATGTGTCTCTAGATTAGAAAGAGCTTCCAACTCTGTATGAAAGAGACAGAGAGAGAGAGAGAGAGAGAGAGAGAGAGAGAGAGAGAGAGAGAGAGAGAGAGAGAGAGAGAGAGAGAGAGAGAGAGAGATAGACCTCAGGTTTTGCGTATTTAACAACTAGGTACAGATAATTAACAAAAGTCATTCGATTACCAATATTAAGAATCTCTGTAGCTGTGAAATGTGAAGTACTATTACAAATCACAATGACAGCACTGATTAGCTGATATCACTATTTCTAAATAATTTCTACTAGGACACATAATCCTTAAATTGATCTTCTGTTTCCCTGTAAAATAAATTTAAAAAGTGTCATCGTATTCATATAATTGAATAACTGTTTCTTCATCATTTTTGTCCACAATGAATGTCATGTGTCCACGCTTTGGATTCAGTTCTGTTCTTGTAGGATGTTCATGAAGGATGTGAGCTTTACACCATGAAAGCAACATACTATCTCTACATTTTCCAGTGAGTTTTGAAGTTTCCACAAAACACTGTAGGGTTTTGTAGGGTATTAATAGTGAACTAAGCAATGGTAGGATGTTGTTATTAGTCATATACAATGGAACAACCCAGACACCAAGTTGCCAGAAGTAACAAAATAGTTTAGAATTACTTTTTAGATATATTTATCTTTCAGGAATGGTTCATTGTTGTGCCATAATTTACTGTAATTCTAATATGGATCATGATTCTTTTCCTTCATTTATCAAGCAGAACTTCACTTCACTGCTTAGCTAGGCAAAAGCACACAGCACCCTGGCTATTTATCTTCATAAGAAATGACAGGGAATGTTTAAATATCCCAAGCAGAGTAATTCCCGTAAGACTACCTCAAACATATCACCAGCTTAAAAAACTGTAACATACATACAATTACTACACATGCTGTACATAGATTTATAATATATACCAAAGCTTACAATTTTACAATTACATGAACAATACAGGTGACATGCAGTGTTTCCCCAGAAAACTGATGGACACGATCTACTTGAAGTAGTGCTTGCATTGTGAAATTATATCACTACTTTGTAAATAATGAAATCAAAAGTCTGTGCATCAAGATCACAGCCAGGCACAGCATTTATATTTATTATTTTAAAAAGGTTTTAGTTATTGTTAAACACATTACCCAAAAAGAGAGAGGATTACTTGTTAATTTAAGATAGAGTACTTGTCTTATATATCAGCATATATCAGTCATATATATATATATATATATATATATATATATATATATATATATATATATATATATATATATATATATATATATATATATAATGGTATAGTGGGTTGTTGACATATTTCAGCTGTGACAAAAGCAAAGGATAGGCTATAGACTGGTATTTACTGGTAAATAACTATGTGAGCAATGCCCTCAGTAATGCATGTCCTGACTTATGTAAAGACAACATAAAACTGGGTGCATTCACAGATTCAATGAAACAGTACGTTTAAGTTTTAGCAGAAGGCAGTGAAGCTTATCATACCCAAATTGATTCCTTCACATTTTTCATTCCTTCTGCAAATATATGACAATTTCCTGCTTTAAAATTTCCCAAATATAACAGTAACCTGAATATTTATTGTGTTTTGAGTTGATGGTTAGATAAACAGATTGAACAGATACTCAACAACTCAATCAATAACACCAATAATGTAAGAAACCGTTTTTTTTCTGTGTTCATTCATACCTTGTAACTTGTCTTATGTCCTTTTTGAGTTCTTTCAAGATAACAGGTATCCAGTATAGTACTCATCCCTGACCATATGAACTTAAAAGCCTCATTGTGTAATCATTAACGCAGAATATAACTAGGTCAGCAAAACAAGAGATGGACTTTCATGATTATAACCATGGTGTCATGTTATTCTCAGTCATTGGTTTCAAACAAAGCATAATACTATTGTTGGTATTCTCCAACAATAGACATATCTGACATGAAAATATTTAATTAGAAGTGTTTCATCTGGTGCAGTGGTGGATTCACGTAGCTTATCACTGCCCTATATTCTTGATTATGTTTCTTGGTTATACATTTTTTAATCCTAAGCAATCAGCATCCTCAAAACATTGAAAGTTGAAAGTTATATGAAAGTATGAATTTTTTTTTTTTGCAGTCTCTTGAGGCCTCTTTCTGTGTTGTTTGCAGATAATGATTCTCTCAGTACTCGACACTGGCTAAATGATATAAAAGATATGTAAACATGGTTCACATTCACTGGATAACAAAGCTATTTTGAAAAGTGGCATATGAGGACATTACATAACATTTCCAACATTATTCAGAATCAATTATGATTCAAAATTGCTCACCCCTTCTGGTACTACAGTTTGAAATATACAAAAAGGCACAGCAAGTAACTGCAGAATCTTTCTTTGAGATGACAGAAACAAGACTAAGCTAAATGCACTTCCTTATCTACAACATATGTGAAATTACAGTAATCCCTTGTGACTTGCGGTTAATGCGTTCCAGGACCAACGGTGAAAAATAAAATACCACGATATAGCGACAGGTTATTTATTTTATTATTTACAGTAGTTTAAATGTTCATGAACCCTCCCTATACTGACATTAAACCACCTTATGTCTGTATTACCTTTTCCCACACTCTTTGAAGACTGTTCAAAGCACTTTTGTGTTTCACGGAAGTGTGCTGTGGAAGTGAGTCTCAGAACGCAGTACACTTACGGATGCTGTCAGCCAATGGCATGCGTGTATCGTATCACATGACTACCTACTAAAAATCTGCAATATAGTGAAGCTGTGTATCTTGAAGTGCGAACAAGGAATTACTGTGTATACATTTTTACAGAGTTAGAGATGTTTGAGGGTGGCACAGTGTCTAGCACTGTTGCCTCAAAGCAAGAAGATTCTGGCTGTTATTGGTTTCTGTAGGGAGTTTGTTCTCCATCTCTCTGTGCGGGTTTTCTCGGGGTTCTCCAGCTTTCTTCAAGGTCCAAAAACATGCAACTTTGATGAATTGGTTACACCAAATTGTTGACAGGTGTAAGTGTGAGCAGAAGTGATTTGTCTTCCGTGTGGCCCTGAAATGAACTAGTGTCTTTTCTGAGACGTACCTCACTTCTCGCCTGTAACCAGCTGGGGAAGGCTCCAGCAAACCCGTGACCCACAAAGAGCATAAGGTTAGATGAGACGATTGCGATCATCTTGTCTACAAAAAAGTGAATGGATTGACAAAGACGTCAGCTGCACACTCGGTTGGATGTTCTGGCGGGAGTGGGATTTGAACCCCCGATGGCGGGGCATTCCTGTATTCAAGATGATTGCTCTACTGCTGAGCCACTGCCACCCCAATCTTATTTGATCTCGAGAAAGCTTATGACACGGTGCCC
This sequence comes from Antennarius striatus, assembly GCF_040054535.1. Classification (NCBI taxonomy): domain Eukaryota; kingdom Metazoa; phylum Chordata; class Actinopteri; order Lophiiformes; family Antennariidae; genus Antennarius; species Antennarius striatus. Next base: position 24,088,792 of record NC_090776.1, on the reverse strand, counting down.
GGAGAGGAACTGTGGTATTTTATGAGGAAGTCTGGAGTGGCAGAGAAGTATGTTAGAGCAGTGCAGGACATGTATGAGGACTGTAAGACAGTGGTGAGGTGTGCTGTAGGTGTGACAGAGGAGTTCAAGGTGGAGGTGGGACTGCATCAGGGATCAGCTCTGAGCCCCTTCTTGTTCGCTATGGTGATGGACAGGCTGACAGACGAGGTTAGACAGGAATCTCCATGGACTGTGATGTTTGCAGATGACATTGTGATCTGCAGTGAGAGCAGGGAACAGGTGGAGGAGAAGCTAGAGAGGTGGAGGTTTGTCCAGGAAGGGAGAGGAATGAAGGTTAGCCACAGTAAGACAGAGTACATGTGTGTGAGTGAGTGAGACCCAAGTGTAAAAGTAAAGTTACAGGGAGAAGATATCAAGAAGGTAGAGGATTTTAAGTACTTAGGGTCAACAGTCCAGAGCAATGGAGAGTGTGGAAAAGAGGTGAAAAAACGTATACAGGCAGGATGGAACGGGTGGAGGAAAGTGTCAGGTGTGATGTGTGATAGAAGAGTTTCAGCTAAAATGAAAGGAAAGGTGTACAAAACTGTGGTGAGACCAGCGATGTTGTTTGGTCTAGAGCAGTGGTTCTTAACCTGGGTTTGATCGAACGCTGGGGGTTCGGTGAGTCGATCTCAGGGGTTCGGTGGAGACGAAGGTACACAAATCACTGTGTACTTTTGACACATCTTGTAAATTCGTGATGACACACCCTCCTTAGCCATCACTGGCTGCAGGTGATCACGCTACATCGATTAGCCTACCTCTGCTACGTGGGATTTCGCGCACTCAGTAGTCGATTTATGCCTGTCATGATGGTACGTCATCTGATTGCTTTCTTAATATTTTAATTCATAGTAACTATGTTGAGCAAAAGAAGAAAGTGGTCGGACGAATATGTGCAAAGTGAATTTACATGTACTGTGTAACGGAACGTGACGGGAGTCAGCGTTCTGCATGATTTGCAATGTCAAGTTGAGCAACTCTAGTCTCGCACTGGCAAAAATAAAGGAACACTTCCTTAAGCTGCATGGAAAACAACAGAAACAGACTTTGCTGAGAAAATGACATAAGAGTAGCACTTGCCAAGGTGAAGCCACACATATCTGAACTGGTCTCTCATTAACAACAGCAGAAGTCACACTGATTTGCAGGTGGGTCATTTCAGGTGAGTTCATGCACTGTCTTGGTTTTGTTCTTTGAAAAAGGTGACATTAATGCACAATTCATTAAATACACCAGTAAAACATATACTTATGTCTTAAATTTGAATTTTTATTTATTTAGTTTTTTTACTAAAGAAGGGTTTGGTGAGTGAGCATATGAAACCGGCAGGGTTCGGTACCTCCAACAAGGTTAAGAACCACTGGTCTAGAGACAGTGTCACTGAGGAAAAGACAGGAGACAGAGCTGGAGGTAGCAGAGATGAATATGCTGAGGTTCTCTTTGGGAGTGACTAGGAACGATAGGATCAGGAATGAGTACATCAGAGGGACAGCACATGTTAGAGGTTTTGGAGATAAAGTCATAGAGGCCAGACTGAGATGGTTTGGACATGTCCAGAGGAGAGATAGTGAATATATTGGTAGAAGGATGCTGAGTTTTGAACTGCCAGGCAGGGGCCTAGAGGCCTTTGTGTACTGAAGCAGATCAGTTTCCATGTTTAAAAAGCCAACATGATTGAGGGCCCCTTTGTTCTTTTGTCTTGCCCATTGGAGAGTGGTGGGATGAGGCTGTAGTTTTTAGACGGTTGTGAGCAGGAACGTGAAGGTTAACACACTGAGGACAGAAAGTTCACTTAACCCTAACTCTAACCCTGTCTGACAGAGTAGAGGTCAGAGGTGGATTGCCAGGCTGGTTGCCCTCATCTTTGCCACTATGAAAACCGTCATTCTCCAGCAGGTAAAGTCTTGTCACCTTTCTTATTAAAACAAATTCTGACTATTTCTTCACGGCCCTTTTCATTAATTAATTTTTCTTTATATGTACTCTTAGTTTTCCTCTGCTCCCTCCATTAACTGCTTGTCAACTCCATCTCTAACATTTTCTTAGTGTGCCTTTAGCAAGTTGAGATTTTTGGTGGGACTGTTTAACATTTCACATCTATCCAGACCTCCGCTTTTCATCTCTATGGGTTCACAGTTACTAGTGAAAAGTCAGTATGTCCTGTGGACAGTGACGTGGTCGTGGGCCAAAGGGTTTTGGCGTCTTGTAGCTGCTTTTCTGTGATATCTTTTATTGTTCAGTTCACCAGGGGGGAGGGGGTTCATGAGGGAAAGATGTCCCTTTTTTTTCTTGTGTTTTCTTTTCTTATCTGAAACTTTATGATGTTTTTCAGTCTCATGTTCTACAACATTTTTGATTTTGTCTGTCCATTTTGTGGGCAATGAAAGTCTCATCAACGGATCAGATTTAGCTCCTGTCTCTTAGGAAAACGTGTTTGATACTTACTCTCAGGATTCAAATAGATTTCATTTGAGCAGGATTTAGAAGAATCTTTGTGGTACTAGACACATTATTCTTACCGTTGTTGTCTACTTTGTCTGAACTTCTTGACTGTTGAGGTGGATACTTCTTTGCCCAGATTCAACTTTACACCTTCTTTTAAGTGTGCCTCTGAAACCCCCAAAACTCTCAAACAGTAACTCAGTAATGTTCCTGCTGCCTTTGAATCATTTGTTTTGTCTCTTGCACTGGCATAGTTCCTGAAACTAAAGAAGTGGTGATCCACAAGTACAAGACACCCATGGTGAGTCCTCGCTTCTTCTACTGGAGTCATGAGCACTGCATGTAGAGTCTCAGTCTAGTCACGTATCTGACTTAAGGTGCTAATGCACCAAATTAATCCCAGCTCCCCACCCTATATGTGAAATAAACAGAATCTCAAGGGATTTGAAAATGCACCAGTCTGTTAATTTGCAAATATGCTTTGAGTTTCATCTAGAAATAAAAACCTACATTTTATTCTTATTAATTTTTAATGATTATCTTAATTTAGTCAGTAACAAAAACAGAGAAAAACAATGCCAGAAAATGTAAGCACTCTATATTTTGTGGCTAATCATTATGTTGCACATTCAGTAATTAGTCTGTCCCCCGTCAGAAGTGATTAAAGCAGTAATTACCCTTGTCGTGGACTGGCACAACCTCCATATCATCTTGTGGGATGGTTTGGATCCTGATGACATTTTGGTCATTGACCAGTGGTGGGTCATCTGTCCTTGTTTTTCTACATGCTGGTTTTGACTCGCTCATGTGAAATGGTGAGCATTCACCTCTGGCAATTTGCCTGGTGGACCCATCCAGTACTGGTATGTCAATATCAGGGTCCTGATCATGCTTCTCCCACAAATCATGGTGTTCATCTTTGTCTTCAGACCTTTTTAAAGCATAGGAGGTGCGATACACAAGGAAGTGGTTCCAGACTTTATTGATCCCTCTTGGGGATATTCTAATTACACTTCACACTCAAGTGCATACATGTGTTAATTATACACTTGGTTACATACACATATAGAGGTACAGGGGAGGAGGAGTGACGGGTCGTGTGAAGAAATTGCGCCCCAATGAGCTTCTAGTAGGGAGGGTGGCGCCTTGCTCAAGGGCGCCTCGGCAGTGGCTGGAAGGTGAGCAGACACTGTCAGCTCACACCCCGATGGATGTCCTGGCGGGAGAGGGATTCGCCCCAGCCTCGATGGCTGGGGCGATCTGTCTTCAAGACGTCAGCTCTACTGCTGAGCCACTGCCGACATATACATGTAAAAGTAATCTTAAACTAAAGGTAAGGTTTTATCAAACTAAAACAAAAAAGAAACAAAAAACCCTAAGAAAAAGAGCGTTTTTAAAAAAAATTATGTCGCTGGGTGTTTGTTCGTCTCCCTGCTTAGTCTAAATCACAAGAGCTTCCTGTGCAGGAAGGGGCTTTGAACGTCATCAGACACACCTCCTGGCTCTGATTGGTTTAGATTTAGGTGCGCTGGATTCTTGTAAGTAGCATCGCTAACACTAGATGGCGCCATATGATTCATATCTAGCTGACTGCATGCATTAGTTTTGTTTGTTATATTTATATACTGTTGCTTGAAGGAGAAGGAACAAAATAATTTAAGGGTTGTAAACAAAATAATTTTGACCTTCAGTGTTGAAAAATATTGTGTATTTTTAAGCTCAAATGCACTGACTGAAAGCTCACCTGTTCGGGTGATTTTGAGGGTTGAGGGTCATTTACATTCTTATTTACTTGATAGCAGTGTTTGGTTAGTTGCTCTGCTTTTTATTGCTTTACTTCAAAAACTTAAAACAGTAGTGATGTTTAGCATGAAGGCGACATTAAATCAGTGTAAGTTAAACAGGTGGGAACAAAGATGCAGAGCTTGTTTTTCAGCTTTATTTCTGTTACATAAATCTGATCATCATGCTGGTTTCTTCCTCTGCAGGCACATCAGACCGGTTACTCCATCCTCTGCCTTTTCTCCTATGTGGCTGCATTGAAGGGGAAGGAGGCTGAAGCTCTTCTCCGTGTGAACGTCCTCTAATGTTCCCACTGCACCAACTGTTTTACCAGTATGAGGTGACGTGAGGGATGCCCTTGAAGCAGAGTGCATGCAGGTCCCGTGCACAGCCTTGACAATTCACTACAAAGTAGTTTCCCCCTCCCTCCCCATCTCCATTGGACTGTGTAATATTTTGTGATATGTGGTTTCTGTAAAGTTCCAGTCTGTCCAAGTTAAATCTGGTGAAACATTTGGAGACCCTCTTGTAGTGCAGGATGTTCCATACTGAAGATGCTATTGTATACTGCACCAGATCACCGCATGTAAACGCTTCTTCAAGTGTTTGAGGCCAAAGGCCAAAATTGTGTGAGTGTTCTCAACTGTGTTCTCTTGCCCTATATCTGCCCACCAGGCTGAAATTCTGTTCTTGTTTCTACTGTAACACTTCTCGTCTGTGGTCTGCTGCATGTTAATGTGGGGATGACAAATAAATATTATATATATTTCTATATATAGTATTTATTTAATATATGCATATATTGACTGTACATTTTTATGGAAAAAAAAGTTACAAATTTTTGATTTAGTAGATGTGCAATACTTAATAAATAGGTAGTTAGCCAATGCCAGAGCCAGGTCTTTTTCTGTTAACTGGCATTCACAGGGTGATGAATGTAAGAAAGAACTTTTTTTTTCTACTGTACAATATTGATCGAATATATCGACTTCTGTTTGACTTGTTTCTTGTTTGTCTGTTGAGCATCAACTCACATATGATCAAAAACAAATTTTGCTTTGTTGCTCTCTAGGCTACAAACTCAGGCCACACCCCTCCCATCTCTGTCTCTCTGTCTTGCCAAGCTGTATAGATCAGTCTGTCCGTCATTACTGTCCAACCTAGCATACAAGCCATCATAAACCCCTTGTTTGGCCTTTGCTACCTCTACCTTCACCTTACGCTGCATCTCCCTGTACTCTTGTCTACTTTCCTCCGTATACACTTCTGTACCTCCTCATTCCACCACCAAGTCTCTTTATCTACACACCAAGTACTCTCCTACCTGTCTCCCTGATCACATTAGCTGTAGTCCAGTCATCTGGAAGCACCTCCTGACCACCCAGAGCCTGTTTTAACTCCTTCCTAAAAGTCATGCAACACTCTTCCTTTTTCAGCTTCCACCACTTTGTCTTCTGCTCTGTCTTTGTCCTCTTCATATTCCTCTCCACCAGTCATCCTACACACCACCATCCTATGCTGTTTGGCTACAGTCTTGCCTACCACTAGTTTGCAGTCACTGATCTCCTTCAAATTACACCTTCTACACAAGATGTAGTCTACCTGTGTGCTCCCACCTCCCCTCTTATAGGTCACTCTATGTTCCTGCCTCTTCTGGAAGAAAGTCTTCACTACAGCCATTTCCATCCTTTTTGCAAAGTCAACTACCAACTGTCCTTCTTCATTCCTCTCCTGAATACCAAACCTGCCCATCACATCCTCATCACCTCTGTTTCCTGCACCAACATGTCCATTGAAGTCTGCTCCAATGACAACTCTCTCACTTCTAGGTATGTTCTGCATTACTTCATCCAAAAGAATAGACGGAGTCCAATAGAAGGAAAGCAAGCTAATAATTTTTAAAGCCCATGCTGCCATAAGCTTAAACATCATGTCAGTGTGCTGTCAAACAGGATGAAATGAACTTTCCGCAACACTGGGAGGAATACAGGTTCATTAATAGCAGTTAAAAGTTTAAACATATCTAAGCTTGCGATAGAACCAGCAGCAATTATTAAGTCAGGAGTACTATAGGGTTGATGGTTAAAGCATTTTAACGAACATGACACTAGTAACACTCGTCACTACTTGCGCCAGTGCTGAAGGAAAATCCTCACAACCAGCGGTTCCCAACCTTTTTTGCGCCATGGACCGTTTTCTTCATTTGCTCGCAGTGGTATCATGTAAAATGCAGACATCAACAGACAACCGGTTTTTCATAAACTGATAATCTACATCTCTGTAAACAAAATAATTGAAAGAAGTAATTATAATAAATACTCGATTAGGTTTATTTGATAAGGTTTATTTTGAAATATAACGACTTACAATCATTGCATTCAGCGTAGGAGAAATACTGATCATTTCCAATAAAGGGGTGAACAAGTCAATCAGATAATAGGAATTACAATACTCAGCATTAGTGGTTGGGGACAGCTGACCTAGGGTTAATGGGAGACAATGACAGCTGAAGTGTGTTCCGGACGTCCGGTCTACTCTGCAGTTTGGTTTTCTTTATGGTCACTGCAGAAAATCCCGCTTCACAAAGTCAGGAGGTTGGAAATGAAAGCAAGGTTTTCGATACATTTTGGGCCGTCTCAGGATATTCTGCCTTGACTTCAATCTAGAACACTGGCAAAGTTGTGGGTGCTTAATTTAAGGGTAACGGGTAACCTGTCACATGACCGAGACCTGTCAAGCGGGACAGACGCATGCATTCGTCTGTGTGGCATTTTTCAGAAAAACACATCTTTAGACCGGTAATCAATAAAAAAAAAGAAAGTTAAACATTATGTGCCACCTGGTACCTAATATCCAGCAACCCGGTACAGGATCACGACACGGTGGTTGGGGACAACTGACATAGGCGGATGTAACAGAATCTCTGCTCTTAAGTTTGACATTTTCTCACTTCAGTTCAAATTAATAATTTTTAGACTGTGCAGATATTATATCTGTTACATAGTGCGCAAGCGCACACGCATGTTCTCTCTATCTCGCTCTCTTGCTCTTAAAATTAAAAAAGAATTAAAAAGAAAAAAATTAAAGAGTAGACTCAAAGCTTTCCTCTTTGATAAGGGTTACAATTAGGAACATGGCAGTCAGAGACCGCAACATCCCGCGACACCCCTGAATTCAAAATTTTACCCTGACCTACTTTCAGGGTAGGTAAGGGGGTTAAGTCACGGGATGTTTCAATTTTTGACCAAAGATCAAAGCTAGTACATAGGTAGATCAAAGCACTAGCTCTGATCTACTGTCTTCCTCACACTGGTCTTCTCCCTCTTCTTTCTATCTTATTCAGCTTCTGAGGGTACAGAAGTTGAATTTGACCTTGGCTTAGTTTTCTCAAAGTCATCATCTCATTTTCATCCCTTTGCTGCCTGAGTAATGTGCTTTTTGTTTCATATTTCTATCTACAATGGTTGCGAAGATATTTGGTGGACTAACTAACGGAGGGACGAATGGACGAACGGATGGGCGAATGGACGAACACACGAACACTGACAATCACAATACATCACCGCTTTGAAGTGGAATGCAACAACACAGATTCCGTTTGATAAGCTCTTATAGGCCTAGACTGCTGAGGGTATTTCTCTGTCTCTCATTAAAGGGCGTTAAATCAATTATCTTAGGAGCTTCAGTTATTTCTCTTCTATTATTTTTCTTGCTCATAATATATTGATGCTTCACAAGCTTGCAAGATACTGCCGCTGTCTATGTGCTTCTGTTCGACAGGTGGGGAACAAGTATAGAAGACAGGTAGTCCAAAGGCCTGAAAATCTGCAACTCTCTCTCTTTCTGTGTCTCTCTCTCTTACTCTTGCCCTGTCTCTGTCCCCATTGTATTTCCTTTCCCACCCAGAGCGCACTCCAGAGTCTGGGTCCTGCCCAGAGTTTCTTCCTCAATGAGTTTTTCCCCGCCGCTGTGCATTATGCTTGCAGGGTTTCTCTCTGTAATAAAGCGCTCTCTGTGTTAAATGTGTTAAATGTCTTGATGTGTTTAAGCACTATACAAATAAAAATTGTTTGATTGATTGATATATTAAGAAAAGATCTATATGAGATTAAAGCGTCAAGCTACTCCAAAAAGTGCTTGAAATAAGTTTTGTAATGGTTTCAGTTGTTTCTGTTTCTGTCAACATTTTTGGCCTCTTGTCTCAACATTTTTATTTGGGAACATTTCTATTGGTTCATACATCTATATCACCTGACACCATTTGAATTTATGGCAAACACATACATTTTTGTGTTTTCTGGAGATCATGCGTTCTGTTGGACTGCGCAGCGGAGTATCCGAACGCGAGAAATGACTTCATCCCAGTCCAGGTAGGCGCCTTCCAGGTGTCGAATCATATCTGGCTTATTAATGTAGCTCTTCCGCCCGTGCAGCAAACGCCAATTGTCAAAGGTCACAATCTCACCTGGAATTAAGGCACAGTTCAGAAACAGAGGTCAAATATTAATTTTGTTTTGTTAGGGTAGCAGTGGCTCAGTGGTAGAGCACACAGTAGAGCGGGTCATCCAATGTTCAGAGATCGGCAGTTCAATTCCTGCACCCGCCCGAAAAAACACCCGGAGGTGAGCTGATAGTGGGAAGTTTCAGCTCACCTCCGGAGCACTGCCGAGGTACCCTTGAGCAAGGCACCGTCCCCCTTACAAGTTGCTCATTTGGGGTGCACCACAAAGGAGCTGCCAGCCACTCTACCTCCTCTGCACGCGTACAGGCCCCCTGTGTGTGTTTGTTTGTTCAGGGCCTGTACACACTAACATATGCATTTGATTGGACTAACAAGAATGTGCTCTTAATTTCTCTTTGGGTATTACTAATGTATATTGAATTAAATGATTAAAATTAAATTAGTATAGAAATATATTTTTTAATTCCTCAAAGTGAAAGACAACTGGTAATTAGTTGGCAGGGCTTCTTAAACAAGACTAATTTAGCTAAAATTAACTCTTTAGCTGGTAGAAAAACACCACGCTTTTTTTTTAGTTCAGTTTAGACATGTTTTGAGATGAGCATTGTAGTAACAAATTTGTAGATGAAAATATAGCTTTGTAAATAATATCATGCTAAAAGAAAGAAGAAACTTGATGCATGTCTTATGTTGTTGGAATGTTGAACCCTGTGACTCCACAGTAAGTAAAACGCGACCTGCTAATGTTAGCAAAACAAAATTCTTTCATTAAATTTCTTGGACGTAATAGATTCAAAAGAAACACCAACCTTTGAATCTGAGACTGGTAACTATCTAACATCAATGCTGTTTTAAAACATAGCAAATAACAACATAAAACAAGTTTGAATGCTAGCGCTGAGAAACATCCTGTCTCACCCTGTCTTTGCCATAGCAATCTCCTCTCATTATTGTTTGCCAAGTTTATAGGCTTAAGCTGCTTGACTGACACAAACCAGCAGGTTTGATTTTAGCATACAATAACCTGAAGGACTCCCCGTCAACATGGATGAGCTTTAGCAGATGTCTCTTCACACATGGCACCATCCCATGACACCTTGACTGCAAGTGGTCATTATTTAGTGGAACAAAGTGGCAGACGATGTTGATTCTGAGGTTGTTGTGACTTTGATTGCAATACAGTAACTACAAGTTTATGTTCTGACTCAGAGCCTCTGGCCCTGTCCACACGATGACGGATTTTTTTGAAAACGCAACTTTTTAAAAATGCATCGAAAAATGATTCGAGTCCACACAACAGCCTTTTCAAATAAAATCTCTGTCCACACGTTGTCGTGTGGACGGAAGGCGTAGACGCAACAAAAAAGTTGCATTTTCAAAAAGTTCTGGCGTCGTGTGGCGGGGCCTCTGACATCTTTATGTCCCTGCCAGAGGCAGCATACAGTGTTAGCATTGTTTTTCTAATAATGACATGTAACCCTTTCACACTGGACTGATATCCACATCGCTTTTAATAATAATTAAAAAAAATTATTAGGAATACTAGAACTTAAGTGATTTCTGTGTCAGTTTGCTCAAGTTTAAGATTCTAAGGGTTTTTTATGACTGAATAAAAACGTTGATAAATCAGATTTCTGAAATATATTTTTTATGAAACTGTTAGAATTCCTGTTCCTCTACCGAGTTGATAGGTCCTTGTAGAATTACATGTAAAACTCAATTTTAGTCATCTGAAACTCCATCCTAACCTTGAGTCGCTGATACATTGATGAAATGAACAAATCTCAAACCACTGACCGGTCATTTGGAAAAAATGAGTTCACAAAACTCCATCACCTGGTTTGAGTCACACTTGGGTTGGCCAACTCACATTGTTATCCTATCATTTAGAACAGGGCTAGCGTCATTCCTCTACACAGCTGACTATTCCTACCTGCCAGGAGTTCTCTGATTACTCTGCCATTGTTGACCTTATCACAGATGTGGACAGCAGTCCATTCAGAGGACTCATCAAGGATTTGGACAGAGCTACATCCAGCTCAATGTTGCTAAACCAAGGAGCAGGTTCTGGACTTCTGTCGGTACCCTACTATTCACCATCACCAGTGAACATCCAGGGAAGGGAAATTGTGATGGTGACATCTTATAAGCACCTGGTTTTTCATCTCATCAATAACCTGGACTGGACTGATAACACCACTGACTATCTGCTAAGGAGGCTGACATCTTTGGGGTACAGGGGACACTACTGAAGACATTCCTCACTCTGTTGTGGCCTCCGACATTTTCTACGTTGTGGTTTGCTGGTGGAGCTGCATCACAGCAGCAGATAGGAAGAGGCTATCTTATCTTAATGGACATGGTTCACGTATATTTCCTATCGGTGGACTTTGAAGAATTGCACTCTAACCTGGCTCCAATTTGAAGGTGATCAAGTTCTCCGGTCGGTTCAAGATGTCCATGAAGGCTTTGTAGGCTCTGTAGAAGGGCTGGACCTGGTGTAAGGGCAGATCCAGTACAGAGTCTCTGGTGGCATTGTTGCAGTTTATCATCCTGACTTGGCCTTCTTCATTAAGTCTGCTCAGAGCAAAGAGGAAGGCCAACGTTCAGTATCAAGGTAACCCAACATGAGTAAATACAAACTGACTAATGAGCAAATGGCCACAACTTTGAATTCATATTTAGACCTCAGTAACAGAAAAGAAAATCTCTGACACAAATTCAGAAGAAAGGAGGCCAAGAGTTAAAAAGATCCCCATGTTTTCAACTTGAGGATTCATCCCTGAAAACAACGGATCTATCAGTCATGACAATAACATTTTCAGTCGGTTTACAGAGAGAGTATTAAAAATGCCTCATTGTCATGAATTGATTGAATGTCTCTTCATCAGACACATTCATTTGACTTTTTATACAGAACATAGTCACATATTTGTGGACACATGAACAGGGGTGTTGGATTATTCACATTGAAGATTTCCACACTGATTTAATACTCGCCTGTTTCACATGAACTTGAAGCCATTCATACAGTATACAGAAAAAATAATTTTGGACAACAGATGGCAGTGTCCCATTGCAAATCGTACACACCTCTGCATTTTTTTTTAATGCAATGTCATTTCAGTTTGGATAAGGCCTGAACCCCCACACAACGAGTTAACTTGTACGTAAGGAATTAGAAGATATCTCATTTTCTGTCACCACTCACTGGATGGTGAGTTTCTTGGACTGCAGCATGAAGTCACAGTAGTCTGTCCCTCTGTCAGTAAAGTCCACACGGAGGGTGGTGAGAGTCTTGAAGGCCTCGGGGTCCTCTCTCTGTAGCTGCATGGCTGCGTGAAAACCATCCACCATTTCGCTCTCCCCTCCTTCAGCAGCCTGCTGGATGCAGTGCAGAAACTGCAACTACCATAAAAGACAACAACACACATATGCCGCTTTAATGGTGATTTTACAATCTTTCATTAGGTCAAAGCTAAGTTCCAGCATTTGATACAAACTTCCAAAAGCAGGATCATGAATTTGTTAATGATACAATGATTTAATGTGGTTTTATCCTTTGAGGAAGGAACGGAGTAAAAACACTCACTCCAGGTGTGTAGCGCACGCCAGGGTAGTCTGTGTGGACACTCAGCTTATCTGCTGTGTAAGCTACATTGACTGCCATGTATTTGTCCATGATATCCCAAGTGTGCCTGAGGACAAGCATAACAAGGTTAACTGATTTCAAATTAATTATTTAACTTTAGCGTTGGATGTCAAGCAGCAACAACTAATCTTTGTTAAGTAAATGCGGAGCTGAGATTAACTTTACGGGGACACCTGAAGACAGAGTGGACAGCTTCCAAGGATTTCATAGACTCAAGCCTCCTGAGCAGACACTTCATTGAGATGCTGTAGGAGTCAAGGACTAATGACGTAAATTCATCTTCTACGTTCTGTATGCACATCTCATTTGGATGCCCCACTCATACAAGTCTGGTTTCTCTAATGGTGGCTCCTCTTTAGTCTTTTGACTTTCATCAGGATGAGCTTGTCCGCTGGCAGTGGTGCAGCGTTACACTCCAAACCTCTGTTCTGACTGAGTGCACCAGGTAATTCCTCTGGCTTAGAAAAGCTGGAATGACTTTTAGTTTGTTATCCTTGTCTCTGTTGTCAGACAATCAGCGCCGCAGCAACTCAGAGTGATGAAGGGCCTCAAAGTGTTTCCTTGGAACTAAAATGAATCAATGGACTGGTGAAGTCCTAAACTTTTAGGCTGTACAATATGTACAATAAATACAATATATGTAGATGGATATTTTCTGATAGAGGAAAACTGTAAATTGAGTCTTTGAAATGTATTTTACAAAGTATTACTACATGTGCTCTCCCGTAGCTGAAATACAATCGGTGGAATATTCAGACTTGGCAGTGATTACTCCACGTCTTGGCTAAGGATGAATGCCGTAACATTGATTTCGTCAAGCGGTCTTACCCATAGTATGTCATCCTAAGATAGCCAATCCTCTCAGAAAGCCTGGTCACAGGGCCCCTCTCTTTCGGAGCCCCCTTCAGGTGAACAAGGCCAACACGACGCAAAGCAATGAGCCAATCCAGGGCGGCTTTATCATCATGGATGACTTCCTCGTAGTTGGCTGTGGGGATCTTCAGCTTAGAGTCCCAATAATAATGTTCTGTCAGGAGAAACGGGACATGGAAGAAATGTCATTTCATCTCAGCAAAGATTTAGTGGAGGTCTTTGTGTGCAATGATAAATAAGCCGTGTCTATGAGGCCCCAACTCAAAGCTTTTCCACCCAAGTGTCTTCACTGTCTGGGCACTGCTCTTTTAAACAAACGGTATGCAATATCTAGAGAAGTGTCTGAATCAAAGTGACGGAATAAGATTCTACTGTATATTCCTTTTTTTTAGTGTCTGTGACAAACCTGTGGGATTTCTTGTTGAGTGACAATCTGCAAGTAATGTTTTCAATATACATTCACTGCATGCTGCATAAATAAATGTCAAAATCTGCTTCACGGGCAGGATATTGGCAGGTTTGTGTTCAGGCATAAATAATAGCTACTGATTCTCTGAGTTAAGCTCACATTCACTGGTAAAAACTAACCAGACCCATCCCAGTGTGACGCAGGGATAGTAATAGATCATGGTCGTTGCTTTATACTTTGCACCAATAAATCAATGTAACACTAAGTTAGACAACTTTAAGGGTTGTTTAATGGACAAGTGAAGGAAAGCAAGAAGTCAAAGTTGAAAAATAACACTTAAGTTACTAACTTAACACAAAGGAATACATTAACGTTCATTTTTCATATTTGAAATCAATCTTGCCACTTTATGCACGTTTGCCTACTTCAAGATGAATAGCTTGCTGAGAAAAAAATAAATCAGCCTGTCTCTGTCAGACAGACACAAGTGGAAAAAATCCTCCCACAGCCCTCCACCCAGCTGGCTTTATTCCTTTTTCCATGCAGCCTCTCTCCAGTGACTTCCACAGAAACAGCTGGTAAGTATATTTTCAGCAGGAGGCGGAGGATGTGGATGGTTAAGCTGAGGAGATTGTGTACCTGTCTAATGTTTGTGACTCTTCCTCTGGTCTGCTTTTCAAATCCACCCATTTAAAAGCAACTCTTTTAATGGATGCATCGCAAATTCATCATTCAGTTAAAGTGCTCAGGAGCTGGACATGCAGCAGGGTTCGCTCACTGACCTTCAGGGTCTAAATCATTAAAAGATTATATGACTCCTCTTTGTGAAAACCATAAAGATTACAACAGTCTGGTGTTACCAGTGATGTGACATTTCAGGACTTTTTTTTTCAGGCAGTGAACAATAAAGCACTCAGAAATGTGACTTTAATCAGAAACATAGAGACCATTATGATTGGGAGACCTCCCTCCAGGCTGTTGTCACAAATGATCAGCTTCTGGTTGCACAGTTTCAAGGGTCAGGAACCCCCTGCCTGTTAAAACCTGTTGAGAGGGCGGGTGGAAACAAAGGCTAAGAATGAGGGACTGTGGCAAAGGTCATGCACGAATGTTACAATTCCTCTTGTGAAACTGGACCTGGATGTCTTGTATAGAGACAGCTGATTCAGCGGTCTAGGCTGTCACCGGTGACAGAGAACATACAGTACAGCGCTGGTCTGACTGGTCATCAGCTGCGTCCTGCTGCAGTTCAGGACGGATCTTATTTTGAATGCTTATGACTAGTTACGGAGAAGGAGCTCACAGTCTGGGGGTGAATAAAGGATGAGAGCTTTCTATGAAAATCTGCCGTTTTGTCACATGAGTCCCTCACGTATGTCTAGCTAGGTTTCAAGTTAGGTGACCAAACTAGGTTTCGAACTAACTAGATTTTGAACTAACTAGGTTTAAACTAACTAGTTTTTGAACTAACCAACCCACTAAGTTTTAAGTAAACTAGGTTTTGAATTAGTATTTAACATAAACAGTGTATGCTATTATTTAATTATTATTTCTGTTAATTGTTAATGTTTACGCTGTTTATGTTTAACCTCTATTTTTGCTCTTTTACACCAATCCTGATTTATGTGCTTTCAGTTGTAAACACGTTTACAACTTATTTCCGTTGTCTCTGAGAAACCAAACAATTTTAATTCATTTCTACATTTATTTCACTCCCATTTTCTCAGGAAAGACTATTTTGGCTTTTGCTTTAAGGGACACCACTGACAGTTTGAAAAGATAGTATATGTGTATAATCCCGTCTCCAGGTCCCCCCCTTGTCGTTGTCTGCTACAGTGGCTTTTCCAGATGAGGAAAGCTGCAGCCCCCTGCTCCTGAGGCTGTCAGACATCTCATGGCAGTTTGGCTCTCCCTTCGCCGAGCTGTTTAGGCTCAGAGGGCTGCATCATCCTCTGCAGCTGCAGGCATCTTAAAAGCTCTATTTGAATCACCGCAGTGATCAGGAGTAATTTTATTTTCCCTTGTTTCCCAATGGGAGTACGCATCAGCTCCCACCAATGGGTCGTCTGTTGAATACACAGTGGAAGCCTTGGAGCCGAATGGCTATAAACAACCTTTTCTGAAGTAATAGTTTTAGAAACAGATTTCAGTTGTTGATCATACTAAAATGAGATCTGAGAGTTCTAACGGAAATAAACGACTAGACTAGTATAAGTGCCTTTCAGCTGCAATTCGATCCTCAAATGTCCCATAAGTATCAATAAAGAATTTGTTGGAATATAACAGAAAACATTTGCTCAAAATCTGCATATACGGCAGTACTTATCCTCTTGACTGCCTACATTTCACAACTCAGAGGGAAAGATTTTGCTTTTTATTCCACTCCAAACGTAACAGCTGCATTTATTAGTAACTTTACGGGTCAAGATTTTAAACACAAAATGCATGTTAATCTTATGACAAGATGAGGTGGCTTGTATATGAGGCACTACGGTGCAGTGTGTAGCGCTGTCGGTTCCAGGTTCGAGTCCAGGTTCGAGTCCCGCTCTGTGCGGAGTTTGAATGTTCTCCCTGTGTCTGCGGGGGTTCTGTGGCTTCCTCCCACATATAGAAAAATAATGACTGTATTTAATATTTATTCTGGAAAAACTTCTGTCTCTATATATTTTCTATTTTACTGTTTTTTTAAAAAACATTTATTCCTTAGTGAAATGTTCTATATTGATGAGACCTTATGGAGTGCATTGTGATTTTTGTAATTGTTCTTTTTAGCTATTCTTTCATTTCAGTGTGCTCCAGTTTTCTATAGCACGACTCATTGCTGTTGCTATGTATTGTCGTTGGCTTTTTAAATAAAAGGGTAATGGGGGATGTGAACTTTCGGGATTGTCAGTTAATCAAGGCCTGATCATTTAAGGAAACATCTGTTGGCAATCAAGCGTAATGGGAATTTAATGTGCAAAATGTGCAGTTTAATCTTTGGTTTTAAAGTAATTTGCTAACAAAATAGTACCCATCATATCCTGGTGTGCAGTGGAGTATTGATTCTTTGTCTACTATCATAAAAAGTTTTTTCTCTTTCATTTTTATTCTTCATCAGGTATTTATTTACTGCACGGCACAAATGGACCGGCAGATGTGGTAAACTTAAGGTTAGTAGACAGGTGACAGATCAACTCTCTCTACTCTATCACCTCTACATACATTTCTAAAACAAAACAGGAGCTGTTCTTAGATATATTCCAGTCAACAATTAGCATACATATGTGTTTCTGGACTGGGAACATAATGTGTGCCTGTACGTATGTTACTGGACCTACAGAAAACTGACTCCAGTCTCCACTGATTGGACAAACATACCTCTATCTCTGAAATGCTGTATGTCTGGAAGACAGAGCAGCCAACCTCTGCATCTCCAGTATGAAGGAAACAGTGCAAGCAGTGTTTTCTCACTGGAGAGCTGCAGGACCTTCGCACATTAATCCAAACTCAAGTCTGTCTCCATCAGCAAGTTGTTGTTCCCAAAATTCTACTCAGGCTTGCAATAGTTTGTCAAATTTTGTTCTTCATGCCAACCTACACTCAGAGCTTTCAGCATTATTTAAAGTGCCAAACAGGAGGTCTGGCTCATCCGAGAAATGAACTATATATTCATTATATCATTATATAATATAATCTACCAGGTTTAGTAGTAGTCTGATGAAAAAGTGCAGTAAAATTAGAGGATATGATAAAGAAAAGAGGATTTAACACAAATACAGTTGATCTGTGAAGGAATTACAAACAATGTGAAAATAAACTTTCGGTGGGAGAAAAACAACGTGTTGAGTGGAAGCACAGCTTCTCTTGAAAGGGAAACCTAAATGTGGAAGATTTGGTGTACCACAAAATGCTGAACGGTCCGTTCAGCGGTCTATCACGGTCCACTACGTAATGATGAAAGCTGCTTTTGACAAATGGAAACACTCCAGTTGTACTTTGCAGTTCAGATTCCTCAAATTCTTTTCAGGTTGATAACACAGCAAGTTCGCGTGCATGTTCACACGTGTCTGAGGAGCCAGCTTTGCTGACCATATACAATGTCATGTGTTGTGATGTATTTGGAAAAACATGTTTTTCCATGGATGGACCTCCACGGCTTCGTTTCCAGGAGCTGTTCTGTCAACTGAGGAGTGACGACATAGAAGGCTAAATTCAGAGCAGATGGTACAAAACGCCAGCCAGACAGGGAAATGACAAATCAACTGCTATACTGCTATTTGGCTAAGTGATACAGTCAGTCAGTTCTATCTATCTGTCTGTCTGTCTGTCTGTCTGTCTGTCTGTCTGTCTGTCTGTCTGTCTGTCTGTCTGTCTGTCTGTCTGTCTGTCTACACACACACACACACACACACACACACACACACACACGCACGCACACATACACACAAGGTAAGTATTTACAACTGAACTGAGACAAAGAAACAGCAGTCATACCAAAAATAACACAGAAGAATAAAGCCAAGGGTGCAAAGAAACTATTAAAGAGATTGATTAAAAATATAGATTTTCTTTTCACAGCATCTCTACTTTGCTTCGCAAATGACTGACAATTTATGGCCCAGTACTTTTACTGCATGCCGTAAAACAATGTGAGATTATCATGTAAAATAAAGATTAAAGAGCATTAAATGTTAAGATATTGTTTTGAACTTGTGGTCTTGGATGGAATGCTGTAAAATGTCAGCATCTACATAAACAGATGTGTCTACTCGTGTGCAAAGCGCTCATTGGCATGCATTTCCGTTAGCTAATGGACATATTAACAGAGAAAAGCAAAGATGTTCCTGAACATTGGGGGAAGACTTCCTGCACTTCAAAACAATTTAAAGGCTTGTAAATATGCTGCCCTCCACAAACTGTAAAAAAAAATGTTGAAAAACCAGCATCAGGGGTAGAGCTTTTAGAATAATTGCAATGTTTTCTTTTATTTTGATCCTGAATTAACTTTAACTGATTTATGATATTTTGGTGATATATATTTTGGTCAACTAGGTAGAAGAGTTACACTTGATAAACTTCCTAATGTACATCTGCCTTCTATCTAGCCAAAGTTATTTCTTCAAAGCCAAGACTGGTTATGAGTAGATAGCTGAGTAAAGGTGCCAGGAAACATTTTTGACTGAAAAACAGAAAGTTAACATTCATTTGGCTGCCACTAATAACTAGGGAGGTTTTCTGGCGGGCCATAAGGGATGTAACATGGACAGCTGTTACCACGAGAAAAATACCATCGTTCCTCCAGTGCCATCATTTTCTGCAAAGGAAAACAATGGTTTCAAGAACTCCTCCAGCATTCTTCTCCTGATGCTTCCTAAGCTTTGAAATACCGGCTTTACCTTTTATTTCTTTTACGTATGTATTCGCTATGCTGGTCTCATACTGCCATCCCTTATTTTAAAAGTGACTGCTTACGTCAAACCACTGTTAAAACATTCCAGCAACAGTAAAATATATTCTTTGTGATGACGTTCAATTTTTGATAATTGTCAGTGCATAGTCTTTCCTGCACATGCCAGGACAACAGCTGATTTGAAACTGGGAACAAACACTGGTTCTTTGGAGTTTGTATAAACACGTCTATTTTGGACATCTCAGCTGGCTGAGATGCCCAACAAATACTGGTCTTGGATAGCATCCAGTCCAAACCTTGATCAATTTGTTTGTGTTGTAAAAGTAAAGAAACCATTATGTCGTGACAGTACATGTGTGATTCTAGCTTGCTTCAAGAACTCAGGAAGAAGTCTGATAAATTAATGTGTTTATAGGTCAAATGCTGGTTTAAAGTGCTGTTCTATATCCAACTCATGGCTCGAGTACAAGCCTCAAATTATTACTGCTCAAGATGCTTTCCTTTCATCACTCACTGCTATTCATAACATTGGTCCAACATGGAGTCAATGCTACTATTGTAAATATTAATATTTAATATTTATTTTCTTTGCGAGCTCTTTATGACTCTAACATAAAGATACACATTAGAATGAATAAACAAAGTAGAGAGTTCAGTGATATGGATAGAACAGTTAAAAATGGCACAAATTGTGAGCTACAACTGAGACAATGCATGAAAAACATTTAAAAAATCTATCAACATATGAATCCAATTAGGTTGATCGCAGTTTCTGCACATGAGGTTCTGCAGACTTTCGCGCACTGCGGTGGACATACTGCATGTAAACACGTGAACACATCATCCACACTAGCTCTATGATAAATGTAGCACCCTACAGCAGACAACTTGAAGAGGATCTTTGGACTTTGAAACTAAACTGCATCCGTTGCTGATACAAGAGAATAGAAGTCTGGTCAGAGACAGTAGGGCAGAGGTGAATCTATCAACACAAACTATGATTTACTATCTGTGATCATCGTAAATGACTCACAAATGATGTTTCATCATGGCACAGTAAGGAGCCAGAAACCAGAGGACTGATTCCTTTACAAATGACTGAAATATGCAGGAAAAGGTGGCGAAGTCTGGATTCTGTGCATATTTTTTCATTTTTTCAAATTAATTTTGCCTGTTTCAAGGCCATCTTTTAAATACCAGTGACATGATATTAGTTGTGATTCCACCCTGGCAGGTTTTGAGTAACTTCCTGATGGATATATTGGTGAACTAAAGAGTCACTGAAGATAAGTTGCTGAGTGTCATAAGCTTGTGTTACAGAATTCAACATAATCACTCTTCCTCATCCTCCTCGTCCTGCAAAAGGTTCAAAATGCACATGACAGCAAGACGGAAGAATACGACCTGACAACACAATCTTACAGCCATGTTGATTACAGAAACAAGATGTTTCCATAAGATACCACATACTCAGACAGACAGACAGACACGCAAGGTTAAGTTTTTACTCAGTGAAAACATACAGTATTGACAATTGCAATTCTTGAACAGGACATTAAACATGTAATTATAAAATGTCTGCAGCAACTCAGAGACCAGGCAGTATGTTTAAAATTCCGGTTCCACATACCTTCAGGCTTGGGGATTTGTTCATTCCCAAGGAAGGAAATACTGTCAATGGTGAGTTTGTGTTTTTTAAGAACATGTAGCTCTTTTCCTGACCCTTACACTGAAAGAGTTTTCCATATGGCAGAGGGAGAAGGGGGTCTGAATGAGGCTTGTATTTATAGAGATGTCAGCACTTTGGAACATTTGCTGCCTTAATCTGTTTCTGTATACAGAGGTAGTGTATCTCTTTAGATTTGTCTAAAGGAGAAAGGAAAGTACAACAGCAAAAAATATTCTGAAAACCCCCCCCCAAAATTTGGAATCTACTGACTTATCAATAGGAAAACTGAGCTATTTGGAAACAAAGAATAAACATAATTCCAAGTTCCAGCTGTCTCCGGCTTTCAGTCTATCTATTAAACATTTCAGAGCTTTTTGTTTGTGTAATAATTGCCTTGAATAGTACTAGCCCCTTGTCTCCTCTACTACTATCTGCTGCTGAATTACTTACTCTGAGACTTGAACAACTCCATAGAAACAGTGAAAGCACAAGAAAAAACATTACTGAAGACATAAAAGCAGGAGGCATAGTACACACAGAATAATATCCCCAGTGGTCCACTTTTCAAATTGACCTAATGGTGTCTTGTGCGCACTAAACTCTCCCTGTTGCAGAACTTTAACAGCCATGCTTGAGCCCATAAAATCTGGAGGTGATGTATGAAAGAGGGAACAGGAATTTAAACTGTGGACAACACGGTTTTCTTCATGGAAAGGTAAACATGAAAATTTGAGCAAATTACTTGAAAGACATCATCCATCTTTTAAGAACGTGAACCTCTCCAGTATCTTGAAGAAATGTTCCAGTGCTCCTTAAAGTAATAATCAAACCTGGAGTGTGTCAGTGCACGTGTAACACCCGTTCAGATTTTAGTGAGTTAAACTGCATCAACATCCTAAGGATGGATCGGTCGAGCTCTTTGCTTGGAAGGAGTTTCATCTTTGAGCTTAATGTGTTGCTTGACAACTGTGACTTAAGTCAAGGTCACACGGCATTGTTCTGTTGCTTTTTGGTGTATGAAGTTGGCTGTGTTGTCTGGCTGTGCACAGGAACCAGCCGAGAGGAATCAACACTACAAAAATATGTGTGTGCAAACTGTTAAGAGAGGGATGGTTTTACCCTTCAGCATCAAAGGAGGTTTCAGAAATAAACATAACCCTAATCAGTTTGGAACTGAGCAGGAGCTGCTGAGCTCCGTGGGTTCCTTCAGGACCACATGTCTGCACACAAACTCCAGTCCATCCCCCTCCACTGAAAAACTACTATATTTGGTCACAGCTAATCTTTTTCGTAAGTCAAGGTACAGTAGTACCTTGACTTACAAGTTTGTTTCATTCCGTAATGGAACTTAATTTGAAATCAATATTTTCCATTGAAATGAAATGCCATTAATTCGTTCAAGTCCCTGCC
Source organism: Antennarius striatus (assembly GCF_040054535.1). Taxonomy (NCBI): domain Eukaryota; kingdom Metazoa; phylum Chordata; class Actinopteri; order Lophiiformes; family Antennariidae; genus Antennarius; species Antennarius striatus. Next base: position 24,066,659 of record NC_090776.1, on the reverse strand, counting down.
AACGAAACACCCACATTTTTTGTTACATATATTTAAGTAAGAAAAATGCATTTAATGTATAAAAACAAAATAAACGGAGGGAGGAGATACGCGGAGGAGATCGCAGGAGTTTGTTTTTTTCTTTTTTTTTAATTACTTTCCTTTGTCATATTCACACGCTTAATCACTTAATCTTACTTAATCACTACACTCTTAATGCTAGACTAATCATTAAACGTTTTTGCTGCAAATACTCTTCCTCAATTTTTTTTAATCACTTTCTTTACTGATTTTTGCCTTTTCACTCGCTTTCATCTGATTATAACTTGGACTTTCACAACTCAAAGCAAAAAACTAACATAGCAAAAGCTCGTAATCTGGACACCTCGTATATTGGATAACTTGTGAGATACCAAGGTAACACTGTAGTAAAAATTACTAGGAGCACCATTGTCAGTGAAATTGGTTGGATACAGCAGTGTTTTTGTAAACTTAAACAGTGAGAAGTTACGATTACAAAATTACAGTTTGAATTATAAAAAACCTGAATAAATTGTAAACCTTGGGATATCTGTCCATGAACTCATAAAAGGGATTAGTCACCAAAAACGTAAGCACTGGGTTCAGACTAAGCTTTGCTTTTTCAATTTTCATGTATAAAAAAGTACAGAGTTAAAAACACTGCAAAAAGTGGCAAAAAACTTTGAGATATATGAAAATAATTTTCTTTTGCATTTTTTGCTTTTTGCAATAAATCAAAGTGAATTGTTATGGAATTGATATTTACAATACATTTTAAAATTGGTGACAAAATATTTAAACAATTAAATTTTTTTTGTTTTATCCAAATTTTGCAGTGTGAAACTGGGAATTGAGAATTAAAAAGGCTCGTTTCTTTTCAGTACAGGGTCTAAGATGTGTGAACTATGGTGTTTATAAAGGTATGTTGTCTATACTGCGCTTCAAAGAGTCTTCTGGTTGGCGAGTTAGATAATTATATAGGTTGAACCTTGTCTCCACAACACAGCCTTCATTCATGCACAGTCACAGGAAATTATATTGAAGACATTCTGATTACAAAGTACATAATGAATGCCAGAACAGAGTGTTCCATTATAAGTGCCTGACAAAGATTACCTACATGAGTACAAAGATAGAACTAAATGTACCTCCTCCTCATTCCCTCACAACAACACATCATGTAACTGAATGAGGACAATGCTCTTAGATCTACGTTTCTCTGGAGGACTTATTTCTTGGATATTATTTCTTACTTTTTCTTTTTGTACTTATTTGAACTTCTTTTATGCCACTTCAGCAATGGAAGTTGGACAGGTCAGAGCCTGTGTACTCTGGAGGGGTGTTATGATTAAAAAAAAGCCAATTCTGGCTATCTGAACGACTATAAATGAGGCGGACTGAAAAACACAAACAGCTGCAGGTGTAAAGCTGTACGTTGTAGGAGTACAGGATACTAATGTACATCGTGCTAAACAAATCAAAACCTCTCTACAATAAAACCCAGATTTTACTGGAGCTTATTGTGCCGGTATTAGGCTACACTAGTTTTGTGTATCTATAAAAAACCCCCACCAGTGTCATTAAAAGAAAATCTGTGATAGTTTCAATGTAAAATTGAAAAACTGATCTCACCTTTGAGGAAAAGCTCCTCTTGCAAAGTTTGTCTGGCAGCAGGAGAGAAGCAACGTTTCTTCAGCCAGACTGGATCAAAAACACTGGTGTGCTGGTCAGGCCACAGAATGGAAACCTGTGGAGAAACAAAAAGATTATTGATCCCAAATGACCAAAATATTTTAGATTTCTTTCCCACTATGCTTCCAACTTTCAATATTTTGTTCTTATGAGCTGTCACGTTAAATCACACTGCCTTTCTTCCAGGAAAACAGTAAGCGGCAGCCTTCTTTATGAAGTAATGAAGGACAATAATTTGGTAAAAATATTTTGTGAGTACTCTTGTGTTTTTTATAATTACACACAATTTTAAGTTCATTCATCTTGTTTTAATAATGATAACTGGTTCACTGCTCAAAGGTGAAGCCGATTTATTGCATGATTCTGGGAAAGAAATATATTTACTATTACTTAAAAGTAGTATTTCTTGTCTAACAGAGAGAATGACATTTTCAAATAAATTGCAGAGATGAATTCTGCATCTTTCATTAATAATAACTTGACAGGTTCTTGTCATTTAAATTTGTTTTTACAAGACTGTTAGTGAAAATGATAACTAAATGAATGGAAGTGCTCGGACCATCCCTTTGTTTTATTTACATTTACACATCCTTAGTAATCTAAATGACTGAAATATTTACAATGTTTAGTAATCTAAACATTCTTTGGGCTTCAATGTCCTGAACAAGCACACCACACAGAATGCTGAGGCCAGGGACGAACCATCGTCCTTGTAAAGAAAACATCTGCTCTACCTCTTGAGCCTCAGATGTTCGAGACAATCGCAACAATTTACCTTGTTGTCATTGGTGACCTCTACGGTGTCAACTCCTATGTTGACATCAACATCAACCATCAACAGTTTGCGTTGTTGAGCAGAGTCCAGGAAACACTTTGGGCACTGGCAGTTATCTCTCAGCCAGGTGAAAGGATAAAAGCTGCAGCTTCCATCCCCCCACTCCACCTCTATCATCCTCTCCTCATGCAGAGCCTGGGCATGTCTCACCAAGTGGTGAGACAGAGGGGGGGACACTGACTCCATTGTTTTCTGACCACGGATCTGCATTGAAGGATGACAAATGCGAAGTGGGCCTGCTGCCTCTCCGGGTGTACGGCAAGACCTCATTGCCCATAAGGCCTTGGTAGAGATGCTCCTCTGCAGGGCTGGCAGGGCTATACGTGAAAATGAATTCATCCACATGATGAATGTTTCTGTTGTGACAAATGTGTCTCTAGATTAGAAAAAGCTTCCAACTCTGTATGAAAGAGACAGAGAGAGAGAGAGCGAGAGAGAGAGAGAGAGAGAGAGAGAGAGAGAGAGAGACCCCAGGTTTGCATATTTAATAAATAGGTACAGATAATTAACAAAAGTCATTTGATTACCAATATTAGGAGTCTCTATAGCGCATTCAGGCTTGTGTACTCTGTCTGCAGCGACGTGCTGTGAGATTCACGGCGGTGAGACACCGACGTTAAAGTCAGTTCTAGGAGTAAAACAGCGTCATATTTACCAGTAAATTAGCAGCCTGACATTAAAAACTAGTTAAAAATTGTTTAGGACACACAGCAGCAAATAGCTGCACCTCACCTCCGACTGGACTACCGATCGATCAAAACAATATTTAATTAATAAACGAAGACGAATGTAGGAGCTTAAATATCTGCTTCGATCTTCAGATCAGGAAATAATCCGCTCTGTTCGCACTGACTGCACTCGTAATGAATTTAACCAGTTTTTAATGTCAGGTTTTTTAATATGCGGGTTGACTTCTTTCTAAGATGGCAAAGTGATCAGGTTTCCTTGATGAGGCTCAGAAGGGCTTATTGACATAACAATAGGGGCCATTCAAAGGTAGTCAGGAAGTCATAAATGCAATCATGACTTCCTGAGCAGCGCGGCTCTATCTAGTGGACGGATTGCGCATCTACAGCCGCTGCAGTTTATCAAATGAATTTTATTTTTTATTGTGTGCGCCTTATAATCCAATGCGCCTTATATATGAAATAAATTATAAAACAAACAAATTATTGAGGGTGAGCCTTATAGTCCAGTGCGCCTTATAGTATGGAAAATACTGTAATTGTTCTCCATCTTTTTTGTCCACAATGAATGTAATGTGTCCACGCTGTTTGGACTCAATTCTGTTGTTGAATATACATGCAGGATGTGAGTTTTACACCATGAAAACAACATACTATCTCTACATTTTCCAGTGAGTGTTGAAGTTTCCACAGCGAAACTGTAAGGTATTAATATTGAACAAAGCAAAGGTAGGATGCTCTTGTTAGTTCTAACTGATGGAGCAACCCAGACACCAAGTTGCCAGAAGTAACAAAATAGTTTAGAATGACTTTTTCAGGATTCATATCTTTCGGGAATGGTTCATTGTTGCGCCATAGTTTACTGAACTTCTAATGGGGATAATGTTTCTTTTGCTTAATTTATCAAATTATCTAAATAAATATCGATTTATCATTTCATTTCTTAGCTAGGGCAAAAGCACACAACACCATTACTGCTTATCTTTATAAGAAATGACAGGGAATGTTTAAATATCCCATGCAGAGTAATTCCCGTAAGACTACCTCAAACATATCACTAGCAGACCAAACTGTAACATACATACCATATTACACATGTATTAGATTTATAATACAGTATATACATATGCTTACAAGTGTGTGTGTGTGCATGGTTGTATGTCTTTGTGTGTGACTCCGCGGTGCATTGTCGTCATGCCCGGAGTGTCTCCCGCCTCACGCCCTATGCCGCCGAGATAGGCTGCGGCTCCCCGTGACTCGCTGCAGCGGATATAGTGGTAATCTGAAGATGACTGACTGACATATGCTTACAATTTTACAAGTGCCCCCAATTTAGCGACAGCTCACTATGGACATTAAACTCAAACTGGCCTGTCTGACACTCTTTCTCTCTGTCTCTTTTACTTGGCCTATATCTTTCCCCAATGTATCTCTCTTTCCCAACCAACAGGTCAAGGCGATGACCGCCCTCCAGAGCCTGGGTCCTGCCCAGAGTTTCTTCGTCAATGAGGGAGTTTTTCCCCGCCACCGTCACTTATGCTTGCTCTGGAGGGCGTTGTTGGCTTTCTATCTGTAAAGCGCTTTGAAATGTCTTCAGATGTGATTAAGCGCTATATAAATAAAAGTTGATTGATTGATTGATTGATTGATTGGTTGAATTACATGAACATTACAGGTGACATGCAGTGTTTCCCCACAAAACTGATGGACATGATGTATGTACAGACCTGTGACATCATGAATGCAAGGTGTGGACTGAGGGTTTGCATTGTGAAATTATATCAGTAATCAATAGTCTGTGCATCAACATCACAATGGTTTTAGTTATTGTTAAACACATTACCCAAAAAAAGAAAGGAGTACCTGCTCATTTAAGATACAGTACTTGTCTGATAATCTCCTTTGTATATTACTGTTGCTGACAATGCTGTGTTTCTTGATTGATCATGCATATACGCATAAAAATATGCATTCCATAAATAAAATATATCAACAACTGCTTGTAGCTGCTGTTTGATGCCCACTGATTGCTTCTGAGGAGGATTGGAGCGCCAAACTGACCTGGTCACAGAGGAGTTATGTATGTCTGTCCACAGAAAACTGACAGCTGATTTTCTTTGACCTTCTTTCACCAGTCTCGTATTGATTTTTGGACCTGACTGGTTCAGGTGAGTATTATGTCACTTGAGAGAACCATACAGGATTTGCCCTCTTTTTCCCGTATTACAGTGATGAATAATAAAAACTACCATAATCCACAATCAAATATTTATCTGGAGGGGGTCTACATGGGAATTTCACTATTCTATTGCTGTGATAATGCAGATCAGTCTCTCAAATTAATTTCACTTCTATTGAAAACTTCTATTTATGATTATATCTGATTGTTTTTAGGGTCTCCAGTGAAGAACAGAATATCCACAGTCAACACTGTCTAGTTAAAAATCTACATTTGTGTTTTATTTATTATCAGTTCATTAAAGACAAATTTTATGGTTTTGAGTGAATCACACACAGACATGCAGACTCTGAATCACTATACTGCCTCTTAAATTACATGGAACACTACTATTCTCCTCAGTTCAGTCCTTTATTGTCAGTAGTAATAAGGCAGGTAATAAGCCAAAGGGTGCAAACCCAGTTTACGATTCATAAAATAAAATTAGAAAACTTTCAGTCTATTCAGCATAGTTTGCAGTCTTAACTATTGCCTCCACTCAATCTTTCACGACATGATGTTAACTTGCTTTTTAATATCTCAAAAATGATTCTTGATACTCTAACCAAACACCATAAGAGAAAAAGGGACTTTTTGGAATATTTTGTATTTGAAATTTATCGACAAGCAAACAAATTTCAACACAGGAACTGCTGATCCAAGTCAGCCACTTAAAACCTCCTTAACTTAAGTGCAAGATGGCATTAACAGAGCATATTCCAACGTACAGTGCATAAAGGTTCCTGTTGCAGATTCAGAATTCCAATATAATTTATCATTCATTAATTTCATCCTATGGAGTTTCAATGGAGTGTCATTGTATTGATGTATGATCTCATGCTATAGATACTTTTACCTTTCTTTACTTTCCCACTTTCCACACTATGATCTAATCTCCAGCTCTTACACCTATGGAATACCTGTTTCTATGTTCCTCTGGCACAACCGTTGCACATTAGTTGACTCATTATTTATAAAATACTCGATCAGCTCTTCGGGTCCACATCCCGCCAGAATGCAAAGCAATTTGTTTGTTTTATGGAGTTGCTGGATAAGACCGAATTGTAAATATTTCTCAATATGCATCCAATCAATAGTGTCCCTATAATATTAGTTGCTCTCCAATTTTTGAATAATTCTTACATTTCAAATGTTCAGAAATATGTTATTGGGTCCAGCAATTTCTATTTAAATTCCTCTCTACCATCCTCCATCCTCAAGATTTTTATTCTTCCCACTACTGGTTTTTAATGATTAAAAAAATAAATGAACAAGAAGGACTCAAAGAACTGCCTTGACATATTCTTCTAGGGAGGCTGAAAAACTGTCATTGGTTATCATTGCAGCCTCTGGCTTTTTATATACTTTAATCCATCTGGAAAAAGTTGGTCCAAAGTATGACAGGGCAACTATCACAACCAATATGACACTTGAATTAACCTCAGACACAGACATAAATAGACTATTGAAACAATGCTTTATTCTGCATTCTACTGTTACATACATCAACAGTGTCCCATAGCAATAGTCAAAAGGAGCAAGAAATGTTTAGGCAACATCTGTTTGCCTAATCTCTTAGATATAACAAATCCAACAATTTTTAGACCTTTCATTACTGGTTCATGAAGAATAGATCTACATATAATCTATAAATATTTTTAAAACTAATGTGGCTAAGCCATTCAAAAAATTAATGAATATCTGCAATTTTGTTGGATGTATGTGAAAGATTTTTCTATTTTATGTGTCAAGCCAGTAAATAAAATTAAAGACAGATTTAATAAAAATCTGTCTTTATAAATTTTATGCATTTTATTGGTATAAGAAGTGCTTTGCCTCACGGTCGTTGTCCATCATACACCACTATCACCTTGTTACCCCCTTTCCATTTTATTGTCTTGTCTTTATAGTGGGACATTATTGTATTTTTTTATCTTTCAATATACAACCTTAACACAATATATGTAATATGGTATAGTAAGTTGTTGACATATTTCAGCCACGACAAAAGCAAAGGACAGGCTATAGACTGGTATTTGCTGGTGGACAATTATGTCAGCAGTGCCCTCAGTAATGCATGTCCTGACTTTTATAAATACAACATAATACTGGGTGCATTCACAGATTCAATGAAACAGTACGTTTAAGTTTTAGCAGAAGCCAGTGAAGCTTATCATACCAAATTGATTCCTTTACATTTTTGATTCTTTCTGCAAATATATGACAAATTCCTGCTTTAAAATTTCCCAAATATAACAGTAACCTGAATATTGTGTTTTGAGTTGATGGTTAGATAAACAGATTGAACAGATACTCAACAACTCAATCAATAATAACAATAATATAGCAATCGTTTTTTTCTGTGTTCATTCATACCTTGTAACTTGTTTTATGTCCTTTTCGAGTTCTTTCAAGATAACATGTATCCAGTATAGTACTCATCCCTGACCATATGAACTTAAAAGCCTCATTGTGTAATCATTAACGCAGAATATAATATAAGATAGGATAATCCTTTATGGTCCCACAGTGGGGAAATTTGTGCGATCGTGGCAGTGGGGGGTCATACATACTGTATATCCATACCCATATTTTATGTTTTTAATTTATTTATTTTACTTGCAATATTTGAGCCACTTTGTCTTTTATCTATAATGTTTGTAATTTTTATTTATTCACACTTTTTATTTATTCATACTGTACAGCACTTTGGTCGACTGCGGTTGTGGTAAAGTGCTCAACAAATAAAGATTGGAATGAATTGGATTGGATATATATATATTTAAAAAATACACATACACATCAACATATGTAACATATGAAATATACATATTCACATATGGTATACAAATTAACATATACCATATCAACAATTTACAGTTTATATTTACACTACAAACTATACACTCCCCGCGGTGCACTGGCGTCGTGCCCGGAGTGTCCCCCTCCTCACGCCCTATGCCGCTGAGATAGGCTCCGGCTCCCCGTGACCCGCTGCGGCGGATACAGCAGTGGTAATCTGAAGATGACTGACTGACTGACTATACACTACAAACTAAAAAACTGTAGATTACATCGGTCATCCGTATTTCGAATGTGGTGTTCGCTGAGTGGTCTGCTGGAAGGACCTGCGATAGCGTTCCTTCACGCATCTTGGGTGAAGCAACCTATTGCTGAAGGAGCTCTCCAGTGATCTTAGTGTGTCCTGCAGGGGGTGGGAGTGGTTCTTCATCATCGATGACAGCTTGGCTGTCATCCTACTCTCTACCAGCACCTTCACTGGGTCCAGGGAGCATCCTAGGACAGAACCCACCTTCCTAGTCAGCCTGTCCAGTCTTTTCCTGTCGGCCACAGTGATGCTGCTCCCCCAGCAGACCACCCCATGAAAAATAGATGAGGCTACTACCGTGTCATAAAAATGCCCCTGCACTCCAAAAGACCTCAGCCTCCTGAGCAGATAAGAGTCTGCTCTGACCCTTTTTATACAGAAAGTGAGTGTTAGTACTCCAGTCCAGTTTATTGTTGAGGTGAACAACCAGGTACTTGTACGAGGACACCACTTCGATGTCCGTACCCTGGATCTTCACCGGTGTAACTGGGCAGAGTCCTTGCCTGTGAAAATCCACCACCAGTTCCTTGGTTTTACCCGGGTTGATCTGGAGGCGGTTCCGTTAGCACCAGTCCACAAAGTCCTGGGTCAGTTGTCTGTACTCTCTGTCGTCCCCATGAGTGATGAGGCCAACAACTGCAGAGTCGTCAGAGAACTTCTGCAGGTGACAAGTGGGGGAGTTGTAGAAGTCTGCAGTGTAGAGGGTGAATAGGAAAGGAGCCAGAACCATTCCCTGAGGTGTCCCTGTGCTGCAGACAACTGTGTTTGACACACAGTCCCGGGTCCTCACGAACTGTAGGCGATTAGTTAAGTAGTCCAATATCCAGTCCGTGAGGTGATGGTCCAACCCGGTGATCTCAAGTTTGTCCCTTAGAAATGCTGGTTGAATTGTGTTGAAGGCACTGGAGAAATCAAAAAACATGATCCTCACGGTGCTCCCAGGCTTCTCCAGGTGAGACAGAGCTCTGTGTTGGATAAAAATGGTGGCGTCATCCACCCCGATGGCAGGCTGGTAAGCAAACTGAAGTGGGTCCACTGATGGGCTCAGGTCATCAAAATATAAATCAAAATAACTAGGTCAGCAAAACAAGAGATGGACTTTCATGATTATAACCATGGTATCATGTTATTCTCAGTCATTTGTTTAAAACAAAGCATAATACTATTGTTAATATCCAATAATAGACACATCTGACATGAAAGTATTTAATTAGGAATGTTTCCTCTGGTGCATGTGGTGGATTCACTTACCTTATCACTGCCCTACGGTCTTGATTATGTTTCATGGTTATACGTTTTTTAATGCTAAGCAATCAATATCCTCAAAACATTGAAAGTTATATGAAAGTATGACAGTTTTTTTTTTTTTTTTTGCAGTCTCTTGAGGTCTCTTTCTGTGTTGTTTGCAGATAATGATTCACTCAGTACTCGACACTGGCTAACTGATAAAAAAGATACGTAAACATGGTTCACATTTACTGGATAAAAAAGCTATTTTGAAAAGTGGCAAAAGAAGACATTACATAACATTTCCAACGTTATTCAGAATCAATTATGATTCAAAGTTGCTCACCCCTTCTGGTACTACAGTTTGAAATATGCACGAAGGCATGGCAAGTAACTGCAGAATCTTTCTTTGAGATGATAGAAACAAGACTAAGCTAAATTCACTTCCTTATCTACAACATATTTGAAGTTACAATAAACCCTTGTTACTCGCGGTTAATGCGTTCCAGGACCATCGGTGAAAATTAATAGCGACAATAGCGACAAACTATTTATTTTATTTTTTATGGTAATTTAAACTTTTATGAACCCTCCCAAAACTGATTTCAAACCACCTTATATCTGATTTACCTTTTCCCACACTCTTATAGACTGTTTAAAGCACTTTGTGTTTCACAGAAGTGCACTGTGGAAGTGAGTCTCAGAACGCAGTACACTTACGGATGCTGTCAGCCAATGGCATGCGTGTATCGTATCACATGACTACCTACTAAAAATCACTACATTGTAGTGAAGCTGTGCATCTTGAAGTGCGAACAAGGAATTACTGTGTATACATTTTTACAGAGTTAGAGATGTTTGAGGGTGGCACAGTGTCTAGCACTGTTGCCTCAAAGCAAGAAGATTCTGGCTGTTATTGGTTTCTGTAGGGAGTTTGTTCTCCTTCTCTCTGTGCGGGTTTTCTCGGGGTTCTCCAGCTTTCTTCAATGTTCAAAAACATGCAACTTTGGTGAATTGGTTACACCAAATTGTTGACAGGTGTAAGTGTGAGCAGAAGTGATTTGTCTTCCGTGTGGCCCTGAAATGAACTAGTGTCTTTTCTGAGACGTACCTCACATCTCGCCTGTAACCAGCCGGGGAAGGCTCCAGCAAACCCGTGACCCACAAAGAGCATAAGGTTAGATGAGACGATTGCGATCATCTTGTCTACAAAAAAATGAATGGATTGACAAAGACGTCAGCTGCAGGAAGGTGCACGATGCAGAGTCTCCAAGCTGACACTTGAATAACTTTTTAAATGTCAGGAACTTGAAACAGATGGTTGCAAGTCCTTCACCATTAAAACAAATGACAGCATTTTTTAAGAGAAAAAGCTCCATTTCATCAATACAAACCCTAAGAAAACAGGTAAAGCATGTTGCTTATCAAGCAACTTGGGCCAGGCTACTATCTTAAGGCCAGACACAGGAGTCTGGCTGCCTGAGGGTGGATGCAGAAAAGACAAAGTACTTGTCATGCATCCAAGCGTGAAGAACTGTTCTTGTGTGAATAGTTGAAAATAGAAGCTTGCGCAGCACACTGCAGCTTCAAATATGCACGCGTCTGACTAGTCAAAGGAGACATTAAACATTTTAAAAGCAAAGACAACATCTTTCTATGGAGTAAGAACTGAAGTTTAGGGAATCAGATCAAATGAATATGGTTGCATTGACAGCTTTTTCCATCCCTCCATCCATCCATCCATCCATCCATCCAGCGGAATACACCCTGGACTAGTCACCAGTTCATCACAGGGCCATAAAAACACACACGGACATTCACAAGGAACCCGTGAACTAGCAGAACATACAAATTCCACACAGAAATATCAACATGTGAGTTTAATCACTGGAAATTCTTGTCGTGAGGCTTCAAATAATTTATTAATCAATCCCGTCACAATCTACTACTAGAATTTTTCTACTCATCTACCCACTCATCAGACAACTCAGTCGACCACTGCAGTCAGGCCTGTATTTAATCTCCACTTACCTCCACACTCATTACCAGGTTCTTCTTTGTACTTTGATGCACGAGGTTCCAGCACTCGCTCTCATACTGATGTCATGCTGCCGGGTCGGTCTGATCTCGATGTTCCTGCGCCATTGAATCCCTGGTAAACTCTTGATTGTTCTGTCCCAGTCCATGAGTGTATCCTCTGCACTTCTTGGATCCTTTCTACCTGTTCCTACAACTGTTTGGTGTTGTCATGCTTTGACCCGCTTATGTCCTTTTCAGACATAAGCGGGTCAGGAAAACCTGTCTGTAGAGAATCCTTACCATTCATCCCAATAGAGTGAATTACCTGACATTTGCTTGCCCTCACTAATACTTACCTACTTGTCCCTGTTCATCTGAAAGACTATAATAAAAGGCATCCCATCACTTTGTCAATGTCTGTATTTTCACTGTTTTTTTCAAATACTGTATTGCATCACTACTGATATTATTCAAGTGTGTGACTTGTGAAAAATACAAGTCCTGCAAAGTTTAAAACACAAAAATTGATAGATTATTCAGTTTGATTACAGGAACTAGGTCCATTATTCGAGAAAATATTTTAAAGCCAATTTGGCAGCCATCATTAAATCAGGCAAGTTTAATAAACTCTGGACAACAAAACCAAAACAAATTGTATGTTTTTATCATGATTTGTATGAATTCCACTATTTGCCCCACAGAATTGACCTGTTTTATAAATGGTTTAATGTCACCAACAATTGTGAACAGGACAAATATCAGGACTCATTTTGCAATTCGTAAACAATTCTGAATTTAAACATACAAAATTACAACCATTGAAGTACATTCTTGCTACAGCATTATATTTTAAACACAAACTCTTTATTTTAAGACAAAAGACAATCCGTTAAGAAAATGTCATACAGATTAATGTTTGACAATGAAGTCCATGAGTGCTGCCTGCAGTCTTATCTGTTAAAGTATTACTGTACATCTCACCATACAGTACATCTTAGAGATAACAAGAACGAATATGTGTGTGTGTGTGTGTGTGTGTGTGTGTGTGTGTGTGTATGTGTGTGTGTGTGTGTGCGTGTGTGTTTCTCTACTAGAAAAATCTACATAAACAATGAATACATATTTTGTTGTTCTGTAATAACGCATTGGTACTCACAGTATTTACTTACCTATAATAATATACTGTACATTTTCCAAGATTATACTGCCTGTGCTAAACAACACAATCAAGACTTTACATTTTAAATTATGTCACAAACTTTAGCACCAGAGCTGTAAAGAACTGTGCAAAGTGTGGTAGCCTATAAAGAGAATTAAGGTCTGGTTAAGGTGAAAAGAAAACAAATCAGGTTTTACATGTAAACATTGTTTGATATTATTGAAGACATTCAGCTGGTGAGTCAGAGGAAAGTGACGATAGCATTGCTGATGCTACGAGCTTCTAAACAGGCTCATATATGAGGTCCACTGTGTAAATCTCATCAATGCTTTATGAAGGATTTTCCAAAAACTTGCTTATTCAATTCTAGGGGTCTAAAATCAGACTAAACGCAAGGCATTCCCACATAAATATGGATGATGACACACAAGCTATCAACGAGTCAAACAGTTTTACTCAAATCCAGAGAATCTCCAAAACCTCAAGAGAGACCTCAACAGTCCTAATTCTGTTTACACTGAAGAGTTTTGGAAAAAACCTTCATGTAACAACAGCACTTGTATTCTGCAAACTGGTGTTCGTGCTCTCACTTTTTGAAATTGGCTGACTCGTGTTGGAAGTCACCGTTTTATACACAAACTTGTGTTTAGAGGTATAATTATGAAATAACCATAAACCAAGATAAGAGGCTGTTTTGTTTTATAAATTGGTGGATTCATCATGTTTAAACTCAAATTAAGGCCAAATGTTATTTTTTGGAAAACATTACTGCAGTTTTGAGCAATCGGTGACCGAAGTTAAGGTTAAATATTACACCATCATTTGACAAAGATTTTTATTTATGCAATGGCAGCTGTGTAAACAATGTGTTTCTTTTTACTCACTGGAAGACCTCAGTCTGAAGTGCTAATCACTGAGCAGGCCTTTACTGCAATATTTGATATACTGGATTATATTATGTTATGGCCTCAATGATATGAAGTAATTTCATTTGTATGCTTTAGTTTACACATGCTGTCATACAAAAATTTCATGCAGGGTGAAATTATTATTATTTTTCCATAGTATCTACTCAACCTGGTCTTTCTATGAAGAGTCCAAAGAAATTTTAAAAGACAAGAAAAATATATTTTATTGCTAGTACTTATCTAATACTTGCAAACCTTTATATAGGCTATAGATCTGATGTTTCTGTTATCACTATATGGAACTGAGCATATTCTCATGGCCTTAAAACATTGACTACTATATGAAGGGGCCGCAAGATTAGATAATTCTGCATGACAAATGGCGCAATACATGTGAGGCCTCAGAATTGTTGCCATTCTCCTCGCATTGTTTTTGGAGGTAGGTATAACAAATAGTAATTTGCATGTGTTTGAATTAGCAACTGAGACGTCCACACAGTTCAGATTTTTTTTCCCAAGCTCCACAGCAGTAAACTGAATTGGAGAGTACTGCAAAAGGAAAACCGAAGATGAAACCAAAATTCTTTCCATCTCATTAATCATCTGAGGAGCTCACACAACTTCTTTTGACCCACAAGAGGGGTCTTGACCTCCAAGTCGGGAACAACAACTCTAGACTTAAACAAGAAAATGGGTGTTTTGTTTATTTGTTTATCCCTGATATGATTGATCCACGCTTTTGTCTTATAGTCACACTCCACCACAAAAAAAAAAAATTAAAAATTAAAAATTAAAAAAAAAAAAAATAGCACTGATGAGATGCTGGAACTATTTTTCCTCAGAACTTCAGGTACTCGTTCTTCAGTCTGCTCAGCCTTGTGCCGTGGCTGCGGATGATCAGAGACAGCAGCTCATGTTTGTCCTTCAGTCCCAGAGAAATGTCCAGCGTCTCCTTCATGAGGTCCCGTGTGTGCACTATCATGTTCAGAAAGTCGTCGCTCAGCCGGTGCTCCTCCTTCAGCTCAGTCTCCTGGCTCTGTTTGAATTTCACCTCCAGCTCCAGCAGGGACTTCTCCGAATTTGTAAACGCCTCGCTTATTTGGCTCGTCTCCCTCCGCAAATATTTACCGTAGCTGTCCTCTCCGTCCAGGTCGAACGAGATACTTCTCCCGATCCCCTCCAGCACCCTCGCCGAGTCCTCAATTTGCCTCTTGATGATGGTGAAATCATCCCGTATGACACTATCCTGGTCCTCGTCGAGACCGCACTTTCGATCGTCCGTCATTTTGAAAAGCATTTGGCATTTTTCCGGATCGTCGTTTTCCTCGTAGTCGCCGTCGGGGACGAAATAGTGATGGAAAGTCCCGTTGGACATCTCCGGCTGCAGCGGTCCGCTGTAGTAGGCTCCACACATCGGCGGCGAGAGCATCCCGGCACACAGGAGCAAGTGAAGGAAAGCCATGATCCCCCACTTATCCGAAAACACACGTTTAAACCCTATTTCTTGTGGAAAATATGATTCTTTAATTCCAACCAGGCGAAGGCAAAAACATTTCAAATAGGTTTCAACCGCGTCCCTAAGTTGAGGCTCAGCATTCAAATCCCCCAAAATCGACTCTACCTGAACAAATAAAATGTGAAAATGTTTCTTAAGAGCTCCGCTGATCTTCCTTCAGTCAAATCCGACAGTCTCCATCGCTATTTATGAGAAGGAAAGCGATATATTAAAAGTTTGCTTCAGCGTGGAAACAGTGGTGCCCCCGACTTCTCTTGGTGCCCTGAACGCAACATCTGGACGTCTCAAGAGCCGCGACTCGGCTTTTGGCTAATAATAGGTTACCTCTGTGCTGCTCTCACATTACAGCCCCTCTCAGGGGCTGCGTTCCGTCTGGAGGAGGCTGCCGGCGGGGCCACGCTCTCCCAAAGCCGCTCTCAGAGCAGGAAAGACCCAGTTTGTGTTAACTCACGTCACCATTACAAGTTGGCAGGGATGATTAGAGAAAGCGTTACTACTGTACTGGCAAATGAACTAGTGACCTTATATAAAAACTACAAACCACTGTTGGAAAGTTAACATTTTCCCCTACAAACCCACTCTGTTACTTAGTTCAAGTGTAATTTTGAGGTCGGCTAATTGTATTGGGAGCAGTTTGGGGTTTGGTGCCTTGCTCAAGGGTCCAATCCAAGTTCCTGCGGACTGAACTGCTTCCACTTGAAGCTGTATTCTACAAACTACACCAGCATATTCATTTTAATAGCACATTAATGTTACAAAGTGCTTTACACCAAATATAAATGCATATATAAATGATGTAGGACACAGCAAAAATTGGAGAGTTAAAACTTCAGGGTTACATATTTTAGAGTTGATTTTAATACTTGAAGCGCGACTTTAACACAGTCAGGTTTTTGACAAGGGTTCATCACATCAGTGTTACTTTTATTTTGTATGGAGGCAGTTCTAAAAAATAGCCCTCCCAGGTTCCTGCATATTGTCTTCCTTGTTCAATTGGAGATAAAGAGACAACATTTTCTTGTGACATGTGATACAGTTCTGCATGGTATGTGGAATTAAATCCAACTTACTGAAACAGCCTTAAACGGATATTGCAGTTAGGTAACTCATATTGTGTTTCAGATGATAAAATTGTCCATTGTACCTTCATTCACAATGTTTTAATGTTTGTGAAAAGGTAAAATAAAGATTATCTTTTTGAAGAATTGCGTTGTGTAATGGGATTTATTCTTGCAGTTAATCTTACAATATAGTTCTTCTATGTTAATGCTTCTATCACTGCTCATAATGTATATCCCAATACAAAACTAGGCTGAAGCAAAAATTTTACTATTAGAAATGTTCATTCATTAAAGCCTAAACCTGCCTTTCTTTCCACCTTATGCCCACAGAAACTTATATAAGAATGAAACATAAATTGGATTTTATTACATGTGTCTGAAGTTACTCCTAAGTCATTATCCAAACCCAGAAATAAGACATACACCTGGTCAATGTAGGTGGCAGCTGAAACCGAAGATGAGTTCAGGAAGCATGTTCTCAGAACTCTACAATATGCTGTTTTTAACCACCCGGCGCTCACTGGCATCAAATGACATGTCCAGTTTAGTTCAAAGGCTCTTGTTGTGTAACAAGACATGACGTGGACCCAAAATATATGATTCAAATGTAATGACGGTAATTTTCAGTAAATTTGAACTGCCATAGTTACAAAGGCATTGCCTCAAGTGAAGGGTAATTGCAATCTTATGTTTCAAATAGATGTCATGAGTGATCTAATTAAATAAATCTACAGTTCCACTGAATTGTGCATGTCTTTCCAGTGGAAATAGCAGACGTTGCATCACCACCTTCCTCTGGGGAGTCCTTTTTCCACTACATACATGATTATGCAGGCTTCTTACCTGCATATGTTAAGCTTGAGCAGAACAAATTACAAGTGGTAACATTAATTTTAAAAGTAGGTTTAATGTTTAGTTTTTTTATAATCTAAAAAATCCTATTACAATATGAAAACGGATTGTGAATGAGTATGTTACATAAGTCTTACATAAACCAAGGTCTGTGTTGTGCATCAGTGTGATTAATGTTTTTGGAGAAATGCTCCACTGTCTCATAGTGTCAGCATTACACTTCAGCAATAACATTGAGTAATTTCAAGAACAGATCTTTACATCAGTCATCAGTCTGTCTCAATGTTTCTGTTCCTCTAACCTTTCTGAAGAGTCCACAACTACAAATGTTAACATATGTGTGCAACAAAACTTGCAGTATTAACTGTTAGTATTAACTAACTAAAAATAGAATAAACTGTTGCAGACTAGACCAGCAGCATGAAGAATCATAATGGCGAATGTACTGCAATATTATTCTGTAGAAGAAATTTTACAGTGTATCAGACAAACAAAAAGGGAAAAGGCCACATTCAGGGGTTTGGGTGTGTCACTCTGTTTGTCTCATGTGGTATAATTCCATTTAGATTTACATTAGGAGAACTCCACCTTGTAACATCAGACATAAATAAGATCAGCAAGGAGTTGTTTGTGACTGTTGTTTCACAGAACTGAAGAAGCCTCTTGGATGAGAGGTGAAAGGTCTTCAAGAAACTTTCTTAAAGTCCAGTGGATTGATTTAGACAGATTGATTTACAGCGGTGAGGTCCCGGAGACGTTACCTGACACAAGATGTTTAGTGAGTTTACTAATTGTCCAAAGTGTGGTGAACTGTTTTTTTTGTTTATACAGTCACATTTTACACTAATTAAAACTCTACACATAGTCATATGTTCATCTTTTACACATCATTCAGTTAACATGACTCAAGCTAGCAACTAGCAGAGACCAGGGGTAGATGTAAAGTAGACAGACAGACAGACAGACAGACAGACAGACTTTATCTATCTATCTATCTATCTATCTATCTATCTATCTATCTATCTATCTATCTATCTATCTCAAACTGTTAAATTTAAAAGCAAGAGTTGCTTCTCCACAATAAACACGAACGACATCTGCAGCCACTGTGGGAAAGACTGTTCCTCCATCTGTGGACTCCACAGCTATTCCAAAGAAATGTTTGCCAAGAAAATCATGTCCCACTGGTAATACATCATTCTTCAAAATGGACCAATGTCACACGTAATTTATATCACCTGGAAAGGATGATCAACCCACAGCAAGTTCAAGATTCCTACAAGAAGGTTTAAGAACGGTCTGTAGCCTTGACAACTTTTTTTGAATATTGTTTATGCATTTATGTGTATAAACCCCTTGTATGTCATTTGAAAGATAAATTCTCTTTAGGTACTCTGTCTATGTTTGGATTCTTTATTGATCATTTGTCCTCTTGAAATTATAGTCCCAATCTTTGTAGCTTCTTTTCCAAGTCTTGTGTTACACCAGACATTATTTTTTTGCTTTAATTACATTTTAAACATTTTAAAGAGTTATATTACACTTTTTTGCCTTCTGTATTGACATGACAAAACAACAAAAAGCAAATCAAACACACACAAAAAAGACACACTGCATACAATATCCCATGGTAAAGAATTTCAAGGTCCATCATTCCCCCTTGAATAATATAATCAGGATGAGCTAATCTGTTTCTTTATCAGCTGTTTCTCCTGAGAAAACTTTTGTACTTCATGAGAAATTTCAGGCAAAGGAAGGATTCAGAACAATAAAGCAATACTTGAGATGCATGACCTTGTTTCAGGAGCCTATGTCTATGTCTCCAATGTTCCATTGTATCTGTAAAGTCACTGTGTGTCATTCAACTCTGATCAGATAGGGTTTCTTCTTCGAGATGTAATAATGTTGGCCATACTGCTCATTTCATGTTGGTATTTTTGCGTAGAATCAACATAATCCCTGGACTTTTCAGCTCTCCCACCATTTTTGTGCAACCTTAAATGTCAAAAGATTTACTGGATTACTGTGATTTCTCCAGATCTTACTTCAGTATCCACTTATGCAGATGTGGTGGAGATCACAACTAGTAACAGCTACATCAAGCCTCACAACATGATATACTGCACAATATGTGGGTCTGTTGGCCAATCTTCCATCTTGGTCTTGGCTGATACAGCATATCTGACTACCTGGAGGTTCTGAGATTTTGCAGAGACCAAAAAAAAAAAAGAACTCAACAATAAAACAAAACAAAACAAAAAAACAACACCAAAAAAATCAAATGAAAAAAACACAAACACACAAAAAATTTATTTTAGTTTAAATATGAAGCATGAAAAGCAAGAGATTGCTTGACTCACCTAAATCAATCTATGAATTTCAACCAAAAAATAAAGGAGTCTCCTCTGTACTCAGTATTTCAGACATGAAACAAAACAAAGAATACACTGGTGTCGCGCCCAGAGTTTCCCCCGCCTCACGCCCTTAGTCAGCTGGGATAGGCTCCAGCTCCCCGCGATGCGCCACAGCAGATGAAGGGTTAGACGACGATGAATTACTGTAATACAACAATGCAAATCCGTTTTGTGTCCTGCTGCAGCAACCCAGGCTCACATTGTACTTTCTAATATAGCTATTTTTAATTTAAGCCTGACATAAGAGCAGAAGAACAGATCCATTGTCTGTGCTTACTGTCTCACTGTCTATTACAAGACACTTTTCAGGATGGTTGTGTTTCAATTTTATTTGATTAATATATGTACCGGTGATCTGTTTTTTTCCCTGTGACTACAACATCATCAACAACAATTTCAAAAGAGCCCCAATATGAATATTGGGGCCAAAAGATTTGGAAAATCAGTTATTTCTGTTTTTATTTACAGGCTATTCAACGTCCAAATATTTTTGGCATCTGGGTTACATTATCAATGAGCGTCATGTCTACCTCTTCCAAATATGCTGGGTCCACTTAATCTCCTTGTCAGTGATGTTTAGAATTTATTTCTACTCATGGGATATTTATTGCGAAATGAGTCTGAACAATGTGTTTCGTGTTTGATTTGCTTTCTGAAAAATTAATTATCGTGCGTGAAATACATGCAACATATCTCATGGAAAATAGCAAATACATAGAAATGGGATATGCAACGTATTGAATCTGGATTTGGAAATTTGGTCACAGTATGTTCCACAGTATAAGGCGCACCGGACTATAAGGCCCACCCTCAATGAATGGCCCATTTTAAAACTTTTTTTTTCCTCATATATAAGGCATATGTAGTATGCCTATGTACTGTATGTATATGGCATATGAATGTATTTTCATTGGTAGTTTTTCTTCTTAAAAAACACTAGAAAAATATTATGCTCATATTACTTCTTAATCTTTTTGAAACGCCTCCAGTTTGAGTCAGCTGAAATGTTCAACCATTCACTCAAAAAGTCCCTTCAAGGTTTACCCTCCGAGACATTTTGTGAATAAAAAAACTGAAGAGTGTTTTTACATTGCTATTCAAAGGCATTTTTCTAGATGTCAGACATCCAGATTTTTATTTGACATTTTTAAAAACATGGCAGTCTGTCAGCACTATTGAGTGCTTTTCCTGAAATTTTCCAGCTTCTTCTCTGTTTCAAATCATGGTGCTCTTCCCAACGGCCACTGCCAGGCTCCAGCTGTTACTTTTCAGGCTAGCTCATTTCCTTTGACTCACTATGTGAAATAGAGACAGTTCTGACTAAGACAACAATGTATTTACTGGCATGGTTTTCATGTACATTATGTTTGTCTTTATTGATCTTTTTGAAACAGGTAATACTTTATCACAGTGAAAATCCTCTGAACTTGTTCTTTCAATGTGTTTCATCATTATCTATGTGGAGAAAAAGAAAATAGAAATTAAACACATTTAAATTTAATCATTTTCATAGAAAATCAAGGCTTTTCATTATGTAACTTTCTTTCCAAGTGCCATAAAACATTATAGTCATTGGCAAATCTTCAAATACCAAAAATTATTCACTACACATAAAAATGTAATGAAACACAGCCACAGTCTTCCGTTTTATGGACTTCAGGAGTGACGACTTCAGTCTGAATACAACATGCTTTTTCCATTTATTTAAAGAGTGATGCCAGTGTTTGAAACTTAGCTAATATGCATGTTTGCCTCCTGGCAGTAAATCATTAGAGATGTCACTCTCCTGTCCGTGCTGGTGAATATCAAAGAACCACCCGCAACCAATCAGTCCATGTTAGAAAAAGCAAATTGGAGAGAAACATAATTCATATTACAAGAATGACACCAATTTAAATTACATTTACAAGCATAACACATCATCAGATTGTATCTGTACTTATATCACTTACCAAATAGTTCATTACATTTCCTTTTAAATTACGGTCTGCATTTCTGCAGACAGCATTTATCTACAGGCACCACCAGGATGTTTTTGTGTATGTAGAGTGAAATGTAGAGTGTATGTATGTAGAGTGAAATTACATTGACCCAAAAATAACTGACAATAAAATTAAATGTAATGCAGATGCCTGCCTTGCTTACTGCACTGTGAAGTCAATGTGACAACAGCATTTTACAATTAATTAATAGCTACAGAAGAAATATGTAGTATTTTATACAAAATATTTTGATGTTTGGCTGAAGTCGTAGCAGTCCTGCGTCAGTGGGATCAGAGACATAATACCCTTCATAATCCATCCAAGTGTGACTTCATCAGTTTAATTACGATACACAATAATACTGTGAAAAACAAACTTTTTTAAATTGGCAGCAGATTTGAGAAACATCCACAAAAACCCAATGCATATTTTCATAGTAGTTAAATTCTAGCACAATGTCCAACCTGTATGTATCTTATATGCATCTTTTGATGCTGCAAAGAGACACAACTGGTACAGACTTAATGTCTGCACTGAGATTTTATAGTAAATTTAAGATATAAATATAGTAGACATGATTGTGTGCACATATACTGTACATATCTAAAGAGAATAAATACATCATTAGTAGTACACTAATTATCTACACAGTACACGTATAGAGGAGACCTAAGATGTGACCTGTCTGTGATTATGAAATAATAATGCTAAGCATACGCAGACAAGGTGTTAATTGGTATACATTATACTCCAGGGACTCCAGGGAATATGTATGGCATTTAAAGTCAGGAAGTATGAATTGTGTATGCTTTCATTGATAGCACAGAAAATACTAGAGAACAAAGATACAAACAAACAAGTTATCTATGGATAACTCAGTCTGATGCAAAAACTAACAGTGAATGTTAATTGCCAACTTTTTATGTGCACAAACAGCGACTGGAAAGGGGCTAATGTCACTAAGGGGAGCTGTATTCAGTTCAGTACTTGAATTTGTGAGTTTTCAATTCTTCCTGTACATCCCCTTGGGCTACCACCAAACTGGTAGCTACCAAAGTATTTACCAGTCTTCCTGGAGTCCCATTAAATTCAATTCAATATTAAATTAACTTAAATTAAATTAAATTAAATTAAACAAGACATCAAAATGATACCCACGATTGAGCCATTATATTTCAACTTGATCAGGTCAGGGCAGCAAATGGCCACGTTATTTAATCAAGTTATGTTATGGCCATTAGTTGGACTGGGAATTTTCACAATGTGTATGTAACACCAGAATCTGTAAAACTCACACACCTGCTGGTTTGACTCAGTAATAATTAATTTAACCGGAGTGAATCAATCTGGCAGCATGCTGGGTGAGTTGATGTAGACCATGGAATCACTTGGACACAAACAGAAATGACTCATGGTCCATACTACATTGAGGAATGAGTAAAAGGCAGCCAGTGATACAGGCAGGCAAGGAAATCTCCAGTATGCCCAGAACAGCAGTAAAAACTTAAACCTTGGTGTTGAGGTTTAGAAAACCAGCTTCTTAGATCACTGAATACCACTTCATATGAAAGCAAGTGCAGTTATGCAGCATGACAAACTTTACATTTAAGTCCTGATTCTGTTGTATGTGATGTGCTCCTGGTGTGAGGAGTTTAACATCAGAAAGCCTGTGGACTTCTGCTTTGACCAAGATGAAAAGTTAATTATGCTTTTAACAGTGAAAATGGTTTGATCCAGTCAATTGGAACATGTAGTGCAACATCCACACAAGTGTGAAGAGAGTGGAAATACCACTAGAGACTTCATTTATGAGTTGTCTTCTGGTCAGTGTTAATTTTTTTAAACACTTTTATTTAATTGGGCTAATTTAAAGGAATAACTTCCTGCTAAGACTTAAATAACCAGATCTCTACCTCTGACCGCTCTGCTTTAGGTACTGTCAGAGCTCCTGACATTTTTTTTTCAGTTCTTTGTGAATGACTTATCTTTATCAGGATCTACTCTAAGCTCTGCAGGGAAATTCTTAGGTAACATCATAATCCTTATTATTAAATCCGCAGGAACTGACTGACTATCATCATTACTATTTGCACAATTGACGGGAGCTTTTCTGTGTGGGAGGTGAGCTGAATGAAATTAATTTGCTGCTTCTCATCTTCCTGACGTGTCTGCCTCTCTTTATCTAAGTATCTTCCATGTTCGCTTGATAACACAAGCCGCGGTGACCTCCCCATTTCAAGTGATGACCTCCAAACTAATGGAATTGTAGTTGTAAAGGTAGTCTTACCAAACCGTTTCTGAATGGATCTTCTAGTGAGACTTTTTAGTCAACAAGATGTAGCTTTTAAGCTACAGTATTTTGGGATGTTTAGTCCTCAGAGAGATGGAGATCTGAACATCTGCATATTCCTGGAAAAGCAGCGTAATTCCAACTTCCAATGAAGGTTGAAAATCTATCTTTCCTGAAGGTCCCGGGGGCAGGTCCTCACAGATTGTAAGGAAACAAACGCAAAGACGATCAATCTGTAAACATATGAATGGTTACTGTTTCTTTGCATGGAGTCTAAAGCTTTTGGAATCCACAAGCGAGTTTTACGTTGTCAAAGTTTTGTCTTATTTAAACAACTAAATTTTACTAACCTACCCATAAATTTAAGTGCAATCAACATTTGCTATCTTCTCAGTTTCCAAAAAAAATGCTGGGCATCCCTGCAATGAAGAAATTCAGAACTTTGCCATGAGCATAACAGACAGAAACCTCAATGTAGTATTCAAGCTAGCTAAAACAGAGGTGTCACATCTAAAACTTTACCCTTGATTCCATTGGGATGATATAATAATGTTTAATAGTGATACCTCATACAGCCTTGTGGAGTCTTGCTCCTGCTGACAATGAGAAACATTCTTTGGGTACTTATCCGGAAATGTACCCGACTACTTAAAAGAATTAGATTGTGAGAATTCTGACGGTTAGTTCCTATATATTGACTTTTCACACATTTGCTAAAATCCAGGATTAACTCTTCATGGTGTGCGTTACCAGACTAGACGGTGTCAAAGGAATTATTGTTTGTTTAGTAAGTGTTTTTGGCGGGAAGACAAGCATTAGTGTTGAATATCCTAAAAGAAACTATAGTGGCTCTTTATTGAAGCTCATACAGTCATTACCACAGGATAGGGGAGTGAACTATTTTATTATCATACAACAATATACTATGAGTCACATAAAGCTCAAGTAGGGTAGAGAATCGTGCAAAAAGATAGATGTTAAATGGTGACTCTTTAATCAAATAAAAATACATAATTAAGACAAAACGTGTCATGAGTTCCACACAGATTTTGTGTGTATCAATCTGTTTTTGCAGGTAGCATACTCAGATCATTTACTGACCTGAAATCCCAAAATATAAGCAAGACACAATACTTAAGGCTTTACCTCAGTTCCATTGCTTTTTGTAATTCTAAAAATATATAAATAGGAATTATATATTCAGAAGCTGAGCTGTTCAGAGGCAGAGAAGGGAGAGATACACTACTTTATGAAACACATGATGCATAACAATGGAGCCTCTGTCTGTAAAATTCAGCTTGTCTGCGAATGACTGCCTTCTGTTTTTGTTGCCTCTGCCAAAGAGCCAATGTTTTTGCTGGTTTGTTTGTTTGTCTGTCTGCCTGTCTGTCTTTTCAAAGAACTGCTTGTACAGTTATAGATGGATTTTGACTCTTTAGGGGGAGGTGTGGCTTTATTTCAGGGAATAATTAAAACTTTTCAACAGTGATCAGTGTCATCATCCAGACACAGAATTTGTTTTTGTAAACATTTTTTGGGAATCATAGGACTGAGACAGTTACAATATTTTTGCTTCTAACTTCATATGATAACAAAGTTTGAACAAATACGAAACAATAGAATAAAGTAGAGTACAACTTTGATGATCCGTTAAGGAGGTTCCGTCAGGGAAACAATAGCATCTCTATTTGTCATACATCATTCGCAAAATGTAAAATGCAATTAACAGTACAACAAATGTGCAGCAAGTACAGCAGCAAGGAGTGTAAACTGCTCTAATTCAGTTTGGTATCAAATCTGATGAATTTTCAGAAGTTAGGGAGCTGGGACAGGAAACACCATTACATTTTTTCCCCCACATGAATAATCAAACAAATAAGGGTACAAATACCATTCCATATTCGAGAGGGAGCTTTTTAAGGTCACATTTTGATTGTCAAACTATCATGGGACTATTGTCAATAGATCCAATCTACCAAGGTAGCTCCAATTGCAGCTTTTGCCAGTATCATGAAAAACACAATAAAACACATACCTTACGTATGTAAAATCATCCTCTACTCTGTTCATTTAGAACAAGATTTGGATCATAATGCAAATTTAGCTGCATGTGTCAACTAGAGTAGTTTAGCAAAGGAAGGCAGACACCCAACACTGCCACCAGTGTGTGGCTGGTAGCATGAAAGTGTAGGTTGTCAGTCATCCAGGTTGAAGTAAAAAAAAAGAGGGAAAAGGGAAGAAAGAGTCTACTGGACTTGCTTGCTGTCTGTTTGAAGACATTTCACCTCTCATCCAAGAGACTTCTTCAGTTCTGAACGAAAGAAGCCTCTCGTCTTCAGCAAACCTAAAGAAAGTCCAGTTGACTCTTTTTTCCTGACTGAGATCATGAAGAATAATATCAGTTTCATTTTTTTCTGTATAAAAAAACAAATGTGTCAATAAATAAAACCATCTTTTTGTTGGTGTGAGTTTAATCTGAAATGAGAGTGTTGATCAGGTTGCATTGATACTGAACAACAGCTGACAGTCTCACAATGATTGACGTCCATCTCGTCTTCCAGAGTCCAAAATACTGAAAGAAATTGACAACAATTTTTCTATTGTTCAGTGTACTGAAGATGGTGTTAGTTGAAGTGTGCCCACTCAGAGTACTCACTTGTGTCTTGTTTACACAGTGCCCATGTTTAGATTTAATGCTGTTAGAGACATTACAATAGAAAGTGTAATGGCTGAGTAATTGTTGCCGTGCGGCGATTAATTGGAACATCCCAGCTGCGGAAATATTTCCGATCCTAGATCAGAATCTTCTAGAACAAAGTTTGCGTACCAAAATAACAATCCCAGTAAACCCTGCAGATACTAAAACCCTTTGATGAGTGCTTTTATGTTGTGTATACACACATTTAAAAACTTTTATTCGGACTAGCACAATGGCGTTGTCGAGCACCTCTTGAAAGTCTGCTACATGGTCTCTTACTTTTAGCTCAGTGCGCATGCATGCTTTCCACATGCTGTAATGAATTTGTGTGGTAGTTGGCAAGTCGGCTGAAGCAGTGCGGTAATCTCTGGATCAGGCAAGCTACATGAATAGTGGCTGAGGTTCTGTGAGAATCATGACTGTCTGCCACGGTGCCAGGCCGCGGGAACGAGGCCATCCCCGCTGCAGGCTGACTGGGAACGACACTACCCACATTGTATCTGACTGAAACAGAAATTTCTCTCTGTGAAAGATGCCTCTTTCATTTGAATTTCTGTATTTCTGTACAACAATCTATCTCACAACCTATGAAAAATGTGTCTCAGACACTTTGACCGTCGTGTCTCTGCGGACTTTGGAATATCCAGTACGTCACCCCAGTTACCTTCAGTTACTATTTTACTATAAGTCCTTGAAACCAGATGATCTTAGATGTAAGTGGATTTTTTTTCGTTTTGGTCTTTATCACACGTATCTATATGAACACACACACACACACACACACACACACACACACACACACACACACACACACACACACACACACACACACACACACACACACACACACACACACACACACACACACACACACACACACACACACACACACAAACACTTTTAAGGTTTCATAAGGTTTCAAAGGAACAGGCTTATAAAGGATGAGGATTAGTTGATGTCTGGTAAATGTAAGGCTGTTTCTGTTGATGGTTGATGAAACTGCTGGAACATAAACATCCTCAAATTCAATAAGGATCAGGGGAGAGCAGCAGAAAATTATCCCAAAGTCTGACGGCATCAAATTCTCCATTATGCCAAACCTACACAGTGGCTACTGCACAGCAGACATGCCAGTTGTGAATGGAACTTTGTGACATGGTAATCCTCCAAAGAAATAATGAGGTGTTTTTTGGCCTGAGAAATAATCATAGTTACTACTGCAGGTATTAAGCTCATTACCTGAACATACAGTTAAAGACTAGTTCTGACACTGTTTCCCCTTGTTTTGATTTTTTTCAAAGGTTTAGAAAATTCGACACCCTATGAGAGCTAAACCCAAGCTCTTTGACATAGTGGCCTCTTGAACAGCAGCTCATCATCTTGTGAGGAAAGCCAAGCTTCACAGACATGCTGGACATTGTTTCCATTCTAATCTTAGAGAAAAAGTGTCTGGAAAAGCAGTCTGTGACCAGCTGTGACCATACTGTAGTGTCATTTTCTAAATTCTTCATGCTTTAACGCCATCTGGACATTTGGCCGTTAAATGTTTAACACTGTCTCATCTGTGTAAAGTTCGCTTAGAGCACACTTCAAATGTATCCGCAGTACATGCGACCTGTTAATTTTTTTTTTTCAATAAGTCATTCGGTTGTTTTTTCTTAAATGTATGTTTAAGTTTTATATGGTATAGTGGTTTAATTAAAGCATTCCTGGGTTTTTTTTTTATTATTGGCGTTTTATTAAAATATTTATTTACTCATCTTAAAGAAATCCTTCAGTCTTAGTTGTAAACAAAAAGTCAAAACTATCTTTGCAAGACACTACACCTTTTCATGGAATTGTCACTGATTTCCATGGTTACCATAAAAATTGGGATAAAGGATATATTTTGGGTTTGGTGTCAGGAAACAAAGAATTTCCATTTTTGTTATTTTGCATTTTAAGTGGGTGAGGTGTTGAATATTAAAATTCCTAAGTACAAAAACTAAAAATGACTTTGGAAAACTAGTGGACAGTGACCTAATGGATCGGCTCATTAATCCATGAAGCGACCACTGAGGTATTGTTCAGGAAGAGCTATGATTATGGTGAGGTTAGCCAGTGGCCTTTTGGTTTTGCATTGTTGTAAATCTGAAAATACTGGCAAACTGTAACTTTAAACTGTTAAACTTCTGACAACTATTAAATGTCTGAACCACTGCCTGCCTTTACAATGTTACACAGAATTCTAATAGTATGACAGGGGTTGTTTAAATTAACACAATAAAGTAATATCTAACACATTTATCCTCTAAACTGGCTGGAGGAGACACTCAAGGTTATAGAGTGATTAAATAATCTTTTTTGATTTATATTTTTGAAGAGACTGTAAGAAATTATTTGATTTGACTTTCCTAAATATTAAACAGTTCTTATTCCACTGTGTCTGTAATTTTGTTCCACTTCACAAGTATGCATTTGGAACTTGTGAGCACATGATTTCAACCCATTACATCACACCTGTAATTTATGCTCCTCATTTAAAAGTGATGTTATCTTTCACTGGTGGAAAGAGTTGAATACATTCTTCTGCAGTACGTCTGACACTGAAGATTCTGGAGCGTGACAACTAGATGTTCATTCTGCAATCATGGTTGGCGAAACAAACATTTTCTTATTTTATTATGAAAAGCATTGCCCTTCTGTCCAGTTTTGTAGGAGCAGCTATCCCACCAATTCTTTTTTTTTTTTTTTAATTATATACTACATCATTGAAATGTCCTGTAAAATGCGCTGTAACAGGACGGTGTAATACAGTCTTTATCTTTTTAAATTTTATATACTGATTTTATATACTGATTTTATATACACACACACACACACACACACACACACACAAAGATGGCCTTTAGGCATGGAGGGGGAGGTATAGAGTGGCGGGCAGCACCTTTGTGGAGCGCCCCAAGTGAGCTGACACCTCCCACTGTCAGCTCACAATCTGGGTGTTTATTGTTGTGCGGGAGCTGGAATCGAACCTCCGACTCGCTCTACCGCTGAGCCACTGTCGCCCCTACTGAGTGTGTGTATGCCGCCCCTACTGAGTAGGGGTGGCAGTGGTAGGGGTGGCAGTGCTGTTGTTTGTTTTGTAAACTAAACAAATGTGAGATACGTTTTGTGTCTTTTTGAGAGCAGTACAGCAATATGTAGCCAAGAGAAAAAAATAAACACTGCATCAACATAAAAATATGTATGTAATCATTCATATGAATTACAGACCACATTTTTGCCAATGTCAGTGCAGCTCTGAAATGATCATTATTTACAAGATTGCTATACTGTATGTTTCCTATGCAGAAGCTGTTTCATTGTACTGAATGGTTTGTTGTACAGAGAAAAACGGTGATATGACAGTCAATGATGTTCATGAAGATGGTGTAGAAAACCCCACTGATTACATCCAGGAAACCATTCAACTGAGTCCGTTCCAACACAAGACTGGAAACACTGAGCATCCAACAAACGTCAAAGGAACAATGGAATTGATGCCAAGCGTTTCCTTTGTGCTCCTTTCAAAATATTTTCTCATAAGTCTGATGAATCCTGTGATGTGTTTCTTCTATGCCTGTTTCTGTTATCTGTCTCATTCTCTGTGTGAGTCTTTGTTTTGGAGCAGCAGACATTTTACTTCATGTCTGGATGTTGATGTCATCTCTGTGGAGGGTGTCCATTTTTCTGCCATATTCCAGAGAGGACCAAGCTGCAGATGTCTCAGAAAGACAGGGACTCAAACTGAGTGTTGTCTGAAATGGTATGTTTTCATCACCATATGTGGGTTTGAATAATTGCTGGATTAAAATGATAAAACCCTTGATGGATTTTCTTGAATTATAAAGGGAGGAGTTGGGTCTGTTGCAGGGTAGAAGGTATTACATTTTAATTTAAATTGGATCAGGATGAATGGACGGATCCCGGAATATTTTTTCCACTTTCTTTTTTTCATTATTTTCATCTATTATGCCTTTAATGCCAGACCGATTTTACTGAAAACTAGTAGGAAGGTTGAAGATCCAATTTTCTATGTGTGTGTGTGTGTGTGTGTGTGTGTGTGTGTGTGTGTGTGTGTGTGTGTGTGTGTATCACTATGTATTAATTATTTTCATATTAAAAACGGTAATTTAGAGGACCATCAATACATTGTCCTTCTGAACGTTAAAGCGTTTCATCTTTCCCAGATAATCGGTCATGATTAGACTTTTTCTGTGAGTAAAATACAGGAAAGCTTTTGTTATTAATTTGCTGTGACTTGATGTATTAATGCAGTTCTACCTCATAGCATAGTTATGCTGCAAACACTACTCCTCCTGTCAAACGCAGAGGTTGAAACTAAACATGCTGTAATGCTCCTGGAGTCATTTAGGGAGGTGTAATGTGCACTCATGTCATGAGGAATGAAGCAGTGAGGCTGTTGCACAAAGAGACGTTGTTATAAGAGGTGTTGGCAGAGTCTGCTTTTCATCTTTCTACACAGGACAAACTTCAGAAAAATCACCAACCTCCCTCATACACTATTCATAACATTGTCAAGTTCTTGGACTCATCCCAAACACTAACAAACAGAATCTATAAAGAGGTCTCCCTTATCAGCTGACAACAAACTCAGTAGAAAACAAATCTTGGTATTATTAGTTTTACTATAATTGTTATATCCCCTCAGGGAGTGTGATATTGGCATTGTTTTATGCCAGATTTCATCTCAGTGACTTTTCAGTGCAACATCTTCAATGTGCTCATTGTTTTCCAGTGGCTGTGCACAATAGAACAGACGCCAAGGGTTGATCACTGTAAGAGTTACTAAGTTACTAAGAACCAATTATAATGATGTACTGTCATGGAAAGGAAAATTATTATGCATCCATTTAATCTGTGCAGTATAGTACGTCACAGAGACACACACAGACACAGTCCCACACACGCACGCACGCACACACACACACACACACACACACCTCTTTTGTCTGATTCCACATCTCAGACTAAATTAATGAACTAACTGGCAACTTTTTGTGGTGCAGTTATTAGTTGCTACGCTGAGGCAAATTGAAAGAAATCCATCTTTACTGCAGCTGCACCAACAGTAATAACCCTTGGAAAGA
The DNA here is from genome assembly GCF_040054535.1 of Antennarius striatus. Lineage (NCBI taxonomy): Eukaryota > Metazoa > Chordata > Actinopteri > Lophiiformes > Antennariidae > Antennarius > Antennarius striatus. The sequence continues at coordinate 24,034,861 of NC_090776.1, read as the reverse complement.
TTGTGTTGATCTGTGTTAACCTGGGGACATTATGTTGTTCTGTCTTGGGTGACATGAGGGTTCTTCTCAGCTTGATGAACATTGTAACCAAGAGAGCAAATGTTTCTTATTTCCTTGTTAGTGAGCCACTTTCATTTTTAAAACACAGTCTTGTGCCCGGCTGCCTTTAGTACTGATGATCATGTGCACTAGGAAATCCCTCCTTTCCTCAGCCCACCATAATGACACAATTTCTGCCTGGAAGTCTGGATTTCAGACTCATATTTGCATTTTCCTTATATGAACACCATTTGCTTATGCAAAAAGTATTCAAACCTAAATTTGATCATTCGATTGTATTCAGTTGTGTTAAGAATAAAATTTGTGTTTTACCAATGCATTTGTTCTTGGGTATTTACTTGGTTTTTCCAGGTTTTTCCTGCTTCATGTGTATGTATGGAGAACATGGAGTTAAATGCAGAGAGCAGATCGTAGTCTGTCCACTTAGAATAGGGAAAAATGTCACAAAAATGTCGCTTTCTGTTTTTGTGCAAAATATTAAAATTCAAGTTAATTTAATCATTTTTTTCCTGTATGTTTTCAAAAACACTACCACATTTTCCTTGTTTCCTTTCACAAGTCTATGAGACCCTTGATTAGATGTATTATGTTTATATCCTCTGTACTTCAGCTACTATGCTTTAATTTATATCACAAGAAATACCAAATAACTTCTCATCTGTGGTTGTCAAGGGATATTTTCAGTGGGGAATGTGTTTTTATTGTCACTTGTGTATTGCAGTCAAAAACCTGCTATATTTTATTCATGCTTAAAATCCTCTCTGGTATAGAATATTTCCACATGTCTACATATTACATCATGCTTCTTTCACTCTGGTACGTAGTAACGCTGTAAACTGCAGTTCTCTGCGGACAGTGTTGCTTTCTTGTCTATACAGTAATTTATGTATAATCCACCATCTGCTGCTCTGTTTTAACACTTGTTCCACTCATGATTTAGTTAGGTCATGAATATTTCACTGGGCTATACAAAGAATACGCCATTATTCTGACCTCCTACGCTTACTGTATTTATTACAGTAAAGATGCTGGTTGATGCTGACATCTAGTGGTAGAACATGGATCAGCATCATCTGGTTATTTATGGAAGTGAAAACGATAGCTACTAATAAAGAAAATTAATAGTGAACAGCCCACTATAAATAACTGTTTTCTGTTTTCCTACAACCCTTGAAATTAATCACCTGTTCACACAGTTTTTTTCCCGTTTGGTTGGGGTGCAAACATCCAACACTTCCTGTGACAGTTCATGGAAAAAATACAGAATAAATTGTTTGGAATTTCTGGTTATTTTAATGTGAAACCTGGAACAGCTTAATTGGCTAAGCATCTCAAAATGGCATGACCCATTTCCTATCACAATAATACAGGATGTGTTTGTGAAACATATTTCACATTTAACATTTATCAAGTAAGACATCTTTGTTGGCCTCATCGTATTTGATCAAATGATTACAAAATATAGCAGAGACAGATTGTGACCTTTCATCGTGTGCAGTCATAAAAATATCTGAGCTAATCTGACATTTCCATGGTGTTTCATCTCAAACAAACTACTTGGCATTCAAAACAAAACAAAATGGCATCCACGGATATTATGGAAAACAAAATGTGATACTTATATCTATTATTTTATTGTAAAAATACTATTACAATTGGGAAGAGATACAGTACTTTCTTACAATAATTTGAAAAACTATGAATACAGTAGATATGTTTAATGACTGTTTTTGTAGGTACCATTTAGTGTAGGATATGTAGATTTTATTGTAAATGAAGTCTGACATTTTATATTCAATATATAGAAAGCATCATCTGACTTTGTGAAAGAAAACAGCCGTTTTCAATGACTCTGCTATTGTTAATGAGTAGGTAATTAATATACTGTTACAGATGTGCAGAACAAAATATTTCAGACTTTGCCCTCAAAAGATTTCTTCATGGTTCAATTTTTGCAAGTCGGATTGTTAATAACCTGAAACTGCTTTTTCTCCTGATTTGTTGCTTTATCGTATTTCAGCCTTTCTTATGTTACATCAAATCTAAGTGACAGAATTCGCATTTAGTTTGTCCCTTGTGAAAGTCATTTGAAGTCTATTGTATAATCAATAACATTTAAAATTCTCCTTTAGCTGTCCCGGATGTCTTTTCTTCATTGTTCTGACTTTTGAATTATGGTTCAAAACGTCTTTACCACCATCAGTCGATTTATGAGGAATCTTCAGATGTTTGTGCTGGAGCCTTTTAAAGGGTGGTACACTAAAGGAAAGTCATTGATGTTGCCCATTTATCAGTGTCCCAAAGGTAAATGAAGGACAAACAAACATCACAAAGCACCTATTTTAGCTGCTGCCACAGCCTGAGATGATTCATGATGCAAATGTTAGCTGATTACAAAGAAGGTATTCGAATTGATACCCGAAGAATTGAAAAGCCATGTGTTTTGTTGAATTATTTAAAAACAACATGTGTACTATGTGTGTTTTACAGGATGGACTGGAATGGTTAGCAGATTGTGATTGGCTGATGATAATTTTTCCTATAAAGGAAAACTGAAGGGATATTACAAATATTATGAACATCAAACAAGGTATTGACTAATTGTTTACGTACGTCATTAATGCACAATCTGACATTTCAGATTCTTAACTACTACTGACGATGAGACCGTGAAAGAGATATAAGAATGATCATGTTTATTTTTTTGTAGTCAGGTATCCCATACAGCTGCCAACAGATTTTGACAATATCTTCTGTGCGGCTTGATCTCAGACCATTTCAAGTTTGAGATATGTTTATGTAAAACATTTTATTTTGGATCATGTTACTCTATCATTATCTGATAAGGTTTATTCTAACATTTTACAAATCTAAAAATAAAATAAAATAGGCCAATAGGCTTAAATAAAGAAGTTCAGACACGGATAACAACAGTAGATCAGAGTCTGAATCTGGGAGATAAAAATTTGTCTGAAGTAGATCTGTATTTATTAGGTCACAGTATGATAACAGAAACACCAATATGAAGTTTGAGATAATACCGAGTCACTCAGCTATTCAAATGGATGTCATGTTTAAAGGTAAGCTGTTGTATTTAGATGATAAACAAAGATCCCCCATCATTAAAATCACATCTGTGTTGCTTCTCACATAAACAACTAATGATGAACACATTCTAGGAATAGTTTTCCAGGGTCTCAGAATTCCGTTGCATTGCTGAATTTGAAATGTCACCAGAATGCCCTCTGCTATGTCTTATACAACCAGTGATGAGCTCTTCACATTGACTCACAATGGAAAGTATGCATTGTTCAAGCTGAAGTTCTTTCAGAGGCCTGCAGATTTTCATTTGTTTGAGTTTTCATGACAATGATAATGACAGAGGTGTGTGCGCTGTGAATACTTTCTAGCTGACGTAGGGGCTAACTTAAAAATCTAGTCTGTCAACTTGAAACACAAATGATTATTGTGAGAAAATGCCTTCCTTTTTGAACCTATACCAGCTCTTTTTGTTCAGCTTGGAACAGTTGTGAGGGGGGACAAGGGAGTCAGGCCTGCAGGATGGAATTATACTATATAATCCAGAGGTGTGGTCCAGCCTGAGTGACAGCATCAGGTGGAGTGAGACTTTGAGACATAACTCAGGTATTTGTCATTCATTCCTGTCCAAACATGTATTTCAGATTCCTGTGGCTCATAAAGACACTGAGATAATGAGGAATTAAAATGTTAACAGACACCTATGCTGTAGGTCTGTACGCTTAAAGAGAAAACACCTTTCTATGTCCCGGGTTAGTGGGAAAACAGTTGAATCATCATTTTTATTCTAGGTTCTTCTGTTTCCTGTTGTTATAATTATGTAAACTGTATGTAAATAATGTAATTTATACAACGTCTTTTGGCTGTGCATTTCTCTCTGTCATTGTTATGTGTATTTATTGTATCTCTTGTGAGCAGATGTCACCTGATTTTCCCTTGGGATCATTAATCTATCTATCTATCTATCTATCTATCTATCTATCTATCTATCTATCTATCTATCTATCTATCTATCTATCTATCTATCTATCTATTCCACTCTATTAAACCATTTTCCCCTTATTACTGATTTTACCGCAATCTTATAAAACTTATAAAAGTCTGATTTTTTATCAAATGTACACTAAGCAGCGGCAGCAGATGTTTTTCCAGCAGCAGTTTTCAAAGGACACTTCATTTTGATCAAATTAATAAATGTTATTTGAATGGGGTCCACTCATTCATTCATTTTCTTCACCACTCATCCTGTTTAGAGTCAGTGAATATATTGTTAGAAGGATGCTGAGTTTTGAACTGCCAGGCAGGAGGCCTAGAGGAAGACCAAAGAGAAGGTTTACGGATGTAGTGAAAGAGGACATGAAGGTAGTTGGTGTGAGAGAAGAGGATGCAGAAGACAGGGTTAGATGGAGGCTACTAATTCGCTGTGGCAACCCCTGAAGGGAAAAGCCGAAAGGAGAAGAAGAAAAAAGAAGATGAACTGAGCTCCACCCTGACGTGAAATTTCATCCACATGTGTTTACAGCTGTTTGAGATGTCTTGCAGAAAAACAAACTAACTTCCAACTCTATTGGCCGTGGTGACCATTACTTTTGTATTAATAGCTTGAGTAATGAGTATTCATGAGAACTTGTCCTTTAGATCGGTGCAGAGAATCAGGTCGCTACTGGCTACACTCCAGTTAAGCTGTTTACATACACCTTCAACACCCTGTAATTGAGTCTCTCAGCATCCATTAATAAACTTGATAATTCTTGTGCACCCTGAGGTGTGCACCTGCCCACAGACACACATCTGCTCACAAAAGGATAGAAAATGTCCATTAGACAGTTTTGTAATTTACAATTTTCACCATTTCTAAAAGGTTTTATATTTATAAAGAGAACAAAATAATGTGTATTTTTACATCAGAGTGACCTAGTGTGGATTGTGACATTCTGTGTGTTACTTCCACAAAGTCAGCTCTTCATTATAAACAGATGTAAGTTATTGCACACTGTTTACTTCTATACTTCACCCCTTCTTACCAACATCATCAAAAAATGAACACTCTGCTACACTATGTACGAAGCGCAGATGCAAAGTAATGAGGAAAAAGAGAAAGCTCAGAAAACCTTATTGGACTTCAAAGTCAAATTTTGGCTTATGGAGCCATTATTGACTCATAATGAAAACTTTATAGCTACAGCCAATGTATTTTGAGTAATGGGGGCCATGAGGAGGATAAGTGTTGGATTCAGAGGTACTATAAAAAAGCATAAAAGCGTTTCTGAATTTATTTCAGCCTAATTTATTTCAGCAGGATATTGTCTTTCACAGACACAGGCACTAGAAAACAAACAGGTGATGCATGCATGTCATGTTAATAGAGAGCCCTTGATTCAAGTGTGCTTGTGTCTGCATTTACATGTGAAAGCCTGTAGATTTCTTTGTTACTCTGTTTGCAATTTTTCAGGTGGTAAGACAGTAATATCATAATGTAATTGAAATGAAACATGCAGGTCTAATTATAAATTTGTGAAAAAAAGTAAAATTGGATACAAACAAAGTGTCCAAAAAAAAAAAGTTTAAATACTGTGTGTCATTCTTTGCGGTGTGTAAATCATAAAAGCACTACATTTCAAACTGTCTGTAGATATGAGTGTGAGCGTGAGTGGTTGTTTAACTTTCAAGTGGCCCCACGATGAGCTGGCGTCTCATCCAGGGTGTACTCTACCTCTCGTTAGTAGCTAGGCGGGGTAGGCCTCAGCAGTCAAAACTACTTTATTTTGAAATTGTTCAGAATATTCCTCACAGAAATCTAGTAGTTTCTGTAAATATTTGCAGTATATTCAGACAGGCATTCAACATTCTCTGTCCTGCCTTATAGGACTGACAATGAAGTGACCCCCCCTCCCCCCACATACACTAATTAGCATATTTCTCAGAGAGAAATGTGCTAATGAACCAGTTTTACAACATTTATGTTCATGTGAAATGTACAGCAGTTCCATTGTTAAATGTTAGCACCGTTCTTGTGTGGAATACAGTACCTATAGAAAGCTGACTAATTACAGTATGTTAAGTCTGTAATCTGTTGCTAAAATGCCACAAATGTGTTATGAAATAGAGAACGCTGGTAATGTTGGGATCTCAGAAGTGTTTTCTAGCAGCAATTTACTGCCAGATTTAATTTCCATCAACTGTGAGTCAAATACTTTTAAATCCTACTGAGGAATCCACAGGGTTTGACTTTGTAGAAATGATGCACTTCTTATGATCAACTGAGGAAATAAGCAGAAGCAAGCACAGTTTGAGTTTTTCATCAGGCGTCTCTGAAGACATGCAAAGTGCTTCTGTTCAGACTGAGCCGCAGAATCTTTAGCATAGAGGAAAAACACTCCTAAAGCCCAATGTTTATCCACAGCATCTGAAAGCTACAGTTTGCAGGAGAGAAGAAAAGAAATTTCAATTAATCACATGAAATTTCTATTCAAATTGTCACAGAGAAATAAAAATGCAAATGACAAGATCTGTAAAATCTCCAGCATGAAAAATATGTAAAAATTGTTTCTTCTTCAATATACGGTATCTAACTTAACAAGAGACATAAATATTAACCTCACAACCTGTATTTGGTGTCTTTGTGTAGTCTCAAGAAATTAAACTTAAATATTGTATTTTTCTTTCATCATAGGATTTTGGCTGATGTCTTTCTTGCATCATCTCCTAAATTAGCTGTCGTCTGGTCCGTGGTCACATTAACCCTTAGTGTTCATTCCTGTCTTCAACCTGCTGAACATATCTGTTACCAAATTATCAATCATACACTGATAACATTTGATGTTAAACTAATACAATTTTTTATTCTTTTTAATAAATTAGCAGAAAGTCAAAATTTTTAAAATATGTCACAAATAAAAAATAGGTTTTCCTGTGGTGTATTTTTCCCCATATAGTACTATAATTGATTTACTTGCAAATTATTTATTATCTATTTAACTCCCTTTCTTTAATACCTACTTCAGCAGGAGCCTGATATTTATTGATAGCTGATTATTTTAGATCAGTTCTACACAGATGTGAGATCACTGAGCCATTGTACCTCCATATAGGTGGTGATGTTTCAGAAACATGCAGCCAAAATTATTACTTATAGTTATTTTATCTACAAGAAATTAGCATTAGGGAAAAAGAAAGTCAGACAGATTGAACTAATCTGGACTGTGGCCAATACCAAGATCAATATAAATACTCCCTTGTGTATTATTCTTTTGTGGCTCAGTTGCCGTCAAATGTTGCAACATTTCTCATTCTCCTGACCCCAGAGGACCTGGAGACCACTGCTGTCCAGAAGTGACGGCTGATCCTGAACATTAAATATCTGAAAACTGATCTATGATTTTAAAAGCTGGTAAGACAGCAGAAGATTGATCAGTTCTACCGAAGGTAGGTTGGTGGTTATTTGTTGCTTCTCTCTGGTAATTCTGAAAGACAAAAATGCTGTATTATGGGCTGTTAGCTTCGTCTGCTTGTAAATATTTTGCAACTCATTCAGGAGACGTTGCTGCTGGAATGATTGTATTGTCTAAGTACATTTATTCAATTTCAATAATGTCCTTCAGAATAACAGCCTTACAGATTCACTACATCTGTTGTCGCCAAAGTCAAAACAAAAAGAAAAGTGGGGTTCACGTTTCTATCTTCATTTTGGATACTGAGGAAATCTGACACAAACGTTCTCATGATGCTGCTCATGATATATTTAGCAGGTTTTAAAGTACCCCACCTTTTCACTTTTTCATGATTTTGTTTGGCACTGAAGTAACAAACCTGTTCAACATTGAAACATTTCTATTATTCACATCTCTGATGAGGCTACATGATCTATTAGCTGGAAACACTGGCAGACCAAGTTAGGTGCCAGAAACAAGCTGCTTCTGTAATTGGGACATTAAGCCACTTTTAACCTCAGACTGGCAATAAATCAACAGTTAACCACCAAGCAGTGATACAGTCACTGTACTATTTTTAATAAACATCATTTGGTGATGTTAATGCAACACAGGTCTACCACAATTAGATATACAGATGACAGAAATGTAAGTACTTTAACCTTACAGTAAATAACATTGGAAAATTCACTATGAAATAAAATTTTCTGATTAAAATATGAGGAGAGGAGTGTGTTGGGGGCCTAATTACCTTAGTATTTTGAGACATTGCCTACTACTGTGCTTGAAGTCATGAAAATCATAGAGCACTTCAAATACAGATAATGAGTTGTTTTCATGGAGGATGTTTTGACGTGTCACAGCAAAAAGAGACAAGAGCTAATAAAAAAAAAATATTGTAGAGGAAAGAAGATATTGTATTCAAGATCATTAAGAAAAAACAACTTCTTCTTAATCTTGGCTCACCAAACCCACCAGCTTTGAGCACCACTTCAACTGCACTTGTGAATTTGGACGCTCCTCCATGAATCAGTTCACTGAGTCATTGACTCAATGAGACAAAACAAATCATGACTCATTTGACGCACAGTGACAGTGAGGTCACAGAGTCACACGTCACTTGGTGGGTGGACATAGATCTATATACTGTAGATATGGATCGGAGACAATGGCAAGGATGAAACCTGAGATTGCCAGCCTCCTTTTGGTTGCCATGACGACAGAAGCCATTTCTAAACCCTCCGTGAGGAACAAATAGGGCTCAGAAGACCTGTGGCCAGAGGCTCCACCTACTTGGGGGGGAGGGGGGGTGTTTCCTGGTAACCAAAGATGAACATGTTGAACTTATTAAGATGTCAATTGAAAATAAAACTATAACAAATTAATTCCCCCAACCAACCCTCAGTCCTCCTCTGCTTGACTTGTGGTTTATTTCATTTCCATCCCTGTCCTATGTGGCTCTTTCTCAGCGTGCAACTGGATGCGGATCAGGGTGTTTTGCTGTTGCTGACAGGTGTAGGAGCAGGTTGAGCAGGTTGTTCCCTGAATGTCACTCTGCTGGGCCCTCCCACCCCGCTGCTTGTCTCTCCAGGCCGGCTGCTGATTCACTTTCATATGTCGACAGCAGAGTGAAAAGATTTGTTATCTGTGCACCTGTTTTCATCTGATACACGCTAAGACTAAGGTAAGGATATACCAAGGAAGGACTTGTACTAATCTTTGTCTAATTTGGGAAATGTGTGGGACTCATAATTGGATGGATTTTCTGTTTTGGATAAATGTATCTAATGAGATTAGAGTTGCTGTTGTCTTTCTAAGATGAATTTTTAAAAAAATCTCAAATGAGCTCTTTAAATGTTGGAGAATGTTTTAAAGGACCTTCTTGAATGAATCTTTTATTCTGCAGCGAAACACAAAGTTAAAACGTTCCATATGTTGAATTTGAAAACTGGAAAATCTAATTTTTGTCACACCTTTCTCATAAAAACATCACATTAATGTTTTTATTCTCATGACTAAAATAGCTCTTCACCGAGTTATCCTAAACTTGTGACATACACTTTACATTATCTAAAAATGAGGTACAAATAACACCAATAGAAAGTAAAAACTAAGAAAATCAATAATAAATGTACAGACAGTAGTTATATATACTTCAGAACATAAATGTTAAAATGTGTGCAATTCATACCTTTAGGTATTTCTTTTGATGCTTTTTATTGGCTATTATTACTTTAGTATGGTCGATGGCTTCACAATACGTTCTGGGTTGCCACACAACAATAAACTATTTGCATAATGGATCAGGCAGAGGTTGATGGGACTGATTTTACCTTTAGGGTATACCAATTTAGTGAGGAATGTATCCAATATTGAGGATAAAGCTGAGTTTATGCTAGTTTACTATTTTCACTGCTGCAATGCTTTTTCACATAGTTACTATTATAATGTGTGGAGTCATTATCTTAGTCAATCAATCAATCCATCAATCAATCAATCAATCAATCAATCAACCGATCAATCGATACATTGGTAGATCCATCCATCCATACATACATACATCATGATTCCTTATTGATGTCAAGCATCACAATTGCACATTTGTACCATACAATAGGGAAAATTGTGCAATTAAGTGGACAGTGACAGCCATCACTAGATATGTGCAGTAGGTTAATGGTGGACCTACACACCTACACACATGCAGAGTCCAGCAGTACAAGATTTAACCACCAGAATCTTTATCTTCCCCATTAGTGTAATCATTCTCAAGTCCACAAATTGATACGTAAGTGTGTGTGTGTGTGTGTGTGTGTGTGTGTGTTTGTGTGTGTGTGTGTGTGTGTGTGTGTGTGTGAGTGCACATGCACGTGTGCATATGTGTATGTGCATCTCTCTGTGTGTGACGATGGTGAAGGGGGACCAATGAAGCCATCCATGCCTACCAGGTCGAGCGGAAGAGCTGAATGGCTCTTGAGTCTGTCTGTGGAGCGTCTCGGTGTCAGCGGCCTGTCACGGAACACTCTGTCCATCGAGTGTGCAGAACGCGAGGGTGGGGTGGGAGGGTGGATACACAGCAACTTGTTGAAAGAACGTCGTTCAGCCACTGTCATCACATAGTTCAGCTGCCTTTTTGACCAGCTTGTCTTAATTGTCCCTGTCATATTTCTTTCTACTTTGCTTCTTAGTCACCTGACAATGGCTGTGTCATCACAGTACTTCTGCAGGTAACATGACTGTGAGTTGTGTTGGCAGTCAGCAGTCTGGTGTAATCTGCAACCTTGAGCTGTTTGGTTGATCTTGTGTTCCTGCAGCAAGTTGTTCCATCAGCAACTCACCTGTTTTCCATTTACTTTTACTCTAGAGCTCAAAATAAACACATTAGGCATGTAAATAATATACTTCTAATAAAATGACGACAGATGAGATTATGCCCAATCACTATATACTATAAGATTCCTTCTTCGAATGCTTGCTTAAGGACTGATTTTATTTTCATTCTGCAATGTGAGAAAATGTTCATGTGTAAAAGATTTTGAATGGATTTGTTAGCATGAACAATTCATCAGTTTGAAGAAGTAGTTTAATTCCATTTATCAGATAATGGTAGACTTATTAACTTAATAATATGATCATATATATATTTTCATGATTGTAAAATGTTTTCAAAGAAAATCTCCAGAGTTATTTGAAGTTAGTTCTACTGCTACCTACAGCGTTACACACTGTAGGCAGAGCACTGCTGTAAGAATCTGCTCGCAATAAAGCAGCCGTTTAACAAAGTGACTTGCAGTTAGAGTGCCCTGGAGGGAATAACTAGCAATCATTTGTGCATTGGAGTGAAGCCAAGGGGAGAACACATCCCTAACGGGGCACCTGTGCAAATTCATGTTGCCAAGAAGTCACAGATCTCACTGGGTGTTGGGTTAAGAATATATGGAATGGTGATAACTTGCTGTTTTAGCAATGTAATGATGACTGTACCAAAACCCACTTGCAAGATATGGATGCAGCAGTCCTGGGTGCTGTATTCATGGTGTTTTGAATTGTTATAAGTCTACTTAATTGTATGTATTAAACAAAATATAACATGATTGTCATTGTAGGGTTGAAATTAAAACAGTTTCAATAATAATAATAACAGTATTTGCACAAACAGAGCAAACACTGTTCAGTAAAGTTATTATTAGAGTAAGTTATCAGAAATGCAAACGAGATTAAACAGTTTTAAAAAAAAAATATTGTTGGTGAATTCTAAAGTTTCCTTCTTGACCTTGAAATCATGTTGTGGAGCTTCTGAGCAACTTGAGCTTTCATCTTCCTGACTTTTATAACACTGTAGACATCAACTCTAAAAAGTGTTCAGAATTATGTTTGAACATTTACAGCTTCATGGCAACAGAATCAACAATCAAAAACTTAGAATCAAATGCGTAAGAACCAGCGACTAGAATGCAAGCTGTTACATCAATAATGGCTTTTCAGGCCAGCATATACAAAAATGTATGAATTGATTTTACAGTGCTATGTGTTCCTTTGTAACTGCATTTATTAATTAATTTTTATTTGATGATGAAAACATGTAAGAAAATCACCTACCAATTTGTTGGACATTCATAAACAATATTACTGTTCCAGACAAACCACAATTTTTAGATAGTGAGTCTATTCAAATGTTGTCTCTTACAAAGAAAATCGGTTCACCTTAAGGACTACAGAAATATTTTGTGTTCTCTCTTTTGTTTCAGAGTGAAGATGGAAATGTATTTAAAAATCACAGTAGGCCTCCTCTTGCTTGTCCAAGCCTGTCACTTGGCATCAATCCCATTTCCCACTGACTCTATGGGGCGGGCAATTGATAAAACCTACTTTCGTGGGCTTGCCAAAAATGAAGATGGAAGTGAAAATGCTGCTGAGGAGACAGGATACGATCAGACGGCTGACGAGACTGCTTTGGAGTCAACTAATGAACACAGTGATGGGATGGTATCCGACCTCTTTCCAGAAAATCTTGATGAAGAAAATGATGTAGCTGACCAAGATAAGGATCCTAATGAGGATGCTGATGATCCCACATTTGTCACTCCCTCTGAGACTCCAATATTTCCAACTGGTACAGCCAAGCAACCTGAAAATCCAAACACCACCATGTCTCAAACTATTGGTCATATGAACCCCACAAATGCAAGCCAAATCGACATGATAGACACTGAAGGGAAATATAATAACTCCATGACAACTCCAAGTAATGGCAATGCACAAAACACCACCGGCTTTGTGGATCTCAATGGCACTGATTTGCATACTTCAACCTTGGCTCATAAGATCAACGTTACTCAAGTATTCACAACAGCACCTGGTGTACATACGTCATCAATCGATCTGCCAGATAGAGGATCTCCTAAAACAACAACCATGATAACCAGGTCTTCATCAACACCAGTCTTTCCACTTGATACCACAGAAATGGCCCCTACAACTACCCCTGACCTGCACACATCTGAGGTGGCCAACAGGTCAGACGAAGATGCATTGAAAGGGAGCAGCTCAGAAATAGGTACTGTATTAGAATGAGGTGTCACACAATCTTATACAAATTTTTGTGTCCATAACACTACTTTGTGCATTGACTAGCAGCCTGACACAGAAATGAGTTCAGTAACATTAACACAAGTTTTCCTGACTGCCTTTTGTAAAATTTTGAGAGACAGGACAACAAACTTCTTTACAGATCACCTTTAAGCCATGTTTCCTGGTAACAGCTCTACTCCTGGTCAAATCAACTCAGCTTTGATATCACTTACCTCTCTGGGGATTGTTTTCCATTAGGCAATAGTATTGTCTCAGTATAGACGGTCATCGAAGCAACACAATACAATATCACTGTCAGCTATAAAAGACAGGAACCCTGCAGTGGACATGCAAGAGAATTGCTTTAAAAATAACAAAGTGCATATAATTTTTGTTTCTGCCCTTTGCCTAACCGACATTCATCTGTACTCTCTCCCCACTGCCAAAGGACAAACGCTTCTTTTTTCAAAGGAAAAGGATGGTTTGGGTTTCAAATGCTATCAATGTGGCCAGTATAACACATGGAGTCCATTACACCAACCTATTCACAAAGACAATGAAAGTCTGTTTAGTGGCATAAATGTGAAAGAGGTACTTAGGTCAAAGGTACTTGTTCTACCTTCTTGCGAGGGCGTGAGACTAGCCTTTGGTATCCGACCACAGGATGGAGGAGACAAGAATGAAAAAGCTGCTTTCTATCTGTCTGTCCGTGTACTTAAAACACTACTTTTTTCTGCAAAAATGTGTGGGCGAGTTTAAAACCCACATCATGACAAGTTCAAAAAAAGGCCTTTTGCAGAGCTGCTGTGAGGTTAAGGTTAAAATGAAACTCCCATCACATGGACAGGTGTGACAGCAGGATATAACACTAACAGATGATGGCAATAAAGAGTGAGGAACAGTTGTGAAACTGAGAGCAGCACAGGGAGAAAAAACCTGCTCCGCAGCCACCATGACAAGCGCAGCGTGTACGCAGAAACAAAAGCCCCAGCAGTTGAGCACAGAGAAACACAGTCTAAAAATACAAACCTACTGTACAAGGCAACTCTGCTTTTTGTAGCGTCAGTAAATAATCATGTCTGTTCAGTCTATCAACTTGACTTCACAAGATCAAGTTAAAATACAAACATGCCATTGAGTTGTAGAACAAACCTAAGAGCTAGTCTGAAAATGAGCAAATTGGAGAGTTTAATTCAAAGCTACTTGGGCATTGCTAATGTGCTCAGAATGCCCAAGTGAAAAAGGCTGGTGTTTAGCAGGTACTACGCTGGATCCAAACCTTGATTCAGATCAATCCTCAAATCAAATCACCTCTTTTTCACTCTGAGGCCCAGCTTCTTGTTAAATGTAACCCAAATCCATTTAGATCCTTCCATGCTTCCACAAACAAAAGACAAAGACAGAAAACAAATAGGAGTGATAATTTGACCTCTTTGGTGAATATAATTCGCATTATACTTAATGTGGAACTACAGTGGGTGGTCACCTACTGGGTTCTGGACAGGTAGGTGTTAATGTACTCTATATTGATACATTTTTAGAAAATAGGAATCATTTAGTTGTGAATCCAGAAATATAAACAACTGTAATATTCTGTCTAAAGACACTGAAAATCAGACTTAACTTTTACAGTAAAAATATTTTTTTCCAACAATAATTCTATAATTTTTGGTTTAAGCATAGAAAATGTTCCTGTAGAATATGTCTGTCTGTCTGTCTATTTATTTATGTATTTATTTGACAGGGACAAACGAGTCAAACATAGTAACAACATTGCATGTGTTGTGATGCATATAGAGTTTATAAGTAGTGCTAATTCTCAACTCCAGTCCCCGGTTGGGCTCTTCCACAACATTGCCGTACATTCTACATATACATCATTTAAGAACAATCATACCCCACAGTTCAATATTACATTAATGTGACATTTAAAATGGGCCCACCACACAATTCAATAGAGTAGAGTAGAATAGAGTAGGACTTTATTCATCTCTTCAGGAGTGTCCATCAGGGAAATTAGTTATAATCACGTGCTGCATTTCAATTGTCACTTTGCTTCATAAATGTACTGTATATATTGTATGTTTCTTTAGAGATGTACACCTGTCATAATGTGAGAACTTTGATGCTAAACTGTGCAGCTCATGATTTGATCTAAACTATATTTACATACGGAGAATTGATGCAGATCAAATACTTAGAACACCACTTTATACAGAACTCCCTAAAATATTTAAATACATTCATCAAGTTATCATGATTTTTCATGTTGATTGCAAAAATATTGTAGCACTAATTAGACAGATTCAAACATTTAATCAATATGCAAGTAAAAAACAAACAAACATGAAAAGCCTTGATGAGTTTAAAATAAATTTTGACAATTAAGTCAGCTGAGTTGGTTGATACATATAATTCAGTTGTTTATGAAATATGCATTACTTTCTCAGTCTCACCCTGTGCCTCGTTTTCCCCTAATAAAGGTTTGGATTCAAATTCCAGTGGGAGAGCAAATAACAGAGCATGGGGCGCTATACTGGGAATTGTGGTGGCTGTGGCCTGTGTGGGAATTGTCGTCTATATCCTCCTTAAGAAGCAACACAAGAAGGGTTTCTCCCACAGGAAACTGGTTGAGGAGTATCACTCAGATCCAGGTATGCTGAAACTTACCTATGTTGAAAGCTTGAACATATGTGAATCAAATGTGACCACTTTATCTGGATTCAATGAATGAAACAAGATGTACCATGTTAACTATCAGCTGGAAAGCTTTTTGAGTTAGGCCTTTCACATGGAGTGAATATTTTTAAAATAAAAATTAAAAAAAAGAGTGAAAATTAAGATTAGCAAATGTGTGCAACAATTTGTCAATTTGTACTCGTAACAAATCATGCAACGTTGATATATTTAGAGCTGGAAAACTGTATAACATTTTTTGGAGGTATTTATTTTATGTCCACTCACATGAACACAAGTTTAAAAGACAGACAGTAACAGAAATAACAGCATAAATATAAACATATTAAAAAGAGCAACAAGGGAATAAATAGTAAAAAGATTTAATAGAATAAAGAGACAATGTACATAGAAACCCAAGTTAGACAAGAGAGTGAAAATTAAGGAAAAGCAATAGACACACAAACACACACACACACACACACACACACACACACACACACACACACACAGAGTCTACACTCCTTCAAATGTCCTGTTTAGCTATATGCAGCTGCCTCCTTATGCTACGGTGAATGGGTATGGCTGTATATTTCAGATGACTCAAATAACATGCAGCAAATAATGGAAGGTCTTCAGGCCTTTTAAGACACAGTTTTCTGAAAGGGTTGAGTAACAGCAGGATTCCTTACAAGGTTAACTGATCCTTGAATAACATGCTGATGATGCCCAACAGCAATGTTCATCTGAGATGGGGTTAAGAGTCATGAATTATGTGTGTGAATGTAAAGCCCAAAAACTTCCTAAAAAACTAAGGATAAAAGATTTGTCAAAGACTTCCATTTACAAAATACTTATTAATCCATAAAATGTCCTTGGCCTGTAAATAATAATTACCAGGTCTGGAGGCTCATTGAGATTTACTGACCTCAGAAGACTTTAGGAATATTTCCCATTTTAGGCCTTCAGGGTGCATAAAAAAACCCCTGATGCTAAAAAGCAGCAGCAAGAGGTTTCACTGTGAGTGAGTCTGTAACTATTTTCACATTAACCACATCAGCAGAATAAGATTTTATTACTGGAAAAGTATATCACAATGTAGATCACGCTTACATGAAACTGGTTCTGAAACACTTCTTCATTTATGCAACTATATCCAACTTGACTGTTAGGCTATATTTTCAGGGTAATTAATACAATCAATGTGACAGCTTCAGCTTCAGCTCATTCACATTGCAGCAGGCAGCTTACATATGTATATATGCAAATACATATTACAGTGCGTCCTCGTTCTTTGCAGTTAATACGTTCCAGGAACCGCGGTAGAGCGACAAACTATTTATCTTATTTTTTACGGTAATTTAAACCTTTATGACGATCCTCATGCTGATATTAAACCTCCTTCTATCTGTATTACATTTTCCCACCCACTTATCAACTGTTTAAAGCAGTTTTGTGTCCCACGTAAGTTCAAGACTCATGGAACCAAGCTCGCTTCCGGTTGCCGTCAGCCAATAGAATGCGCGTACGGTATCATGTGACTGCTTACCAAAAATCCATGATGAGGTGGAGTTGGGAGCTTTGATGCACGAATGCGCGAGGGCGGACTGTACTCCAACATTGAAATGTCTTTGGCTCTTGGTACAATTCAGAATCACCTTTAAAGTACTGTTAGTGATCTATAAAGCACCTAATAGTTTGGATCCGCACCACATATCAGATTGATTAGAACCTGACCAGGTGCTTCAGGCCATCAGATGGACATCCGTCATCCGTGGCTACAATTAATTCTAAGGCTGGTGAAGGAATATTTAGTTAATGTGATAACCAACTACCTGTACCTCAGGCCTGTAAGCAGCTGTATTCACCTTCAATCATGCAAACAAACATACATTATAGTAGGCTTACTTACCATTTTACAACTACAATTATTCTTGTGTACTAATTATAACTAAAATGCCATTTCTAACCATTTCTAAATTATAATTTAATCTACAGTAATCTGCATTTGAAGAGATGCACAGAGTTAGTTGTCTAGCCATCACAACTAATCAAAATCATGCAGGTCTTTACACTGACCTCATTTTCTGCTTTTAAATCATCAGCCTAAAGGTAACACATGTTTATTTATTGCTTAATATATCCCATCAACTGACAGGTGACATTGTAATAAGACAACCCATGTAATTCAGCTGTCAGGAGTTATAATGCTATGAATGATCAGCGTATGCTGTCATTCATTGTAAATCACATTATTGTCATTTTAGGTGAAGATGAAAAATGATTACACAACAGGAATGAGAGCATTTTATCGTAAATAAAACTGTGGCAGTGAAGACAGAAAGAGAGAAACTTTAACCTTTTATTATAGGATATTTTTAGAACCATGGTATACGTTTGATTATAAAAATAGAAATATGATGATGTGTAGTCGTAAGACTAACTAAAGTTCCCCTCCAACAGCCATAAGCAAGCCCCCCACACACAACAGCTCTCATTATCATCACAGTATTAAAGGTTTGAGGTGGATTGGGGCGGCAGTGGCTCAGTGGTAAAGCGGGCAGTAGAGCGGGTCGCCCTATGATTTAAGCTCGGCGGTTCGATTCCCGCTCCCCCCCCCAAAAAAAAAATACCCAGAGATGAGATGACAGTGGGAGGTGCCAGCTCACCTCCAGAGCACTACCGAGACACCCTTGAGCAAGGTGCCGTCCCCTTTACAAATTGCTCATTTGAGGCGCACCAAGAAGGAGCTGCCTGCCACTCTACCTCCCCTGCATGCCTACAGGCCACCTTGTGTGTGTGTGTGTGTGTGTGTGTGACACAGGGGCCTGTACTCACAAATATATACGTATGCATGGATTTGAATCAGTAGCTAGAGTGTGTGTTCTTAATTTCCCTTTGGGGATCAAACCAGTATATAAAATAAAAAAAATCAAAAAGTCAAACTCAGTGTTTTAATAAACAAATAACATAATCACAACAAGCCGTTTGAAGTAAATATTTCAATGTTACAAATGATAAATCTTACTTTTTTTTCAATTTCAGTTCATAGACTAGACAACGGTGAACCTTTGGATTTCAGTTTGGGAGGTTCAAGCTATTACAATCCAGGACTACAAGGAGACAACATCCAAATGAGTAACTTACCACAACGCCATTGATACTCAAAGGGCTCCCAGCACTGAAGTCATGAACTCCGTTGAAAGAAAGGTAGCCAATGATGTAATCTGTAACCTGTAATACAGAGTTTTGTAAAGATGACTGTGTTAAAGTGATCTTCATGGATGGAAATAACAACTGAGTTTGTAAAAGTCTGTGTTCAGCACCACAATGTAATTTAATGTAATATTGTACATTGTGATGAATAGATATGTTGAATTTAAGTAATGATCAATACAGACTGTATATAAATTACACAACCAAAGCTAACTATCAGTCAGTTTTATATGTTGCCAAAGGGAATCAAATAATAAAGAATAAAGATGTTATAAATAAATAGTTGTTGGAACTTTTGTTAAACTAGTATTTTTCATGAACACTTCTGATGCTGAAAGATGAATAAAGCTAGTGAAGTATTTGCTTAAGAGAAGAATGTGGAAAAAAAGTTTGCTTTGTTGTGCAGCATAAATAATAAATGATGCAGCTGCCCCATTGGCTGAAGCCATGGTGAACTGTACCATTACCGAAGTCAACAATCACTTACTGTCACTGCATACAGAATTAATTACAGGTTACATTTCAATTGTGCCTCAAGTTATTCTACATCTCTACTTTCACAGCTAGAGTCTGAGGTACTGAACAATCAAACCGACCTGGGTTTCTTTTTCTCTACCAGTGAGGGAAGTGTAAGGAAGGGACGCTAGGTGTCATTTTGTTATTCATGGGATGAGGTTTTGCTATTCAAGATGGGAGTTGTGTATTTGGTCCCAGGCTCCAGCACTGCTCACTAGCAAAAACATAATATTTATCTTTAATCCTCTGACCTCCAGGTATCCAAACACCCCATAGTGACACTGTGCACCTCGGAGAATTCAATATTGTTTACCTGCATGCAAAGTACAAATTTATTAATGATCTGATCTGACTTAAAAGTAATTGTTTTTATTTAATTTTTTTTCTTCTAAGCTTGCTTTTACTCTGTAGTTTAAACAAGAAAAAAATCTGTTTCTTGAAAGGACATTGAGAGAATAAGCAAGAATCAACACAATTCTTTTTATGTACTTAATGCTTTTATACTGTAGCTTGCAATGGTACAATTTTTTCGCCCTGAATTATCTCATAAAACACTTTTTTGTATTGGTGTATGTAAAGAAAATCTATCCAGGAAATTAATCTTCTAGCTCTATCAGTTCTTTCACTCATATTGACTCTCTCCCACAGTCAACCAATATGCATTGGTATTGTGAGTGATATGTACCTCAGCTTGGCAATAACAAAAAATTTGACTTGTGTGACTTTTTGTTATGGCGGTGATATAGTGGCAAAGCATATGTGAAGGTTATTACCATTGAAAAATCACAGTAGTCACACAGAAATGAAATGAGAGATGTCTCAGCTAGGTACACATCTGCTGGCACTGCTTATGAAGTGTAAAGAATGATGATGATGCCTTGATAAAACCTCAAAATGTTTTCCTTGATTTGGTACTGGCAACAACGTGTTTGTAAGTCTGCTCTAGCATAGGCTCCAGCAACCCCACAAAAGAAGAAAAATGGTTCACAAAATGGATAAATAATGAAAGATACTGGTGACTCATCCAGGATTTATCCACCTCTCTCCCCTAGTCAGCTTGGATTGGCTCCAGCATAACCTGTGACACGGGAAGCGCATAAGCGTCTGAAAAAGAGATGACTACCGTTGTAATGAAAATGAAAGAATGTATCCAAACATTTACTAAAATAATCATTACATTGATTGTAATGTAATGTATTCATCACATTGATTTACTCATTGATTGATTGATTGATGTTCATTCAACATCAATCAATCAATCAATCAATCATTCAAGCCCCATAAAGAAAAAGAAATTCACAAAAAAAAAATTTTCTCTGTGGAGGAATGGTGCCCGTTTTAATTAGGCTCAGTACTGTAGGATGTGATAGTGCTGGCAGGCCGCTGAAATCAATTTACTGACTCCTCATTGAAGAATGTACATATTTCATTCAGGGTTGTTGGCAGGTTAATTTACACTTCTAGCTGAGCGAAGTTAATCTGAATGAAATTGAATGATTGTTATCTAAATTACTATGACAAAATTATTATTAGCTAAATCTTAATTTGCCTTGTTTGAGTTAATTCTCTGGAAATGAGTTTAACCTCTAAAATTAGTATGTTGTAATAATCCAAATCACTGTCTCTTTAGTAGATGAACCAAAAGGAAACAATTAAATGGTTTTGGAGCTCTTTGGAGTCCTGTGATTTTTAATGAATATGGAGCTCAGGGTTGAGGTTATTGTTGAAAAGGATGCAGTGATAAATCGAGTTAATCCTGAAATACAGTACATTTTTGTCAATGGTTGTCATTTTTTAGTCTCATCACTTATTTCAATATTTCACATGGATTCTATATTGTAAACCACAAATCTGAGTGTCCTAATTAGGCTCAACCCTGAAACAGATGGACCATTGGTGAGACATTTTTATATTTACTAACAATGTAATAAAAATTTAGACATAGCTCGCAACCATATTACCTTAGTTTTTGCTTGGCAATGTGCAAAAACAGAAGCGTAAAAAACAGCTTGTCCAGGACTAGTTTTATTATGGTGAGGTGTAAGAGTATTTCTAAGAATGATATTTCCATTTGAATGGTACTTTACAATTCAGTGTAGGCCACTGACCCAAGGAAATAAGCTATGTATCAATTTGTTTGTATATGACATGTTTCAGTCAGAAGTTCACCATGGGAGTTATTGGTGCTTCTCAGGAGATTCAACATCACAGTTTCTGTTTTCTTAGGATATAAAATTTCCAAATTCCTTTGTGCAGTGAGCATTTAAACAGCAGCAGACCCTAACCTTGTCTCTCAATATCTGAGAAATCAAATTGAGTCTTCTGCACCATCTGACTTGAACAAGCACTGGACATCAGAGGGATGCAGAGTGCATGTTTTGAAATACCTTTAAGAGGATACTCAAGATTTTACAAACCCTGAAAGGCTTCAAGGACTGAAAAATATTTGAGACTCTGGTTTAATGTACTCCTCTTCCTCATCATCATCATCATTATCATCATCATCATCATCACTACCACTACCTCAGCCTGGAGAGGATGACAATGGGTCTTTAGATAAAATGGCCCACATCCTCCCTAGCCTACATTGCCACCAACTCCAGATTGTCCAGATCAATACTAACCACAGAGCTGGCTTTCTCAACAAGCTTTTTCAGCCTTCTTGGGTTACTGGTGCTGTTTTCTGATAAAGAGTAATTTCTATAATGAACAATTTGAGACTCTGACATGGCTGAAGATCAGATAAACTTTTCTCTTGTTGATACGCTAAAAAATATAAATAATAAGGTCTCTAAAGATATGATTTTATATAATAACAGTGGGTTATAACAGTTGTGGTACAATGGAGGTTGAGATGCCACTGCTGTTTCAACCTCTGCCACTAAATCTGTACTAATGTGCAGTTGGCAACACATTACACTTGTACACATTTCTTGTTACTCTCAAGAATCGGCGGTGGGTTTGAATCTTCAGATGAATTTGTTGCTAATTTGTTAGCCTGAACCATAAGAATCACAAATCTCTAAATTACATTAATAGTATAATGATATGCAAATGTCAGCTTCAGTTTTTTATGTCAAATTATTGTCTACTACTGATAGTTTGGGGGTTTCAAGTTTTTTTTCTCAAATTCATTGGATTTGGATTAACTAAAAGATCAAAAAAATAAATTACATTTACTCTAAATATACTACATCTTTTGAAAGTTAATTGAATTTAAAATCTATTTTAAATGTACTACGACGATCACTATGTGTCACCATGTGACACTATGTGACCGTATGTATCAATGCATCACAAGAGAAAACACTCACTAAAGACAGTGAGATGACAAGATCACTGTTGCCATCCTGTACAGTACTATGTCGCTGGATTCATAGGCTAAGAGTTGGCTTAGCTTAGTTTAAATATTGGATCTTGTCTCTGGTTGGAAAATCCATCTCATGTCAACTTCATCAGCCATCCCTTGTTTTGTTTATTTAATCTATATAAAAAGAGGAATGTAAAAGAAAGAGGGTTTAGCAAGTGTTGTATCCATTTCTTTGGCAGAATATATATGAGAATTAACAAGTGTTTAAAATGAACTCTTTCTCAGAAAATAAATTGTCATGCTTGTTATTCCTGTCTGAAAATAATTGAGATGCGACCCAATTGAGTTTCAAATCTTTCAAGAGGATGCAATCCAGTTAGTTGTTTCCTTTTTCCTATAAAAAAATATACCCTATCCTGTTAATCAATACCGAAAACACAGAAATAGGGTACGATTGTACAATAAAGTTGAGAAAATGCAACATAGAGAGAGTGTGATAGTGAAAACAAAAGAATGAACCTGTCTAAATGCTAACATTACAAACCAATGAAGACAATTTTGATTAAACCCAAGATGAAAGCTTTTAATTTACCAAGTCAATTTTGGATTGTGCCTTTGGTTCAATGCGAAAAAACCTGTGTTGCCAATTTTGTGCCAGTGTGGGCTTACTCAGAATGATCTAGACTTTGATTCAGTCTTTATAGTGTAAACTGAGTTTAGGGCAGAGCCACATGGAATTCAGCAAGTGATTATAATAATCCCAAAAGTGTGCTAAGCTAACGTACTGTGTCTGTGAGTCTGTGTGTGTAAAGGTACTGTTTTGCATTTTAAAAAGAACACCTCCGGCTCACACTGTTGTGACATTAAAAAGATTCCTGGAGTGTATTTAAAAGTTGACTCAATAAGTTACGTCTTTAGACTGAGAAATGAGGCCAAACATCAGGTTAACTTTCCCCATCTGTTACTGTCTCATTGTTGAGGTGGGTCACTCTGCCTCTCTGCTTCTACTGTACATTACCCATGTGTCTGACATAGCATCGTCTGTCGAATGTTTCCACACAGTTTGCTGATGCTGTTGGATCAGATGTGAGGTAGATCTGAAAGGTCACCGTCTTCTTCCAAGATAAACAAATATGAAAGGTTTCCAAATATCCAGATGAGACAGGGGAGTGATATTTGCATAGACAGCCAATGAATACAGATGAGTGCAGCGGTGTATAAAACTGAAAATATCTCTATAATCCTTTCGAATCACATCCATTCATAGTGTGTACAATGATGTAGTGGTGAAATGCCATTACTTTATTAATGTAAATGGACTTGTAAAGTATAATGTTTATTCAGTGTTATGATATACTAATTCAAGAACAACTCAATTCAATTAAAATTGCATGCATTTTATTCGGGCATTTCCTTTTCATCATAATGTATTCAAGTATCTTTTCCTCTTAGATCATTATATACCACTTCCTTACTATGACTTTTGGACGATGCACAAGACCTTCCTACAACAAAGATAGTTGTTCCCTTTAATGATACTTGGCTTGGTTTAGAAAATGTTCGTGAATGTTTGGTTTGCTATGGGTACCAAATTTTGTCTCCTAAAATTTCTATGTGTGATTAATCATGCAACCCTGACGCCCATACTACCTTACATACACATGAGTCATAGTTGTTTCGTAAACCACATCAAGTATTGCAGTTGGTCTGATAATTATGTGGATGTTTTTGGATTGCTGGTACATTAATACATTGTACAGACCTCATCCTGACCGCAAAGGATTAGATTCTCTGAAGCTGAGACAGATAGTTGTGCCAAAACAGGCATTTTAGTCAGGAGAGTAGAATGAAGTAAAAATGATTGTTTATTGCAGCAGATGGTATGTGGTAAATACTCTGTCAATTGGGATCGACGGGCATCTACACTGAGCCTCAGCACAACATACTGTACCACCCACTGGAGTCCTGACACAGGTGGTGGCGGTGGCGGCTTATGACTCTGCAGAGGCAAAATGATGGAAATAATGAATTTGTAATTTTGTGAACATGAAAGATCATAAGACTGAGGATAGAGTTACAATAAAGGCGTGACACTGCGCTACTGTATAGATGTCAGTAATTGATGTGACCAGCTATCTCACATGACAGTCCCAGAAAATCCATCCAACCATAAGTTTTCTTGTAATAAGTGATGATTGTAATCACCTCGTCTCACAGGCACTCTTTCACTTTGTGCATCACATGTGTTGCTGGATACTATTCCAAGTGATTACCGGCAAGAAGCTGGCTATGGCCCGGACACATTACCAATGTATCGTGGGGCCACACTAAAGACAAACAACCACTCAAGCACACGCTTGAGTGATTGTCATACCGACCTACTTTCACAAATAAAAACAAAACAAAACATGTGACTACATCTATTTCTTCCACTTCTGTGCTTTACAATACTTTTACATGTATGTCAGCTTGACCCAAGTGTATTTACTGAACTATTGAGAGTGATATTCACATTAGCAACAAAGAAGGCACACATTTTCCAATCTATACTGGCCCATTGACAATAGTGTGAAATCTATGAATTCTGAGTAAGCTCATCCATATTCATCCATAGTCCAACCACACATGAAAATTATCTCACCTTCTTCCTCAATCTGTGGCTGACTATTTCTGCTACGATTTATGGTAACTGCAAAGGGTAATGTTGAGAGCTGACATATGCAATTAATATGATTTACAAGGCTATGTTCCTCTAGCATGCTCACCATGGTTGATGTCTTCATTCAAGTTGAGGAAAAGCCAATGTTTTTTTTAACTCTGCATCCTATCAGGAATTGCAATTTTTTTTTTCTGGATGATAAAGACGTAATATGTGTTACTTTGCCTCTCCTTCACCCATCCTGATCTTGAGACCTTGAGCTTAACCAATCATCACTCAAACCTAAGGCAAATATTAATATTCAATCAGAGCCAGAGCGTGGGAGGTCATTCATTTTTTATTGGAGAAAAAAGGTTGTGTTCCTCCACATCACTGAATGACGTGGATCTGATGAGTATACGCTCTAAGGGATGCCATGTCAAATAATTGGCTACGTGATGCACTACCAGCACTACCAACACGAAATAAGGACTTGTTGTGTATGATACATTTAAAATACATCTAACATTTCAACATGAAATAAAAAATAACACTTCTAAAATAATTATTATCCATCATTACTGGGTCTCAGTCACAAAACCTACCAATAAATTCTGATTTGACTACATCCTCTTCATTTTATGTAATTGGTTGTTTTTCTACATGATATTAAATGACCATTTAATGATAGTGATATTTTGTAGAACATTGGAAACTGACACTGTACTAAATTCTTTATCAAGGACAGCCTCCACCCAAGTCCGCTACTAAAAGCTAGCAGTACTGGACTGGTGGACTTCAGAGAGGACCAGAGCAGAGCCGGGTATTTGGGATCTCACCTCACTGAGATCCAGCGGAGATTCAGCTTGGGCGGAGTAGGGCAACAACAAAGGCTAAGCTAATGGCTTAAGTAGTGGTTCTTAACCTGGGTTCCATCGAACCCTAGGGGCTCGGTGAGTATGTCTCAGGGGTTCGGTGGAGACGGAATCCCATCGTGTCGCGAAAACATTCCGAAACATTTTTGCCAAACATCCATGAATCACTGTGTACATTTGACACATCGTGTCAATTCGTGATGACACGCCCCCCGTAGCCATCACTGGCTGCAAATGATCACGTGATGCTACATCGATTAGCCTACCTGTGCTACAGGGGATTTTGTGAACTCAATAGTAGATTTATGCCTGTCGTGATGGTACGTCATCTGATTGCTTTCTTAGTATTTTAATTCATAGTAACTTCTTTTCCTTTCGGCTTTTCCCTTCAGGGGTCGCCACAGCGAATCAGTTGCCTCCATCTAACCCTGTCTTCTGCATCCTCTTCTCTCACACCAACTACCTTCATGTCCTCTTTCACTACATCCATAAACCTCCTCTTTGGTCTTCCTCTAGGCCTCCTGCCTGGCAGTTCAAAACTCAGCATCCTTCTACCAATATATTCACTATCTCTCCTCTGGACATGTCCGAACCATCTCAGTCTGGCCTCTCTGACTGACTCATTCCTTATCCTATCCTTCCTGGTCACTCCACAAGAGAACCTCAGCATCTTTATCTCTGCTACCTCCAGCTCTGCCTCCTGTCTTTTCCTCAGTGACACTGTCTCTGGACCAAACATCATCGCTGGTCTCACCACAGTTTTGTACACATTTCCTTTCATTTTAGCTGAAACTCTTCTATCACACATCACACCTGACACTTTCCTCCACCCGTTCCATCCTGCCTGTACACGCTTCTTCACCTCTTTTCCACACTCTCCATTGCGCTGGACTGTTGACCCTAAGTACTTAAAATCCTCCACCTTCTTGATCTCTTCTCTCTGTAACATCACTCTTCCACTTGGGTCCCTCTCATTCACACACATGTACTCTGTCTTACTGCGGCTAATCTTCATTCTCTCCTTTCCAGGACAAACCTCCACCTCTCTAGCTTCTCCTCCATCTCTTCCCTGCTCTCACTGCAGATCACAATGTCATCTGCAAACATCATAGTCCATGGAGATTCCTGTCTAACCTCGTCTGTCAGCCTGTCCATCACCATAGCAACAAGAAGGGGCTCAGAGCTGATCCCTGATGCAGTCCCACCTCCACCTTGAACTCCTCTGTCACACCTACAGCAAACCTCACCACTGTCTTACAGTCCTCATACATGTCCTGCACCGCTCTAACATACTTCTCTGCCACTCCAGACTTCCTCATACAATACCACAGTTCCTCTCTGGGCACCCTGTCATAAGCTTTCTCCAGATCTACAAAAACACAATGCAGCTCCATTTGGCCTTCTCTGTACTTCTCTATCAACATCCTCAAAGCAAATGCTGCATCTGTAGTACTCTTTTTTGGCATGAAACCATACTGCTGCTCACAAATGTTCACTTCTGCCCTTAGTCTAGCTTCCACTACTCTTTCCCATAACTTCATTGTATGACTCATCAGCTTTATTCCTCTGTAGTTGCCACAACTCTGTACATCTCTCTTGTTCTTAAACTTCTCCTCCATTCCTCAGGTATCTTCTCACTATCTAAGATCCTGTTGAACAACCCAGTCAGAAACTCTACTGCCACCTCTCCCAGACATTTCCAAATCTCCCCAGGTATATCATCAGGACCGACTGCCTTTCCACTCTTCATCCTCTTCAGTGCCCTCCTAACTTCATCCTGACTAATCTTTGCTACACCCTGGTCCACAACCGTCACCTCTTCTAGTCTTTATTCTCTCTCATTTTCCACGTAGGTTTGATTCACATCTTTGATTTGGTAAAAGTTTTACACTGGATGCCCTCCCTGACGCAACCCTCTGTATTTATCCGGGCTTGGGACCGGCACAATAAGACACTGGCTTTTGCCTTCTTGCGGCTACATTATTTTAATTCATAGTAACTATGTTGAGCAAAAGAAGAAAGTGGTCGGACGAAAATGTGCAACGTGAATTTACATGTAGTGTATAACGGAACGTGATGGGAGTCAGAGTTCTGCATGATTTGCAATTTCAAGTTGAGCAACTCTAGTCTCGCACTGGCAAAAATAAAGGAACACTTCCTTAAGCTGCATGGAAAACACAGAAATAGACTTTGCTGTGAAAATGACATCAGAGTAACACTTGCCATGGTGAAGCCACACATATCTGAACTGGTCTCTCAATAAAAACACCAGAAGTCACACTGATTTGGAGGTGGGTCATTTCATGTGAGTTCATGCAGTGTCTTGGTTTTGTTCTTTGAAAAAGCTGACATTAATGCACAATTCATTAAATACACCAGTAAAACATATACTTACGTCTTCAATTTGAAAAAAAAAGAAGAAGTTTTTTACTGAAGAAGGGTTCGGTGAGTGAGCATATGAAACCGGCAGGGTTCGGTACCTCCAACAAGGTTAAGAACCACTGGGCTAAAGCAAGGATGGGCTAACTTTTTGACTGGTGGACCACACCAAGTTCTTAAATTTGGACCATCTAAAGAGCAGAGGGGTTGAGTGTTTATTTGTATGAATGCAAATGACAAAACCTTTATATATAAAGTTTTGGCCTTTAACAGGCAGCACAGAATACATATACAAGAGTTAATGTAAAAAAATGTACAACCACATTTATTTCATAAAATTATTTATATAGTTTAAACAAGTTTGGTGGGCCGGATTACAAAGCCTAGTGGCTAGAGTCACCAGTCGGAGGTGAGTCAAGCCTTCCCATGTGAATTCGCTGCCCAACATGCTGAATGAATGGACGGCACTGTACAGTGCTCCAAGGAGACCAGCTTTTACATCTTCTCTGAGATGGGGCTGACTTGCTACGTACTCGATGCTAACGTTGAACTAAACCATTCCTCATCTATACTTGTGGACCAGGACACAAACACTGCATGAAGAACAAAAGAGGTGGACAAAGTTTTTATATAAACAACAGATGGTGCCACTCAGCACACATGACTTTGAAAATTATGTTTTGTATTTGGGATCTGGAGATGCTGGCATCAGGCTCTACTACTTGGCACACAAGTAGTTAAGGTAAAGGTTGAACTGCATCAGGGATCAGCTCTGAGCCATTTCCTGTTTATAGTGGTGACTGATAGGCTGACAGATGAAGTTAGACTGGAATCCCTGTGGACCATGGTGTTCACAGATGACATTGTAATCTGCATTGATAACAGGGAACAGGTGGACGAACATTTGGAAAGGTGAGGAGAGGGCATGAACGAAGATTAGTTGAAGTTAAACAGAAT
Source organism: Antennarius striatus (assembly GCF_040054535.1). Classification (NCBI taxonomy): domain Eukaryota; kingdom Metazoa; phylum Chordata; class Actinopteri; order Lophiiformes; family Antennariidae; genus Antennarius; species Antennarius striatus. Next base: position 24,005,194 of record NC_090776.1, on the reverse strand, counting down.
ATCTGTGCATAAATTAGAGGAATGGAGAAGAAATAGTGAGGCTACAGGAGAAGAAGTATATGGAAGACATGAAATACTTGGGATAAACATTACTGAACAACGGGTGAGTGTGGTAAAGATAGGAAGAGACAGAACTAAGCAGCAAAGATCGAGTGAATGAGAGTGTCAGGTCTCTTATGTGACAGTAGAGTCTCTGCAAGAATGAAGGGCAAAGTTTATAAGACAGTGGTGAGGCCAGCCATGTACAGATTAGAGACACCTCCAAACTGGAGTGGTGTTGAGTGGTGACAATTTGTGGAGTGGTGTCAATGGAATAAGCTCCAGTTGAACATCTTCAAGAATAAGGAGATGGTTCTGGACTTCTGTGCACCTCCCACCATTTTTTCCACCACTAGTGGTCATTGAGGGCAGGGAGGTGGAAGTGTAGGTACATAGCGTTTTCATAGCGCCACATTCTCAGAGTGAGTATCCAATCACAGGACACATATATGTTAGGACAACGTAGGGCCATCTTGCAGGCCTTTTCAGGCCCACTCATGATGACTGGCTATCGCATCTGTCTATTAACTATAAATGTATTAACTATATAACCCATTTTGTCACAGTACTGTGTGCCCTCATTCTTTGTGGATAAAATGTTACAGGAACCCGGGCCCGACCCGACCTGAAATTCGGGTCAGGCTCAGAAAGTCAACAATTACTTTCGGGTCGGGTCGGGTTGGGCTGTAACACCTTCGGGCTTGAGTCGGGTCGGGCTTAAGATGCGGCCCTAACTTTTTAAGTAAATATATATTTATATATTATGTATCTCAAACGATCTATGGGTATTAAACTAAGGGATACCCTTATAAAATTAATAATTTAGGTAAAACAGAGAAGGCGCTGTATGAAAAACATTCATCTACAGCATTTGCTCAGTTCCCTCCGTGCGTCAGCTGTATTTTCTCCCGTCACTTTACCTTTCCGATCGTATATGCGCTGAAAGTAGAGGTAAGATCTTAAGCCCGAATCCAAGCTCGAAATTCGGGCCAGTTCAGGTTTAAAATGTCAATAATTATGTTTGGGGCGGGTCTGGTAGGATTTCAATACACTCGGACTCGGTTTGAGTCGGGCTTTAATACACTTGGACTCGGTTTGAGTCGGGCTTTAATACCGTCAGGCTCGGTTCGGGTCGGGCTGGATTTTTTAGGCCCATATTTTACCTCTACCCCATACTGATATCAAACCATCTTCTATCTGTATTACCTTTTCCCACTCTCATATTGACTGTTTAAAGTACTTTTGTGTCTCATATAAATCCGAGACTCACAGAACCGAGCACACTTCTGGATGCCGTCAGCCAGTAGAATGCGCGTATGGTATCACATGACTGCCTAGCAAAAATCTGCAATGAGGTAAAGTCATGAGCTTTGATGCACAAATGTGCGAGGGAGCACTGTATATTCATTTAAGGAAAATGGATTAAAATATAATTAACTTTTTTCATAAATATTTGAATTCTGGTTATATTAGACCAGCAGAATAGAATTTGCTGGCCCTGACGGCCCACCACTGGCTTCTACCGTATGTTCTGTTATTACTTTAGGGATTCATAAACTTCATGTTGGGATGCACACATTTTTCACTACTTTCTTGAGATAAAATGAACTCTGTGTCCTTAGACTAAATTTTGATTGTGAGCATGAAGGGTGCTTGTCTCCCTGCGACAACCCTGGTATAAAATGTCCTGGGTGTGTCCTGTCTCCAGGCCAATGTCAGCTGGGATCGGCTCCAATTCCCAATGTGAACCTTTAAAGCAGTAATGGAAGGTAGACCTCTGCTGGTGCAAGAAATTATGGGAGGTCGCCATGTACTTTATTTATCAGTAAGAACTATAACAGGTAACAAATAGAAGTCTACTCAGCCTGAGAAGTGAGTCACCCAGAAAAATTCAAGTCACAGTTTGGGTTTACTATGGGTGTGAAAGGTTTTACGCTATAATGGTTTTTGTCTGTGTCAGGTCCATTGTTTTGTCCATTTGTAAACTGTGAGATCCTCCCTCTGTGTGGCTCTACACCACCATCCTCTTTGGTCAGAACGGAGAGTCACACCACAGTCCCTACTTATGGTCCTTGTCATGAATCTGTTTTGGACCATTTGCTCAAAAACAGGACAGGCTGCTGCTGTTCTAATGAGATGCATCATGTAATGTGAAGTTTTTTTTCAAGATAGAAGGCACATTTCAAATATGTCTTGAATGTGAAATTAAGTCTCTATTCACTGAAAGATTGAAAATGAATAAGAAAATGTATTATAAGGCAAAAGGCAACAAATTGAAGAGACGGTGCAAAACTGAAAAAATAACCTTTCTGACGTAATTCAATTCTCCACGTGATAACCCAGCAGTTTAAAATAATTTCAAGTGTGAATATTTTTTAAGCATTTGTCTGGCTTTTGAATGACATAATCCAAACAGATATTGAGAATTAGCTCTGTGAATGTGGCTTTTACTGGATTTGGGAAGATTACCAGAGATATGACATAAAGTCATACATTAAGGCTAAAAAAAGGATTGACAAACAAAATTAATGTGCTTTTTCTATGAAAAGGAAGATTACGAACTATCTTTGGTAAAACACATAGATATATTTGGATTTTGATTAAGTGTAAAGCTCTTTCAGAACTGAAGAAGTCTCTTGGATGAGAGACGAAATGTCTTGAAGAACTTTCTTAACATCCAGTGGATTGACTTAAACAGCTTTGGATAACCATAACCTGGATAACTGAGAACCTACACAGACATCAGTGTAAAGCTCCAATGTCATGCAATAAAGTCCAGAAGCCAGTGAAAATGAGTTAATGCTATTGCAACATCTTTTTACTTAAGCAAGGAAAAACATGATACATTATAGATTTACCTGTTTCATGACAGGTTGAACCACATTTCACTTAATAGAATGGTGATCTAGCATATGAGCCAAAATCAGTCTACCGCCAGAAACTAAATACAACCACAACATGAAGTTCATTGTCTGAGTTGCTAGACAACTCATACTGTATAAATATTAGGAATCACGCTTCAAGTCATGCAGATATCTAAAATGAAATTCCTTTTGATAAAAGCTTTTTGTTCCGTGACTTTTATTGGCCTCTGTGCAATAACTGCGGAGCCACAACACAATTCATCTGTTTGTTCGTACAGATTAGAGCAAACAAAGATGGAGTAGTACAAATGTTTTTTGGTGTTTTTGGCAATGCTTGAAACTGGGTGATAGAAAGAGAACACAAACATAGACTAGCACTATCTGCAAGACCTCCACACCATGGCTGAATATGCTAAATGGTGAGAGGATGAGAATGGCAATTATCACATTACTGCTATAATATTAAAAAAAAATCCAACAAAGATTAATATTTCATACAGGGAGAAGTTGTGGTGGTGGTAGGAAATAACGGCACGGGTTTGAATATATTAACGATCAGAATGATCAGAATGAATTTCAGAATGAAAATGAGGCATAAAAAAAAAGACTTGCCTTTACATTCTAGAAGCAGGATCAATAAAGAATCCTGATGTCAGTCTGTAACTACTGGATGTGCAAATATTCTGACTAATGGTTTGCTCAATACCACGTAAAGTTGATAACATACAATTCTTGTTTTTATACTCATTTCAATTGCCCCCGCTGGATGAAAAAGACAGTTTATCCAAGTGTATCAGGCGGTTTATTAAAAATTACACACAACAGTTTTGAAGTCTGAATAAAAAAAAAAGAAAAGTAAAGTACAGAAAAGAAAAGAAAAGAAAAGAAAAGAAAAGAAGTGAAGCTAAATAGGTTGAGTGGTTTCACCCCAGCATCCCCTTGTACTCTTTAACAGAACTGTCTTGTTACAGCTCCGTAAAACGGCAAAATCTTATTCTGTGAACAGCTTGTGTCGTGTAATTCAAGTGTTTTGTGGACAGATGTTTGCACCATGGATATAAATATCCAATATTTACATCATGATTGTTTGGATTTTCCTCAATGAAATTAGTTCTCAGTAAGCCAACAGCAATCTGGAGGAAGCTTTAAGACTGTTTAAAGAGGATTATGTGAGGGATGTGGGAGGAAACAGGTGGTAGTCTGGTATGAGTACAGCATTGTAGTCATAGTAGTGACTTGAGAGATGCTAATGTCATCATCTGTGACAACCAGGAATCAGCTTAGAAGAATTATGTACACTACACAGCATGCACCTTCATCAATAAATTAGTAACAGCAATGCTGAATCTTTTGTTAATGACGAGACCAGAATACCAGAGTAACTCAGTGACAACATACATTTATTATTTATGAAATGACATTCCTCATTTACTTTACTTTAATTTTCTGCAGAATCAAATTTCCAGCAGGAGAAGTGATAACAAATGGAGACAAATTAATTTTAGGTTAAATGGATGGACTCTAAAAAAAATATTCACAGAGAAAACCTGCTCTTTTGGAAGCTTTCCATCAGCTTAAATGCTGCAGAATGGGCTGATTAGAGGATGCAAGTAATTCTGTCAACTGAAGACTCAAGATGTCTTGACTAAACGTTGTGCCTTAATTGGAATGTATTGAGCATATTTAGGAAATATTATTAAAAAATGCAAATCTTCTCAAGGTTTACTTGAGGGATATTCACAAAACTTGTTTGGAAGTTTTGGCACATGTAAGTAACTGAATTGGAGTGTTTGCAGTGCTTAAATATGTTTTTCATAATTTATTTTCTTTTTTAACAAAGCACGTATTTTAATCTACCTGATGAATTCAGATAAAACTCTGTATAAGGGTTGAGCAATTAGAAGCAAAGATCCCATTGCAGGTAGGGGTGGATCAGGAGCACTGGGCATGTATCAAAGGGGGAACCATTATATTTTGGATAGGAGCCAGACAAAGAGATCCATGATCGTGTTTTCACTTTCTACAACATTGCTCTGAACTTGAGCATAAATCACAATGTAGATCTGCCATTGAAATAACTTTTGTTCTTATTTGGCGTTCCACAAAAGAATTGATTTTACTTCACTCCAACGTTCCCATAATTAGACTCAATTGTTATGCAGGTAGAGAGTGGGACAACTTTGTAACTGTCTTAGAAGAGAGCTAAAGAGAAGTGTGTGTGTGCGTGCGTGCGTGTGTGTGGATGGGTGGGGGTATGGATGGACTAGATGGCTAATGGGTTTAGTGTGCATATGAAAGTGAACTGAAATATACAGAGAAGTTAGGTATTAAGGGCCTTATAGGAGAGAAGTGTGATTTTGAAAACAATATGATATTTAACAGGCAGCCAGTGAAGGTGCTGAAAAGTTGTCTGATCCAATGATGGAGGGAGAGAGGCAGCGTATTCATTTAGGGAACTGGAGTTCGGACCAACAGAAGTTTGTCGAAAAGTAATGAAGAACATGACTTAACATCACTTATATTTCTTAAATAATGCATGCATGCTTTGTGTTATCCTTTGTATTATCCTTTGTATCCTAAGATATAACAATGTGACTTCACTCTTGGACTTAAAAGCAGACAACCAACTCATCTAATCTCAAGGACCACATTCTACCATTTTGGGACATTAACTTACTTCACATGATTGTAATGAGCATACAAGTTATGACAACTTTAATTTAAATTTGTTTCATTTAGATTGTCATCCCAGCTTTACGATAACGCGGACACAGAATGGAATTTTGAATCTGTACAAACCAATTTATTTTCAGTTAATAAGATGCCCATTAGCTTGATTAAAAACAGAACCTATTCATATGGTCCACATCACATGAAAGATAACATTGATGTTTCTAACAATTTGTGGATTCATGGAGCTGTATATTTAGATAGGACTGGGACATTTTTTCTTTATTTTGTTAAGGCAAGATTCACAACCTGCTGCTGTCTTCGAATGCTTTCACAGGTTGTCAATTGGTGGCGATAACAATGCGCAGTGAGGAGAAGACTGCTCCCTGAGTCTTATGAAAGTTCAGCATACGCTATTTTCCAGAGGAAAACATCTTTCCAAATATCTCATGAAGATGGAAATCCACAAAGGGCATTTGTGTGGTTTGGTTGGAAATTCTGAAACTACAGTTACTGCAGGTTAAAGAAACTCAGCACATTATGCATGCACTACAAAATCATATTCAATTACATCATAACTCTAAGTGCAATGTACCAAACCAAAGAATAAACAAATATGTAATCAATCAGAGAAAGAGCTGCAGAAATGTTTGCACAATACATTAAAGCTGTATGTTATGTTATGTTTTGCATCTGTATGAAATATAAGATCGTGAATGAGGAAAACGCCATCTACTGGTGAAGATATGTAATATGACAATATCCAGTCACAAAATGAGTGCATGTACGAATTATCATCACATTAATCAGTACGGCTCATATCTACATTATATGAAATAATATATAGCTCATTGACTATCCAGCACTGATTTCACTCATAGCTGAGTGTGAAAAAGTATTAACTTATCAAAATATGAAATTTCAATATTAGAATCATGGTTCCATAGAGCATAAAGGCATCCAACCTTCTCATGTAACCCTCTCCCAGCTAAACTTGTTAAAGAATTATGGCCATTGCTGGGCCCTACTATGTTAAATGTAGTTAATCTTTCTCTTGCAACTGGTGTTGTTCCCATTAGCTTTAAAGCGGCCGTAGTTAAACCTCTGCTTAAAAAGCCACATCTTGGCCAAGAGTCTCTAAATAATTATAGACCAGTTTCTAACCTTCCATTCTTATCTAAAGTACTAGAAAGGGTAGTATCCCAACAGCTCTTAGATTATTTATCATTAAGCTGTCTTTTAGAACCATTCCAATCAGCCTTTCGGGCCTGCCAGTCCACTGAAACAGCACTTACCAAAGTTGTGAATGATCTCCTATTAAATATGGACTCTGATGCCACTTCTGTTCTCTTACTTTTGGATCTTAGTGCATTTGACACTATAGATCACTATATACTCCTTGACCGACTGGAGAGACAGTTTGGTGTCTGTGAGTTAGCTCTTGCTTGGTTAAAATCTTATCTATCTGATAGGACTCAATGTGTCTCTTACAATAATCAAACTTCTGCCTTCTCTGACGTCAAATATGGCGTACCTCTGGGGTCTGTACTTGGTCCTCGTATGTTGCACCTCTAGGTCAAATTATACGGAGCTTTGGAATAAGTTTCCATTGTTATGCTGATGACACACAACTTTACATGCCCATAAAAGCAGATGATCCATCTGAATTAATTAAACTAGAGGCCTGTCTTTCTGCCGTGAATAGTTAGATGTCCAGTAATTTCTTGCTCCTAAACCCAGACAAAACTGAAATGTTAATCATTGGCCCTGCACGACATAGAAACCAATTTCAACAATTAACAATATCTGTAGATAACTGTTTTATAACCAAAAGTTCAACAGTCAAGAATCTTGGAGTAACGTTAGATTCAACTCTTACCTTTGACAAGCATATTAAAGAGGTGACAAAGATCGCCTTCTTTCATCTACGTAATATCTCCAAAACTAGGTCCTCTCTAGTCATGGCTGATGCAGAAATTTTGATTCATGCCTTTGTGTCCTCTAGACTTGATTATTGCAATGTTCTGTTATCGGGGTTGCCTCGGTCTAGTACTGGGGGCCTTCAGATGGTTCAAAACACAGCAGCAAGAATATTAACTAAAACTAGGAAATTTGACCATATCATCCCAGTATTAGCTGCATTACATTCGCTCCCGATTCATGTTAGATCCGATTTTAAGATACTCTTATTGACGTACAAAAGCATTAATGGTTTTGCTCCAACCTATCTGTCTGATCTTGATAAACCTTACACGCCGATTAGGGCTCTCTGCTCTCAGAATACAGGTCTCTTGTGTGTTCCTAGAGTTAAAAAGAAGTCAGCTGGCCAGGGGGCCTTCTCCTGTCATGCCCCTTTCTTGAGGAATAATCTCCCTATAGATATTAGACAGTCTGACTCCGTAGATGTTTTTAAATCTTGACTCAAAACGTATCTGTTCTACCTAACATATAACTAATATTGGGGGGGGGGGGCGGGGCGTCTCAATGTTTATTTTTAATCTAGAACTGCCGACGAGCCATAGGATTTCTTAGTTGGGCCCCTGCCTCCCATTATTCCTCTGCCATTCTAGTCCCTCTAGCACCACTCTCGCCCCTGTTCTCTCTACCTCTCTCCCTCCCTCTCCTGTTCTCTCTCTCAGGCCTTTGTGTGGTGGATCATCGGCAATCGGCTACATCTGTCTGCTTCCTTGGCTGACGATATCACAAGCTGCACAATGGTCCTGTTTCACCATCCACTAGGGGAATGCTGGTTCTGCCTCATTTGGTTCTGCTGTGGTTTTTGGGTTTTGGCAGAGTAATCTTACATTATAACTTTTCTGAGATCAGTGACTTAGGCACTGTTTGGTTTGTCCTCAGAGTCGTGGATCCTCGGCAATCGGTGACCTCTGTGTGCTTCATCGGCTTGTGTTGTTAATCTGTACATGTGATATCTATTGCTTCGTCTGTCCACTCCTGGAAGAGGGGTCCCTCCTCTGCAGTCTTCCTGAGGTTTCTCCCATCCATTTTTTCCCCTGTTAAAAGGGTTTTGGGGGGAGTTGTTCCTTATCCGATGTGAGGGTCGTACTGCTACACTACACAAAGGTCAGAGGGATATCGTTCATGTGCAGATTGTAAAGCCCTTTGAGACATTGTTTGTGAATCTGGGCTATATAAGAATAAACTTGAAACTTGAAACCAACTAATCTAGTCTTTACAAATAGTCATCACAAAGTCACTCATGAGATCGCAGTGTGTCAGTTGTATTAACTTGGTGCTGGCCCAGTGCTTCTCCACTTTTACATCTCTTGCTCCTAACAGTGTTTGTGGTTTTGGCAGATAAACAAGCAACAGAATACATAATAAAATAACAGATAGTTTGTGCCTGTCAAAGGGCTTCTTCAAGTGCAAAATGCCATTTTTCGCTTTTCTACTCTATTCATGCTCCCAGCATAGATGTTCATGCATTCACACGCACACATGCGCACGCACACTCGTATGCATGCGTACGCTTGAAAATGCACACACACACACACACACACACACACACACACACACACACACACACACACACACACACACACACACACACAGAAGATCAGAAGTACAGGAACTGCAAGGCAGGCAAAATATTTGCCTCTGGTTGTTTTCATCTCTGCTCCTCTTGTCAGCAGCGCAGCTGAGTCCTGGATTTAACATCTGAGCAGCTGCAAAAATCTTGTTTGTATCTTTTATCTTTAAGCACAATCTGTTTATTTGTTGCTAAATGAATGAACAAAAGTACCCAGGAACGTAATTCTGTGAATAAAATTAAAACTGAGCTTGCAAGTTTATAAGTTACGATACCGTATTTGTTCATTGTTTTGCATTGGGAACATATGGATTTTTAGGGTTTGTTGAACAGAATCCTCAATATATAATCGATTTAATACAGTCAATTTTTATCCTTTAATGTATTCACTCTGTATGTTCTTGGGTTGTGTGGCTTAATATTGATGCTACATGGAAACCACGGTGATGATGAAAAATTGGATTGTTCTACTGTATTTCTTACTACACAATGTAACAAATGCAAGTGAAATAGGAGAGGCAAAACAAAAATCTACATTTCATTATAGGAGTTAATAGTCGACCCATGAGGTTAGCAACAAAAGTAAATGTCTAACCTAAAGAGAGTTATAACTTCATGTTGGCCCTAACCAAATATGGTGCATGGAAGGTGCATACCTCAGCATTTTGTGAACAGCTCAATAAAAATGTGTCTGAGTATCGCACAGAGCAGACCCACTGGGGAAAATGTAGAGCAAGTGTAATCAATTATCACACCTCCTACCACATTCCCATTGCAGAGGCCCCTTGATTATTTAAGGGAATTAGCTATCGATCAGCTAAGTGAGTCAGCGACAGCCCCTAGCCAACTAGCCAGCCAGCAACACCACCGTTGACTAAGCCCCTGCACCACTCCTTAGCTGGAAACAGTAGAGGTTGGTGAGCCATTTGCCACTTCTAATTGACACATGACTTCAGATGACTGTGGAAAAATGCAGAAATAAACAGGTGCTAATTATGTATGGGAGACAAGCAGGCTCCAATCAAGGTCACCAAATGTTGAGCAGGGAACGAAGTCTCAAGGCATATGCCACATGGCCGCAATGAAATGTGTGTTCAGCCGGGTCCCCTCTGGCTCCCAGTTCACTATCACCATTGTCATACTGAATGTCTGTGCTTAAACCTGGGCAATCAACCACAGAGTCCAGTCATTTTAGCAATACATGATGCTTCAAACAAGTTGCCTCACCGCACATTTCTAACAATCCACAGTTCCATGCAAAGAGGCAGATCCCATAATCTACAGAGCCAGACCACTGTTCATGTGAATAATCCAGTAAAACACTTAAAGCATCTGTTTCTATGTTCGTTTTCTATGTTTCTGTTGGCGGGTTTAAAATAGTTAAGTCTTTTTGAAACTGCCCGTTAGTACCACTAAGGAAATGGAGATGAAATGGAACACGCTGACGGGGAAATTCTGCAAAGGCAAGCTGATGACGAGACAATATTAATGGCTGAGACGTCAATCATTGTAATTTAGCTGATGATAAAATTACTATGTTTTAATTAGCTGTTGTGGAACTTTAATTTGATAATATTTTCTGACATTAAGGAGTGGGTGCAATCATGTCTTTCTTGTTAATGTCAATTATGTACAACTGTTTTATAGTAATGTTGAGACTACAGTCTGAGATGCAGTCATCTCTCCCTGCTGCTCCACACTAAATACACATTCAGGATTTTCAGAAAAAACATGTAATATTATAGCAGCATATTATTATTTCTCTTTACTCATGTCTACCCATACACTACCCCAAGTTAATGTTAGCATAGAAGGCTTTGTTAAAAACAGAACTCAGCTGAATTTGTACAGCTTCAACCATGTCTCCACAAACATGATTTGTGATTCCTGTGAAATGACTGAGACAAGCACTAGGCAGTCCTCAATTATCGTTTGAATGGTGGAAGGACATCCTGCCCTTACAGACGATGCCCTGCGGTGATTGCAAAACATCCACAGCAGCTGCTGATGAAATTGGTCGAGCATAACATATCACGTGAGCACATCTTACGAATTAGTGTTTGATAGTTTTATTTTTTAGGATTACACTACTCATACTACAGTGCTCAAACTTCCAGGATGAGGTGTCAAACATGACTACAACCTCTACTGTAGCTGATCTACAGTCACAAACATAATTTCATTCTCTGCTGATGTGTAGAAATAAACACATTTTTATTGAGGGATTCTTGTGGTCTGAGATGACACAAAGTTTTCCCTATATGCCTCTTGTGATAATTGATGTCCCGGGTTATGAGGCCCTTTCAGTGCCATTAAGAGATTCTCAGTTTCAGTACTGTATGTCTTTGGGTTACAGTGCTCCCACGGTGCGCATCATCCCATGGCTAGGACAAGGAACTGATTAAAATCTGCCACAGCCCAGTGCACCGAGGACACTCGCAGTTATTTGGAGCCTGCAATGCAGAGGATGACAGTCCTTTCCCTCTCTCCCTTGCTGTCATCATACCAATCGAGTCTTGTTTTGTCCCCTTTCTTCCTCTTGTATTTGTGTCTCTGAGAAGAAAAAAGAAAGAAATGTTGTTGAGTAGGAAATGAAAGGGCCAAATATATTTTGCTAAGAAAAATTGTCAACACAGGTATATCTACACACACAGGCAAACACCAGATTTTTTTTTTCAGGAAACAGGAGGTGATTACATGCTACATTACAATGCAACTCATTACTGCTTATGGCAAATTAATTACACGCCTCTCAGCTAAGCTGGTTGGTTGTGATATTCAACATAAAGACTCATGAACAATGCCATTATTCACAGTGCAAAGACTGGCAGGAAAGATAAGTAGGCAATGGAGAAAAAAAAGTACAAAAACTTCCAAAACTTTTTGAAGAAGCATCATTAAAAATAAATATATAATAGATACAGAATTCAATATTTGATAACTGCCAGTTGTCCCAGTTTCCTTTAATACCATCAACTTAGCCTATCTTTGTAACTCATTTATTGTTTACCTTGAAGCAGTATTGATTGATTTTTTGCAACATGGGGACAGAACAGCCTGTTATCATTGATAGCAGAGACAGAGTGACATAAGCAATCATCTACCATCACTCTCATTTTAGCTCTGGCCTAGTTTGAGCTTCTGGGGTTATTATTGGTCTCTTTAGTTTTGCTAAATGCTTTAGGAGATATTTGGTCTTTTTTGAGTCTGTTCATTGGTGCAGGAAAGGGAACACAAGTAGCCTCCATTTACAATAGCATCAACTACAAATGGATGGTGTGAATAAATACACAACGTAGCAACAATTGATCTCACATGGCTGTTGTGTGACTGACACTGTAGCTTATGTACTGAATGTATGCACTGGACAGCTCTTCCATTCTAAATGAACTGCATGTTCATTTTTATGGTGCTTTTATAATCCAAAGGCTTCAAGCTGTGCAGAAATCCATGCAGTTAAAGTTAATAAATCACTGTCATAGCTTAACAGCATGACAGACAGTCTGCAATATGAGGAAGACTTTTTGATTTTCATTCACCTTAAATTTGACTTACAATGCTTCAGCACATAGAACAATAAGACCTTTAGAGCTTCTGTATTTAATGCGTGAGAATCATAAATCATTTGCAACATAGCCTCAGGACATTATGCCGATTTGAACGTCCATACATTTTCAAGGTCCATGGTCCTCGAATGGATTTGAACCCTCAGACCTCCCCGCTATGAGGTGACGGTGCTCCCCACTGTGCTCCCACTGGATTGACGGTATTAATAACATAATATAACATTTTCACATTTTCTATTAAGATCTACTATACCACCAGTCAGCTTTCATAATGTCCTTATTCACATAGCAGCAATGGAACAGTGGGATGAATGAAGCGTACTGTGTCAGAATGTATTGAACGAAAGTGTTGACATATCTGACCAAGACTGTCTTACTGAAACAAGATTTTTTTTTAACCCTTGAGTGTGCTTGGGTGCCAACCAATATGAACCTTTTTTGGGCTACTCTGGGCATCAAAACAAGCTGAAGAACCATATCTAACAATATGTGACTTCACAAAACTGTTATGATTAATAAGTTATGGGTTCTTATACATGCAACAAACACAATTTAACAATAGCATTGATCAGTTGTGTTCAGGTCAGTACATCAACTATCTGCATTTGTGTAGCTAACTTGGCTTTTATCATTTCTTGAGAAAAACTTTGACGTTAAATAAGTCACTCTTTGTTCCAGTACCTATTGTTTGTCTGGTGCTGGTGATGTTGTGGATCCAACAGGGTTTAACTATCAATTTAAAATTGAGTTTGAAAACAGCTTTTTAATGTTATGTTGAGAAAATATTTAAGTCACAAACTTCTTTCACTTTTTAGTTGAGACCCCAAATACAGCATATCAAGTAGAGTTTTATACTAATGTGCTTTAAATTGTGACGACCAGATCTGATGTGATGATGCAGCAGCGAAATTACAAAATATATACTTGTTGCTTTTGGTAAAATGATGTAAAAAGCATTCGTGGAAAAAAGTCATAGTTTTATAAGTGATACTTTCTTTGTTGGATAGCTGTGCAGTCCTTTGACCATATCAAAGTATTCAAATATCTAAACATGGGAGCCTCAAGTCTGTCTCAACACCTAAAAAAAAAAAAAAAAAAAAAAAAAGGAAATTCTAGAAACATTATGAGCAGGAAGGAGGATTTAGATGGTTCCAGATGATGGCAGCCCTAGCTGGAACTTTATGTTCTTCCTCTCACCAAGGGGAAGAGTAGATCTGTAATGTAAAGTAGGACAGCTCAGGTCCTGCTTTTAAGGTGAAAAATCAATAATACATTGTATGGGTAATCAATATAGGTTAACCAGCAGTGTGTAATGTGTTGTGTGTAGCAGTGAAAGGATTGCTGTCGTGACCTGTAAAATGTAGATTGAATAGTCTTGAAGTTGATATTGAAAGAACTGACTACAATTGACTACATTGACAATTATATTTCATAAACTGACTTGATAAATTCTTTATTTTTTATTCTATTGAAGATGCTCCCAGAAAGAATTATGAGAACATTCATTGTGCTGCCTCAGGATAAGGTGAAAGAAGTTATCCAGCATTCAGTCCTTGACAGCTAGAGCAGAGATTAAAAAGGTCATCTGTTGTGAAGGAGACATATGGATGAATATCATCTGTTTAGCAGTCATTGGGAGCAACCTTCAGTTTAGTGATAAGGAAAGCAACCGGTAGTACATAAAATGACAAAAGAAGGCCAAGGGTTAAACCATGGGAAAGGGTCAGGCATTTATTGTGTGCTCATACTCTTGATGGGAGGCGTCCTTTATCCTCACATGCAGCACGATTCCTTTGATTGAGGTCAGGAGTGGGGCAATAAGTCCAGAAGCTATGCCAAAATGTTGGACACTGTGGCACAGGGAAAACAGTGAGTGATGGTGTTTATGAAGCAAAGGTCCTTGGCTGTTGACTATCCAATGATAAATGTAAACGTTGGGGAGAAGGGATGAAAAGATGGAATGACCTAGCTACCAGGCTAGGATGGTGGATTCTCAGCTAGCTCCATCCCAACAGCTCGAGGGGACAGAGCAGCTAATAAAGGAGCCACAGCAGCAAAAGCGGCTGAAACCTCAGCAGGATGAACGTAATCCATCACGACTGTGAAGCAGTTAAAGAGAGTTAAAGAAGGTTGTTGAGAAACTTTTGGCTGCAATGCACCACCCTGTCCTGGATGGTTGAAACAGCTTTTGAGTGCAGCTATGAATCGCGGCCAACCTCCAGACTGTGCAACTACAGTACTGTGACATCCAGGTCCAGTGCTGTGGCAGTGGTGGTGGCCACTAGACCACCTAAATTCAGTACAGGGGGAAAATCATGGATCTCAGCTGCTAGATCCTTCTGCCCAACTGGCCCAGTGCCCGTGTCCAATCAGACAGCCATAGCACGGGGATCTTAGAATCTGCATGAAGTCATTTTTAAGCAGTGTTCCATTAGTTGTTGGCCTTTGAAAAAATCTGTTCTCCTTTTCTTTATGTGCCTCGTGGGAGAAGAGAATGTCTCCTGTGCACAGTTTGCACACAGAGCGACACATACAGCATTTTCATTCCAAATCTGTATCCAGCTCTTTGTGCTTTGCTAACCCACAGATGTGGTACACTGGTGTACAGACAGAGCCTGTTGCTGCTGGATTGTGCACACTCCTAAGTTAGAAGAATTTCCATAGCAACGGGACACTGAACTTGATTGGAAAAGGTTGAGAACCAAACAAGAACAAAATAAAAACCCTGCATATTTGCTGTGCATCAGCTGGGCCCACAGCAGGAAATCAATTAAGCTTACTCCATATCCACTCTTAGGCCCTCTTCAGACTGCAGGCATATCAGATTTCCTTCCATATCTGATTTTTAGGGATGACTATTCACACTGTTTTTACCAAGTGTCCAAATGCAATCTTGCTCTGTTCAGACCAGGCCACATTATCTGCAGATCTGACAGATTTCCGTAGCAACAACCTCGGGGCAGAGTTTTCGTTCAGTGCGCGTAATGTATGAGGTCATAAAATTGCGACGGCGGCAACAATAACAACAACGAAGAACTTGAAGTTTTGTTATCTTAGCGTATTGGCGATATCACTGGTGGAGGTGGAAAACACACACACCAGACATCGCCAATTTCTTCTCCAGTGTTTTACAGCTCCATAATGCGCGTCTCTCTTCCTTCTGGCGCCTCCCTCTTGTGACGCAAATATGACGTCATGGTCTGCCATGTCCTAATCTGACACGAAACTACGTCCCGAATATGGTTTCAATTCATCCTGCAAAAATCCGATTGGGACTGTTCAGACTGCACACGAGATATGCAACATCAATCTGGATAGACTAAAAATCACATATGTATAGGCGACTAGTCTGGACAAAGCCTTACTGTTGTTGTTTTTGATGTATTCAGTGGACTACAATGACTCTGTTTACTCATTATTGAAACTATGCTTTAGCAAGCATCTATTTTTTTTTACAGCCACAGGGGAATAGAATAGAATAAAAGAATAGAATAGAAAAGAACAGAATAGAATAGAATAAAGTAGTTATTTAGAGTATATGGTAAACGTATAGAATGCTCAACTGTGGCATAATTGTGAAATCCCATATTAACCATTCTTTGCCCATTTATAGCATCTCTTTAAGACCTCTGGAATAAATTCAGCCTGCTTGTCTTGTTATAAATTATTAAATTTAATTTATAAATTCTGATATAAATTTAAATAGTAAATTAGGTCGTAACTATAGAGATCATTGTAATAGTACATTATCTGAGTGAATTCAAGTTATTCCATAGAAAGTGCAAATATTAACACAGAAATGGTGTGAACGGCCTTATCCCTGTGAACACTTTAGAGGGAGGGGTTTGCTTTGAGAGGATTTATGCTGCTGGGCTCTTGTAAAGATGTTTAATCCATTCTCAAAAATCATGTCTGAAGTTAAATCTCCTGAGGACCTCGGATAAATATGAGGATTCAATCTGGTCAAATGGTTTTTCAATACTGAGCACAAATACAACCAGATTCTTCCTCCCCTCCTTTTTCATGTACATGCTTTCAGCAATATTCTGCTCCACTCTTCAGGCACACCCTGTCCTCCTATGGTTTCATTGCTTTAGATAATCCTTTATGTCTCTGCCCTGTAATACCTGTGTACACACAGTTCATTTCAAAATCGCACACAACTGATTTCCTGTTTGTACCCTGTGTTGTGAATATTTAATCTGATACTTGAATTTGATCATATTTGTTTCATTTCGCCTATGTAATTATTATGGTGTGGTTTCCTGTTTTGTTGTGTCTTCCTGACTTGGGGTATCACGGGGGCTCATTTGCTGGAGTTTGGAGTTTGTGCCAAAAGAGTTGTTGAGACACATGTTGTTATTCACAGGCCTTAAATTGGTGCAGCGGCATTCTGATACATGTGTTGTTGCCAGGAATACTTTGTCTGTTTGGCTATCTGTCTAGATTCTTTTGTTTGGGAGACTCATCATATGTTCTTCTGTGGGAAGTGTTTGTTTCAGCCTGTGTTGTTTCATTGCCTGTCGGTCAAACAGTAGGTGGTGTTGACATTTTCTGTGAGGTGTTAGAGCAATTTTTGCTTTTCCTTGTTTGAGATTTTTGTTTTTACTGGTAGTGTGGTGAGAAAGTGCTAGGAGGCTTACATGCATGCTCACAGAGCTGTATATTTACATGCGTTACACTATAATAAGGGCATACTTTTGTTTTAACTGATGCCCCATTATCTTTTTTACTGGGGGACTGGACAGAGCGGCAAAATGCTGATTCATTCCTGTAATGCCTTGTTTGACTTTGACATGGCCCAAGGTAACATAGAAGGGAAACGGCAGCATAGTAAGATAATACTGCTGAATTTTTAAAGTAATTTTCTCTTCAGTTAAGAGCTGTATAAATGTACAGAGTCTTTGTAATACAATTTCAGAACTGACATTTCATTGATGTTACGCCTTTGGTCCACACGACAACGCTGGCCAAAACCTTGGTGCTGTCATGGCAACCGTTTTTTGAAAACGACGGGTGTGCGTTGTCGTGTGGACACTGTAACCGAAACTCAGATAGCATCAGTTGGCTTTTGTTTAGCTGGAACTCTCCACGTTAGCAGTGTAGTGTTAGCTCCATAGAACAAGGTAGCTATTAAATCTTTTCGTACTGTATGGCTGGTATGAAGTTGAAATTATTGTTTTATTGTGGAATTTCCATGGGTTCCCGCTAGTGTATATATAATACGGTACAAATGTAGGAACCTATGTTTTGTGCAGCTGTGTGATTATATTAATATTCTAGCTTTGCTATTAACGTATGGAAGGAAGATCGAGTGAGTGTGTGAGTAGTCGCAGTTCTTAATTCTTCTTCTTTAACTCTATTCATATTTCTTTTTCTCAGCTTTGAAAGATATCACATACTTATTGCTCAACCAGGATTTAAATAGAAAAAATGGTCTCTGAAATATTATTTCTTTTTAAAATACAGATTAATTCATAGCACTAATCTTCAGCCAACAATCAAGGGCCCACATGGTGTAGAAATACCTTCTAAATGGAATGAAAATTTAAAGGGGCTGTCGTTTTAAAATGCTTTGCTTCAGCATTTCTTCTAAAATGATATTAATTTTATATCAACTAAGAAAATAATCAATCTGCTGTATGAATTGTGTACTGGAGAGTAAAATGAACAATCCATTTGGAAGTGTGTTGTCCTCAATATGTTAATATTTTTAAAATACACATGTAGAAGTTGTTGTGAATTATTTATTATGGTCATGGGATAGCATTAAAATCCTCCTTCTAAAAAGTATCTATTATAGATATGCACGCACGCACGCACACACATACAAACACACACTATATTTCTAGCCATTACAGTATCTCAAACAGACATTGCTGAAGGTTCTTGTGTGCTCCATTGATCACTGGCTTTTCCTCCTGCAGCAACTGAACAAAAAAATCCCTCCCTCTTCTCTTCAGGAATTCTGGTGATTTTACTCTTATGACTGCTTAAACTGTCTTCTACATCCTCAAAATGGGAATTCCCGTTTTCCCTCTCCATCCACCTCCACGAATGTGACTGTTTTATCTGTGCAGTTGGCAGTTTGTAAATCATCTTGAGCAACATTTCTCCTCTTAACATTCACAAGGCCACATGTTATCCTTGATTTCTACTTCTTTCCTTAGTGCTGTCATGGCAACCAGGATGGCTACAAACTAGTTTCAAGGTAAATATTGTAGCTTTTCTACATTTCAGATGTTGAATTTTTCAGGACCATAAAGAACAATGTTACCCATCAATTTCCCAGGAGTATGTTGAGGGTAAATACAATTGTTTTATATAATAATGACATCAATTTTATTGCATGTAATTAAGTTAGGAAAATATCTGTCATGTTTACCTCATAGTGCATCTCTGAATATAAATGAGGAACGGACTTTTAAATATTATGATTCATTTAGTCGGATATTTCCGAAAGGAAAATAAAACCTAAGACTTAATCCAATAACAATGTCTGACTATTACATAGTTTTATATTTAATTCACAATCCATGCCATTAAATACAGGATAAAAGAGAAACAATGGACAAAATATACAGAACTATATCCTCCCAAATATTTCCTTTAAAGCGATTAGTTCACCCAGTCAGCCTAACTATCGAAGATTACTTTACTGTATATGAACGCTCAGGGTTTTATTGCCTTTGACATTCTAGTCAAGGGCTTTTTTGTGTATCTTGTAAAAACATCTTGTGACAATGTGAGTCCCACAAACTCTGGATTGATTTAAAGTTGTTATGCATGGAGCTCCAACAGTAACATAAGAGTAAGTACTCACTGAAACTGTTGACAAGTCAGGCAAATGCTTGTGGTACCTGGTCTGTGGCTACAGTATCTCTCGTCATTTATTTCCAAAGCAGGGAACTCAAAGTGCATTAATACAGGTAAGTGCAAATTTACTACGAGAGCAGGCAGCAAGGGGGTATGAATACAGTACGTATTTGCAGACTGCATAGATTGGACGTGTATTTTCATCCTTGGGTTGACTGGCAAACATATGCAGAATGTTTAGTAAAGTAAGATTACCAAAAAAATGCAAATTGGTCAAATCAAATGGATCTGAGAATTTAGTTATAGTCTATGGTTGTTTTGGCCATCCATTCTTTTAATTTAATTTATTTATTTATTTTTGCCATTTTAGGATGAAAAACATTAAAACAATCGGTCCATATTGTGTTTTTGTGCTGTTGTCTGACTCAGTAAGTGAATTGATGTGCAGGGATGGACATCTGCTCACACACTATTTGCTATTCCTCTTCCATCCACCATCTCAATTTCAAACCATTGAGGCTTCTTGTCCTTCCTTTACATAATCCTTTAGTAGTGGGGAAATTATTTCTCTCTCTACATGTATGGGACATAAATTTGAATTTTACAACAGATGTGCTTATTTCATGAAATTTACAGAGTTGGCGGTGTTGGACGTCACACCGCAGGTCTGTGAATGTGAGGCAGGTGGAACAATTATTACAGTTCTATACTTTCATCAGTTTGATAGTGACTTGTGCTTATATTTCCCAGCACTTCAGGGTATGCTGCACTGAGAATACAGAGACACGTTTAACAGCTGCTGACTACGATAAGTGAAACCGCGATCTAAAGTTTGTTCAACTTGCACATGAGCCAATCGACAGACCCTGGAGGCACTGAAGGAAAACAGCGGTATTAACATTACATCCTCTTTGAAGGTGGCGTTTTGTTTCTTTTTTCACAGCACATTTATTGTTTATTCATGACTTCATATCTGTCTTCATTTTTTTGATCTACTGCCAGACTTTTATTCCCACCATGTCTACCTGAATTTAAACTTCTATCTTGTTCCACTGTATTTCCTGTTTTGAGAAGTGTTCTCTTGTAAGTTTTTGAATTTAGCCTTTTTATTATCACGCTCTACAAATTATTCATCCATTGTAAAGCAATCTGGCTACACTGTAAAGGCAGCCCCTGACTCAAATGAATCTCTATCTTCATTACTGCAGGGAGTGATGTGGTTTTTATATTTTCATTCCTCCACTGATGAGGGAAATGATTTTATAGAAATAGTAAATGGGCTGTGCTGTATAGCTGCTTTATGGTGTGTCAGACCATTCAAAGAACTTTACAGCACAAACCAGAATTCACCATTCACTTGCACATTTCTAAAATACTGGCAGCAGCAGGACACTTTGATCTGTTTCCTCAACCAAAAATGGCCAGGAATTCAGCCTTGCCCCTACCGATATAAGAATAACCACTGTTCTTCTGGAACCACTTTACATTAATTACTGGGGTTGAAATAAATGTGTAATGGGCTTCACGTGAAGTAGGCCAATCACTCTCACTGCCTGTCTCACTATAATGGACCGTATTACAGTTTTTTCCAGTCGCTAACAAGCGTTTGTCTAAGCAGCAGTCACATTTTCAAAACTCTAAACCCAATTAGCACAGCATCGGTCTTATGTGGCCATACCATTCACACATTTCATGTTGCTTTCACACAATATGCAGTCAATGAACATATTTCCACAATGCTTTCATTTTCTTCACAAGACAAACTATACCTCCCAACAAAATAGTAGATTGTTTTTCTATTATTTTCGGATGTTAACACACAACATCCCACAATAACAACAACAATATTCCAAACCTTAGATCCAGTATAAAAAACCTCTGCTTCTGCAATGATATCAGTTCAAAAACAATATATCGCAGCTGATAAACAAACAATTGAATATATATTTTAAATTCTTTTTTTTTAATTTTTATTTTATATACAATTAATCACCAAAGGGAAATTAGTTGCACACTCTAGTGTTAGTAATTCATTTGTGTATATATAAGTATGTACAGGTCTTGAACACACACACACGGGTCCTGTATGCATACAGGGGGAGGTAGAGCGGCGGGTAGCTCCTTTATGGTGCGCCCAAAATGAGCAACTTGTAAGGGTGACGCCACCCTGCTCAATGGTGCCTTGGCAGTGCTCCGGAGGTGAGCTGACACCTCCCACTGTCAGCTCACACTCAGATTATTTTTGGGCGAAAGTGGGAATCGAACCGCTGATCTTGGAACATTGCATGACCCGCTCTACCACTGAGTCACTGCCCCCCCATTGACACACAGCTGATCATTGCCAAGGGTGGATCCGGCATACCAATCGGTTCTATCCCAGGTGCATCGCCTTGGATGATATCAGACATCGTAGATCAGAGACAGTAATTTTGAGGTTTTTTTTACGTAAGCCCCCCCCCTTTTTTTTCTGGGCTTTTTGCTGTCGTTTTTTATTTTTCAGAACGCTCTTGTGTGGTTTCATGAATATTTTGTTCACTAAGCTTTTTCTGTTCTATCATATTGTAAACAGTATTTTTACTGTACCTCCTGTAATAAACTGTAAAGGAAAAAAAAACTGATTTGCTCTTCTCTAGAATGCTTTTGAATGTGAACATTGCATCTGGACATAAAGCTCCCAACCAGGAAATTTTGTGTACATTTTGCAGGCAAATACCAGCAAAACTGAAACACGAAAGTCTATGCAACTTTTGTAATGTCAACAATAACTAGTATTTTGAAACCTGGTGTACTTTGATTGACTGCATGTACTTTATGAAGTGAAAACAAGCATTGAAAACAACGCTTGTTAGTGACTGAAAAAAAACTAATTGTCTACAGCCCATAACTAAGTCAGAATGTACTTTGTACCACTGTTGACCACTGTGCAGGGTGTATAGATTAGTGACATTAAAGGCAGTGAGTAGATTTCATTTTCATGGTTGAATTGAAAATGAACTGAATGTAATGCCCATTATGTTTTTGCAAGAGGGAAAGATGAATTATGTACAAACAAAAAAACAACAACAACCAAAAAAACAGGAAAAAATAAAGACCAGCTCTTAGTCAACAACATAATAAAAGCCATTTTACATGTCTGATGTCAACACATTGTGGTTAAAATACAAAACAAGGCTCATTACTTGGGGGGAAAGAGACAGACACTGTCACGGTTGTGTGAATGAGTCAATAGGATTAATGAGCCAGATGCAGAGACTGAGGCAGAACACGTCAAAGAAAAACAACTTTATTTAAATAAGTTTAAATTAAAGGGCTCAAAGACAAATCTACACAAAACAAGACCGACAGCAAGCAAGTCATTTACAGGCAACAGGTCAAGAACAGGTTCCAGGTATCAAAAGGAATATCAGGAATCGGTAGAGATGGTTGGGCAGCAAACTGTAAAAGAAGGGTTATTAACAAGAAAGAACCCTCATGGGATGACAACAGATGAGAATGTCAGCAAGGCAGCCAGGCGTGCTGTGACGCCTACATTTTCACATAGAGATATTTGCTAAACCCCCCACTCTGGCCCACCCCCAGATCAAAGAAGAAACAGCTGAAGTACGGTATTTTCTTACATTCAGAAACAGAGCTGCTGTCACCTACTAGCTGCGATCAGATGGACAACAAATCATAGATGCACAAAACTGCTACTTAACCTGTTATTCGTTCAACATTGAACTTGTTACTTCTCACTGTTTTTGGTGACATTTTACATCGTAAAATATAGTGACATTATTGTCGAGTAATAAAGACATAATCATAAAGAGATAATAATAAACATTAAACATATGAACAGGATTGTAATAATTAAAAGGCCCCCTCCCCTGGGTTTTATATCTTTACTTCTGCTGATTGAATTTATTGGGTGTGTACTGAGGTTTTCTTCCGCACTTATGTGAATGACCTAGTGACGCACTTTGTAATAAAAAGTCCAAACCACCACCACCACATGCTTGATTGGTCTGTTATATTGACATAGGGGGGTCCTATCATGAAAAACACATTTTTTCAGGTCTCTACTAGTGCTGTCGGGCAATTAAAAAAATAATCTAATTATTTATAGGATTTGTTATTAATTAATCTAATCAATCGAATTTTAATCTCATACCTGCTAAAGGCCCCCAAATAAAGAATTTGAATTCTAGGTCATTATAAAATTGTAGTGCATGACTAATCAATAGAATACACCAAGAAGAGAAGATTTGAAATCAACATTTTTATTGGTTAATTGTGCTTTATAAATGAAATTGAAAAGAAAAAAGGCCAAGCACATCAGCAAACCAATTAGGCCAGGTGCATTTCTCAAAAATGCAATACAAATAAAGTTATATAAAATAAATACAATTCAGAAATAAAATAAGGCTGAGTCTCAAATAGGCACATGAGCAGACTCTCAATCAAAATGAATCCTAAAGCTGACTCAATACAGCAATTCAAAATGAATAGTATAACATGCCTCTAAATAAGGCAACTAGATAGAAAAATGCCAACAGGCTTTTCCTTTAAAAGAGTAAGCTAATGCTCAACTCTGTCCTTGACATGTTTTGCATTTAAATGATACGTTAGGCTGGAGCTGCTTCGGTGATATGAAAATTCTCTTTTACAAAAGGTACAAATAATAATAACATTATAATTATTAATATTAATAATGATGGATTAGATTTCGATAGCGCTTTTCTGGACACTCAAAGACGCTTTACATCGGATCCATTATTCATTCACTCCTCATTCATACTTGGTGATGGTAACTACGTGTGTAGCCACAGCTGCCCTGGGGCAGACTGACAGAGGCGTGAAACGTGTGAAACCGAAAAACCTGGTTTTCCCTGATTTCAGAGTTAACTTACCCAGATTTTCCACTAAACCCACTTTGTGAAACGGGCCCACAATCGTGTTCATTGTCAAAAGGGTTTTTTTTGTCAATAAACTAGTCACTGTAAGTTAATAAAAAAATCAATTCATCTTCTTCCTATCTTGTTTGGTCTTTTGTCTCTTGTCTTATTCAAGCATCAATGATGTTTAGACGAGGGAAATAAAATATATATTGTGGCATAAGTATGTAAAACAAATGTGTAAATATAGTAACGATTGATTGGGTAAATGGCTATAAGTAATGTAGTGTAGCATAACAACCAATAACTGAAATAAATCATACCTTCAGGTTTTGAATTTCATTTTGTTTTGTTTCAGTGATGAGCTGGTGTAGATGTATTTTTTAGTCTCTGTGGCTTTTTGTGTCTGCAGAGTTATACAGGACTTTATTGGGAACCATTTTAAATAACATTTTCATAATATTTATATCAATATTACAATGACTAAATAGATACAACACTGTAAATATAACAGTGCTATCTAAAGCAGTACACAGTGCCTCCTCCAAAATACCTACTAAGTTGAGTAAATTTTTATGAAGAGTGAAGCATTTTCACATTTTGTTAATTTTGTGTAGGTACAGCACGTATAACAATGTTGAACTGAAGTTGCTATTTATCACCATTTTCAGACTTCCACACAGCTGAGTTAAATTCTTGGAATTAGAAAAGGGGTTGAATGACACGATAATAATTGATGGTTTGTCAAAGACATTAGAATGTTTTTGTGAATGTGATGGATATGTTGAAGGTGATAAGGTGAAAACCTTCTTAGCAAGTAGGTAAAATGGTGTCGACATGTCCATGTGAATACACAAGGCTGCCACTGAACAACACAAGCAAAAAGCAGCCATGTGAAAATAGGTAAATTTTGGTCAGGGTCCCATCTGGAAGCTATGACAATAGCTGAGTGATTTTCCTTTTTCAAAGTAAAATTATGCTGCTGGGTAGTAGTGGGTGTTTACAGCACACATTGCTGAGCATAATATTAGCTTGAAGGCCCCTCACTGTAACGATTGGCCTTTTTTACTCTGAGGCCAAACGTTTGAAATGACAGGCGGAGAAAAAAAAACAGCATTGAAAGCGCGATAAGTCAATCATCAGGCAGAGCAGGTGCATTACTAGAAGCAAATCAGATAAATAAATAACCTGTGGTCATTTTTTAACTGATTTGGAGTTGGATGCAATGTGTGGTAGGATGGGGAGAATTGATCTTGAAACAAGAATATTTACACTGTAGTTTTTATTTGCATGTTATGTGTCGCACTTTTCCACGCTGCAGATATTTCCTGCTGTAGCACCTATTATCTTTGGCTTGTCCACCTTCATTCATTTTCCATTCATCAGCATGAAAATACATCTTTAACACAATAATATAACCCTAGCCCTAACCCTAACCTTAACCCTAATATACTTCTGAAATGGCACTTTCTCAAACATATTTCATTCCCCCCAACATGAACAACATGTAAACCTATAGAAGCTACTTTCATAAGAAAAACCTTCTTCCTTCTTATTTGTAGTCACTTACAGTTCAATATTCCAATCATAAAACATTATTGTACTCTGCAGAGTTGGGCCAGGACTGCACACAAAGCAAGAATTGCCTAAACTTGATGTGGGATTAAAACAAGCTCTGCATAGCTAAATGTTGAGATCCCTTGAAGCTGCCAGTCTCTTCACTGGGCCATCCTCATAAATCAATATGGACATCAAATGTGTCAACTATAGATTTAACAGCTTCGCCTGGATCTCAAAGAAGAAAGCAGACTTCAATGGAGATACCTTACTTTGGCCATAACTGCTTCGCCCCAGCCAGAAATTATTGACTGCGTTGACTCAGTGTGAACTGGAATTGCTATCCTTTCTCATATCTTTGCTGTCTGCTGCTTTTTGAAATCATCAGCACTTCTGGCACTTGCAGAGCATTTTATCGGCTACAGGGCTCTGAGTTAGTATTATAAATTCGTAATCTATTGGAAATCTCTTTCACACGCTCCTACACTCACACTCTCCTCCAAACTTGAATCATCCTGTAATAAATATGGTGTGAGGCAACAGAGTCCAGCAGGAGCAAAGGAATGAAACCAGAAAGAGTTTACTAGCGCTGCATGTAGAATTCTAAAGATCCATTATATTAAACTCGCCTGATTTACTAAGTAGAAGGGGACACTGGGGCATTAAATCTATCGATCCTGTTATGAAGAGTTACCTTAATTATGTTGTTTTTGCCTGAAATCTTCCTCCGGTTCCACAGGATGCAGCACTGAAAAACTTGAAGTTCATCAGACTGAAGGAGGTACAGAGACATGAGAAATTTGCACTTCTGAGAAAAATGACTGATTTCCTTTGCTGATTCAGCCGAGTTGAGGCAGAGATGATTTTATAAGGATGTGTGTCTCCATGTGCCTGTGTCAGCAAAGGTGGGGCCCATAAAATAATTTCTCCAATCTTTTATGGTCGCCTGTGTGGAAACTCTAATTTCTTTTGCATCATTGACAAATCGCCTGTCTTGTCAAGTATGAAATATTTAAATGATGCACTAGTCAAACAAGCACTTCCATGCCAGCTGGAGTGCTGTTACATCTTTTTCTGGCCTATTCTTCCTCTGCCTTCAAATCAATAATAATACTGCAGCAGTGGACTGAGTGCATTCACTACTTTACATAAATGGAATAGTCCTGTCTTCAGCCTCTGTAGCTGACAAGCAATCACCGCATATATTTACATCTTAGGACTGCATCCAAGACTTCCATTTGAGAAACAGTAGCTATAACATATACAGTATATAAAGAATTTATAAATGGTTCATATACAAAGAAATTCAGTGCTCCTGGTATTTGTTTTTAAATGAACATTTTGGGTAAGAGATGGACCTGATGAACACACATGATTCTTCATTCAGTCATTTGATGGTGGCAACATAGAAAGGTTTGCTTCCTTCTTCTCATTTCAACTGTCACCAGAATTATGTCCACAACACCTTTGTTAGGTTGGGGTTCCATTAGAACAGGCAGCTCCTTCTATGTTCTAAAAGTGTATGCTACCAGATGAATAGCCAAGAGTACCTGCACCAAAACTTTCTGTCATGAGTGACATTTCAATCAACAATGTTATTTGCCTATAATGATTGACTTGAATTGCTGAAAGTGCACTCAAATTAGCTGCATTCATTCATGAAGATAAATACAAGAAATGATGAGAGACAGAGAAAGTACAGGACAGTTTTCACCAGTAGGAAAATGTTTGTTATGTGTGTGTGTCCTGAAAATTATTCATGTTTCTTTATCATCATTAGGTAACGGTAGTTAATAATCTTTGCTTCTGACTGTATGCATACTTCCTGTGCCGCAGGACCTCATCCAAAAATGATGATCAATGATATTGGGTTTTTTTTAAACCGTTTAACACCATACTATTCTTAGAACTTAATCATGGAGGTAATTTTTCACAGTTTTCTACATCCCACGAAGCCGTGATGTATTGTAATTGTTTGTGTGTTTGTCTGTCCATCCATCCACCAAATATCTTCACAATAAAAAGATACAGATAGAAAGATGAAAGAAAAAGCACATTACTCGGGTGGCAAAGGGGATGAAAAGAAGATGATGACCTTGACCTTGAAAAACTAGGTCAATGTCAAATTTTCACTTTTATAAATATTTAGGTACACATCTCAGAAACCTGATGAGATATAATCACAAAACAAAAAGCAACATTTTCAGGAAGCCAGAGGCACAAAAATGTGATGATGTCACAGGATGTTGCAGTCTCTGACTGCCTTGTTATAGTTTACCTGTTCTAATAAAGACCTTTTCAGACACTGGAAGTCACATCTTTGTTTCCTTTTAAAATCTGAACTGTATGTTACTGTTATCTGGTGGTTCGTGTGTAAGGTGGATTTACTGTTAAGGTGTTCCACCTCCAGTCCCAAAAATTCCACAAATACAAACATCAAAGTCTGAACTGGATTCAAGTGAGTCCAGATCAGGTGATCCAGAATGTCTGGATTTATAGGCCTCCTATAAAACATCTCCTACTATAACAAATAATAATGCCAATAATTCAGACTTACAAAAAAAATCAAAGTAGAGTGCTGGCACAGTTACTAAATGTTAATAAATAGTGTTAATGTGAATTATTGGAGACGGGATGAGCGTGTTTGAGCGGAGTTTAACTTTGAGCTAATATAAGGGGTGCTTGACTTTCCCTAATGACTTACAGTGATACCAACTCATGATTTGGATTTATATTTGGATCTCCAATCAATATTTTGAATAATTAAAATATCAGCAAAAATTGTAAAATTGTTTAATTAGAACAAAATCAACCATGCTAGCAGTGGAAAAAGTTTGGCCTGAAGCGATTTTCTTATCTAAATCTCAAGCAGTATATTTTAGTCACAAAATATTATCAGCAATTTTGATTCTAATGAAATATAAAACTATCATGTTCTCTATTGAGACAACATCATATTTTTAGTTACGCTTTATGAATATTTACAGCATCTATTGTTGTGTTTTTGCTCTGAAAGAACTGTGCCTTGCTCTTACCCGTTGCAAATTGCAGTTTAAAACAAACTCTGTGACCATCTCTGCCTTGGTAAAGGCCCTTCAGGAGGTGCATCAGCCCTGAACTGATTGGATAGAAAAATGTGCGCAGGGGAAAACATGAATTTATTGATTGCTTCTGCATTCTAAAATAATAAATATGGTATTTTTTTCCCAGGAGACAAGCACATGTATGCATAGTTGTTTGAAGTTTGTTTGGGATAAAAATCATTAGTCAGAACTACAATCTCGTGTCTGGTCAGATGAAACACAATCAAGAAAACACATACAAATGCATTTCTCTGTTTTCGCTGCTATCCACATCAGACTTACGTTCTGCTCAATTAATATTCTGTTTGAGGCAGAACCCCGACATGATTGCTTATAGTCAGAAAGTAAATTTTTGAAATTAAATTATGTGGTATTATTTAAAAGCTCCACATTACATTTTCATGGTGCGCACAGTGAAATGATTTTATTTGCCTTTTTAATATTTTTAATGTTTTTAATTAATCTAAAACATCAGCTTATTCCCTCTGACTCTCCAGCCTCCTTGGCTTCTTGAACCCTGTCAAAACGTATCAAATGATTAAAATATTGCTAGTTAGTGCCATGAAAAGAGAACTCTTCTCGGCAACAGAAAACCAACATTGCTAAGATTCACTACTCTGTTTTTTTTTTGTTTCTTTCTCAATCAATAAATAGGCAATATCTCTCTTTATGTATTTACAATAGGACTGAAAAAATTGACAGTTTTTGGTTGTGACTGCGAACCCCATAGCAGCTGATTTTGGTCGATCCGGAGGTCAAAGAGCAGAAAAATCTCATCTCAATGCACACATTTAAATGAAAAAAATCAAATCCTATTCTGAAAGTAAATGGCTTTTCACACCCTGTTCACTGTCAGATTTAAAAAATAATTTTCTCCTATAATGAGAAATGTATTTGTTGTATGTATTAAGTCAACGAGTTAAATGTATTTGATTCTGGTACTTGGCTGTGGTCAAACTGAACAACCAGTCAAGGAAACGTAACAGGGAATCAAGGGTTTAATCAAAGGCGGACGGGGTATAACTCATCTATAGATGTGCAACATGTACATTCTTCAAAGATAATTCTCCATGCTGCTGTGGGAATGAAGCACTCTTAGATAAAATAAAAAATGCAGACAACCAACACTCTAAGGGTTGCAAAGGAATTAATTATTCATTTACTGAAGATCCTATAATAAATTGAAGAAAATGAATGTTGTATTGGCAAACATGCAGTAAAAGCTGAAAGATTTAAAATAAGTAAATCATTAAGATCCATGTTTTCCAGTAGTTTGTTACATCAGCATTCAGGAAAACAGAATACATCCAGCAATGTAGTGTGCATATACAGTAGAGGGTATATGTTCTAAATTGGGGGTCAAATCCCCAAAAGATTGTGTAAAGAGTCAGATGCAGAGAAACATTTCCACACTGAAATATGTTGACTTTTCATTTTTTGATCTCCTACAGTAGCATTTATGGGAATTATTTAATTCGATTGAAATCATGAAATTACTATATTTAAGGCAGCATGGTGGTGAAGTAGGTAGTGTTATTGCCTCACAGCACGATTATCCAGGATTTTCGATGTGGAGTTTGTATGTTCTCTTTGTGCTTTATGCCTCTGCCTCCTCCTCGGTCAACCCTTCACGTACAGTAGCAGCACCTCATCATTATAGGTTAAATGAAAATTTAATAAGCGAGACAGGCAACGAGTTAAACTTCAATGAACTGTTATAAAAACTGTAAAATGAAAATACTGAAATATATTATTTACACCATCGAATGAATTAACACTAGTAGTCAGTTGACACAAGTTGCAGTGATGCCACAATGTGACACAAATTTATACTTTTTTTGTTTGTGAAGTAGCCATGACATTATTTTGAATTAACCTTCAAAAAACCACAATCAAGAAAAGCCAAAAAGACAATAGAATCTATTTGGATTTGGAGTCATTAAAATCAAAATTCAGACAACTTGAGAAGTAATAATAATAATAATTTAAAAAAAAAACTTTCAACAAAGTTTCCACTAATAGGCATCTTTCAAACAGAAGATTGTCTTCCTCTTCAATATGTGACAAATCAGAATAATTTCTGGCATTTTCATGCACAATTCTCCTCCACTCTCTTTATTACAGTTATTAGGAGCGGGGTGGAGATTAACTGCTCATTTTATTGTTAACCTTGCAGGTAATATACCTCTACATGATTTGGAATTGCGCACCTTTAAAATGCAGCACTCAAAGCTCAGTGTTCCAGTCAAATAAAATACACCAGCATTAATTTCATTTCAGCCACGGCACTTTTGCATGTGTTATATTTCACTTAACTGACCTTGGAGGTTTAATAAGTAAAATTATCTACATGAGCACAAAGTTGTTAGCATTAAACCATTAAAATAAAAATTCCTGTTTTAATTTCAGATTTTACATGAACCATTCTGACGTTTTTTTCATGGTCTTTTTCCTTCATTCTTCTATGCTTATACTCTTGGTAAGTTATGACTTTTTCAGATATTTTTCATTCACAAACCACTATTTGTCCCATCTTTTGACATTTCAACATATACTACAGAAGATCCCAAACTGCTATTTGATGTCCTTGTGCATTATTAATATCCTCCAAGATACAAAAACGGAGAAGTCACTTACTCTTCTCTATAAAGTTATCATAGATGACACATCTAAGGCCTTCACTGATGCTACATCCTATTCACAGCTGTATAAGAAATGCATACTAAATTTTTCAAAAGAATGAAGAAAGGACCTAAGATTTCAGCATTAAAACTTTTTATGTAGTTTTTCCTCATAAACTCAACTGAAACTTTGTCTATTTTGATCAAATATTTCAGGACTCTTGGTTGTTGCTAATTATTCTCAGTGGTTGACTTTGCCACTTGCACGCAATCATCAAATTTCAAAGTCCATCACTGTGCTTTATATGAGACAGAGACCCTGTGTCTGCATCATTGAATATTAGTGCCACTTTGAGCTTCAGTGTCTGCATGATATTTAATTATGCTGCACCCAACAGCCTTTTTTTACTACACGACGCAAGGGATTAAAAGTTTGGAAGGGCAAGCTAAATGGACAGACGCAGAAGAGTCTTTAGTTCATTGATAAAGGTCACATCAGAGGGCTGTTAATTTGTCAGTTTTGTAATTGAATATTTGGTATTGATGCAGGAGGATGTAGGTAGAAGTGAGAGTGGCTTTTACAAAACACCACAACAGTTAGGGATGTGTAATGTGTTGAGAAAATCAGTGATTGTCTTTGTGAGTCCCCTGAAATGTTGTGTGGCATAAAGCAGTGGTCCCTGACCCTTGGGTCTTTGGTAAGTTTATTTGCCCAAGGAATAAGAGCCAGTGGGGAGACAGAAGAACAACCTTTAACAGAAAAAGAAAGCTGCAAAATGCCAGTTTTTATGGTTGCCATATAATTTTATTTTGTTGTATCTACAGGCCACATCTTAACGTTCAGAAAATATTGTATTGAAAATATTGTCTGATGTTTTAACCGGTCCGTGGCACAAAAACCGTTAGGGGCCAGTGGTATAAAATGTACTATGTGCTATCAGACAGAGTAGGTTTTTCAAGAAAAGTTGTACATGGAACAATAGAACTGTGTGAAGCTTCACCAACTTTGATCAGTTGGCTAGAGTACTGCAAGATTTCTGTAATTAGTTTGGGAAGAGAAATTTTGGTGTATAGTATTTCCTCTGCTGGAAAGTTTGTAGTTAAGTTTCCTGGCATGATGACAAACATTTCTTGCTGGTTTATTTAAAGTTCCAAGCAAAAGCCTTAAGAAAGTCAGGGAATCCAGTTTGCTAAATAATTTTAGAAAGCTATAAAACCTCATAGTAAATTTGTAAAGTCGAAGATAGTGATGACACCTCGTGTGATGTGATTAACAAAGTTTGCTGCTTGTGCTTTATGACACACAGATTTGATTTTTGGCAAAAACAGGTTACAGCAAAGGATCGTCAGTCTCATGTTAATCAAATAGACTCAGCTACATGTTTCTTCCAAATCCCTGGATAGACTGCCACACTCAGAATTTAGTGGTTTAACTGGCTCAATCACAAACCTCAGTAGCTTTGAAAACTCCAGAAATTGAAAATAACAAAAGGTTTGTAATATTGTATAGGGATATGCTGATAGAGGTTAAAATACTGGTCCAGGCTGGAAAAGCATGAAGCAGAAAATCACAGAAACTTGATAGGACATTGATGACTCATTGATCTTCAGCAGTGATTGTCTCACCTGCCAACAGGTGTGTTACGCTAACATTATGCAGTGGAATTCAATTTAAATAGGACAGCTGGAAGTACACTGGAACACGATTTAAGACAGTCTGCATGAATA
This sequence comes from Antennarius striatus, assembly GCF_040054535.1. NCBI lineage: Eukaryota > Metazoa > Chordata > Actinopteri > Lophiiformes > Antennariidae > Antennarius > Antennarius striatus. The sequence continues at coordinate 23,971,829 of NC_090776.1, read as the reverse complement.
GAACTTGATGCTATTCTGGCCTTGACTTGATAAAAACCCAACCCTTCATGGTATAATCTCATTCTGTTTTGAATTACCCGAGCTGGTTTGTTGATGACAGTGGTCTTTGCCAAGGACTGCCCACTTCCGTCCTTTTCAGCACTGTTGAAGGATGTTGTTTTACATTAAAGCTGACTTCCTGTCCCCCAGATATCCCTCCTACCATCCTAAAAGACATTGTGGAGGCAGGGGCTCCTGGCTGTCTCCTCATTATGAATAGCTCTCCCTAATTAGGTTTCAGACTGTTTCAAAATGACATCAAAATCATGGGAAAAACCCCCCCAAAACATTAACTGCGTGTCCTTGTCAACAAGTACTTCTGAATCATCTGGCACAATTATAGTCAGTGCTTTTAATGGCAGGATCTCCAAAAGATGCACTCAATTAATCCTCAAATTAATTATGCAATGTCTCCTAGAGGGTACTTACAGTGAGGTGATGACACTGGTGCACTTTGGTTACTGACCATATGTAACCTTCGGTCCATTAACACTAATTGCTCTTATTTGCTGAATGTCATCGCAACACTATTAAAATAGACCACTAAAATATGGTTACAGTATCTCATCAAAGAAGGTCACGCCTCCATGTTTAGTTTGTTGGCAGAATTACAGTAAAGAAAACAAAAAGATCTAGTTTCATGACGTGATGGCAGAGTTAGGCATGTGATGGAGAAGAACTCATGCATTCATTCATTCATTCATTCTCTACCACTTTCTCTACTTTGCGGGTCACAGGTGTTGCTGAGGCCTATCCCAGCTGACTACTGGAGATAGCTAGGGGCACACTCTGGACACGCTGTGTCGCAAGCCACATGAAAGATGAACAACCACTCATGCACACACTCAAACCTAGAGACGATTTGGAACCGATCATTTCACTTGAAGTACATGTTTTTGAAGATGGAAGAGCCCACGTAGACACAAAGAAAATACAAACTCCACACAGAAAGTAATCAAACCCCGAACCTTTTTACTGTGAGGAAACAGTGCTACCCCCTGTGCCATCATACAAGCTAAGAAGAACCCATTTAGTTTTATTCCTGTCCAACAGGAACAAACAAACATTTTTAGCTTTGGACTTTTTTTTTAGTTACATGTGCAGCTGCTAAATTTTAAATAACGGAAATTAATCATGAATAAAATTGAACTGCCACATTTCTTTGTTGTTTGATTGAAATATTTACACCAGAATCATTTAAAATTTTTGGAGTAGGTTTGTCGTGGTTAATCAATCAGTCAATCAATCAACCTTTATTTGTATAACACTTAATCACATCAGCAGACATTTCAAAGCGCTTTAACAGACAGAGAAAACCCAACAGAGCCCAACAGAAGGAGTCATTATAAGTGTCAGACTATGAAAAGAGGTCTTTGTAGTGCTTAATGTTGACTGTCGGTAATTCGCAGAATATCTTATGGGAAATACTGTTACTTGGTCGACATTTCAAGGAAGAAAAGATAAATTACATTGTTCAGGTCAATTACTCCCAATTCACTGCTAGTAAAATGCACAACAATGGATTTTGAATTCTCAACAAAATGAAAGGTGGAGCACTCCTTACCTCCACATATTGACCTGATATTCAAGAAGGGAGGGAGGGAAAAGTAGTAGATATTGATTGGCATTAACAGTGACAAAATTCACTATAGCTGAATGTGAATTGCACCCAGATATCAAACTTACTCTCTCGGCTTGACTGGGATCTCCTAGTGAACACAGTCAAGTAAATGTTGAGGTCCACAAGCCATGTTGCTGAGTGAGACCCAACACAGCAAATGACCACAGATAATTTCCTGACAGGGGCCATTGTGAAAACAGGCAGCCCAGGAAGAAGATGGTTCTCTTGCTGGCCTTAGCTTGTGACATACTGTATAACAGGGCATCTAACATTAGCTGCATGACTTAATGGTCAGACTTTTGGGAAACAACAGGTAGAAC